>NC_081249.1:98873594-100109882 GCF_030490865.1 Poecile atricapillus
CAATACCAAAACTTTGCATCTGGTTCTCATACCTGTGGAACTGCAAAGAACAAAAGAAAAAAAATAATTCTTTTCAAGCCAGAAACAACTACAGAATATATTTGCTGAGATTTGTATAATTGGAACCAACCCTGATACAAAAGGCTTTCAAAAAATTATTTACTCAATTTTACTTACTCTTTCAGCCAAAACAAATTTCTATAGAAAAAGCCATGTTTCAGTACTTTAAACACTTATGCTTTCAACCCTCTGCAACAAAGGAACTATCCTGAGACGTCTTGCTCTGTTAATTCCTTTGTGTAAATAAAATCCAAGGTATTAGAAAAGTATTACAAGAGTTATATGTAGAAGAAACCCTTACTAAACTTATAATACAGGCAAATAATTTTGACTTCAGGACTCCTGCCTGATTTTCATTGTTCTTAAATCAGGACAAACACATGAGCAGCAGCCTGCCTTGTACTGAGCAAACCTTGGCAAAATCAGGGCAATTATTTTCTACATTTGGGTTTAAAGTCGGCACACTTGTGTTCAATGAGGTAAGAACTTGGTTGAAAAGCAGAAATTTCAATCTCTAAGGAAGATGAACAGTAAGTAGCAAAGGTTGTAAATGGCTAAAACACTTCAGCTATGCATTTGACATGATCTTTATGGCATATTGGAAAGCATATTAGATAAGCCCACTTTAAATCATGGCACGGAGAAAAGTCCTTGTTTCTACCTGAGATCTCATCCATGTACAAAACCCATCAGTACATTAGATACAAGACACTCCAGAAAAATTCCTGACATAAACTGGCAGGCAAGCATGACCTGGATAATCTGAGAGCCCCATGGGTCAACCAAAGACACTGTCAGAGCAACCACGATTCATTCACATGGAGCAATTTCCAGAGGCAGGTTCCTTCCTAAGGTCACTAAGGTCAATCTGATAGAAGTGGTTCTTACAGTAAGAAATTATTAGTGTTCTGAAAATTGCACAAATTTCTGCAGAGTTCAGCAGTTAGAAGCTCTGCTCGGGATACATACAACAGCAGCTATCTTTAATGAACGCACTGATTAATTCTCTACAGTCCTCTTGCCACAGACAGGGCCAAAGATATCATTGGGCCTCTACCTAGGGGTGACTCATCATTGTTTTTAATCTGAAACCACACCTGTCATTGGTGAAATTGGGAAGATGTTCTCTCCGTACAGGCCTCCTGATGGGCATCTCAGGCCTCCTGATGGGCATCTCAGGCCTCCTGATGTGAAATCTCAGTCTCTAAATACAAATGGTGATTAATGAGGACAATGAGTATGATACAGTAAACATATGCTATCTTTCTTAGCACAAATAGACGGGAACTAACAAATAAAAATGGTCAGGAGAACACTTGAGTGTAAATGAAGACACATGACTCTGCCTTTCACAGCTGATTTACTAGTTTTGGGAAAGAAGTCAGACCAGAACCTGCAAAGTTATATTTAAAATATTAGGGGACTGAGAAATTAGTGAGGAACTCTTAGAAACTGATTTAAATTTGGGTTTAAAGGAGGAAAATAGGGTTATTTCACTTGCTATCCCTCATGCTTGACATCATTCTGATTTCAGAGTAGGCAGCAATTCCTTTCTGCAGACAAGGCTAAGTCACTGTGGCCCACTGCATCACTCATACCACGAGACTGGACAGAGTGCTTCTCTCTGCCTGCTTACATTAGGGTCAGGGTTACTATTCCTCTATCCAGTGCTTCTTAATCTTTCTTCTGAGAGCAGTTTGTACTCAATGGAATATTTTTCTGTACTCAGAGACATCTACCACTGTTCTACACACAAGGCTCTTTAGTCATCCTGTGAACAGACTGGGCTGCTCAAACACAAACTCCTGAAAATGGCTCCAGCTAATGCCCAAATTTTGTTTTGTGATTTTCCACAATATTCTTTCTAGAAACTCAAGTAGTGCTATGACTGGTTAATAATCTGGTGGCTCCCTGTTTTCAAAGACATTTTTGCATTTTGTCCAGGTTTCTTGTATAGCATCTGTTTTTGAATTATCTTCAACTGTGGCATTTCATCAGCCAGATTATGCTGCAATATAAAGATTATTCTGCAATTATTCTGGTGTTCTTATTCTTGTAGTTTGTTAATAAACTGTCTTTATTCCTTTTAAATTTTAAGCCTGTTTTGCTCTTATTCTAATCCATATCTCACAGCAAGAAATAAGTAATTTTTAGTTACTGGTTTGAAACCACGACAGGGCTTTATGATTAAATTCAATATATTTAAAATACTTAAATTACCCAAGTAAACTACTAGTTAAAAAAGCTCTTGTTAAAAGTAAAATTAAGACCAAAATAAAACATCCACTTAAAAGCTAACTAGATAAAAAATTAATTTATAGCAGATGATTAAAAACAAAGTTACAAATGCCAGGCAGGTACCATATTTTCAATAGCATCCCACAAAACCTGAGCACAATGGAACAATCAGGGTGCATACTTCCTTCAGCAAAAATACCTCAACTTAAAGCATCATGCGCCTCATATTAAAGGCATATCTTCTATTTTTTTTTCAAAGACCCATATAAAAATCTTGCTATCTCCTGTTCCTAATTTCTTAGACTACAGGCAGATTATTGCTGTTGTTTGTATTATGAGCAACTTCACAAGTACTGTATCTGCATTCAGCATACAAAAACCTGAAAGACAGAGTGTTGCTGAGTTCTACACACTGGGGAGCTGTAGTGGTTTAGATTCACCAATTCGAATTTTCTGGCCAATGCACCAAGTAATGTGGTGGGTTTAGTGCTGTGTAAAATCACCAGTGTATTTATTCATTCTCTTGCTGTGAGACATGGATTAGGAGGAGGCCAAAACAGGCTCAAACCTTAAAAGGTATAAAGAAACTTCATTAATAGAACTAAAAGAATAAGGAGAATCAGAATAAAACCTCCAGAATACTTTTCCTCCCTCTGCCTAGCTTCTTTCCTTTCCCAACTGACAACATAGAGACAAAATCTGGGATGTCAAATCAATTACCAACTATGCAATAGTCTTTCAGCAGTTCTTGTAGGGAGAGGAGCTTTCTCTTGCCATGCCACGAAGACTTCTCCATGAGAAACAGTTCTCTCCTGGCTTTTCATTTCCACAAATAGCAGGTGCCCAGGAAAAGTTCTGCATTGTGAAATTCCTCCCATTTTCACAGCCATCCTAGGGGTGTGTCCATGGGCCATGAACTCATGGGGTATTATTTTAAGGATGAGCTGTTCAAAGGTAAAGGTTCTCTTCATCTGTCTCTATCATCATCTTTACCTCTGGGAACAGAGGTTTTCTTCTTCTCTCCCTGGGGGCAAAGGGTCCTCATCAACTTTCATCTCTCTGTTCAAGCTTCTCATGGGATCACAGCTACTCCAACATCTGCTTGTCTTCATCAATGGATACCTCTGCTCAGATCTACGGCTTAAATACTTTACCCCCTCATACCTTCTCATGAATTAAAGGGGATATTTCAGTGTATCATTGTCCATCTCCACGGCCTTATCAAAAGATCTTTCAGCCCTATTAGTGCATCTTCTCATTCTCCTTCCATCTGAGGCTTGACTTTTTCTTTATTGACCTTGGTGTCTTCATATTGTCTTTCTATGTGTCGTCACTTTTTCTCTCCCTGAAGAGAGGATCAAGTCTGCAGGTCTCATCTGTGTGGTGAAAGCATTCTGCCAGGCCTGCAGACGGCCATGGGCAGTGGCTGTGGCAGTCATGATGACGGATATCAGGCTGTGCTGGGCCCCTCTGCCTGGCAGCTGCTGGGGGAGGCAGACAGGCCTGGCTCAGCCTGGAGCCTGGCACACCCTGGCTCAGCACAGGCTGGGGGGGTTTAGTGTCAGCAAGATGTCAGCAGCCGTGTCCTGGCCCAGCCTGGGGCCTTTCCTGCAGCCTCCATCCCCAACCTGGGAGCTCTGGGGTCCGTCCTGGCCCCCTCCCGGCTGCACAGGCTGTGGGGGCACAGGGCTGGCCTCACCAGACCTCTGACACCTTCTGAGGCTGGAAGCAAAAAGAGAGCTTTCCCATGCTTGCTGTTCTCTAAAATGAGGCTCCCACAAAAGGTGGATCCAACTTCTAAATGGTTCAATCAGCTGTCTGTCTCAGAACTAGCCAGATATTGGTTTTTCCTAGGCACACAGGAAGCTGCCAGCAGTTTCTCTGAGAGAAATCACTTCCATTGGTGGTTTTTTACTTCTTCCCCGAATGTTAATCCATGCAGAACCAGCACAGAAGCCCTGATTATTTTTCCTACACAGGGGAAAGTTAAACAAGGCTAGTTGGGAAGTGCATTTGTGGACAGGTTCCCCTTCTCTATTATAGTGAATGAGAAACAAGTACTTACATATTTTAAGACACAAGCACTGAAAGCAAATAAAACATACCTGTCCACAAATGTATCTTATCAATTGCTAAAAGACATGAAATATTCAAGTTGTTTAGATGTGAAGGGAAAAATAGACTTTCCTGCTGTCCAGAAAAGCAAAACTGTCTCTACCAGTTCTCAAGTCAAATGTATGCTAGAATAACAAATTTAATATACAATACAGACTGACTGCAATTTACATAATTTAAAATTTTATGGACCCAGATATTTTTCTTATGTTAAAAAAAGTCTTCTCTCCCATGCTAGGTATGTGATACATGACCCAAATTGATCCTACCTATATAGAGAAGTGGAGTACAAAATGGAGGTTTCTGGAGAAAATATATTTTCCTGTTTTAGACACAATATTGATAAAACATTTTCCAAAGATTTTGTAGAGATGAGATCAACTATATTTTTTGCTACTGCAATGAAAAATGGTGCCACAATTTCTTTGCAGTTTTGGGAGGGTTGTCCCAGTCACTGCAATCTCCTACTTCATATGAGGCTTTTATAATAACAATTAACTCTATATCCATCCAAACAAATAATAGTATGAAGCTATACAAAAACTAACTTCATAGGACCAGAAGGACTCAAATAGTTAATGCTGCACTCTCTATTACAGCTATTTGACATTATGGTCCACAGAATAAGAATACAGTAATCGGCAAAATAGAACATCCTTTGTCGACTCATGTGGAAAAATACTTATCACAGAAATCTCTGAGACAGAAAAAAATGTTAAACTCTCTAAAAATTTTCATGAAAATTTTAGTTTTTTTCTTTCCTCCCAATGTCACTAGTTTCTACTTGATAAGTACAGTGACAAGCCTTCATTTTCATGGGCATTTAACTCTCAGTTACTGAAAGGATTTATGAAGAATAATTATCTTTTCAAGACATTAAAAATACAGTAAGATACAGGAGCAAAAGGATGACAAATTGAGATGTAAGCAACAAGTTTGTGGGTGGTCTTATCTTTATGTTCTGGCACTAAAAATCAAAGATGAAGAACTTCCACATAATCTATTTATCTGACTGTTGTTGATAAGACTGTACAACAAAAGAAATTCAGTATTTTCAGCAGTAGTCTACCAACTTACAGAGTTATATAGCCAATTCTAACAATTTTGATGGTGGTTCATAGAGAATGATTTCTCCTGTTGTACTTTGGAAGTGCCTTTAATATTAACACAAAAGTTACATTTGCAGAGTCTTTCCCTGGCAAAGTGGTTTGGTGAAAGGAGTCAAGATCCATCTGTGAAAAAAAAAAAATAAATTACTGATTTAAAATATTTAAAACCCCCCAAAAATTTCTAATATAAATTTGTTTTTCTGCCAATCAACCCATCTCTTCAGTGTGGATAAATAATCAGGTCCTCCATCTCAGCACCAGGCACTCTGGAGATGCCCTTTGTCCTGCACAGCTAAAGGCCCCTTCCTTCTAGCTCCATGTCACACCTGTTTGAGGGAAGGGTACAAGATGTGAATGCAGCTTTCAGCCTGAGTTCCTAGGCCAGCTATAGCAGGGTATTTTTTCATCTTTCAGTGGGTAGTCCCTAAAGCAATTCTGATCCTTGAATTAAAAGTTCCCTAGAAAATTTTGCATTCGTAGATCAGCACAATGTATTCAATTTTCCTTTTCTTTACCACTTATGTAATTCAAAGAACCCTAAGTGGGAAATCATCCCCTTACCTGCACTGCAATAGAAATTTGTGTTCCTTGCCCATCAGCAGCAGTATAACCTTCCAAAGAAATTCCCTCTGTATTTGGGGTCTGTAAAACCTCTATCTATGGCACTGAAGCCTAGGAGGGCATCCATGCATCCCTCTTCCTCACCTTGAACAATTAATGAAGCTGCCAAATGCAGCTGAGGATGTCAAAGAAACTGTAAGCTTAATGATTTTTACAATTTAAACATCTTTGCAGGAAGTCCTTAGCATGTGGCATTACCTTGCAGAGAGAGTTCTGTATGTCTGTGAGATAATGTATTTGACTAGAACTGGCAATGATCACGTCTCTATCTGTGTATCAGTAGACAGACGCCCTAGTGATTAATTCTCTTTTTATCACATCTTTAGTTGTCTAATCTATTCTCAGCACATTAATTTGTGTCTTTCAGGGGCTATTCAAACACTTTCTGCCCTTTAGAAGTCCTTCAGAACAATCACCATCAACAAAAGGGGTTGTGTTCCCCCTAAAATGTTAGCTTATTTAGATTACCAAATTACAGAACTTTCTATCAATAGTGAAAATCTTGTATTCTGGCTCTGAATGGGACAGAAACACATTAAAACTTGGCTCAAGACAGCATCAAGCTTTATCCATTTTTTTTTTTTTTAAAGATGTTAAGGGTTATAACATGAATATTAAGATATATTGATATTACTGAAAAGATGAAGTTCTGATTTTACAAAGCAGCTGTTACACTCTTTGTCCTGAGGTCTAGACAGTTCAATTTCAGAGTCACTAAGAGAAATCTTTGACCCACAAGTTATATGACTGATTCTTATGATTAATATTTGTCACTGCAAACCTCTACTAGGAAGAATTCAGTTGGTGTTCAAGCTTTGTGAAACAACTGAGTCTTTAACTGATATATTAATTTATGTGGCTTGTTTTTTGGACGATCAGCAGTTTACATGATCCCAAATTTACCACTGTAGAAGGTTACACTAACATGATAAAATGTGAAACTTGAGCAAAACACAAGATTGATACTTGAACTGGTACATGATAACAATTCTCAAAATATACTGAATAAACCATTTTTCCCCATTTGGTAAAGGACTTATAAAGGGTTTTTTAAAACAAATAGTCTGTCACTTGTGGATGCACAGGATGTAGAGCAATGGGGAAGGGAGAAGACTTCCCAGAAGAGCAGAAGCAGCAGCTCCAGGCACTGGAGCAGAGTTCAGAAGCCTGTTCAGATCCCACACCACAGCAAAGGGAAAACGGGAAGAGGAAGGAGCAGCAGAGAAAAACAATTATGAACTGACCCCACCTTTTTCCCTGCTAAACAACAGACCTGGGTGTAGAGGAGTTGAAAGTAGAGAGAAGATGAGACTGGAAAAGGCAGAAGGAAAGGGGATACTTTAGCACCCACTTTTTTGTTTCTCACTACCTTAATCTCTTTTACAGGGCAACATATTATTTTCCCCAATATGAGTCTCTTTTGGCAAAATTAATGACTGGTGAGCAATCTCTCTGAGCTTTCTCATCCTATTTTCTCTGCTGCATCCTGCTAAGGTCAGGGGAAGCCGAGGGGAGGGATGGGCAGCTGGTTTGAAGTTGGGCTGTTAGTCAGGGTTAATCCACCACACTGGGAGCAGACGGATTTGGGGGAGAAATAAGCTGTGGCAAAAGACATTACAATTCTGAGCAGCACATGTATATGCATATAAATAGTGATAATTCTTGTGACTTGGAAGATAGAGTTCTATTTCTTTTGAGTTCTGGTTTGGGGTGTTTTTCTGACACATTTAGATTTTGGACTCAAATTAAACACACAGATTTCACTCCATCACAAATTAAAAATCTAAATACATCATTTACATTAAAATGTATTTCCATAAAAAGACAAAGCTGAATTTTGCCTGTGACCAATCACTATCGAAACTAGTGTTCCCTCAGTCCTGTTTCACACTTGCCTAATTTTAGCTTCAGTTAATTTAATACTGAAAAATCATGTGGCCACCATAGTTTTCACATTATAGGTCTATCATGGAGTTCATTTAAGGTAACATTCAACACCTCTTAGTGAAACTGCAGGCGATTTACATAGCTGTGCTGTCACTCCTACAATTAGAAGTTTGAGGATCCAATCTGGTTTTTAGGAGGTTAACATAAAGAAACTCAAACTGCAAGTTGCAACATCAGTCATGCTGACTTTGTAGACATAATCAGTTCATCAGTGTCTACTTAAGCTTTTGATCCCTGATGACACTGTGAAAGTTGACTGCAAATAAAAAATTCCTGGAGTTTGTTAGAAACTAATCAGGAATACTTGCAATATATGAAAGCTGTTCCAAAAGCCCATCAGTTCATACACAGTGTAACAACCACAGGCATCTTATCATCCTTATGGGACACCGCAGCTAGGACATGGAAACATAGGAATAAATTAATTTTTTTCTGGCCCAAAGGCAAAAGTTAATTCTTCAGAAGAAGCTGCTGTGAAGGTACATAAGCTTCCAGGAAAAATCAGGGACACTGGAGTGAATTCAGCCATTAGAAAAGTTCAAATATCTATGGTTCTATGTCACTTGCTTGATAGAAATAAATATATATTTAATAGAAACAATAATATAAATATATTATATAGAATATATAACATAAAATATACTATAATATACTATAATATACTATACTATAATATCATATAATATACTATAATATAATATACTATAATATACTATACTATAATATACTATAACATACTATACTATAATATTCTATACTATAATATACTATAATATACTATAATATACTATACTATACTATAATATAATATAATATAAACAATTATAATATAAATAATAATGAAAATAAATATATAGTTATTATAATAATAAATAAGCTTGTTTCTTATTTCTACCCAAGTAGTTAAAAGACAGTCTGATGCATTTAATTAAGTTCTTCCTTACCAAACTACAAACTGCATAAACAGTTACTATCCAATCTCTAATTATAGGTAAGAAACCTATGAGATGAAACAAATTCCAGTACAGTAGTACAGCTCTACAAATCCAGGAATGCTTCATTCTGACTAGTTCTAACACTAGCTCTCAGTGACCATGCTCTTCAGAGTACACTTTCATCATTATTAGTTTATGATTGAAATCAAGAGAAACTTCTGCACTAAGCAATAGCAATTTCCTGATTCTAATATAATACCAGTGTGTGATACTCTGAATGGAGAAAATAATTCAAGGTTTGCAATGCTATAGTAGTCCTATGTACAACTACGGCAAATGTGGGTGTTGCAAAATACTTCAAAACATTGATGGATAAAATATTTTTTTCAGCTTTGTTTCTGCACCTATGAAATGCAAAACCAGCTGTTTTTTTCAGTGATTAATGTGACTTTTATCAAGATAGAAGAACTAGGAAAAGTGAAGTAAAGGGCAAGGAGATCAGAGGATTGATTACTAAGATAAACAAACCCTCCTAACTTAGGCAAGGTTTCAATTTCTTCATCCTGCAGATCATGATATTTGGTAAAAAAACAGGCTGCAAAATTACAAGTATCATTTAAGTCCTTTTTAAGAGATGTGCTCTACAGCCTCTTGTAGCCATCCATAAAATGTTTATTACAAAAACCTGCAAGATATCATACGAGTTATAGGCATAAAAACATATATATATTTCAGTCTCAGGAAAAGAAATTTCCATTTTACAAAACCGGAAAATGTAGATGAAGAATTTCATACTTTGCTATTACAAAAATAAACCCAATAAATGCAATTAAGAAATATTTTCGGAAGAGAGCAATCACCTTCAGGTACTCTGTGAAAGCCAAGCTGTGGTGCAACTGATAACCAATACTCCAGTTCTCTACTACTAAACACAAAGGTGTGCTAAATCCTACAATCCTCCTGGTTAAAAAAAAAAAAAAAAAATGTTTTAGAGGGTGGTAAGAGAATTGTTGATTTTAAAAAAATTTGAATGTTCTCTAGATTTAAATTGAAATGTCTTTTAGAGAAATTTCAGTCTGAAAAAAAAGTGTGTCAGGGCTACAGTTAGCCCATTTGCTAATACTTTCTCCTTAACTTTATTATTTCATAGACGAAACAAAATAGCTACAGAAAAGATTTATGGAGCCTGCTAGAGAAGAAAACTGGACTTGGAAGCTGGCAACACAGAAGATCCTTAAAAGCAATTTTATGGTCATCTTTTGTTTTCTGTGTACTTTTTCTTCAGTCAGCTGTGAAACATCATTTTTGTATACATTCTTTTCTATTTTTGTATTCAGTAGAAACAAGAAGTCTAAGTTACCACCCACAGCTCATTGCATTAAAATTGCTACTAACAAATGCATTATAAAAAATTATGTTTCACAATTCTTTGTGCCCAAAAATACTCTTTTTCTGAAAGCTGTTATTTTTAAATGAAAGAGATCCCTGCAATTTTATATGATATCTTAGCTGTATTTATGAAGGGAAAATAGGAAAAGAGACAAAAATAGTGATTATAATATTTCATTAAAAGGTCTGAAGGCCCTAGAAGGTTGTTTACTTGCAACAACAATATGCAATTAGCATTTTCTTGAAGTAGTTTTCCATATTTACCAACAACTTTCCCTGAAGTAATGCATCCAGTCAAAAATTGTGACTTTATTATGTTTTTAATGTACGTATTAATATTGCATTTGTATATATATATGTATAAAATATATTAGTTTATAAATTATAAATATAATGCGTATAAAATTGAATAGATCTAAATCTTGCAGAAGATGTGGAAATGGTTCTGTGGTTCTGTGTTTTAGGCAGCCCTGCTTGAGTGGAGGGTTTGGATCAGATGACCTTCAGAAGTCTCCCCTAACCCCAACCTTTCTCTATGGCTGAATGTATTTTACATAAATTACCCTGTGACAGACCACCCTGATTTGATAATATGCAAATGCTTCCATAATCTACAGAAGACATTTACCCAGGCTTGATAGACACACACTGCAATCTCACTGAGTTATAGCACCAGCAAGTTTCAAACAAATCAAATCAGAAAGGGAATAAAATGTAGATTAGTAGGTACAGTCTACAGTCATTGAATACTACCAATCAATTCCGCCATAGTTTCACTTACACATACTTATTTTTACAGTTTCTCTCACTAAAAGCTTTACATCTTTTTGCTCCAGAAATTTCATTCTAATCTCCAGCCTAAGTAAGAGAGCTCAGTTTTCTATCAAGCCATGTTTCAATATGTTCAGCTCCATTAAACCTTTGGTTGTCTAATCTTGTGAGCTAATTATGCAGTGTATGCTTTTCAGATTAACATATTTAATGGTTTTTTTCTTCCCACCCAGTTTCACATTATAAAATGTCATGAATCACCTAAATTTAAAAAACTGGTCAAAACATTTTAAAGTTACCAGGAAGAGGAGAGACTAAGATAGCATGACTTTGTAAAATAGGTTTCTTTTGAGAGCCATACTGAAATCACTAAAATTAAAGGATCAACTTCATTGCTATGCCAAACTCAATTAGAAGCATATCAATGTGAATAAAGTACATAACACTACTGTGTTTTTTATATAGCTAACTCACACTTAAGAATTAGAACACCAACTTTCCCTGACCTTTATGTTTAAAAGGAAAAAAAAAGTCTATTTTTGTTCTTGCATTCACCATCTATAAGAAAGGGGTAATATGTAAAAACCTAACTTAAATTCTGGAAAACTATAATGGATTTACTGTTCATTAGTCAATTCTTGGCCACACAGCTTAAATCTCCTATAAAATATTCGGATCTTGATAAAAACCATTCAGAAGGCCCTCACTGAGAATGCACATATTTTGCTTGAACACAAGTTTTGCATTACTCAATAATGAGCAGCTTAGAAAATATTCCAGTAAATTATAGATGGAATATTTGTAGTGTTCCTATCTCAAATGTTATTTCAGCATATCCTTCCTGTCAGCTCACTTTAATAAAATAATAATGAATTTCAGAGGAACAAGAAGGTTAGAAACACAAGGAAATAACCAGAGAAAAGAAACTACTTTCTCTTGCTCATCTGCAGTCAAATAATAAAAATGTGGCCACAACACTGAATTCAGGCCAAACATTGAAGATATCAAAGCAGATCAGGTCCTTCCAAATGTATATAAGAGGCATCACTGAGGAGAAAAGATCCTGAATGGCAGCACTTTTTTACGGAACTTTGTGCACTAAGGGCAACCTGCAGGTATTGGAAAGCATAATTAGCCACACAATTACTCCAGCTCCACATAATTCCAGGACTTTGGGACAACCAAACCCAGCCTGGAACCCCATGGCACAGACTGTATCTAAGGGACAGATCAGAACATTCTGACCCAACTAGTTAACACCCTGCATCTCAAACCAGTCAAACATCCCTGGCCTGTTTGATGAACTGCTAAAACCATAAAAACATTGAAAATTCATATTGCAAGGGACCTCTGGAGGTCATAGAGTTCAAACCTTAGCTCAAACCAGGGTCAATTAAGAGACTTAAACTTTTCCACAAGACATCACTATTCTTGGCAAGTTGTGGCAATGCTGCACTGACTAAAAGAGTTTCTCTGCGTTTCTACTTGCACATTTTTCATGAAGAGTCTGAAAATGTTTCTGGTTCTATATAAGCACTAAAACCAAATTAAACAAAACCACAGAGCTAATGATGCTTGGCACAAAAAGGAAAAAGGAGGAAGGAGGGAATTGCTAGAGCAATCTTAAATCAAGTCCATTGTTTCAAGAAGCTGAAAGCATCATGGACAAATCTGTTCTTATTCATGTGACCCCCTCCCCAGTTTGAGACACTCACATAACAGCATCTCTCCCAGCATGGTGTAGCACAAGTAATTGGCAAGAATTGTTTTATCTCCATCTGCTGCCAATATACTGGGTTTTCAGGCCTTCATGAGTGATGCCCTTCTTAAAGGCCTAGGTCTTCTCCAACTCCTAACACTAGTTGCTGTCTTTGGCCTGAGCTGGAGCTGTTCCTAATTTACACTCCTGAAGAATGTAAAATGAACATAAGTACCAGTTTGTTTGCACCTGCAGAGCTATTCAGGGGGACCCTATATCAGCAAAATAGTGACAGAAATATGTTTACTGCCCATGTAAAAAAAAGTAAAAAGCAGTAAGGCTATGCAGGGCTATACTTAACTCACAAACTTTGACTTGTCCACAGGCTGCTGTGATGAACTTTTCCTTGGATTCTGATCGTCTGCCCCCTCACTACAGGAAAACCCATTAAAGCCACCCATCACCACCAGGTTTCACACATAATCACAACAAAATGCAAGGCACCCATATTCTTAAAATACATTTTTAAATTACTTAATATTTGTGAAAAATGGAGTTTGGGCAAGATTCTCAGCACCAAAGTCATAGCACATTTTAAGCAGAGAACTAGCGTGCCAAGTTTCCCATTTGGGAGTGGCTGAAAATCATTATTCTGCTAGCAGATTTTTTGGTTTAGTCCATTTCTCTTCCCCACTTCCCCCCCACACCTTTTTTTGTTTTGTGAATGCAGAATAAATAAGATCATTTGTTTTAATTAACATGCAGTGTGCTCTGTGCACAGGGTAAGAGTGATGCATCACCTTAGTACTCAAAACAGAGCATTTCTCTTTGTGCCAGAACTGAGCTATGAGTCAGCTGCACAAAAAATGAATATTAAGCCTTTCAGAAGGAATTCTATGTGAAAAAAAAAAAAAACAAAAAAACCAATAAAAACTGACAGAGAAATGAAGTCCTCTAAAAATCAAAAGGTAAATGCAAATATCTCCTATTGCTTTGTTGAGGCAACCCATTGTCAGACATATTTCAGGATTTTACCTTTTTCCATTACAAAATGCCACTGGTTTAGAACTTGAACTGAAATTCCCTATATTCCCTTCTCTACTTCCAAAAAGAACCTTCTTATGCTTAACATAAAATGGGTAAAAGAGCAGCCTTTTTGGATTTATTTCCTAGTAATTCAGCTTTTATCACATGCATGCTCATATACATGTTGAGTGAAGAATTCAACCACTGATCCCATCTTTCTCCAAGAGGTATTAGTGAGATGAATAATTTACTTGCTAACTAGAATTTCCTGATCTAAAATCTTCATGCTATATTGAGCTGAGTAAAAGTAACGGTGCTGCAACTGTTCTGTAGTTTTCTCTCAGGAGTTCAAGTCTAATGCCTGTTGCTTTATTTAACTGCCATTTAGCTAACAATCCTTCTCCACACATGGTGCTGAATTTTGCAGAAGTGCTTTTCTTCCCCCACCTCTGATCTGTTTCCAGCCAACTCTTCTAGTGCAGCTATATTATACAGTACTGCACAGCTATCATTTAGAGGTTTTTTTTACAGCTATTTTCTTGTTCTGGTCAAAGGTCCCATGGCTCTTTCACATAACCAAGGGTATTGTCGAGTTCTGTTCAAATATCAACTTAATTTAGTTTTAAAACCCCACAGTTTACAAATATATTCCTTCCATGAGTCGCAGTCAGTTGTCACTTCCCACTTCACTGTTGCGAGCTAATGCACGATGGCTGTGCTGATCCACCCTCTGAGGCATCTGCAGTTCAGGTTTTGTTCAGAAAAAGGGAAGCATCAGTTAAGTGAAGCCTTTTTTTATCCACATCTCAGACAATTTCAGGGTATCAATGACCTTTTCACTGCAAGCACATACATCCAATAGAGTAACACTGACTGTGAAGACATTATATATCAAATATGACCAGTGTGTGCACGTGTTCATACACACACACACACACACTTTGGAGCAAGATGGTCACTTAGGCCTTATTTACCTCATTGATTCTGGCAGCAGATGGTTGTCTGAAAAACTATTAGAATAGAGCACTAGTCACTCGGGTCTGCTATAGAGTTGTATAAAAATCATTACTTGCTATTTTTGTCCTACAGTTCTTTGTTTGCTGGCAAAACTCTTTTACACAGCAATATTAATACTGTAGTTACTTTCTTCAGCATCCAGACAAGAAACCTGTATGTTCAACCTTCAGCCACAGTTAAAAGTGTTTAAAAGTTTGTCTGCTTATTTCAGCAATATCACAGCAGCTCAAATTAAAGATGTCTCCTTTACCCATGTATTCTGCCTCATAAAACCCCCCATGTTCCAACATCATCTCAGTCTGAACCAAGCTGATTTTTTAATTAGTGTCTCCTGTCCTCCTATGTATGGAGGAGAAAATCACATTCATGTGAAACTGTCACATATTTTGCCTTTTATATTCTTGGTCTCTATATGCATCTGTAACTTTGGTTACTACATTTCTGACTTGTACCAAGTGGTAAATGGGTAACAGGTACAAAGGTAACAATGGAATAGGAGAGGTATCAGTAAAGGCTTGATTTGACCTTTGAGATTGATTTGGATATTAAGAAAGATAGAGATGCCAAGTGGAAAATCAGAATTCTCTAATCCGTAAAGTACACAAAATTAAACCTAAGGAGGGCTATTTCCATTGAGGTAGTTACATTGATTACCATTTTGTTCTGACAATCTAGAGTTAGCTTTCCTATTTTCACAGGAAAGTGAAAATCCCAGCAAGTGTACTATTTTGTACCAAGAAGAAAAATTATAGAAACATTTAAGAAGATATGGGCTTGACTTCATATTACTTACAAAACACACTTTTTTTTTCTCTAGCCAATCTATCTGTTGCCAAAACTTCTTTGGTTAAAGCATGAGCTTCCTAACTACTTAAATGTAATCAATGAGCTAAATGTGTAATTCCAACAAAAAAAAATAAGAAATAACTGTAGTACCTCCCCTTTAACCCCATGTAAGCATGTTCCATGTCCATATAAAACACAAGATGTGTTCATTTGCACTGATGTAAACAATGATTACAAGAGAACTCAGCCTAATTCAGACAAGAATTAATAAAAAAAAAAATTAAAAGGCATTTATAGTAAGAATTTATGGGGAATGTACAGTGTATGATGCTGACATTAAAAAAGAATTTGATAGTTGGAGTCAAGACCAGGAGTCAAAGCCCAAAGGTCATCAAATTGTTCCAGCACTCTAAACAATATTAAGATAATGCTTAGCATTAGGCTCCAGCATCCTTACCAAATGGGCAGCAAGTAGTTATAGTTCCTTATTGGTTTACATTCAGAAGTTTGGTCAATTCGATACACTTGACCAACAGCTACTCTGCCAGTTCCTCTAAATTTTCTTTGGGAAGTTAATCCAGGTCCACAAAGAACCCTCGAGAAACAAATTAAGATCACTACTTTTACCAGCATATAAACTATCAGACCTATTTTAATTTTGTTTACTGCAGTGTAATACCATTATCTGGTAGCAAATGACTTAAATATTTCATAGATTATGATTTACTCCTGCCAAATTGAGCCCAAATAAAATCCATTAGAGATACTTTTTTTTTTTTTTTATCCATTTTGTCTTTTCTGAGGCTCACATGACTGTGAAAACAAATAGATGGTTTATGTGTCAGGGAAGATTGTCTGGGAAATACATGAATAGTTTACAAATACTCAAAGAGCTTTGTAAACATCTCATCAAAAACTCAAGAGATCATCCCCTATCCCTTCAAAATTGTCTCAAAGGGTAATTTCCCACACTGTGCTGGCCTGATTGAAGGCAGGTGACAGACACCTGGTGTAATTGACCTCTTTATCACAGGAGCTCCATGCACAAGATGATTGGGTCGCACAGAGCAAGCATGTTTTGAAAAGAACCAGTTTTCGTTTTGTAGTTACAGTGGATGTGGATGTCAAGAACTAATTTCAAACTGGTCAGAGTAGCTCAGTGTGCAAAGCAGCACTGATCCCTAGCCAGAGAGCTCTCACAGTAAGGCTTTTTCTTTATTTGTAGATTTGCTCACTGGCTTTGGCTAACTGCTTGATCCATCTTCCTGCTGTTCCAGTGTGTTCCTAGTACCTGCTGCATGCCTGCCTTGGGCAGCACTGAGTAGTTCATTGTCATGAAGAGGATGCCCACGAGGTAACTCCATTATTCAAATTATCAAATGAAATATAAGTGGGTTTTTAATACCCTTCTTGGTCATGGTCAAATGTTCAGGTCAACAAGACTGTGAAGCCATGGAAGAAATTCCCTGTGATACTGTGTCTCATTAAGTCTTACCACACATATCTAGCTACTCCTTTGCAAAAAAATAAAAAGTAATCAAATATATTTGAATACACTTGTTTCATTTATTGTTTAAAAACAATAAATATGTCCCTACTTATTCTCCGTAAGCAGAAACAGGAATTATTGGCACAGTTAGCAAACCCCTTGGTTTCATTTTACAAAGATGATGTAACAGGCTGTTATATACCAATCTGGAATTTTCTCACAAAATTGGCTGTTTTGATGTTTCTTTCTCATACACCATTGTTCTCCAAGCTGTTAAATGATAACTAACAAAACTATGTTGTTGAATTATTAACCAAGCCATAGCTTTCCTTGTTTCATGGTTAATTTACTTCATACTTTCAAGTGCCTGATTTTCAAATACTGCTGAGTGGTTGCAAGTCTAACCTAGCAGAAACAAGGATCTCTGTTTTGCATTAACAAAGCTTCATGATTTAATTTTTGTTGCTGTTTTAAACTAGAGTTGATAAAACAGGAAAAACTTGCCTGCATGATTTGCTTTCTGCATGAATGGTTTTAAAAAATATACAAATGATGGATCAAAAGTTACAGAACTAATCAACCATGTTTCCTAAAATACCTGAAGTTTCACAATGGCTCAGTGGGAAGACAATATATCAAAAAATCAAATTAAGATGAGAGTCATTTACTTTAAAACTTTCCACTGCCAACTTCACAGTTAACTCATGGCAATACAAAAGGAAAAAACAAACAAATAAGAACTATAATGATTCTAGTGCAGGCACATTTGAACCTGCTGGCACACAAAATATTGATTTCAACTGAACTAAATTTTATTCTTTCCTGCGTTTTTTTATTACTCCACTTTGAGATTATCCAGGGAATACATGTTGATACCTACCTTATTTCTTAAATGCTTTATCTTGGAATTAGAAGCAGAATCAAGCTTTTCAAAAAGTGGACTGGATCCAAGAATTTATGTCAAAAATAAGTGTGAATTTTTTAGATTTCAGCATTCAAGTCACTGATTTTGAGTACAAGGCTCCTAACCAGCTTCACAGGTCTGCCTGTGAAGACTCCCCCTCCTCTCTCCTACACTACTCCGCCTAATTTGTGAAGTTTAGAAACAGAACCAGGGCCTTCCTTTGGGCAACAGGGACTCATGCTACTGAAGCAATCCTTCAATACACAGCATGAAAGCAAAGTGGTTTTTTGCTGCAAGACTGAAAACTGGAACACATTTCTCTAAGATGAGGGAAAGATATGAAAGGTTATTTAAAGACTGGGTCCTAAGGAAAGATTACTTAGAAGACTGAAGTATTGATCTAATTCTCCTCCTTAACCTGATCTCTCCAACAATTTTGTTCTCATTAGGAAATTTCAGCATCATTTGTCAGAGAAGAGACAAGAGGCAAATCCTACATGTTCTGAGAAAATTTGATGCTGTGCAGAGGACACAAAGCCCAAGTCTTTGCTTCTAATAAGGGAATGACTAGAGCTGTGAGCTGTTTTCAAGTCTGGCTGACTCAGCTGAGGAACCAGCACATGCATATGGCTTTGAAACACCTATAGCATGAGATGTGACCTGCTCATCGTCCCTAGCAGCAGAAAGAGAACACCCTCACATACATGGATATGAAAGGAAGGAGGGGTAGGGAGAAAGCACACACTTATTTAGACTGTCTGCAGATCTCCCAGCTTGTGCCCCAGCCATTCACCAACTCAGTATACTTGCTGAAGAAGGTCAGACCAAAGGTGCAAGGGTCACTCAGCACAAAGATGTGCCTAGCCCTGAGTTAGGGTGAGCCAGCAGGAGCTCTAGCCTGCAATAGTTCAAAGGGCTCAATCAGCCACCCAGTCAGGTCTCAAACACTTTTGAACACACTGGACCCATGATAGCTCAGGGATTGCAATACCCAAGATGAATATTGAATGGGAATGAATGATCACACCTGAAGTGCTGTGTCCAATTCTGGCCCCTCAGTTCAGGAAGGACATTGAGACACTTGGACACATCCAGAGAAGGCAACAAGGCTGGTGAGGGGCTTGGAACACAAGCTCTGTGAGGAATGACTGAGGGAGCTGGGGTTGTTTAGCCTGGAGAAAAGGAGGTGACCTAATCACTCTTTACAGCTGCCTGAAAAGTGGGTGTAGTCAGGTGGGGGTTGGTCTCTTCTCCCAGGCAACCACAGATAGAATGAGAGGACATAGTCTTAAGCTGTTCCAGGGGAAGCTTAGAAAAAATTCTTCACTGAAAATGTTCTTGGATACTGGAATTATCTGCCCAGGAAGGTAGTGGAGTCACCCATCCCTGGAGGTGTTTAAAAAAAGACTGGACATGGCACTCAGTGCTATGATTTAGCTGATGAGGAGGTGTTAGGCCATAAGTTGGACTTGATGATCTCAAAGTTCTTTTCCAACCTTGTTCCTTATGTGATTCTGTGATTATGGAATTCTCCTTCTAGGCATGATAATGCCTTCTCCTTGTGTGGGCAACCACCAGCACCTAGAGAAAGCCAGAAACTGCTGATAGCACTTGATGATCTGCTGTTTATCCAAGATAATGATGTCTCTCTAGAAATGTTTTTTTCCCCCCCAAAAGCAGCAGGCACTTGTCACTCCTCTGACTCACTCTAGGAGTAACAGCAGTACTTTATTCTCTACTGAGTTTTTCAGTCAAGAGCCCCTTTTTATTAATACACATAAATCTAAAGACTCTAATAATAAATGAAAGCTTTTCATCCTGTGTGTGAGGTCTGCTCATAACAAGAGACAGAGAGTGAAGAAAAATGGAAACCAAGCAGGTCCAAACCTACTCGTACATTCATGTTCCTATATTTTATTTTCTGACAAATTTGACTCTGAATTTATTAATACCATGATTTCTTTTGTGTCTCATTGGGAATGTGGACCCAAGACTGCCTGCTTGCAGGCTCAGCCTAAGGGATACAAAGCATGTAGGCACCAGCTGAACTCCTTTCCCCAGACCAGTATCAACTTTGCACTCCAGCTGTATGTGTGGCTCTTACTCACATGCAAAAACTATACACTGAAGAGAAGGTGATAAGCATATGTTGAAGATTTTTAGAAGCTAATCTACAGGCATTAGACCATAGATTAGTTGATAGTCACACTCCTTACTGCATGGTTGATTTAAGCCATGCCTTGTAATCAATCCATTATTTCTTGTACCAGCTCGTTGCAGAAATGCATTTTCAAGGAAAAATGGTAGCAAGTGCCATATATGTAACAGAGAAGTCTGTTCATCCATGGTATGCTCTTTCCAACAGCTGCTTCATACCCATGCATTTTAAAAGACACACTGGTGCTACTTCAAAATCTCTGGGATTAAAGCCATCATCTAAAAGCTTATTCAAGTCATGTTGAAACATAGCAGGCTGTGAGCCTGCTATGTTTCAACACAGTCTGACAACTAGTTTAATGCAGATATTAAAGTTATTTTTAGGAATCTAGCATATATGGCCTACATTTAAGGTCAAAGTGGATAAATCTCAAAGTTACTTCAACTCCTCTCACTGTACTGCATCTAGCTGCTCTCACATCAAGGAGGATTTTTGGAAATACAGATTGATAGTAGGCTGATAAATTGTTTTACAACTAATCTTGGATGGCTTATGTGCTGCCATCAAAGGGACAGACTTATTATCCTCTTAAAACTTTGGACGCACCAGCAATTATCCTTTGTAGTTCAAATATTTCAAGCTGTGATAATAGCCTTTTTTTACAAATGGAATTCCTAAATATACACCTTTGAGAATGAGAACATCATGACTAATGGTCATACTTCCAAAAATCACTTTAGATGTTTTCTGTGAGTTTCATTTTCAGAGACACTTAAACACTTCATCTATCATTAATCCCAAATGCTGTGCCTCAATATCAACACTTTTGAAGAGATAGAAACTGAAGTGAATGTCACAGTTATCAGAAAGATCACAGAATCACTTAGGTTGAAAAAGACCTCTGAGATCATCAAGTCCAACCTAAAAGCTCCAATTTTCAAGCTGTTAAAAAAAAAACAACAAAAAACCAAGAGAACATGTGATTAATGTGAATACAGTTGGTTCAGAATATGCAAAAGCCAATGGCTGGCCAGAAAATCTTGGGCTTATAAAATACCTGAAAACAGTCTGAACTTGCTTCCCTTTCTCTGCATCTGGATTATCACAGCATCTGAAGTGATGAAGATAGAAGCAGAAACATTACAAAAAATGTTCTGTACTTTTGTGTTTTTTTCCTCTACAGAAGCAGAGGCCACAGCAGAAGACCTTTGTTTGGTGTATGAGTACATCAACTCTACCTCAAATACTGCTGGGACTTTTTTCCCCAGGTGAATAGTGGCTACTTAAGTTTCCAGAACATGGGTACGATAATGTCCAAACTGTTCTATATAGGATTTCTAGATAGCATCCACCTCAAAAGCTGATTTTGTCAATTACAACTACAAATGTCTCTGAAAATTTGCTTTGTTTACTCAGTCCTCAGAAAAAAGGGACAGTCTCCTCTGGAAATAAATAAATAACCACTCCAATTTGCAAGATTTCTAGTTTCCAGCAGCCCAGTAACAATTTCTAAATAGGGTACTTGAAGAAGAAGACTGAAGTTTCATATTACTTTAAAAACCTCCAAGAGTTTTCAAAATCATTTCAGCAGGATGTTGAGCTGGCAAAGAACAGGAGTCCCTGTCACACAGGGACAGTACAAACAGTTACTCAGGATTGTGCATATCAATATCTGACAGCTGAGTACTTAAATGTGAAACCAAACCTGAAAGAAAAAACAGCTATAAGGATTAATTCTCTAATGCAAAATCCACAGTGCTATGTTCCAGCCACTGCCTGCAGCCTTGTTTATCTAAACTTTACCTTATTTTTTAAATGAAGTGTCACAAATGGCATATAGTGCTCAAGACCATTCTAAAGTGAAAGATTACATCTCAATTACAAAAATTATGTCCAAACAGACAAAGGTGTCTTGGAGCCAATAAACCAATTGCTTTTGTCTATAAAATGTAGTTGTGAGTATAACAATGTTGCCTAGGGACAGACCTTTGTCCTTGGTCGACTCTTAATTTGTCACCACAGAGGGCAGACACAGAGCACAACCAGCAGCCAAGTCTCGCCCAAAGAACAAGCAGCACCACCAAAGAGCACTTTCAGAAATGGAAATGAGAGCATAATATTTTTTGTCATTTACTACTGTAGCTAAACACCATAATTCATAGGTCCAGCCATATTAATTTAATTTCCTGATTTTACATTACAAAGACCTAACTTAACACCTAGCAGCATTGATTTCCACACCTTAATTATATCATTCCATTGTAAGCTTTTCTGCATCTGACCAATTTTAGCAGAAATTCCCTTTTTTTATTACATCAATATCTTCTGATATTTGGGTTCCTGAACAAATAATATTCTTCTGTTCAAGTAATCTACATGGTATACTCTACATGGTGATTATTTTTGCAACGTATTTGAAGGTGTTATTCAGGTCAACAACTGACAATGACAGGAGATAATAAAAACAGTCTACTCAACATTTCAAACACTTCTTCACCAACACATCAGTATTTTAAAATTAAGTAAATAATATATTTATGCTGCTGCTTGTTAGGATGAAAGACTTTTAATGATCATCTACACTAACAGCAACTCATATTTCCTTGTTCAGGCCCTATCTTTTGGTACTGGGATTGTGAGCAGCTAAATTGTGCGTAGGTTACTTTACATTGGGTATCCTAAAAAATAAGAAAGAAAAAATTGTAACTGCTTAAACCCCAAGAATTATGCATACCTTTCAGTCTGAGACTTCAAAGTTTTCAAATCCTTAGGTAAATATTATAATTTTGATCACGTTGTCAAATTATTTTGCCCATGTCGTCTCCAAATTACGGCCGATGCCAAGGTCAGCTCTATTGAGAGATAACTATTCTTGGGAGCAATAACTTTTCCACTCAAACCAATAACTACAATCAAGTTTAGCACATCAGTAAGGCACTCACACGAGGAGATATTGGTCTCAACAGAGATTTCCAGTCACTGGTGTTTATCATCATCATCAGGTGAGGTAGGTGTTTGCCCAAGAGCTCCTCTGCCATCATACTTTATTCCCTGTGATTTGACTAAAAGCAGAAAGAGAGCAATTCTGAACTATGTCCTCACACAGTCGAGAAAAAAAAATAAATCTCAGCTGGGAGGCAGCAAAGGCAGTCTTGCCTTCCAGCCAAGTCCTGGACTTCTCCTCATTCTCTCCTTGGCTGAAGGAGAGCAGCAAGCAGCACCACTCTCAGCTGAAAGAAGGCAAAGGTTTCCTTTGCTGCCCAGTAAAAGGGCAGGAGACAAACCAGTCATGCAACCTGACTTTGATTGCATCAGGACAGCAGCAGGTACAGGGCTGACAGTAGCCCCTGCCCACAGCTGCAATTCACCATTCTGTCAGTCCTGCACGTGAAAATGGATGTCACTTTTAGGCCTGGGATTTCAAACCACAAGCCAGCAGCTCGGCTTCAGCTCAAAAGAGTAATGACAGCTAAGGTAAGCAAGCTGGGGCCCAAGTTGAAACTACACATTAGGTTCAAAATGCATCTTGGATTTTACCCCTTCCTTCCCCTGAGTGAAAAGCCCAGTGATCACTACATGAAATTTTCCACTGTTTTGTTTGTTTTCCACTTAACACTGTTTTGTGTTAAGGACATAAACCCCACCTTACTGGGCCAGAGCCATGGAGAACCTTGCCCAGTGGGAGGAGGACACATGATACTCAACACTGCCTAGAGTCCATCACTCTGGTGCTCCCCTAGCACCTACAAGAACTGGATTATGAATGCTAAAATTTATCCCTGCCTATCCTCTATCTGTTTATGGACCAGTCATCCCTCACAGTTTGTCCATCTTTTTTTGCATCAGTTCACGTGTCCACCTCCACAACATCCAGAAGTCCACTATGCACAGTATTGAAGCATACTTATCTGTTTCAAATCTATTTAAATTCATTTCCTAGCTCTTCTGTGGTAAGGTTTGCTGAATAACAGTTCTCTTGCCTTTACCAATTTTATAAACCTCAGTCACAGCCCACCACAGACATCTCTGCTTCAAACTACAGAGTCACAGATTTTTCTGTCTCAGCTACTGCATTCCCTTTGTCATTTTGACTAGTTACAAGAGCAGCAATTAAATCTTCTGTGCCTGCCTTGAAATGCAGAAGCCAGGACAGCACATTACATCCAACTTCTGTTAGTATTCCTCTGTAACTGCCTCTAGTATTCAGCACTGTTGGGAAGAGTACTTTGGAAATAGGACTGTTATTCATGCCAGCACCCGATGGAGAAAGTCCCTGATATGGTTTTAAAACATTTATTTTAAATAGTCCCAAACTGCGCCTAGTCCTCACTTTTGAAAACATACACCACAAGTCCTATGCATTTAAACCATCTTATCCTAACAAGGTATAATTCTTATATTTTTACTCTTTAGAAGCTTCAAAAAATATATAATTCCCTTTTCAAAATGAAATCCACCTCCCTGTTTTTCAAGCAAATTCCATCTTCAACGGTTGTCTTTTATACAGCTGATTGAATGACATTCAAACAATTAAGAATCCGATAATCAATGTCTCTCTACTAACTGAAGTATAACTACATCTATATAAAATATCTGTAAGAAAAAGCCTTGCTTGATTCAGATTAGGAAAAAAAAGAATCCTCTAAAGTAATGCTTCACCTTTTGGTGAATTATCAGAACTGATTTACTGTTGTTCCTAAGCCTGAAAGACAATAAGACAAACTTGGATCCTAGAGTATCAGTTATGTGTCAAAGAGACTCCAAAACAAAACCAAAAATTACTCAACCTCCCTAAGCCCATACATCAAAAACTCAAGATAACCTTTTAATTTCTCCAAAGAGTTGCACTCTCAGTCTTTGGCACAAGAATCAGGACTCCATGCTTTGCTAAGCCAGAAATGCACATAACTTTTAATAGGTATTAGCAGTGTGATTTCCCAAAAAAAAAAAACCAACCCAATCTTCTTTGTTGTGAGCATTGCTTTTATGTCTGTTTTAAACTTGACTAAAATCCGTGATTACAAAAAACATTAGAGCATTTCCTACCCTGATCTTTTACAAAGAGGAAAAGTTAAATGATACTGGATGGCACCTGGCAGCACCAGGCTGTGGTGGAGCTGAAGACAGAACATGCAGCATGAAGATAGAAAGGAAGAAAAGACAAGGAAAGAGAAAAGGAAAGAAGGGCAGAGGTTCACAGCCTTCTTTTCAGTTTGCCTTTTATCTGAACATCTATCTGGAGTAAGGGAATATTAATTCATTTGTATGAATGCACACTGGAATGGGTGGTGCAGACAAGCTGTGGATACCCCATCCCTGGAGTGTTTAAGGCTGGGTGAGACGGAGCTCTGAACAACCTGGTCTAGTGAATTGTGCTCCTGACACGTGGGTTGGAGCTAAATGATATGCAAGGTCCCTTCCAACCCTAACCACACTGTGATTTTATGTAGAATTCTCCTTTCTCTTTCCTATGTTAGTTAAAAAAAACCAAAAAGAACAAAACAACAAACCAATAATTTTTACATTGTAGTCATATTTGGTTACATCATTTTTTAAAAGGGTTTAGAAGCCAGTGAGTTACAGTGAGTCTCATGCATCTGTCAGAGCTGAACTCCAGAATTATGTACATTGGGTGGCCTTCAAACTGTTCAAGGTTTCCTTTTTTATCAGCTCACACAGCGTGCTATTTCCTTCTGCAGAAAATAAATTTGGGTGTTCGTCACTCTGCAAGATACATTCCTTGTTCTCCTGAATATCGGTAAGAGCACAACCAGGTGGAGAAGCCTTTATCCCACTCTGAAGAAAAACTCATGAATATTCAATCACTTCTGAAATGGCTTCAAGGTGAGGAGTAGCATTTACTTTAGAAAGTAAATAATTATCATTAGTTTTCAGACCTGTCCTAGTAAACAGATTAACCATATAATATCTGGGAGTAAAAGCAGAAGAGCTTTGAACCTTCCTTTATCTCTGCCACATCTCTCCCTTTCCAGTGTGAGGTGTGCCTGACCTAGAAATAGATTTTATTTAGCGGATGGAGTAAAAGTCTTTGTGTGGCACAGGTGAAGAAGCAGAAGAGAATGTCAAACAGAAAAGCTTCATTTGGTCACTCACTAGGAAAAAAGCTCAGCCTCTTGAATTCTTATCAGTCAGAGATAGCCTGTGGGTATGTTGCTTCTTTTTAAATCTTTTATTTTTGTTAGCTTTCAACATCCTTTTCCCTTTCAGATATTCTGAAAAATAAAATAAAATAAAATAAAATAAATAAAATAAAATAAAATAAAATAAAATAAAATAAAATAAAATAAAATAAAATAAAATAAAATAAAATAAAATAAAATAAAATAAAATAAATTTTCAGAGTGATGGAGATCCCTCAGGATACAAATATATTTGACATTTGTGATAGAGAGGCACAGCCTTGAAAATGGACCAGAATGAATGAATCAGTCAGTAGTCATCAAAAGCCTCGAGCACACACATCTGAAGAGAATTCTAAAAAACAGCATTAGAAAAAGCAATGTTAAACCTTCCAGTAATGAAGCAAACAAAACCTTCCATAAAACCCTATCCAAAAGAGGGATAAATTTTAACAATCAAAGAATGGAATTATACCACACTGTTTCTTCAGTTAAGCCACTAGTTCATTCAGCACCATTTTTTATTTGTCTTATATCATGAAACAATTGAATCCTCAGAATCTGAAGATGTCGCTTTATTCTAAAATATCAGTTAAATCAGAATGCGTTATTTCCTAAATGGATGAAAGTTCAATTTTTGTGCCTCTCCAAGTAACTGTTCATTCAATTTTCAGAGAGCCTACGTTTGTACTTTTGCCAGTAGATTTCAGCCATACCCTATCAACAGACTAGCAAATGCAGAAGTTCACAATTTCACAAACACACACATTTGAAAAGCACCATAGTTACCGCATTTTTGGTTTGATATAAACTCTAGCAGAAGGTTAATGTAGGATGGACTCCCAAAAAGCAAAGCTTAAAGACAGATTTGAAGTAGGAGGAGCTGTTGATCACATATGCCTGTTAACAGATTTTATTCTTTTAAGCAGTGGCAGAGGGTAAGAAAAGAATGAAAGCATTAAAAACTATTGTGAGAAAACTTAGAAACAGGATATTTTCTCTCCAGATCTTTCTTATTTCCATGATATTGCAAACAAGAATGTGAAATACAGCTTCCTTGCTTCATAAATATAGGCATGTGGAAAAAACAAACAAATGTAATTTACACTACTATATAAATATCATCATGTGTATCATCTTCTTTCAGCTGGAAGAGGAAAACAAGTATACAGAATATCCTAACTTGGAAGGGATCCCCAGGGATCACTGAGTCACACTCCTGGCTACCCGTAGAGTAATTTAAAAGTTAAGCCTTGTGTTTAAGAGCATTGTCCAAACACTTCTGAACATCAACAGGTTTACAGCCTTGATCACTTCCCTAGGGAGATTGTTCCAGTGCTTAGCAGCCTCTCAGTGGTCAGAGTATCCCATGTGAACTTCCCCCAGCGCAGTGCTGCCATTTCATCCCCAGGCATCAGAGGGGAGATATGGTCACTTCCCCCTCTGCTCCTGCCCCGGGGTAGGGTTGGCCCTTTTATCCACCGCGGCACACTGTTGACTCATACTGATCTTACCATCAACCAAACCCCCGGATTTCTTCCTGCAGGGCAACATTCCAGCCCATTGTCCCCCAGTCTGTACACACATCCAGGATGATCCCGCCCCAGATGCAGAACCTGGCATTGATGCTTGTTGCACATCGACACATCTAACATCGACTATTTTAGTACACTCTGCTTTATCTCCATTCTTATTTGTGAGCTAACCAACCTCTTCAAATAGTAGACCAATGTTTTATTGAGTCCTCTTTTTGCTGATAACATAATTAAAGCCTTTTTGTGATCCCACATCTTACTGCCCATTTTCAAATGCAATGGAGTTTTAAGCCATATGAATTTTCTGCCTGCAGTGGCAGTATCTCTGTGATCCTCCTGTGAATCTTGACCTGACTTCCAAAGTCCATAAACTTTGATGCACTGGAATTACCTGCTCCTGTGGTCTTAAATATTGACCAGCATTTTTTGACCCAAATTCCTTCAAAAGCAGATTCTGATGAGCCCTTACTAACTGAATCCTTGAGGAGCCTACAGTTTGCTGTCCCAAAAGCCATGGATGTTTACTCTGCTAACCGAGCTTTTTCATATCACCACAGATTTTAAACTTTACCACTTTGTGATAACTGGAGCCAAGACAGACACCAAACATTATTTCATCCACAGACCAACAACACTTCCAGCAGGGCATTTTTGCTAATCAGCTCCCTTGGTACCTGTATCAAAAAGTAATATTCAAAGCGTTTCAGGATTTTCCTTAACCCTTTCAATGCCTACTGTATGATAGTCCCAGCTAATATCTGTGAAGTGAAAATTGCCCATAAGGACAGGAGTCACTGATGTAGTGATTTCCCTTAATTCCTTCAAGAATAATACATTGTTGTTACCTTGCTGGCAGAGGGACCTTTGGCAAACTCTGACAATATTTGTTTCATTAGTCTTTTTACTGGTCCTTAGCCAGAAGTTCTCAGCCACATCACCTTTAGTTGTGAGTGCTGTATAGTCATCTTTTAAGTAGAGCACCCCTCATCCTCCTTGCCTGCCCCACCTACCTCTCCCTGAGGAGCCTATGAACACCACAGCTTTTCATCACTGGACTCTTCCAGAGTGTCACTCATGACAGTGATGTCTTAGCTCTGGGACAGAGACAAAGCTATCATCTCTTTTTGTTTGTCCCACATACTGCCTGCCTTCACATACAAACATGTATGTTTGCTCCAGTGTACTCATTTGCATTATGGTGCAGCATGAAAGCCCACACTAACACACCCTCATTCAGGATGCAGGCATTGATAGGCCACCTGTTTCTTTCATTGTCTTTCCCTACAACTGGGAGGACAGAGGAAAATCCTACCTGCATTTCCAGTCCCTTTTCCAATCTAACCAAGGCCTTGAGCTCTCTTTTGATAACCTTTGGACTTCTAACTACAACTTCATTGGTACATGCATGTAAAAGCATGTATCAGGCTAGGAAGTCTCCTGTTAATATCTTTAACACAAGTGCCAGAGAAGCTGCAAGCTTCTCTTAAAGGGAGGTTTGGTCAATAGATCAGACCTGATGCTCCTGTCATAAATTTACACTTGTTTCTTCATGGAGGCAATCTTGATGTGGGTGTCAAGAAAACTTGTCTGCCCGGTAATCCAGGAGCCACTTGCACCACCTGAGATGGAACTAAAACCCCTTCACAGCTCCACACCCCACACTCACAGTCAGACCAGGCTTCCTCACCAGTTTGACTGTAGGTTTCCCATAGTGGAATCTCAAAGATCCTTCAAATAATTTAATCTTGGTCCAATAACTAAATAACAACATAACAACTCAAACATTTTGGGTGGCTCTGAGGAGGGACATAAAACAATTCCAGCCCTGTTTTTCATACCCTTGCAGTCTAAGTGTGTGGGATTGTCAGCTCCTGCTGTGTCTCTGAGTGTCCCCTCACCTGGCTGGTGCCACGCTGTGGCTCTCACCGCAGCTTGCAAATGGATCTCCTTGCACTGAATATATTTCTCAACAAGTGAAATAAGACAACTTGACTGTGATGATGCCTCAAGAATGTGTTCTTCAACCTGATTATACCCCAGTCCATCCAACTGCAGAGCCTGATAGCTGCTGAGTAACATGGAGAGGCACGGAGACAAGGAAAAGGTTCTCTCCCTGGCCCCAGTAGAGACTGATTTCCTTTTACCTCTGTCCCTCAAGTCAGTGCCTTCTGCCTGGAGACAGAGTACAAGATACCCCTTTCCAGGTGTTGTACCTAGTTAACATTTTTGTTCCAGAGAAGACAGTAGGGGTCCCTCAGTCAGCCCCCTTCTCAGACTCACAGATGCTCCTCAACCTGTCTACTGCATCTCAAATCTCAGTCAACAAGCAGAGCAGCTCTTCTACCTGTGTACATCTCCCACAGACATTGTCATTGTTGATCTCAGACAAATACCCCAGGCACATCATGCATCTGGAAGTCTAGAGAGCTGCATGCTCCCCTGGGAACTCTTTCTGGGTCTCTTCCTCAGTCCCAGCATGCACTAATACCACAGGGGGACACAGAGGACGTGGCCGCCTGTTACCAGTCCTCAAGACCCCTGCAGGGCATTATGGCTGGTGATGGATGGTCTGGTTGACCAAGCTGCTGTTGCCTGCTGTCTTGGTTCCCTCCAGCAGCTCTCTGCCCTTTCTGCCACCTGGTCCTTCCCCACACACAGCCTGAAGGCCTCAGTCACCCAGGAGCTCCATCAGGCAGTCACAGGTTCATTGCAGCCCTGATGCTCCTCTCAGTGCAGAACAAGCTGCTACCACTGCTGGCACTGCTGCTATTACCTTCCTCCTGGCACACAGCAAGGGCTGCATCACCTTCCTGGGCTTTTGACCATATATTGAAAACAGATTAAAACCCCCTACAAGTGGCTGAAATGGAACTGTGTAAGGACACTCTTCCCTCATCAGTAACTCAGAATTAATTCAACTGTGCTAATTTGCTGCGAGTCAGTAAGTGTCCAATGAACAAGGGCAAAAGTACTGAGTAGCCAGTGTTGCTCCTTGCACCAACCAGGGGCCTCAAAGTGAGGAAAAGTTTCCTTCTAGGTTATACCTGCTGCCTCTGTCATGACTCACAATGGCCAGATAATCTTGAAAAGCAAGATAGACAAATGAGAAGAAAATCAAAATCAAGGCTGTGACATGGGCAGCTGATTAGCCCAAAATTTAAGCCAAGATGAATATGCAATTCTAAAAGTAATGCTATACATTAATTTTTAAAACTGATGGAACACTTGTTCTCATGCCTTGGAAGTTAGCTGCTGGACATATGGAGGGTTTGCAAGTGTCAGGACTACACACAGATAAGCCCAGTTAATAAAATCCAAGCCTGTTGAATGGGGGTACACACACCACAGCTTTAGGACATAAAAAACCCCAAAAAAACCCCCCAAGCCACTCATATTTGGCAAGTTTTTCAGGAGCTGATGTTCAATTATGAACTAATACCTAGAAAAGTATTAGAAAATATAAACCTAGTAGCTTACACATAGGTAGTAAAATGAATTTTGATTTTTTTTTAGCTTATGAACAAAAGTAATACTGAGTAACTAGAAAGCTTCAAATCAGATTGCTGCAGCAGCCACTTGAAACCTCTTCCACACAGGGACACTGTTGATTTGGCATGGCCTTTTTTTTTGGTAGTGTTAGAGGACCACAGAAGTGGTTTCTGTGAGAAGCTGCTAGAAGCTTCCACTATGTCTGACAGAGCCAGTCTCTGATGACTCTGAAGATGGACATCCTTCTGGCCCAATTGGAGGGGCTGGTAACACCTCTGTGATGATATATCTAAGAGGAAAATCAAAACAATGCACACGCAGTTTTTTCCAGGAATGGAGATGTGCTGTGGTGGGTGCCACCATGCCACCAGCATGGCTCCTAGCAAGCCTTGCCTGCCTGGCTGTCCCTGGCCAGCTGTGCTGCAGGCAGAAGGGCAGGGGCAGCAGCAGCAGCTTCTCCTTCCCAGCGCCCTGCATGAGGAGAGGCGTTAAACAGCATCAATGCTGTGGTGGCTGCCACTGCCCATGCGGTGGAGACGGGGCTGCATGGCCGGCAGTGAAAACGTGGTGAGTGACTCTCCAGCACGGAGAGTTAGAGGAGGAGATTAACTCTCAGTGCTGAGGGATCCTGTAGGAATCTTTGAATTGGGGGAACTTGTTGACAATGGTACCTGTGAGCAGCAGTTTTTCTTCTAGTCAGAGGAGAGGAGGAAGTGAGGACATATAAGAGTAAACAAGATGGCAGCAGTAAGGTCAGTGGGAAATAAAGAGGGAGAGGAGGTGCTCCAAGTGTCAGAGCCAAAATTCCTCAGCAGGCTGTGGTGAGGATCATGGTGAAACAAACTGTCCCTCTGTGGTCCATGAGGTCCACAGGGGAAGCAGAGATCCGCTCGCTGTCCATGGGGAAAGTGCTCGTGCCGGAGCAGGTGGATGCCAAGGAAAGCTGTGATCCAGGGGGAGACCAAATGGAGAGAGAGGGCTCTTGCTTCCAGAGATAAAGAGAGAGCCCTTGCTGCCAAACTAGAGCAGCCTGTCCTTAGAGGACTGCACCCCGTGGACGACTGACCCATGCCGTATCAGTTTTGGGAAGTCTGCCCATGGGAGGGACTCATGTTGCAGTAGTTTTGGCAGGACTGCTGTTGCTTGTGAAATTAGAGCCACTCTGAAGAAGTTCTCAGAGAACTGTCTCCTGTGGGAGGGACCCCATGGCATAGCAGAGGAAAGCTTCCTCTTGCTGAGTGAACAGAAAAAGATCTTGGGTGACAAACTGATGATGAGCAAAATCCCCACACCCTATCTCCCTACACTGTCAGCAGGAAAGAGGAAGGGGCTGGGGGGGAGAAAACAGGTGTTTTAAAGGCTTATTTTACTCCTCTGGCTCTGTTAATAATAAATTTACTTTATACCTTTCAAGCTGAACCTGTTTTGCCCTCAGAGTGTTTTTACCTGGTCCTCATCTCAACTCATGAGTCCATCGTTTATTTTTTTATCCTCTCCTCTGCCCAGCTGAGAGCAAGAAAGGGTGAGTGAACAACTTGCACAGGTGCCTGGTGTTTGGCCAATATCAAACCACAACAGACACGTACCTTAAATAAGTAAAAAAAAATCCATGTCTATTTCCAAGCGAAAAAAACGTCACAGAAGTCAGTGCTTGCATTATCTTGGACCTTGAAAAACCCAGTCATACATATTTTGACAACAAACAAACCCAAAATAGCAACAAATCCCTTTCTGATCCTTACCTACCAAAACCACACACAAAAGTAAAAAATGAGGAGCAACATTAGGGTTACTCTTAATATAGCAATGCAATCATCCATACTCAGCCAAGAATTACTGCCTCTAAATTAACAACCTTCTCAGACAGAGGGGCTGTAAGGGATGTTTAACACCCCTTGTCCCACATCTTGTAATCCTTTCTCTGGAGTGCTCACTGGCTGTGTGTCCCATTCCAGCCAGGCTAGACTTTGGGGTGACTGCACCTTGTCAGGTACCATCAGAGAGGGGCAGAGGAAAGACCTGCAGGAGTTCAGCTGCCAGGCAAAGGTAAGTATGGGGACCAGAGCAGACGTGCTTTTGCAGCAGGGGTAAAAACCACACTTCCTTTGGGAATGGCATGTATGTAAACATTTACCAACAGGATGAGGTCATGCAATCTTGAGCTCAAAGCAAAGGGAGCAAGGTACCCAAATCAAAGTATGTCCGAGGCAAACACTGAAGCCTGGAAAGAGGCAGGGTTGTGGCCTCCCTGGGCAGTGAGTGAATCCCGGAGCTCTGTGCTCAAGCTCACTGTCCCTTGTTCACTCAGGGGCACAGGCACAGCTCAGAGACCTATTTTTCAAGCAACAATTTCAAGAACACATCTTTTCATAGAAAATGACTGCACTCAGAAAAGTAAACACCTCAATCAGCCAGAAGGCCAGTAATGAATATTTGGAATAAATACTGGAAGTTATCAAGGCATCTTATACAAATAGCATGAGCTGCATTTGCACATAGTTCTGGACAATTCAAGGTGCTGACAGGTAAGATTATGTGTACTTCTGATGAGCTTAAAAAAATCCTGCCCCTCTCTTTCTCCCTGCCCATGTGTTTTGTTCCACTGAGGAGCTGCTGCTTAGGTTCTGCTGCCAGTTTCAGCCCCCGGGAAAAGCGAGAACAAGACTGGCAGGTGGGTTTGAAGCCGCAGGATCTTAAAAACATTCCTGTCCCCTCCAACCCCTGGGTGTGGGTCTGTCTGCTAACCCCAAGGACACGGATTCCTCCGGGATGCTCGGCGTGGCCGCCAGCTCCTGCTGCGCCGCGCTTCCCGGCGGTTGCCATAGCACTGAAAGGCAAACCTAGCAACAGGCACACAAGCCTCCCAAGCACACCAGTCCAAACCACATTTTTTAAATAAATTAAATCATCCAGCCTTGCCTGCTACCCAAAAAGAAAAAAGAAAAAAAAAAAAAGTACAGCATGTTTCAAGATGCTGTTAAGAATGTGCCATTTCTGTTCAGATGCACTAGAGAAGGGGTTTAATTACCGCTAAAATTAAACGATAAGTGCTGTGCTATGACACAATTAAAGAAGCTTGCAGGAAGATTTGCGTTTTAATATGCCTTTTGTAAATCTATGTATCTGTCAGTTATTGATGGTATAAGTAGTTATGTCAGGCATCAGAAAGCAAAACAAGAGTTTAGCTTTTATTTTAGACTTTTTTTCTTGCAACTCCCATTTCTTTGTGAAACAATGTGGTAGTACAGCAGTTTATTTGTTTATGTTAGCATCACAATCAGAGATTATTTGTGCTTGGTAAAAATCAATCCCACTACAGCTCAGGATCTTGTGCCTATCGACATGATTATTCAATACATATTTTAAGTGTCTCCAGTGTCTTCAGAGGTGTATAAAAGTTTGCTTCCAAAATTCTCTGCCTCTTCAGCTTCAAAGTCTTGCATACTAATATTTTAACTCTGCAACATGTTGTTAAAGAAACAGCCTATGGAGGAAGCTAAGAGCATAAAACATTGGATTTCTTTGAATTTCACACAGTTAAGTATATTCTACACAATAAAAATGCAGCCATTTCATAAACAGGAAATAAAGTTCTATAAGCAAAAGAGACATGAAGGAGGATTGAAGAAACAGAGGAGCATCCTGCTGTTATTACCTACTCTACATTGAAGGTTTTTTCCCTAGCTCAGATTACTTTTTTCCTCAACAAAACATATTTACAGAAGGAACCCTTTGAGTAATCATTCTTTCCATCTGAAATCACAGCCTCTGAACTGTGTGAAGATCACTGGAGGAGTAATTCCAACAAAAGTGCCCTACCAGGTTTTGCATTCACTTCTTTAGTGAAATTCAGGCTGAATGAAGTGGTTCCACTCACTGCCTTTAGAAATTTCACTGGGATTGATTTGACTTGTTTATCTGTTATGAAAAATTACCTACATAAATAAAACACTTCTCATCCAAGAGTCAGGAGGGAGCACACAATGTTGTATTGAGTCCCTAAGGAAAGCAATCTCATGTTCATCCTGACAAAACTTAGCCACATAAATCTGGGGAGAGAAGGTGAGCAAGAAGGGACAAATTTTCCAAATGCTAAGGAACAATGATCCTTGGAGGAGAATGCAAAAATTGGATGGAGTATATCTATGTATCAACATCAAATAAAATACAATTATGTATTTTAGAGGTTTATCATTAAACTTTGAAACATGATTTCTTTTGCTCCTGCCTGCCTTCAGCATGGTCATGAGCCTCCCCACAACTCCGAAGCAGGATGCTCAAAGGCTGATTAGAAGCTTTTTGAAGGTTGTAATTTTATTCAGTATATTCCCTGATGAATGCTGACTGTTCACATTCATGTTGATATATCTGGAATCACAACTCATTAAATTGTTTCCATCTGCAATTGGTCTTTTCAGGGAAGGTGCTTGTGAATTAGAAACCCTTCCCCCTCACACACACTTACTACAGACAAATATTAGAATCAAGATAGTAACACTCGTGGCAAGTCAAGTACACACAGAAATTATACCATCTGGCACAATTAGTCAGCCTGAGGGCTGGTTAATGAACTGTAATATACACAATCGAGGATGCATATTGAAGTTGCAATTCTTTATGATACCCATGGACATGTAAATTCAGCAGAGGATATAAGAAGCCTTTCTAGCATATAATTTATTTAGGTTTGTTGGGGTTTTTTTTGTATGCACAAGAATTGGAATGAAAAGTTTTTCTCCAAGACATTTCTGCATACCTCTTGCTGTTTCTGCAGTAGTAAACAAATTAATTTTGGGGTTTATGTATGGTAAGAAACAGTAAGAGACATCTGGTTCAGACAGAGGTTTTGATAGCTTTGCACAAACACAGACACACAGAAAATAAATTTGGGAATTCCACCATCAAATTGTGATTTAAACATTGCTGTGCATCAAGAATGACAAGCATCACCATCCTCTGCACCTCATTCTTCTCTATACACTAATTAGCAGTGCCTGAGGAATCAGCTCTAATACGATCATCCACCAAGAGGAGACAGTAGCTGTTAATTCCCCTCCACATATACCATTGCAGGACCCCATCATCTGACTGCTAACAGAGAAAACTAGCATCTTAAATGTACCACTTCATAGCTTCCCCTGCTAGCTCTGCTGTGGCAACGTTTTTGTTTAAATCCTCGTTTCTTCAGGGCTTCAGTACTCATATGTACAGAGAACAGCACTGTATGTACCACTGAGAGGTCCTGACTCTTCATCAAAAATAAGAGTTAAAAAAGCCCCACACAGGCTTTAACAAATTAACCATGTGCACAATTGTCCTACAGAATGGCACCAAATTAACTTTTGTATAGCCTCTGCTACAGTGTACACACATCTCTAAGCAAACATACATCTGTGCCAGAAAGTCGTATTCACTGAACTCAATTTATATTTATATACATATAGGTACATTTTGTCCCAAACACAGGATTTAAAATTATGTCATGCTTATGAAAAGTACTTATAGTTCCTCAAAAGACACACAATTATTATGCAAATAATATCTGGCATCTATGAGGTGTCAAATACTTAACAACTAGGTGGGTAATGTTAAAAAGGAAGAGAATTCTCCTTGTGCCTTACCTAGTGCTTTCTCCACTGTACTGTGTGAATTTCCCCAAAAGACTTTTTTGTTTACAACAGGAGGAGCTTTTTGTTAGCAACAGGAGGAGCTGTGGAAAGAGAATGAAAAACAAGGCAAAACATACTGGTCTATGAAAATTTGGGCTGGCAAAGCTAGAGGGCTGTGTCAGCACATTTAATCTACAAGTACAGGTGAACATTTGTGCATGTATAGGTTGACAAAATAGATTAAAAACTCTGCAAAGCGGCTATAAATAAACACCTTATCTACTTTTTCCCCTTACCAAAGCACTGTGTCCTTTATTTCCATCATTATTTAAATGTTTTTGAGAAAGCTATGTTAAGTGAAACTGGCCAGCATAAGAGAGGCTCTTTGGGTCAGTTTTTGTTTCTCACTTAACAGAACACCTGTCTTAGAAAGCTTTTTCTTAACCTCCTGTCCTTGTTGGAGCAGAACTGACACAAAGTAGACCTTTAAGAAACTTCACCCCAGTCTTTTTAGGCATCCATAGGTGGTGTCTTAAAACTCTTCTGACTCCACAGTGCACTTCTTATTGTCCATCATCACACTATCTTTAAAGTCCACCAGTAGAAGCACTGTTTTGAGATGGCATCCCCAAAAATCCACAATACAATAAACCCTAAAGCAGTACTGGGGTGGCAGGTTAACTCTCAGCACTCATCTCAGTCCTGCTACAACACCCAGCACATTCAGTCCCCCTGACAGCATGGCCAGCAGACTCCAGCTCAACCACCCAACCCACTCTTTTATAACTCCATCCTTACTGGACACAGCTGTGAGGACATGGCTGTTCCCACTCTTTGGAAATTAACACAGCTGCAATTTATCAGGGACAAGACTACCTTCAGCAATATCTCTATCCTTCTCTTCCCACAGCCTCCCTCAGAAGCCCTGTTTGGAAGCCCCAAAGGGCAACAGTGCATCATCTTAATTAAAGGTTGAGGTTTATCTTCTGAAGAAGGAAGAAGAATTCATCATTAAACAGTACTTTGGCAAACAAAATCCCACTTTTATTTATTAAGTCCCCAGAAGGTTGTTCTTTGCAGGTAGCACTGGCTCATAGCATGTGACTAAAATGAAGGTGTACAGAAGGTATATGCCCATATCATTAACCACTGCATTTATTTGAGGAGAGTGGGCAATTATGCCATGCTCACCACTACACATCAGCACTAGGAAGCTAGCTCAGTCTAAAGACTACAGATCACTTCCAGCCCTGCTCCCCTGGAGCTAAACTCTCTCATCCTTCAGCCCCAGTAGCTCAGATGGGCTCTCGGGGAGTGCTCCTGCTGACTTACTGTAAAACTTCCCTCTGTACTTAGAGCTCTGTAAATACATAATCAGTGCTTCTGCTGCTCTCTGTGTGCTCCCTAACACTGCCAAGGGAAATGTAAGTCTGCTTCATAGACCAAAAGTCCTTTACTAATGCATGGGTTATTTGTATTGACCAACTTAGTGCAATTATTCATATTAATACTCATAGGGAGTTGCAAGAGAGGGGAAGGAAGAGATTGCCATGGACAAAATTCAGGGCTAGCATGAGGATTCCATGGGTGACTTAAAATTAATTTGTATGAAAACCAGAAGCTGTTTCATTAATTCATTTGCATGTCGAAGGTAGTGATGAGAAGTCTAAAAATTTCATTTTAAATAGGAATCTGTACCTTCAAGTGAAATTAGAACAGTCTTTTGAAAAACTGCTTAAAGATACGATTGAGTTATTCCAGAACTTTTGATAATAGCACATAATTCAGAACTTGCACTCTTCACAAAACTGCATGCATGCCTAATTTCTTGGACTAATCTAAATCTCAGTGTTTTAATTTCAGAGTGTCTGTGTTCACCATGTTCAGTTTTTCACTTCAGCATGCATTATTTTGAATACAAAAAGACTGAAGAGATTTTTGAGTTAAAACTTTGAAAATCTCTCTGTCAAGAGAAAGTGTAAGTCTAGAATGCAAAGAATGAGAAATGAAGATTAAATCATTGTTTCCAAACAAAGGTACAGGTCTTCCATTCAATGTTTTTTGGGGGTTTTTTTGACAGTTTATATGCAACATTTATGCTGGCCTGGTAACACCACAACATGATGAAAGTCATACTCCACACTGCAATTCTTTCAAGGTGCCAGGAAACTGAAGAAGTCTAGGGATGATTACCAAGAACAAAACAGAACACTTCTCAATTGCCTTGCTTCCTCAGATGCAGAGTGGCACTCACATTTGACAGAATGGCATTTACAACGTGAGACCTGGGTCTTGGTTCAGGTCCTTGTCACCTGGAAATCTGCTGCATTAAGAGGAAACCATAGTTATGGTTTGAGATTACTGAACATTTCAGCAATAGGATTTGAAAAAAAGACATCCACTAAAGCTTAAAAGAAATCCATCTATTCTACAATATAAGTTAACTGAAGTTAATTACATGTAGTTTTATCTGGTATAAATTGATTTGTGATGAAGATAAAGTTCTACTGACAGAACTTTAAATCTTCCCTGACATGCTGTGTTTTGCTCTTCTGCTTTCTTCACTTCCCTTGTTCCAGTGCCAGTTCACAAATTCCCAGCTCTTCATAATTCTTTGTTTTATTCAAAACTATGGACTAACAAAACAAAGTTCATTCTGCTTTATAAACAGCCCTTCTGTTGTCTGTGCATATTGTTGTAGGAATGGCTGCATGGGTGGGGTTAGGAAAATATCCCCTGAATTCATTTTGTCTCAGAGCTGGCACTGAGGAAAGCCAGCCTGGGAAGTAAGGCATGGACAGAATAATCCTTCTTCTGGTGTATTCTCTAGATTTGCCAAACTAGCTGTTTTCATGGTCTGACATTGCCTTCAAATCTCATATGTTATTGCCACATGTGAATTTCTTCATGAAGTTACTCTGTTGTTCTCAATCCATTTGCTGCTGTGGCCTTTCCAGCTTCTTAGAATATATTCCACTATTTGCTTCTTAATTGTACAAATATATGTTCACCATTTATAAATTATGAAAGAAAAAAAAAATCTTTTCATCAAGCTGGTTTATTGTTGAAGTGTTTAGATGAGTTTTTATTTTCCCAGCTTGTGTTATGGCCCATTAGAAGTACCAGATATTTACATGCTCTGTCATTCATTACATTGTGCCAGACCTTCCAGAGGGAAGCTGCTGTTCCACACACTAAAAGCAACTGATCTGTTTGGACACCAACTCAAAAGACTTCATAAACTGTTATAAGTATCTTTCAAGCTATATCTTTCAAGCTATATTGTATCCCTCAGTCAAAGGGCAAGCACCTCTCATGGATGCAGTAAAGAGTACTTCCTACTACACTTTTATTTTTCCTGGAAGTTCCCATTCAAGTGTTGACCCACAGTGACCCTCATTAGCTCATAAAAGCCAGCTAGATCCCAGCTCAGGGTTCAGTTGCATAGAGGACACATATTTGATCTGTTTTCTATGGATTTTTAGAAAACAAACCCTTTTCTACCATCACATATATGCACTTACAGAAATGGCCTGCTGATTCATGCAAGGTATAGATGATGGGAAATGCATCCCTCCTTCAATTACTGAGATGCACAAAAGTGAACTGGAAAAGTCAGTTTGCCATGAGACATTTGAAGAAGGAAGATAACTCAGCTAAACACTGAATAGTTTCTCTTTCCCAAAGAAATCTCTTTGTCTTCTACTTAATATATCATAATTTCTCTTTTTGCTTAAGATATATCAGCAGGGGCAATAACTTGGTAAACCTGCAGTTAAAAACAAGGAGAGAGCAGGAGAATCCTCATATTTTAATAGGACTGAAGTGGGAGAAGTAGCTTTAATTTTGCGGAGATATATCCACATGAATTTCTGCTTTCCCCTCCTTAAAGCTTCTCAAAAACATTCATCTACAAATAAGCCAGGTAATTACATTTCCAATCAACTTGTTTCTGACAGATTGTCCTACATCTCATTTGTAACAGTTTGTGAGCCACTGAGGCAAAGCTAATTGATAGCTAAATTATGGGGACGTGCATTTAGAGGGTTAATTGCTTACTGCTTGCAACCAGACTTTTAAGAGCTGGAATCTGCATACCTATATTAAGATTTTAAAGGACTGGAGAACCAAAATAGTGGGTTTTTCTCTCTCAATTTCAAGTCTTCAGAAACAAACACTATGTCAATCTTTTTCACAAGGATCAGAACAAATCACTCCTGCTGCTTACCAGTCTTTCATACGACACTGGAAATTATCCAGGCTCATCTCTGAGGCTTGCTCGGAGATAGTAAGATAGAGAGGCACTTGGCAGCAGCTGTTAACCCACCTGCAGAGACAACTTCTGTCTCATTTCATCTCCTGAATTGCTCTAGCCACCAGACTAATGTTTACTTGTTCACAATTAAAGACACCACGTGGCCCTCTGGGACTGTGCAAGAAAGGAATGTTAGAGCTTTCAGGGCCTGAAATCCAAGCTGTTCCCCTTGTTTAAATACTGGGCAGCTATTAAGCTGCATATCCTGGAATGCCAAAATAGCTCACCCAGGGCTGCAGTAAATGCTCCCTGACAGGGTGTACACGACCACTCTCTGCCAACAGCTGTTTCTGTACTGGAAACCCTAAACTGCATGTTCCCCAGCATCCCAACTTATGATCATCTTCATAGGAAATAACCATTAAATCAGCAATGCTCAATACCAAAAGCTGTGTTTTAGATGATTAATTTGCCTGAGAAATAGTTAATGTTAACAAAATAGCATATTTTGAAACCTATTAGACAAACTGACACTCACCTCCTCTTAATTGTTATGTCCTTGGAAATTACCTCAGCTAACAGCTATTTTTTTTTTCCTTCTGGACAGCTAAAGGTGACAATAACTCTGAAAAGTAAACACATCTAATACTGACAGGCAGCATGCTAGCATGAAACCTTGCAATGCATTTGTCTGTTGGTGTCGTTTCATAGCAATTATCACTACCAAATATCGACTTTTTTTTATTTTTGTCGTAAGCAAGCTAACAATAGAATGATAAAAAAGAAGAAAAATACCCCAATCTTTTTTACATTATTGCAATTGACTACCTTGGGAAACAAAAAACACCTCACTACATAGAAAGAAATTCTACCTTGTTCCCAAGGAAATTAAAATAAAATAAAACAAAGCTCAGAAAGTCAGCTTCAAAAGCTGCGAGCAGTTAGCAGTATTTATTTAGGTTATTTTGTTTATCAGAAAACATTAATTGCTATGCATATAATTTACTCATGAAACTCCAGAAAGCCAGAACCCATTTTCACTCTGGCTACTCAAGGAAACCAAAATTGAGATAGTCACTGGGAACTGTTGCTCTTACAGGGCTGGTACAGCCCAGTGGGGAAGAGGGGGTAGGAATTTCCCAGGCATGAAGGTCACTTCACTTCGTGATAACAAGTAGTCTCAAAAGGAAGAGTGATCCAAACTGCTGTCTTAATGGCTGAAAAGCCACAAACCTCAGAAATTTCTCATTTAATTTTTTCTGAGCATCCCTAGAGTGAACACACAGCAAATCCAAATCAACCAAATCCAGGGCTGGTTTCTGCCCTAAGGACAGAGGAACGGGCCAAGAGAGTCACACCAGCCTCTATTTTGATCAAGAACTAAGTTGCACGTCTTTTGTCTAATCATAGATAATAAGATCAGATATATAAAGGCTGCAAAGTATTATTTCTAGGTAGGATATTTACTGTTTGATACATAAATACTAAGCTGTTGAAGGATAACAATTTAACTGTTTGAAGAGGGTAACTCCAAGAAACCTAGCAAATTAACTCAACACCTACATTTCTTGGTATTTTCCCCATACTTTGTGCAGATTTTCTGAGCTGCTCTCACAAACACACTTCTAACCAGCTTTTGTGAGTTTGTTCTGTCTATTGTAGGAAAATGTCCTTTATAAGGTAAAAGTAACCATTACCTGAGCTTTTTGAGTGACACAGGCTACCTATGGAAATTCTTTGTTGCCCAGTGTAGTGACTAACTATGGCTTCTACTGCTCCCTAACTCAGTTACCTACCAAAATATTGATTATGTCTTAATTTATACTTGGGAGACTTCTGAATTAGGCTGTGGGAATTAAAGAAACACAGTAAGAAGGAAGGAGATTACCCAGAGACAAACATTAAACTATTTGGTGCTTTAAATGCATATTAGCATTTCAATCAAATCACTGCTATTGAGTAGTTCCTGTTTTGGAGTTGTGCTCATCTGCTCGTTTGCCAGCTTTTGTTCATGATTTCTAATGTAGTTAATAAGCCTTTTCTCAGAAGCAAAGACTTCTGCCTGTTTAGTGAATACCAACTGCTACCTTGTGTGTTTGATTCCATACTAGTGAGTGCCTGGATGTGCTCTGACATACTGGTCTAGAGAATTAAAAAAAAAAAACCCTAACAAAATGTCATTTACCTTGTTAAACAATAATTTTTTAATGTCTAAACTGCTCAACCTTTTTTCCATGACCTGTCATTCTACCCTGGTTCCTAAGTCACGTATACTTTAGTCTGCTCCCCCTTCTTAACCCAAAATACAGACCAAAGGAAATCTAACTTTTCTGCTGCTGCCCTCTGCCACATCTGCCCATCTTCAAGGGGCTGCACTCAAAGCGCTCCCTACTCCTGAACCCCACCTTCAGTCTCAAGCCTGTAAGCAGTGATTCTCCCAGATAGCATAGTTTTTTCCACAAATCTAATTTTGTTGCATTTTACAGTAGAAGAGTGACATAGTATTTTCTGATTTCTTCTGCTACCTTCTTGCAAAATAAAAAGAAATAACCACATGGGATTTCACAGTTCTAGGTTTTGAGTTCAGATTTCCAAAATCTGATTTGCATTCAAATTCTTAAAATTACTTCCTGACATATAAATAACTATTTTCCCTATCTTTTACTCAGGAAACAGAGGCAGTCAGTATTGGATATTTAAAAAAAAAAAAAAATCACTCCTGGCTTCCAGTTCTTCCAGTTCTTTCATGCAAATCACACTTCCTGGTCCTTCAGCCAGGGCACGTAAAAGTCATCACTCTCAAACATGCTTGTGAATGTGCATGCAGTAAATTTGACAATAAGGATCTCCCAGAAAGCTGAAAGACTAGTAAAACTAGTTGATGCCACAACAAGAAGGTTACCTTATGATTTTCATATTGAAGCAAAAGAGAAACCCTCTTTTTGATAGAGAAATGGTTCATTAAAAAAAGAGTAATAACACAGTGTTCATTAAGTTTTCTTATTTGATTTTTCAAATGCATTACACAAAGCTCTTATACATGAGATGATGCAATTTTTGTACTTATTAAGAACATCTTAGTATAAATATTCAGCCTTTTGGGAAAAAGTTTTTATTGCAGACTGTCTATTCCCTAAATTGCTTTGGGAGTAGCTGAGGAAATGAATCACCTAAGATTGATGCTCTCTGTCTTTGGAGTAGCTTATGCTGGATCTTATCTGGAAACATTGATCTATAAGGTCACTTAGCTTTATAAGAAAGTATTTTTTAATCTGATTTATGAAGAAGTTCTGTGGGCTTCAATCTGTGATTATAAAAGTGCTGTGCAGTAACACTTGGTTCTCTTAAGAAGCAAGGCAAATGAACGATTATTAGCTTACCTATAATCATAACAGGCAGATACTTCAGTCTTGATTTTCCAGAGACTTTTAATTAAAAGCAATTTATAAATAATAATGTTAGCTATGCAATTCTATGGCTGACTACAAGATAAAGATGCCCAAGTCAGATAAGAGGTTATCTGAGGATTCACAGTTGATGAGAAATGAACAGTGGTCTAAGAAATGGCCTAGACTGAAACTAGCAAAAGCCACTCAGGAATTACCCAAACCAGCAGAACATCTCTCACAAACTAAATAGCTTAACTTCTATAGTTTTCAATTAAATAAGATTTTTGAAGCCCATGATTGCTATTTCCAGGGAATAAATAATAAATATAATAAAATAATCTTTGGGAGGGATTTTTTAGATGGATTCATATTTTTAATAGAAAGTTATACTGACATTCTAAAACTGATTGAAATCACTTCTTGCTCATCATTGCCCACCTCAGCTGGGCTTGGTTGATGAGAATTTTGCAAAAGATCACCTTCCCTTGAAACAGGCATTAAAAAGCAACAAAGTGGACAAAAGAAAGGACTGGGAGAAGGATTCTGATGCCAGGCAGTCATGTTTGCTGAACCACCCTGTCTTCCACTAAGCAGAGAGATCATTTCCTACAAGTCATCCACAGAGCCAAGTACTTCCAAATGCACTCAGCATTATTAAAAAACTTCTCAGTTGTCTTCAGCAATAGTTCATATTTACAGGAGTAGTTCATTAGTTTTAATGTTCTCTAATCTAAAAGCAGAAATCTCAGCAGGGAACATTTGGGCTTTTCTTTGTTTGTCACTCTTATGAAATCCCTGTTCTTACACCAAGATACATATGCAAACAGGTTTTCATATTTGGTGCTAAATAAAACTGTTCCTTTCACCATCCCAATATTTACCTATTGATTAACAAAATAGAACAGAGTTCAGTGTGGATTTTAAGGGAAAAATAAAGCTATTCTGAATGCATGTCTTCTGCTAGATCTTTTTGAAATCTAAGTACTTATGAAATCAGCATATTTCTATCTGTAGTGCTTAAAACCTGGCTTTCTGAGGGAAGCTCCTGGCAGGGTAAGATGTTATTGCTAAAATCCTGAAATTCAAGATGCTGGCAGCCAGACTAGCTGTTGTTTCCTTCTTCCTTTCATACAGTGTTAACACAACTGTCACCTTTTTGTGTTGCAACTAAAAAGGCATTCAAGTCAAGAGAGTCCCAAAGATCACCATTAGCCTGGTTTGTAGTAGACAAATTTCCCAGGTGAGAGAAGAGCCCAGGAATTAGGCAGTGCTTCCTGCAAGCCACTGCTCCTTGTGCAGGCTGTTGTCAGCTGCAATTCCAGCATGACGCACCATCACAAAGCGCCCTCGCTCCAAAGGGACACGCTGTCTGTCCCCAGCCTCAGACACAAGCTCCCCTTGCCTCCATCTATTACAATGAAATCAAAGTCCTCACATGATTTAGAGAAACAGTTCTTGGGGCAGGATTAGCAAGAGCTTGTGCAGCAGCAGTAAGCGTTAAGGGGCTGGCTGGCATCCCATAGAGAATGCCATTATTCAGCCTGGTTCAGCACAATTCTGCTTGTACAACACATTCACTGTATTTTTTTTTCCCACATTTCTTCATTATTGGCTATATTAGCATGAGAACAGGATTTCTGTCAGTTAGAACTGTATGAAAGTTTACAGATTTTCCTCAAAGGGCATCCTGCAAGTATTGTCTTTGATTTTATTCTAATCTATTCTGAGTCTGCTCAAGTTTTGTTTTGAATTCCCAGTCAAATTCATTGAAGTTAACAATGTCGACCAATATGGCAAAAAATCCCACAACAGTGCATAGTCTTTTCATCTATTTTGCATGAAAACTAACACTAAATTCCTGAAAGTGCCTTCTGTCTTTCAGAATATGCCCATCAAATCAATTAGTGCCCATCACAAACATCACCTGCCCACATAACAGGTGGAACCTGATTTCTATCCCAGGAGCCTCAAAGAGAAAAAAAGAGCTCGGACAGTGAGTTTGGTTTTCTAAAAAGGCTGCAATAAAACTTAAAAGTACTCAGCTGACATTTTTGTTTGCTCATAAATGCAAAGCCTGTCATTCCTGCCTGTTCATAAATATTTTGAAATAAGAATCATCAGGAACATGGCAATCTCCGTACAACAAGTCATCAAAATCATATAATCATCCATCAACAATCATCTAATTCCTCATTTTCTGACACAGTTATTGATGTACTTCACTGCTTTATTGCTGTATTTTCAAATGGGCATTTGAATTCAGGAGTATATAAATGGCTGTATTAAGGCCACCTTTCAAGGCTCAGACATGTGTCTGGGAATGCAGAAAACAAAAGGCAAGCTCTAGTAATCAAAAACGTGTTTGAAGGGAATGGAAGGCCCAGCTGCCCTAAGCAAGGACTGCCAATAGGACCTAGTTTGCACTGCTATTGTGTTTTCTATTCCCTTCTGACCTACAAAGGATTGTGTTAAAATGTATTTTGTTTGCCACTACTGGAATTTGTTTTCTGGTGTGTGATAGAGCTGATATAATTGCCTGAACAGTGCAATTTGAGATCATGAAAATAAAAGAGGAAAGGAAATTTAAAAACCATAAGGTTCCAATGTACTGAATAATGTGCAGGGCTTTTTTAGAGATGTTTGTTTTTTGATTACCTTGATTTTAAAACACTGCAACAGAGGGGTTAGTGAAACTCCCTTCTAACCAGGTGTGAATTTAACACCTCACAAGAGCCTCTGAGTGGTGTCCTGCTCTCTGGCCATGCTGTCTGGCCCACCAGAGCCACAGGTGTTTTCAGCCAAGGAGCTAAAACCACTGCTTTGCCCCCTCTTCCAGAATTATGTCTGGACTACTCTAAAGATGGGGAAGCTCACTCTAATCCACAGAAAGGAATTAACACAGCAATTATAGCTGCTTCTTTTGGTTCTGCTCTACATTTAAGACCAGCTGACAAGCACGAGATGAGCGAATTAAAAGGAAAGAGCAAATGTTTCTTCTCCTTGTATATTGTGCTATAGGCATGTTTTCCTGAAAATCTTGGAAGCTTGAAAGCCGTTTCCCTAAAAACATGCAGACATCATCTGCTCATAGAAATGAACACCTCTCTTGTGAAGAAAATGGTAATTCTCTACTTAGCACCTCATACTTTCACGTTGTGCATTATATAAATATTTGGACTAATGTAAATAGCTATAATCACAACACATAGGGCACTCCAATGACATCACAAAAGCAGACAAAGTTTTGACTATTCTTTTTATGGTTTATATTAAACCCCTCAGGCTAGCTGCTTGAAATGCTGTGGTTTCTGCAGTTCACCAGATTTAATAAAAGAAAAGCATATATAAAAAAGAATAAACCATTAAAATCATGAAAAGAATCTTTCAATCATCTAAAGAGCTATCCTAGGAAAATATTTTTTACTAGCCTATTCACACAACTTTACAACACATAAAACTACATCTCAATATTTCAGATTTCAGGAGATGTTATTCAGAGGAAAATACCATAACTGACTACTGATTGACTACTTATCCTATTTGACTACTGATTTCATATTTATCCACAGCTGTGATACACTTAATCAAAAAAATGTACCAAATAAGGTGCCACTCATAAGCAGTTCTAAAAGAATTTTAACATATTGGATACCTTACTTAGTACTTCTTATAAACAAGAATTTGATTTGGTTTTTTTTTGTACCATAAATGATTTACAATAGCAAGCAATACATCTTTTGAAAAGGAACATAAAAACATCACAATGAGTTATTCAGCTTCTATTTCAAATGGGTGAAGTTTGGGGAGATTACAGACAGAGAGGTCCTGCTCTAAGATCCAAACAGAGGCACATCCTACAATCATACCATTTCAGGTTTTCATCAACAGAGAGGACAAGGTATCACAAAGATATTTTATACCAACTGGCAGAATTAGATTTGAGATTTTTATTTTTTTTCCAAGAGCCAGCACTACATATTTTTCTATTTAAAAATACTTTATCTCCATATGAATTTCTGAATAAGCATGTCCACTTTGATTGAGGTCAGCAGACTTATTGGTGTAAAAGAGCAGTTTTATATAAGGAAGGAATGCCATATTTTATTAGAAAAGGAAAAGGAAAGGGAAAAAACATTTTCTCCCCTAAAAGTGAATTAAGACAATAGGTGAGTCTCAAGCAAAAGAGATAAATCTACTTTATATATAAAAATACAAGATAGATTTGGAGCAGTTCACTTAAGAGACCACTATAAATGTAACAAAAGTCAGGTACTATCACTTTTAAAAACCACATCATTTTTTGATAGCTATCAGCTGGTAAAATGGTTAGGGAATACTCAGCTACCTCCAATGCTGTCTTGTCATTTCCTGCCTCCTTCTGTCTGTGCATTCATTGATTCACTGCATTAAGTACCCAAGTAGGTTTAACTTCACAAACCAACTTTATTTTTATTTTTTTTTAACCTTTCTGCAGCATAGCTGCCTGTTTAAATACAACATACAAAACTATCACCTCCAAGTTATCACCCTAAGGAGAGCTTGTCGTGAAGAGGGGCAGGAAATTAATCTCTCACTATACCCTCAGTCACCAGCAGTAAAACACCTTTGTGCCTTTAGCAGCCACAGCAGGGAAGCTGAGGCAGAAAATGCCAACTGCATCATACAGAAGACAAGGGTTGAGTGAAGCCTTGGCTGTTTTTCTGGAGGTCAAGCAGCCCCCACACTATATGCAGGGTCAAAATAACTAACTGTCTTTCAGGCTTCTTTCTGGGTGCAAAATCATTTTTGTTACCCTCGTTCATGTTGTACATGAGACCCTCACCCATTTCTTTACAGAACTTTCATCTGTAAAAGGGTCATAATGGCAAAATTCTTTCAAGAGTAACTTAACACATAAAGTAAATTCTTCATCTGCATGACACTAGTCACCTTTTGGAACTTTCAGGGGTGAGACTTCCTAGGTGCATTGGAGTGTTGATTTTTTTTCCCTGTGGAAGACAGGGTCTGTAAATAGGGGTGATCTGTTTGATTACAATATAATGCAGAAAATAGATAAGGCTTTGAGTGAGATAGCTTGTTCTTCAAGGCTGCAATAGCAGCAGCAGCCAACTGAAAAATAAATACCTGCTGAGAAAAAACTTATAGTTCAATTAAAGGAAAATATTGTACAGAAAACAAAAGTACTTCATACTATGGAGGAAAACACTTCCCCAGGGAATGTAGCCTGTAGGGGTGGTACAAGTATTTTCCATAAGCAGGGTACTGTACCAAGTACAAATACATTTACAGCATGACATATAATTATCTAAATAATTTAATTATGAGATTACTATATTCCTATCAAAATATCAACACATCTATTTTAATGACAGTTTTTTTGTCTGTCATGCAATTATCTAGAAAAAGCCCAAAGTTTTAAACATGCAACATAAACACCACAGGATGAGTTAAAGATAGGTTGAATCAAGATTGTCTTTTTTTATTTGAATAACAGAGCTCTGATTACAAGTTAAAATACACTTAATCAATTACATACAGTTAAGTCATCTTCAAAACTTTTTGAATATTCATTCTATCTGAAGACTAACCAAATTTCATGTATGACTGCATATATATGCTGGCCAGGATAGGTGACATAGCAGTTTTTAAATGAAAACATTTGGGCCATTTCTGAATTTGGAGGTGGACAGTCAGAAATGTTAACAAAAGAAAAAAATATCCCAAACCAAAAGGAACAGAAGACCTACACAAAGAAAAGCATTTATGCATTCAATCAAACCCTCCCTCAAGCTTCAGGAAAAACATATTAAAAAATTTCACCAAAAAGAGATACTTCAGTGGATGGGTGCCTTTTAGTCCAAAGGTGCTTTGTTTTGCTGATTGCTCTTCTCACAAAGTTAATAAAAATATTAAGTGGATATCATCACTTGCCCCCCTTCAGATGGGAAAGCCATCATTTTCTGCTTTGCCACCCACAGTCAGAGAGCTTGCCAGCCTCCAGACTACCAAGCAGCTCTTTCGCATGTCAAGAGACCTGTGAACCATGGATGTACCACCAGCAGCCTTTGGCTTTTCAAATACCACCTAAATGTTATGACCAACACCTTCTGAAATAAAGGTCCAACAAATCAGGGATGGTTCCTACAGTGCCACTCTACAATGTAGATACCTAAAAATCTCCAAAGACACAAAAACAAGGGATTAAGAACATGCTTAGTTCTACAAGATTTTGAAAGCATAAGGGATCTTTAGATAGGTAAGAAGAAATTTCAGAGCCAAAGGTTCATCTTTTACCAGTGTCTGGTCATATAATTTCAAGGCTCCTCAAGAATCAGTTATTTCCTGTGCTTTAGTGTAGTGGAAAAACACATAAGCTACATTCTCTGAAGAAGGATAAAAACCCCACAATTGTACAGAGACTTGACAGTCCTCAGCCCATGATCTCTCCCATCCCACTGACAGGAAATTTTATGCACCCACCATCCAACCTGACAAAAAGATGAGTTTAATCTCTCAGTGGAGCCCCAGGTAGTCTGAAAACACTTTGACCTGTAAGTCTCCATTTTTAGTGGGTAAGGGTTATAAATTTAACATGGAAAGGCTTTGTCTATATTAGCAAATAAAACATACCCAGGGACATAAATTAAACATACCAGCTGGCATAAAGGATCCTCTAGTTATACTGGAAAACTTCCTTTGGCTCCAAATCTCATTAAATGCCTGCTGAAAGTGTCCCTGTCCAAGCTCAGATCTGAGTTGAGACAGCAAATTTTTGACCAGACTAGTTGTTAGATGCCAAAATTGTACCAGGGAATAGTAATTTTTCTAATACAGACAATGAATCTGAGCTTAGACCAAGTTCATTAATTGTCTGCCTGGGGGTAAGCCCTGTTGCAGCATCCAGCTGAGCAGTAATAAACAGAGGCAGTGTTGGGTGAGCAGAACTCAGCCAAGGTACAGATCTGCATAGGCCAGGCAAGGTCTGCATAAAACTGTGTTCTCTGGTTCACTACTCTGGAATTCAGTACCAATCACCATACAAAACTCTGGTGTTTGAAATAAATTCCAGTCAGACACCAAAGATACCATTTAATTAGCACTTGAAGGTTTGTTGTTGACTATATAGATGTTGTCAAGTTTTAGATTATATTACATAAATCTGTTGAGCTTGGTGTAATACTGATGCATGTGAAAAGATAAACACAGCAATAACAAAGGGAGATAATATCATATTACCTTGACTTACTGTGCAGGATACACACCTCATTCAACATGGTCCAAGCCCTTGAGTTCTCATTTCATTCCTCATTCAATCCAGATGCCTCTAAAAGTATTCAACACATTCATTCAACTGCATTTCAGGACAATATTCTTTTCAAGAACTTCATTGCATTAAAAAGTTCGTGTCACATCATCTGAATGCTCAAAGGACAGAGCTGAGAGGGAAGCACAGGCAGCTGAAGGCTCAAAGTTTTCTAGTAGGGTAGAGAATACTAGTTGTCCAGGTGGAAAATTACAGTGTGAATCAATTATAACTTTAAGTTATCCAGCATAGTACTCAATTTAATGCCTAAACCCTCAATGCATCTATTTATTTTCTACTTCCAGCCATACTGTTAATGTCAGACTGAAAGATGTTGCTTCAAACTACAGAGTTCTAGACTCATTGCCAAATTCAATCTGCTTTTATCCCATCCAGACTAATAGAACACCCCTTTTAGGTCACCTTGCAAGCAATCATATTCGTATTTTTTTATTATGTAGCCATTGCATTACAGAGAACTTTTCAAGCATTAGTCTCCAGCATTATTATAAATCAACAAGACCACAAATAGCACTGTGTGTTGGCCAAGTCTGTGGTTGGACCTCACCTCCAAGACGGGTACAGGTTGCAGGTGGTGTCACACACCCCAGTCAGAGAGGACAGCAAGCAGCAGCAAGTGCCTGCCATGGAAAACATGTGCCTGCTGACAAGGGAATGCAACTAGAATTGCAAATAAAGCACAGAAAGATATTTTCAGGAGTCAAGAAAAGATGCTTGGGTGTGCTGTTTGCAAGACCTTACCAAAGGAAATGCTACCTGTATTCATACACATTACATAAACTGCTGCTGGTGCAACAAGATTCTAAAATAGAGAACTTGAGAGCAAACATTTTTTTCAATCCAGATGATCTCTTTCCATGTCAATGTGCCAAGGTCAGCTTTGCAGGGATGAGTATGGCATTTACTCCATGAGTATGGCTTTGTACCATCATTCAAAAGAGAAGAAGGCATGAAGCCAACAACACTGCTCCAGGCCACTCCTGGAGCCTTGCTAGTGCAAGGGAGAGTAAAAGGTTCTCCAAAGAAAAGTTAACATCTTCAGAGGAATTCTCCCAGCTGCTGCCAGACCAAAACATACAGCAGACATCAGTGTTTCTGTAGGTTAATTTAGTTTCTGCCACCTCCAGGCATCAGTCACAGGATGACTCAAGTTTCTGGGCTCCTCATCTCTAGTGAAATAACAGCTGCCCAGTGGCAACTTCCCTGGGACAGTTCAGAAGGTGCATCTCAGCCAGGAGCTACTGGCTCTTCCTCACTGTGTTGAGCCTCTGCCCACCTGGCAGGGGCTTCAAGAGAAAGCTTGGGGTGTTTTAGCCAAAATCTAGGTATGTAACTGTGTGGATATAACAAATGTTAAAGGCTTGACATGAAACAGGCTTAGAAAGTTTGCTCTGCTGGGGCTTCCTTTCTTAAAAGATGCTCAGGGCACCAGAACATATTTATTTCAAGGTAATGCTAGGACCAAGAACCTATCAGCAGATATTGCCATGAGGAAGTTTTAACTATCATGAGATACTACCAGTGAGGCAGTAAAGTACTAGGATCTTTTAATGTCCCAGAAAGCCAAGGAGAAGCTTGAGCTGACTTTGCAAGAAGCTCAGTTACCCATAATTCTGGTAATTAAAGTAATGTCATGGAAAATACTTAAAAAAACTTCTCAATTCATTCCCAAATCAACAATTCATTGATATTAGACAGAACAATATTTAGCATTCTTCCTTCAGAAAGAATAACTTTAGATCTTCCATAAATACCTTTAGGATTAAGTGCAGATAGGCAGATGAGACTGCATGATGGCAAAAAATGGCAAGCGTTGAAATTTAATACCTCCTTTGTGGGGACTTCAAGTAAGGATGACACAGCTAAACAGAAAAGTCAGTATAAAAATGTTAATCTATCCAGGGACTGTAGCTTGTTTTACAAGCATCATTATTTCAATCACAACAGCTTTACAGGCTATTATAAGTTGCACATGCTAATATTGATACATTAATTCTTTAGTAGAACAAGCACAAAGGAAGAAGATACAATCACTTACTCAGATTGAACACAGTTGTCTGAGGTTGTCTGCTTAAAAAATCTTAAAGTCCACTTTGAATTTGCAAATGTAAATCTCAGCTTAAGAAATGTTACAGACATTGAGTTAAAGATGGTTAGTGATGGGGCTGTTAATTTATGATTCATTTCACAAAAAATTGTGGCATTATGTCACAGAGCACAGAAGGTGGGGCTTGGAGTTGCTAGAACATTTTTTGTTTGGTTTTGCTTTGGTATTTTTTTCCTTTTATTTTTGAGTAAGTATTTCATCAATTTGATTTATGCATCTAAGAACATAGCTACAAGATAAGCTTTAATGTCATGATCACAGATGCCCATTACCAATCATTACTAAAGAAAGCACAACTCACATTTAAGGTTGGCAAAATTTTAAAATATTATAATGCATCTGTGATTAAATTCAAATACAGGTTTTATTTAAAGAAAAGTATTTCATAAGGTTGCCAAGACCACACAGAAGAGCCAAGGATCATACAGCACATCACCATTAAGAAAGACACAAAGGCAATAGAGTGTTTTTGGAGATCTTTGAACACAAGAGCAGCTCATGATTATTTGCTGTTCATGCCTGTGAATATGTTGTCAAGAAAGTTAGCAGAAACACTTCCATGTCCCTCAGACAGCATATATTTAAATTTGGGAATTCTTCTCAAGCTAACTTATTTTTAAGCCTCTATTTCACAGTACAAATAAGTTGAAAACATTTATAGATATATAATAAAAAAGGAAGCAGAAGAACCTGAGGATTATAGTGGCATTAAAATAAAATAGATATTGAAGCCAATTTTGTAGCAGACCTATTTGACTTTACTTTTTCACATGGCATAGACGAAAAGAAAACCATAACCAAGACAGAAGGTTGGACTTTACTTGTTTAAAGTGTTATGAAGCAGAGTTTACCACAGCCCATTTTAGTGAAGGCCAGCACTAAAGGAAACTACTGCTTAAAAAACCCACCAGAAATACAAATAGAAAACCAACACAAACTAACCCAAAAAACATTATCACATGGCTATGTATGAACCCTTGCCCTTCAAGTACTGGAAAATGTATTCCCGTCACCTGATGAAATATTACTCCATAAGCATTTTGTGATTCAAACAGAAAGTTTAAATGCTAAGAAATTAGTCTGTACCCTACTAAATCTAGGAAGAACTTCAACTTTCAGAGCTATAAGCAGAAGCCTGGGCTCTAAGTAAAATCACTACATATTTAGATGCTGTGAAACATGACATTAGTGCTAACATGCATTTTCTGGCAGAACATGTAGAGGACAGAAAGACATTCATGACAGAAAAAACTGAAAATTGAGAAAGAAAGAGCAGAAGCAACTGCCATAAGAGAACAGCATACTTGAGCTTGAAAATATCACAATCTTCACATCCAATTTTGTGAATTCCCCAGAGGGCAGCAATAGAAATAATGATCCTTCCTGTCATGTCACTTGTACAAACACTAATTCATCCAAGCCCTGCATGAAAAGGCAGAATAAATAAAAAATACAGCTTCATGTTTAGAACAATGACAACCATTCTTCCTTACCAGGAATGTGTGAAATTAATAACAAATGTAAAACCTTTTACTATCTAACAATAGGGGAGCAAAAAAAAAATTCATGAGGTTTAGAATAGAAGTTACCAATGCAATGTCCTTGGGAGACACAAAAATATGTTAGAATGAAAGTGGACTAGTCAAGGAAAAGAGCCAAGAACAGACATTTTTATATCCAGAAATGAAAGGCATGTGCTAAAATCTTCACAAAGTAAAAAAACAAAAAAAAAAAAAAAAAGAAAAACCCTGAAACCAGGCAGATGCCATGAATATATGTATCCTTTTAAGGGCCCCCAGTGCTGTTCCTACGAGACAGTACATGTGTCTTTCCAACTAACAGAAGAGGAAAATAAAAGTCCTATTTTATACCAACGAAGACCTCAGCACAATGCAGAGCACCACACTAAGTGATTAGGGAGTCTTGTGGTTACAGGTATTTCCAAGATTTAATTTCATATTAACCAGTACATTTGACTGGGAAGAAAGAAGGAAGCTGCCCTCAATTTGTCTGTAAATTTCAGTTTCATTACAAAAAAAAAAAAAAAAAAGTTTTGTCTCAAATCTATGCCAGTATATAAAATAGGTGGGAGAATTCCATTTTCTCTCTCTCCTTAACAGTGGGCATATTAAAAGAATCAAAAACATGAATTTGCACAATTCTCAGGCTTCTAGCTTTGTTGACTTTAGATTTATGTTTTTAAACCTTCCTTAACACTTGCTATTTCAAGATAAAGTAGTTGTTTTAGAAGGAAAAAAACTTGCAACAATTCATCAAAAAGAATAAATGCAACATGAAAGTGCCAGTTTACTGTGAAAGCAAATTGTCTTAGGAACATTCAGCAGGAGAAAATTGCAGTGCTGATAGCCAAGTGTGAGATGCATTGGTTCATCTGAGAGGGAGGAAGCGACACTGGAACCTCCTACTCAACATGCCTTCCAGAATGTGTTCCTCTGCAGCACACAGCGATGTCCTGAAAGATTTAATCACTGCCAATGCAGCTGTTGTGCACCAAGGTCTGCTGCAGTGCAAGGTGCACATCTCCCTTTAGCCTGCTGACATGGGGCTTGCCTAAAAATAGTTCCAGCAGTTGATCCCAGCACATGACCTTGGAACTCAAATTTTAGCAGCCCATACGCCCTTAAAAGATGACAACAAATTGTTAGTGACAAAGAAAACCCTTCAAAAATATAAAATTCACTTGTTTTGCAAAGTTTTGTATTTTTTTCAGATATAATTTAACTGGCAAAGGGCAAATCTATAGATATAGATATAAATACACAGAAAACGGAAAGGCTAAGAAGAAAAGCCCCATATTCCAGTTATTTCCATAATTTCAGTTTTTAAGCTTTTGAAGTACACAAAAAATACAAGTGCCAAGGACAAAGCCAATGCACAGTTCAACAAGAGCACAGAGTGCTCTGATCTGCACGTCTTAAACAGCAAATGGTCACTTAGAAACACAGCCTGTTCTCTGCTGGACTTTCTGGCTGTTCCTTTAGTTAAATATTATGTTACTTTTTTTCAAATGATTCTCCAATGCAAAGTCTTATTCACTTAATTGGTATCTATTTCCCTGTATGCCTCACACACCCATTAAATTTTTAGTCTGATGAACAGGATCCATTACAGCACATAAGGAAAACTGAAGAGCAACTCTGACTCTCCAACAGGTGAGTGTGTTATCTCCTACTCTCCCTGGTCTTTTATCTCCTTCCCCCTGCAGAGATTGCATCTTTCTTATTAAGAGATGCCAGGAGAAATGTGCTGGCAATCTGAGTAGCGAGCTATTAGAGATTTTCATATCCCTAGCCAATTCTAGAGAAACGTGACTGATGTTTTACCCTTTGCAGCACTGATGTGTGTACCAACAGCAGAAATCATGTTAGCCTTTGTCTTTTTAAGCTTATGTAAAATATTTACATTTAGATGGATGTTTTTGACACCACAACAGCAGACGTGTCCTATCATTAACTGCACACATTCAACTATTTCCCCTGGTAAAAACACTTACCAGTGTGACAAAATTAAATCTTGCAGCAGATGCCTTGTGGGTAGCAATATCAGACTGAGTGCAAACATAGTTTAAACTGATGACATTTTGTTCTGTATCACAGTGATAAAAGCTGGTAGTGAGCTGAGACCCTTTTACTTTATCCCTTGTATCTAAAGCCCTATAGTACTGCCACATCTGCCAGCTGAAGTGATTCAACCCTGTCCACGTTGAAATTAAGGAGAAAAAGTACTAAGATAAGATATGAAATGTATTTGGTAGGTCTGACTCTGAAAAGGTTTTACAATACAATTCTTGCTTTAATGGAAAAATTATTGTCAACTTGAAAGGTGAAGACAGATCTCTGTCTGCTACAACTCTGCCAAGACTGTGGTTTCTTGCTTCCCGTTAGGATTCCACAATATTTACCACTTGTGTCTTCAGACTACTCTCTTTCAACATTTTACATTTCTACCTAGAGAGAAACAAAAATAAAAATCCTACAACTCTTTACTAGGTTTTAATCAGAAGCTCAGGATCTAATTTGCCCCCCAACAGAAAAATCACTCCTTTTTCCCCCCACAAGACAGAAATTTCAACTGTCTCAATTAGCATAAGTATCATCCTGTCACTGGAATTTGCATCTAGGAAAAATATCAATGAACATAAGAAGAAAAGCCTGACAGCATACTAAATTCAGGAAAACATTTTTTTCATAAACTATGTAGTGAAAAAGGATTTAGAATGTGACAAGACATATATTTTTCATAATGGTCCCTCTGCTCTAACACCTGGAGTGGGTTAGCAGGATAGAAAAACTGTAGGAATTATATGCTTTTGAACCACCCCTGGTTGCTATCCTTCAAATTTGAAAGCTGCATGACTTCATTTTGCATTACAGAAAGGGTTTTCAAAGAGTAGTCCTTTATTTTCCACATGGAAGCAGTCCTGGATTTTGGATCCTGACTGAAAACAGAGCTTTGGGAGACAGCCACCTGACAAGGAGGCTGTGCCTACATCTGCCTGCATCCACACAACCACATTCTCCAGCCCATCCCATGGGTCCTTTGCTTGCAGCGCTGCCCTACAGGGTTTTCTTGGAGCTCCTTTCATCCTCAAAATGCAACAGATCTTATGTCACCCATCTTGTAACTCCCTATTCCCAAATGTGATGGCCATTGATGTAAAATGCTCCTGTAAAGAGACAGCAGCATTTGCCCTGTGTATTACCTGTGCAGCTATTGGTATTTTATGTTATCCCTCATGGTCTGAAAAGTCTGAGTATTTTGCTAAGTATCTTCAAAACAAACTTTTTCCAAGTTTTTTTCTTAAGAAAGCTTCAGTTTTTCTGGCCAAATTTCAGTTATCACTCTGGCAATCTAGCGTGCTCTTAGATATAGTCTGAAACAATCTAACACTTTGAGGTTTTTTAGGTATTCTGAGAAAAAATGAGAAGTTTAGCCAATTTCTTCCTGGGTTGAATATGAGTAAGAATAATGAGAATTGCTCCAGATGCACATAGTAATTATTAGTCTGACATTTGGTGTTATACCAGAACTGTATTCCAGATAGCTTAAAGACGTTTTATATAAACTAATATTTAATTGATAAAAGATGCTCATCTTATAAGCCACAGAACAAAGGCACAGTCATGCTGAAATCCAGAGCTCCCTACTAGTTCTGTACCTTCTCTGAGCAATAGCCAAACAAAAATTTTCATGCTCATGTTGGCATACTGAAAGCTAACGAAAGAGCTCAAAATATATTTGAACCAGAAAAAAGTAATAATCACTAATCCCTAAAAGACATGTGTAGAGATTTCTTCCTCAGGAAAACCTAAAATTTCTATAAACTTTGAAAACAATCATGATGCAATTTCAACACCATTAATCTTGTCTGTGGTTTACATGTGATAGACAATTGCTATTGGCATTCCTGGTGAAGATACTGTTCATTAGCCAAGTAGTTCATTCTCAATTTGCTGGTAAATATTTTTTCTTTAAGGCTGGCAGCAGCTAATAGCTTCTACCTTTAGGTAATTACTAGCTAACAGGAAAATGTTCTGAAGTGCTCCAATCACAGTATCAAAGATTATTTAGGCCATTTAAAAGTTTGAGAATCATGTAAAAAATTCACTTTTTAAAATTTCGTTTCAACACTTGTGAATATTTAGCAGTCACTTTAGAAACAAGTTTTTGGCTTAATTATTTTGACTTGCAGTATGTTCTTAGATTAAGATTCAGCTTTACTCTTCTACTTACACAAGAGATGGCCAAAATTAGACTGAAGAGAAAAGAAACATGCTAATTTCCACAGTAATTGACTACATATATCAACAATAATTTGACAGCTCTCAAGAAATTTTCAATTAATTTCAAATCTGGCTTTTGCTTTTAAGCACAATTCCTTCAGATGCACGTGTTTGTAAAATTCTGCTCTGTTCTTCCTCTTCCAGGGCTCACCACACCTCGTTTTCACTAGCTGGCTACAACCCAGTGCATTAGCCAGTGGATAATGGTCTTACAAGACAAATCTCTTTCAGCACCTTTTATTACCAGCCCACCAAAAATCCCACCCTGTAATGGTGATGTTGCAGAGTGCTACTATAGCCTACATTAGCAAGGGGAGAAATCAATTCTAGGCTAAAAAATCTCTATAGGACTCTGTTTACATTTTTTCACTTATGTATTTTCATTATTCACTAATAATTGGCAGCATACTGAGGCAATGTGTTTTAGAAATTCTAGTGAGCCCACTCAATTCTGACAAAAAGGTACTGTGATATAGAAAGCCCTCTCTAAGCTTCTTATTAGACATGTCAGCTTCCATTCTAAGAGCTTTCCATTAAGATTTATATTCCTACTACCAAAGTCTTCAACTTTCTTCAGAACAATTTTATAATGACAATTACAAAATATATGCATAATTTAAATCAAATTATAGTTGACCTAATGAATTGAACTTGTTCATCAGAAATCTTCACTGAACCAGGGTTAATGGTATTAATCACCAGTCCTAAAGCTCAATTTTTAATTTATCAAGCTACTTTTGTTGTTCAGATAAAGTTGGTTTCAGTGAGAAACCAAGCTGAGTTTTGTAATAAAGAATTGTCATCAGGAAACACTTACCAAGAATTAAAGTACATGTGATATGAGATTAACCATGTCACTGCTTTAAAGTTTATATTGTACCAAACAAAGAAATAGAGCAAAAGTTGAGAAATTTAAAGGAATAGGCATTTTAAGTCTGACTCGGTATACTTATGGGTCTGGGATTTTTTGGTGTCTTTTCCTTTTCATTCTTCAAGTTCTTTCTGCCCAGATCTCCTGGGGAGCCTTCAGTAGTGATCAGTGTTTCACTTCATGATGCTTTTAAGGCTGGAAAAGGGATACAAACTAATTTTTATGATTACAGATTCTAGTGAGGGACTTCTCTATCACAAATTTTAAGAATCACAGCTGCCAAGATTTCACCTGACTTAAGACATGCACATTTACAGTCTTTACCAAATATCTCACTTCTTCCAGTATTAGTATTTTTGACTGTCTCACACTGTATCTTTTGACTGAGGGCCATTCAGTACTTCAGTCACCATGAGACATGCAAACATTCTTGCCCATGTTGAAAAATGTCAAACAGCTTTTAGGTCAAACTCGTGGACATGCATATTGTGAGATCAGTATAAAAGCAGAAATCCCACTGGATGATGATGATGATGATGAAGATTATTATTATTATTGTTAACTTTCTCCACATGCAAATAAAAACTTGGCCTGATTTTAAAAACTCCTCTAAAGAGAAGGAAAAAACCTGAATATTTAAATTGCTTACATACCTAGTTTTCATAGGTTTATAGTTATTCCATGTAATTTTAACATTTAGTTGCAAGTTGCATAGGAAGAATCAATCCCTTGTATCACTTTTAGACTTAATTACAGATAAAAATTAAACTGGATTCAACTTGAATATTCCAAGTTTCTGTATAGATTTTCATGGAAAATGCAAGCCAGTGGGTGTGAAAACCTTGGGAGATGTATGGATTTAACAGATTGCCATGGATTAGCAATGTTGCAGACAAAGTACTGTGTGAGAAGCCAGAGATTTCACTGGTTTAATTCTGGTTTTATCTTGTATCAGTAATATTTTTATGTGCATTCCTCAAGCTACCATATTTATTCATGCAATTCATCAAGAAAGCATGACAACATGAATTTCTTTGATCAACATGCTAGTTTCCTGCACTGATTGCTCTGTGAAGTCATTTAAACACAGTTACATGAAGCATATTTAGTCATGATAGACTTTTGCTTTACATAAACATCTTTAAATAAACATTTAACAGATTCATTTAATATTCCATATTTTATTGCATAATGGCACTAATTGCCAGACTTCCTTCAGCAGTTGCATTAGAATAACTTGACATCCTTTGCAATCTTATGAACTATAAAAATCTCAAAAGACTTGAACACTTTACTGGAAAAAAGCTTAACACTTGCACAGGTGAGAAACAGCCCAAGTCAATTTTTCTTGTCTGAATGATGAGCACAGAAGAATAATTGGGATGCGTACAAGCCGAGATCTGGGTCAAGCAATCTAACCATGTATTGTAACACAGATTCCTATACTCTAAAAGCTCTAACACTGCAGAACTCTGAGCCTGACCTCTTTGGTACAAGCCAAGTGACTTGGATATTTCTCCCTGAAGCCTGTAAGTCAAACCTGCAGCTCAAAGAAATGCCTGAGATAAACAATTTTTCAAAGGTCAAATGAGGTTAAAGTGAGCAGATCCATGGCTAAGACATTTTTATGGTTTGCTGCTCACACTGTTAAATACATTCCTTGCTTCCATGCAGTTTTTCTATGTTCACCTTTCAATGGCAGAATTCATCACTTATTGCTATATTAAAAAACAGTCTTCAGTCAAAAGACTCTTTCTCCCAAAAATACTTAGATTAAAACAAGTTCATCTTTCACTCCCTTCAAATAATACATCTCAGCCTCATTGGAAGGCATACCATGCTTTTATTCTGTTTTGAATGCATTGCAGCTTTGGTTGTGTTTTGGGTGTTTTTTTTCCCCTAGGCTCCTGATGTTGTTGTACCTGTACAGCTAACACAATTGATATTCACAAGGTTATATAAAACAGAGTTGCCCTTTGCTTTCAGTAGTGGCACAAAACAGGGAGCTAGTCCTTCCAGAAGCCTGTAACAACTGTTGCAGGGCTGGATGGTGCCACTTCCAATTGCTGTCCAAAAACCAAAGCCCGATTCAGAGTGTTGTCCCACAGCAACTCTTGTGGATGGGTCCCACAAACTTTTTCTTTTATTTATTTATTACTCCCCCAGGTCTGCCTAGTGTTTGTAAGCTTTTCTAACATTAAGCATTCAAAGACCAACAATGATCAAAAGCCTTCAAGAGCCCACAGCTGAAGCATCTACTACAAAACCACATACTAGACATATACTTTAGTCCATCCTTAAAATAATTTATTACTTTTATAATGTAAACATTTTTATTTTTTTAATTTGGACTGTGTCACTAGCCTGTTCTGCCTCTTAATGAAAAGTCAGAGAGTCTTAAGAGTATTTACAACTATGTAACAATCATGTGCTTGATAAGATTTACTTTCCATAAGGTATATTGTCTAGAATTATTACTGTTCTCAAGAAATTTATTTACAGATTTTTTCCTATATTGCCTCCTATCCAATACCTTCCTAATGCTCTAAGTAATGAAATGAAACTATTTTCTCCAGTTGATGGAAATTTCCCCTCTCTTTAAAAAATATGCTAAAGGCACACTTCAAAGAGTTATTTCCCAGTTTCTTAGTGTATCTGGCTAAATTGAATAGAAACTACTCTAACTTCCCTACAGATAATTTCTGAGGAGAAACACTATGCTGAAAAATTATAACATCTTAAAAATGCTATAGAATCATGGAATATCCTGATTTGGAAGGGACCAGCGAATATTATCAAAGTCCAACTCCTGGCTCTGCACAGCACCATCCCCAAGAGTCAAACCCTGTGCCTGAGAGCATCATCCAAATGCTTCTTCAGCTCTGGCAGCCTTGGAGCTGTGACCATTGCCCTGGGCAGCCTGTTCTAGTGCCCAAATATCCTCTGGGGGGAGAACCATTTCCTAATATCCAACCTAATCTTCCCATGACAGAGCTTCAGACCATTCCCTCAGGAGTGTCACTGGTCACCAGAGAGCAGAGATCAGTGCCTGCCCCTCTGTTTCCCCACATGAGGAAGACGTAAAATTCCTATGAAGTTTTTCTCAGTCTCCTCTAGGCTGAACAAGCCAAGTGAGCTCAGCCATGCCTCAAATGGCTTCTCCTCTAGACCCCTCACTATCTTCATACCCCTTCTCTGGACACTCTCTTTATCTCTTCCTTATATTGTGGCTCCCAAAATTTCCCCCAGTGACGGGGCTGGGTGCAGCAGTCAGGTGCCAGGACTATCCGAGGGATACATCCCAAGGACAGGACATCCTGGAAGCCCAGGAACCTCTGCAGCCACTACTGTGATTCAGCTCTGAGACCTCAGAAGGGCTTTTGAGTGAAATACAGCTCTTCGAGGTGACACAGGAGAAAGAGACAGAGCTATGGAATAGATCTGTCAGGAGGTTTTCAGCCAGCTCATTCCTCCAGGAAATCCAGAACAAATAGCTGGGGATTCAGAGAAAACAGAGGTTTCTATCCCTGAGGGCTGGGGGCAGGGCAAGGGGGAAGAACCAGTGAGATACCTAAGAATCTACATGGGCTGCCAGCATGCTGGGAGGTGACTTCTTTTTCCCACCACAGCTGGAAGGCTACTAACTTGGGAGAAACCCCCAGGGGGAGGGTGACAAGCTGAATCCTAAGGGGTTCGTATCCAGGGGAGAGTGGCTGTGCTCTTGGCTGGTTCACTGCTCTTCACACCCTGGCATTTGAGGTGTGGCTGCCCCAGGGCAGAGCAGGACAGTCCCCACTGTTGCCCAGCTGGTGATGCTGTGCCTGCTGCTCCTCCAGGACACGCTTGGCCCTTCTGGCTGCCAGGGCACTGCTGGCACAGATCCATCTGGCCATGGACCATGAACCCCAGGTCCCTTTACTTGGCGCTGCTTTCGAGAGTTTCATCCCCCAGTCTGTCCAGGGTGGCCACACATCTTTGTCATCTTTCACCTGGATAACAGGTGACTTGACTTTTCTTAAATTGGTGAGGAACTGGAAACCTTAGGCAATATCACTGTTCCTTGAGATTTGATAATCTCAGTGCAGGCACAGTGCTGGCACTTTAGTGGCTGCTCATATTTATGTATTTTATGAGCAGTGGGCTGCTCATATGTTATGCACTTTTTCACATATCAGTGAGACCAGTGGGGAATGGACAGAGTTCTACCTCTCTTCAGCCTCCATTCAGCAAAAGACAGTATTTGCACCGTAATCACCCTAGTAAGCTCTCCCTAGCCCTTCATCAAGTGTTTCAAATTGTTTTCAAGAGTACTTGTACTACAATTTACTGGACATTTCATCTGAAACTTGCAAGAAATTAATTTAGAGAAGAAATCATAGAACAAATTTAATGGTTTCCTTATGAAAAGCATTATGCAATTGCTTTGTCAGGTCACTGATATCTTAGTCTTTTTTCTAATAGCATTTATTACTGTGAAATCCAGCCCTACATGGTAACCTCCTCATTCTGACACACAGAAGGCTTTGAAGGCATGAAAAATTAAGCAATACAGAACTCTCAGTGCATCAGCTCAGAGATGAGGAGGACACAGCTACCACAACAAGCTTGAAATATAGAATTAAATGAATACTGAAAGTAAAAGGATTGCTTACATCTGAAAATATCTAAACCAAAAAGAACTGTCCCTTTCACTAACATGCATTCTTTTGCCAAGACAAAGTGTCTATGCAATACAGAAAACCAAAGGTCACGTTGCATATTTCTTAGATGTCTGAAGATCTTACAGCTGAACTATCTGAGCTTAAGAGGATGAAATTAAATTATATTATTCAGAATACTGTATTGACAGCACAAACCAAATACAGGTTGCATAAATCAATAGGCAGTGTTTTAAGGAAAGAGAATTTTTGGTAAATAAGTAGCCTACTGTGTGCTTCTTTCATGACTTGTTAAAAATTGATCCAAAAGTTTATCAAATTTGTTTTATATTTCAAAAAACTAGCTACACTTCTTCATCCCACAAAACTTAAAAAAATAATTCTTAATATTGAAGTACAGATATTTGAACCAACTTACATCTATATAAAAAATTATTATCCAGGAAAGAATTTCAACATTATCTCTAATTACTAACAGGACAATCAGGAGGGAATGAGAATAATTTGGTCTACAAGTTTTGGAAGTATATTGAGTACAGATTTTTGATCCAACTACTTATACAGTTTAGAAAAAAAAACCATCTATGGAAAATTAAGTACTACCCCAATAACACAGAGTAGGAATTGAGGCAAGATTTCATAATTCAGACTGTCTCTTTAAAAGAGCCTGCCATTTGAGTCCAGATTTTCCTTGGACTTATCAAACATGATATATTTCATTTTTTCTCCTGTGAATTTTTGGTATCCAAAGCAGTCCAACAGCAGTCAGAAGTGAAATACATTTATGCATCAAAATTATATCTGCATGGTTTCTAGTGCAAACGAGAGTTTAAATTCTTGAAAGACATGTACTTACCAGGAGATTGTTTCAGGGAAGATGGAGAGACTGCACTGACCAAACTTTATAACTGCTTGAACTTGAGAAACATCCTGGATGAAGCTGTCTTCATTGAAACTGGGGAGTTGGAAACCAGGTGATCTTAGAGGCCTCTTTCAACCCAAACCATTCTGTGAAATGACAACTCAAGACAGCCAATGTGGTCATTATCCTTGTATCTCGCTCTGGCTCCTTATCCAAATGTCATCTTGCTTTTTAGAATCTGTACCACATATGGACAGGAAACTCAGAGCCAGACCTCTCCTGGGTCACATGGGAAAATCCTTAGTGTCAGCCACACACTTGATTGCTTCTGTACATTCTTCCCTGGCCTCACTGTTCCCAAGTTCCCCTGAGGAGAAGCTGCTAAAAATGTCTTCCCATTCTTTCAAGATCATTCCATCTCCCAAATCTTACACTGGTTTTATTAGGTTTGTTCCCTATTTCTTCCCTCTTTGCCATTATGACAACAGCAGCACAAAGACCTTCTCCTGCTACATTAAAGTCATGACAGGACAGAGTGGCTGATTTTGTTTCGAGTTGCATTTTAACTCCAAAGATTTTAGCCTTTTTGCCTGTAAAGGAGTCCTGTGAGATGGTGCAACAGAATAAACTGCTGCTTACTCACCAGACAGTAAAAAACTATTCGTTAAGTAGAAAATTATTGTTCAAGTTTTTTTCATGCTGTGTCATCACCTAACATGCTCATCAGTTATTTCACTTACCTCCCCAACTCCAAGCTTTTGCTCTGCTCTTGCTATTCAGTCCTTGTCTGATGAGGCACTTCAGCTTCATCAGAATTTTATTCAGCTACAATTTACAGGATTTAAGCTACTGAAATCTCCTTTCAATTGCTCTGGCTTAAGAGATGTATTACTCATAATTCTTTAGAATGATATACAAACAAAGCAGTCAGACCTTGAAATGAAAACTTATATAACTTAATCTTTAGCTCCCTGCCTGGGCACATGGCACAAAAGCCCCATCAACATGCAAGACATTATTTAGGTGAATGCTTCTTGTGATTATATTTAGCATTAGATGCTTTATGATACTTAGGAAAGACTGACAACACTCCTGAACTACAAAAGAAAAGCAGCCTCCTTTCTAAAGCAATACAGTATTTCAAGTCTTTGTGTTATGTTACTTCAGACACTCATTACTGGCATAATAGCCCAAGCATTAAGCTCTGAACCCAACTGTGCACACATTTTACTGTATCATTTACTTACCTAAGTGCATGAATCGCAGACTTACCGCATGTGAGATTTCAAATCATTTTTCCAGACTCAATATCCACTAAAAGTCAGAAAAAAAGAAAGCAAAATGCTGAGATCTTTTGTGAAGAAGTGGTATATGCTCAGCTAAAATATCATAAGAATATCAACAAAGTGCTGTTAGATAATTTATGGTTTCCAGTATGAGGGGTGGTAATGGCTAATGGTACACAAGACTGAAGAGAGTTTTTATAGAAATCTTAAGGTTGAAGTAAGCCAAGCTCAAGGTATTTTTCAGTATCGTTTTTATTGAAGGCCTTCTGTTATACCCAGCTGACTAACATGTTCAACCTGCCCAATATCAACTCACATCTTTTCAAAATTAAGTAAACAAGAAATATCTGTAGGAGGAAGTAACTGGAAAGGTGTTATATTCTACTAAAAAATATGGAAAGCAATAAATGCAGTGAAACATGCTGGATTTAAGCATTCTCATTCATCTGCCTAATTAACAACACTACGCTCTCAGTTAAAGCATATATTAACATGTCCAAAGATTTCTGCACCAGTTTCTACAGTTAAGATTATGGTATCCAAAAATCAACTTTTCTGTAAAAGCTTCCATTCCAGTTAAGGTTAACAGATTTATTCTAGCAAGCCAGAACACAGACCATCTTCTGTGTTTTTAAATTCTTCACATCGTGTTTTTAAATATTTCTGTTCAGGCTAGTCTTTAAAGTTTCAAAAGCATGCAACTTATTTCTGTGCTTTGAAACCTCCATTTCCAAACAGTTCATCTGGTATCTTTTTCTTAGCCAAACAAACAAGTTCCTGGAAAATTTGAGATTCCCTTATTTACAGTACAAACTGTGGTCATTTCCATATTCAGCTACATTTGCCTTCATTATCATAGAAATTCACCTGGATTGAAAATATGCAACATATTGAGTTTAAGAGGTTACTTGAATATATTTAAATAGTCCTGTGTCCTCTGGTTATTTGTAACAGAACTGATTCTTTGTAAACTGTAACATGAGAAACTATTCAAGATTAACAGCAACTACTCTTTTCAAATGAAGGAAAATATTTAAAATCTAGGCAAACAGTATATCAAACCTGTAATAATAGAAAGGGAATAATCCTTTAAGAAGTTAAACTGTATCAAACAACTTCACAGTAGAAAAGTAAAACAGTGCTGAATATCATAGTTGCCATGCATAAAATAGTCCCAAAGCAATGAGTTAAGATGTCACTACAGCAACTAATATTGCTGTAAGTACAAGCAAGTACTTCCATTATCTATTTTTTCCTGCAGTATGAAGCAATGGTATAAAAGGTATAAATTGTATAAAATGGTATAAATGGTATAAATGGTATTATTTCTGAAACTGAGATTATTTCTGGGACCAGGATATTGGAAAGTATTACATACTGTATGAACACTTCAAACTAGGAGCTATAATTCAGATGAAAGTTTGGGGTAGTTTTGTCCTGTTGCTCACCAAAATGCCCATGCATTCTTTGTTACTTTTCCAGTACACATAGCAGTAATTTGAGCTATAGACTTGTGCTTGCTAAATCCAGCTGATTCCCATTATACCAGCTACTACAAATAGAGAATGGCTTGAATTTCTCAGAAAGATAGATGCGGTCAGGAAGGAGCCTTGCTTTAAGTCACATCTAGGACTCAGCTGTAGTAATACCATTTAAATCAGATGGATATTTATACTAGATAGCATGAACAGCAGGCTCTTGCCCTTATTTCTCACCTGTTCAGGAGAGACCAGAAGAGTCACATCTTGATGCATTATCACACCAAACATGAGAGCATTTGTGCAAGCCCTTCAGCTATCAGTACCTTTCCATAGCACCCAGAATGACCCCACAGATCTCTGCTCCTACTGCGAGCAGAGGAGGGAGGGTCAGATTGAGAGAACACAGCTTCATTCCATCCTCAGAGGAGGGTGGCACACCCCTGCTTCCTTCCCTCACTCCATAATTACCAGCCAACACAACACAGAACTTGCTGACATATCCAGAAGCCTAAATCAGGAGTGGGTCAGTAAATTCTAAGTGCCCTTGAAGGGCTTTTGCATTCTAAAAAAGCAGTATCTGTTTGATAGAGAAAGAAGATAGCAGGAAGGTGTCTTAGAGTATCAGGAGAAAAAGCCTTGAATCACAGCTATCTCATTTATTATTTAAAAGGTTTTCATGTGGGTAACTGAGATTTTTTTATTTTCTGAGCAGGATCTCATATACTCCCACTCAATGCCTATTATTTCAAAGAGTAAAAATAACAAAACTACAGAAATGTTGAGCAGACAGCTTCTTCTCATTAACATGGACACATCTTGGTTCCAGGAAGCCAAAAATGTAACAGATTTTAAAATTAAGTGCTGTTGGTCAGACTCTGTCCTCAGGAAGGACAAGCCTTAATCAAAATAAATTCTAATGAATGAGATTATTAGTACTTCGGGGTTTAAGTGGTCTATTTCAAGACTAGTCATGTTTCATTCTCAATTTTAGTGTTGCTCTCATTCATTCATTTCTATTGCATTTTGTGTGGGTTTTAAAAGAGCAAAGAAATTAAATCAAAAATGAGAATTCCAAGGAATTATCCTCATTTTGTAGAAATCCTCAAACTTGGATTACCAATACCTGCCAGACTGTCAAAAAGGAAAACATGCCCTCATGTTATGTGATATAAACTATAATGAAATTGTTTGATATTTGGGGAGTTTTTGTCACCATGTTCAACATCCAAGAATAACAAAAAACATTGAAGTAAATTATATCCCTAGATACAAAATACTAAGTTCCAAATAAGCAGAACTGCATTAAAATACTGCTTTTAGCTGGTCTTTTGTAGGCATATTTCCATTTGAAGCAGAGGGGAAGTGCCAAACCACTAGATTATATTAGGTGAAAGTTAACAATTTTAGAAATACATATATTTGTGTCAAGGTAATAAAATTCACTACCTCACTGGTGAGCAACTAGGAAAACTCCATGGGAGCATGGGACAAAGCAGTCTTAAATCACACCAGGATGAAACCACACCTAGCATCAGAACCAGATTGTTAAAAAATTGCTTGGGCTCTCAGAGTTGATTTGAATATAATTTAGAGCAGCACATTTGTTCTTTCAAATTCACTTATATAGAAATAATGAACTTACATGTGTCATTTCATATCAGGATTCTCTGATGGAGAAGGAAGTTCACCTTGTGCAAGTATTTTGACCTATTTTGTACTAATAAGCTCTAAGAGTTTTCAAGTGTCCAGTTTACACTCCCCATAATTTGCTTGAGTTGTACTTAAATTTTATTATATGCTATTTCAGTATACACTATTACTGCTATAGAGAGAAGCAGTCAAACCAGACATTGTGTTTATCCTGTGATAATAGTATATAAATATATATATATATACTCTGATATATATAGTATATGCTACAGGTAACTATCAAATTTTTGGCCTGTTTCTTAAACTAATAGCTTGTACAGAGACAAAAAACCCCAGAAATTATATTGAGGAAGTCCAGAAGAAGATAAAACAATTAAAAAACATCTGAAAGAATGCAAAAAATGTGCTTTATCTCATCTATTCTTTTTCAGGGGAAAGCAAAAAAAAATACCTAAGAAAAAATTTTACCTGCAAACTTTAACCTGCCATTAAATCTAGTTTCAAGTTGGCTAACAATTTACTACTTATTAAAAATGTCTTTAGAGGCCAAAATTTAGGTGAATCTACTAAAGAGTGAGAAGCACAATAAAGAATATCTCTGCTTTGTCTCACTGGTCTCTACAGGAAATATTTCATAATTCCTTCAGTTGTCATTAACACTGGATTTACTTGATGCCAACTTAACAGCCTAGGCCACTACCTAAAAAGAAATCACCTTTGTCACCATGGAAAGTTATTTGACATAAATTGAGAAATATAGTAATTTTCTTCATTGTCTTATTAGTTCCTAATACAAGTCAAAGGACTGGACTGAGAAGTGAATGTACAAAGAGATCAATTAATACATTCACACTGATATCCACAATCATTTTGCAAAAAACACCTAATCATCACCACCATAAATACAGCAGATTTGTTATACTAGGTGATAGGTAGTTTTACACAAGTTTGGAACAATTAATGGAATATAATTTTCCAATTATCATACCTAAGGAACTATGCATTAACATGTGTGAAGAGATCCTGGTAATAAGCATGATTTTTCTGGTATAAGCTGTAAGCTCATCTAATTTTTATTTGCCATTATCAAAATTTCTAATTCTGTCAATAATTGAGTTAAGGATGTCATTCAAACTCCTTACATTGCAACAGTCCAGGTACAGGAGAGCTGATTTTCTCTTTACTTTTCACATTTCATTTCCATTGCACAGAATCAATATAGAAAGCATAGAATTTCTTAGTAGTCACTTAGATTACACCTAACTATCCATAAATATGCTTCTCTGTTTAATCAGTAGCAGCCTCCACAGCCTATTGCATTAAACCAAGATAAAATTCTGCAGGACAGGACATAAATCGTGTTTCTGTAAATGACGGGAAAGCAATGAATAATTTTTCTTCCCCATAAATAAAGGTCTTTGATTCTTTCTTTTCCTGCATTTTTTCCCCTTCTATGACCAGAACAGTTCTCTCTGATTCTTTTAAATATATTTATCCTTATGCTGTCCAGTGGACAACCCGTAAAGAAACAGCCTGTCTTTATGATATAGCTCAAACTAAGACACAAAACTTTCAATGTTTGATTACTGAACAGGTCTTAAAGTGGTTTCATAGAAAGATGCAACAGATAAAACCCAGATTTTCTGGCTGCTGGCAATGTAGCAGAGGATCAAAGTACTCCATGTACTCATTCAAGGTAAGTATAATGCAGTCTGCCTTATGGGCACTAGAAGTTATGTAGCTACTCAAAAAATCTAGTTATGCTGGGCTTTAGTATCAACATAATTCATACACACATTTTCAACTCCTGTACAGCCTCAGAAGCTTTATTTGTATACAATGTTCTCACTTGCCTCAAGCAAACACAGTCAGAAGCATGTGTTTCCACATTATTCCCTTGGACTTGCTGACAATGATGCTCTTGTCTGTACTACTATTAAAAGTAACACTGCTGTGTTACTAAAATTCGCCTGGTGCACGTTGTCAAACCAATACATGAAATTTGCACCTTACATCTAGCATCTGAAGAAATACATGCAACATAAAAGGGCCACATGCAGCAAACCGACTCAAGGAAAATAAAGTCCAAATGTTTTTCTTAAGTACTTTAAACAGAGCACAGGGACTCTTTTCTTGATTAAAAAAATGCAGAAATTCAGGTTAGAAAGACATGACAAGTATGTCACAGCCAAGAGATCTGGCTTGTGACCTTAAATCCAGCCTCCTAGCCTCTTCCTTATTGAAGATCAAAAGCAAAAAAAAAGTTATTGACTATGTAAATCAACTATTCAGCATAATTTATTTCATAGAAATATTGTCACTACCGATGCATATTTCAGATTTGTTCTAAAGCCAAGAATATCTATTTAGTAGTTGCAAATTTCTCGCAAAGTGATACAAAAATAATCAAGTGGTGAAGTTTTTTGGGGTTTATTCTAGTGGATTCAGCACAATTCAGACATCCCTGAGAAGCTTATGTTAGAATGTGGAACAAAGTTGCATTAATATTAATTCTGAAATATGAAATAGTGTTACATAAAACAAAGCCTTTTCCTTTATATTTCAGGGCTGCAAAAGAGCTTTTCTTTGTTTGACCTGGAGCCACAGACATATTTCATGTATGATCAAAGTGATGCAGGAAAATAAGTCACTAAAACAGTCAAAGAAGAAAAATCCACAGCTTCTACCTCAATAGTTCCCAATTGCCATTTTTTATCAATTGCAAGAGTTTTTAACTTGTACACTTAAGGTTTGATCAAAGTTTTATACTCCAACTACAAAACGAGAGAGGTACATGGCAGTTTGTACCAAGGTATTAACAGGTAAGGGATGGATGTTATGGTCCTGGCTAATCTTGCTCTTGAGGACCTTGTTCTACTGGTTAAGTTAGGAGCTGTGCAACACAAAGACAGTGCTGTCAGGAAACCAGGAATTCTGCACATGGGGAGGACTGTGGGCCAAACCCTGGCACAGGCAGCTAATTCTGCTCATCTGTCTACCTCCAAACAAAGCATGGTCAGTCCTTTGTTGTGGAAGGAATCCCAGGCAGGACTCAATTTCCCAATTTTAATACACTGAATGCAGAGCAACTACTGAGTTCTCAAATAGACACGATGCAGGCTTGGTTATTCTCACTCTGAGCCATTCAAGTTTCAAGCACTGGTTCATTTACTTGGTACTGAAACTCTGCCTAGGTTCTGAAGTGCCCAGTCACAATAAGAAATTTAGTTAAATACTGAACTTGAAGTTTTTCCCAAATTCACATATCCATAACATATCCATATCCATATCATTTACCATGTCCATAACAGGATGGTAAATACAACTGAGAAGTAAAATTTACTAATAATAACTGAAAAAAAAAAAAAAAAAGAAAAAGTTATGCAACAAGAAGTGCTAAAATAAAGCTTCAGCTAGACTTCAAGATTCTAATATTTTTCTGGATAACAAACCTATTTGAATTTCATGGAAACAAGCAAACAGACTCTCCCAATGTTTTAAATCATTGTAATATAGCAATTTAATTCTTTCATTTCCACTTATCTTTCTTATATACATAATGTCAGTTACTGAACTTGTCAAGTTTTCTCCAATCAATTATTCACAGACACTGTAAGAGATTTTGCTTAACTTGGTACATTACTTAGGTCAACAGGAAAAAAGGTTTGAACAGGGGAACACCTTAGAGAAAAAAATTAATCAGTATCTCATATGGATATATTGCTCAAGGTAGGAAGAAAGGCAATGGATGTGGTTGTTATAATTACCATGAGCAGCCCTTCAGCTTGGCCCAAGACAGACACCATCATCTTGCTGAGGATACTCTAAGCTGCAAAAGATATGTCACACAGCCTTGGAAGATGTGCCAGGAGACCTCTCACCTCAAGGCAGGCCAAAATCATTCATGCTGATGGAAATTAAACTCATCTCCCACCACTTTTACTGAAAATTTTACCAGCTCCATGGAAAACCTAATTCCATGTGTGACTAGCTTAATCCTTAGAAAGTTTAACTCGGTCCTACCCTAGATGTACTTTGCTGCAGTTCTAGATCATGACTTCTTTACCCCATGGGTGCAGGGCAAGAGTAGGTCATTGCTTTCATCTCCCCAAAAGCATTTTACACTCATTTGAAGCCTTAAAGTCCCTCAGTCTTTTCATTATTCAAAACCCCTGGTTTTTCAGTATGTCCTCATAGCCTCCTCCTTATTCATGATTTCTAATCAGTCTTTTTGCTGCTATCTGGGCAGAAACTGGCCCACACCACTCAAAGTGTGGGACTTGGAACTGGTGGTGAAACTGGGCTCTTACAAGTGTGTGGCAAAATGCATACCAGTGGCTGAGGGTTTTTTTGTGCAAAATAGTGCATTTTTCTCTATCACAGCCCTGTATAAAGTTTTCTTCTGTCGAAATGGCAAGATATTTGTGTTTTATGCATTTTTTGGACCAATTCATGTGGCAAATAATGTCCTTTGGTCTTTAAAAACATTTATTTCTCTTCCCAAATGGGAAGAATATAAGAGCATTCTCAAACACTGCCTGTGTACTACCTATGGACAAAATTACAGCCAAGCACAATAAACTAAATAGGTGAAGGTGAGTGGCTGGTTAACACTTTAAATTGAAAACTTACTAATAAACTGAATTGTTCTGCGCAGAATCTGTTATCTGAATAGCCTGTCTCTGGTTTTACTTGGAGCCTGTGTGCATCTCTTAGCTGTACACTGTTTTCCTGCTCAGACAGGCCTTCCACTGGCTTATTGGCAAGCTCATTTTCTGAAGAACATTTCAGACCTCGTGTGATCTTATTTTATACTAGCAAGCATCTGTGACATGCTCATCAGTATTCACCCTCTAAAACACCCTCTAAAAAAACAACGTTAAAATAAATTTGTGAAGGAGTTGATAATAGATGAGGTTTTCTTACTTGACTTGTTCTGCTGTTCAATGCAACCTGCAGAGGATGACTGCACAAGGCCTTTGTAGGAGCACCTCATTTCCAGGTTAAATTCCTAACCCAGTCCATTCCTAACTCACAGGAGGGTTGTTCTAATAAGATAAGTCTCTGAAGCTATTGTGAAAAGCTTCAGAGTGACATCTTTGTAGGGGACATGGAGAGTGGGACCAAATGCACTCCCAGCAAGTTCACTGGGGCGGGGCGGGGCGGGGCAGGGCAGGGCAGGGCAGGGAAGGGCAGGGCAGGGCAGGGCAGGGCAGGGCAGGGCAGGGCAGGGCAGGGCAGGGCAGGGAAGGGAAGGGAAGGGAAGGGAAGGGCAGGGAAGGGAAGGGAAGGGAAGGGAAGGGAAGGGAAGGGAAGGGAAGGGAAGGGAAGGGAAGGGAAGGGAAGGGAAGGGAAGGGAAGGGAAGGGAAGGGAAGGGAAGGGAAGGGAAGGGAAGGGAAGGGAAGGGAAGGGAAGGGAAGGGAAGGGAAGGGAAGGGAAGGGAAGGGAAGGGAAGGGAAGGGAAGGGAAGGGAAGGGAAGGGAAGGGAAGGGAAGGGAAGGGAAGGGAAGGGAAGGGAAGGGAAGGGAAGGGAAGGGAAGGGAAGTCATCCAGAGGGAGCTGGACAGGCTGGAGAGGTAGGCCCAAGCAAATGGGCCTAGTGCAAGGTCCCACACCTGGGTAGGGGCAATCCCAGCACATCTACTGTCTGGGAAGAGACTTTTTTAATGAGATTGAGAGCAGCCATGCAGAGAAAGACTTGCAGGTGATGGTTGGTGAACAGCTCACCATGAGCTGGCAGTGAGTGCTCGCAGCTCAGAAAGCCAAAAAATTCCTGGGCTGCATCCAAAGGACCATGGCCAGCAGGTCAAAGGAGGTGATTCTCCCGCTCTACTTTGCCCTTGTGAGAAACCACCCGGAATACGGAGTCCAATTCTGGTGCTCAAACATAGCATGGAACTTGTTGGAGCAAGTGCATGGGAGGCTACAAAGTAAGAGGACTGGAGCAGCTCCCTGAGCCCAGAAAGGGACTCAGTATTCCAGTCAGAGAAAGCCAGGGCTGTGTGGTTGTGTGGAGACCTCTTAGCACTTTTCAGTATCTGAAGGGGGTTCCAGGGAAAACAGAGAGGATATCTGCATCAAGAACTGCAGTGATGAGGAGTAATGGGTATAAATAGAAAAAGGGGAAATTAAGGCGCAACATTAGGAAGAAATTCTTTACTGTGAGGGTGGTGAGACATTGTGTTCAAGGCCTGGTTAGATAAGGCCTTGAGCAGCCTGCCTTAGTGGGGGGTTTGGGCTAGGCAATCCTTAAGGTCCCTTTCAATCCCTTATTAACATTCTATAATTCTATGACTAACACAGAAAAAACACCCTACACCACTGACAATCTTGACCTCTTCCTTCCCTATGCCCAGTGTTCATCTTGCCTTGCAAAATCAAGGATCTCCTCCCCCTTCATCCATCCTAAAGTGCCAATCACCCCAAAGAACACAGTACACTCAGCAGGTTTCTGAACATGTTGCCCAGATCTGTCCTGCTATATCAAAACATGTTTTAGGAGATGGCATTCCTCTTCTCTACCAAGAATGTTTTTAGTGAACACCCAACATGGAATTTTCAAGTAGATATGTCTTTATAATCAATTAAGATAATGGATATTTTAGAAAAAGAACTTGAAAGTCTTATTGTGAACACCACAGTCTGTATATTCTCATACATTCTGTATATAGCTGTTTCAAAACCAGAATGCTCTGTTGGGCACAGGAACACCTTGCCAAGACCAGAGAGTACACCCATGCCTGTGAGACAGGCCAGCTCCATCAGCCTACTCCATTTAATGAGTTAAGCATTAAATAATGTGAGTGAAGCAGAGCCCAGTGGCAGGACCACCTGTCCTCTACTGCAATTGGAATCAGGGCTAGAGGCTGTATATCCATAACTCTTTCCTTCATCTTTAAGAGCCTGTCTCTTTTCTTAGAAAAGCCTTCATTTCAGGCTGCTCAGTGAAAATCTTAGCATTTTTTTATTTCACTTAACAAAACTGGATACATGGATAGTCTCTTCTGTTCATATTTTCAACTGCATGCTGAATTTGCCCATTTTTTTAATTAAGAGATGATACATCAAAAGGAAAATAATCATCAACCTCAATAAAAATCCTGAACTCTAGCCTTTTGTGAGGCCCTTGTTTGATATGGCTTTGCTGCTATTAGTCTTCCTTAAGTTATACACTCTCACTTCCTTAAGTTATACAAGCATTATGAACATGAATAAAATTTAGGAGCTAGTTCCTTGGCATTTTTGAGCAGTAGGTGAACTCTTTCAAGCAGTTAATTGTTGCAGCCTGCAACCTCAGGATCTCGTCCAGAGAAGCAGCAGGGTTCTGGGGACCAGCATGAAACACCAACGAGACGGGCTCCCGTTCATGAAACCATTTATTCAGCATGAGAACAAACTCAGGTCCAGAACAGAGAGCCCCGAACAGAGGCACAGCAGGGGTTTTTGAGGGACAGAACCGAGGGTTTACACCTTTGAGGGTGGAGTTCAGGGTCAGGGACCATTAGAAACACACCAAGGGAGAACCCCCCAGGGACTCAAACCCAATCAGAACTCCTGGGCCGCCCTTCACAAGGGGTTTGGGGTGGGACAATGTAACTCTGTCTCCCTGAGGCCGCTGCAACATCTGCTCCTTTTTTTTTTTTTTTTTTTTTTTTTTCAAATTTTAATTAGGAGCTTAAAACGTTTCCAAACATACACCTTAAAATCTCACCTCTTCCACAGAGCACCCACTTTGTTTTGTGGGACACCAATAGCTCAATAACAAAACACATTAAGCAAACAGAAAAAACAAAATTGAAAACGAACACTTAAATCTCGGACTACGCCGGGCAAATTAAACGGTGATGGTACTTAATGCAAACATAATTTTTTTTTTTTTTTTTTTTTTTTGTTCAGTCTCTTCCACTTTAGGATTCTCTGTTAGGAAGGGTGCAGCTCTTAGATCTCCTCTTACGAGGGGCAGAATTCTTCGATCTCCAGCTTCGGCTCCGGCTCCCATGTGGGCGTCGCCTCTTTAGATGATCTGGGTGAAACACTGGCTTTCGGAGCTCGGTTACAGTTTCGATTTCCCCAGAGGAGGTGTTGCCCACCATGGAGAAGGCACAGCCCCCAGGGGTGGAGCACCGAACAAAGGGATGGGGCCAAGCAGGAGTTACTGGGAGGTTCGGGAAGGTTTGGGACCGGAAAAGAAGGAGCAAGGCGGGAAACCAGGGATCCCAGACCGCGTGGCCGGCGCCATCTTGGGATGGGGGGGGAGGCCGGGACGGACTTTCCCGGACAGGGAACGGGGAATATGGAAAGACAGGGGGTGAAGGAGGACACGGAACGGCGGGCAGACGGCAGCAACCCCGAGCCATCTTAGCTTTTTTCACCCTTTGTCCTGCCCTTAGGAACAGAGGAAAGGGGAAGGTACAGGGAGGTATACACCAAAAAAGGAACTCCACAGAAGACAAAAACAGTCCACCGGAAGATCCATACCGTCCATAATCGTCCATAATGTTGATATAATCGTCCATAATGTTGATATAATCGTCCATAATTGTCCATAGTGTTAATAGAATCGTCCATAATGTTGATATCGTCCATAATACGTCTCGTTGGGTGATGTTAGGTGCTTGTCCCAGCGTCTGGTCTCGGCTCCCCCACCTCCGTAATCCCTTTTCTTCCCCCATGCCCGAGGCACTCTCAACCCAGTCTCCCCGCCAGGTAATCTCGAGTCCTCCTTTCCAAGGCGGGGGTCTCGCCGGCTCTCAAGCCATCAGCCGGGGACTTACGAGGTGTCCATGGAGCCGGGTCCTGCTGTTCTCCTGGTGCTTCGCTGGATGCCACGCATTCTCTCACCATTTGTTGCAGCCTGCAACCTCAGGATCTCGTCCAGAGAAGCAGCAGGGTTCTGGGGACCAGCATGAAACACCAACGAGACGGGCTCCCGTTCATGAAACCATTTATTCAGCATGAGAACAAACTCAGGTCCAGAACAGAGAGCCCCGAACAGAGGCACAGCAGGGGTTTTTGAGGGACAGAACCGAGGGTTTACACCTTTGAGGGTGGAGTTCAGGGTCAGGGACCATTAGAAACACACCAAGGGAGAACCCCCCAGGGACTCAAACCCAATCAGAACTCCTGGGCCGCCCTTCACAAGGGGTTTGGGGTGGGACAATGTAACTCTGTCTCCCTGAGGCCGCTGCAACAGTTAATTCCACAAAGCTTATGCGTTTGTTTTCTGGTCAGTTTACCTTGTGTAAGAATAACTTCTTCCTTTATAGTTTACATTAATTCACAGCAGTCAGAAAAATTATTTCCTTTTTATTTTTCATAAAATAAAATCTAATCATACAATTGCCTGAAGAGATTAAAAGAAAATTTTGCTTTTCAGAAAATAAAGCTTCAAGTCAAGCTGAACAGATAACTCATACCTTGCTCAAACCATTCAGCCTAAGGCTGGGAGTGTAAGAAGTTTTTCCATCAGCAATTAGCTGGCTGATTAGATTGAAAATTTAAGGAGCTAGATATTCATATGTTCCACTGTGATGACTCCACAAACCTAACTTACAGGTATTACTTATGCAGAAGTTAAGGAGAATTGGATAAAAGTGAAGTACAAAAGTGTTCAGACTGTAACAGCCTAATTTACCTCACTAAGCATTCTCACAGGGGTTGTTTAGGGAAAGAGAACAAATTTGAATAACTGTTCTCTCAGGTTTCCATCTGAGTTTCTCTCTAATCACCCTAAGTTGTTACTGATGGATTTTAGCAGTATAATTCAAACCTTTGACAGGAACTTCTCTGACACTTTTCATCTCTTAGAGCAGAACTGATGCCAGTAACAAAACTGACATTATGTGCTTTCTTGCTTTTAATCAGATTCTGCTTCCTTTATAGCTTTATCTCCAGGATGATTGCAAGAGGTGGCAAGTGGCAGCTGACCCATTTTGCATCAATGTTAACATGTCCTGTGCTTTTCATCTCGAGCCAATGTGACCCCATAAACGTAATTCACTGTTCCACCAACTTGTCCTGACTTTCAAACAGCAAGCCCAGCAGTCATGTGGTCCAGGCTGAATATGACTGTAGGTCTCGAGTCTCAATTTCTGTTTTTAGCAAACACTTTAGAAGCACTTGAAAAGAATGGCTTCTGTGTTAAGATCAGAGAAACAGTAAAGAGGTAGAAATCAGCAAAACTAAAATATTGCCTTTTTTTCTGTGAGACCTGTTTTGTCTCTTGGAGGTTTGCTTTACAGTTAAAACTATCTTCCAGACATACTTCATCTTTTAAAAAAGGCCTTATTTTGTTAAGCTCAACGATTTTAGGTTATCAATAACAGTTCACATAATATTTGAAGAACTATTTATACTTGGCAGCCATGAGACAGTTCCACAGAAGGACCATAAGCCTTTGTAGTACTCTTTTCCAAGTGCTCTCTCTTAGGTCAGGTAAACCACTGGAATTTTTTTTGCCCTATTTTTGCTTTTCAAGCACGTAAAATTTGTCCTTATAATGTGAGGACACACTTGTTCAAGGAAAAGTGCCTAAAACCAGAAACACCAACTGAAGAACATCATGAATACTTCTGTGGCGAGTATAAATTGCTCTTCTCCCACATTTGCTCCCCATCTTCAAAACACTGAGTTCCTACAAGTTTGGAGGGAATTCATTTTTTCTTGCACACATCTTTATGCTGCAGAGGTGCTATTATCATTTGGGTAAGATGGCACATTAGCTGTACCCCAGAGAGCTTATTTTGCTATGTTGGGATGACTTTTTAAATCTTACACTAATTCTAGCACTTACCAGTTGAGATCATTTTACAATCCAAAGTTCAGTTTAACTCTTTTAGCAGCTTTATATGGTTCCAGCTGCTTACCTACTCCTTGCTCTTCTCCATCTGCCACAGCAGCAAATGTGTCACCCAGTTTGAGACAAAAAAACCAATAAATAAAAGTTAAAAGAAAATGTATTTTCTTGGTAGCAGCATTTCAAAAATTGACTTTTTTTTCTAGAGTTAAACACCTGCATATAAACAGAACTACAAAATCTGCTCACTAATTTAACACATTTTCCATAATACAAGCACCTTGAGTTTGAGTATTTTCTTCAGTTAGCAGGCTTGAAAAGTGACCCAACTCAAATATATTTATTTATATTACCAAAAAAAACCCCAAAAACCAACACTGCACATGAAACACAACAGTCACGCCTGCTCTCTAACACTAGTGTCAAGAGGCAGCATAAGTTCCAGGCCTTCCTTGAGTCTCTTTGATTTGTCTAAAGTAAGGAGAGAACCCCAAGTGGGGCAAAGCCCTTTGGTGTGATTGCTGCCATATGCTTCTCAGAATTAAGCTGCAGGCAACAGAAGACAACTTTGCAGCTGGCAGGTCTTCCTTCCCATTATTCAAAGACACAATGTTGATATAGTTAAATATTTTCTAATTAAGATGAAGGAAACATAAAAAGCCAATACATCAAACAAGTTAATGTAGTCAACTACAACAATTACCTTAATCAAGTCTTGAAATGTTGCATCTGAGATGAACTCTTTTCAAACGATAAAGCTTTAGCTGTGTTAGCAGCACCTATTCATCATTTAATGAACACTCAGGCTACAACCATTAAATTGAATGTGTGCTTTGCATTACCCTCGCTGTAATTTACAGGTCAGGTCAACGAGCAATAATGTTGTTACTACAACAAAAAAACCTCCTGCAACTTCAGGCTTTATATTTAATTGTAAAGCTTCAGTTCCATGTTAACACAATAGTCAATGTGATTTTATAACACAAATTCATCTGTTCTCTGAAGATACTGGATTGTGCTTTTTTTTTTTTTCCATAAATCATATCAAGGAGCATTTTTTTTCCCTGGAAATACAGATAGCAAGTTCAACATAACCATATTTCATTCATTCTACCAAAACCCTCCACAGCATAAAGTTAAGAAATACCAGTTCCTGCACATTATTCTGAGACCCATTCTTAGAGAAAAGACTCCAGTAAGAGTATGTGAGCATTGCACAGGCTTATTCTTCACAACTGAATTCCTGTGGGGGAAGCCAGCACAAAGTGAGCCAAAGAAAATGCAACCTGCTTTCAGAAACGTATTCAATACTGCTAAACTATTATAAGATCTGAACACTGGATTAAAAAAAAAACAAAAAAAAACCAAACAAACAAGCAGATTCTTTAATTGTAAATTTTATGCAGAAATTAGTAATAATATGGAACTATTTCTTGACTTTTGCTCCAAAACTATTTTAACAATGCCATCAAAAGGAAGCATAAAATTATTATACATTCTTTGAAAGAGTTTTCGTTAGGGAATTGTAAGCACAGATGATAAACTAGGCCAGCACAGGAAACTTCAGAGGAACAGCAAAGGCAAAAATATAACTTTTTCTAAATGCTACTCTTTAAGTCTTAAAGCATGCTGATAGGTAGCAATTACTAGCTGCACACTAATGGCTTTGTATATAGAAATAATTTGCTAGGACTATTAACATGGTAACAAAGAGTTCAGACTAATCATACAAGATATATCTATCTGTATTTTTAATAACTAACAATTTTCCTAATGAATTTTAATCATTCCAGGTAAGCACTATTTCTACAATTTTGTCAAACTGTTTTACACCTACAATGTAGATATAATAGGTAGCAATTTTAGGCAGTCACTTAAATTTCTTTAACAGCCAAAGAAAAAATATAGGTGTTTCTAAGGAATTGATTATTTCATCTAAGGTAAGTGTGCCTGTAAGGATCAGACAAATCTCATTTTTCAACTGTTTTTTTCTATTAGTGACTATAAAGGGATTATAGCCAGCTGCCTCAGTGGCATGACGCCTATTCTTGAGGATTATTTCACCTTAGAAGCAATTCTTCCATAATCACACAAACTGTTGAAGTGGTAAGCCACTTGGGAAAAGCAACTAATTACACTTACACAATTACAAAAAAATCATTCAAGTCACATGCAGTGAAAGCAAGCACTTCCAGTTTAAAAAGAAAGGCAAAAGACTAATAATTTGGAATATCAGATACTGAGGAAAGACCCTAGTATTACCCTGAAGAGGCACTGTAGCCTGTTTAAACTGGAGCAGCCCATATTTTATTAGAATAGTGAATTCTCCCACAGTCTTTAGGGAAATGGAGAATGGTTTGAGATTAAGAAACATACCCCAATCAAAGACATCCACATCTCCTTTCTTCCAGACAAAACCTCCATATGCTATTCAATTAGTGCAGCCCTCCACTGAAGCAAGGCTTCAGTCTTGTTTAGAGTCTTGTTTTGATGGAGAGTTCACTGAGATATCAGATGCAGACAAAAAAAAGTTGTTTTAGAATGCAGCTTGGAGACCCTTGTCTGGAACCCTGGGCTCCCTGAAAATACAGAAAGGTAGTGCTGAAGACAATAAACACTCCAGCATGAAAGAAACAGAATACAACCTAGTAAACCAGTAATCCCACTAAATTATATCCTCATGTAACTTAATGAGATTAGAGGTGTCTCTTCCAAAACACCTCTAATCCCATTCAATTACATGAAGAAGCCTCACCTGGTGTTCCACTTCTAATCTAGTGTCATTCCTAATGACTGAAGTCTAGTGGCAAAAGTCTTGCAAGAGAGCTGAGTTCAAGCTCTGGTTCAAGTGCTCATGTTGCAGCTGACAGCAGCAATTCCACTTCTAGCTGCTGTCCTTACTGCACAGTGATCCAAGGCAGCTCCTCTGCTCAGCCACTAGCAGCACAACTGTTAAAAGCTGATTCTTTTAGTCTTAATCATTTTAATAGGACAGTTCTATCGTGTCAGTAAATAGTTAAAGGAAATATTTTACAATCATCTTCACAGTACTTCCTACAGTTAATGCTGTTTTGGCATTTTAGTTGTAGCCATCAGTCTTCAAATGAACAAAACAGTAGATATTTACCTTTAGCACACAATAATTTGGCCAAGTAGCAGAACTTAGGTTTTTGTCTTTCAGCCCAGTTATTTTATGTCTGCACTCCTCTGACTTTTCAAAAGCAATTGAAAGGTAATGGCAAAGAAAAAAAATAGTTTTATCACACAGCAGTTTGTTTTTTCCATTTTAGAACGGTTATACCTTTTTTATTCCACAGGCATATAGGAAGGTCAGAGAGCTCAGGGAACCTCAGAAACCTTTTCAACTATCAGAGAGGAAAATTTCCACCAGCTTCTACTTGCAAAAGTTCATGAGGTAAAATAAAACTGACAAGATTAATATAACAAAAATCCTGTTGAGAACAGCAACTGATAGTATCAATGTTTAATTCTATGTATAAATGCAGTTCCATGGCTCCAGCAGGCTGCAATTTTTTTGACATTTATTGTAGAAAAAGTGAGCATCTAAATGCTCACTTGCTAAATGATAGAGAAAAAAAACCTGTTCTTTGTTACTTTTACATGAAGTATATATACTGTTGTATACAGTAGGCCCAAAGATATGAGTGCAACACCAAACTCCTTCTCTCATCCATCACAGATGAGTACAAGGGCAGCATTCCTGATGATTGGAAAAGCCCCATGTAAAACACATGTTTAACTTTTGATGAACTATGGAAGAGGTCAGACATCTGTACCTGTCACAGCCTGGGTGGTGCTCTGGGTGCCTTGGAAGGACACTCCTGGGCACACAGGCACTCCCTTCCCTGCCAAGAGTGATTGCAGCTCTGTGGGTGGCATCCAGTGACACAGAAGGAGGGACAGGAGCCTCAGATGGTGTTCTGCAAGGAGCCTTTGTTCCCGGTCCATGGACAAGGAGAACTCCAGCTACCACAAACGGGTCAGGGACAAAAGACTCTGGGTAGTCAGAGGGAAACAGGAGTTTATATAGGAGCAGCAAGACTCGTCAGCTGAGGTTCAGGGGTGGAGCAAAAGGGAAGGACCAATGGGGTATGTAGAATTTACATGGGGTACATAAAATTTGCATGGGCTGCAAGGCATGCTGGGGGTGACTGCTTTTGTTGCCCCAACAAGAAGGAACTCGTCTAGGAGCTCTCCCTCCAAGGGAGAGTGATGGGTTCTTTGTTAATCAGCCCCCTGGCCTCCACATGCATCTAAGCACAGTCACTGCTATACCAACACACATCTTCAAATGACATCAGTTTTCTTCCATTCTAATGAAAACTGAACCATAGCAGCATCATATCAGTGTGTATTTTCAGGCACATATTGCACATGAAGGTTCTACATGTAACAAATAAAAATTATTTATGTTGTCCATCAGAAGGTACACTTCTGCTTCCAACAGCAGGAGGGTAGTTCCTACCCTGTCCTCCCTTCTTCCCTTCTCTATTAAGGTATAAAGAATTTTACTATAGCAACTTATGCCAGAAACCTGTTGAGGGGGGAAAAGTCTTATTTGTGGTCAAAGCTTTTTTCTCAGTACAATAATAATAATAATCAGTAAAAACACTTTAAGAGCACTTTTCAGAACTAAATGCAACAGGAAATTCTCTAAAGACACTATTTGAGGATTGGAGGAATTCTAGGCAGAAAAAAACACAAGTCATTTATCTATCAGATTTTGTGAAGAGGTCAGACTGACAGAATAAAATGCAATTTAAGCAACTTTTTCTTGCCTTTCCATTGGCTTTGTGTAAGTTAACAGTATGCTTGTAGTGCAAGGGTAGGGGAGAGAGCATAATATCCCCTGAAAGAACAAAGAGAAGACAATTTGAAGTTTGCCTTTCCATGGGTTCTATCATCACTTTTGCTTTTCACTGGATTTTCCTCAAAATTTTCCATTCTGCTCCCAGACACATGGCGTAATTTTGGGGGCTTCCCTTTGGGGTTGTCCTGTGCAGGGCCAGAAGTTGATCACTGAATATGCTGGGTTGGAAGAGTGCCACAAGGATCATAGAGTCTGACTCTTGGCCCTGCACAGCACCACCCCAAGAGTCACACCCTGTGCCTGAGAACTTTGTCCAAACGCTTCTTGAGCTCTGTCAGGCTGGTGCTGCGACCACTGCCCTGGGGAGCCTGTTCAGTGCCCAGCCACCCTCTGGGAGAAGAACATTTTTCTAATATCCAACCTAAACCACCCCTGAGGATATTCTATACCTCTTTTCCATCACAAATCAACTGAATAAAGAGTGGTGCATTACTTCTAATACTTAAGCATCAGAAATAATTCTCATTTCCAAGTTTTTAATTTTTTCAAGATGTACAATGCAAAATACTAGCAAATTTTTCACCTAAGATACCGAAAAAGTTTAAGACGGAAAAGAAAGTATTTTCAAATATTTTTCAGTAATCTAAAGAGATTTGGCAAGTCTCTATTTCAGTGTAACCTAAAGTAATAATAGGGATATGGGAATAGAAAGAAGTCAGACCTTTGCAATAGTAGAAAAACTGCTACAAAATGGCATTAATCATTTTCTAACTGACTAATCTTTTTGAGTTTAGGTGTCTAATAAATAACTTTAAGTAAAATCTTGCTACTCCCTTGAGGCTACTAGTTGTTCTTTCCTCACTCATTAGTTCCATTGAGCACAAGGAATTAAATCTATACTGCAACATTCACACACTACTGGTATTTTACTCAGCAGGTCTCTCCCTGCTGAGCTGCTGTATTGCTGATTATCTGTTAACTGATTCCAGCACTGTACAAAGGCAGCAAAACATCACCAAAACCTACCACCTGTACTACTTTCCTGTAATAAGGATGACTAATACTGTATTGCTTATATCCTAATCTGTAGATTTTCATCCTCATGTCATAGCTTTTGCTTCAAAGAGGTGCCAAAAACTCCAACTTGTCATTATGTCTTCTGGGAAAACACATCAATAGCTCTACACTGAACTGCATCACTCAGTACTTTGTAAAACCTACAGCATGCACAGAGCAGGGTTTTTGGATAGTTTCTTCTTGAAATGCTCCCCACAAACATGTTTTAATGACCAGCAAAAGTAGGTTTGGCTTTCATGAAGCATCAGTAACCTATATGGACACGGATTAAGTGACAAGCAGCTGTGTTTCTAAATACTAACCACTGTCAGCCAAAGCTGTGGGACATTGACACAACATTCAGGTATTTCCTCTTCTCCTTATTTTTAGTAAATGGCACTTGCCTTCCACTGAGCTACTCACCTTCCTCCTACTCCATCACACACAGAGCACCCCAGGCAGTCAGAAAGCTTGTGCCAATGATTCAGGCTTCAGAATACACAGCATGACCTTCACAGGGCCTGGCAGGCAACAATCCAATTTCCCTATCATGGTAATGAGGATTTTTTCCTATAATCTGATATTCTATCCTACACGTCCAAGCTGCCAAACAACAATGGGTTACAAGATTGTTTGTGAATGTTTTCATAACAGGTCAGGTGGCATATTTTTATCTGTGGTCAAGAGTCATTGCTTTTTAGGGTCAAAAGAATCATGATGCTACAGAACATCCTATTTCAAGTCTGCAAAATAGCTACAGACCTCTCCCGTGTCCTAGAGCCTTAGTAATTTATTTGGTAACTTCAATGACTTTACAGGAAACAATGAAACCTTTTAGTTAGAAATCTTCAATATTTCAAGAGGACAACTATGTGCTTAAACATTCAATTCCTTTAATTCCTTAATTCCCTTGGGCTTCAGCTCTTGTGTGTCTTTGAGTGGCAAAATTAAAAAAGACATTACATCTGTACTCAAGTTTTCTACAGCACTTCTTTTCTAAAAACTCAGTTCATCCCACATTATGCTTACAAAGTTGTCTCCATAGCCTAATTGCCAGTCCAGCATTTGAACCAGCATCATTTCTACTTAAAAGGCTACAGGAAAACTGAATTATGTATTGCCTTAATGATAAAATATGGTTCAGTAAGAACAAGACAGGTCAGCTCAGTTACATTAAGAATTTGGGACACTCACCTCATACCTTTCCTTAATCTTGTTCCTGCAGGGTACAGACATGTGGAGTTGTAGTGACAAACCTGTCATTGTTCTGTTTGACAAATGGGTTAGCCTACATCAGACTCAAAGGGTCCACTATGCTCTTACTTTACACACAGCTTATTATCTAAAAAATACATTTTTGTTACCAATTTCTAAGGCTTCATTAAAAGGTTTGACCTTTTCCCTATGGTCTCCTTATTAAAGTTGTAACAAGTGGCTTTAAAAATTGACAATAATATTGATTTCTTAATGTGACAACTGAAGTACTAATCTGCATATTCCTCCCCCCAAAGCTGAGTACATGCTCAATCCTACTCAAGATACCGAATCCTGCAATCCCTCTCCTTTATATTCTGTACTTGAATGATTTTATTACTGTCGTTTCTTAGCTTTGCTCATTTCTATTCCTCTTGTCTCTTAAATTTTAAAGTTTGTTCATATTTTACTATCCCCTTCTCAAATATGTGTGTTGACCTGTCTGCTTTCCAGATACTAGCAGAAACCTAATAAGGTACATCTCCCAGACGTTTGCTATCTCACCAGAAAATAATTTATCTCAGAAGAGAGGCACATTTATGGAAAAAGTAGTACAGCTCGTGGAAATACACATGGCAAAAAGATTCCTCAACTGGCACTAGCAAGAGAGGTATTGTTGGACCAGGTCATTAAGCATCAGGAACATCCTGATTAAAGGGGTCTGATATTCAGGGAGTTTAGGAACAGAGCCAGCCACCAAAAAGTACCACTGAGTCCTCTTATTGTACTCAAGAGCCATAAAGCTGTGAAGGACTTAACAGTAGATGCTAAGAAAGGACTTCCTTCTCTACACAGAGAAGGGATCACCTAAAATAAATTTTCAGGCTCTGCAAAAGCACATCAATTCTGCAGCTGGACCTCAAGGATATTCTTCACCCAAATATAGGTGCGAAGCTTTGCATGCTTGATCAGCTAAATGCTTTGCTTTCATTTTTCTTTAGTTTTATTGACTGTTAAATGCCACAATGTCACATTGCAAGGGCAATTCCCTGCTGAGCTCCTACTGAGGCAGAAGAGCATGATCACATGAAGCTCTGCTAAGTGAACCATTTCTAGAATACTCTTCCCACATAACCATCAGATAAACACAAAATGAGGTACACAAAGCCAAGGAAGGTGCTGATTTAAGTTTTTGAAACATTAAAATAAGGTCTGTGTTTTGGATTCAACTCGTTTGCTGCAAACTTGACCTTGGCGGAGACATTGCACAGTCTCAGACCACCAAGCAAGATGAAATCCTTTTTGCTGTGTGGTCATTCTGATCCATATTTCTGATTTAGATGCTGCCTACAGTGATTCACACAACTGAGAGATCACACTGACTCAAGAGTGCAAGGTTAAGGTCCTCATCCAGCTGCAGTCTTCACACAAGCCACTCTTACAGAGATACCACTGAAAACACTTTGCCTGTCTGAATTTTCCAGATTCACTGCTGATTTAAAAATCAAAAATTTCCACAGTATTTCCTTCTGTACCCTAGGACGCTGCTTAATGCACTACAGCCATGCATTGGCCACTGCTCTCTCATCTTTTCAGTCTATCTTATTGTAAAGCAGCCCACAGGTTCCTGAGGATATCATCAGTCCCGATCAATTTGAATTTCACCTCCCTTTTACCAGCAGGTATTTAAACACATCCTGCTTGGAATACCTGAAGTCATAGTTCATTTCATGCTCCATTAACAGAACAGGTAAGCTTGTGGATTTACAAGATATATGCAAGTACAGAGGGCTATTCCAGCCAATGCTCTTGGTTACAGCTCAAATTGCATTCAGGTTCCTTTTCCCTCTCCCCCTTTCTCCCCACAAAAAAAGGTTGCAAATAGAAATTACGTTAACTGGGCATGCTCACATGCAGCTCATGCTGTGTGATACTTGTACACCACTTGAACAATATTAATAGGACTGGTCCCAACCTATTCTCTTGCTTTTTGCTGCTCTTTGATGCAGCATGTGAAGATAAATATTATTTCAGCACACCTTAAGGCATATAACTGTTAAGTCCCCTAAGTTTCTACAAACCTCCCTTTGACTTGCCACAAGTTATGAAATTACTTTAATGACACAATATGAACCCTATACACTATAACTTTGGGCAACAAACAAAGTTGATAGTAGAGGGCTACCATCAAATAATTTCATTTTTTTCTATGTGTAACATGGTATGCCATAGCACAATATAGAATTATGGCTCAGCATCATATAGAATTAAATGCTATACATACAGTCTTGGTCAAAAGTAAGCACAGGACAGAATATTCTCCTCCAAGTTAAATCTTTCTTTTCTTGGCTAAAAGGATCTTCACTGGAGCGTGCAACTTCAAATCATAACTTTAAAATAGATAAACATTGTTATTTTTTACTTTCCCTTTTAACTTTCTTCTCTATCCAAAGCCTACTCACTAGACTTAGAAATACTGATTAGACAGCTGCTTTTAAATACTTTTTTATCCAGCTGAGTATCAATATGGCAAAACCTTTTTCTAGGTTCCCACAGCCTGAACCAGCATTTGGCTTCTGTCTCTATGGGTGTTCAAGCTATGCCAGTGTTAACAGCTTACAGAACCCTGGGAAATGGAATGAACTGTCTGATGAACTGAATCCATGAAATGGATTGAACTGTCTTTTTGTCACCACTTTTTTATCTACAGGACGTTGCTGTGTCTGAATAGCTGTCTAACCATGGCACAGGTAACCACATCCTCATCTTCCAGCCTCACCTCTCTGCTGGGCCTGCAGCTGAGTGCCTGTTGAATCCATGCCGAATTTAGCAGAGAGATTGAAACGTGGTGATATCCCCTAACAGGACAAACAGCTTTCAGGAAACATCTTTTGAAGTGAGATAATGACTCATTCAGGTAGCTAACAAAGAAACTTTGCATCAAATATGCCTGCTCAGTACTATAGCAATTTATCCAATTCCCAATCTCTGTGTCCCATTCTGACTGTTCCTAGACAGCTTTTCTTCCTCTGAGTCCAGGGTGCATTTAGGAAGATATAATCTGCTTCACTAGTAACAAAGTGACATGTGTTCCTCCTCCATATGTTTTTTCCTCAAAAGAAAATAAAAGATTCATATCTGACTATTATACATTGAATAGAACTATAGAGAGACTTTTCTAGCTTTTCAAAAGTATCTCAAATGTTCAAGTTTCATTCTCTTCAGTCCTAACAAAAGATAAATATGCTTCTAAGAGAGGGTCAAAAATCACAAATAAAAGTATTTCAAATAACTTCAACTGCTTCATAATTTCCCACTTGTTTATTGCAGCTGGTAGCACCACAGAAGACTACATCCCTTACTTAGTAGGATTTGTAGGTACTTCTCAACTAAATATCCAAAATATATGCCAGAAGAACAAGTTAATTGTATAAAAAAGCTTTGACTTTTCACAGATCCCACTTGTCTCCTAGAAGCTCGAGAGCTAGCAAGGTCAGCACTATTTTTTGTAAGTGTAATTTGCCCATGCTATAAATCACAATATATTCTAAGACATTTACAAGGCTATTTAATGCTCTTCCTTTTAAATCACTGATGTTTCAAGTACTGCATAAGACTATTTTTCTTGTTTATTTTTAATTTTGCTGTCATAGAGGTAATCCAAAGTCAACTTAATGAGTCTATAATGTAATTTCACTGCCATAAACTGAAAGCCATTTGCATATCTTCAAGCTCCCCCATTTTATCTTCATCTAGTGTTCACCATTATGTAATATACCTTCTCAAGATCTTCATTACCACTTAACTGAACAAACTTTCTTCATTAGGCTTGAAATATGAGCCAAGCCTCTTAGTCTTCAAGTTATACATGTGATAGATAGGATGCCTAGTCCTTCTCTTTTTCCTTTCTGATAAATTTGAAAAGCCTGGGTTCCTTTCTACACCTTAGATTAGCCTTCACTCATCATTTCTTGCAGCATGTGTCTTTTCCTAGAAGGCTTAACTGACTGAATTGCTTACTCCCCCTTTCTCATTTCTAACATCATCATTTATTAGAAGGGATCTGTGCATTTCAGCAGAAAATTTAGGCATTCTGTGCTGGTAAATCAAGAGCTCACTAACAATCATAGCAACCCCAAACTGTGTCAGAGATATGTCTATATTTTAGATTCCATTTCACCAGAGGCTCACTATCATCCCATATTTAACTTTGAAGGCGTTGCCGTTTTTCTATAGCTACTTGCACAAATGAAACGTGGTAAAGACTAGAGAGACAGAACCTGCTCCTAAAATTTGATTAGCAAAACAAAATCAGTGACTTTTTCTACTAAGCAATTGATGAATTTAACATCACTTTACCTCTTGTGTTTAGGAATACTGAGTGTCTCAAATAATTTCTAGACATGACACAAATGCCACGTTATTAGCAGGTGTCTCTTGAGCTGTCCAGTTATACAGAGCCTTTGGAACTCACCACAGAATTTCTCACCAGCAATTGTGTGTGGAAAACAACTTGCAGTGATGCAGCTAATCATCACTTACACACCCTGAAGGCCAGCTTCTTTCTAATTTTTATGGTCAGGTCTTCATTTCTTCTTACACTTCACTAAATGTTTAACAAAGAGTTTTTAAGTCAGCCAAGACAATTCTATCTGCAGGTATGACTACACAGACAGGTGCAAATCTCCTCCCAGCAATGCCCAGTACAATATGTCAATGTTACAGAGCAAAGGCTAGACTGAATTTCTTCCTCCTGTCCTATACTGCCAGTGTTTTAACAGAGGCACATCTCCTGTTTCCAGGGAAAGGTGGCAGACAGCTTATATCTTTAACTTCTTCTAGACAAATCAAAAACAGAAAAAACTCCTACACAAGTCATTGTCCTTCAACATAATTTTGCTGCTTAAATTCTAAGCAAATGGGGTAACCAATTCTTGTTTAGCACATTCTTTGGAGGAAGGACCCAATCCATGCCAAACATTATCAGGTGCATAAAGACTAACTTAGAATCTCCAGATGGGACATCCAGTTAAAGTGAAGTGGCCACTCGAGTAATTAACACACACGTGAGCCAGTAGTCCTTTGGATACTGGTTGGGATCATGCCCCAAAACACATCACCATTGATGTTAAAAACCTATTCTTCAGAAAGCAAACTTGCTTATCTTTCCAAGATAACCATGTGTATCTGTTGGATCAGCAATTCTGTGTTCTCTGCTGCCCTTCTTTCAGAAATGTGCCTCTGTATAGCAAATTGATTTTATTGTTTTTAAAGTTTCACACAGCTTTAAATCTAAAATTGCTATTTGCAGTATTTGGGATTCAGGGATTTTAGGCCAGAATTTAAACATTTTGGACTTGCCTTATGCATTCCAGACTTATCTAATATATTTACTTTTCTTTGTACTGCTTGCCTTTCATCTTCCTGTCCCAAACAGGACTGTCTGACTTTTTTGGTACACCTGCTATTTCCATGCCAGAGGTTCTGCCTAATTACTGACTGCTAGAAGTAGTACATAACTGAAATTATGGAAAAAATTAATCATTTATAGACCCTAGAATACAATGTTTTGTATTCACAGACCCATCTGTGTATTAGTTTCACACTTGCTTTTTTGTCTGGAATCCATTTCTTTAATAATCATAAAAAACCCCATATATAGCATGATTTACACTGATCAGAATTAATAATGCATTTACAGCCTTTAAGCACAGGCCCTACCTCATCCACCAATATTTTCTCAAGTCCTTCTAGAAACCTCTGGATATTGGATGCTTTCAGCCTCCAGCACTATACATTTTGAGCAAAGAAATAGAAATTATTTGAGAAAGAGTCCATACCCAGTTTTTTGCCTTGTATTTTACAAAGTGCTACTGAAGCAGAAGAGGCACAACCTGTAATTCCAGAGCTGTCAACTCCAGTCAACAATCAAGATGATGGTATGTTGATCTGTTTGGGGGTTTTTGTAGCTATGACTTGTGAATCATGCAGCAGTTAGCTGATCTCAGTTTGTATTCTACAATGAAGCTCTGTTGCAGATGAGAAGTTTTGAAATAAAGAAGCTACCAAAAATATTTCAAAATAAAATAGAAATACCTAGTTGCATTGGGCTGTTTATGCCCAGTATTAGTGAGAGAGCAACCATCTTATTTCAAGCTCCTGAGACTTGAAAGACATTTTATTAGTAATAATCACTCCTATACTATGTAAAAATCAAGTAGCTGAATTTTGAACACAATTTCCTTTTGGTTCTGATATATGGTACATGTTTCTAACTTCTTTGATGTATCCAAATTCCCTGGTTTCAGAGTTATCTAGCTATTAGCTGCACACCATTTTGTCACCCCAGTCCACTATGTTTCTAAAGAATGGTCTCTACAATTTAAGAGAGTAAACAATCTAAAACAACACATTATGTAGTTTATAAGAAAAAGTAAACAGAGAATTATGTTAAGCACACCACTTGCTGATATTAATAACCCTGTTTTATGTCCAGAATGATATATCATTAATTGCCTTTTAACCACATTTGACTCTTTCTCAAATTCACATTTGTTTATTCATTTCCATCAGACTCTTATTCACGTTTACATAGTTCCCATTATCATTTAACCACAGTTTCAACACCTGGATTCTGTAGGATCCTAAACCAGCAAATTCCAGCTTTTTGATGATATTACATTAAGTATTTATTACTAGCATTGCTTATGGCTTTCATGAAAAGAAAAAAATTAATTTAGTTACATTACCATGATTTTGAGAGATTATCATAAAATGGCAGATTATAATTAAAATTATGAAGTGATTTTATACCATAAAAGATACTAAGCCAGCTATGTCAGAGAGAAAAATTACAAGAACCTGGTTTGTGAAACTACTTTCCCTGAACAATATTATGCTCTATAGATTCCCAGCTATCTTTTTTACTTTTTTTATAGGTTTCTTCTTGTACTTGGTATTGAAATTAGGAAAAAAACCCAACAAAATAGAAGCTTTCAGAGTTGGGTTTTTCCCTCTTTCCCTGAAGTATATTTAAATATACTTTTAAAGACTAAAATAGCCTAAAACTTTATGCAGGGCTATTGCCTGTATATTTTGTTCATTAATGATTCTCATTTTCTTGCACCTTCCTTTAGGACTAGTGTGCCAGGGGATCAAGCTGGAAGAAAATCAGAATAAAACTTGCTTATTCCTAGCATGTCAGATATGCATGTTTCTCAAAGTGTCTCTCTTCACTAGAGGTTTAAATTTGCAAAACAGTTTCTTTTGTTCTATAAATTCCTCAAGTGCAGATTTTTGAGTAATGTTAAACTCCAACAACATCAGTAGGGTAATCTGATGGCCCTATGATATTTTGATAATTCAAAGCAGCAATACAGCCTTGCACCAGCTGAAGTTGTGCATTCATTTCCTTCAATTCCACCCAAACAGAGACAAAAGCTTTTTGCTGTTTGGGTGGAGAAAGAAAGAGCAGGCTCCCAACCAGTACATAATTTTACTTTCTTAGAAATCTGCTGCTTACACAGTTAGACTCTGCATTTTCAGTCATCTGAACAGTCAAATTAAAGGTAGCCAAAAAGCAAAGACAGAATTAAATTCCCAGATTCTGGGAATTTAAACATGGTTGCCATTAGCTTTCCAGTGAATTGCTGGAAACTGGCTAAGTGACCTTTATTTGCAATGACACGGGGTGAAGGTAATTGTTTGTATATGACTGGATATTTTTTTTTAGGATGAATATGAAGACTTGGATTGTGATGGCTGTTAACAACTGAATACTGATTATCCCTAATGCTCCTTAGCTGCACCCTTCTCGTTGAGAAATGCCACAGTCCTGAAATAGGTCTGACTGCCTTTCTGCTTAATTTTGCTATCCAGATGGATAGAGGGAACACAGATCTTGCTGATTATTTTTAAAGCATTTCAAGAAATGAGACTAATCATAGCGTGAGCCATATGCCATAGCTATTTTATACCTCTGGGTGCTGAGCACACAATTAAGAATAATGTTGGTTTATAGAACCTTCCTTGCGATATGAGACTGAAATCTCATTGTTTATGCTTTAATGCTCTTACTAGTAACTTCCATTTCTCCCAGTCCATCTTCCCAACATTACAGTAACACATGTATGCCTTTATTCCCTTAACTGCTTATTGTGCTGGACATGGATAAAAACAGTTTTTTCCTGGTCTGAGATAAAGAGGAAAAATAATTTATTTTCATGCATAAGATTAAGATGGAGGTTTTTTTTACTGGCTTTCTTGGGTTTGGGTTGGTTTGGGGGTTTTTTGTTTGTTTTGTTTAGTTTTAAACTAGGTGAGATTCGATGGTATATTAGCACTTTTACTTTCATAATGCACATATTTCCTGAACTTAAACAAAATTCAGTAAGTATTCTGGAAATTTATACTAAAGAATTTGTGTTTTCCTCTTTTTCACAGCATTTAAATTTTGGCCTGCCTTTTCAGTGTGTAGATTATTAGGTGGAATTACATTTTATCATTAACATCTTCTGAAAAATAAGCCAATAACAGTGAAAGGAAGCACTATAGGTGATCACTATAATAGGTCTGAGAGACCAGTGACTACCTTTTTATTCATCAGGCACAGGAGGGATGAATATCTCATTGTGAATGCCACAAACCCCTCTATATATGACTTATCATAGTGGTTCATTTCCTTCAATATAAATATGTATGTTGGGCTATTCTCCTCTTTGGTTTAGCTCAGCTGGGGCACAAAGGAAAATTAAAATTATACTTTGATCTCAGAGATATTCTCAAAATGTTCCGATTGGCTTTTCTACAGCAGGAGAGCAATTCTTTCATTTGTTTCACCTAGGGAGATGTGTCCCTCTGGGGACCCAATCATTTTCTTAATTAGGTGAACAGACAGCAGCCTTAAAACATTTCCCAATTACATCAGCAAAGATTTGGCTGTCAAGGACTGAGACTGAAGAGAAAAATTAAAACAAAATAGTTCTGATTAAAGGCCTCTTTTGTAACCTGTTGAGGATGTGGCACAAGTGTTGAGCAGCACAAGGTAATTCACGAAGAAAAAACATTACATTCAAATTACCACTACATATTAAATTTCTTGATGGAAGTAGAGGTAGTTAAGTCTGGCTTCTATTACTGCTGATAAACCAAGAGTCATATCAATAACAATCACTTTTGAAGGCTGTCTAACATCTTTGTGGTTGATTTGTAGCCTCAAATGTCATCAGTTATGGGGATCCTCCCTCCCTTTCTAACCAGCTGTTCCAAAGTGACTCTGCTTTACCCCTGATTCATTGCAGCATTTCCACTCTTCTATCCACAGAAGCTCCCATTTTTCACCTCTTTTACTCCTTTGCTCATTCAGGGGAAATATTTTCCAATTTTGTGCACCTCACATATTCAAATCATTCAAAGCTGGTGCATAGACAGACATTTTTTTATGGCATTTGTCTAATTATGGTCTGATTTTCTATTACTTTGCATCTTGAATTACACTATAGGAAATAATTGAGCAGCACTAAATTAGGATAGCTTACCAGTGGCACCAAAGTTCTCCACCAAAGGTATTTTCCCCTCAGAGCAAGTGGTAGTTTTGAAAAAAAATGAAAAGATAAGTAGAAAAGTATTTTGGCAATTACTCTTGATGTCTCCTATCACAATTTACCGTGGCCATTTTCCTTCTAGTAATTAAACAACACGAAACATATCTACATGTCACACATTTTAAGTGATGTTTAGATTTAACTGAGAACCCCCACTCCTCACCATGTGGAACTCTGGAAGTTTTTTGCAATGTAACAGTAACACAGGTTGGCTTTTAAAAATCAATTTCACCTTAAAACGATTGAACTTTTTTTTTCGATTTTCAATGTATGGCTTTGCCTCTAAGTAATTTTTTTCCAACAAATGCAGTTGTTGAACTGGCACCTTCAGCTTCCACATGGAGTACCAATGTAAAGTACCTTGCCTATAAGCTGAACCATTTTGAAGGCAACCAAAAATTATAGTTATTTATTTGCTCTGCTTATTGTAGTGTATTTCCAGTCATAGTAGCAAGGTATTTCCTACATCTTGACAACAACAAATCAGCCCTGCTTTGTTACATTTCCCTGTCAATCATCAGCAACACAATGCCAGGTTTCAAAAGCTAAGGTTATGGATGCTCTTTAAGGCTCAAAGTATTTCTGAGGTCTTAAAGCCTGTCTAGGCATCACAATTACTCCTGGTTTTTATTTCTGTGTGCTGTTGACTTCAGCCAGCTCACATTTGTTCCTCTGTGAAGTGCACAATGACAGCAAGGACTGACTTACTTGAAAGCTGCAGGAATGCAGGAGTGGTACCCGACCTGCCAGGGAGCATCACCCCTCCCCTGCCACTCTCCCTAAGCTGCAGCCCCAGTTTGCAGCACAGGACTCTTACCATTCACAGCCACACAGTACCTGATATCTGCAAATTACCATTTGTTTTTAAAAATAAAACTGTGGGCAGACCTTCTTTGAAGACAGATACATGAGTAGCAGTTCCTTCTCACTCCACAGACCAGGAATCAGTCCATGTTTCCTAGTGAGTACCACCACCTTCAGCACAATCATTAAGGCAGGAAACCACATTGAAATAAGTCTGTCAGCACTTGTTTCACAGAAAACTGGTTTCCTTCTAGTATTTTCTCCAGGCTTGCCCCTGCTAATGTTTTTAAGACTGTAGTACCAAAAACATTCAGTGTGATATTTTTTTGGCATTTATTAACTTAAAATAAAGTGCAAAAGCCCAAAAATAATTATTTAAGGGAAATATCACTTATATCCCACTTTAATTCAAGTTTTTGACAAGTCTTGGAAAAGCACTATCAGCTACTTCTGTAGATAAATACTCTGAGAATGGAGACAAGATAAATTACCAGCTATCTTATCTAAAGTCCTAAAGAAGGAAAAATCCTCCTGAAGGGACTCATAAAAATGTAAGGCACACAAGAAAATATTGGCCACCAAAAGACTGAGCCTTTTCCTAGTCAGTTATCCATCTTAAAACATGATTGAGGCATTCAAAATATTAGATTACAATTCAGTAAGCAGGTATTTTGTATCAATTTGTACAGATTAATTCATCTCAGAGGTGTGGTACAGTGATGGGCAGGGCTGCAACTGACAAAGAAACAGACTGTGCACTTTTAAACTCATTGGCTGTATGCAAAAGTATAAAATAGCAAAAACCATTCAGTAGCAGTAGCTTGACAGGAGTTCTCTAAAGGTGTAAAGCCACAGAAATTGAATGACAGGTTCAGTTGTATTTAATTTAGAAGGGGCTGCATGCAGAATATTTGCCTTATTGAAAATCAGTGAGCTTTTACGGTAGGTTTTGTTTCTAAAGGAGATAAGGTGAGCTTTTCAAGACTGTTAAAACCAGTTCAGATACCAGTAGCAGTTCCTTTTCACTCTATTTCTACTACTTTCCAATTTCTGAGACTATAATATCCTGCATTTTTAAAGCAATCTTCTGTAGTCTTCCAATCTTCTATTGAGATACTGGACCAATTTTCAAGTTTCATTTGGTTGTAGCCCTATTTCTTGTGTCAGAAACCCACACCCATCCTGCACATTTCACCAAGGATTTTCAAGGCTATTATACCTTGCCTGTTATCTCCTTCCTGCATGGAGAAACTCTTTCTTGTGCAGGAGCCTTTCCACATTTTGTGTCATTCCTTGGTTAGTGATTCATCCTGTGAAAATTAACATTACTTTTAAATGAACTGTATTTCCAGGGCAAGCAGAGGTGCAGCATTTGGGTGTTATATAAGCACCTGTTCTCTTTTCTATGCAACATGTAGATCCACAGTAGGCAGGGCAGTTTGAACACCATGAATTACCTGAGAATAGGAGGAAGTGGTACTGAATATTTTTCCACTGACTACACTGCTAAAAAATATAAACACAGAGTACTTTCCATTCAGAAATTAAAAACTGAGGGCTTTTGTTTGGTTGGGGGTTATTTTGTTTATCTTATACCACCCTCAGAAACCAGCAATGAACCTCATTAGTAACTTCCTGCTGTTACACTCCCACCTTTTCCCTTTAGAGGAACTCTTTCCTGAGATTCTGAAATAATTTTCAATAAGTTTTGTTTCCCTGCAGAGGGACACATTCCACAAGATTTAAGGGCTAAAGTGACTTCACACACTTTAAAACAATTAGGCCAGCTGTTACTGTAATTGTCATCTGACAGCTCTAAAGATTTACATCTTAAATAAAGGGAAATTTAATATTTACATCCTCTCCTAAAAGAAGGAGCAATTTTGTAGAATAGGAAGTAGAAAAAAGGAGTCAGCAAAATGGGCAACATCATGTGATATGGTTCTACAGCCCTGTAAATTATTTTGGGAAGAAATCAATATTGTATGCCAGTGGAAAAGAAAAATAAATAAACTAAAAAAACAACTGTCTCCAGTAAGAGTGTGGGTTAGAAATACTTCACTCTCCTTAACCTCTATCAGGTTGAATGATTCAGAGCCGAGGTAGCTTCAAGGTGGACTGCTGGTTGTTTGACACTCATTGTACAGCAACAATGGCAAAACCTCTCTCTTCAAGAAGTATTTCACACATGCTGATGATATCCTTCAATTAATTTTCCTCAAGTCCTCAAACTTCAGGTCTGTTTCAGATTTTCACTAAAACACATTTCTAATACTTGCAAATACTTATACTACAAATACTTACTGTGAATTCTTTCTTTGACTCTACCTATACGTTTTCCACGCTTCCAAAACCACTAAGGAGCAGTTAACAAATTATTTCACACCTTGACACAACTAAAAAGCCTTTTCTGATGTCAATTGAGACTTGTAAGGATCAATCAAAACAAAAATCAAACTAACAAATAACTCATTTCTACTAGTGAGGGTTCCTAGCACTTATTGACTGTCATAAGGCCTCCTAAAAGCAGAAATGCAACTCTCAAAAGGTAGTCAATGTGAAGTGCAGGGTAACTGCAGCTTGGCATAGCCATGGAGGAACTGCCTAATTCTCCCTCTCTAGCCTTATTCAAGAGCAAATAAGTTAATAATAAATTCTCATTTAAAAAAATCCCCACACAGGATTTTTTTTTCCACTCATTTCCTTTGCCATTGTATCAATTCCATTATCTGTCAAAGCAAGCTATAATAGCTATACAGACAAAAGCATTTAAGCAATGACTGCTAAGATACATAAAAATAAAATCTGACAAAAATCTTTTTACCCCCCTTCAGAAAACTGTATGAAGTATTAGTTTCTAACTGAGAAAAACCAAAAACAAAACAAAGTCTCCCACACTGCAATTACACTTAGATGTACAACACCATCTGCCCATTTCAAAATAGAAAAGCATCAGTTGTTTCATTATTTGTCACTTATGGGATTAAAAACTTAGCAGTTATTCCTACACATGTGATAACAATTTACACCATTTAAGAGACTTGAAAAGAAGCTTTCCTGGTTAACTCTTACGGTTGCTTATGTTGCTACAAATTCTTTCCCACACCGTGTAAAATATTTATCAGAAAACCAAAATCAATCACAGTTTCTTGTCCAAAAGTCACTGAAGGAGGTAATCTATTTGGTTTCAAAGATGGTAAGAAAATACACAGATGTCCAGGTCCACATGCCAAAACTCAAGTTCTATTTTTTTGTTCAAAAAATGACAACATGCTTGATTAACTGGTTTACTATTTTTGAGCAATTTGTTGTAGCCATTCTGGCTCTTGACAAAAGGGTAATTTGCACCCCTTACCTTACAGAGTAAAGTGTTGTGGTTGACTTTATCCATCAGACTCCTTCTTTCTTTGTGAAGCTTCTGTTTCTTGAGCTCCTTTTAAGAATGCAATGCAGATAACTACTGAAGTAGTTCATATATGAGCAATAACAACAGTGGTTAAGTAGCAATTGCAATTCCATTCCACTGTGAGCTAAACAGCATGTTTAAGTTTTCTGCATCTATGGATATGAGCACAGAGCTGCTTTATTGAAAAAACCAGTAAATGTAACACATGAAAAAGACATCATAAATGAAAGGAAGGCACCACATATTTTCCAACTAACTCAAATGAAATGTTATTAGCATTCAGCAAAACACTGGAAAGTTGTGATTCGTGAAGACTGTAAAATGGAAGGCAAGGTGGCATAGCTGTGTTCTATAATACTTCATTAAATAATTAAATAAGTTCATTAAATTCAAGTTAAAGCAAATTAAACCAATTTGAAAAAAATTCAACTACATCCCTATCTAAAAACCAAAAGAAAACATAGTTACATTTACGCCACTATCAGGAATTGCTAATTTCAGGAAGTGATAGAAGAAACAGATTTTTTTAATTGAATCACTATATTGTGTCAAAACTTCTGTATTGCCCATGCATCCACTTTTTGTTGGAAATGCAAATTTGAGCAGGTGAAATGAATCTCTGAGAGAAATGATGAAATATAAAGTGTGTTTACTTCATATTAAGCACATGGTGGAATTTTTGTCTCATTTCAGTCTTCTAACAATAGGAAACACCTATAAACCTCCAAGAAAGCACTATGTCAACTTGAAGTACAGTAGCAATCCAAGTGTACATTATTAAAAGTATGATCTAACCACTTCAAAGCAGGGAGAATAATGCTTAAGTGATCAGTTTCTAACCCAAGGTCAACCAAGAAAATTCCGCTTCAAAAACATTTTTGAATGCTTAAATAAGCCAATGCCAAACAATTTGCTTCCTCTTCAGGAAGGAAAAGGAGAGCTGTTACACAGCACAGACTCTGGCTACTGAGCTGCATTTAACTCCCTTGCAAGAAGTGATGGGAAGGAGGAAGACAGTGGGTTAGGGAACAGGACACAGCTCTACAGAGAGCAGAGGGCTCCAGCATCACGAGAAGCCCACGTGCTGGTAGCCAGGGTGGTGGGTCAGAGCTGCCAGAAGAAGGTGTGTAGCACATGCTCCAGCAAGAACTGCCTCAAGCTCAGGCCAGAGTAACCAAGATAACCGAGACAGTTGTACAAGGTGACAGGACAGTCTCCCACAGACTTTGGAAGCTTCCCTGCCCTTTTATCTAACCAGCTTCTTGCACACAGACCTGGCAAGGACAGCAGGGAGATGAAAGTGCAACACTGCCATCCAAAGCATTGCACACACAAACCACTGGATTCTCTGGCCTGTGGATTCTCAAGTGATATACACTCCATCTCTAGAAAAGTAAGTGGATCTCACTGTCTGGTTGGTGGTGATCCCACCTATAAAATTACATCTTGGGTGTGAGAGCTATGCAGGGAATGCCAGTGTGGACATTACATGAAATCAATTCCATTCTGATGGTGAGGGTTTTCTCCCTAACAGCTTAAGCTTTACCTGATATGGCAAAGGTACCAGGCAGCTACACAAGAGACCTTTGAGTGTTGTTCAACAGTGTATATTTCCTTCTAATGCAAGCTTCCTCCATGCCTCTGTTCTCTAAACCCCTGCCTAACTAGCATGACTAAACATGGAGTGAAGGTGCCAAAAGGCTCACAAGAGGCACTTGTGTCTCTCCAGACTGTTGGGAGGCTGCATATATCAACTGCTGCATGCTCTTCTTACTGAAGTGAATGGTCATTTTCTGAATTCCACCAGCAGCACCTTAGCTATGCCTAAAAAGTAGTCCTGTATAGCTTTCCATATAAAGGTGCTGCTTTGTGTTTGCTAAAAACACAAAACTTCTTTTTGCTAAAGCTTCTCAAGCACCTAAAAACCCCCAGCTCTGGGTAAGCATGATGATTTCTGCACAAATGCTAATGTCTTTAAGATCTGATTGTAAAACCAAAACATAGATATGGTCTTGTCTATCATACAGCTGGGGACACTTAAGACATCAAGAATAGAATAAAATTCTGGTTTCAGTATTAGCAGTTTCTCCTAAACAAGGTATTAGTTTAAATGTAGGCTGCCTAAGTTGGTGAAGGTGAAATGCACTTTATCAGAGGTTGATTAATAATCTAGAATTTGGTTCATATAATTTAGCTTATTAATAGTTTATCCTGTTTTGAAAAAATGGAAACCTTTATGGTCATTCCTAAAGTACCAAATGATGTAACATAGTTTAAAGCCTCCTATTTTCCTGTTTTCTCTGAAATATTTTTTATATCTACCGTTTTGAAACATTAAAGATATTTTTTTATAATGCAATCTAAGAACTTGGAATGGACAACTAGGAAATTCAAAGACTCAATATTCAAAAATTATGTCTGACCTACTGCAAGAAACAGGGGAAGACTGGTTGTACCAGCACACCCTCCTAGCACTGGTTAAATAGCAGGATCCAATGAGCCACTACAACCAGTGCTTCCCTGTTTTTAAAAAGTAATGTTTTATGCAAACTTAAGAAGCACACAGGGAATGTAGAATTCTGCTGATTCCAATATAGAAAACCTAAAATGTAATAGGCAAATTTTCAAAAAACCCTTTTTCTGTTAAATAACAGTCCTCAGAGGTGCTTTCCTCAGACTTCCTCAGTTTTTGTTTCTATCTGTGCCAAGGGTAGAGATAGACAGTCAGAAATCCAGCAGTGCTCCTAGAAGCAGGGTGCCCAGATCACGGTCATCTTCACACCAACCTCTACACAAACTTTCTTAAACAAGACAAGGAAGTTGCTTTTTTTAAAACCATTAATCAGTTTTACTTCTGATGCAAGACTACCGAAAGCATCAGGAATTTCAATTAATGAAAAAATATTAAAGTTTAACCAATGCCTCCATGCTGTTTAATTCATGGTAAAGAGCCTTTGAACACTTTTCCAGTGAGAACATTCAGAAGAATTGAATTATTACTATGAGTTTAAGAGCTGTAAGCAACTGGAGAAAAAAATGTGAATCCAATTAGTTTCCAACTTTAAAGACAATGCATTTAAAATCAGAATTCTTACCCAACTCAACCCTCATCACCCCATGATATTTCCTAGAGACTGGCAGGAGGAAAAAAAATCAATTATAGAGAGCAAAAGAAAGGTCTTAATTTGGTTTTCTATGATGCAAAAATATATTTTATAATATAGTACATATAATTATATAAACTCTCATATAATTAATATATTATAAGACCCATTTTTCTTGTTTGTTTAAAGCCTGCTACATGATCTACTATGCTCTGCAACTGAGTAGCCAGGCTGTCAATAAGAGATTCAACCCTGAAAGCCCAAACTTCAGGTCATTCATTAACTGTGCAACTTTTACCTCTATTTTGTGACAGCAAACTTATCAATGCAACTGTGTTCTTTCAGGTTACATCTCTGCAGTCAATCTACTGAGTCAGGCTGAGATGTCACACTAATTAGTTTCAAAAAACTGGAAGTGAAAAAGAGAAACATGGCTAGTGAGTATTATGATACATTAAGACTATTAAGAGTGTTAAAATACTGTTGAAGAAATCCCTTACGGTGTCATACACTTTTTTCATGCAAATTTATGCATTTTGGAATTTTGTCAATTCAGAACCAGAAATTTCCATCTCCCTCCCTGCCCCCAACCTCCCCGTCCCCATCAAGGAAATAATTGAAGATTGAAATGGCAGCTCATCAAAAGTATTAATAAGGTGAACTCCATGTACCAAGACAGTGACATGACATTTAGAGAAAACTTGTGTCAAGTGTAAGGCCTTGGAATGGCTAATATCTGAAGTCTCCAAGTTTGGGAACCAACAATATAGCAACTAGTATCATCTCCAGATTCTTTCTGTATTCTGACAATCCTATTAGTCATTTCCTCTGAAAAGCAGAGTTTGCAGCCTGATCAAAGATTTTTATTTTCTCCAGAACAGCATCATGACAATTCTTCCCATAAGGGAAAGAACCCCCCAAAACATAAAACAAAAATCCCCCAAGTATACAAGCGCATTTCCTTTCATTCACCGTAAAGATCAGCTTTGCCTAACTCAGCTCAAAAGAAGAAAAAAATTCATCTTTCATTCTGAAACTGAGGAAACCATGGTAGAGTTGATGTTTTTGAAATAATAGAAGTAAACAAGATTTTCAAAGCAAAATAACAAATAGGCACAACTAACCAGGGTAACTGCAACTTCAATTTTCCATCTTTCATGAACCTGTTTGAAATGGCAACACAGACTAACAAATGACGGTAGCTACATATGACACTTTTAGATTTGCATCACTGTTATTTTCAAATACTCCTTTGTTATATAGAATATTTGTTGGGTGACATGGGGTTAGTTTACCTTTAAGGAAGTTAAAGTTGCTGGGGGCTCTTGGGAGTCTTTTCTCTTGACCAATTATCGGTCATTGCTGAGAATTTACAGCAGTTTTAGCCATTGAAAAGTAAAATCAACTTGTGAACCTCACCTTAAAGTGTACAACCAGAAGTCTGTGGTGTTCTTTGTTTCCTGACTGTGAAGGGTGGCGGAGCTCCGGCTGGCCTCCGGTTCCCTGCCCAGGCCATGCGGCCGGGCGGGGGCCGGGCCGGGCCCGCCGCGTCTCTCGTCTCCCGGCTGGGAGATGGGGCTTGCCCTGGGCCAGGTCGGGCTGGGCCGGGCCCGGCCCGATCTCTGGCTCGGCTGCAGGGTTTTGCTGTAACTACATTCACTAGAAAACTGCTGAGTAAAGAAAAGGAAGAGCTCTAAGCCTGCTGCAAGCAGAGACAGAGACCACGCTCTTCAAAAGCAGCTATGAGGAACTTTTCATCGCAAACAGCTCCAGCTCCTGTTCAGCAGAGATCACCGAACCATCTACAAAAGCTTGGGCAAGATTTTAACTCTTTCTTATCCAGATGAAACTTGCGGATTAATCTTTTCATCCAGAGAGAGAAAAGGAGAGTGATCAACATGAAAAGAGACTTTATAAACTACTAGTGGCAAGAAAGAAAAGAGACTTCAAGAAAGGTAGAGAATTAAGGAGATGCTTTAATTAAGCTGAAATATCTTTCTGTTAAAACTATGGAGATGGACAATGAAGTCCTGAAAAAAACTCCTTTAATTCATAATAGAGTATGGAGAGGAATAAAGTGTTCAAAGTGTAAATTTGAGTAAAAAGTGAAGTAATTGTGGTATAGTGAAGTGCTGAGAGATTTGAAGCCTTGAGAGGCAATGAGAAAACTGTTTTCTAGTGAAGCTCACAGAAGCAGATGAAGAATACTTTTTTGCCTTTGACTAACTTATCCTTAAAAATGCTATCTTCAAACTCATGACCCATAACACATTTCAGAGTGATGTGGAATGGGAGGGTTGGGCTTTGATAACAGTAGCTCTGAGCAGCTGATATCCAAGAGACAGAAAACTATAACAAAATAGCTTTCTTGTGAGAAACTCCATAAATTAACAGAAAGGAACTTCTGTTTCTCTACAGAAACTGAGGAAAAGACTATAAAAAGAATTAGAACTGTTTAAACCATCAAAATTATAAAGTTTTTGTCTCTGTTGTCATGTGAACAAAAGAATAGTAGGCAGGGAGAAATGAAAAGGTTTTTTCTAAAAGTTTATTCTGGTGTTCTTATAGTTTGTCAATAAACTTTCTTTACTCCTTTTAAGTTTTATGCCTGGTTTGCTCTTATTTTAATCCATATCTCACAGCAAGAAATAAATAATTCTTTTTCCCCCTTGTTTGTTAATTACTGGTACAAAACCACGACATTGGGTTTGGGGTTTTTTTAATGAGAACTTTTACAGAGAATGTTTGCTGTTAAATTTATGTTCTATAGACTCACTTCTACAAACTAATGAAGGAAGTCATGAGCTGGGAAGCAAAAGAGAGTAGTTCACACATATTGGATATAAATTTAAACACCTCTGTGTGTGTATATATATATATATATAGACATGATATTTAATTAGTGCACAGAGTTTTGAGTCCATATCAAAGGTTTCTATTATTCCTTTCAAATGCTGACTTTAATTCAATCATTCTGCTCAGTCACTGAAGTCATATTAGACAGAAGTAGAAACTTCAGCTCTCAGCAGGATAGAGTCTTGTTTGCAATGTCACGCAGGACAGGCTCCCATGTCACCTCAGACTGGAATATTAACCCAGCACAAACTTCATGATGCACATCAAGTTCCACAGAAATGAAGGTGTCAAGTTTGATTTCCTAACTGTGATTAGGCTACCTGGTTTCTGGGGGAACACATTCACTTACTGGCAGATTAATTTCTTTCTTCACTTCCTGATTCAAGTTGGACATGTACTGTTCTCATTTTCATTATAACACCCATGGGCTTGCTGAGGAGCAAGAACACTGGCCTGTTGATAGGCTGAAACATAAGTGCACCCTCATCACACACAAACTACCTGAAATTTACTGAGCCATACATTAATTTAAGCTTGTGCCTATCATCATACTGAGTCAAGAACACAGTGATCTGGGAGAGGACAGCTTCAACCACAAACCCAGGAGCAGCACTGAGCCTCTCATTGCATGACATTCCCATCACACACAAAGTAACTTCCTCTCCCAGCAATCAATAACCTGACATTTAGCCCATTCAGAGTGCATTGGTACTGACATACTCATCCTGGCCCTTCTATTCTGGCCTGAAAAAGCATTGTCTTCTGTCCATCCTCTTTAAGGGCTTATCTCTAGCTGTCATTTCATCTCAGCTAATCCACATGAGGAGCCATAATGCTCCTCTACATCCAGTGCTCCTGTTACAAACCCGCCTCAATTACAGTGCATTTTTTTCTTAATAAAAATAAACAAGGTTTACATGAAATTCTAATTATGCACTCTTTAGTAGATGTCAACAGCAGTAATAAAGTTACCTACTTTTTCTATTTTATATATATTTTTAAGATTTTTCATACCAATTTCTAATTCTGTCTTGGAAAATTAACCGTATGATTAAGTTAGAAAGGTTTCTTTTCAGTTTAACTGTACAGTTATGATTTTCCTCTTTCCCTTAAGAATTTTATATAGATCAGCTGCACAAGCTCTAAATCTCTGTAAATATCACATTTGCTTATTCTTCAGGATTTGAGCTGCCAGTGCTGTTTCTGTGATCAAAAGGAAGTATCTGCAATTCCTCATAAATACACATTGTAAGCAAAGTATTTTGTTACCCGTGTTACTCCAGTACTTCTAACAAACAATTCATATAGAAATTTTTTGTTGTAAATAAGGATGACCTGTCACACCAGCTTATTTTAGAACTTATAACTTCATAGCATTGCAAATTCTGTGCCAAACTCTTGCCTTTACCTATGTTTGATTTTTGGAAAACAAACCAAGGTCTCTTTTTTAGTCCCAATCCACATTTATCTCTCAGTTCTAATTTGGTAAGAGACCCACTCAAAAATATATACAGCATTTTTGAACTCTTCAGCCTAGAGTGATTATTCACCAGCTAGCTCAGGACTATCACTCAGTATGTCCAAGGGTCAGAAAAGTATATTTCAAATATAATGGCATCTCCTTCCTATCTCTGCACTTCTACAAGTCCCACGTGGAATAAAAGCCAAGCAGTGACACACACACTTCAGGACAATATACTGCTGCCTTATTTTCATCTTCTATTCCTTAGCACTGATTTCTGCCAAGATTTAGCAGCTGGCAAAAAAAGGTGGCAACACCTGTTTAAATCATGCAGATGAAAGAATTTGTTTTGTCCCTTGGGGATTTTGTATCTCTGTATTGTGACCCCAAGGCCACTTGAGCATAAATTATACGATTCATTTCAAGGAACAGGTGTGACCCTGTAGCCTTCTCTCTTCAGGGACTGCAGTGGACACAAGCACAAAAGCTTGACAAAGCTTTAAGATTTATTTGGAGGTCCCTTGAAGTTTTAAAATAGGATTTTGGATAGGTAACAGATGCATGTCTACTTTCTGAAGGCATAGTGATGAGATCCATGATTGAGTAGACTCTTGCAGTACAAGAGACATTAATGCAAATTACTATTTCCTATAAACCACAGCCTTAAATTCTGAAGTGTTGAAGTTCTTGTTATTCTTTTGTGAATATCTTACTTAAAGCAGCAAAATATACTTCCTGGAGAGTCTTCTCTTGCTTGTAAGCAGAATGCAAATTTTTCAATTTGTCTGCAACACTTGTTACCAAAGAGTCAAGGTTTTAAAAGGTAGATCTATAATATTAATGGTGCAAATACAAAGGAATTTCTAAATAAGTGCAAGAATAAGCCTGATACTGAGGTTATATTTTAAAAAGTCTAATTGGGCCACTAAAAATAGGCAGAGGAAAGAGAATCAGGACAAAATCCTGAAGTCAGTCACTTAAATGTACTTAGAGCAGCAATCTAGAATGGAAGATATGCTTTAAAAGGCAGCTCCAAGCAGTTTTAAAGCAGCTAGTAAATTATGTCTGGAAGAGGGCATATAGAAGCATCCAAAATACATGTGAGCCACGTGCTTTTTGATGGTCCAAAGCACAGTCAGTTTTTCTTTCAGGAAGGATCCTAAGGAAATTCATACTCGTCTTTCTAGCTACATTCTGAATGGCCTTGCTGTGTCTGAAATACCTGTACCTTCAGAAGGTGAAATGATATAATATATAGAATATAATAACATATATATAGCATAGAATAACATATATATGTAGCATATATATAACATATAATAAGCATATCTAAACCAGTCTAGTCTTTTCAGGAAAAATAATCTTGACTAGTGTTCTCTCACTATTTTGTCTTAATTTGGGCAAATTAAAACTTAATTTTTTTGCCAACAGAGGACAGACGATTTTTAAATATGAGCACATATAACAGTTTACATGTTTAATAAATGTCAGCTATGCTATTCATACTCCACACAAGCTATAAAAGATATTTCACTGCATCCACATGAGCTTTATCCACAGGAAGTCTGAGGTACTCTGCCCTTTTACTAGGGCTCCTATACTGAAGCTTCCAGTACTGAAATAATTATGTATGCAAGTTGCCAAAAAACTCTCAATGCCCCTTTCTAGTCAGCTCCAGATGTGAATAATATGTTTCCAACCTGAGAGAAACAGAAGTTTTAAGTCTAGGATTAGCATCTACTACACAATGATAGTATACATTAACACTCTGAATACATAAATGTAACCCGTGCAATATGTTGGCTTTTTTTTTCAAACCTTTAATATTCATAAATGAAAGAAATTTCTCCAGGGATTGAGGGGTCGTGTATAAATAGTGGCTGCAGTCTCACCATGTGTCTTGCATTTCTTCCATAGTAGTAAGGGTGCATTTTAAGAAATAGCTGAACAGCTGTTACAGTCTCCCTATCTGGTTTCAAGACACTTTGCTCCATTTCTGTCATTAAAGCACCTATTTGTCTATTGAAAGCAACTTCCTTAACACACAGCATGCACAAGCTACCACAGACTTCACTGCATGCATATGCTGTCACTTAAAAATGTGTGTGCTGGTAGTTCATTTTAACTTCTTCCACTAGTGCCTGCTTTCATTGCAATGCCAGCCATGGAACTGACATCCCTGTAAAGCACACATGCTCATCTGCTGGGTCTGCATGAAGGGATGCAGCTGTTGGCTACATGGAAAACATCAGATCACAAAATGTGGAAGAGTCTCTTTCCAAATCCTTTATTGATTCATAGGAAAAAAGGAAAAGTCCTTCAAAACTTTTGAAATGATTACTAACTAAAAATTCTTCTTAGGATTACATGTGAAAAGTTTTGGTCACAAGTTAGATCTCTGCCACCTTGGTTAAAGCCCCCAAAATGTTGCCTGTGAAAGCTTTCAGAGACTGTTTTTATGAAAGAGCCACCCATATTGGAAGGCAGAAATTTACCATTTTAAATTGTGCTTAGTCCCATTAATCATTTCCAGAACAAATTATAGGAAAGCAAAAGATAACTGTAACCAGTCTGTCTTGAGGAGGGCTCTGAACTAGAAAAACTCTGGAGATCCCCAAGTTACTATCTCATTTTGCATTTTGTGTATATTTGAGCAACCTTTTCTGCTATCAGTAAATGGTAGTCCCTGTCCCATTCTGGAAGTCTTTCTCCAACTGTAGCTTTAAGCCTAAATTTAAATATTCTTTTATTTACTCAGTATGTTTGTAAGCCCTTTGGGGAGCTGCAGGTATGTTCTCTAAGTTCTCCTCTACTAAATGAAGAGCTGTGCTCTTACTGTTACCTCTTAGTGCACAGCCTGGATGACATCAAGGCAGACCAAAGCCTGTTTTGTAGAACAGACAAAATACCCCATCAGTCCTTTCTCCTAGACCCCTGCAGAAAGGACTCCTAATCAAAGAGTTATTGCTATCCTCACTGTTCAACACATCTCCTCAACACAGAACAATGTTATTGCACCTCTTTGAACATGTGGCTAAGATTTCAAGCTGTGATTTCTTGATTTCTTTTCTTCACTACCCAATGATCATGGGAAACATCAGCATCATGTGGAAAGGAGGTGAGAGTAGGAACTTCAACTCAGTTGAAATGCCCTGGACAGCAACAATGGGTTCCAAATAGTCAGATTGCTTGAGGCCCACATACCCACCCTGGAGTCAAACCTGCACCTCAGAAACACCACCTTACCCTTAGTGGGCCATGTCATCATAAACACCATGTGGCACAGCCAAACCTCTCTCAGCTGAAGGACAGGATATATTTATGGGAATTATTTTTACCCAAAATGAAGGAAAATCATGTCTGTCCTACCAAAAATATCCCAGCACAGGTGGTAAGACTCAGTCATATTTAATATTACTGCTGTTGGCAACCTACAGAACTGAGATAGAAGTGACAGAAGGAGTGAGAAACAAGGAGATGAAAAGTTATCCCCTTGTCTCTGTCACTTAATAGTGGACAACTGACAGGAGATATCAGCTTAATTCTGCACAGGCAACACAAGCAATTATGGTCAGTATGCACTCTGGAAAGACACCTTCCTCGCTTCCTGTCCCACTCCCCCTCAGGCCTCCACTCCTTACCTTCCCCTGCACTTCCTCAGCCAGCTCTGACAGTGAAATAAATCCAGCTGGGAATGTAATCCACGTTAAAGAAAGCACACCTGACAAACATGGACATGGATATAGAAAACTGACCCCAGTCATTTCTCCATTTGTCATGGAGGTGACCTTCCTGATACAAGAGAGAAGAAAGCAATAGGCACAGGACAAGTACCTGGGAGGGAAGGTGGAAGGAGGCAGACTCTTCTTTAAATAACAGTTGCATTTTTCTTCCACTTGCAAAGAGAGTAGGATTAGAATTACTGACCATGATTAAGGACACATTAGCTTTTAAATCCCTAGGCACCTACTGAATTTTAAACAAATAAGTTAATTATGGGCCAATGGATAGGGGAAATGCCAGAAACCAAGAATAAAATGGAAAACATTTGGAGTCTAATGGTGTTGCTTCATTTCATTGTTCATTAATTTGGTTGTTCACATCTCACAAGAAAACCTGTGCATCGTAATGGTAAGGCATTTACCACACATTTAGAATTAGTTCTGCACTTGATAGCCTGGCTGTTAGTTATCTGTAACACTTCCCCACTTCTCTCCCTTTATACTTCTCTGTTCTTGTGGGGCCATACCTGGAGTGCTACATCCAGCTCTGGCATCCTCAGTAGAGGACAGACATGGACCTGATATATAGTGGGACCAGAGAAGAGTCACAAAAGTCAGAGGGCTGGAATATCTCTTTTATGAGGACAAACTTGGGGTATTTCAGCCTGGAGAAGAGACAGCTACAGGTAAACCTTACTGCAGCTTCCCAATATAAGAAGAGAGATTATAAGAATCAGTCTTTTTGCCAAGGCTTATAATAACAGGAAAAAGAGCAATCAATTTCAACAGGAAGAGTGTAGGTTTAGTTTGGACCTAAGGAAGGAGTGCTTATGATGAGATTGGAAATTCACTGGACAAAGCTGCCCAGAGAAGTCGTGGATGTGCCATCCTTGGAAATATTCAAGGTCAGTTTGGATGGGGCTTTGATCAAGCTGATCTAGTGAAAGATATTCCTGCCTATGGCAGGAGAGTGAACTAGAAAATATTTAGAGATCAAGGCCAAATCCTTCTATGAATGCAATATGCTTCCCAATGTCACAAGTAGCATTCTAATTCCCTGTATGGGGTAAGCAGATAAACAAATATTATTTTATTTGCTCCTATATTTTGTGTTCTGGTGACTGTCACCAGAAAACTGTCTGTTACCTACCAGTATTTCACTTGATCATACTTGATCCATGTATTTTCATGATACATAGAAGAATTCAGAGATTGGCTCAGAACAGAAACCAGGAACATGCAGTCTGACTGCTTAATTCTAATTGCCATCCTAATTACTTGGGCTGTGTTCTTTCAGAGTAATTAGATGGTGCAACTTAAACATGAGGCCCAGTTTCAAATGAAAACTTGGATTAACTTAACCACATCTCATGCAGGGTCTGAAGTCCTCCTAAGAACTTGACCACCAGCTTATTTGGTCCCAAACATTTCCTGCCCTATCATGAAACAGTAATCAAGACCAGAGTTGAACACAGCTACATTAATCACATACTGTCCCAGAGCTCCACTTGAATAGTGATGTACAAACAACTGAGCTTCCAAACCCTTCATAAGTAAACAAAGGGTTAGGGAATACAGAAAAAGGGTAAGTTATTAGAAACCTACTCTCAAAGATTTGGATTATCATAGATATCTCTACTGTATTTTAGTCTAACAACTTTGATAAGTGCTACCTAATCCCACTAGCCAGGAGAGTCACACAAACCCTCCAGTAACACTCCTCCATGAACACTGTTTTTGCTTCTCACACTGCCTTCAGTGAAGAGTTTCAATTAAAAAATTTATCTTATTTAAATCAAATATAATAATTATGAAATATAATAGGCTACACATTCATGAGACAAGTGCTTGTACTATGCAGTTTTATAGCACTAAATTAAGAAGCCAGTAAATTACAGGAACTTTCATCCAAGTCAAATGATCTGGCTGTGCCTGATTAGTCAAGGACCTATGTTAAGAACAAAAGAAGAATGGTATCTGAATGTTAGGCTTAAATTAGCAAGTTGCTGCTTTCTCTTGCATAGCAACAAAACATTACAGCATTACAAGGCAAATACCAGTCTGGGCATTATTAGTTCAGGAGAATCATTCCAGACCTCTAGTGCATGGGATAATTCTGCATTTTAGAACACACATAAGAACATACTAGAACATGGCTGGAAAGCTACAGTAACTCCCAAGTACCTGTAATCATTTGGAGCTAAACAGAGTTCACAATCTCCCACCAGTAAACCTTTTTCAAATACAGTTTCAATTTGAATTCTGAATAAATTCTGATATTGGACCAAAGTATAGTTTTCTATGCCATATATCAATTACACTCATTCCCATTCACACAGAAGATTTAAAACCCCAGTTTTTTTATGAGCCAGTATTCTGTCCAATAGATTTATTGTCACATACTAAGTCTGACATTTTGTAAAGGAAAAAATGTTACTGGTTCCAACCATCTAAAGGAATATCTACTAATGATCCTTTTATGATCTTAGATCCCCTGATATAATTTAATTCTTCAACATTTATAATAGACTCAATAAGGTACAAATTCTACTGGCACAAAGACATGGAGGAAAAAAAACAGTAATTCAACTGTCAGATTAAGAAAGATTCAGCATTGTCTGAAAGTAAAAGTATCTATGAGTAAAGAAAATTTGAAATCAGTATCTGAAGGTCTGTGGCAGGACTGTTGTGTACAGGCAATGGCAAATGAATTGGCTATAATGACTCACTCAAATTAGAGCAATCGGAACACTGCTCTGTTTCCTACTCATTAGTCAAGCCCAGATTAACAAGAATTTAGTATTTGAAGAGTTTCCACATTGCTATTAGACAGCTGGCACAAAGAATAAAAATATCTTTTATGAAATTTCAAGCACTGTTTAGTCAACTAAATCAAGTAAATGATTTGCAGCTCACATGTTCACAGTAATCCCTTAGTTACATCTGTATTGAGTCCAATTGAGCATCACTCCAACAGCAACTATCAACAAATTTTTAAATTATTATTAGTATGGCATATGCACATAAAATACCTGTACCTAAAATGATGGCTATGAACACCTCTCCTTCCAGGAAAATAGTTATCTGGTAGTAGCAGCTCTAGTAAAACTATATGCAAAGCATCTGCACTTATACATTTAAATTCCATAAATGGACTCAGTTTCACTCTAATTTAATTTTTACATTTGACTTTCACTTGATTATATGAAAATTGCCCTTTTCTGCACTTTATTTACAGAGACCAAAACAATGGGGGGTCAAAGAGCACACAATGTTCAGAACGAGGGTACGTAATATGATGCACAAAAAAGTAAATAGAAAATATATTTTACTGCTATTTAATGAGATACTGACTTCAGTATTTAATTTGCCTTCTTATTGAAACTTTATCAACCTTTTCAGGGAACCTGAAGCAGAAGCATAGACTTTTAAAAAGTAGGAAGTCACCCACTTCTTCCTATTGAATTCCAGTTGCTTCCTTTGTTCCATCTCCTTTGCCTTCTCCCTGACACCCCACTTGAACCCTCCCATCACATTTATTCAGCCATGGTTCCCTCAGGGAATCTGAGCACCCAAGTCCTTGGTAACACTTCTCCCCATGTCATACACCCATGTGTACCTATTCTATTATTTAATATGTACTACTAAATGCCATATGCAGGATTACCCTCAGTTCTGTAATTCTTTGGATCTTTCTATTTAGAATACTTTCATGAAGCTGTGTTTAATCTGCAGCCTCCTGCTTTATTTTGGAATAAGACTTGCTTAGGCATTGGGTTACATACAATACTGATTTTACATCTTGATACTGGATTTCCACATCATTCTGTCTGCAGGTCCAGCCAAGCAACTGATATAACTGTCCCAGTTTCTAAATTATAAAGCATTTAATTAATATAAATTAATTATATATTAAGAACACAGGGAAAAGATGCATTCACATCAAATAGCATAACAGCAACTGGCACAAGGTGCAGGACAAGCCTGTGTTCCAGTGTGGTGTCACAGTTGAAAGCTTCCCATAGCAGTCACCTGTTCTGTACAGATGTCTGCAGTTTCCCTCCACCCTGGAAACACAACTCTACTGCTCCAGCCAACTGCTGGGAGGGCAAGGAACAGACCAGGCTGAACTGAAGAAAATAATGCTGGTCCACTGAAACCCAGCAACCACAGCACACACTAATCCTATTATCAACGTCTTGACAAAAATCAAATGAACAAGAGTACAATTATTTTAATTGTTTCCTTTTGCACATAAGAAATGTCAAAAGCCATTAGACCAAATCTATTTACAAAATATTTACTGCGTTTGTAAGATTTTTGTGTTCGCATAAAACATCAGAGGATACAGCGATCACAGTCTCAGCCCTTGATAGGAGGCCTGATATGGCCTTTCAACCAGAACAACTTTCTGCTTATTAATATAATTCTGGGGGACAGCAGTTAGCTCATTTTAGACACTTTGCCTAGGTTGGGATTTAGGAAGGCCATGCTATTTCCTTGGTTATCATGGAGGCATTGGACCTGCTTTCCCCACCACTTCTCACTGACTCACCCCAGCCTTGGGCACATCTTCCTGGAGGAGCTGGATCATTCATCCCAGCCCAGCAGCGAGCCTGACACAGAGCTCACCATGCTCTCCTGCCTTGTCTCCAGAACCTAGCACAGCTATAAGGACTGCTTATAAAGAGAAACATAAGTATTGAAAGTTATTAACCTTGGTAGCTCACCTGGAAGGACAGAGGGCTTGAAATGACACTGGGGGGAAGAAAACAAGACTGACTATTAAACATTTTAGAGCCTCTAGTCCAAATGACTATACTCATTCTGCTCACGTCACACGTGATCTGCTCTTTCTAACAGAGCATTGCATGGTGTGAATATGCAAACTGGGAAGCATCCAAGTGCCCTTCTCAATGCATTCAGTTCTGTGATGGCATTAAATTTAGGACCTCAAGTATGTGCTTAGGGTATCCAAATAAATTAATTATGTAAAAAAAATATTACAATCACAATGGATGACAGCTACAGAAAAACACGCACTGTTGGTTAACTATTTAATATGCAGAAAAGGAAGCTGCAGATAAAAAGAAAACATATTTTCACCTTGGTACGTGACACCCAAATTCATCTTGCTACCTCTAATACTCAAATAACTGACTTACCCACCAAATACCACCACCAAATATAAATTTCTGCTAGTCATTTATGCCTGGTAGTGATTAATGTGTGCCTATATAATATGCATATGTCATTATGTCAATTTTTATTTACTAAGGCTATTCCTTAGATTTTTCTGGGATTTTGAATTTAAGTGTCAGAGGAAGAGCAGAATATTTTCACATATTTTCACACAAGAAACAAGACTTACTGTTTCTTTTCTTTTGTGATATGAAGAGCTGTTATTAAGACTGTTTCACATTTTAACTGGGCAAGAGGAAGTAGTCCCACAATCCGTGGGCAATCATCAGTTCCACTGAAGGCAAATAAAAAATTTTGTATCAGAAATGTCTGCTTGCCGCTCCTCTAATCACACACTGAACCTACTGAAGCATCAAATCTTCTTTGGGCATTTTCCACTACACCCAGTTAATGTCCCACCCCCTTAAGACATCTCCACATCAAAACAAAGTTGACCTGCAAGGTTTGACAGTGCCTCAAAAAACCAAAACCAAAAAAAAAAAACAACCCAAACCAAAGCCTGACACTGTTTTAACTTCAAAAATTTCTATTATTATTGACTTTAAAAAAATAAAACAAAATAATATTGTGTACTATGTGGTGTTAATACCTTTTCTGGGACAGCAACACAACTCAAGCTGGTTCAGCCCTCAGTGCTCTGCACACCACCTGTTACAAAATCCATTAACCAAATGTGTTGACAGCCTTGGGTACCATGCTGGGTGTCAGTGCCAAAAGGATATTCCTACAGCAACCCCCATGTCCAATATTAACACTTTTGCTACAGAGTTATCCTTATTCTATCCCTAGGTGTACTAGTGGATTTAAAAAAACATGGAAAAGTTTTAGAGGTATTTTCATTTGAGATTGATAGAGAAGCTCCAAAACCAAGATCAAATTTTAAGACCCAAGGAAAAAATCAGTATAGAGAAATAAATTTGCTTGGAGACAAGATAGCTCTGCTCCAATTTCAAAGAAAAGATCATAGTAGTCTGTTCCTTGCACAGCAGACCCTAGAGCATCACTCAGCACTCACAAGTCCATATTACACACTAGCAAAAAAGAATTAAACTACATGCCTATTTTTCAGTGAGCATGCATTTTCAAAAACTATCATTATACCTGTTGCCTTGGTACAATTGAACAAATTAAGATTTAGAAAATAGTGATCTCTTGATACTTATAAAGATCATTTAAGGAGATTACAGACATGTAATTTGGCGGGTACTTTTAACAATCTGCAATTATTAACAATTGTGCAGTCTATAGCACATAAATGACTTTTTTCTTTGCACTCATTGCTGGTGGGGAACATTATATCTTCAAGGTTAAAATACTTAATAATACAAGTTTTACTGTAGTTTTAATAGTATTCCTCTAGTAGACATTAAGATGAGTAATGCATATAAACTTAAAGGGAAATTGGCAAAGAAAAAGTCATCAATAAGGTTTAGGAGAGATGAAGCTTGTTTTGAATGTGTTGACAGATATGAATAATTTTGGGATTGGCTGAATAAAAATGATGTTGTTTACTCATTACTTCACAGCCTAACTAGGCACATATAGACCCAAATAGAGCTGAAGATACCAGGGTTTCACTTTTGAGAAAAACCAGTTAGCAGTTACCTGCAAAACTCAGAAATAAAAGCAATTTAGTGGAATCAGGAAGTGTTAAGACATTTCAAAAATAGAGAACTGTAATAGTGTATTCCCCCAGGAAAATTTTTCTACGTGGTAAGTTCTAACTGCATGAATTAGACATGTGATTCCATGAAGATCCATTTAATAATCCTAGATATCCATTTCTTCATCTACATTGACATTTTGGTCAGTATGAAACATCAATAAGTGCTATCAGAATTAAGGCTTGGAACATATCCAGACCTAGCCAACCATCACACACAAAGCTGAAAAAATTAGTACTTGGAAATTGCCTTATCACTAATTTATGAGTAAAATTATAGTCAAAGACTTGTGGTTGCTCTAAATTAGGACAAGCAAAGAGACAATCACAAGTGAGTAAGTTCACCATGAAGCTACTGAAATTTGTTGCAATATAATAAACAAAATATTGATATATCAATATGCTACTTAGAATCAATGCTCAGTGTCTTTATAGCTATACAGAAAATATTTTCCTCCTAAGAAATCTAAACTGATGGTACTAAATAAACTGTTTCTTAGTTTTTGAGTATGAGATCACTTGAAAATATCTAAGACTCATCAAAATATTAATTGAAAGAATGCAGGTAAGCTACCAAAGTTATTTTTCATTAAGTCACCTATAACCAAAATATTTCTTACACAGCATTTCCTTTCCTGCAGGTTCAAAGCAACTATTTTAATCTTTTGCACATGTATACAATATTCAGAGTGGCAAATAATTTTCATCAGCCTCATGCAATTCCATGGATACTTAAAGCTTATGAAACGTGAAGGTTGATGCATATCTCCTTTTGATCCTCTATATGGGACATTCATATGACTTTCAGTAACAAACCCTTGTAGATACTCCTCATACTACAGCTTATCTGATTTAAATACAGAATTTCAAGTGTACTATTTTTCTTTTTCCTAAAGCATCCTCCTGGCACTTCTTCCTGCAGCACAAAAATACCTGAACATCCTTTAAAAGATAATTTGTGCTGTCTTTTAAAATTTGACAGCCTTTAAAAAAGGAGAATTTTTTCCAAGTCAGGGGCACAAATCAACATGTAGATTTTTATCTTTTTTTTCACACATACCTTTCTCAAAATAGAGGTTTGTAACACATTACTTAAAAAGGAACTATGCAATTCCAAAGGGAAATGATAACTGGAGATGTTAATAGTTGTGTTTAAGAGCAAGGAAGAGGAAAGGATTTTATTTTAGGGTTGCTGGCCTTCATTCTGCAGTTCATCTACCCTCACAGGCATAAAATTATAGGTTGATTTCAAACAGTAGAAAGTTGATGAGCCACCCTGAGCTGTAAGTGGCCTCTACTTAAGATAGCCCTTTATGGTGACTACTAGTTTTTTATCCACAGCACAGGATAAAGCTCTGTTCAAACCCTGCAGATCAGTGCCTGTTATGCAACACATGATTAAGCAGTATATTCAGCCTGAAGAAGCTTATGCTCACAAAAAGCTCCCTGCAGATCTCAAAGCAGCTGAACTTCTGCTGGTGTCTTCAGAAAAATCACACACCTGAAAAAACACAATGGATCTGATTTCAGGCTTGAGGCTTCATGTGTTAAAATATATTGTCTTCTCAAGCCTTCTGTTTTTGCTCTTGTAACTCAGCTTCAGAACAGTGTTTAAGTAAAATAAAAGCAAACAGAAAATGGGCTTTCTCAGAATGTATAATAAAGAACCTCATAAAATTTCTAGTTGAAAATGAGTCAGCAAACTCTTCCAAGAGTTTCAATCCACAGAAAATAGAATTGGACTGGAGGTTCCCTGAAGGCCTTCATTCAAAATCCTGCTTTGAAAAAATAAAAGCTTTCATATAAAGGGTATAAGACAACAAACAAGGACACAGGTACACGTTCCTCTACAGTGAGTTCCCAGAAAATTGTCGCAACTATTCTTTACATGAATTTAACTTCCTCAAATATATGCTATACATCCTGCACTCCTAAAGCATTCACACAGCTAAAATTTTGCATTAAACCTTTGCAACACATATACAAAATGTTTAAATTCTTTTTTTTTCTGAATTTCATACTATCCAGTATATATGTAACTATTATTATACAGGCTAAATAATGTCTCACTGCAGTTACTGGTGAGCATTCTGACAGCCTCCTGGCAAAATGAACAGAGTGCAGCTTGTCTAGATACAGGGTGAGTGGAGTGAGGGGAGCCTCTGGATCAAGCACAAAGCCAGAATTCCAACCACACAGCCCTGATTAAGCACAGCTCACACAGGTTGCTGATACCATGTGACAAGTTTACTCCCAGCTCATCGGTTCCTTTGTCTTCTGGGTTTGTGTGCCTCACTGGTGTACCACTATCAGGACATGATGAAATTACTGACGTTTCATTTTCCCCTTTTCCACGGGATTCATTAGCTGTCCAATGGAAAGACACTTTCTGCCTCTGATTGCTGTGAAAACCCCACTAAATATATCTGCCAGCACTGAGCAGCATTGATTAGGTAATAGAAAAATATAGAAAAAAAATTGTTCTTTAAAGTCTATCAAAAGGACAACACTTCCCCATGTCTTTTCTGACAGCAGATTTTTCCTACAGGTCTCCTTCAAGAAAAGGAATCTTGGTAAGTCCCCTTTTATCCACATGAGGATGACAAATGTATTTTAAATTAGTTGCAATAGAGTTGAACTACAGTGTGAAGAGGCTGAAGATAAATATGTTTTCATATCTGCCTCATGATGATACTGGAGACTATTCATTTCAACAAAGTCATCAAAACATGAGTGGCAGGCCAAAGAAAGGGGACAGCCTGTGGCAGCTTTGCAACCTTGGCTGCAAAGAAAGCCTCCAGCCCAGGAAGACCAAATAATCAATGACCCACTTTGCTCCAAAAGACATATATTTTATACATAAATATATTTATATATATATATATATATAAATATTTTAATTTTCACTCTGTTTTTTCCCATCAGCTGTCCATCAGACACAGTCCCACAGCGTATGAATCCAACCATGCACTCCACCAGGTAAATAAAGCAAGTGCAGAGTCACAGGGAAGTGACAGCACAGACACATCTCTCTGGAAGGGTAATGCAGCTTCTGCCTTTTCCTCCCCCTGTAGTCATTCTCCATTGATCTTCAGCCCCAACTTTGCACTGGTTTATAGCTGCTACTCCTGCTGCTACCATCAGAACCACATGCTTAATGCAGTCACCCTTAGGAATCTGAAGAGGCAGAGCAGCTGCTTGCCCAAAGGAGACTGTAGATCTCCCAAATAAATCATTTTTCAGGTAATTAAAGACTTGAGACCACCTACATTTTTTTAGGTTGATCAGGAGCACCGACAACACGCGTTTCAAAACATAAGCACAGCATATTTGGAAGGGAAGCACAGGAGCTTACTTACATTTGGGGAATTTGCTGACAGTATCACAGAAGCACAGGAGCAGGTCAGCCCACCAGCACAGATGAACTGAGAGTGAGAGGAGCCCCAGCAAATGCAAAACCATCACCAAGAGGGCACTGTCCCAGGGAATTTGAGCTGAGCAGGACAGATAACAGCAGATCTAGTGATGACCAGGCAGCCAGTTTTGAGACCAACCCCAGAAGACAAACCAACAGCTCAGGAACAGAATTGGGCACAGACATGGTTTCCTCCATGTCCAGCAGAGCCTGTCCCTGGCAGCTCCAAAGATGGATGTGAGTGCCACTGGCCAAGGCTGGGCCAATTAGGAATGGTGGTAACATCTCTGTGATAACAGATTTAAGAAGAAAACCAAAAGTTGCTGCACAGTTGTAATTGCAGCAGGAGAAGAGTGGAGAGAGAACACGTGGGAGGAAGATCTCTGCAGACACCAAGGTCACTGGAGAAGGAGGGGAAGGGGGTGCTCCAGGTGCCAGAGCTGAGATTCCCCTGCAGTTCATGGTGAAGACAGTGGAGAAGAAGCCGTGCCCCTGTAGCCCACGGAGATCTATGGGGGATGCAGAGATCCACCCACAGCCTGTGGAGGGAGCCCCCACCAGAGTGGGTGAATGCCTGGAGGAGGCTGTGAGCCAATGGGAGACCTGTGGAGAGAGGGACCCTGCTCCCAAGCTGGAGCAGCCTGTGCCTGAAGGATTGCACCCCATGGAAGAGTGAGCCACCTTGCAGCAGTTTGGGCAGGACTGTTGCCCATGGGATGAAATCACACTGGAGCAGTTCATGGAGAAATGTCTCCCCCAGGAAGGACCCCACAGTGGAGCAGGGGAAGGACTCCTCTCCCTGAGCAGCAGAAATGTGATGAACTGGCCTTAAGCTCCATTTCTCCCTGGACTGCTGTTGGGAGGAAGTAGAGTTGGAAAGGAGGGTGAGCTGGGGGAAAGGTGTTTTTAAGGGTCTCACTTTATTTTCCATTAACCGTACTCTAATTTTTATAGTAATCAATTCAATTCATATCTCTAAGCTGAGCCTGTTTTCCCCATGACAGTATTTGGTGAGTGAACTCTCCTGGTCCTTATCCAAAACCCTGAACCCTTTGTTAAATTTTCTCTATCCTGTCCAGCTGCAGAGTGGAGTGAGAGAGCAGCTTGGGTGGGTGCCTGGCACCTGGCCTGGGTCAACCCACAGTGGGACTGTGGCACAATTCTTAAAGTATTTACAGACAAATAAGGGACTAAGCACAGCATTGGGCTCTAGGGAAAGAGGGAGGCCCCACCCCTCAGATAGACTCAGTCAGAAACTCATCTGTTGTAATATAGTGTAAGGACCAAAAGATACATCTCTTCTGCTTTTATGATTCCAGCTTTGTACACATTCAACCCCTTTGTTTCCATTTGTATTAATCCTGGCTTTCCTTCTTCCTCTCCCACTTACTATATTGAGAGTAAAGTCTTGGAAAAAAACCCAAAACAAAACAGTGAAAATAAAAAAAAAAATAAAAAATCCTTCAATTTGTTAACCTAAAATTAATTTTCAAGTTTGACTTTTATTTTATAAAATAAGCACAGATTTCAGGCTAGGAAAGATTGTTCAAGAAATTAACTCACCTCAACCATCTGGGACTGGTCAAAGCAATCAGTCCTTAAAGCTTTTCTCATCCTGGCTGAATTTTCAAGCCATTCTTTATTTTAAAACTGCTCCTCCTGTGGGAAAAGTCAAGGCATCTGGGTGCACCTGGCACTTACCCAGGTGTGGAAAGGGGCCACCAAGCTCTAGGGACTTTCTTGTTAAGGTTTTCACATTTGTCCCAGAAACCTTGGAGCTATCTTTCCAGGGATAGGGTGCCCCATCTTGTTCTGTTTCGTTTCTCCCTGCTCAGGCTGGTCCTTGCCAGCTGCCAGAGGAGCAAAGACACACCACAGCTTTTAATATCTGGCGAAGAGAAGCAGCAAGGTCAAGCTGGGCTTTGCTCAAGCCCCACTGGCCCCATGGAGGAAGCAGGAAGGGGGTAGAGCAGGGCTGTCACTGAGTCTCTTCCGCAGCCTCACATCTATCATGTGTGGCTGACCCAGGCAGGACAAGGCACAGCAGTCCCAAAAATGAGCAGACTACCCCTCTTCTCTCAGCTTCTGTCCTCACAGTCAAAAGCCCCAGTGTTTCCAAGGTGGGAGAGAGATGGGGATGCTTCAAGGCAAAACAGCAAATAAACAAAAAGTCTCACTAAGAAACAAGGCTTTAAGGACTCTCCCATTTATTGTAGACTAGCCCTCCACCTGTGGTCTTTACTGACCTTTCCATTTATTCACAGTCCTGCAGATGGTGATTAAGTGTTTACTAGGAGCTTTATCAGAATGCTACACATGTAGACAGTGATGGCTTCATGCATACAAAGTGCACCAGTACCATCAGAAGCTGGTGAAGTGTTTTTGTATCAGCAACTGCATTGCATGGCATATTGGTGCTCTGCTGCAATTTAACTGCTTCCCATTATATTAAACACACAATATGGTAAAACCTCACCCCACACTTCCAACTGAAAATAAATGCTTTTCACACCTCATCTGTGGACTGTTTTTGCTTAGTCCCACACTTGCCTCTCTCCCATTCCTTCTGTCTCTTTAAAATGTGTGTAGCTCTCCATAGCTGTGGAGGTAGGGTGACAAAACACAGGCTGAATTTTATGCAAGTTTTCTGAAAGCTTTCAGGTCACAAGCTATGAATGTTTTTTAAGCAGTTAGTCTACCCACTGTGATATGAGCTATCAGATGCCGACAGTAGGACAGTTTGCAGAACTAATTATGTACAATAGCACCTGTAAGGAGTGCTGTAAGGAGCTTTTTAAGAGTAAGGAAGTTTGAAGCATTTCTTGCTAACTCCTTTTGACAGCTGGTGTCTGTAGTGTGCTGTTTTTCCAATGTATGGGTTTCAGAATCACTAATTCAATCAAGGTAGGAAATTATCTCTGTTCAAAGGTTACATTTTGTTAGGTAGGTACAGTTTATCTAGTAATTTGCAACAATAATCAAAACAGATTTTCATAAGGATTAATTTGAAAACAATTTTTGAAGCTATACCTTAGTTCTCTTTTGCTGCAATTAAGTTACTGTTTTCTAACCATGAACACTCCTTGAGATTCTGAGTTTATCTAGGCTTTCACTCAACCATGTTGTCAAGCAAAGCAGATTATCCAAGCAAAATCAAATCCTTACTATCTTAGCAAAATTAAACCTATAAGGGGTCTGTAAGCAGAGTTCTTTGAAAACAAAACAGCCAGCTGAACCAAGTACTGCAGCCCATGTGCTGGAAGGAAACAATGCCATCCTGAGGCACCTGGGCAGGCCTGAGAGCTGGGCCCATGCAAACTTCAATAGTTCAGAGGCCACATGCAGGGTCCTGCACCTGGGTCAGGCCAGCCCCAGGCATGATTTCAGGCTGGCTGTGCCTGTGTGTGAATGGAAAGCTCAGCACCACCCCGCAGAGTGCATTGGCAGCCCAGAAAGCCACCCACATCCTGGGCTGCACCAAAAGCAGCGTGGCCAGCAGGGCAAGGGAGGGGATTCTGCACCTCTGCTTGGCTCTGGTGAGACCCCAGCACCAGCCTTGTGGTCCCCAGCACAAGAAGGACATGGATCTATTGGAATGAGTCCAGAGGAAGGACACAAAGGTGATGAGGGGACTGGAACACCTCTCCTATGAAGAAAGGCTGAGAGAGCAGGGGCTGTTACATCTGGAGAAGAGAAGGCTCTGAGATGTTATAGAACCTTCCAGTACCTAAAGGGGCCTGCAGGAGAGACAGAAAGAGGCGTTTTACAAGTGCAGGTAGTGACAAGGGAGAACAGCCTTATAAGCTGAAGAAGGTTGGGTACAGATTAGGCTAAGTTTAGATATTAGGAAGAAATTCTTTTGTGAGTGTGGGGAGACACTGGAACAGATTTCCCAGAGAGGTTATGGACTCCTCATACCTGGAGGTGTTTCAGACCAGCCTGGATGGGGCTCTGAAATACCTGACTTAGCAAGTCAGCATGTCAGGGGAATTATAGCTGTGTGATCTGTGAGGTCCCTTCCAGCCCAAACTATTCTATGACTCTCTGAGACACAAAATGAGTCATTTCTGTAGTGTAGATTGAATATGCCAAGGACAGGCAGATGGTTCAAACAAGTTTCAATACCCTGTAGTATAAAACTTTCATCTAAACCCACAGATTGTTAATTCAATAAGTAGTTTGTCTTGTCCCTATTAATTTATACATGCATATTATTTGACACACGGTGATCTGCAGTAGATTAGTAAAGAGACATCAGCATTCTCCTTCCCTAGCATGCAAAATTGCTACATTAGAATAAGCAAAAAATAAAAGAATAGCCCGGTCATCACATTGCAGAATTGAGTAGACCTGAGATGTAGAGAAATGTGTGACATCTATATCAATTTTAAAAATGCAGCAGTGATGTAATATTACTGACAAATTTGCAATTCATATAGTTTTGCTTGAACAAGGGCAGGAGTAAACCCAGTTTTTCACCTAGTGAAAGCACAATATATTACTTGCAAATTAAAAAGGCTTTATGTATGTTTTCAAATACAGCAGATCTATCAGGTCCACCAGAAGCACTCATCAGAGAAGTCCAAGATGCTGATTTTAATCACTTTCACTTTTGCTAGTCTGTCAGCACTTCAGCCTCAAGGCTGAACCACTTCAAGGTCACTCACTCAGTAGCTCATTGTTAGTTGTTAATTATTTGTCTGCTTTGGAAGTTTATGACACCTGGGTTTATAGAAGATTTTATTTTAGAAAATATTCCACTACACTTTGACTGCAATATGTTTATTGTAATCATATTGTTTGCATAATTGGCATAGTGTTTGCAGTTGATTTTTATCAGAATAAAATATCCAAAAGCAGGTTAAAGTCTTAAGAATTTTAAAATTTAACAATTTAGTGAGGTGAAAGCATGTAAGTGTTGAATAAGTAGACTTTTCTGTAAGAAAAACCATAGCTGCAGATTTTCAGGATAGTGCCCTTAACATCCTTTAAGTCATTTCACATATTAATTTTAATTTACATGTCTGCAAGGTAGCTATTAAAGAATTTTGTACCATGCCATAAAAAACAAAATTAAAAAGGATCAATGCACATCTTATACTCAGCAAGATGAGATATTACAAATGGAAATTACTTGCTACATATAGAATTGTTAAAGATCAGCTTGCATGTACCTTCTTACTGACAAACAACTTTGAAATGTCATCAGCAGCTTAAGTTTGTTCTCCTTTTTCTGTAGTTATCAGTTATTGCCTTCTTATGAGAAAAGTCACATGAATCCAAAGTAAGATAATTTCCTTTTCTGTCCTAGCTTCTTTTTTTTTGTGGTTGATATGCTCTCAAAAGAATAGAAACTCACCTATTTTTACCAATTGCACACCCACATTTCTTGTCTATGCAGAGGATTTGCATGAAAGCCATTTCACTAAAACCGTGTTGATGTGCTTGGCCAGGTCAGACCAAAGGGTCCAGTAATATTTTCCCCCCTGCAAGTGAGAGTCAACATCCTTAATAAAGTAAATGGACATCCTGCTTTTCCAAAGCTGACCAGAGGTATGAGACAGAGGACTTGGCAGCAAAAGCTGAATTGGCTTGGGAAGAAGAGTGAGACTACCACTCCCAGTTTGGGATATATTTTATTTCATTAGGACTGTAACAACTCCCTCTCTCCTCGTTCCTCATAATTGGCAGCAATATTCAAAATGAACCACTATTTTTTCTTATGTTTCTTCCCCCCTAGCTGGGTTAGTTTGCTGATCCCAGTGCAGGGAGTCCCAGCAGCTTCAGCCAACCCAGCCTCATGAATATAAGGAAATTAGCACAGATGCCTTCACCTTCTAAAGCCTAGTCCATGCCTGAAGCATGTTAAACTGGCCAAATGAAGGAGAAATATAAACTAGGAAATACTCCTGAGCACCTGGCATCCTCAGAGCCCGTTCCAGAATGCAGCTCCAGAGGGCTGACAAGGAGGGGTGGTTTGCAGGCATCACTGTTAAAAACAACTCTCTCCTGCAGCAGCGTGCCCTATCACTGCTCACAATGGAAGGGCTGTGATGTCTTTCTACTTCTCTCAAATCCAGTTTTACCTAGGAATTTACCAGCTTTGTATAAATCTACCCACAAGGAAAAAGTGAGCCAGCTTTTTATTTCTATCACAGACCAGCTGTAACTGAATCATAGCTCAAAAGCTACAGAAAAAGTAACTGAAGAACAAGTGCTTTTGTAGGTTGTCTTAAGTGCTGCTCTACAATTACTCCAGTCTTTAAAGTAACTGAGCTTTGATTTGAATTTTTTACATCAAGAGGAGCTTCCTATAATACTAATAACAGAGCTCTTAAAACTTACTCAAAATGGCTTCTCACTTCCTCATTTAAATGCATTAAGAATGAGTTTTGTTTCCCATTAATATTTTTTAGTGGCAGATTTCTGTTCCTGTTCTTACAGAGCAAGGTGGCAGTCAAACCCCTTTCAATAATTACTCAGGAAAAGCAGAATTCAGGGCTGCCAATAGTATTATTTCTTCAGCATGACAGAATAGAGGCAGTCCAGATAGTACTAAGCAAACACATATGACAGCATTATCAATCCCCTTTTCTTCCTTTTAAAGAAAAAAAAAAAAGTAAAAGCTCTAAATCTGTTAGCTATAGATGTGACTATTACCAGCTGCAAGTATAGTACTATGAAAGGAAATAGTAACTGCATAATTTTAATGATTTATATTTTATAGACACAGCACTGTGTAAAAAATTATTACAGATTTTGGTAGTCTCAGTATATTGCATATGAAGGCAGTAAGAAAAAGTTTATACCAGTGGCATTCTTTCCTAGTTGAATCTTGAAATATTTATTTTTTTAAAAAGTCCTGGGGTCCAGTGCCTCTAAAATGAAAAAACTAACTTGGTTAATATTTTATTAGATGAGAGAAATATTATTTTTAAATGCAAAAAGGCCTCTAATCTTTTGGGTTCCCATTTTGGTAAATACTATTTGATTACCTATCGAGAACTGAGCTACTGATAATCTGAATATTTTAGAGAATTTAGATCCTTTAAGGCCAGCATCATACCTAGGCAAGCTCAAAAGTGCAGGTGTCTGAATATCTTCAATTTATTTTGTAAAAATAGTAAACCTTATGTAAATAGTGCTAGTGGTACCAAATATTTCCCCCCTAAGCTCTGCTCCAGCTGACACCAGGACTGAGAGGAATCCTGTTTAAATCCTAATCTCTTTTCCAAGAGCCAGGGTAAGGCAGAGACAACAGGCACTGAGGAGCCAGGCAGTGCACTCCCCAGCTAGCAGAGGGGCACAGGGTGTGTAATGCTTCCAGAGAGAAAAGCAAGAAGGCAGCTCCTAATCAGGGCTGGGTGGTGAGGTGCACGCTTTAATCGATACATCTGAATGAGCATTTTCTTGTGCACAATGGAATAAACATCTTGTCTGCTTTCCCCTCTCAGCTCAGTCTCTCCCTTTCTGGGTTTCAAATTCAAGTTCCTTTCTTCCCTTGTCAAAGCTTAATTATATCCCCTCAGTTGTTTATCACAGTTGGTGAGAAGTGATCAGAAAGAGTAGCAGATATGAATAAGAAATCCCTGGAATACAAGGTAAGCTGTGGAGTCTGTTACATTTTAGAAGAAAAGAAATTTCAAATGAACCCACTTAGGGTTAACACTGGCAGGTTTTGCATCTTCTTTTCCCACTCTCAGCTGTATGTTCTTTTAAATAGGGCATCCACTGAAATAGCTCAAGACTGAAGTTCCCACTGAAACCATGAGGGACTGGGGGAAGATGGATACTGCACGTATTTCAGAACATTATCTGACAAGATGGTTGCAATTTGTTCAACCCTTCAGACACAACTTTTCCTCACAAACTGGAGAACAAATGCAGAAAAACAGATTACCACTACTTGTTTCCCAGCCTTGAACAACAAGCAGATGAGCTGATCTATTGAAAATCTATTGAAAACACACGCTATGCTACTCTATTATCCTTTCCAAGTCACAACCACAGATTCAAGCAGCTGATTTTTAACCTCAAAACAAACATAAAACTGCAGAAAATGTGCAAAACCACGTATCTCAATGATGCACTCCTTCACTTATACAAAGGAAAGATTTTTTTGTGTCCTTGCCACCATGTCCACGGTAAAAGAGGGTTTGATTTGAACCAGAGGAAATCATCTTCAGTGCAAATAATGTAAGCACAGTCAAGCAGATGTTTTATTTGTGTGTATTAAGGGAATGGTGAAGACACCATCTTAATAAAAGTGTTCAAGAAAATTACTTGATTTTTCACTTCAGAATGATACGTACAGAAAATTTTCCTGAGACCAGGTGTATTAAAACTATGCATCAGAACAATGTGAGCATAAGCGAATTTGGTTCTTCACATTCACCAGAAATCCCCAATTATCTATTCAATTATTAGTTTATCTAAATCATTTCATCTTCAATGCAACAAAGTGTAAATATTTTTTTCTAGTATGTAGCTAATCCCCAGAACATAAAGCAAATACTGATTACATTTCTTGATTAACAAGGTGGGGAAAGGCTATGCATAATGACAATATGACCAAATCACTTGTAAGAGTACTTTCACAGTTTAGGAGGGAAGGCTGCTTGAGTGAGTGAAGAATAGAGATTCAGCTATATTAATTTTTATCAAATAAAATATCTCATTCATTACTATTTCTCCTAAAGCAAATCATGCTTCTTTTCTTACTATATCTTAAAGATTTCAAATTTTCTTTTTATGTGGTAGTCTAGAACTTGCATAAATTGGAATGGTCAAAACAAATTGATGGCTAAGAATGTATCAACCATTGCAAGGTTTAATGTGCTGTGAAGATTAACAAAAAAACTTAAAAAAACATTGAATAAGGCAACCAATTAACTAGGAAACAATCAAAACATTTGTTTGAATGCAATTATAGATGTTATACCAATTTTTCATTATGAGTTAGTAAAAGTACTGTCAGTTGCACAAAATTAACATAATTTTCTCACCTTTTGTTGACTTCTTCAAAGATAGATTTGCTTCTCTTGTTCATTATCTGTTGTTTAAATGGCTACTTTGATATTGTGATGCTTTTATGTTTGCAAGCAATTGTTACCAGCTACAAAGGCAGTTAGTGTTTTAAAGTACCATAGAAATAAACATGTCAGAGAAAAATGTAGAATCACAGAAATGTAGACATTTCAAGGAACACAAATAATGGCCTGTGTTACTGAGCCCTCATCTTTTTCCTAAAGGCTGCTAGCACCCTTCCAATTTTTACTGCATTACTTCCTAAGTACTGCTGGTTGAATCTAATTTTGCTTTTCATTTCCATTCCTCAATCCTACCATGGCACATCAAGTAGAAAAATGACTTCCTATGTGTCTTTTCTCTCAGACTTGACAGCTCAATATGCAGGGTTAGCCTTCAGGTAATGTTATAATACAAGGGGGTTCCTCCCTGCCCAGCTCCAAACCCATTTAACACACCCCAACTGCACTCTCATAACTGCATTCTTTCTTCCCCTTCTGTGTCCTGTGTTTGGCAATGCCAGAAGAAATTTTTATTCTTGTATCAGTGCAGCCTTTTTCCACACAACATGCCCACAACTGAAATCACTCACAGGCCAGAGGGGACCTGGAGTGTAAACACAAAAGCTGCAGATGGAGCCACAGCAGTTGCCTCCTTTTCTCTCTGGGTTGAAACTTTTGCTTCCTCAGGTTTGTAGATGGACGTTGGATTCAAAAACCTGTCTTTCTGATATTACTATTTTAAAAACTTTTCAACTTCCTCTCAACATTAGTAAATTTAAGTCTGTGTCCACATTTTTCCTCCATTAGTTAGATTAGCCAGTTCCCCTCTCTGTTTTGAGGTGAAATTGTTCCTTGGGTCTCGATTCCATATAATGATTTTTCAAACATGCAAAGTTTTTCTATCCTTTGGCACAGTTATGTGTAAAGATATTTGCACTAAGGTAGAATAAAAACTTCATTAGAAAATTCCATGTGTCTATTTAAGTTCTATCTCTCAAATTCTAAGTCAACATTTAAAAGAGGCGAGGCTTTTTCATTAATTTTATTATTACTACCAAAATTTTAAATCCATAGTTCAACTATTAAACTAATTACAGTTTAAACTAATGGTGGCTAATCACCAAGAGTGGTAGCACTAATTTCCAACAACTAGTATGGCAAGAAAAAACTGAGTGCATTTTCTTATTCTAGCCGCCATAAGCCTTTATAAATATAATTTCTTTAAGCAGTATAAAAGAAATGCTTTGAATTTGCCATCCTTAGAGCCTGATCTGTGCTGCTAAACCCTGGACAAAACTTTGTAATGTTATTGGAAACTCCCAGGGTGAGGGTATAATTGGTAAATTCAGCGTTCCTTCATATAATTTTTAACTTTAACATTCACTCTCACAAAGTTCAAAGTCTATAGAATCTGCTACAGACTCATGTTTTGATTGACAAGAGGTCAATCAGTGCTGCCTACTTTTTGAGCTGCAGCTCCCCTTCAGAAACCTGTGAATTTATATGCAGCTCTCCAAACTGGCACTCCCATTTTCCAGAGCCTTCCAAGGCTGAGCTACACTTCCTGTGAAACATCCTTATGTCTGTGTTGGCTCCATGAAACTTTAGCTCCCACCTGTGTTTGATCACCAATGTTCAAGAGCCACCTAGTGAACACAGGATGTCTCACTCTCCGTTCTCCTGCTAATGGAGATGACAATATTCTGGCTGGAGTAAGGAAGGGAGGGTCTGTCACGTGCAGACGTGTATATAGGGCACTCTTGTATGGCAAGTGTTTAAATTTAAGCTTTCAGTTTGATTTCAGGCTATGTCAAGTACAGGAGAGAACCACAAAAAGAGTGACTGAGTGCTATCCATGTTGTTTTGAAATGGAAATATAATCGCAGCTGAAAGTGTCAAGCAATATTTGTCTACAGCCACAGCTAAGTAGGTCTTGCCAGGGTCCTTGAAAATAGGCCACATTGGCTCTAGCAATCTGAAAGGGAAATCCAGATTAATATAAACCTTTTTATCACTCTGTCTCTGTTCACAGTCAGGATAAATTCACAGTTTTTCATCTTTTGTATTTATAGCACACAGGACTTTAACTACAAGAAGCAACTTCCATCTCTGCAAAGGTGTCTGAACTGTGATGATTCTGCTATCTGAGCAAGAGTTCCCTAACTTTGATAGCTTCTGTATCCTAAAATACCTTTAATATACTGGTCCATCCATTCAAATATAAGTTTTCAGTCTGACATTATAGAGAAATAAAAGTGATAGAGAGCTGAGCATTTGGCCTAGAAATTCAGTTTTAATATAATTTTAATGTTTTAAATGGTATTCACAGGTGCTTTTCTTTTTCACCCAAGAATATGAAGGACTCACGTTATGACAATGGCATGGCAAGTTATCTCTCAAAACCAGCAACACAGACTGTAAATTTAAAATACCCAGCTAAAGTGAGATACTGAGGGATAGCCAAGGGTTTCATTTTCTAGTGCCAATTCTCCTGCAAGTCTTGAGATCACCAGCCAGAGGTCCTGGGTCTTTTCCATGACACAACACAAAACATTTTTCACCAGCTCTGTGACACAAAAGTGTTTCACCCATGGGTATGAGTTGAGGTGTGCCTCTGGTGGACCCACAGCTCATCCTGAAATGAACTACCATCTTTTTATTGATTAGAGGTCTGCTTTTCCTGCAGTACAATTAGCACACATGCTACCTTCTCATGGATTTTTAGCAGTGTGCCCACCACTTTTCCCATGTTTTTGGGTACCAGATTCTGATACATTTCTGACAACCATCATTAGTATAGATAACAGGACATAACACCATCTGTTCAGAACTGATATTTTCTCTGCAAAATCATGTTGTGCAGCTGATTCTTGTCATCTGTTATCTCAAAGTTTCTAATATTTCACTTCAGCTTTAGCTATGAGCAGACTTATGAGATGCAGATTTGTGACTGAGGAAGCAGATCAACAGTTACTGACTGGCTGCAGTTCTACATTCAAGAAGAAACAAGTTACTTTCACCCAGCTCAGCCAGGAGCTCTCTGAAGCCTTCCTGTGTTAGGAGTATTGCCACTCCTATCAAACCTGATAGAAAAATATCATCTAGAATATTCTCCTGCATTGCTGTTTCATTGCCCCAAAAGAGAAGTTCAGGAAATCATTATTTTCAATCTTCATTAGAAGTCACTTGTCAAACATTTAACTGCCAACAGATATACACTCTAACTCTTATAAAATGCATTAAGAAGTAATTTAAGAGTTAATGGCACATATTTATTTTGCACGTCTCCCTTTCCTTTTCATTTTTAAACATTTTGGGTCTACAAGGACTCTAAACCCAAAACTGTGACTCAGCTTTGGTTTGAAGCCTTTGGGGAGGGTAAATTCAAGAAAAATTTCCTAACCAGTACAAGCAGTGCATTGGTGCAAGGAAGAGCAGTAACCAGTCCAAGTATATTCATTACTCAGGTAGGATAATATAATACTTTACCCATCTATAGAATATCTCACCTGGCAAATATCTGTGTCATAGAGTAAGGCTGGAAAAATATATTTTATGTCAAGAATAAGTTGTTAAATTTGGATAATCATGCTTAAAACAGAGTGCAACTGCTTGTCATGACGAGATGGACACCTTCAGCAGACCTTGGAAAAAGAGATCCATTTTTCCATGAGCAACAGGGATTATTAATCCCAAATTCTTGTTATTTAGACTTTTGACTGTGATTCATGCTGCTTTTACACTTACATCATCAATCTTAGCTGGGTGGCAGAAGTGCTGCTGCTCTACAGGCCAACTTTCAGGGAATTGATAAAAGCAAGCAAACTGTGCCCCCTGACAATGAGGATTTTTCCTTTTTTTTGGGTTCCCACTGCAGTCCTACCAGACTGTCCCAGAGGCTGTGTGCTGTGAGCATGCCTCCTTGCCCCTCCCTAGATTTAGACAACAGCATTGCAACAATTGTTTTCACTGTCCTCCTGCCTGGCTGGCATTGTCAAGGCACTTGGAGAACGAGTTTCATACATCTCTGGTTTAGGCCATGCTGTCAAGACAGAAGAGACAGATACCTACAGCTTCATCACTGCTGCAGCAGCCTGCTGCTGGGTTGGCATTTACCCATCAAAAGAAACATTGCCTGAAGAATTTCCTCTGTCCAAAGATAAAAGGAATACAATACTTTCATGGTAAATTTGTCTGAGCGCGTTCTGTTACTACTCTTAGGGCATGAAATAAGAAGCTGTTTGTAGAGATCATATTCCCAAACAAAGTACCCTGTGGGAAGAGCCAGATGCTCAAAGGTAGTTAAGTAACGCATCTTTATCGTAGCTGTCACAATATTCCCAACCAGAATATATTTTCACAGCTCCCTACATGCTGAACTAACTTCTGCAGCTATCTGTCACACACTGGTCAAGCACGTGCAGCCCCTCTCCTATGGTGTGAATATAAAAGGCACACAAATATGTAAAAGTAGCATTTCATGTGCAATATTCTGTTCAGTGGGTCAACAAGAGACCCCCTCAAGTACTGAAGCTGCAGCTGTTGCAGGGATTAGGAAGTCTTAAGCAAAGATTCAACTTCTGGATGCAGTGCAAGTTCTATTACTGTATTCCAAAGGCTTTTGAAAGTCTTGGGGCTCGTATGAGTCATACCAATGGCTTTTATAGCAACATTTAAACAAAGAAAATTTACTTTTGTGTTAAGCATTTGTAAAAGTTTCACCACAACTGAGGACTACCTTTTGCTATATTTTGCTATTCTTGCACCAGGTCTCTGCTGGTCTCTCCTAGAAGCCCCTCTGGAAATCCCATCAGTGAGAAACACAAGGCTCAGCAAGGATTTGGGGAAACAAGCACCTGTCACTCTGACTCCCTGTCATGACTCAGGGCTTTGCTCCTCCTGTACTTTCACATAAAATGCATAGCCACTCGGGTTCACAGCATTTGAACCTGAGAGATGAGGCCAAATTCTTGAGTCATTTAAGAGCTGGTGGAGAAAGGAGAAAAGCAGCCACCCCCTGCCAGCTGGAGCCTTACTTAATTCACTTACACTTCATCTCAGCACGCTACATTTTCAGGTAAGCCACACAGAGCAGAGGTGACATTAACCATGCCATAACTTGTTTTTCTTCTTTTAGATCCCTTTGACCTGGCCTCTTAAGACCTTTTGGTCCCCCAGTTAAATACCTCAAGAACTTGTTGATGGTCATGAGTACCCATGTCCCAGTCCTCTGTTTTACTAAGAGTCCCTGTGTGATTGTTGGCTCCAGTATATCTATGCCTGTCAAGCAGAAAAATGGCTGCTCATAGCAGGTAAAACCAAAAATCAAACCAGAATGAGTGGCTCAGATGTTGATGTGACTGCTGCCTAATGCCATAGCAACCTGACACAGTTTAAAGCTTCCATGCAGGCCTAAAGAGGAGCTCTCAAGCTTTAAACAGAGTAACGATAACTTCATTTAGGTATATTTAAACAATTTTCTTATATGTGATCCTTTGAAATATCTGATCTAATGTTCTTGCTTGAGCTTTTTCAAGAGATCCAGGAGCAACCTACATTTGCACAGCACGATAGACACAGAGAAGTTAGTTTTATAACCTGCCTTTCTTAATTGCCCTGTTTTCAACCTTCTCTAAGTTTTACTCATGTATTTTTCCTTTCATCTTCTCTTTAGCTGGGAGATAGATGAAATGCCAGACCAACAAAATAGGGATGTAGTCTAAAACCTAAGCCTTTAGTTGACCGATAGCAAATACTCTTGGGATCCAGCTGAGTTCTAGCTTTCCTCAGTCTGTACAGGTACACTGCCTAATCCTTCTCATCTGCCTCACTTGTGCTGGCAGCCAAATGCTTATAAATATTTTGCTGGGTTGCAATTGTTATATATATGACACATATCTTACTAAAGCTTGCTCACTGTCTTTGGGAAAATGGGGAAAATTAAAACCCTTGTCATAATTAGGAAGTTCATCAGAATTGCTATTTAAAATCTCCCAATCACAAAAACACTTACCAAATCTTACCAAACCCTTACCTTCCCAGTGTTTTGATCCTGAACATAGAAAAATATTTCTAGATTTATAAAGCCTGTCATATTGATGACACCAAAACTTAGCCCTTCTGAGTGTATACAGAGAGCAAGTTTTATTGCAGCAAGGGAACTTAATCCACCCCAGCTGGGCCAAGCTTATTTAAATGGTTTCAGCTGACATACATTTATCTCCTCTGTCTTATCCTATTCCCTCAGAATTGTGCTTTGCCTTAAAAAATAATACAATGTTGTTAAAACAAATTCTGAGAATATAATTTCTAAAATGTGGCTCCTGAAGGCAGATGACCTTTTGGTTAGGGAAGAAAATATTATTAGTCCAACCAAATGTTAATTACATTTGGATTAAACTAGGTAAAACATTTAGTCCTGCAAGCACTAGAATTCCACAACTAAACATCATATTTAAATTTTGTAGTGCAATACACAGTTTTTGTTTCAATATTTCCATGACCTTTTCTCCAATCTGTAGCAATTCCCCAGATTGCAGGTGCTTGCCCTAGACTAGCTTTTACTATTATTTCTGTTCTATGCTCGCCACAATTAATTTATTATAACTTTGATATTTACTCCTCACTCCACTTTCCCACATGATTCATTACCACCCTTGAGCTCAACCTTACAGATTTGCCAGTGCAGATATGACCAAAAGGAGTGGGCCCAATGCTTCCCACATCACACTTGCTGCATGTGAAGAGCACAAAAAATGTGTACACAAGCTGTAAATCTCCATAATCTTCTGCTGAATAAGTTACTGACAGCAAGTCCTTTCATAGCCGACTCTGGTTAAGGTGACGTCAGCATCTAGACTGGAGAAAATCTGTGTGTTCTTTAGCATGGACATGTTACCTAACTCTGTTTTTTCAGGGCATTTTTTCCCAGTTATTTGGTGTAAATTACTGTGTTCTTTCATATAGCAGACAGAAGTTGAGAAATTAACCTTTACTATTAACCTTTACTTCATTCTTTGTGTGTACTCCTCCAGGCCTTGTGAGTACAGTGTTTTTTCAAAGTATTCTCTTAAGAGGAATTTTTTCTATTAATTTCTATTGTTCTTCTGAATATTAAATATTTTTGCATTGATAGAACAATTTATGGAAAAAGGCCTAAAATGTAAGGGTAATAATCTGTAAGTCTCTATTGGTTATTATTGTATCTCTAGTTGGTTGCAATTATTGTATCTTCTTTCTCTATTAATAACTCAGGGTAGATTTGTCCTGACTCTCAGTGTGGGTGAGAGAGAGTGAAGAAAGCAATGGAAACTGCAGTGCTGTTTCTGCACTGCAGTGCTGCCATCCTGGCTCACAGGACTCCCCAAGGGAGGATTACAGGTTTTGTTGGACCAGACCTGCATTTTGTCAACTACACAAGCACAAAAATTACTTCCATCCAGCACTGATTAGCGATAGCATTCATAATCAGTGTCATTACTCTTACTTGCTCTTTGTTAAAGAGTCATTTCAATTTCTCCTGCAAAATCAGCCTCTAACTAGAAAGGACAACATCTGACAAAAAGAGATCTTGGTTAAAGCTGACTGCCCTCCCTCTTCACTCTGTAGCATTTTGTAATTAGCAGTTTATGAAAATGCAGTTGTGGAAGTAGGGTACTATTTTTTCCCTCTCTTCACAATTTTCCCTAATTACTGTGAAACCTACGCAAGTGATGCTGTAGTTCCCAGTCATGCCAGAGTTTTCTCTCTCAACACTCAGGAGCCTTTCCTCAGTGGGGCAGATTAATACAGGTTTCCAGTACCTTTTGGAGTTTTCCTACAGAAAAAGGCAATTCTTTTTGCATGTCTCTTTGTGATCAAAGTTAAACCTGTCCAAGTCAGAATTCAGAATGACTTAATTTTTTAATTAAGACATTACACACAGGAGAGAGAGCTTTCCTTGGAAACTTGGTTCAGTTTGTTACTAGCCCCACAGGGTGCCTGAGATCTAATGAAGTGAAGGAGGCCCTAATTATGTAGCCCAGTGACAAAACACCACTCCATTCAGGGCAAAGCAGAGGCATGAAAAGGTTAGGATGACCTTTTCGTGCCTCTGCTTTGCCCTGAACAGACCTTTCCTGTACAAGTCTTAGATAACCTACAAAAAGGAGAGTTGAAGTCTGTATTTCTTCCAAGAGGGACCAAAGGACCAAACTGGAGGAAAAGCAACAACCTTAAATGACCTTTTACTTAGAAGAAAGGTTATCAAACCAAAAGGTGAGAGGTTATTTACTTTAAGGCTTGAAGGGAAACACGCGTAACTGATTCAAATGATATTAAGCATTACATTGTCTCAACAGTTTACTTAAGACACTTTTAATCAGCATTTAACTGATCAAAGTATTAACTCAAGAATTTAGCTGTGCATTTTCAACATAAGTTATTTATCTTTGCATTTGCAACATAAGGGATGTGATTAATTGAAGGGTTTCTTGCTGTACACAGCTAACATTTCTTTAAAACAGTCAAATAATTTTTGCTATCTAGGGACAGTGTTTCATTTAGGGAATAGTTTTCATAACATATTTAATTAACACTAAAGTCCTGCATGCCTTAAGTTTAGGTTGAGGATAACATGCAATAGAGGAGCCTGCCCATTTCTAAGAGAGGCAGAGAATTTAAGTACAGCTTGGTAAAGAAATAAAATACAGAAATGTTAATTCTTTCTGGTTTCTTTGGTGTACAATAGAAATATTTCTTCCATGTGTCATCTATTCCAGAGAATAGACTTGCATTTACAGAAACTAGTCCAGAAAGACAATGATTAGGGAGGTTTGTAAAAGCAGACAAAAAACTCTATTTTTACTGCAGACCTTTCAATGTGGTAAGTTGTGTGACAGCAGGTGACTTCATGCACTATTTAATTTGTGGAGTTCTTCAAAGAAAATAATCCAAATGCCCATTTCTGTAGCTTGTCTTTTGCCTTTCTTTTGGTTCATGTACTATTTCAAAATGCTCATTTCTGCATCTGTTACAATTCTGACACCAGTACATCATTAATTAATGGCAACATGGTTTTCAAATTGCAGACTGAGGACAGTTACTCAGAACATGTATAAGACATCCTCTTTCACTAAAACGATGCCTCGAGTATAATTTTCAAGAAAGCAAAGGTTGCTTGCTAATTCAGCCTTAAGATAACTGTTCATTAATTGCTGTCTGTGTGAGATACAGCAGAAGCTTTATTGGTTTTCTTGTAGCTTAAATTTTCTAATGAGTGTAATTAGGGAATACTTTTTACTAAGTTCTTCATTTATTAAATATACCTGTTCCTTAGAAATGCCAGAGAAGCCTCTTACACGGATAATAGTCTTAAAGTAATTAAAGTTGATAGGAACCTATCAGAATTCATTTTCTAGTCAGATAGAATTTGCTCTGGTCCTAAGGGCTTTCTAGTTCATTTCTGTGTAAGATTTTTGATCTGTGTTCTTATCATCTGGGAACATGTCTGAGCAGTCAGCTAAGAACACCTCGCATCAAAAGACTCACCTCATTTGGAAGCAGAACTGATTATTTTTTTGCTGCTCATTCTATTGCTCAGAAGAAAATATCATGCATGATGTAAAAGATCCACCTCTTCAAGCTTCAACCAAGGATCTATGGCATGAGAATAATTCATGTCTTAAATTTCTAGCTATTGGTTTGCACCTCTGTTTCTTGATTTTGTTTCTGGAATTTACAAGTTAAGAGTTTGCAGGAGAAAGATCTCTGTCTAGATCTTTCCTGATAGACCCTCCCAGTGGAGTGATTTCATATGGCAAATATTCCTGGAGATAAATTATTTAAACCTAGGGCCTGTACATATACACAGAAAGGAGGAGAAAGGGAGAAAAATTATCTGTGTAAGTAAACAAATATCTGCCAACACGAGCTGAGAACATCAGGCCTGTGGCATCAGCTTGCAGGGGGACTGACTGCAAGCCACCAGCATCAGAAGTGCAAAACAGCCTTTCAGTAAAATTGCTGTCACCTTCCCATGGGGCTGGTGTGTTAGCAAGCTGCCCTGGGACACCGCTCTGCCAGGGCCAGCCCAGAGGTGTGTCAGCAGCCTGGGTGCTGGCCAGGGAATCTGTAACCCTGTGAAAACCCATCTCCCCAAGAACACACCCTGGCAGCTGCCCAAGGAATATCTTCTCCTGCCATCCCTCAGGCTAAAATTATGCTCCAAGCAGCTTGAGGACTGGGCAACAGGATCAACAGTGCCCAAATTTTGGGCTTTGGGAGCTCCAGCAGACCTGATAAAACAATGCCTTTTTGATAAATGTTTCTGAGATTCCATTTCTGAGGAAATCTGTTGCACTTGTGGGCAATGGAGACAGGCTTTCCCCATGGCAGGGACTGCAGTGCGTGCTCACAGGCTGGCAGAGCTGCAGCATCTGTGCCCCTGCTGCTCCAAAAAAAGCCTTTCCTCTGCCAAACAAGATGAGAAGTGATGTCTGCAGAACATAACTGAGCAGGGCTGGGGCCAAGAATTCCGTCCTCACTTCTGAGGCCCTGAGAGAGCTCCAATCCTTGTTCATCTCCAAGAACCTCCATTATGAGAGATTTCAATTAATTTTAGATAGGGCTGCAGTGGTTTTCTAGTTACCTGACAGAAAATAGAAACTGCACTGCCCTTTCAGTTTCCCTATAGCCTACTCCACCTCAGGCTTGAAATCTACTTTTGAAAAGCCCTAGGTTTTGCATATATTTCTTCCATCAGTAATTTCTTGTTGCTGAAAAGAAAAGTGAACTCTTCATTCAGAATCTAGGGTTGCCCCCTGCAAGATTCTCCAAGATAGAAATAATCATGGTCCCCTTTAGTTTGCATACTGATGGTATCTCATAGCTATCTAATTGCCTACCAAACCAGAAATTCTTCCATCTAAAGCACCTCCAGCTTGTACAAGTCATTATAGAAAAAAAAAAAAAACAAAAAAACAAAACACCAAATCTGGAGCCATAATTACAAGGGCCTTACCTCACAAATTTCACATGCATCTGAATCACCAAAGAGGTCATGCTAATTGGAAACTACCTGAGGAAAGTCATGTACCATAGGAAATTTATTTTGGCTTCCATGTCTCCCAAACAAACAAAGTCTCTTCAACACAGTTACTTCTCCTGACAGAAACCAACCAATTACTGAAATACAAATCTGAACAATGCTACTCCAGGGCACAATTCAGGATAAGAGCAGATTTGGGAACACCTACACAGACTTTACACAACATTGAATGCATCACCTTTAACTCTTCCAGTGACAAACTGAATAAACACACCATGTCCATGAGCCTAACCATGGATTTAAAGTCTGCACCCAGTGTTGCACAAACTCTGTTAGACTTCAGTCAACAGAGATAATTCAACAGACTTAAGACCACAGTCATGATAATAGTAAAAAGGGCCTGCTCAGCATCCAGTATCTAACCATGATCATATGTGGATCCCAAATCAATAAAAATAAAGAAGAAGGATGAGAAAAGGGAAAAAAAAGGATCATAATTATTTCATACTTAGTTTGCTTTGCTTCTCGGTGAGCAACTGGTAGAAGGAAGCCACTTCAGCAGCTCCTTGCTGTGAATGTTCCTGTAACTTCTACATAATCCAAAGCTCCTAAAGCTGTGTGTGTTATATATTTTTATGCACTGCACTTGTTTCACTGGGAGATTACAGGACATAAGTTCTCTGAGACATGTGATTTTGCTGCAAGAGGTGAACATTTGGCTTCTACCTGGTGCAAAGTTTTCATTAAACTGAATGTCTTTCCACATTTACTTTACTTGTTGAGAAGCATACAGTTAATGAGACATCATTTATTCATTTCATGATCATGGCAGTAACATCTACTACGTGGTACTAATTGTAGAAGTGAGCAGCCTTTGTATAAGTCACTTTGTTTAGTTTTCATTCTTTAGCCTGAATGCAAATTTTAATTTTATCTGAATAGGGCAATTTTTTCTTATTCAACTAGTGCATACCAAGCTTAGCAATTCTTACACTTTATAAATTTCACCAAAATATTTTTCAGGTTAGATTTTCCTTCTATTGAAATGGCTCCTTTTCCAAGTGCTTGTGATGAAAGTAGATTTTGAAAAATTACTTTCAAATACTCAAATGTATATATATATATATATATATATATATATATATATATATAATTTAATGTGTTTTGTCCAGTTTTAATGTTTTTGGAACCTGAAGATAGTAACTGTAATAATTTCAGTACTTCTTTAGCAAAATTGTGCTTTATGTTTATAGTCATAATTTTAAAATATCTGAATGTTGGGTTGAGTTTTGAAACTACTCTCACCCAGGGCTGTGGAGAGAAAAAAGAGTAGTTTATTACAAAAAGAGTGTGTGATTACAGGTTGCTAAGGCTGACTTGAAAATAACCAGGACAAAATTTCAAAAACAGTGGTGAATGTGCATGAATTATTCCCCAGACAATCCACTTATAGTTCTTTTCTGTTAGTCTGAATGATTTCCTATTTCTTAAATCTAAAAATTGTCCTTTCCTGCAGTTATTTGAGTGGTATCTTTTGCTAATAAAAAGAACTTTGTATTTGTCAGTTAGAAAAGAGTATGCTTGTTTAACCGAGTAACATTTTAAAATCAGAATTTTCTCTCAGCCAGCATCTCATTAACACATACACAAAAAGCACAGTAGTATAATAGGATAAAAATATGAAGAATTTAATTGGTATTTTTCTTCTGTCATTAGCAACTTTTTTGGGACCTACTTTCCAGTAAAATAGTATTATATTCCCATGGAGGTGTATGATACATTAAACTCTATGTTGCTATTAAAATTGTTAGACTAAATCAAGACAAAGATCTATCACATAATACATAATGTTCAGCTGTAGCAAAATAGCAGAATAATTATGAACCTAGTTATGAGATGTACAGACAACTGTGCAACCCAGCTTATTAACTGGCATAGGGAATTGTTTAAAATGCTTCACATGGATAGTTTATTTCAGAAGACAGCACCAGAACTTGCAAAGCTTCTTCATTTTCATTGTCCAGAGAGTATTATACTTTAATGTCAATTGCTGACAGTGAGTTTTTCCACTTAACTACATCAAGAAATAATCAAGAGTTAATTAAACCACTCCTTTTTGTTCATGGACTACTGATACTTGAAGCCCTACAGGCATGAAGTTCTTGAGTCCTCAGAGAATAAGCTGATGTTTCCTCGCCTCCTGGAAATCTTTTGACTAGTTGACTTTATCAGACAGCACAGGGAAGTGTTCACCTGGAAAAATATTGCTCCAGATCCTGGCATTCAATGCACCCACTCACACAGTTGGGTGAGAAAACTCCTCTGCCTTGTCATTCTTTTATTGTCTGGGGTAGCAAGCAGTAATAATAATTTTCTCCAAAACTCCTGTTTCTCCAGAAGCAGTGAATGCCAGTGAAATGGACTCTGCTGCCTTTGGTACCCCAGGTAATAGAACGGCAGGCGCGCTCGAGGCTGTGTTTATTCTTGGACACAGGGGACTGGGTTCTGGATCACAACTTAGAAACATTACAAAAGTGCCTCAAAGTACTTTCTTGCTTAGGGGTAACCTAAATATATAGCCAACATTAATCTCCAGCTATTATTTCCATTTGAGACATCCCTTAGCCATGGAAATACATGGCCAACTCAACTGCAGTCTGCCTTCAGAGGGCTACTTTTAGCATGGGACCCCAGCTCCAGTTTTATAGCTCCCATTTGTCTGGGGTCATAGGTTTTCATTGCAATGGAAGCAAGCAGATTTTCAAATGCTGCTTGGCATGTGTTAGTATGCCAAGGAAATACTCTTAAAAGATTGTCAGAGACTGATTCCTCTTTCATAGAGAGAGGGATGCTTGGCATTCTGCTACAACTTCCCACATTTACCTTCTTTTAGGAAGACAGCTGACACTACTGCATTGTGACACTACAACATTGCTGTTATAATTAACAATTTGCAAGTTCCATGGTATATTTCTCTTCTTACGGGAGATTCAGCTCCTTTGTCTACTAGTTTTCACAGGAGCCAAACATACCACCAGTTAGATGAGTAACTAACTCCATTTTAAAGACTTTTTTTACCATAGATCTCATCTCAGTTTTGGGGTTTTTTTTTTGCTTTTTTTTTTTTTCCCCCTTGGCTCCTTTCTCTTAAAATTTCACTTCATAACTGTGTGTTCTCATGGTATGGATATTTTTTCTCATTTCTTTCTAAGTTACAGTTGTCTGACACCCTAATGGCTTATTATCTCTCTGAAACCTTGCACCCTTAATATATTTCTCATCCACCTAAGAGAAAGAGCTTAGGGAAGTGCTGCTCAATTAGCCTGTGCCTGAGATAACAGGGGCCAAAGGTAGTGTGCTTAATTTGCCTTGCAGCAGCTTCCTGCGTGTCCACAGCTTAAGCTGGCCTACCTTCAACTCTTGGTCAGCTCCAATCTGGTTATAAATCAGTGTAATCATATCTAAGAAGAGGTTTGGATTGAAAACCTCCTTTCTTGATGGGCAACTGTATTATGTTAAGCCTCCCTAAGTTCTGTTTAAATCTTCTAACTAGTAAAGATGAGTCAATTTTTTACAATAAAATTGAAGTCATGTTTTATTAATGGCATGCTTGGGATTGCTTCACTGTTCTTTCAGTTGATTATATCCATGGTAGCTCTCTGGTTTCTAGGTACTCTATTTTAGGTGATTTTGATATATTCATAAATGGCAATGAATATCTTGATAATTCTGTAATATTTAGTGACAGGTACATCAGTTACATTTTTAAGGTAGAAAGAAAAAGTTTATTTCTTTTGTTTGACTGAAAAATGTCAGCTTTTAGGCCACAGTACATAAATAGTGAAGAAGTTTTTAAGACATTTGAATTATAACAAAAATTTTCAGTATTTCTTAATATTATTGAAGATTTTGAACTAAAATAGAAGCTGGCTCCAATCTATAAGAGGCATTAACCTGTGTGCTGTTTTTACTGTCTAAAACTTGACATGAACCCCAAAAAGAGTTTCTCCTCCTCTCTGGTCATGTTATTTGCCACAGTAGAGAAACAGCAGAGTTTGGGTATGTTTTTTCCATCCTATCTTATAGCACCTCCTTGCTGCTAAAGCACCATTATAATCTTTCATTACAGGCTGAAGTTAACATAATACTACAAGGCTTTTCTGAAAGTTTAGTGGCTTTCTAAAGGGTCACCTTCTTAAAGTCGTTCCGTGACTCTCTCAAGCGTGAGAAGTACGGAACATAAAGGCTATAATCTGAAGGTAATGCTGAAGAGGGAAAAGTACAGAATGGTCTTTTAAAGTAGTATGGTTAGACTAGAATCACTGAACTAAAGGAGGCTTTTATTCAGAAATGGGCTCATATGAAGATTCTTAACTAAAATTTTCCTATATACTTGCTCTGAGAGAAATTTTCTGTTGCTTATTCTGTAGGAGTTTGAATATCAGTATTTCATTAGCTAGCTTTTGTAAGCAGGCACTGCCTTCAGATGTTAGCATAATTAAGCTAGTTCAGGGGGAAGCACAAATATGAAATTCAAATGGGCTTTACAGTCCTCACCTATTAAACCTTCCTAAATGATGTGCTTTACCTCCTAAATGAGGAGGGCATTTACCTTAATATGAAGATAAGATACATTTAGAAAGAGCTACCTATTTGCATCGAAATCAACATACGTATAATTTCTTCTTTCCTGTAAGAAGGCATGACTATGGGGAACGCAGTGAAAATTAATGCAATAAGAATCTGGTAATGCATTCAGAAAGAAAGATAAAAGAAGAATAATCCAGTGAAATTCTAGGTCTCTGGAGGTGCGGGTTGTTTCTTCCAAGTGGGTGTAATACAGCAGCAAACCCAAAATGGTTTTTTCTTCAGATTGCAAAGGAATCACATATCTTCTGTTAGATGGCGGCAATAAAGTAAGTATTTAAATGTGCATTGCACTGAGAATTCAAGTTGGAAAAGATAAATTAATAGAGTAAAGATTTGGCAAGTTGAAACAACCTGAAGGGATATCCACTTGAGCAAAGCTGGGTAAACAGTTTTTACTCTGAAATTGAGCCAAAACTTACAGGGAAGTGGGAAAAAAGTAGAATAAGATAGCTGTGTTTTCCAAGGCCAGGTTAGCAGCTGGCAAACATTTGCTTATTTAAGAGTGAAGGAGAGCTGGCACAGCCATGAATCCAACAGACCTGGTCAGTGAGATGACCCAGGGGTTCTTCAGAAAAGAATCAGAAAAACAACATAAGATTCTGAATAGGCACACAGGCTGTCTGGTTTTATCAGTCTAACGTTTCAATTTTTTAAGAAGATGAATGCATTGGGCAACCTTGAGGTGGAATGCTAATGGAAAAGTTCAGGAAAAAAATTAATAATGATAAGTGTTAATTCTTTATTAAGCCCTTGTAAACCCCAAGCTGCAGCTTCAAAAATTCATCCCTGATAGTCTTGTGACAATTTATGTGCATTGATTAGGATCTTGACTGGTGATTGCAATTAAAGGAGAGACAGAGCCCCAGAAATGTGATTTTCTTTCAGCTTTTTTTCAAATGTCCTTTTTGCTGCGTTCTTAAATTGATTCCGCTGCCTCCATTTGGCATCTGTCTTCCAAATCAGAACATGCAGGAGGGAAGATTCAACACCGTCTTTTCAAACAGGATAAATAGGTTTGCATGGTGTCCTCAAGTGACTCAGAATGGCAGTGGAAAAGCAGTGGCCCCCAGTTCCTCCTGTGTACTGCTGAGCGATGTAACTCTGAGCCTGTGAACAAGGCAGGCGTGCAGCTTGCTCAGAACAAGTAGCAAAGAATTTGATTTCTTAGCAGATGCAGGGAAGGCAAAGAAATGCTTAGTCGAATCTATTAAATTTTCCTAACTGGGACAAGGTATTCTTGTTTCCAGTGTCTAAGCAACAGAGTATGAGAAAAGTGTCTGAAAAGCGCAATGGAAAATAGTCTTAATTTAATTCATGTGACTGTGTTTATGTATTAAAGAAAAAGACAAGATAAAATAGCAGCTAAAATTGAATATCAGGTTCCTGATTTGCAAACTATTAAAATTAGGAATATAAGGCACTTTTTGCTCTTGCATCTTGGAAATCTGAGTCAAACCTGTTCAGTTCTGCCATCACAAACCTTAAAGAGGCCGCTGCTTAGAACTGTGCAATTTACAATTTTTCTTGAATGGAAAATGTAGATTAATTTTACCTTTAATAAAAAATATGTTATAAAAGTTGAGAGCAAAATATAGGAAAAATCTAATGTATAACTGAAGCTAATTCATTGAATTTGACAGGAGCATAAAATATTTTTGAAATTGTTTGAATAATTTTTTTCCAGGTTTTTTTTTTGTGTGTGGGAAGAAAACCCTAGAAATGTAGTACATTAGGTCTGTCAAATTTGTCAGCACAGTGAGATCATGCAAATCTTTCCTCAATGGTGATATAGATGGATTACTGCAGGGGATGTACTAGTATGGATTTAAGAAAAAACAAAACCCACTAGGAATTCTAGGAAAAAAATTCTCTAATGTGATATTCCAACTTAAAATTTCCTTTCTAATGGAAAAATACTCCTTGTACCTGGGCATGGGAGAAATGTTCAGCCTTTCCCTAGCAAGGTTCTGATTGTCAGATTGAAGTCACGTATATTGCCCTAGGAAGCAAAGAATGCTTTATCTCCTCACTCCTTTACTCTTACACATGCTTTCAGCTGTGGGGAGAGCTCATGAAAACTGGCCAAATTCCTTGTTTATTTAATGGAACTAACACTCTTCTAATTTGGGCAATAGAGCTGAGTCATGGCTCACATAACTGCTTAGCCCAATTTCTTTCTTTGTTATTTACAGCTCAGGGAAAAGAAGCCCACGTGATGTTGTTTCAAATGATGCTGATATTGAGGATCAGATACCTGATCAGTGGGGCCCCAGCAGCGGAAATCTCTTTAGCTGGAAAATTAAACTAAGAGATTATACCTGTCACTAACACAGGCTCATAAAAGTATTCTTTTTAAATCTCTCCACAGGACTAGGGAACTAATAAATTAGCTAGCTCCATAAATGAAAACTACTAAGTATGAAAGCCAAGAATGAATCTCACCGGTAAATTCTGAATTGTTTCTCCCACTTCAGCTAAAAGCAAAGAGCCTGAATATTTACTTATCTGTCTATTCCTAATTGTCTGTCAATTACAGAATGAAATTAGAGTGTGAAAATGTTATTCAAAGTCTTGCTCAGCCTCAGGCAGGTTATGTGATGTGTCACTGCTCATGCAGCCGCTGTGTACTAAAGACAGGGTAAGATGTGTGGAGCTGAAGGAAGGCAATATGCTGTCGGGTGATGCCCAGAAATACCTCCTAGTGTTTTGTTTCAGAATAGTACTGCAGTGAAATATCAATAAATCAGAGCAGACTAGCTTATTGCAGAGTTTATGTAGCAAATGTGTCTCAAATATGTTCTAGATTTGCAGACCTGTACAAAAGTTCCTCTGGTTATTTGACTGCTTAAATAGTTGAGAAGAAGCAGTTTCAACTTATTACATACCTTTCCTTTCAAACTCTCCCCTGAATTCATGAGTGCAGGGACAATTAAAGGAAAATATAAAAGGGGGAAAAAAAAAAGAAGAAACAACATAATATGAAAGAGTTCTGGACATGATTGGTTCCTTTGAGGAAAGCAATGGGACAGTGAAGGAGGGACTGCATCTCTCTGGCAGGATAGTCTCCTGAGCTTCTGGGAAAAAAACACACTGGGTAGTGGGTAAATGTCAAGCTATATGCTTTTAAAATCTTTCATGGTTCTCACTGTTGGTGTCATTTTTAATGAGCGTCTTGTATTGTGTCAGAAGAAGAAAAGAGAAGAGCTCTCATGCGGCTCAGGATGAGCTAGAAACGAACAGTACTGCAAATAAAGCTATTATGGCTGAAAGGTGGTGGTAGAGGTGGTAGGCACATCAGAGAGGAGGCAGCAGATGGGAAGGGACTCCTGGCTATAAGCAGGCTCCTGACAGCACCCAGCCACTGCTGTAGCTGCACTGCACTGCAGCACAGAGCTGGCTTCTCTCCTGGCTTCGGGGACTGAAGCACTGCGGGAACTCATCGGTGCAGCAACTGCATATGCACAACAACCTCTGTAGAGAAGAGCAATCATCCCCTCATGCTGCTGTTTGTTGTTTTCCAACTTATGCTAACATTTACAGGTCTCTAGCACTTTATAGTACTGGCTGGTATTCAGAGCGTTACTGAAAGTCCTGCTGCAATCTTTAGAATGTTAGGTGTAAAAGGAGAGGAAATGTTTAAAAGTGAGACTGACATGAGGATCTCCTGCTGATATGGCAGAGATAAATGACTCGGGTGAGGCACTACAGTTTCTCCATAGAGATGTGCACACCCCAGAGAGCCCTGATGGACAGCTGGGTGTGATGCTCTCGGCTCTGGAGGTTACCATTCCACGAGTCACCTGCAGCCGATGGATTTTATTATCATCATCTCCTACCGCTGCACCCACGCCTGTGAGCAAAATGATTCCAGCACAGGACAGGTATAGCTGTGCCTAAATTATCAGTGCAGGTATGCTGCAGTGCACTGGGAACCATTACACAAGCATGGCCAAGAATGTGTAAGAGGATAGCCACTATCAAATTATCTGACTGCTCCTCTGAAGATCACTGCACACAGTGGAATGGAGTGCTAAATAAAACACTGAGATACTGACTTGTCATGCACGCAAAGCATGTGGCCACACAGACCAAAAGTCAGTCAGGTGTGCCTAAATCCCAGGACTCTGCTCAGAAATCCTGGATGCTCTTCTGACACATGGATTAGCAAACAAAAGGCATCAAAGAAGTCAAAAGTTCAAGTGTGTTTCCACACAGCTCTATATTGTGCTTGTCTGTGCTTTTAATTGGTTTAGTTCATTACTGCAGCTTTTTTACAAAGAAATTATAAATTAGTAGTGAAGGGCATAGAAACTATTTTGATCCAAGATACCCTTTGATTCACTTGTATCCTACAGTGATTACTAGCTCCTTTGTTCTCCTTATTGCTTATTCTAATATGGATGAGAACACACATATTTTGTTTTTATTCTGACTGGGCCAGATTATCACAGCATTGTCAAAAGAAAAGTACTTTAAACAGCATGTGGCTTTTAGTTCCATCACCACTATAGCAAAATAAATGACAGCAATACATCTCATATTTAAAACAGTTCATCATCAAAAGCCATATACAGCGAATGGCCTTTCCTGCATACATGATTTTGCACATAGATTTAACCTCTTTCCTTTAAAGACCTGGTAGTGTTTTGTGGATGTGATGTCTTGAAATCTCACTATTAAGACAATTAAAATATTTGAATGAAGAACTGTGGGACAATACCCTGACTTTTGTTCTCCAAGTTACTTTGTCTCCTTTGTTTTCTAGCCAACTGCAAATGCTTCAGATTGAGAAGACTGGAGAGAGGAATTGGAGTTAACAAAACTTATAACTAGCATAGACATTGATGAGGACAAGCAGAAAATTATTTTAATGAAATTTTCATTAAGAATTTGAGTCAAGACTGCTTTTATCCTGTAAAAAGATACACAGAGCTGTTGTCAACCCTTTCTTAGTTTCAATCCTCTGCCTGCTTGCTTGCACTGGAGTTTTTTATGTTACATTTCACAAACTAAAGGTTCTTTTTCAATTTTTCACATGTAAATTATTTTCTTGCTTCCAGTACTTTAACACTTTTATCAGTACATTTAGTAGTTACAGACTTTTAAATTAAATATATTGAAATGTCTATTATAAACATTCTTGTTTTATCCAATATGTCTGGTATAAGTGCAGCTCATATTTCCACAGGTTGCAGTGTATAAATCCTAAATCATCAGGATTAACAGGAAATTCTGTGTTGGTTTCTTCTGCTCTTCTTCTATATGGACACATTTTACTGCAGAAGGTTTCTGGCAGCTGATGCTGTCTGTACTACTAGCACAAGAGAGCTTGATCTTGCCCTTGGCTTTCTTATATGAAGGCTATTCAGGCTTTTCTAAATCCAATCTAATTGGCTTTGTTTGTATAACAAGATGGACTTCAAGCTTCTTTATTTAACAAAAGATACCTATTTATCTTTATTCAACAATATGGACATAAAGTGAAAGCAGATGGGGTTTATTTCAGACACGTCCAATATCCAGATTGTTTTCAATTGACAAAGGGAGTTTTCTGAAAGCCCAGAGAGGCTCTGAACCACCACAAAAGGCTGCCTGGGCTAAAGGTGCAAGTGGCCAAGCACCCATGACTGCAGTGCAGTCAGAGCTTCCCAAGTCTCACTTCTATTAACTATCCCCACTTTGTTTAACAAGCACTTCATTTTGTATGACCTGCAGCACTTTCTACGAAAAGTACAGATTATAGGCCTAGTTTAAGCTTTTAAGCTTTTAATTGCCAATAAACAGCTCTTGGCTCATTTGACTTATTGCCACATTAGCAGACTTTGCTTTACTTCCAAGTTTCACCTGAGCTTACCACTGATTCACAACTGCTGTCAACAGGATCACCCTTGATGCAGCAGCTCCAGAGAAATAACCTAGGGTGTTTGCAAGCAAGATTTCTGAAGAGCTGAATCAGGATAATTATCCAAAGGGCTTAGAGCGTTGCTGAGATCTGAAGACCTATTTGGGATGAAGAGGGGACCCCTGTCCACAGTCAGCAGGTCTTTTAAAGATCTACTGCAGGAGGTCACTAGAGAACCTGGTGAGATCACTGAAATTCAGTGCAGGCAAAAGTTTTGTGTAAATTTTATATTAGAGGAAAATAGCCATGGGAAAATACCAGTGTCCATCAGTCCACTGATCAGGGAAAAGGTCAGAAAATTATTCATTTGCTCACCAGACCCAAGGGTGAGCCTCAGGTGATGATTTTACTGACAGTAACAGAAGGACAATATTTTCTAATCTGTGCAATAAAGAATCTAATCCTTTCTCTCTGCTAGTAAAAAATATGAGTTTTTTCACTGTAAGCTTTTGTAAATGTATGAAACAGACTAAAATAAAATTGACAGGCAGTAAGCGCTCTCTGTTTTTACAACACTACAAAATGCAAACCCTAAAGGACCATCCACTTCAAAGAAATTAGGGGCTCTCAAAATATGGTTTATCTCTCCAGAAAGGGGCAAGAATAATTTTGAAATAAAAGCTCATTAATAACTCTGATCTTCATTTCAACTACTCACTTGTCATTTAGGCAAAATCTCAAAAAGTAAGCACTACTGTTTCTTCGTAATAAACATAACCTGCTCTTTTATTAACTTTTTCTGGTTAAAACACAAACTTTTAAGTTTTGCACCTCTTTTATGTACTACTTAAAGTACTGTCTGTTAATGCTAACTGTGAACATTCTTGTTGTGTAGTTAGAAGCATGGCTAAAAGCACTGAAGTCTCCTCTGCTTAGGTATCAAGACCATATTTGTGCATCTTGTCTGATGTAGCTAAATTATTTAAACTCATTCAGGAGGGCTGTATTTTAAGATTCAGGTTCCATCTCTCAGACCTTTCTGGACAGTTGTGTGATCCCTCATCTTTTTGTATGGTTGATTCTTCATTAAAATGTTGGGATTCCTACTGAATGAGGAGGACAGGAAGGTTACTGCTGTCTGCTAACATAGTTGCAGGCAGAATTTTCTTGCAAAATCTGGGATCAGGGGAGCAGATTTGTAGAAGATGAATGTGTTCTTATGAACTTCACTGCACTCACAGGTGACTGGCTTTGGTGGCTTCACCTTATAGTGCCAGAAGCTATTTCTGGTGGCACACCTCCCTTCAGCTCCATGCTCATAAACCCTCCTAGTTCAAGCATGGTTTTGGTAAGCTTAGCGTATGAGCTCAAGTAATTTCCGCCAACTTGAAAGAAACTTGAAACTACTGAGACAGTGAGGAAGGGTTTTCCAGCTATTGGCTTATGGGCCACATATTTATTTCTTCTGTAGAGTCCAACCTAAAATATACCTTCATCACCTTACACTGAATGAATGTTGAATGAAGATGAAGAAGGACATTATTCAGAGCCAGAGTTTTGTTTTGGTTTTTCTTTAACTGAAAAAACATCTGACACTCAAGGAAAAAAAAAACCACTAGTCAGGACTGACTACTTTATATCATTTTAGGGAGTTAAGGTGTTAATTTATGCTACTGTTACTATGTGTAAATTTGCCTTGCATTCATATACATATTCTTCTGATATGAAATTATGAGACCAGCTGTTCTCTTCCTAAAATCCAGTTTGCCTCGTTATATGAGTAGCACCTACCTTACTTCACGAGGTAGTTGCTACTCATATACCATATCAGCAAGGTCTCCTTTGGGTCTTCAGTCTGTCCCTGTCTCTCCATCATCCCCTGTGGCTTTGCAGCATAGAGGGATCTCTGAAAAGGCATGGGGAGCAGCTCTCTAGATCCCCAAAACACATCCTTGTTTTTATCAGCAAATTGAAAAATATGGTCACTAAATTAAACATTTATGCCAGGAAACATTCACGCAGCCTCTGCTGTGACAAAATCCAAAGATATCCCTCCTCCTCCCTGCTCTGAACAGGCAGAACACAAATAAAGACGCCGGGCTGCTCCTAGCAGATCTGTCCCTGCCCCTCACCAGCCTGCTTCATCAGAGCTGTAAATGTGAAAAGCGATCCTCTGAGTGACTTCATACAGTAGGGCTGGGGAGAAACAGAGATGTATTCCTAACATGCAGGCACTAGGTAAAACCACTTTTACCAACTTCACCATTTTGCATTATACATTTATGGTAAAAGTCCTAAAGAACACCTGAGAAGTTACCTGCCTTTCTGGTGAGTTGTATTTCATCAATAAGCAGAGATCTATCTCTCTTCCACTCAAATTGTTCTTGGGAAGTAGAGCCATGCCTGAGGCCATTTAGTAAGCATCCTGCAGCCTTAAGTGTTTGCAGTGGTGAACTTGGAAATCAAGATCATAATAACTCTCATGCCTTTAAAAAGAGATGTAATTTCTGTATTAAGTCATGATCATTTCAGCACAGAAGTCCTAAGTTTGGTTAGTCTTTATCTGAATTTCCCACTAATTTTCACACTATTGGTCCAGCCCTCATGTTTCAAGCTGGCCTTTGTTCTGAGGCTTAAGTAATACCTGCCCTAACAAGGCTGGAGTTGGAGGCCTGGTCTACTGAACATGAGCCGAAGTGTCATAGTACTACTCAAGATGCTTTGATTTTCCTTATGCATTTCAGCAGCAGAAAGAGATTACCAAGAGCAAAATTACATTTTTTTCCTGTGGCAAGTGCTAGACAGTGGCATCAACATACTCTTTAAGCCAGTGAGTCAGATGGGTGCACTGCTGGAGATCCCTACAGAATCTTCTTACCGTTTCATTTCAAGTGGCCTTTTTTTTAAAATAGTTACTTTTTAATGAGAAACTGTGTGTAACATTGTTAAGCTTGATTAGGCAAATTTAATTGGCTAGAGTTAATGTATTTGTGCAAAAGAAGCACTCAGCTTAAGCGTGATCCTTAATCTTTCAGTAATTTAGAATAATTTAAATAACCACAAAGTATTTAACTTGTAATGGAATGTATTTCAAGTAACTTCTGTTGTTTCTTCCACTGTCTTTAAACATTGCATACTTCCATTCCTGGCATTGGCACTCCTCAGTTTCCATGTCTCAGACACAGCCATCCTCTGCTTGATGGTTTGGGCTCCTCTGATGCATACTTTGGTATTAAGAATAAGTTTTATGACTATTTGGCATTCTCTAGTTGAAAGTTTTACCATTCTGGATTACAGACACCAGATGTAATTAGTTTCTCAGCACACCATCAGTGCTTGCTCTGATATTTATCTACTTCATCTCCCTGTTCATTAAGCTGCTGCATTCCCAGAGCTCCTTCCACCACAGGGGTCTGCAAGAACATGGAAATCAGAACAATTGAACCTTATACCATAGAGCTACATCAGTATAGCAGATTTCCTTGGGAAGTATTTCTAATCATCACTTTCACTCCAGGAATTTATCTTCCTTTTTCCTAAATTTGCTCTGCCTCATTTTTGGTTTGGCAATGCTCAGCAGAGAAGTGGCAATACAGCAGGACTCTCAACATTTAAATAGTCAGCTACAAACATCTACAAAAGAACAATCCTTCTTAAAAGCAATTGTTTGCTTGATTGTTATTTCATACTTCCATCCTAGCTGTTATGACACACCTCAATACATATCTGCTCTGGCTACTCAATTCTAATTATTTCCTCTCAACAAGTGGCACTCTTTTTCTGTTCATGGTTCTCCTATTTTTATCTTATAGGCTTGTGTTAATTCTCACTTAATGGGTAAAGGTAAATGCCTTCTGATGCCTGTGATTTAATTTTCTATTGTACTTTGTCAAATGAACACTTTAGTCAGTAAAGTTAAAACTCGTATTATTTGAAGCATGTGATGTGGATACTAAAGAACAAAGAGCTGACTGAAAAAATGTATCTCTGCTTCAACGTGTTCTGTATTGTTCATCCGTAATCACAGCCTAATTGAAACCAAATTGAAACAAAAATTGAAGCAGAATTTTGTTTTTCTGCTGTTTGAATGCTCTGTCCATGCCTATTGGTTTTCAGAATACCTCTCTAGTACTGCAACTAAACAAGCCAAAGCTGACTGTTGCAAGGGGCTGAAGATTTCAGTTTTCTAGATGTGTACCCCTGCCTACAAAACAGAGCACAAGCATGGCATTGCCAAAGGGCAGAAGTCTTCTGAATTTTCCCTCACAAACAACACGGTTTTAATATCAACCATGTTTGGTATTTTTTTTCCTTGCTTTTACAATTAAATAAGGATTAAGCAGTACCAATGCACTTTTACTGAGCAGAGTGACACCCAGGTTATTACACAATCCACCATTACTGGTATGTCTTCTGTGCTCCCATTGTTTTCCACCTGTTTCCTGCAAATGATGGGAAAAAATATGTTCTACATCATGTTCATCATCAAAAACCCCTCCAGGCATCCAATTCAGCATAAACTATCATAGACACAGTGCACAAAACATCCAGTTCTCCTTTCCCATTTATATTCTCTCCTGTGGTATATTTTTAAATGTACCTGTGCATTACATAGAGACATCTAATCCTATTATTTCTGCACGGTTTCATTAGTATATGAAATAAAACTCCCAGGCATTATGCTGGTCATCCCTAGCTTTGTGTAAATGAACCACCTTTTGAAGCAACAGTGCATAAGTTTGTCTAAATGAGGCTGAAGAATTCTCCTAACTGCAATATACAGTGTCATTATTGCTTCATTCTCTACCAAGAACACCTTTGGCCAATTCTAGAATTGTCTATAATAGCCTTTGTTAGAGCCAAGCTTTTGTCTCTTTATGCCATAATAGGCTGAGACTACCAGCTTACATTATCCCCTATCACAAGTACAAGACCTTGCTTTTTGTGCTGTGAACTTTTTTCCATTTTTACTATGTCAATTTTTTGCAAGATATTCAACTTCTGGTTTCTATTAAAGATGCCCCCAAGCTTTGTCTTAGTGCATTTTATTACCATGCTTTTAGTACTTTTGCCTATCTTATTCATTATACATATTTACTAAAGGTCCCATGACAGATCTTTGCTAAACATAATTAGTTAAATCCCTCTGAAATTTCTAACATTCTCTATTTTTCCTCATTAGTAAGGATTGCTTATTTAACTCTTCTACCAATTTCTATCTTCTTCTGCTCCACATCATTTTGATTTCTTTGATTTGTCTTCTTGCATGCTGACAACTGCCCTGTGCTTGCAATAACCCATATTCAATCCTTTGCTACCGCAGCACAAAAGTGGCCTGAAAAACCTTCCTTTAAAATATTCAGCTTTACCACCTCACTTCTTACCCAGCTTGGAAAGACAGTGGGTTATTTGGTAAGATTTGGGGGGTTACTGTTTCTTTAGAAAGAATTTAAGACTTTTCTTTTGATAACAACACTCAAATTTATGGTAGAATTTCTCTCTAAAACAATATTTGTATATTATATTCTTTTCATACAACACTTCACAAAATAAGTGCTTCATAAAAGGGTCTTGGATGCCTGTGAAGAAAAACCTCCATGCAACTCAGCAACATCAAGGTGCTATAAAAAGTCAAACCCTCCAAGTAAGGATTACATATTTCCCAAGAGGAATAAAGAACATCCAATAATTCATTTTCAAACAGAACAATAAACTGGCTTGTGTCCTGTTTAGAGAGTTAATAGGAACTCAATAAATCTTAAAACTTCTGATGTGAATCATTATTTCAGTCTTTTAAGCAAAGTATTCAGAGGAAAAACATCTTTGTATTCCTGTAGGGGTCAATGCATGGCCTATTGTCTAGAACTATAATGCTTTCCATAGTCAAAGGCTATATGAGGGTTACTGCCAGGCTGCTCTTCCATTCACCTTCTTCTTTGTGTCTTTAGTTATGCACTACCTTACAAACCAGTATAAATCAGTTTAAAAGCTGCTTTTAAAGAACTATTTATTCTGTCAATCCAATAAATTTCACACTTTGTCAAAGCAAGGGATGCTCAGTCAATCAAATTATGTAAGTGCATATGTTAGTGTACAGTTTTGAATTCTTCATCTTATTAAAAGTCCAATACAAGTTGTTTTCTGGTATCAAATATTTGGTTTTTGTCAAGAATTTTTCCTTTAAATCTCCTGTAATCCCAACCTGCAGCATGAGCTACCTTGCCTATTTCCACTGACTGTGGTAAAGCTTTATGCACAGCTGGTTCTCATTATAAGATCAGTTCTAGATATGTCTCAGACAAACAGACCTCACCCACATGATGTAGACACTTGTTAAGCAAAACAGGACTCTGAACTATTGAAGTGTGACACACAAATCAACTGAGTCTTACTGATGATCTGTCTCAGGTTTATCAGGATACCACAAATGCAGATACCATTTTAGAATGTCATGCTGTGATTTTTAACCTCCTTTTCAAAGTTTCCCTGTGTCTTTATAGTCTCTGATTAATGGAAATAACCACCTTAGAGCAACAAATTCCTTGTTCTTGACATGACACATATCACGTGTACGTTTGAAATATTCAATAGAAGTTAGTTTTTCATAAATCTATCACAATTATATATGCAGCATTTTATATGAAGAATGAACGTGGAGCCACGTGCATCCAACAGAAAGCATGAAACAAAAGCAGGAGTCTTACTCTTGTTGGCAGACGCATTTCAATGTTTACTGGATTTCTAATCACTCTATGGTGGAAATGACTAAGTGACCATCCTGCCTCCTATTCTGTAACTCTTTCCTCTGAGGGTCACAGGAGGCTGAGGTCCCTGCCAGATATATTAACTCTAGTTCTCTCTTGCACACAAACAGAACTGAGACTGCTCTGCCTGCTCTCTGTGCCTGGGATGACCACACAGCAGCAAAGGGTGCACTTTCCCACTCTTCCTGCCACAGACTGCAGATGGAACTTCCTTCTAACTCTGGCTCATCCTGTCTCCTTCCCTTGTAACCCTGGGCACCCCTCTAGGAAAACATTACTGATGGTCTCTGCCAGGTTTGTTCTCCCTGCCTGGCATGCCATGTACACCTATGTACTTTGTGCACAAATATTGCAGTTTCTGGGTTGAATATCTTACTGCAAATCATGCAGTCTGTGTGTGATAAACACTGGAGGTTTCCATTTTCAGTTCTTTTGTCCTCCCCAATCCCAGGACAGCTCTTCTATTTATTGTTGTGCCCCAGAAAACCTGTTCAGCTAGTTTTTCAGTTTCTTTGATTGATTAACTTTTCTGTTACTAAGCCAGGATCAAGCCTGCTTTCCTTTCTTTCTGGCAGTACTATTCTGTCTTCTTGTGCTAAACTTTACAATGGGATCAGTCATACCCGAATGAACCAGAGAACAATGGTGGAATATGCATTGTTTGGTGGTCTGACACCTGACCATTATTTCTTTTTTACATCAAGCTCCCTAGAATCATGAATGTTTTCCTAGAACAATGACTTTAGTATTCAATTTGAAATAAGTGGATATGCCTCTTTGCAGAATATAGATCTTTAGTTTTTTGTGGCAACCTTAACATCTCACCTTAGAACTAGTCTAATTTTCTCTTTTGCTGTAGCCCACAGCTTTCATGCTGAGCATTGAATGACAATAATTTGCAGATTCTGGAAACCTGGATGATACTAGAACATTCCATAGGCATCCTGACTCCTTATCTTTTGTTTTTTTCTCGCCAGGCCGTGCTGCTCTCCAGGTCAGAGGGGAGAGGTGGGGAGGGACTTGGGTCCATGCCACAGCCCAGGGATTCTGTCCTGACAGCTAACAAGTGACACAGAAAACTGCAGCCAAAGTTAGGAGCTGCACAGAGGTGCTCCCATTACACTCAAAGCATGAAGACAAGCAGTGTGGAGAGCTCTCTGAGCTCCTTTGCCTACAGATCCTGGCAGTCCTTTTTTCCCCAGAAGATTGGGCTAGTACTTGGACAGGAGGATCCACAATTTAAATTCCATCATCTCTTCCATTTCAGTGTTTCTAGACACTGATGTTCCCCAAAGATGGTCAGCTACCTACTCCATTAGTAGTCAGTCTTCATTAATTTTCCTTATAGATTTCTTACCACCCTCTGAGCTATGTTAAAGAAGTTGTTATTCACATGCAACAATGTTTATACTGAAGGATTTTGGTTTAGTTTTGCTAATGGCATCAAATCAAGGACAACTTTTTTTTTCCCCCTGTACAGCTTTTAGGGCTGTTAGCAGCTTTCAAGTGCTCCAGGTATGTCATTTTCAAGAGTTAAAATTGGGCAATTTAACTTTGACAAAAATTCCTCTTTTGTATCCTGAAGTTTAAAATGTTTGCCCTCTCCTCAATCCTGCTCTTTAATACATGGTCAATTTGTTTCGCTTTTGTGTTACTTACATGCACAAAGCTCTATTCTTAACCTTTCCCAGAATTTGCCTACACAAACAGTCACATTTAAATTTCATAGCTCCATGGTATGGGAGGGCAATGAATGTTAAACTTCCAGTTTAACCTCTGTTACAGCATTATGTCATATTTTTTGTGACATTTTGTTGGGCATTAAAGCATACAATTTTCTCCTCTCACTGCAGCAGTAGCAGCAGTCATTTTTTTGCTCTTATTAAGTAACAGAAAAGCCAAACCATATGGCTCTTCTATTACTTGTAGAGATGCAAGAATACAGGAAAAAAGAATCTGTGTTTTCATGCCCTTCAGGGAAGGGAAATACATTTTTTTTCTGATATTTATTTTGTGGTGAAACTGTGGCTCATTGGAATATTCTCTCAAAATATACTGGAAATATTTAGTTTCAAAAGCCTTCAAGTCAAAAAAAAATCAAACAAACAAAAAAAAACACAAAACATAATGAACATGATAAATCCAAGTTTCAGCTAGTTCAGGTGTGACCAAAATAGAATTTCAATACTGCTCATTCATTACAGCACAGCCCCAGAATTTCCAACAAAATTTAAGTATTTGCTTATACTTTCTGTTAGTCTTTAATACAATGCTGTGCAAACTAGATCACAATATGCCTAACATGCCTTGATCATTTAATAGCCTTTATCTCTGAAAGGATTATTTTTGTCATGTGCATGCCCATTCTGCTGATACTTTCATACCATTTCTAGGTCCTACAATAATGACCTCTCCTTGCCTAATAGCCAAAAGTATCAATAACTCATCCTCCACCCCCTCAACATTGTTTCTCCATTTCTTTAAAGATGAAAATCACTCAAAACCATCAAACCTTACATTAGGTATCTTGGTATTTGGTATTGCTCACTCTTTGGTATCCACTTAATGACACATTGCATTTGTCACTACGACAAAGCAAGTTTAGGGTATTTATTTCAGAAATCTGCTTTTTTTGCATGTGAAATATATCTAATTAGCTGTAGTATTTAGAGAGTCTTAAGTTGATATTGCACAAGTTTTCTCCAAGATCTTCCTCCTTGTTCCAGCAAAATTCTTTCAGTGCTTCTGGACTTCTGGAAACTTTCTGAAGTTCAGGTAATGGATCTGTCATGATCCATCTAAGGGACTACAGTAGGCACACCAAAGCTTTCTTACTTACAGGCTTGCCACTTTCCATGTTTGCACAATAAGTTAGAATACTTGCATGAGCATTGTTGCAATTCTGCAACATTTCAAGTCTGAGTAACTCAGAGAGTATTTCCACACTTAACTTTGGCTCAATGGCTGCAATGCCACAGTCATTTTGTTGCCTTTTTTGCTCCTGTGCTGGGAATGCAGAGGTTATGTTCCACACCCTCTCACCATCCCCATCCCATCAGCTGCTTTGCTTCTCTGCAGAGATTCTTCTCATCTGGAGAGAGACTGAGTCACACACAATGTTTGAAGGTAGTATATGCAGCCAACTAATTTCTGGCTCTTTGCTAGTGCCCCAAGGTAGACACCCAGGATGTTGGGTGCAAACTTTTCTGATGTGTGTTTTTCAAGCTTACAGTGCAAAATGAATGCAGAACTTGGTGTCCTCCTTGGCTCTGAGGGTGGAAACAAACCCTCACAGGACACAGACATCACATACTGTGTGAATGCAATGACTTCACAAAGTCACCAGCAAGATGCCATGCCCCAAAACTGGGAACAACCCCAGCTGAATACGGGATTAAAAAACCAAGAAGAAAACATCACACAATGCTGACAGGTAGAAAACATCAAGGGAAAGAGCACAATAAAATAAAAGGCAGGTTTTAGACAAATATCCTGATAGCCTTAGTGTGCAAACTAGGTTTTGACACATACTGGAGGCCTAAATATGATCAAAAGGAATGTAATGATGTTTTTTTTCAATTACAAAAGTAATAGTTACACTGGGGAAAAAAAAAAAAAACAAAAACAAAACAAAACAAACAAAAACCCCCAAATGACCAAATTTTATGTCTGGCCTTCCCAGAGAATAAATGTAACAAATGTCTTTAAGCTCATTTATGAAGATGAACTAATGGACTTACTAACATTGGATGTTCCTCACAGAGGATATTTGTTTGCAGTTGGATGTTTTTCCTTTTTCAGGCTTGCTGGTATGGCATTATCAAATTTAAAGGATTTACCCATCTCTTGAAGACACCCATTCTGGTTTTCACTGGCTTAGGTGCTTGCCCACGCAAAACATTCCTTGTTTTTAACTGGCTTTACTACCAGCAGATGATAGTGCACTATTTCTGAGTTTTCAGCTCTCAAGGACAAGCTGGTGTTTGAGAGCTGGTGACTCCTTTTCATGCTGCTTTGTGCCAGCCCTAGAAAGGCCTGTGTGCAAAGGAAGGACAGGCTACTCCTAACCAACAATCCTTTATCTAATAGCAAAAGTAACTTTCACCACATGCAGGAAGGGAGTTGTAACTTACCAAAACTTAGCAGGGCTTGTGTTTTAATCTATATGCATGAAAATAATTTGAATCTCTGCTTTATAGTGCTGCATATGGTTTTCTGCGCTTGTTTTATTGTGTGAATTTGAACAGATCTTAGGCAGCCACTATCCCTGTCCCCTTTGTGCCTCAGGGCTTTATTAATTGTGAACAATAGGTCACTGTCTCTGAGAATGAAGAGAGGCTAATGCTTCCTAAGTACATTATTGCCTATTCATTTGCCCTTAAAATCGTTTGGCTGAATTTCATCTGTTCTTCCATCTGTGAAATCATCATTTAGCTGAATGGTGATTATGCAGAGTTGCTTTTCAGTTCTTCATTACTGTTTAATAGCTGTGCTGTCTTTAGAAGATTGTATTATTTTTACTATAGCTCAAATGCTTCAAACAACTGTGCCTTCATATATGATGAACACTCTCCTTTTCCCATCACTGAGTTCACTGGTGGGAACACTAGGGTAGCTCCAATACTAGGAAACACTGGGGATTTTTTTGTCCCCTCTATCCAAGGAGGAAGTTTAAGGTTGTTTCTCTACACTGAAGCCACCACTGTGAACATTGAACTATAAGTGAATGAGCAGGGTTGTAAGTAACAACAATTTTACATAATTTTAATGTAATTTACCCATCATTCTATTTCTTCTTTAATCACAGTAACCTTCTCTGGCCCTAGAAAGCCTTAGACCAGAGGAAATTAACCTCTATCTAAATATAGTGCTATATTTTAATGCTTGCAGGGACTACCAAGACCACACTGCAAAGTTATTTTTCCACTGCCTCTTTTAAAACCTCATCTGTACAGAATATCTTATTGTGTTCATATTTGCAATATATCATCATATTACCATGCTTTTCTTATCTATTGAAGCTAGTTTAATTTTTTTCTATCTTCTTTTCCTGAAGTTAGCTAAGAATTACAGTCCTCCATTAATACAACTAATCTATTTTTCAGGTGATTTCCTAGGGAGAGTAAAATGAAAAAAAGCAGGTGAAGGCTGTATTGCCCTGCTTGTCCTAGAGCAGGCAGTTTCAGGTTATTAAGCTGTTAGCCACGAGCAGCCTGTGACAGGTACATTGCACTCCAAAGACAGAGCTCAGCCTGAGCCAACAATCCCTCCCCCCATATCTGACTATCACTTGTCTCGTGGCTCTGCTCCATCAGCAGCTTCAGGGTACCTTTTCTGCACAGACAAACACCAATACTGCCTTCTAAAACTCTTTTGCCACCTGCAAGCAGATCTCTATTTTCCAGATGTATGGCATTAATAATTAACAAAATCTCAGAAAACTTTTACTTCAAGTTGTGTGGATTCTACATTCCACCTTGTCACAACTTACTCTCATATTTGAGAAGCGTGATAAGAAGCCAAGTTCTTTCAATGTCTTTCAAACAAAAAGCTACAGTCTTCAAACCAAGAAAAAAAGTCTCCATTTGGGGAGGAAGAAAGAGTCACTTTGTTCCCTGCCACAGGCTTTCCTACCCAAATGGAATTTAGGTCTACACAGCAAAATCAAAGAGAATGTGATTGCAGGAAAATAAGGCACATCTTATGCAGCATCAGTAGATGTCTCATGTCAGGATGGAAACTCAGTGAGGATCCTGGGGACTTGCTCTGAGAGCAGGCTCTGGTACTGCATTTCACAGGGAAATTACACAGAGCAGGCAAAGCCAAGTATCAATAATCACAGACCCTCTTTCTGCTCTTTATGGGGATCATTTGGGGTTCTTGAAAGAGGTATAAATACAGGCATTAACTTAACTGGGGTTTTGCTCAGTGAGTATAATCTTTAAATATATAGGTATGCATAAATTATTCCAATTGTCATAATTTGAAGATTATTAAGAATTTGTAGAGAATGATGAGATGTAATTCAGGTCACTGGCAAACAATCTCAATATAATTTTGTTACACTAATGTAGATATTCATAAACCAATTCTGCATTTTGCTGTATTTTGAAATTTGTCTTGAATTTCAGACAGTCACATCAATGGTCAACTACATTCAAAACAATGTGCAGATATCTCATATGACAAACTAGAAAAGGGAATTATTTTTCCACGGTCCATGCTCAACCTGTGCACATTTTTTTCCCTTTTAAATGCAAACATTCATATTGGTGGGACTGACCCCTGACTACTGATATAAGAGACAATCAGTTTTAGGGAGATTATTGTGGCATACAACATGCCATGAAAAGCTTACTAATGAAAGTTCATTTGTATTTCTTGCTGATCATACCCTTAGGATGTATAGAGATAAATGCAATATGTCCTGTACTTATAGCAGTATGAGCTTATATTTTCATATGCACAGACATTCTGAGGCTGACCCCCATTTGGCTCTGACCAAATCAGGTCTCTGAGCAATCTGTCTTGACAACTCAACAGCAAGAGGCTAAACAGGTTAAGTATACATTTTATCTTTATTGGCTGCTAGGAGAATTAACATCAGATTTTACTTTATGGGATCAAAATTTCTGCCTGTAAAGAGGCTAAGGAAAAACTGAAAGTGGTAAAGGTGCATAGCTATTAATCAGTCACAGTAATAGTCAGCAAACACCGGTGAGATCACAGCAGTCCTCTTCATATTTCCGGTGCTAAATGGGTGTAATCAGAGTGTAATCCTAACTGATTTACTCTATAACATGTCCTTCCCTTCCCCTACCTCCAATAAAGCCTTATCATTATAAGGCTTCTCTTGATATTACTGTGTTTGTCTTTACAGAGGTAAACTTATACGTTGTAGTTCAAGTTTCCTTTAAAACAACAGACAAAGGCCACTATCTTTTATTAAGGCTTGTTCTTTTCATTAAAAAGCGCCACTATGAACAATTCTATTGGCTCAGTATTGTTTTTTCATTAATTTTGGCTTCATCTTCATAACTCTTAATAATCATTCAGCTGTCTCTGCTAACCACACTTTATTCAAACCTAGCTATCAACATTATGTATGCTCCAGATGAACAATGTGAACTGAAATGACCATTAAAAACATCCATGTCAATGTAATTATTTTTGCATCAAATATCACTGATAGTTATGCTTACTACATGTCTGCAGTCTCATGAAAAAAAATGTAAGTATTGATAGTCCAGCTCCCAGCACTGACAAACCAGCTTCTCACCCTGTTTCAAATGAAGAAATGGGGACTTCAGGGAGCCTAAGAGGAAGGGGTGTTTATTAATAGTGAAATTTCTTTTGTAGTGGGCTACAAGATTATTATATTTTTTTCCATTTGTGTCAGAGTATAACCCAGCAGAAATGCAGTGGTTGGTAAACTGATTATTTAGCAAGCTCTTTCTTCCAGCCACCAACAATCAGACTCTCTTCATCCATCCTAGTTTATCAGGGCTCCTTGTCCTTTTTAAATAGACATAAATTGTTGTTTTGTCCCTGGGACATCTTGCTTAAGACTAAAGCAGGCTGGAAAGCATTTGGTCACCCTTGTTGCAGAAAGGCTTTGGCAGGCTGCTGCTAAGAGCTCTCTGCAGGTGTTTTTTATCAGTTTTCAGTTTACCTGCAATGCTGCTGTCTGTTATCCATGGAGGAACCAACAGGGTGCACCCACTAACACAGACATGGCTTCAACAGTGTTCCAGGTGAGCAGTGCAGACTGGCACATCCTGCCTGGCTGCTGTGCCTCTTGATTTTGTCTCTTTTGTCCTCTTGTCACACACTAGCAAGAGCTCAAATGTGTTCAATTCTCAGGCTTCTGACAAAAGCACTCTTTAAGAAGAGAATTACGTTATTCTGCAGTTATCAAGATAACCAATGACTGAAAAATACCTGAGTTTGTAAAAGTCATGCCTGTAGTAGGTGACACTGTGGAGCATTGTGGAACAGATTAGAGAATTTTAAAGAACTGGTGTTAGAAAAAACATAGAAGGGTATCTATGACTAAGAGATTTCTCTAGGATTTTTTAATCTGATCATTTGAAGAAGCCTGCTCATTACTCACACTTCTCATCAATAACCAAGTAACAACATCTCTTATGGAATATTAATATATTACCATAAATCTCTAGAGGCACCTGAAACTTTCAAACAAAAATCTGCAATTGAAATCTTCAGTTAAAAGTCAGTCATTACCCCATGTAAGATTGTCCACTTTCAAACAAAAGCAGCATTTTATCAAGAACACTGTTGCAATATTTATTTCCAGTCATTTCATGAAAAGTCTTGAAGTTTGAGATATTATGTCAGCACTTTTAAAACAACTATCACTTAAAAGGTAATAAAAAATGCCCCATCAAACACAGAAAAAACCCATACATTCAAAATATGAAGGCTTTAGGGAGCTGAAAGGACTGGAGCAGTGTTCTTTCTGTTATTGCATCTGAGTTCCAAGGAGCACCAGATAAGTTTACATGTGAGACTCACATTAATCATCTAATCCCCCACCCCAAAAGAACTACTGCATGGGTTTATATTTTATTAGCATTTGCTTACAGGAAGCAATAAAAATTAACCAATAACTATTTCTTCTTTTTCTAATAGAAGTATTTCACTTTGTTCTTTGCATTACAATGTTGGTATGAGAATCTTGGGCTTGAACATCACCCCAGAAAAAGAGAAAATGAAAGAAAAACATTAGGCAGGAGAGGAAAAGAAACTGACTGACATCTTTTCAAGGCCAGTCACCATGCAAACCCTCCCAGAAATAAAGTTATCCCATCACAAATCTGTGCACTGGAGCTTTGATTTTAACACTGAGGCTTTGAAAATTCTAGCAATGGGAAATGAAGAAATTGATTATTTTTAAGGAAAAGAACAAGAAGTCATCAGTGTTTTCCTCCCTTCTATTTCCAAACACGATTTTTACACCTGTTCTCAGTGAAAAAGCATTGTTCTTTTTGTGTCTGATTTTCAATGAAACAGGCACTGTTTTGCAGAGGGTATGCTGGGATAAACTTTTTTACTCTAAGTCAGCTGACTTCTAATGAGAATTAGGCAATATTTTCAGAATGAAGTATACACATATGTTTTTCCTTTCTTACTCCAGGGGAAGAAAATGCTTTTTCCTTTTTTATTTTTTTTTAAATAAACTTTTATGTTTGAGCAAGCAGCTACCTCACTAGAAGTTTTGTTGTTCTTATAATAAAATTTACAGTGCACAAGAAAATATTTTAAGCATATTAGAAGGAAATTAATTATAATGTCTTTGTGGCAGTCTTTGAATTATACACATGCACATACCCAAACACATGCTTAAGTTGGGACTAAAATCAACACATGTTTCTGATCCTGGTAACATTTCTGTCTTTTTGAAGGATGTATTTCCCAAACTAGAGCATACCTTCCAAACAAACTCAGACTGAGAGCAGAGATTCTCATCACAGAATTTCAAAATGTTTACATCTGGGAACCCAGACCATGGAGCCAACTAATTCACCTCCAGTTTATATTATATGACTGTATAACTACTTAGTCAGAAAACTGGGTTGCACTTCTGATTAATGCAGCAGTTAGAAATAATTTTGCAAATATAGCATCACTGAATTCTCTCACACTCATTTATGTTTTAGCTGTTCTGATTTTCTAGGGAAAACAGTGATTTTGTGCTGTCTCCATCAGCCAGCTCAGATGTGTCACTCATTTCTGAGTGTTGGCTTTCCACCACAGCCCCAGGATCCAGGGGTGTCAATGGTATGAGAAGTACCTCACTGGTCTGTTAGCCTAAACTTTTATATATATATATTTAAGTGGGGAAATTGTGTAACAAACCAACATTGGATTCTGTTTTTCCCATAGTAAGCCAGTAGCACTATACCAGTGGTTTTCAAATGTGGAAGAAAATGTCATATACAGTTACCTCTCTAAAGAAAGTATATCAAATATCTATCCATAAGTAAAATACTTTACCTGTTGAAGGTTCTGTCCCTCTAATTTTGCTGGAGTTAAACATGTGCAACTGGAGGAGAATGTCACCAGGGCACAAGTACAATAGGCAGTGCGTCCTTTCCTGGGAGAGAAATCTTCTCAACAAGTGCACACTACATTCATTGACAGGACTGAAGAAAAAACTAAGAAATTGAAAGAAGACTCTTTCATCACAAAATAATTCATCATGGGAAGAGAATTCCTCATCCAAACAAAAAACTAGAATACTCTTGGAGAATGAAGGGTTGAATAAATTTTTAAGCAAGTTTCTCACTCCCTTTGTAATAATGGGAGCATAGCAATGTTGTATTTTGCTTGTAGGAAGGACCTCACCCAGACCTCATGCAAAGCACATGGAAGTTTGTTTACCCAATGCAGTGAGATGTGGAAAGTCCATATTTCACTGCTGAACTCAGTCATATTGTTTTAATGTCCTGGATTAACAATGTGAAAAACAAATGTTACACAAGTGTCCTTCCCAAAGTAGCAGGAGTAGAGCTCCCCAAATGCACAAGACTTACACAGATCAAGTAAGTAACCCAAATCAGAAAAGAAGTTTTAATGTAATTTATGCTGTCAGCAATGTTCAGGTCCATTTTAAAAAGATTTTGACATAATAAATGGATCTGTCAGAATGCACTGACAAGTGAAAAATCTCACATAATTGAATATCTCCATTTGGACTTGAGCTGTTTGCTCTTATCAGGCCTGATTTATCAGTTCACATCAAAGAAGTCTCCAGGATCCTGGAATAATGTGTTGTCTTACATTATCTGTGTGAGAACATATGGTATCTCACAAAACACAAGAGGAGAAAAGTATTTTGCTACTGTACATCCGCAGCAATTCATCTGTTTTCAGTATGGCTGCAGCAGAGGGACTGCTACTCAGAGCCCCCTAATCTTCTAAGACTTCATTTGAGATGTTGCTTAGTGTAAACCATAGCCAAGGAACTGGTAGACTAGGAAAATGCCTAATTCACTGGTCAGCATCATCACCTGCCACTCAGTGATGAAGTGTATGACAGAGCAGGATACTTTTCACTAAAAGGAATAAAATAAGAACTGTTTGTGGGATTACTCACAAGGTCTAGGAAGAAGTTTTAATCTGGGAGAACATGGAAAGAAAATGTAAATGGATGGCAGAACCACCATTATTCTTTGCTTTCTTCCTTAGAAGCTTTCCTCTTGTCTTTCTCCCTAGAGCCAGAGTGAATCTTTGTGATCTTTCAGACGTTTTCTGTCTTCCCACTTTTGACTATTTAGTCATTTTTTTACTGATGATTATGAGAACTTTGGAAAACTTAGCATCACCAGCCTGAGAACCCTTCAGGTAGGCACAGGCTGGGACTTCAAACCCATGATTAAAACTCATGGGACTATAGATTGACTTGCCAGCACAGTACAGTTATACATGCATGGATTTTAGCTTCATTTGTTAACATAGTGATAAAGCATGCCTTGTTTTTATGCAGTCCTGTAATTCATCTTCAGTAGAACAGCTTAATTTTTTGCACATGAATGAGTGCCAGACACTGGCATTTTAACATAATCATTTCTATCTAGCTGTGATTCTAGAAAGGCTGGTAAATGTGTACACATTTTACACATAAGCAAAGAAACACTGTCAAGAGCTTATGAACACATTGATGAATTTGTAATCTAAAGCCAAGCCATGGTGTGCCAGTGTAACAAGAGTTCATAATTCTTCATGCAGGCTAAGGAACGTCAATAAGCTGCTTCATAAAATAATGAATGTTTGTAGTAATAATTTCATGGGTTGACTGCAATTTAATAGCCTTTATTTCAATAGAAGTTCATGAAGGATATCATTGGTAAACAGGTTCTTATGAAATACATTCAGTCAGAATTACTATTAAGCTCTTGTTGGTGTATTTGGTGCAGCTTTTATATGTTGTCACTGTTTATGTAATGATTCCGTTTCATAAAATTTTATGTGCCAATTAAAAGCTGGACATTTGAGATGGCTTTACTGAATATTCTTATTGATCAGCTAGGAGCTGGCTTGACTCTGTGTTGCATCAGTTTTATGTTTGTCCAATACAAATTACTCCTGAATGGTGTTTGATTTACGCAGCACAAATCCAAAGCCTCCATCTGCCTGAATTTGTGGAGTCAGAGGGTGTCACTTTCCCTCCCCAAGGGATTAATTTCCTCATTATTCAACAGGGACAAAGCTAGCAGCAGACCTGCCAATGTGCTCAGCCTTGACCCGCCTTTAGGGCAGAGTGGGTAATGCATTCCCTCTGCTCTTGCCTCTTTAATAAGAGAACTAAGAGCGAAAATCAGTGCTATTAGCACTTCTCTGCGAAGAAATGGACCTCAGATCTTTTACTTGTGATTTGAACTTGTGACCTGAAGATAAAGACTTTACATGCTTTTCATTGAACCTTTGCAATATCTGGGTTATGCATTTAAAATCCGTACTTGCTTTATATCCAGCATGTCCACGACACAGCTAATTCACTGAAATATTCATGTATTTTTTATGACAAGCAAAGCTGGAGAGGGCAGTTCTCACTGCCCATTGCCACCCCCTCCCTACATACCACTCTCTCTGTTGTGAATCAACAACTGTTTTTGCAGTGAATCAGATTTAAAAATGGAACACCACGAAAAAGTTATACAAGGGAACAAAGTGAGAGCTACATAAGCCAGTGCTGATGCACAAACAAAAATATGTGCTACCAAATTCATTGTTCGTCCTTTACTACTTCTAATAAAGCTGGCCCTAAATATTTGTAAATTACAATGGATGGTACAGAAAGTATTTCTACATTCCAAAACTTGCAGAACAAATCTGTATAATGAAGTAGCAAATCACTCTACAACTGCTGTAAACTCATCCTCTGTATGCAAACAGCAAAGAAACCCAAACAATAAACTATTAAATTGGTAGTGAGGAGGATGCAGCAACACATGACAATGACAGCAAGAGACTGACCAGAGATATGACTCAGCTCTGTGCAAGTCATTTCCAAGTGCTTCATTTTTTCCTTTAAAATATAAGTAAAGGAAAAAAATCACCTTTCATTGTTAAGAAGCTCTGAGCTCTGGAGGGCATGAAAAGTGTTATGTAATTGCAAATTGCTGTGTTTATTATATTAAGAAAACATGAGTTTTTCATTAAATGTTTTTCTTTGTTTAGCAGTCCATATCTTGATCTAACAAACCTTACTCAGCCCGCTCAAATAACCAGAATCTGTGATTCATTCGTGGTGTGCAGCAACACTAAAGCTTTGCAACAGCTTTGTCAGTGCCCCATGGTGAGAAGGCCTATGATGGCAAAGTCTGGCAGCCTAGGGCATGATGTGAGCTTAGATGGGAGATCTTCAAGAATCCACATTATACACTTTAACTTTTGCTATATCCTTTGACAAGTCTCATGTTTCCTTGAGTCCATACTGTATTAAGACCTCACTTTGCAGTGTGTCTTTGGAGGTGTTCTTTGCTCAATAATAAAGCAATGCCAGAAACCCAGCAGGACAGGTGGGGCTCATTTTCTGTGGTGCTGTAATGACAGATACTAGTAGGGCTCAGAACCCTTATTAGCCACAAAGAAACATCTTATACTTGTTCTCTCTTAGAGAAACAACAAATATTATGAGGTCTTAACTGCTTTATCTTACCCTAATCCCTGTGTGAAAATCTGGGTTTCTGCACCTCCCGGCTGATTCTTACACCATGTGCACGTCCAGCCTGTTGCTCAGCGATTCAGAGGTTGATATCCATTCTTTTCTGATCTAGTCCATTTTTATTACTGTTTCTCATCTCAATTCTATCAGCAACCTTGGAATTGTTCCTCCTTTATCCACTTTGATGTAAGACCAGCCACTAAGTGACTCACCAGTTAGCAACCACCATCAGATAAGGTCCTGTTGTCAGGGCAGCTGTTTCCAGCTCTCTGTAGAAGGGTTATCTGTAGTGCTAGATCCAGAACCATTTATGAACTTTGCCTTCCAAATATTTGCATGTTACCTGCACATGCATGTTTTATTTTTTGACTACATTTTATTTTGGCTACTACATGTCCTAATAACCAGCATCCTCTAATGTAAGGTGTAGCGATATTATCAACAGTAAAAAATGAGCTGTGCTTACCAGAATGGGCTCAAAAGGTTGAAATACTGAGCTGAGAACTCCTCCAAAGCAGTTACAAAGTGCTATAGACAGAACAGCAGGGAGAATAGTCTCAGCTTGCTTGAAGTGAGTTTTAACCTACCTTGTGACCTGAGCCATCACAGGTTGATCTCAACCCTCATGCATCAGAATAGCCTCAGAGATGTTAACATGAGCTGCTCATTTCTGAGCAAAGTGAATCTACCCTAAATGGAGATATTCTGCTCTTTTTTGATGTGTCCTCTGGGCTGGCAACAAAAAGGAAGACCTAGAAGGAGGGTGGTAGCTCTGGATAACCTGGGAATTCAGCAGTGGAGGGACAGGTTCTAAGGGGACAGACACACTACACAGGGAGCCAGGAGAAGAAAGTTGTAAAGCAGCCTGTATTTCATTTACAAATCTCTAATGCAACAGGTATTTCAGAAAAAAAGGTTGCATAAATGCAATGTATTGTCAGGTTTCATCTAGTGTTACTTAATTTCTCATTTTTCTGATGTTTATGTTATAAAAGGTAGATGTGCTCAGTATGCTAAGAGTAATTAATGCCTGCTTATCATTTCCAGAGACTTGCTGTTGGTATCCAAAAGCACAGCCTGTTCCATTAGTTCTATCAAGTGTATGGAGTACTAAAGACTTCCACATAGAAAGTTTGCTTCTTTAAGCAAATAACACTTAGCTGCTTAACACTTGCTGTGGAAGTTGTTGAGCTTTCTAGTTCTTTCATCAGGCTCAAGAGAGACCTCAAAACCAGCCTAACAAAGGTCAAACACCTGCAAAATGATCAGTGTCTCTTAAACCAGTGGTATTGATGGAGTTTCCTGTGGGTATATTGCTGGGACTTCTGCAAAGACATCAGGAAGATGGCACTCCTCACTTTTCCTTCCTTGGGATTGCAAAGTATGTCTATGCTGAGAGCTGATGACTTCTTTGAGGTGCTTAGATAAAAATTAACAAAACTATCCACAACAGGATTTTCTCCATGTTGTGTAGAAAACCCATACTCCCACAGGTAAGATATGTCTCACTTCTGAAGGTGAAGAAGGGGTTTATACTGGAACTTTGAGCCCAAGTATGGGAATTATGTTTGGGTGTGTCAGTGCTAATGTATGTCATCACAGAGGATTTTGAACATGAATTACATCAGTGGCAAACACAAACAAATCTTTCAAAATGGAGAGCAATACACAAATAAATATTTCCATTCACCTTAGATGAATAAAAATCCAAGTCTGGAGTTATAAATAAAGTTCTGTATTATTTGCAATCTGAAGCAGATTTTGAACTGAATCCAAATCTGAAAGTTTCATCTTGTCTTTCCCCACATCTGCTTTTGTATCTGAAATTCTGTGAAGTCAGGAAATTGACAACAGCATTGTTGAACCCAAGACTATTTCCTGTACAGGCTTCAGAGTTGGTCTCCTTACTGCAGAACATCAGATGTATAAATGTTGACTCTGTGTGCAGAAATACCACCAGGGATGGAATAAATGGCATTGCTTATATCAGCCAGAGGTCTCATTTAAACTGATAATTACATTATAGAATTTTCCCAAATTCAGTCTTCAGAAGCTGTAAAGTCAGATAATCACATTGCATGAATCAGGTAAATGGTTTTGGTAATGATTTAAAAGCTGAGCTTTGAGCCTAGACAATAAGTTTTTTGTTAAGTTTACAAGTTTCAGTTCAGCAGAGCAAAACAGACATGAGTGACAACACATAAATTATACCCTTAAACAGCCCTGTGATGGGGCAGGACCTGCAAGTCTTCACAGGCCAAGCTGATGCCCTGAGAAGAGGCTACCTTGAACAGAGGCTAGAGAGAGTTAAAGGAATCAAGTAGGTATTTATTAAAAAGGCCTTCCAAGGGTACACCTTGGGCAGTACAAGAGCCTGGCTGAGGCTACACCCAAGATGGACAAGGGGTCACAAGTTTTCATACTTTTATAAGTTTTGGTCCATTTCCATATTGGGATTAATTGTCCAATTACAGCTTCAGGTTATGAAGTTCCATCCCAGTTTGTTCTCCTCAATTCGCTGTTTTTTATTCCTTTTGGGCCTGAAGCTGCAATGGTGTCCTTGGTTCTTGGGTGCTAGTAAAGGATTGTTTTGTTTAACTAAACTGTGAGGAGAACTTGCTAACACTTTATGTGAAGCTCAGAGTTATATACTAATGCAGTACAGAATCTGGAAAATGTGAAAGCTAAAACTTAAGGCATCAAAGCAACCCAACAAGCAAGAAGTCTGAGGATCTCCTATTTATGCCTGAAACTGCTGAAGATGTTGCCAGTTGTTAAGATGCAAGTTGTGAAGCTAAGATGATCCCCCCTGCCAAACATTTTGGGCACATTTTGAATTTAAAAAAAAATCATCCTCACAAGAGTAGCCTGAGGCCATCTGATGTAGTTAAAAAATGGTTTGTAAGCATATGCACATGCCTTTTTGCTGACTTCTCCTTCATTCTTACAGCTGGCAGGAACTTGTCTAATCAATGTGATCCAAATGTATCAGGCCATCCACTTGTGGTGTTTGTATTTTTATTAGGAATACACATGTGTGCTCTTTTGTCCTCTCCTTCCTTCATTTCTTCCACAGCAGGAAATCTCAGTATATTTGGCATGCAGGCACATCCACACAGTACCACCTCCAGTGAGCACCAAGAGCCTTTCCAACTTGAAGCTGATGAATCCACAGGACAGGAAAAAGAAATGTGAGAGGGAGAGCTTGATTCAGTTTCATGCCATGGCTCCCTTGGGAGGTCATTCCCAGGCCACTTTTTCCCTGTCTCCCTGATGCTGGAGCTCCTGTGCCAAACTGGCCCTGCAGCTCCTGCTGCACCAGTCCCCAGTCAGGGCAGCTCAGGGGCTGTGACAGCAGGCAGGGGCAGTCACAGGGAACAGGCATAATTACTCATTAGCAGTAAGTGAGAATTTCTAATGTATTATTAATTCAATATTATTATTAACTAATAATATAATTATTAATTTAATTTATTATTACAGTATTTTTATTTATTCTAGCGGTGTTTGCTCTCCTCAGGTCCCAAGAGAAAATAGAGAAGAGAGTCACCAGCTTAATTCTTTTAGTGCCTTCATGTGTCACCATGTTCAGTGTTTCTGTGCTGGGAGAGTCCTTGGGCACTTGTGAACATTGCAGGCAGTCACTTCCCTGTGCTTTGGTGGGTGTTCCTGTTTGCACTCAGGTATTGCTGCCTCATTCTTTCTATTGTTTTCTGCACTGAGTGGAAAAGGCACATTGCCCTGCAAGCTGGAGGTGGTGCAGACCGTTGTCAGCAACATCACCAACATAAACCTGTACAGGTAGAGATTTTGGTGTTTTGTTTTGATCTGCACAGAACTTTCCCTGCTTTACTGCTGCTGTTACAAAGCGTGCAGCTCTCTGAAATGGCAGTCTGGCTGTTAAAGGCTGGCTTTCAGGAGGCAGGAACTAGCATTCATCATTCGTTTCAGCACAAGGCTCTAAAGGAAAAAGTGCTTTTTGACTCTTTTTGACATATAACTTTTGATTTGTTCTTCCAGACTGAAGAAAAGGTTAAAGTGAGACAACTGCAAGACAAACATGTCACTTCACTTTCACAAATGTTGTGTTTAAACCAGATATTTTTCTGCTAACCACTTCACATTAAGACCTACTACAAAATAAATGGCTTTTTTGATTAAAATATTTGGGTTTCTTTCCTTCCTTGCTCATGGTTTTGTTTTAGTAGGGAAAAGAAGATATAAAGAGGGAAATTGAGTCAGAAAATGATGAATGACTTCTAAATGAGTTGCATGGGAAAGTTAGAAAGTTCCAAAAATAAGGGCACTGAATTAGGATCACATGTGTTAAGAAGAAAATGTAATAGAATTACAGCAAGATGTAGATTAGAAGTTCACATTTCTGGGGTATAACACAAAGGAGATGATAACTGAAACAGAGATTGAGTAGGCAGCAATTCATGTTAAAGGTAATTTGGTTTGAAGAGGGAAGAGAATTTGAAGGGAAGGAAGGCAGGAAGGAAGGCAGGAAGGCAGGAAGGCGGAAGGAAGGAAGGAAGGAAGGAAGGAAGGAAGGAAGGAAGGAAGGAAGGAAGGAAGGAAGGAAGGAAGGAAGGAAGGAAGGAAGGAAGGAAGGAAGGAAGGAAGGAAGGAAGGAAGGAAGGAAGGAAGGAAGGAAGGAAGGAAGGAAGGAAGGAAGGAAGGAAGGAAGGAAGGAAGGAAGGAAGGAAGGAAGGAAGGAAGGAAGGAAGGAAGGAAGGAAGGAAGGAAGGAAGGAAGGAAGGAAGGAAGGAAGGAAGGAAGGAAGGAAGGAAGGAAGGAAGGAAGGAAGGAAGGAAGGAAGGAAGGAAGGAAGGAAGGAAGGAAGGAAGGAAGGAAGGAAGGAAGGAAGGAAGGAAGGAAGGAAGGAAGGAAGGAAGGAAGGAAGGAAGGAAGGAAGGAAGGAAGGAAGGAAGGAAGGAAGGAAGGAAGGAAGGAAGGAAGGAAGGAAGGAAGGAAGGAAGGAAGGAAGGAAGGAAGGAAGGAAGGAAGGAAGGAAGGAAGGAAGGAAGGAAGGAAGGAAGGAAGGAAGGAAGGAAGGAAGGAAGGAAGGAAGGAAGGAAGGAAGGAAGGAAGGAAGGAAGGAAGGAAGGAAGGAAGGAAGGAAGGAAGGAAGGAAGGAAGGAAGGAAGGAAGGAAGGAAGGAAGGAAGGAAGGAAGGAAGGAAGGAAGGAAGGAAGGAAGGAAGGAAGGAAGGAAGGAAGGAAGGAAGGAAGGAAGGAAGGAAGGAAGGAAGGAAGGAAGGAAGGAAGGAAGGAAGGAAGGAAGGAAGGAAGGAAGGAAGGAAGGAAGGAAGGAAGGAAGGAAGGAAGGAAGGAAGGAAGGAAGGAAGGAAGGAAGGAAGGAAGGAGGGAAGAGCTTTGTGATTGTGGTATGCCTTCCACAGGAATAAGACACTGATGACAAGGCAGGGGGATTAAAAAGAAAATTGCTATATTCTATTTGCCTGTCTTTGCCACTGCGTGCATAAGCCCTGGCTGATTCCTCGATGGCACAGCTCCAATGTGGCTGTGAAAGGGGCAGGAGGAGAACAAGCCTGGGCTCTGAAAACACATGAACTGCTCAGGGGGCACATGCCAAACAAGGAATCAGACCTTTTAAAATCAGATCTTAAGAGAAAAAGCAACTTTGGTCAGGTCAGGGAATGAGTTTCATTTATTTTGTTGCTGGCTGACAGTTCTAGTTAATTTGTGGTCATGCAAAACTTTTAGACAATATTTTCAATTTTAGGTGGTTAAATGAGGCTTTTAAGTCCATTTTCAGCACAGAAAGGAAGGAAGACTGGTTTTCAAAAGCCATGACTTCAGTGGGGCTTATTGGTGCTCTGTCAGTTCCCAGCTAGCTGCCAAAGTATGGATTTAGGAGCCTGGCCATAGTCAGCCAAGACAAAAGGTCTGGCCACAAAATATACTGCTGGGCTCTCTGTGAGAACCTTAACAGCTCAGAGCAAAGCTTTGGAGAAGAACACCATACATACTACAACTTTTTTTCTTGTTAAACTGTTTGGATGATTTAGATGATTATTTTATGTGTTACTTCATCACTATGTGGATGTTGTCCCTTGTTGACTGGGTTTTCCCTCATCCCCACCAAGTCACCCTAAAACAGGCCTGATAAAATCCCAGGGTGCACTTATGGCAAGAGAAATTAGTCCCCAGTACCACAGCCTGGTCCCACCCCATCGGCTGGGCTCAGGCAGAGGGACAATGCTGGGTGGAGATGGCCAGCCTTGGACCACTGCTGTGCTGTGCATCCCATGGGCCAGCCTCTCTCTGTGCTGCTGACACACCCCACAGGCTTCACATGAGGAGAGGGAAACCAGAGCTGAGTGAGAAGCAGGTGGGGCTGCGGGTGGAGCCCTGCACTGGGGAGCAGTGGTCCAAGGCTTAATATTCCTTTAAATATTCTTATGTTTCTCTGTATGCAGATGAGCAGTGAACAGCTCAGGAAAGAAATAAATGGTAATATTTTTTCCTGGATTTCACGTACACTGTTCTGTGGAGAATGAAAGTTCGTGTATGTTTCTCCTCTACTCAAAAAGAAAAAGCCTTTTGTAATATGGAATGATTAACAAATTAAGTGAAAATATTAAAAATCCCACCCAACCAAACAAGATAGAAGCAGTATCACGTAGTTTACCTGAAACAACTATAATTGATTTATTCTACCTCATTAAATTGTGGGTTGTTAAAAATCTAGGATACAGCTATTTGTAAGAAAGAACAGATCATCACTCCTTGCTGACTCATGAGTTTTTCCCATTAGAACATTGGAATTTTCCTCATTAGAACAAGACCTCAGTTAAAAAAAAAAAAAAAAAAAAAAAAAGCTTTTTTTTAAAGGAATTTCTAAGGTTTATCCAAAGGCACTGTCCAGCTCAACACTTTTTAATATTGATCTATCTGAAAATCACTGAGGAACGCTCAGCTACCTAAAGTCAAAACAGGTAAACTGAGGGATCAAAAAAAAAATATTGGTCGGTGCTAGACAAGGAGCGTTGAGCACCCAGTTATTCTTTTGTCAAATTAGGAGAAGATACATGACTTACAGGCTCCTGGCAGTGCTATAAAGGAGCTCAGGGAAGTTATGAAGCTGCAGGAGTACCTTGTTGAGCATAATGCATTTGATCAATGAAAAGCTGGCAGCATTCACACTGCAGACTACACTGGTGCTTCTACATCTGGGCACATCTGCTGCCATCCTTTAAAGGCCCAGGTTAACATGTTTCTTTTACATATCAGCATTTGAACATCTCTTTGTGAAAGGGGCTGGAGAAAATGAAGGACACCAGAAGAGAACAAAGCAGTCTGAAGTGCAGGTATAACTGTCCTGTAAATAGCTGATAGAGGTGTTTGATAGAGACATTATCCACACAAGTGCATTAAAAGCCACACTGAATTTCCTTCAAGATGAATTTAAGCACCAGTTGAATAGACAGTCAGGACATGATATCCACGTTCGAATCCCTGGATTAGTCCCACAGTTTACATAACACAGTCCCTGAGGTCCACTTTGTAACTGTTTCTCATCATCCAGGGATTTCCTTTGGATTAATGAAAAGATTAATGTCTGGAAATCCTTTGAATTTCCTTTCAGCAGCATGAGGAAGCAGTGAAGTTATTTACCCAATTAAACATCTCTGTTTGACTTCCCACCCTTATTTTAAAAGTGGTGATTTAGCAACATAGATAAAATGAATATTAATGACGGTTGTCCACCCTTCCTTGGCTTATCTGTGCTTCATCCTCAGCTGTTGCTAAGATGATTTGCAATTTTATTTGTATTTAAATGTATGTAAATAGAGGTGCAAATTGGAGTTGCAGTTTCTGACAGGAGGTCTATAAAAACCTCATTCCAGAGATGTTTCTTTTTAAATGCACAAATGTGAACAACTTTCTTTTCACAAAGTCCTCCCAAAGAGTGAACTGCTGCTCTCCCTCATAGATTTCTATCAGAGGATCTTTCAAACAGCTGACCACTTTCAAATCCTGCTATTGTCCCTACCTGCTACAAATAGCTTAGCCAACTTTGAACCAAAAACAGTCTTTTCACTGGATTATGCATTGCAAAAGGCTTTGGATTATTTTGTGTGACTGGACCCCTTATTTATAACAAGAAGATTATGGTTTTAAACAATAAAGAATTTTTGGACCCATGAGGATTCAGATCTTTTAATTAATTTGCTAAACACTTCAGGATAGAAGGCTCTTGGTAATCTTCTAGTGCAATTGATACCATAGCAATTCCTACATTTATGAGCACTTTAAAAAATAGTATGTGCAGTCCCTCTGATACCCTAGGTGGCAAAACAAGTCCCACTCACTTATGCTATGTAGATACTGACTGCAGCACTAAGGCTTCTTAACTTGGCTACTAGTTTTTAAAAAAACAACTTGAGAACTCATAAATTCTAGTATTAGTTATTATTCTGTTGTTTTAACACTTGGCTGTCTCACAATCTTTCCATTTATTCATGGCTATTTACCCACAGGATTTGTAAATCAGAGGAAACTCACAATGGTTGAAGAAGGTCCCCAGTGAAAAGTTCATTGCACAGGAGATTCCACAAGCACCAGACTAAAGAGGCTTCATTTTCTGTGAAGTGTTGTCTCATGGCTGACTGTCCTTGGCTTTTTCATTCTGAGACCAAAATGAAATTTCTGCCATGGACAGACATTTATGGGACCCTTTATGTGTGCATTTTCATGTCCATATTAAGACTGGATCTTAAACGGTAGGATTTACCATAAAAAAAATGCAAAAAGGGTCTGGTTCACCCCTGTGACCCCTTATTTTCATTACATTTGTTGGAATTTAACTACCTTTTAAGCCTGTATCTCTGTTCAAGATTCTTGAAATTGGCCAGCCTTGTTCCAGGCAGGAAAGGATTTTTCTTTTTTAGGTGGAGAAAGAGCAAATGCCCACCAAAAATGCCGACTTTATTTACACCATCATTGAAAACAGCTCATGACCCACTGCCCTGTAGGAGTTCTGGTCCAGCCTTTGCTTTAATGAATGTAGCCCCACAGGGCAGTAACCTGGAGAAATGTCTCGCTGCTGTGCCATGCAAACTGAACTGCCTCACAATCTCTTCTCTTACTATAATAGCCAGCAACCTTGGAATGATTTGAACTGTAAATAACTTCTGGGGCTTATCAGAAGAGGAACAGTGTGGAGAATGATAAAATTGTTACTGTAAATAATAGTCTTAGAACTCCAGGTCAGCCTCACCTCCAGTGAGGCAACTACCTACCTTCCCATGAAAAATAACAGCAGCTCCTTTCCCTGAGACAAGGATCCATGCTTTGAGAACAGATGGTGCTACTTTTTATGCCAAGCATTCTGCACTTCACTGTTTATTAAATTGGCCAGAGAAGACTGTAAGATCAGCTCTCAAACAGCACATGGGAGCTGTGATGTCTGCACCGTGCACACTGAACCAGTGCACGCTGAAGACCTCTTATACTGTAAAGACAGGGAATATGCATATGTGGAAATCAAGTCCTCTGGGATTTTTTCCTCCAGATATTTTTTTTTTAACTCTGTTTCTATTTTGTTAATAGATCTTTTAAAATTTAATTTAATTTTATTTAAATAATTTCTGGAATATCATGGCAAAAGTTTTATAAAGCCCCTGGTACAGGTGGTGTCAGTGTCTAAAGCTGGTGGAGAGGAAACACTAGTGTTTTGACTTCACATCTTTCTGGCTCTTCTTTGAATCCCTCCTGTGACTTAGGTACAGAGGTCTTCATGAATGCTCTACTTATTCCTAAAAAAAGTGTCAAAACTCCCAAGGCTTCAACATTAACATGACCATAATTTCCAGCAGAGCAAAAAGCAAACTTCCTAGCTTTCCCTCTGCTCATCCCCTCAGTAGTGACCAAATATGCCCAAGTCTGGGACACTCACATGGGTTACAGATATTTGCTGTTCTAGAGGTAGTAATTGAGACATTTCCATAATTGGCATTACTCAGGATTCAGCTTGGTTAGCATATTCATCATCTCAATTTCAATCATATTTACAGCACTGTAGTATACCGTAGCTTTATCATCTAAATAAAACAAAAAAAATCATTTATTTCTGTGAAACATCAGTTTCTGGAAAGAACAGTTCCTGTTATTGATTTTCACTATTTAGTATTTTTGTGATTTTAGAGATTGTTCTGAAAAGAAAGTACAGTCCTGAAACAGAAGTTTATAGCACTTCACAGCCCCAAGTACTTGACAAATGCAGTTATGCATAACCTGTAAACATCATCTACAGGGGGGTCTACTCTGCCCTCAGTTGTGAAAAATCACACACTTTTCCTTTAAGAATGCCTGGGAGAGGCACTGGACTTTCAGCTTGTGTGTGTTGAGTGCTGAAAGATGAAAGTTGTTTAACAAGGCCTATGCCCTCTGACAACTTCTGCATTCACTGCTTTGTCTTCCTTTCCTTTTCCTTTTTTTAATTTAAATAAAAAACAAAAATCTGCCTTGTGATCCATTAAATACCATGTTTATGTTTTCAGTTTGAGACTAAAAATGGATCTCATTATAAAACAACCTATCTCTTCAAGCAAAGGTTTCCCAAGTCTATGGAGATCAAAGTGGCTACGAAAATATTAAGCTGGGGAAATTGTTTAGTGGTCAAAGTTTAAGATTTACAAGTCAGTGGATCCTATATAATCAAATCAGGTCTCTTACAGTTTGTTCCAAAGTCACAGGAGCAGGCAAGTTGGAGAATCTGCAGGATGGGTTTATTGAAACCCAGAAGCCTCTGGAAAGAGCAAGCAGCAGTGAGAGGGGAGGAAGAAGGGAGCCAGCTGAGTCAGCGGGGAAGCGGCAGAAGAACTCTGACCTAAGATTACTCACTTTGTTCCATGTGGCTGGAAGCCATTCTTATTTCAGGTTTATTATTCTTCACTGGCCAGAGGACTTCAGGAAATCAGCTTTTTTCTCCTTTAGTCAGTTCCTGGCTAGCACACAAGCAGATATTTTCTTGCTAAAAAGAAAAATTATTTACTGGGATTTTGGCATGAGGCTGGGTTTGCATGGGCAATCAAATCTACCAAGCAGGACAATGAGCCACTGGCCAGCAGCAGTGGGGGTGCCTGTTGCAAGGGTCCTTGCAGTGTCATCATCCCCTGGATCAAGACAGACCTTTAAACCCCCAGTTTTGCTCAGTTCTTATAATCCAGCAGGCCAGGGTCCTACATGACCAGCACAGCATAAGTTGTTGCTACTCTGACACCCTACAAAGAAAATGTATCTTAAATATCATAGCTACAGACATAAGATGTTCCACAGTGACCATTGCTGGAGGAATGATTTCTATTGTCTATTTCCAAATGTTTTATCTATGTACAATCCAATCACTTCAGCAGCAGGGATGTGTTGGTACACTCCAGCCAGGATATCAATAAACACATTTAGGCACAGACATTATTTTTATCAGGGCAATTTCTAGATCAGTCCTCAGTTCCCACTGGGTACTGGTAACAATCAGTCAACTACTGCATTTTGAAGGTCCAGTTAATCCCTTTGTTCAATTTGGTCCATTGTCCATTATCTCCTCCATGAGGAGACAACTGGGATATTCCCGAACTCCTCAAGAAATTAGTGATTTGGCATGCACACAGGCGCCCTGTGACCAAACTGCACCACAATAATAGCTAAAGAACAAGCTTGCTTTCCCTATTTATAACTCACAAATTAGATGCCATAGCTCTTGTCACATCTAGTTGTCCTGGCTGGGAGGGAAAGGATGTGAAATAGTTTTCCTGCTCTTGATGATAAACAATTGTCTGTATTAGAATGTCTCACTTGCAAAGAATTTTATCAGCCAAAGAGGAGGATGATCACTTGGATATTTGCCTGCCCTCCTTCAGGGTAGCTGTGGGGAACTGAACTTTGAGCTCTAGGTTGGAATGTCTGACTTCTGTAGTTGGAAGGGAAGACAACAGTTCTATCACACCTGTTATTTCTCTGCTCTGAGAAAAGAAAGAATTGAGAGTATGATCTGGACTTTGATTAGGCTGCTTTAATTAAAATATACTGAATTTTTCAGCTCTCTGCCAGGCTGAAAGAAAACTCAGATTCAGTCTTCATTCTTCTACTGGAGATATAATTTATTAGCATGAAGTGAGCTTCTTCATATTTGAGAATTACAATATCCTATAAAGTCTATTACCCTTGATACTCATATTTCATAATGAATACATTTCTAAGATGTAAAACCAGAAAATGGTTTGAGGAGATGGGAGGGAGAGGAAAAGGGAGGGCAAGGAAAGGAAGGGAAGGGAAAAGGAACAGAAGGTTAAGGAAGGGAAGAGGAACTAGAGGTGGAGGGAGAAGGGATGGCAGATGAGAGGAAGGGAGAGGAGAAGACATTTTCTACATATTTAAATGTGCTATCATTTATTCTAGGAAAACTGCTATGCTTTATACTAAATGAGAATCTAAACTGAGGTGATTAAATTGGTATATAAGCCCAACTCAACTAAAAACAAGGAAAAAAAAACCCTGATCATTTACTGATCCTGGCACTTTCCCTTTTGATATGCATTTATGTAAAACAATCATTAAAGGTTTTTATGGGAGTGCATTTACTTCTTTCTCTCCAAATAATGACATTCCCATGGTAATCTTTCTTATCTTCAAAGCTTTTATCCTAGCTTTACAGGATTTTTACTTACAACAGCAATGTTCACTGAAAGCTATCAGCAATGATATAATTCATCAGTAGATATTCCAGTAAATGTTCTTTGGGACAGTCATCTTCTAACATGAGAGGAAAGATGTAGAGAAAGGGGAAATAATATGAACCTCTCTCCTTAGATCCACATTCTGCAAATACTTGAACATTCTCAATATTAACTGATTGACACATGAATGTACAATTCTCTGTTCCTCAGTGGAAATGATCTGCAGCTCACAGACTCTGTTATCTTATTAAAACACCTCATGTAAATCACATATAGCCAAACAACACTTCCTATTCAAAACTGTATGATTGATTTGTATCAAAATTACAAAGTCTTTATTATAGGTATTCAGACAGCTCTGTTTTTTTACAGGTATGTCAATGTTCATCAGAATGCCCAATAGCTTCTCTGGAAAATTAGTGATATTTTACTCTGGGGTTAGCTAATAAAAATAAAACATTTAAAGAAAAAAAAAGAAAAAAAAAAGCAAGAATAATTGTCACAGGAATTGTATAAAACTATTCCTGATACAGTTCTTGGGGAATAACTCCATTCCTTCCTCCTGCAGCAATCACTTCCTGAATCAGCAATCACTTCCTGAATAGTACATTAGTCTGTGTACAGTGTTATTTGGGATTTCACAGAGCCTGACATCAGCATCTTGTTTCTACTAATTGCCAGCACCATATGATGGGATGCATTCATTTGAAATACAAACCTATTGGAAGTGATTCTTATCTCAACCTATCAGTAACATAGTCACAAAAGAAGTCACTTGAACAGTCAATATTTCACTTTCTACATGTCTGTGTTTGCCCAGCTATAAATAAATTATATTCATCGTTTACTAAATCACCTCAAATAACCAGATGAAGTTTGCTGGAGTTAACTAATATGATATCAGAAAAACACAGATGACTTAAATGTGCATCTGAAAATATGCTTTTATTATTTTAGCATCTGTATTCTATGAACAAAAGTATTTTCTATTATGTGTTTTATATTCACAGTTGCTATAACTCAAGGTGATCAGAGACCTTGCTTGCTAGTTGTTTTAACTAAAATTCCTTCACTAAGCTTTTGGGTTCTGCTTTTCTGTCCTCGTTACAACAAAGAGCTTCAGATTTGAAGTAATAAAATGCCGTGCATTCCCATGGATAAAACCAGAGCTTAAAAAAAGCTCAGAAAAGATTTTGCACAGTTCACATGGCACACAAACTTGTACAGGCTCACTTTGCAGCAGAAGACAAAGACCAGAAATTCCTAGCAGTCTGTACGTATGTATTCACTGAAGTCGTCTGTAATTTTCGACTGATATTGGCATAATGTAGCACAGGCACAGAAGAAACCATGAGCAGTTTACAAAAATGTCCTTTACTAGGAGTCTGAGAAGACAAAAGCAAGCAAAGACAATGAGAAGCCTGCACACAGATTCCAAAGCTATTTCAGTCATGGGAATGCAAACATGGGTCAGTCGTGTTTTTCAGTAAGATGTAATGAAGTGACTCAGAGACAGAGTACAAATTAGCATGGTATTACAATGGTGTGGATACTGAAAATGTGGGAATTACATACAAATATTACCAGGTGAAAGAGAAATCTCAAGTTGCATCATTATTTGCATAAATAAATGTGAGTACATATACCATATGCAGACTCCATCCCACTGACTTCCAGTACAGAAAAACTTAAAGAGAAGTTTTTCCATATATTCTTATACTTTTTCTTATGTTGGGCCACTTTGTCCTCCCTTCAATCCTTTTTCCCACAGAAAGGTGGTAAAGGAGGTTCCATCAAGAAAATCCAGTCACAGTATGCTGAATGGTGAATATAAATGACTTTCATCTAGCAGATAATTTACCTAAGTGGTTTGCTTTCTTTAGGTACTAGTTCTGCAGCAAACATCATTCAAATGATAATCAGAAGGGGTGGGGAGCACTGTCTTTTCTATGACTATATAAAGCTGTAGGATTGCTTCAAAAACATGATCTGTTACAGGGCTCACATCCTAGATTTTTGATGCTTTGATTGGCTACCAAATTTATGTCTCCTAGGAGAATTTCAAAGGATGGCTCATGCCTCCATGATGCAGGAAATATTGCCAATATTATCACTGTTGCACACTGTATAAGCTGCATTGTTCATCTCTGGGGTGCCAGTGAATGGCAAGATAATAGAATGTTTTTATGTAGAGTGCTTGAGTGTGCACTTATATTTCCTATGCTTATGCTGAAGTCCTGGACACACCTGTGGTATAATTGATAGTGATGGCAATGTAAATTACAGTCTGGATAGAATTCAATATATCCAAGGTAGAGATCATGTTTAGTACTGATGGGGCTTCAGAGTTATATCAGTAAAGGTCTGATAAACATCAGGAGTAACTCTAACACTGAAAACCTAATGACTGCAATGGCTGTTTTGCACAAGAATTGCAAAAAGGAACATAAATTGTATTCTTGAAGTGTACTTCTTTCTCTAATACATATGAGCATTAAGCAGGACTAGACACTAAATTTCATTTTTCAAACGGGTCATTTTGTAATTTTGCCACACATTTCTTCATCATGAAAAATACAAATTTTTCAGACTCATAGTCTTTACAGAGGTATTCACCATAATATTTATGACCAGAGCACTTTCCTATTTTCACTTTGCATCTCTCTGTGGAAGATTGTACCATCATTACCCTGAACAGTAAGAAACATTTAAAAAAAATGTTTTTATTTAAAGCGGATATCAGTTAGATAATAAAGATTCTTACCTCCTATACATGAGAAGTAATGACTCAAATAGAAGTAATGAAAATAAGCATCTGGGGTGATGAACATAACATTTTAATGCACCTTGTCAAGATACTGATTTAGCTTGAACTCTGGAGTGACTACAGCATCTTTTTATATACCAGTATTCTCTATTTTTTTATTGGCCTATCTTTTAGGTTTCTGAGTAAGCAGTAACCATAAATAGTAACAGGATAAAATATGTTAGAGCATATATAAGTACAGATAAGATGTTCAACCAAGACATCATTCTGAGACAGTATTTAATTTATTCTATCATGGCAACAGGAGATCATCTCTGCTTAACTTACCATGTTTTCCAGACAAGCTTATCCAAAGGACTCAAGCTTCTGATCATTAATGATCATAAAAGTGCCTAATGAATTAGTTACACCCATAAATTTCAATAGTCTGGTCAAACCATATTTTAGAAATATATGTTTCCTTTAAATCCTCTCAAATTTTCCACTGGGGTTTTAATTTTCACTCCTTTACAACATTTCAACCATGGCATCCCTTCCAAACACACTTGCCTTCACTTGGTTAAGTATAGCAAAGGGGAACAAAGAGAAACAGACCCCTTGTGCACGCAAAGAAAATCACTTTATTGTAAAAACCACTCCTTTTTTAATCTCAACCAGACAAAACCCAAATCTGACAGAAGAAGGGCACCCACTGGCTGGCTCAGCTGCAGTGCTGCTGTCCACGAGCCATGACTGCCTCTCACCCCCAAACCCACTTCCAACCATGCAGCCTGCAGCTGGGCCTTCCCACAGGGCCTTCTGGTGAGCATAAGCCTTAACCACTTCAACAATTATAACCCCATAGCCCACGGTTAAGTTGATGTCATTGTCACCCTGAAAATTAAACCTTCTGATAATGTTTTCATGATTTTAGTTGCCTTCCCATGAAAATTCTATAAACATAAGTTGTTTATCACACTCCTTGTAAGAAACATCTTTTGATGGACTTTTCACATAGCCAGTGTGCTTGGAAAGGTGGTAACATAATTGTCCCATCCCTGGTCATTGTTGAGAATCTATAAATATTGGAGTCAGAGAATAAAGTGACAGGTTCTTGGTTCTGACACTGAGAGTGTTCATGTGAATCATTTTGTGTCCTCTAGCGATATGTCATAACTTTGAAGAAGTCTTGTGAGCACCTTTGAAACATCACCATGTTTGATTGTAATTTGGAAAGATATCTTAATTAGTATTTTGCTTCCTGTTATTGTTTTTGGGAGGTAAATGGTTTTTTTTCTTCAAGAGAAAGTTGCACTCTATCAAAATATCAAGGCATATCATTGGCTGTCTCTATATTAATCTTATTTGTGGTAAAATGATGAAAATGTTCCCTCTGGAAAGTACAGAAGAGATGTTACAACAACCAATGGAGTCAGTTGATACTGAATCTATTGTTTCATATGGGTAAGGAATTTTCATCATTTCACAATACTGACAAGTGTTACATGGCTCAGGTTGAGAAGCTACAGCTCAGTGTCATGACTGAAGTTTTAGTGTATGGCAGTAAGCTGGAAAAGAAATCAGTAGGAAGTCAGTAAAAAATTACTTTGATTGTGTGTTAGTGTGCATAGGTCTCCAACATGTTAAGCTCTCTCTAACTATATCCTTCAGCGGAACTAAAGGGTTTGTCATGTGGATTAAAAATGTAAGGGTATGTTCTGCAAATTACTTCCCTTGTGGGGTGCCAAAAACAGAGAAAACACCATCCAGATTTCACATTTGAGATGGATGCCTCTGAAGGGAGAAGTCCTAGAGTGGAAAATGGGTTTGTAGCACCTTTTTTTATAATTAATCAAGGGTAAACTTCAGAAAAGAGTGCTTTTAGACATGAATTCATACACATGTGTACGTTTACGTCCTCATACACATGGAGAGAAGAGTAATAGCACACAACATTATACCAACATCCAAATGAGCCTCTGTCCCTTAAAGCCTGACGTCCCTGTATGTGTGTCACATTAAAAGATGCATGTACAAGAGCTGCATATGCATAGTTATGCTTGGGATTCATGTCAGCCAAAACCTCCGTATGGAAAGAAGACTGATGGTATTAGAGCCTCCAAGGTTTCAACAGAGGCTGTTCCTTACTTCTTGTGTATTCCATTAAATTATTGCTCTCAATAGCTTCCCTGTATGCTAATAGTTTATGTTCTTATGGCACAGTAAAAAAAAATTAAAAAATAAATAAAAATAACCCCGACAAGAATATAATAACTTTGGATAAGAAGAAATAAGTAAGGAAATTCAGAACTTCGAAAAGGTAGAGCTACTGTATTGCTTGTGCCTGTGAGAAAACAGGGGTCCCTTCTGGCAATTAGTGGATTTGTTACTCCACTATGGAGCTACTCAAAGATTCAGCACTGGGACACAAATGGCAATAAATCCTGCACCTTCCCTTCTGCAGCTGTTCTGAGTCTGGGTTGGTGACAGCGTGGTGCCAACAACTGGCATTACAGCACAGTGGACAACACACAGCCAGCAGTGACCAGAGAGGGCTGTAACAGGGGTAGTCAGAGAGGGTGCAGCATCTCTTCCTTTTGCCTTGTAAAACATAGCCTGTTTTCACTTAAAGAATTCTCACACACTTCTCAATGTCCTTTTCATGCCTGTGCAGAGCACACTGAGGTTGTCTCCAGTCACATAAAGTCTGTTCAGGTGGAAACTTCATACGTAAATTAATTGCTCTAATTGTGATGAATCTCAGCCCAAAATACATTCATAAGACTTCCCTTTCCCTAATTTACATGCCTACAATGCCAGTGCCTTCACCTGAGCTAGTTAGTTCAGCTTTTCTAGTTGCTCAAAGTTAGAAGCAAGCACTTTCAAATATATGTTCATCTACCTTATTTTGATTGTGCACATAGGATGAGATGTACTGCACCACAAAGATGCCTTTTCCTCTAGACTGTCTTTGAAGAAAATACAGAATGGAAATAATAAATGTATATTTTTCATCAGATTAATCCCTCTGTTTTTCAAGTCAAAGAACATCTTGTAAAAGACACTTTCTCTAGGTGTCCATAGGTTCCTCCTGTGCCTCAGCCTTTATGTACAATCTATGTGACAGTTTAATGACCTTAGCTGAGTTTTGTCTATCCTGCTGTGAATTTTTTTTCTGGAGTGTTATGATGGGAGAAGGGGAGAAATCCTTTCTGAATTACTAAACTTTTAAGCTATCAACTCTCACATGACTTCTACAAAGCCATGTAATATACCTTCAAGGGAGGTTGCCACAACCATGTGAACAGGCCAATAGCCATAAACTGCTGCATGGCCAAGCAACTTTCCAAGGTTTCCTAGGGGCAGCTGGACGTGCTACAGAGCTGCAGTCCATGGGTAAGTGCAGTTTCCCCAGCTCTGTGCTGTGCTTCTCTCCAGGGAGAGGAATCTGCCTCAGCCATTCAGAGGCTGAAACTGGATCTGTTATGTTGCTGGGGCTCCAACCATTAATTAGCCTGAGGATTAAGTTTAAGGCCTTCAGCTGACTTTGGAAATGGTCTGGAGCCAAAAGAAGTAGAGTGGCACGAACCTCTCTTTTGTAAATGTCTGAAGCTAGTCAGCAGAAGGTGCTACGCTTTACAACAGTGTATGAATTTGTCATCTTCGCCTACACCTGCAAATTTTGTGAATTATAGTTACTCTGCATGGAGGCAAACAATGTAGGAAACATTGTTCTATTTTTTTTATTAGTCTCATGAATTTTTTACTCAAATAAAATATCAGAAAGTTACATATTTGCACCTACATGGGTTTTTTAATATAGTTGTCTACTCTGAATACAGATAATTAACTTTCAGATGAATTTTACATAGAGAGCAACAAAGTTCCTTTTGTTAGCAGGAGATCTGGTTTTGAATGTTCAAACCAGATTCCTGTTAGGAGTGATCTATGGGTAGTCTGGAATCCTGTAACAGGGAGGATTTTGTAGAAAATAGCTAGCTGCCTGGGAGAGTCAAAAAGTAGCTGCTGCAGCAGTAAATCTCTGCCACAGTTTAGCATAAAGGCATATCTAAATGAAGAAACAGAGCCTTGAATTTTAGAAGGATACACGAGAAATGAAAGTGTCACAGGTAACAAAAAATGGGTATTTCACCTGGGAAGGGATATATATATACATATAAAAGCAAAACATGCCATGAAATTGGATTCTATGATACATTTCAAAATGAGGAGAAAACCAGCAGATAAATGTTGTTTGTACACTTTCAGCAGTCCTGCAGTCACCTTGTACTTAACATTAGCCATGAAATGACAGCAAAATCAAAGTCAGTAAATATTTATTTAGCTCTAATCCCTTCAGTTTTCCCCTCTGTTGCTCTTTCACACAAATGTGAAAAAGTTGGCACATGCAAACTTTAATTCACCAGTCGTAAGCTAAGGGGATATAGAGCCATTTTAGAGAGGTAGTTGCATAAGCAATTAGAAAACCATTACAGTGTTGCTGTAATGGAGGAGAAAAGGTTTAAACTTTGTAGTGTGGTGGCTCTTAACTGACTGGTGGATCAGAGGCCTTCTGTACAAAGGCCTGAACCCCATCATTTCATGAGGAGAATTTTGTACTGAGGATTTCTGTGCTGCACCCAGGAGCTGACAGATGCTTGGTGGGGTTTTATTGGATCAGCTTTACATCAGCTCAGAAAAAAAATAAGTGAAAGAACATGATCCAAATCCTTTGTGTCTTTTGCACCAGCACAGCTTTTTTAATAGTTAACACTTGTACACCCTGGAATTGTGCCATGTATCCTAACTCTTCTCTGCCCATTTTATGAGCCCTGTGTGTTCCATGCCAAAGCTCTGAAGTTGGGGTTTGGTGTGTTCCAAACACATCTTGTAGATATTCACTTATGAGTGCCACAAGCTTTCTGCTCCTGTTGCTGCCCCATTCTGCTTCTTCAGCAGATCTTCACAAATTCAGGAAATAAAGCAAGCTCATGCCTCCCCTTATATCTGGCTATGCAGGATGGCCTTAAGCCATTTTTTCAAGGAACTCTGTGGGCTCTTGATGAGCTTCTTACCATGGCAGGTTTTTTCTGCAAAGCTGGCTGGTCATACCCTGTACATCTTTCAGAGGACAATTTGAATTAAGCCAGGCCTATTTGCAGCCCTGACCTCACTCCTTGCTCTAACATACTTCAGTTCTGGTCATGCATTCACACAAGGTCTAGACACTTCTAGTCCATTGTGTTACCTGTGAACACTGAAAAGACAAATTAATTGCATTGTCACATATTTATGAGGTGGTTTTCTTCTTCCAAAATGTAATTGGGTCTAAATTGATATCCATTCATTGGGTTATTGACACCTACAGTTATTACTAATACAGCAGAGCAAATTATGATTATATTTAGTTCAATAATTGCATTGAAATATAGAAAAACCTTCTACATTGAAATAGAAATGAACTTCTGTGTATTTTTCATTGTAATGCTGCATTCTGTTCTCAGATTATGTGCCTCTAATTATTTTGTCTTTAAAAAATATAGACCACTTGCCAGTAAAAAAAAAGTTGTTTGAAAGAAGAAACCCAAAATGATTCATTAAAATATGTCAAAATAAGCAGTTGGTGATTTTAAAATGAAACATTTCAGATCTTTTTACACTGCTTCCATATTTTTTCAGCTGTAATTATTTGCCAAATTACATTCATTTGTGTGAACAATTTTGGTCACTTTAAAACTGTACTTTCAGTGACTTTCACGGTAATTGATAAAAAAAAATACCTCTCCCTGCTGTTACAACAATAAAGGATGTAAAAATATTCTCTGCAAAATGGAGAAGGAACAATAGACACAGTCATAACAGCTGAATAAGAAAAAATATTTCTGTTTCACGAAAGTAATCCAGTAGGCATTTTCCAACCTGTGTGCATTTAACAGTTGTGAGTGGTCTACAGCCACATCTAAAAGCTTTCTAGCACTTCATGTAAAACATTTTTTCATCTCCCAGGCTGAAGTTCCTCTCTTGCCTGAGTCTTCATTTGAGTCTCAAATACATATCCCTGCATCAGTACTTTAATGACTTCTTTTTTATCAGGGCCCATGCTGTCTTCTCTGTCTCCTGAAGATGTTTAATGTGATAAACATGATTTGCTAAATAGGGATTTATGTGTTTCAGATAACTTTTAGTCTTGGTGATTCTCACTCTCACCAGAAATTCCAGCCTTTTTGAAAATGGTGTATGCTCCCTTGTGAGAAAATCTGATTTGTTTTCTGACATTTTCTGATTAGAACAAGAGATTTTGGTGTAATTTCCCAATTCACTGTAATCAAGTCAAATCAGCGCTTCTGTACTGTTAAGATGAACACATAGGCTGAATTCTACATGTGCCATTGTTTTGGTCATACCAGGCATATAAAATAAAGCATATGCATTAGTCTTTGCAGGATCAGGTTACTCGTAAGAAAAGCTGCATCTAACACACCTATTTAGATAAATATATTCATTCACAGGTAGAAAGATGCAACATATGAGAATGATGGCTGGGTTGCAACTATAATCTTATTTTGCGTAGAACACAAAAATGTTCTTCTGGTAACATACAACTAGAAAACCACAAATTACTGTCTGTCTTCTACCTCTATGACCTTAACTTATAAAAGACATACTTATGTATTACTGGTCAGGGACATATAAATATTTAATGGCACAGAGCTCTGCTCATAATATACCAAAATTAAGGATTATAGCATTTTTCCACCTGGAAAGAAGTTGTGCAATACATAATGTATTCTATTTTCCATGCATACAGTGGAGGATACAATGTCTTCTGCTTATTGACTGAACAAAGCACCAAAATCACCTTTTTGGACAGATTTCAAACACCCCAGTTCTCATGCAGGGTTCACATCCTTACAAGTGAAGTTATTTATTAGTACCTCACTTAAGTTGTTTTCTTCCCTCATGGGTTCCTTAAGGGTATAAGTTACTCCTGTAGACATTCTGATTAGACACTAGATGAAAATTTTTCACAAAATGAATAATCAGCCACTGGAATCCTGCCAGGGACTCTCCAACACTGGACACTTTTTAAGATTCAGCTAGGCCATCTTTTCCATACTATGCTTTTGCCAGAAAAGATTGGACCATATGATCCTTGATATCCCTTCCAAGCCAGAATTCTATGATTCTATGAATCCCATTTCTGAGATTGTTAATCAAAATACTACTACTAATAATACAAGTCAGTCTCACTTTGGAGAAGCTTTTTTATTCATTTGCCTTTCTGAGAACTTATGACCTTGATGGAGGTGCCTCATGGGAAACTGAAGTGATACGACCAACAAACAATGCAGCTAAAAATTGCTGTCAGGGTTTAGACTGTGTATTTTAGACCAGTCAGACAAAAATCCTTAGAAATTTGATGACAATTGGCTATACATTTTTGCTATCAAAATGAGAAACTTTTCTGTCCTGGTGAAAATGTGCTTAGTTTCTTGTTGAATAGCTACATGTTTTTGGGAGCTGTTGGCATTTATGCTTGAACACCGCCTCTCCCCAACAAGATCTGTTAGAATCACTCTGCTACTGATATAACCACAACTATTTATGCAGTTTATTTAAACCCCATACTAATAAAAGCATTGCATCATTATACAGCTCATGACAAACCATCCATTTCTGTTATGTTCAAAAGAGTCAGACTTGGCATGTTAGGGGCTCAGGATGACCAGGACTATCTGCTACTTCTCTGTATTTCCCATTTTACTTACTGTGAGTTTTATTCAACTGTTTGCCAGAAAAGAACAGAACTGATTAAAAATAAAGAATCGTTAAAAATAACATAAAATAATATTTACAGTCTGAAATGGGTAAGTTAAATATCCAGCCCACTCAAGGCTAGTGGCAGTAGTCTACAGTGGAACATGTCATCTTCTCTGGAAATGCAGTTCGTGAACCGGATGTTGCCCTTCCTGAACCACATTAAATCATTTACACAACCAAACTGAAAATATTAACAAGTTTTTGTGATCATATTTTCATAAACTGGTAAGAAATAAAGAAACTGAGAAAAAAACCCATGTAGTTCCATGCCCTGCAAAGCCATGAGGTACTGGCTTTTCTCAGATTTGTCATTCTAAGTGTCTCTGCCCATGGCAGGGGGATTGGAACTAGATGGATGATCTGTAAGATTTTTTACCACACAAACCTTTCTATGATTCTGTGATTCCATGATTCTGTGATTCCATGTTTCAATGATGAGAGGGCTGACAGCTCCTATTGCCCCAAAAGTGAAATATGGCCACCATTGTGTTTCACTATCAAGTAACTTCAGGAGAAAAATCTGAAGAGCAGAATTTGTCAGGTTGGCATAATTTTTCTAGCTCATCAAACTATTTAGAGAGCTTAACTGAAGTAAAAAGTGAAACAGCACAGCAGCTGGTGCAAAAAGATCCTTAAATATTTGATAGACGATGTACACATACGTGAGAGAAAGCATTGCTTTGGCTGAGAGAGGGAGAATTGCAACAAAGACCTCAATTTATTTTTGCCATTCTGCCCATTATACCTAGGATTACAGCAGAAAACAAAGAAACAATGGCGTTGTTCCTTTCAAGTGCAAAGCATGACTGACTGCATTTCATTCTGTTCCACCCCTTCCACAGATTAAAGCCCAAGAGTGACTATTACGTTTTCACACCAAAATATAGATACGTAACTAAATCACTAAATAAAAATTATCATCTGCTGCAGGACAGATGTTAACAAAACATTTGTGGTACAGAAATGAAATTGATATCAAAAACATTTGCAAACAACTCGATGACTGGCAAGCATCAAAACCCAAGAGATTTGTATTTAATGTTGGTACTTTTCTCTAATTCATATGTATTAAAAAAAGAGACACCATATGCTCAGGGGTGGGAACAGGGTGGATATACCAAAGTGACATTATATAGAAACTATAATAAAATCACTGCTGAAGAATTGATCCCATATGCTGTTGAATGTGCTTGGATGTAAAGGAACTGACAAAACATAAATAATTAAATATATAGTTATGCCTTAAAACCTGCTGTTGAAGGATAGTATTGAGGTGCAACTAATTTTATGAGGCATTAGCAGGTGTGAGTTTGTGGGCAGGAGAAATATGTTTTACAGCCTGTGTTTCTCAAGGTATTTACATCTACATTTCACTTAGAGCAAGTTTTCTTTTAAGTGGCCTCCTCTCATTCCTAAAGTCACATAGGAGTGTGTTCTACCACTCAAGCCTCTGTTCCTCATGGATCATGTCTGATAAATGATGACATTGCAAGAATGTCAGGTGTTTCACTTACTGTACTCCTCATGTAGAATATTCCTTTAAACTGATATATTTCATGTAAGTTGAAAAGAGGACTTTTGTATTTCTGTTACTGGATGGGCTGATTTGGATAACTTAATCCTTTCTGAGTGGATTGCTATAAATTAAGGGAGAAAAACCTCAGGCCTTGTGAACACTTCAATAAGGTGTAGGTGTACCCTTACTCCACCCTCCACTCCCACCAGCTAAAATATTACAAATCCAAACCTCATTTTTGCAGAATCTGAAAACATTTGTGGATTTGGGACAGCTTCCAGAAACTTGCAGAATGTCTCATTCTGGAGGACTGCAACAAGGAAACAGTAAATATTTCTGAAATGAAACACTGATACTTCACATTTAAATTATGCTTTTGTTTAAAAACTGACCTAATTTGAAGGGGTCAGAAATGTCTGTCAAAGCCAAAAAATTGAGCAATTTTCTTTTTTGGCACAACTCAAATTACATTTTTCCCTGGATGACCAAATAAAAAAATCCACTATTATGTGCTCTTAAGCTACTCAGATTTTGTGCTTGTTACATAATGATTTTGATCAGGAGGTGATTTCTACATAAAACAGTTACATAATTGCAATTTAGGTTTAGTTATTATCAATAAAGGCAGAGTTTTTTCCTTACAGGTATCAGGCTTTTTGCTTTCTCAGAAATGCAGCTTTCTCTTGTAATGGGAATAATCAAAGAGGTGCAAGATACTTACACAGATGAAAACTCCAGCCTCAGTGGTGCTTTCGTGTGTACCAGTGTTGCTTCTCTTGGTGTAAAGACACGCCTTGGGACAGATCTCAGGTTAAAGCAGAGTTTTTGAGGTTTTTGGTCTGCCTGTAACAGCATCTATTAAAAAGATGTGTAGAAATGAGGCACTCTTTGTGCACAGAGACTTGTTTTACAAGTTTAATATGTTCCTTCAGGGTTTTGGGTTTGTTGTTTTTTCCTCAAAGGATCAAAAAGCATGTAGGTGCATTCTGGGCTACCCTTTTCACACTGAAAGTTGAAGGGGAAATTCAGAATTCAATTACATATGTAAAAGTAAAGTGTAAAAGTAAAGTGTAAAAGTAAAGTGTAAAAGCTGTTTAAAATTAATATGCTCTTTGTCACTCAAGGTTTTAAAATACTTGATCTGAGATAAAATGTGTTCAAAAATCATTCAGAGACTGAAACCTCCACTTAGTTTCAGAGCAACATCAATTTTTCTAGATATTAAAAAAACGCAGAACAGAAAATGCAATGTCCACAGGTTTCATACAGTAGAAATCTACAGGTATAGTAATGTGACCTCTTATAACTGAACCACGCTATGTTCCAGTCTAATGCTGGTCTTTATATTCACAGAAGTTAAGATGGTTTCAGGTATCAAACATGGATGTAAGCAGCAGGAATACAGCATGTTACTGCAGTTACCTTGTGACTTTACCTTGATGCATCTTTCATACACCACATCTCCAAGATGTATCCCTAAGGCACAGGCAGGCATAACCTTTGAGTTCATGCACTCCACTTATCACACTGTGGAAAACCTGCTGCATTTAACTATCAATCCACAGAGGAAAAGAGGAGGGGAAAAGAAGAAAAACAAAGTTTACACCATTTTTAGCTGTTAAATTCTTGCCAAGATGTGCTCATTTCTAAGGGTAAGAATAAGCACTCTCAAGGAAAATGAAAAGACTAAGGGAGGAGCAGTTGAGAAGATGAAGAGAGTAAGTCTAAAAAGAAAAAAGAGCAAGCTCCTCCAGGGAATTCTAAACCTGCTTCTACTCCTATAATTAAGTGAAGCTAGTGTAACAGTGCAGATACTAAAAATGAATAAATGTTCGCATTAAAATGAATGTTAAAACTCTTTTCCTTTTCCTTGAATCAGGAACTAACCTCCTGCTGGGGCTGAGATCATGTCAGTGAATTGGCACAATGAAAATATCATTGCAAAATGTAGGTATGCACTATAAAATTGTGACCTCATTGAAATATACATTTCTTTTTTGGAAGTCATCTTTCTTCTTTTTGACACTGTAGAAAAGAAGACTGATTTCGGTTATCTAGAGTTGTGAGAGAAACCTCTGTGAAGACAGCAATAATCCTCCTACAGAGCTGGACCAGGACCATCTTGGATAATCATCCCTCCTCCACCACTAGAGTCTGGATGAAGGGTCTGGATGAAGCAGAGGGTCAGCATCTCTCCCTGGTGAAGGAATTCAGCCAGAATGTGGAGGTGTGCCTGAGGGGTGCTTGGCCACTGGAGAGACCAGTGCCAAGGGCAGGGAACTGCAGTACAGATATGTCCAACTGGCAGCAAGCAGACTGGCAACACCTTCAGCTTCTGGTTAATAGTTTTAGCCAGGAGCAGCCCCAGGGTGAATGACACCACTTGAGCATCCTCCCTCTGCTTCATCAGCTACTCCCAGCTACAGAACAGGGCATGGTCCTTTGGGTTTCTTCCCCTCTTTCTAACTTCTAACCACACACCTGCTTTTAAAATGTCATAGTACCATAACAAGCCCTCACTCACTTGTTCTCTCCTTTCCCTTTCTTCTCCACCCATTCCCTTCACTTTTCTTCTTCTTGCCTTCCTGCACTCTTTCTGCTCATCTTAGGTATATAATGCATGTGCCCAGAAAGGTTGCAGTTTTAGAAACAAGTGTGCAAATTGTGCATCTGTCCAAATAGACATGTATGAATCAAGGATATTTAGTATTTATTAGTATAAAATATCACAGTTCAATAAAAATACAAATAAACAGTTAAAGAAGAAAGGCAAGAAAACAAGCATACAGAAGGAGAGCAAGAGACCACAGTAAAGGAAAGCAGAGCAGAAAGATAACAGGGAAGCATTGTCTTGCAAATGTGCTTCTGAAAGGAGTCCTGAAGTTTTCTGTTCTCTTTGTCAATGAGATAAGTGGAGACAGATCTAACTAGAAAGTGTACCATTTCCTCACCTATTATTTTTTGTCTGCCAGAAATGTACAAGGAATTTACTTAGTTGGCTGTGAGTTTTAAATCTCTTGGCTGAGACAACAGGAATCACAGTTGCATCGCAGATTGGATGATATGTGTTCCTGATCACTGGTATGAAACACAATGCTGGAGAGTGATTACTGTCAGTAACTGCATTACTCTTTTGTGACAAAAAGCCTGAGGTCTGGAACTTTTCTGAGACACATGTAGAGCTTGACCACTCTGTGAGCAAGAGAACCAATTTTCTAGTTGTATTTTGCAATGCAGAAGGAGTCAGACACTCTTATTTCTCCTTAAAGGGATAGCATTTGATTGAAAAAAGATTTTAAGTATGTCATCTTTAATAGGATTGGCAAATAGATTTTAAAAATATCATATACCGTGCAACTGTATGTTATTCTTGGCTAAGTTAGTTTATGATTTACATCAAAATATTATGATAGATATTTTATGAGGTGACAACACATATTGTTTTTCATTATACTGTATGTAAAGAGTGCAAAGAGTGGCAAACATAAGAATAATACAGCTTTATAATATATTCCTAGTTTTAATAATTTCTGCATAACAGTCATGCTTATAGAGCATCCTTCCCCAAAAAAACTCCTCAACGATCCAAAAGTATTAAAAACACACTCTACCAAGCCAAATTGTGTGCTGTGGGGTATTGTCTGAGCCCTTCCCAAACACATCCATGAACGATCAGAGCAAGGAGTCCACCACTGGATCAGGAAACGCATGCACATAAATATGCAGACCATGTCCTTTGGTCTCGCTGGCACTGCTGTCAGTCATGCCTGCTGCACAGCCTACAGAGATGCTTTTCCATTGCTTTCTAGACAAGGAATTGAACAGGCACCTTTCTCCATACAGCACAGAAAACAGTCTCTCAGGCAGCAGCTTTGCTGAGGCACAGCCAGAGACAATTACTCTGACTTCAGCTGGAGGGACGATGCAGAAGCGCAACCACCTGTTAGTAAATCTCAGAAACTCCATGCAATAACAGGCTAAATATCTCATCCAGCTGGATGCACATGAAAAAATAAAAAGAGGCAAGTTTTGTTTGGGGTCGTTTTGGTGTGGTTTTATTTTAAAGGGTCATAACGGGTGGCGGTGTGCAAGCATCGCCAGGGAGGCCCTGTCCCATCCATTGGAATGGAGGCGAGAGTGTTGAGAAAAGCACATTGTTCTGCCACAAATCTATTTGCCCATTCCCACTGAAGTGAATAGCCCTTCATTCCAGTGGGAATTTGTGCCGTCACTTCAAATGTTATGCGTATAAGTTAATTTCACACTGCTTCAGGACTTTGTTTTCAAACTACCAAAAGGGTTAAGAACTGAGAAGGAAACACTTGCCAAACTCCCTGGTCTAAACTAAGGGTAAGGGATTTTTTTATTTATTATTTCTTTTTTTTTGCATGGGGGGATGTGCAGGTGGGTGGACAATGGCCAGAAAGAGAGAGGGAAATAGGGACTGGAAATAAAGTACAGTCTTTTGTATTTCTAAAGCCCAAAGATGCTTTTGAACAGGACTGCTGCCAGCTGTAGAAAACCATCTTTTTATGGAAAAAATATGCCAGTGACAACGGATTTACAAGAACTGAGCCAGTGTGTCCTATACGCATTTATTCCATATTATGCAAGATTAATTGTTTGGAGCATCATGCCTTCAGGAGTGTTCTAAGCATCGGGGAGCCAAATTTAGACTTGATATCATGAAGTCAAATTTCCTTTTGTACCACAAAGTCCCCAGGATGCCTGGTTACAACAGTGCTGAATCTGGCACTGGAAGATGTTACCTACAGACTGGGCACAGTACCGCTTAAATATGACAAATTGCATTTGCTTCCTTAGCCTGCATGAATCGATGTACATAATTTGGTGCTAGACCTGCAAAACATTTTATTTTAAACAGACTTAATGCTTTTTGTTGTTTTGGAATGAGAAGGAATAAAAATATAGCAGATGGCAATTTGAATATACTTGTCACAAACAGGATTTTAAGGTTGCACTCTCAATTACACTGTGGCCCCATTATATTTCTTACCCATCCTAAGAATGCCTTAAACTCAATGTAAATGTAATTATGAAATGTAATTTGTTTCGACTGCTAACTATAAAATGGGATTTTTATATATAGGGCTCGTCTATACAGGGAAATGGAATAATTATACCCAATTAAAACATCTACCTGGGATGTTACATGAGCAAAGCCATAGCAGTATAAATTATTCTGCTACAATTATTCTCATTAGTTTTCCTGGGTAAAAAGGCTCTTATCATAAATAAAAATGGGTCTCTAATGATTAATTCAGTATTATATTTATCCAGGTTTATTGGCATGGGGGAATACATTGGTTACCATGGAATCAAAAGGCAGAGTCTAACAGCAGAGTAAAGGACCAGGCATCAAAAGTATCAGCAGAGAGAGAAACCCTTTTTTAAACAAAAAGGTTTGCCCTATGAACACGTCTGTGATCCTTTGGACAGCACCCTGTGTACCACCCGAGCCACATCCCTACTGCAAATTGAAAGGAAAACAGTTTTGCACTAGAGGAGGTTCAGACCGGCAAAATTACACTGATTTTATAAAACTTTGAGTCCTTTCAGTTATGTTGGTTTTCACAGCAAAATGTTGAGGAATGTCCAACATCCATCATAGCCAGCAATTTGCTTGTAGTAACTCTTTGCCTGAATTCTGTTTCGTTTCACAGTTACAAATTAATGAGGCCAGCTAATGGGCAAACAGTGTGGCTGAAGAACGAATGAACATACTATTGTGAGCATCTGATAAGCTTAGCCATAAGCTAAGCCATTTCTCTTTGAGAGATACTGCTCTTCATGTCCACTGTCAGAAGAAATCAGGAAATGTGACACTATTTTGGGGAATATGTGAAACCCATTCGCCACAGATGTTTCAGCAGCAAGTATGGTATTTTTAGCTATTCAGTATTTTCCTTGAGATTTTGCAAGGATAGTGCATCTGAAATGAAAAGGCACACCTAGACTGTAAAGAGGCAAGACTCTCAAGCCACTTCTTTTGAGTTTCTGTATTTTGCTGTTGAAAGTTTCATCTGGGAATTACACCCATTGACACCATGTACCCAAAAACTGATGATCAGCGCCGAGATGCAGCAAAGAAACTGCGTTTCTTAGAAAAGTCACCCTTACTTTTGCGACCTGGTTACAGACTGCTCTAATTCTGAGACAGCCCTTAGCTGGACTCCTGGGACCTTGGGAAAAGGCACGAATACCCTCTTCACCTCGAGCGAAGCCACTTTGCCCTGACAATGCCCTGAGCATTGGTCTCCGCCCGCGGCTGGGGCACCATCGCTCCGCGCGGGGCAGCTTCTTCCAAAAGCAAAGCTATGTGCTGTGCCACAGCCAAGAATCCCTGCAGGCATTAGCGTGACAGAAACGCTGCCTGCTGCCCCCGGACCCCTGTGCGCGGGCTGCACAGGGCCGTATTTGGTATTCTTCGGCGAGCTCTGCACAGGGCTCGCTCCGCTCCCAGACGGTTCCAACCCTCGGATCCTGCCGTCTCTGGCGGGCTCGGCACCGCCTGGGAGCCGTGCGCTCCACGCTCCCTGTGCCGCCCAGACGCCGGCACAAGCCCGGTCGGGAGGTGCTGTGGTAGCGGTGCCCCTGCCCGGCCCCTCGCTGCCCGGCACAAGCTGCACGGGGCTCTGCCAAGGGCAGCCTAAGCGATGCGAGGACAACGCCGGGAAAGTTTATTGTTGGCAAAACCACGGGGCAAGGGCTGCCCGCCCGCGGCCAACGGCCCCGGCGTGGGGTTCCAGCCCAGCGGCCAGCCGCCCCCGCCGAGGAGGAATCGGGCCGGCCCCCCTCGGCCGCCGGGAGCAGCCCCGGCCGGACCTCTCGGCTCCCGGGAATGTCCGCGCCCGGCGACTGGCAGAGAGGGCTGTCCCTCGCCGCTCCCCGCCCGGGGAGAGCGCTGCTGGCTGGTCCCCAGCCCGCGGGGCAGTGTCCGCGCAGGCCACCCGGCTCAGCGGCGGGGAGCGGGGGCGGCAGGAGCCTGAGGGGCAGCGGCGGGAGCGGGCGAGGCTGCCCAGTCCGGCCGGGCGCCCCCGACCGCGCTCGGGCGGTGGCGGTTGGGGCGGGGCGGGACGTACCAACAGCCCTCCGGGGGAGGACGCCGTGACGCCCCCTCCCACCAGCCTCCCACGGCGCCCCTGATATCAACGGGAACCCCCCGATGCGCGGGGGGAGTCTGGGAGTCCCACAGAGGGGGGTGGGAGAGGCGAGGGCGAGGCGACTCGACTCGCCCCTGGGCGGGGGGAAGGTGGTGAGGGTCGCGGTGGAGGCGCCCGGCACACGCGTCCTGCCTTCCCCCGGCCCCCCTCCCGGCGGAGGGTGGTGCGGCCCGCTCTGAGAGGGCGGGAGCCGCGCGCCCCGCCCCGCTCAGTGACACAGGCACCGTGTGGGGAGGCGCCGGCGGCGCGGGCAGCGGGACCGGGCGGGACTGACCGGGCGTCGTAGCGGCGGCGACTGCGAGCCGAGCCCGGAGCATGGCAGGGGCTGGAGCCGCTGCAGAGGCTGCTGCTGGTTTCCCTCCTTCGCCGCCTCCTCCCGCCCGCCGGGAACTTTTCCTAGCGGCTGGTGGCGGTGCTTCTCTCCGGTGGTGGCAGCGGCGGCGGCGGCTGCTGCGTTCGGCGGTGCCTCCCGGGCCGGGGCTGGGGCTGCTGGGTCTGGTTTTCTCTCGTTTCTGCTGCAGTAAGTGGAACTTTTCCCCTTGGCGGACGGGCGAGGGGGCGGGTGGAGGAAGAGGAGGGGAGAAACCCGAGCCCCAGCAGCGCCGGGGGACGCGGCCGAGTTGAGGGAAACTTTGTGTGGCGCCCGGCGGCGGGGAGGGGTGGCGGGGGCTGCCGGCCGCACTGCGCGGGGGGAACCGGGCGGGACGTGGCCGGGATGGTGGAAGAGGGAGGGATGCGAGGCGGGGTCCGAACCGGAGCCCTCACCGCGGAGACCCACGGACTCTTTCCCCCAGGAACATCCGCTGCGGCCGCCGCCGGGAGAGCGGCTGTCCTGGGAGGCCAAGTTTCTCTGGCGGTCGGGCTGGGGTGACCGCGGGCCGGGTGGGGCAGCAGGGGAAGTTTATTCTCCGTGGCTGGGGCTTCCCCCGGCGGACGGCAGGTTATCCGCTGTAATTCCCGTCCTGAGCGGCGGAATTTCGCTTGTTTGCGGGAATTCACGGGCGCTTCCCCCCTTCTCCTTTCCCGTCTTGTAGGAAGGACAGAAGGATCTTGGTGTTACCAGGGTGCGCCTGGGGGGAGGAATAGTACGCGCTTTGCCTACGGCGATGTGGTGTTGTTCCCTCTGACTGAGGGTGAAACCCGGGCTGGTTTCGGGGTTGGGTCACTCTCCGCTGCTGTGAGGTGGGGTCGTGTGCTTGCTCTATCTACATCACCCGCATCCTGAGCAGCTGCTGCCGGGGGCACTGCGGTGCGGGGCCCCGCCGGGCTTGGCGTGACCACCCTCAGGAAAATGCCATCACCGATTTCCTCCCCTCCTCCTCCTGTTCATCTTCCTGTGGGGAACTGCAAGCGACGTAGCAGCTGGAAACGGAGCAAGAATTTATTTATGTATTTGTTGTTTATTTATTTATTTATTTGTGTTGTACTGCATGCGGTGTAGTGTGCGTAGTGTCATTTTTATTTTTATTTTACAGCAGTGGAAGATGAGAGGGGATAAAAGTAGACTTGGACAAGAGCAAATCAAAAACCCTCATCCTGCCGTTGTATTCCCAATGCAGTAATGAATAGTTGGCAAGGATGTTTTATTATAGGAGACGCTGTGTCCCTTCCCTCTTTAATGAAGGAGGAACAAGTTAGAGGAGGTAGTCTCTGGAGGTTCATGTGATAAAAATACCCAGGAACGAGCAAGCCATGCCGCCGTAAAACGCTGGTGTAGTATCTGAGAAGTGCTTTCTCGGGGAGGGAGTTGAGGCGCTCTAGGATTGTGCTCGTGCATGTAATAGTCTCCCCCCTCTGGCAATGATGTAGCTTTCAAAAAAGATGATTGTTACTAAGTTTGTAAATATTGAGAAGGCATCACATTTCAAACTTTAAGGCTTGAAGACTTAGTTTTCATATGGTTGGCAAACTTTTTGCACTAGCACTCTTCTCCCTTCCCTTTGTTCAGGGTTATTTTTGCTCTTTTGCAATTAAAAATGTGAAGTTGCAGACTTGACATAACCTTGACAAGCTATTTTTACATCTAAATGTGAAGTTAATAGTAACAATGAAGCTAAGAGCATCTGTGCCTAGTGTCATACAGCGACTCAACCATTTTAGTCTTGATGAGTGTAATTCGGATGTCAGTCTTCTCAGATTCTTTTTTTTGCATAAGTGAACTTGACTGATAACACTTCAGAACATCTGCCACAAGCGGCAATGTTGTGTTGAAATAATTTTCTTCTTCGAGCACAAAGTTTTGAAGTATAATCTCTGGATAAAAGGGAAAGCTTAAAAAACTGCTACAGACTTCTGGATTTGGAGGTAATCAGCAGGGGAAGAGGTTTTTTTTCAATATCTTGGATTTTACTTTTCACCTTGAAATTTTCCGCGGTTGTTTTCATTATTTCTGTACCTGTAACATGTGAAGGAAAAATATTGTTGCTGAGGCTCTTAAGAGAGCACTTAAATATATTTTGAGCATATTTACATGTTGGTGGAGCCCAGAACTGCATATTACTTTTGGTTGTCTTTTCTCCTGTTACTCAGCCAATTCTGATAATGCTAGCAAAAGGAAGATTTGAAAATGGTACCACAAAAAATCTCAACCCTAGTAGAATAAAGTCACTACAAAACCAAATCAATTTTTATCTAGTCATTTCAATTGACAGTTAGAAACAATGATTTATTTGAGCTGTAGTTCCTCAGAGAAATACTGCCAAAAATCTCTCAACCCTCACATCAAAAGACTGAAGGGAGAAAGAGAAAATATATCAGAAATCTGAAATAACAGCAACTTTTCTATTTTTGAGTAAAAATAGACCTACTTTAATAAATGCTGCCTCTTTTATGAAAGCAAGACTACTTCAGGTTATATGTGCAAGTACTCTTCCACTTCCCAGTCAAACAGTGGAGGATGTAACAAAGGACGTACTAAACTAATGTGATCAAACAGTGTAACCTTGGACTAGGGGACATGTATGGCATCCATAAGAAGCATCATCAAATCTACTTTAATCTATAAAGCAACTTATTTTGCATTGTAACAAAAATTTTTCAGCTGTGCTGTAAATGAGGACCTGTGTGCTACTAAATAATGAATTCCTCATCATTGCAGTACCTTGTTAGTTTGGACACAGTGAAAAGTTTTTTGCAAAATTTTTTTGAATGTAAGCATGAATTAAAAATAAAATGAGGTGAATAGAAAAAGAAGATGTGTAAGATGCATTTTTAATGTATTTTGTCAAAGAAGAATTCGATTTTTTTTCAATTTAAATTGCTGGCTACGTTAAGTTTCTCAGTAAGGCTAGACAAAGAAATACACATCTTCTAAGATCCCAAGGAATTTTTTTTTTCTTAAAGGCACCTGGAATACAGAACTCCAGGCTAGTAGTAGAGCTGGAAAGATTGGGTTATAAAGGTATAGATATTATAAGTGTGCAGTGTACCATATACAAAAATAATTTTAAAACAAGAAAATTCCGAAGTAATTATTGACCAGAACAATCTGACTAGAAACATTTTTACTAATTTTTCAGGTTATGTCATGGCAGATTAGAATGTCAAACAAAGCAGGTTACTAACTTGTAAATGGGAAGATGTAGTAGAGTGATTAGAAAGACAAAAGAATGTGTTTTTTCTTCGTTGCGTGTTAAATGTTTTGCTAATAGTTTAGAAATCCATGTCTAAATATGCATTTATTTTTTGAAAATAGTATGAAAGTAAATGCCCATTTGAACAAGTGTTTGGTGAAGCAATGTGACAGCAGTGAAAGAAGGAATAGAAATGCTGTAGAAGGTATTTGAAAAGTTGGAATGAAATAGTGGTGAACCATGTAGTAGGTTGGGCAGTGTATGAAACTGCTGTGTGAAGAAACATAGCAGCTGCACTGGTATGAACAACAGATAGGAGGATTTGAATCTGGATTGTTTGATAATTAACAAATTTTTTTTTAAAAGTTGCCAGAAGTTTGTCCAGCCTGTACTTGAGGACTAGTAGGAATATGAGGTGTGATCTTTTGAAAGAATTCTTAGCTGTTTCATTGTGGTAAGTCTGTAATTTTCAATGTTACTGTTACACTGTGATGCTTTTGGTGTGCAAGAACTTCCATATATATGGGAATGAACTACAATGTTATTTGAGTTAGGCTCTGAATGCTTGGAGTATCATAAAAGAATTGTTATGGTTGTTTAACCACTTGTGCTACATAGCAGTTGAAAAGTTGCTTGATTTAAACAGTGTTTCTCTTTGTCTTCTTAACTTTGTCACAGAATATGAATACTGTTTGATAGTGAACAAAAGGTAGCTCTAGCAGGATTTATTTTTTGTGAGATTAGAGAGTCAAGTATCCTGTTTAGAAATATGGTCAAATCTAGGTTGTTTTCTTTCTGATCCCTTTTATGTAGTATTGCTGACAGGGTAATGTTGAGAAACAAAGGACTGTTCCGTAGCAGGAGAAGCAAAAATATGTAACCTTTATAGAGCACCTGTACCAGTTGATTACCCTTCAGGTGCTGGTAGTAGAGCTTTTAAGGTAAGCACAATCTGATGTGAGAAGGGAAAAGGAGCTGGAAGTGTGTTGCTTCAGAAAGCAGTGTGTGGGGCTAGTGAGTGGAGCAGTTGTGGAGCTCAAAGGAAAAATAAGTTGGAAATTCTGGAATCAAAAGTCTGAATTTTATTTTGTAGAAACAAAATCCAGAGTGAATGAAATCAAGGTAGGAGAAAAGTAAAACGTGGTACACAGAAGATAATTTTGCCAGCTGCCTGCAGTGCTGTTGGTAAATGTCCTTTTTTAGTATTGATTTGAATCTGTTTGAGAGCAATAAACTTTGCATCTGGTGTTACACCAGCCTGTTGCTGTGGAGGTGGTCTGCCCTGCTGCTGTGTGGCTGAATTCAGCTTTGTCCCAACAGCTCTTTCTCAGAAGGTACAGTGGCAGACTGCTCGGATATGTGTGCAAAGAAGTGAGAATGCTGAGATGTGTATTGTCTGCTTGATCTGGAGCCCCCATACACTTTAAGAGGTTAAAGGTGGCCCTGTGATGACAGATTGCTTCGCTTTCGCACTGTTTGTGTTTGTACTTCTTGTTTCAAGCTTTGGATGAATGTGTTGTATTGAATGAAGATTATTGGAACTTTGGTTGTTTTTGTTTGTTTTTTTTTCCCTGATGACTTCTCTTTTGATTGGTGTATGGGTTGTTATGCAGAAGTTTCTGTCAGGAGTTTTCTAAGGCAACTGATAACTGGAATTGAGTGATCAGATTTGCTAATGAAAAATAGGTATAGGTGCAATTATTTCATTATTATTACTTTGTTATGCCCCATGTTCTTGGGTTTTGTGGTTGGTGGAGGTATGTATGGCCTTTAAAGGTACCCTTTACCAACACTCTTCTGTGTTTCTATGGTTTGTTTTTGGTGGGGTTGGCCTGTCTAAAACTAGATTTTTGAGCAGTACTTATTTGAAAGGCAATTTTAGTCAGTGCCACAGGGTTCATAGGTATCAGAAATGCAGTGATGTATTTTTATTGAGAGGATGGAGATGATGAATTTTTGATTAGGCATGAAATAGGTTGATCAAGCTTTCTTGTTAAAGGTAAAGGGGTCATTAGTAGTGTTCTTTATTCCTGGTTAGAAAGCTGAAGAATTGCCTAGAAAAGAGTATCATCTGAGTTTGGGAAGAAATCACAAGAAGAGCTAAGAAAGAAAAGGTGGGAATAGCTGAATGGGGAAAAATGCAAGGAAATGCATGAGAGGCAAATTAAAGAGTGACGTGCAGTAAAGGCTGTGTGAGGGGAAATAATTATTGTCTTTCTGTTTCTGTCATGGGGAGAGATGATAAAGCCATTGAGTGAAAGCCTGTCTTTCTCTGCTGGATGTTCTGGATGGTGCAGGTGTAAAACAGTGTGTTAAAAGGAGGTAGATGTGTGTATGAGTGAGGCTCCTGAGGGGGCTCATGGACTATATTTACATTGATTCTAGAAAAGCTGGCCTATGGTTGCTTATTACACAGCTTAGTACATTAGCTCATGATGAAGGGCTTTGAGGTGTAGCACAACTTCCAAGTGATGGTGAAAACACCATAACTTTTTGTGTTATCCCATACACAAGTGCTTCAGGAATTACTTTTCAGGTAATCAACTTTCAGACTTTGGACTGTTTCAAATGTGAACCCAAAAATTTTTCTTTCTGTCCATAAGTTAGCAATAGAAGAAAATTGGCAGCAGGAATGAAAAAAACTTCAAGGTCTTAAAGCTTCTGTTGATGTCCTCTATCCTTTTACTTTGGCTTTTTCAAGTGTATGAGGATGGTAAAGGTAGGTAAAGTTTAGCATGTTATGAAGGTCACTTCTAGTTCAGGTAATGAAAAGCAGTATCAAGCTTCCAGACAATCCTCTTTTATCATAGCTGCATTCTTTTGTTCAGTATTTTTGCTTCTTTTCAGTTGTTTTTCAAGTAGTGTACAGGAGTAAGAGCAATTTTAATTTTTTAATAGTGTAAAATAACATCCATCTTACTCTGTGTGAAGGCTAGTCAAGTACAACTCCTGAGTTGACAGGGATACTGAGATTATCTGCAGCAGTAGACAGCTCTTGCCCAATTCACTTCCCCAACCCCCTTCCCACATCAGATTTTCATTATCTGGTATTTAAGATAACGTTATATGTCTACAGGGATTCATTGTTTTCTCCTTTTCCATTAGTCAAGGTTTGTATAACATGATAGCTCTTAAACTAGTCCTGGGATTAGTTTGTACAGAGCAGAATGTTTTCCAAAAATGACTTGTTTTGAATACTTGGTAGGTGCTATCAGTGTAATGCAGTGGCATGTGCAAAATTTGGGGTCATTCAAATGGCAATCTCCTGCTAAAGGTGAATAAAGACTAGTTAAGGAGGTCTCCATAGCTGATATGTGTACAGATGAGTGGAAAAAAAAACAACTGAGCTAGCTTGATCAATTTATTGGTTAAATTATTAGCCACTCAGAAGATTTCAGATTAGTGTTGGATTTTACTTTTTCTTAATCCTGTATTGTGTGGGCATTCTTTGCCCACTTCTGTTGCTTTTTTTACTTGAAATACCACCCATGCTGCATGTGGTATATTGGTATAAGCTGAAGACTAATTATTGCTGGGACAGGCATAACCAAAACCAGCCTATTGGATGAAGAGATGCTAGAGAAAGAATAAGAAGGTGTTCAAGATGGGTAACTTAATTTCTTTTTAGTGTATATAATTTGGTAGAAAAATAGTAACTTTAATCAAGTATAAGTTAAATTACATCAAATACCAAGTAACTTCTTCATAGCAACAGATTAACTGTGGGAGCAAGACTTTTGACTCATGCAATTTGGGGATAATTTCTTTACCCAAATTCCTTTAGTTTCTCCAACATCATCTGTTGACCCTTGCCACAATGAATAACTAACTCTGCTAAGGTTGATTGCTAATGGTTGGAAAAGGGAAGTCAAGAGCTGTTAAGCTTAATATAATTTTTTAATATATTTGTAAAGATTGATAATTGCATTATAAAAACCCACTTCTCAGCCCTTTACAAGTGATGCTGTTCCTGTGTTTTGAACACTTCAATGCATTGTTGATTTCAACTGCTAAACTTTCTTGAAACTGAAGGAATGTTATTATGACTTCATGAAGGCACTGTATCATTTAAAAATACCCTGTAGTTCTAAAGTAATCAACTATGAGAAACTGATGGTTGTGACCATACTATTAATCACTTTTAGGGAAATTTAAATGCACCCTGTTGAAAGCTTCAGTGTGTTACTGGTAGCTGAGGTAGTATAGAATAATCTACCTCTGGTAACTAACAAGTGTAATATAGCTATTTATCCAGGGCAGGGTCAATAGGAAGAAGCATATGAAGTTCTGTGTAGCTGTTTAAAGTATCAGAAGCAACTTGGACCTCTGTTATTTGGAGCTCATGAGACTTCATCAAAAGTACCAGCACAGTTTTGTGCTCCCAAATATGAGACAGGTGCTGACGTGCCTGGGAAAGGCCACTAAGGTAGGGAACCACCACATGATGTATGAAGAGGGCTGGAGAAGTGAGTTTGTTCAGCTTTGAGAAATGTCTGAAGTGGGGCATCCTAATTGCTGCTGGCACTGTTTAGTAGGCAGTGAGAGGGAAATGAAATGAAGACAGACTCTCCTTAGCTAAGAACAGGGAAAGGATAAGAGGCAGCAGACACAAGCTACAACAAGGAAAATCACTATAATGTGTTGGCAGTGTGTTTTCTCACACAGAGAATGAAGCACTGAAACAGGTTGTGGAATCGCTGTCCCTGAAAATATTCAGAACCTGACTATGCTATGACCCCTGAGCAATTTGATCTAACTTCAAAGTTGGCACTGCATTCAGTTGGGGATGGGATTGGATAACCTCCAGAAGTCCCTTTCAGTCTAAATGAGCCTCACAGTGTGCATGGGCAGGCAGGAGCTAGTATGCTATAGTTGCTAGCCCTGGAAGAAAGGTAGGAGTAGTTGGAAGTCTTCTATTTAGATTAAAATGTCAAAGTAATGTCTGACACAAGTTTTTCCTCAAAATCAATTTGACTGCTAAAAACTTACTTCAAAATTGGATCTCATTGTTGCTTCCTAATGTAAATTAAGTCTGTTAGAGAATTTGTTAAATTAAAATCTGGCTACATTTTTTCTGTTGTGTTAATAAATAGCCAATAAGAGCAATCCTGTATAGCACAGAGCTGGGTGACAGTGAGACACACTGAAAATGTAGCTTAGCAGTAAATTGAGCAGCTATTGAGCAGCATTCCCTAGGCTTACTGTCACGATGCAGTTCCTGGACAAAGAAGGGTTAACTTTCTGGAATGGCCTGCATGGAGCTGGCCTTAAGAGCTAAAAAAAGCCAGCAGTGTCAGCAATGCAGGGGGCAGCAGGCATCCCATAACTTTGTAATGTAACTGGTAACTCATCAGATTTTTTAATGGACAGCTGAGATTTGCTGCTCCTGACAAAAGTTTGTTTTATATTTCATTGTATGACCACAGTTGTTCAATACTGGCTGGTAACACTAAAACTTTACGGGTAATTGAAAATGTGAAGTTAATATTTAGCTGTCCTTTTGAAGTTGTCTGAGACTTTGCAGCATTACATAGTGCAAAGTACAAAAGCCTCCCGTTTTACATAGTGCAAAGTACAACCTCCCTTCTCTTTCCTCAGGCTTCAGTTCTCCCCAGAGTGGGTGGTGTGTGGAAAGACAGCATACAAAAAGTGAAGGAGTGATCTGCTAAAGACTGTCGGGGCTTTCCTAGGGATTGAAGGTCCTGTTCCTTCCTCTAGAGGGATGTCACACACACACACCAGTGCTCCTGACCAGTTTTTAATGGCTTTCTGGTTTCACTGTAGGAAGTACAGTATGGGGGCAGGAATTGCTGCATCTTTACAACTGTTACTGAATGCTTAGAGTTTCAGATACCGCTTACTGATTCCACGGAAAAGCCAAAAGAGAAACTGCCAGAACCCAAAGTCCTGATAACAGAGTGTTAATTTAAAGCAATTCAAAAAGTTTGCTAGTACAGAGGTTTTTGGTAGTTATGTGGACCATGTACACTCATACCACTAAATGCAGTGGACAGTCTCTCTGATTCTGCCATGTCCCTTTCTCCATTTAAAGTTGAAGTGATGTTCAGTTCTGTGTGACTTGAACTTTTACTTTATTGTTCCTATGTAAAAGTAATATTCTACTAAAGACAAAGATGTTACTACAACAGTATTTTTTCATTTGCCTTGTTCTCCCCAAAGTGGCTGAAATACCCTAGATAGCTGATTTTGTGGTGGTTTTTTTTTGTTGTTGTTGTTTATTTAAAGTTATGCCAAATCAGGAGGTTTGTGCTTAAAACTTCTTTGTTAGGTCAGGAGTTTCATAGACCTGGCTTTTCAGTATGGCACACCTTTAAATGTCTGTAGTCCTGGCTTGTCAAAACCAGCCAGCATTTGTGGTGGTATCTGTCAGAATTAATTGGGTTTTTTTTTGTTGACTTTTTAAACTGTGTTGTGTTTATACTGGATGAAAAAAGAAAGGCATCCTGTGTGCTCTGACTTCATTGACTTTATTCATCTGAACTGAACAGTTCAGAAATCCTCCTTTGCACCCCTACCTTTGTGTAGGTAAAATATGGCGCTGTTCTAGGACATGTAGCTTGAATGTGATCACATTTTTATTAGACCTTATGTCTGAACATAAAGTTGAACAGTTATTGTGAAACTCAGAAATTGACAATTGGCTTTCTGAGTAGACCTAAGTTTGCCTTGATAATAAATGGAGAGGTGGAGTCTGAGAAGTGCAGTGTAGTATGAGAAAAACAGAAAGTATATGCATATGAAAAACTAAGTTACTGAGTGACAAAATAATTAAGTACTGATATAGCACTGCACAGGTCTGTAAATACAGGCACAGAAATATGCTAATTCTTGATTTATATCTTCATTGCTTCTCCCAGCCAGCTGGGTTGACTGTCATTCCAGCATGTGTGCTGTGCAGTCTTATAATTAATATGTAGATTCTGGCTGACCATTGCAGCTTTCCTGTGCTGCCTGGTGTAAATCCTGTGAAATGCATGGAAGATCAGGTATTAATTAATTTGACTTCTCTAGTCACTGAACTTTCCCTGAGGAACCAGGACTACTGAACCACAGGCAGGGTCTGTCTGATGAAGTAAGGTTGAGGGTTCTTTTCTAAAAGCATTGCTAGCTTGTGAGGAGGGTTTTAAACTATGCGTGTTGAGATAGCCTCTGATTTTTCTCTAACCTGAAGAAAAGCAAAGATGCAAGGAGCAATCAACAAGTGTCCAAGGGGGACATATGAGGGAAATTGTTTTTCTCCCTTCCATTGGGAATGCATCACAAATGAGGAGAATTGCAGACTTAGGATCTCATTGGGATTCCAGCAATACTGTGGAATAGGTTTCATGACTAGAATCACGCAATTAGCTCGATTTGTGTCTTTCAGGAAAGGCAGGCCAGCAAGGTGAAGAAGAGTGTCCAGAATGCTGGAACAAGACTGGTGTGGCTAAACAGAGAGTTGGAATTCAGGAAAATGAGAGTTTATGAGCTTTGGAAGAAGAGGCAGGCCACTCAGGAGGACTACAAGGATGTGATGTTTGCAGGTGGAAAATTAGAAGAGCCAAAGCCCAACTGGAACTTAATCTGTCTACTGCTGTAAAAGAAAGTAAAAAATTATTTTTACAAATACACAAGCAACAAAAGGAAGGCAAAGAAAAATCTCCATCTTTTCTTGAATGTGGGGTGAAACAGTGACAAAGGGTGAGGTATGGAATTAGTTTTTTTGCCTCAGTATTTAGTATCAAGACTAGTTGTTCCCTGCATACCCAAACTTCTGAGCTTTTGGAAGACAGGGATGGGAAGCAGGATGAAGCCCCCATTATCCAAGGACAAATGGTCAGTGACCTGCTGTGCTACTTAGACACACACAAAACCATGGGGCCAGATGCCATCCACCCAAGACTACTGAAAAAGCTGTCAGAAGTGCTCCCCAAGCCACTGTGAATCATTTACCAGCAGTCCTGGTTCTAGTTCACTGGAAGTTAGCAACTGCAATGTCCAGCTACAAGAAGGGCTGGAAGGAGGAGCAAGGGGACTTAGAAGCCTGTCAGCCTAACCTCAGTGCCAGGGAAGGTTATGGAGCATAAGATCATACTGAGTGCCATCATTCAGCATGTGTGCATGTGGCACTTGGACACTTATTTTAGTGCTGGACTTGGCAGTCTTTGCTTAGTGGTTGGACTAGGTGATCTTAAAGGTCTTTTCCAGCCTAAACAGTCTGATCTTTAAGTCCCACATCTGGACTGAGATAGACCATAACCTATGCTGGTGAATGGAGTTAAGGGGCTGGAAGGCAGCTTGGCAGGTGCAGGTATAGAGCCCTGGTGAACAACAATTGAGCAGTATCAGCAGTTTGTCCTCACAGCAAGGAAAGAAGACCTCATCCTGGGCTCTGCTAAGTATGACAGCAGACTGAGGGAAGGGGTCCTTAACCTCTCTTCATCACTGGAGCCCTGTGTCCAGTTTGTGGCTCATGGTACCAAGGTGACACTGAGCTACCAGAGCAAGCCCCAGAGTGGGTCACTGTGTTGACTGGAGCACAGGGTGTGCAAGCAGAGGCCTCAAGAGCTGGGTCTGATCAGCTTGGAGAAGAGAAAGCTGCAGGAAAGGAGCCCTTATCTGCTGTGTATCAAGAACACTTTCTTCAGAGATTCCCCACACAAAGGAATAGAAAGTGGAGTGTGGGAAATCCTGAGCCAGTGTAAGGAAGTAGAACTTCTCTGTGAGGGAGAAGGTGCCCAAAATATTTGAGGAATTGATGTCCAGTGGTGATACTCTATACTTGACCTGATGGATCTTTAAGTAGCCTGATAAAACTGGACCTACTCTGAGCAGGACTGAGTGGCCTCTTGAGGTCCCTTGCCCCTTTACTTTCATGAAGTCATTATTCTATACGCCAATATTAGAGCTTGTTTGACTTTGCTAATGATAAATGCATTGTGAAGAAACCTGTGCCTAGGAGTTTACTTGTGTTTGTGGTAACTGCTGGGTAATTGACCTGGTTTCAAATGATCCCTATAGTTTATATCTGTGTTTGACATGACCTGTTGAACACTTTGGAGATATCAAGGGATTTCTGTGGAAATTTGGTTGGTTGGGTTTTTCCCTCTCCTCTGGTACTGATGAATAGTGATTCCTGTGACTTGGAATGCATCTGAATGCTTCAGTCTGACAAATGAAGTCAGAGTGATTAAGTCAAGAATATCTTAATAATGCTCATAATTTAGTCTCTTGAGTAGACATGAGCTTTTTGGGTAATCTAGCAAGATGCACATTATAGTTACCCTCATGGTTAGAACAGCAGCTTATGTAAATACCGCTATGTAGCAGAAAAGTGACTTGGTACTTTATAATGAAAGAGAACAAACAGCAGTGACAAGAATCCTATACTGAAAGCTTTGTATTGTATTTTTGGCTTCTGATTGAGCTGCCTTGGTTTGTTTTTTTTTCTGTTAGTCAGTGAAATGGCAAGTTTATTATACGGTAGTGTTGAAACAACAGCCATTTAACTTAGAAGGAAAGCTGTTTTCTGGACATCAGGAGCACCAACCCATGTTTTTGCAACTGTGGCTAGGTGGAACAGAATATGCTGCTATGTCATTGGTAACTACCACATTTTGAAATGAAGCAGAAGTGATGGGCAGTAACTCCTCAGACTTCTGTGATATTTAGTGCTCAATCCTTCATCCCCAGTTTCTCTTCTCCTCAAAAAAATAAAAAAAAAGAAAACAAAAACCATGGCTATTGTAACAGCATTAAATTGCTTTTCTAAATATGTAGTGGTGAAGTCTGGAGTCTGGAAGGACGTGTCAGGGTATTTATCTGACCACACCATTTAGTAGTCAACATGGTCTGGGATTTTTTTCTGGAAGAATTCATGTGGTGGAATCTGTAGTTGTAGGTGGTGCTGGAGGATAGTAGGATCTTGTCTATTGCATATCCTGGAGTATGAGGTGCCCTAATTGTATATAACTCCTAGTTACTGAGAGTAAATTGGAATAAAGGTGAGTTTCAGAGTCTTGAAGTACCTTAAGAAACTGAGGGATTGAATAGTTAAGCAAGCTGAAGTGTAGATGGCTGTTCAGTGATGCCCGTGAGGCATCCTTTGTGGAGGAGAGTATTGAACTTTGTGTATGAATTACTATAAATATATAATATTTGTATAATTGCAAAGAAGGCCTTGAGTATGTGATGGTCAGTTGTGTGAGCTTTGCCAGAAGTCTGGTTTGAAGGAGCTGCCTGTACAAGGTCTCAACTAGGCAATGCACTGCTGGGGAGGCATTTCCTCGGTCACAATGTTGTATTGGCATCCTCTTTGAACTTGTAGTAATGCCAGCTTTGAAATTTCTTAGCTCTGAAGAGTGTACTAGAGTTGAAACCTTTTAAGAATAAACTGATGTCCAAAAAGTGTCAATTTTTGTGTAATGTGTGACATCTGTATTATGAGAGGCAGTTTATATATAGAAGTCAGAAAATCAGAAGCACTAGCTGACTAAAATTAGGTGATTAGGTGTTCCTGTATATCTTACGGAGTTTCATCACCTTGAACTCACAGCCCTGAAAATAAATGAAGAGATTGAGCTTTTAAAATAAATTTAAGCAAGCAGCATTAGAGTTATGTCTAAGCATAGGGTTATAACTCATTATTGAACATGCTGAGAATGAGCTACTTTTCTCAAGGCTGAAAGCTGTCCTTTCTCCCAAATCTTATTTGTTGCTGAGAATATGACTTGTTTGTAAGGGGTGATTTGAGTGGCTCAGCTGAGGACAAACTGAGGCTAACAGAGATTTCATGGGGAGTTAAATATACAACTTTGAAAAGTTAAAAGATTTTTTGCAAAATACGTGACAAAAGATGAATATGTGCTTCTGGATCAGAATGAAAAATAGTAAGTCATAGAGGAGACTGGTCATGGGCTGTGATGAAGAGAAGAACCTTAACTGAAAAAAAGTAACTAAAGGATACAAATAGAAGGAACTGAGAAATACATTCAATAAGAAAGTAGCTATTTATTTTAACAAGTTGCAATATTCAAGTTAAACCAAATGCAAGCTGACCTGAGGATGAAAAAAGTATCTGCAAGTGCTCTAAGTATGTGTTAGCTGAAAGCACTGGTGCTCTGTTTCATAATATATTTCAAATTCTGTGTACTGAGCATTAAAAATGAAATGGATTTGCCATTCTAGATACCATCAGTGTTAATTTCTATTTTGTGTTTTCTTCCTTCATGTGTAGCTGGTTGGTTTCTTGATTTGCAAAGCAAGTTGAAGATAGTCTTAAACACAGTTGAAGAAATATCAGGTTTCTAGGAAGAGAACTGGGAAAGCTTATAAAAGCAGTGTATTCTGAAGTCTCCCCACAGCAGCAAGGTCTGGATGAGCCCAGTGGTTGTATAAGTGGTATTAGTGTATGGGATGGAATGTTGCCAGTAAGTTCCTGAAATGAGAACTTGTCATTAAGTCCTTCAGCATGCGTGTCATATTGGCTAACAAGATTTTTAAGGAAGACTGGATTATTATTTTGCTGAAAGTGTCTGTTAATCTTACAATAACAAAGCCAATAAAATGATCATGTGCAGGATCAGCTTAGGTTTGTTTGGGAGTTTGTTTTTTTTTTGTTTTTTTTTTAATTACCAAATACCAAACCTTTCTAAAGGGTGTGGAGGTTTGTCATTTTGGCCAGGGTGTTCATTTGAGGAATTCATGTTCTGTAGCATCAAAGGTTTTCTTTATTTCAGTGGGCTTAGTTGCTTGTTTTCTGTGCTTCTGTTTTTGTTGTTTGTTTTTTTTCACTGCTTTACTCTTTTACTGGTTTATCTCCTTCCTAATCTTTGCAGGCACTCTCTTTTTGCTGTGTAAGTACTTTCAGACCTTTATCAGGTTACCTTTTATGAGAATAATAATGAGTTCTTCCAGTCCTTTCTTGTAGGTCATGTTTTCTAGGCCTCTGAGCACACTTCACTTTCAGACTCTCTAGATGGCTAATATATGATGTGTGCTGTTCAAGCTGAACAACTCCAGATGGAGCCTCACTGATGTTGGCTAGAGCAGATACTTCTCTATTAGCATATTCTATAGTGTCACTTTCAATTCTTGAAATATAATCACTGTACACTTGCTGTAGCTTTCAGAACACTCTTTGCTCTCTAACCAGTTATTTTACATCCTCAGTGTGTTACTTAGACCTGTTCCTGCCAGCTGCTAGTCTAATTTGGACCCACTGCAGCTTGAAGATATTTTTCTGCCTGACTGGGAAATGTTTAAGTGTAACATCACTTGTTTTTCTGTGTATAATGCATTAGACATCAGCCCCACCAAGATTCAGATGTACAACTCTCCTTTTGACCTCCAGTTTTCTGTTAAATATTTTGTTTGTGTTTAAGCTGGATGCCTCATGGAGGACTTCAACCTTTCCCACCAGATTAGTTTGTGAGAACTATTGACTCATCTTACGTGTTTCAAAAGATTTCTAAGATCATCTGTAACTGTTCAAAAAACTTTCCATTAAGAGGTTTGAGTTACATTAAGGACTGCTTGTTTCAATCTCTTCTGTGTATTTATGCCAATTGCTCTGATACTTAGGGATTTGAATTTATTTAAATGGGAGTGTGAAGAATTTTGTGGTGGCTAGGCAGTAGTGGTGTGTATATGGATAACTTTTGAGCTACTTGTTTATTCTTACTACTTGTTTTTTGAGGGAGTGGGACTTGAAATGAGATATTCTTCTCCAGAAATGAGATATTATTCGCCTCCTTTTGAGCCTGGCCCATTTATTGGAAAAAGAATACCTCAGTGTCCTGCTTATTTCCTTTTAAAGGAGGTGGAATTGGAAGATTTGGTGAAAAAGAGTTACAGAAGAACTTCCAGCCGCCTCACAGCATGCCTTACTTATTAGTTCAACATATTTTAGAAATATCTGAAAGCTTAGTGTCAAGATAAACATGTGTCTTAATTTGCTGTGTGTTAATATGTGTAAAAGATTATAATGTAAGAACATGTAAAATGGACATTGATTTTAATATGGTCTAAGTTGAAATTCTACATGAAGTTTTAAAGTTCATGGGATTTTGTAAACATTTTAGTGAGTAGTTTGATTTAAAGTTTCAACCTTACAAAATTTGCCTTCTAAGAGTCTTTCCCAATTCCATTTGAATCATAAGCGTAACATTCCTTTTTAACTTCCTCTAGTGTCTTAGATTGTCTTGCTTCTTGCTACTAAAGGTCTGTGCAGCATGGTGGGGAGCGGAGTATGCAGGGGCACAAGTGCTGTCTTATGTGGAGTTAAACTAGAACAGAAGCACCAGTTCACATGAGAAAATGGCATTCTGAAATAAGAATGGTGGGTAACAGCCATGTCTGACTTCAAGGGCAGAGCTTTTCTAAAGCTTCAGTTCCCGACTGAGTTGGGCTCAAGCTAATGTAAAACTCTGAGTTGTAACTACTTTGACTTTGTGTTGCATTGGAGTAAGGTGTCTTTTTGAAATCAGTTTCTTTGCTTTCTGTGCTGCAAATGTTAGTCTTGTAGATAATTGTTTATTGTGGAGTTGAAGAGGTTTGCATACTTTGTTGTCTTTGACTCCTTTGTGCTAGGATGGCAGTTCTTTGTCCAGTATTGCATTACCTCCTGGCCTTTAAACAGGCAGTGTTATGCTGTCTTATGAATGGTAGCTGTAGTCTTCCCAACAATTATTTCTATTCCTTGTTCCCTCTATGTAGATGTATATGTTGATTCAGCAACTAGAGGGAGATAACTGACAGTATGTATCTTCTATCAGCTGTGGGGAAGGAAGGAGCAGAGTAACACAAGCCTCCTGGCTGAATGGTGTGATATCTTGTCAGCTGTACCCTTAGGAGCAGCCAGATGGAGGTTCAGAGTGTTTCAGAATTCTGCAGAACATCCTGTGATAGCACTTAACTGAGAATCTGTCTGTCTGGAGCTTGATGTTAGTAAAACCCTTAAGCAACAGCTAACTTTTGAGACAGCACTGAAATTGAGACTGACCTCTTCATGTAGTTCTTGTTGTTAGTCTGATTTTTAGGTTGCTTGGAAAAGATGCAACTTGTGCAACTTTATAATTTTCAACTGGAAATTATGTTCCTCTTTCTATGGTTTTTGTAAGAAGTCAGGCTGTAGTCACCTAGAGGAGAGCTGCTCATGTGATAAAGTCAAGATTGGAACCTCGTTTTGGGCCATTTGCAGGTGTAGAAAGTTAACATTCACAAGTTAATAGAACCATTTCCAAGTGGTGGACTTGCATGAGCTACATCATAATGTTTTTACTTTCCTGTTGGTATTAGGTAAAGTTGAGTTCTGGTTTAGAAGGTAGAATCCCTTGAGCTAAAGTAAAATGAAAAAGCAACCTGAGAAAGCCTGAGAATTTCAGTAGTCTTGGCTTCAGACTATGGAATTGCTATGCCTCATTTCACCAAAACTTTTTACATTCTGGTAGGCTTTTGTATGCCTATTATAGAGTGTGCTAAACACTGAACAAGGCTTTAAGTTTTGCTCTCTGAGATGGAAGTAATGTTTTTCTTCCTTAAAAAAATAAGGCAAGTACTGTACAAAAAAAAAAGGGAACTTGAGCTGAGTCCTGTAAATGCAATTCTTATAAAAGCTAATCTCATGCTGTTCCTTATCCCAGCTCACTTGTCCCCAGAAAAACTAATTGATACTCCACTTCAAGCAAGGATTGTGACAAAGCAGATCCTTGGGTGAGAGTAACACAAAGTTATAGTACTATCTCTTTGATGCAACTGCGGCTTTTTCCTAAGTGCTTGCTTAGCACTTCTAATTGGAAGCTAGTGTTGAGGCATTTTGTACTACTTAATCTTAAATCTTTTCCATTCCTTGCTTCTGATCTTTTTTTGACATAGTAATTTGATTGTGCCCTGGTGCTCAAAAGACACACTGACTTCTTCCCAGTCATTTAGGCATATATTTTTATAAAGCCTCAAGTTGAGGTTTCATCTTGTTTTCTGCAGTGTCTTAGTGATTTGTTTTACCAGCTAAACAAATCTGAAAATGCCACTAGATTTATGGAGCCGTGTTCATTGGCTATATTGCATTGCCACTTGTAATTGACTGAGCTAATTCAGAAAGTTAAATCAGGAAGAGAACAAATGAGTTTTTGTAGGTAGGGGTCTTTTAGGTACCTGATGAGTGCTGACACAGGAGGAGGAGGACTGCGAGAATAAGCTTTCTGGTATCAGCTGAAATTAAAGTGACCAAACAATAATGCTTAACATGACCTTAAGAGTGTTCCATGGGAAGTTCTGCTGACATAGCAACTTGCTGTCAGCAACATGGGATGTTCTTGTTTTGCTCCGTTCTTGATTGGAATTCTGCTGAATTCCCTGCAACTAGTGTGTGCTAAGGCCACATATACCCATAAGCTGAATAACTTGCTGATAGAGGGGAAAAATTCACTTTTATGCTCTTCTGTAGTTTGGCTTTGTCTTGTGGAAATAGTGGGAAATCAGTGGCTCAAAAGTGTCAGTATGGTCACCCTGTCTTGCCAAACTGTGCTGTTAAGTGGGTAACAAAACACATTTCTTTTATAATTAGACTTGTGCATGGCTGCTCCATTTAGAAAATCTAAATCTGCTATTTATTGCAACAAATAACAAGCATGTAAATGTGGAAAGTATTCTGTCATTCCATAGCATGAATACTTTGTTGTGTTAAGAAGGTTGTCATATAATTCCTCAGTATCTTTTTTTCAGTTAGTGGTAGAAACTTAATTCAGAATTTATATTGAGCAGATTGTTATCATGGTCAGTATTTGATAGCACCTAGTTCTGTGCCTCTTAATGCTGCAAGTGAGCCTTAGGGATCTTTTGTTTTGTTTACTCTTTAAACTCTCTGTCAAGTTACGTGAGTAGAGGCAGTGCCTTGCTGTTTCAGGCAAGATTCTTGACTTTATTGCCAAGCGTTGGATCACTGTGATCAAAAATCAGTTAGTGAGTAGGAACTTAGCTGAAATTGAATCATGTTAAAATGCTTGAGATGGCAATCTCAGCAGGCTGCATGTGAAACAGTACAGGACAATCTTATGTATTCCAAGGGAGCAAAAAAGGAAAGGGAAGGCAGGTCTGTAAAAATTTGGACAAATATATAGAAAAAGTAAGCTCTGATGCTGTGTTTGCCTTGAGAATTTATGAAACATCTTGATTACTAAGTAAATACAAAGTGTATCCCTAAGTTTTGTTGAGAATGACAAACTTGAGTGTTATGAACATGAGGCAGAGAAGGTCAGATGTCAGGAGGAGGAGGGCTAAGATTCATTAAAACAATAAATGTACGTCCTATGTGCCAGTGCTTTGGATCAGTTAAGAACATGATTAGTGTGGTCGTGAAGTGTCTTGGTGTTGAACCTTGAGCATTGTAAGCCTCTAAATGTGTGATTTTGGAGGAGACATCTAGCTTGTTCTTGAACTGCAGTCTGTGAGCAGAATACTGGCTCTCGAGTGGAAGCCTTTTTGTCAAAGGAAATCCTTACCTTAAGAAGGCTGAGCCTTGGAGAACCCTAAATATCTACATGGTAATTAGCTTGCTAGTTTGAGCTATTAGCTTGATTGCTCTGCAAGTATGGCTAGTAAAATAATAACTGGATGGAGATTAAAACAAGAGATACTGTTCCAAATTAAATATGTGGTGTTAACACTTCAGGTTTAAACTATTTCTAGCACTTTAAACACTTTGGAGTCCATATACTGTGGATATATATGTAAGTTCAAGTTAAATAGTTTGCGTAGATAAGTTGATTATTTTATTTTTTTTTTGGTTGGTTGGTTTTTTGGTTGGTTTTTTTTTGTCTTCAGAGTCTGAACACATATCAGAAGATGAGATAAATGTAAAAACGTAAAATTTGGAGCAGTGATCTGTTAGCTCTACCTCCCTTGCTGGAGAAGGTGAAGGAAAAATATCTAACTGATCATCATTCTATAGCTGCAAGTGTGTTTATGTCTATGAATATATGTGGGTCCTGCTCAGTTCAGTCTGTAAATCTTGAAAATAGCAGCAATGAAAAAGTTTTGCTTCTGAAAATATTCATGTAATTCATGTGAGAACACAATGTTCTCATGGCACAAATGAGCTGTTAGAAGTATGCCTTGGTGAGAAACTTGTGCAGTATTGACTTTTGGAATATACAATTGTCATCTTTATGTAGCTAAAGCCTCCAATTACTGGGAGCAGAGTTGTCAAAAAAAGGTAAAAGGAAGCAAAAGAGATGTGTTCAGTTAACTGGAATGTTTTTTCAGTTCAGTTTGTTACCTTCACCATAAGTCTGAGAAGTTTTTGTAAGTTTACTTATGGGGCTTTTCTATACTAAGTTGTTTGGGGTTATATACAGCTAATGACTATGTAAAAGTTTAATATAGGTTAAGACTCTGTAGATTTAACTGTTGCAAAAAGCTGATTCCTGAATGAAAGTCTTTTTGCTTAAATTACATTACAGAATCGCTATATCCTGTACATTCTGAAATACATTTCTCAAATGTCACTTGTGAGCCTTATTTATGAGGTAGAAATAAATAGTCAAATACTTTTTAGGGAACATTGTACCTTATGTTTAAATATAGCAATGGCTAGTGGAGACAAAGCTTGGGTAGAACTCTGTGCATGTCAGTTTGCAAATAGTTGCCCTCTTTCTAGTGTCTGTCACAATAATGTGTCAAGTAAGAGGCATGAGGAGAATAGACAGAAGGTTCTTGCACTGCTTGTCATGGCAGATATTCTCTATATGAAACATGTTATGTTGTGGTTTTTTTTGACTTTTCTTGCTATTCTTTGTCTCTTCACCAGGCACACTTAGTGACTGATGTATCAACAATATTGGTCTAAATTTCTGGCTTAGCTTTACTTATTTGTGTAACTTAAGGTGTTCATACTATTGATGTCAGTAGTTTTATACTGAAGAAATCCATAGCTAAATCACTTTTTTGGGTGATTTGATTGACTCAGAAATGGTTTGAACAATGAAAAATCAATCAATGGGAAGCGGAAAGCTTTTAACAACGGATTCGTAGATAAAGGCATATAAAGACTTCTTTCCTGAGCACATGGCTTGTCTTTTGTGTGAACTTGGTGAATGAAAAGACAACTCATGTCTCAAGTTGAATGACTTCTTCATGATTATGAGAATGGGGCTTATAAAATTTCTACTTTTGCTTCATCGGGGAACTTCCTCAGTAACAGCTTGAGTACTGATTTGGTATCTGAAGAGAGAATCGGAGCATTTGAAATAGCTTTGTTAAAATCTGAGCACAGAAAAAAGAAATAACAATGTGGACTAAGACTTTGGTTCCTTTTTGTCAGGTTAGTTTGCTCCTAGAGAACTAATGAGTGAAGTTGCTGGAGCATCTGTTTGGCAAAAGAAATTGTGAACCTGTGGTATATTTGAACTGCTTTGTCCTAGTGGATTTCCCTTTTTGAAAGGAGGGTGGAGTAAAATGCTGAGCTCAGAATGTGGTTGCTAGTGTGGAAGGCATTTTAGGTATTAAACAGAAATACACTGAATCCTAAGCAAGAAATTGACTACTCTTGCGTATTTGCTGTCTTGAGAGAAGGTCTTGTGTGAAGACACCCCACTACAGTGAAGCAGAAAGATGGCATATGTATGATGGTACATGTCTTCATCAGGAACTAGGGTAGGAAAGTTCAAGTTGAGGTCTTTGAGTGACTGTCACTGTAAACATGGAGTGGTTTGTGGGATTTTGATAATGGCTTTTTGTTTGTTTTTTTAATTGTTGCTCTGCTTTTAAAATATTTACTGATGTGGTAAGTGCTGAAAGTTTTACTTATTTCTACTTATAAAAGATACGACTTAATAAAGATTATTTAAGGACAAATACAAAAGTGCAGCAGTTTAACTTAAGTTTTTGCTTGATGCTCTATATCAGTAACCAGAGTGCTGAAAAGTACCCTGTCTTGTTTTTTTGGTAAATCTGAATTCACTAAATGTTCGTAGCTAGTTAAATTCCCAAATAACTTTTACACCAGTTACACAATTGTCAGGTCATTTTTATATGAAGTTGTGTATTAGTGGTAATATTGTTTGAAAAAAATGATTGATCTTTGATGTTTTTGCTTGAAATGTGTTTCTGTGGTATTTCCACACTGTTGTGAATCAGTTATTCAGAAAAAAAGCAGGGATTCTCTTCTAGAAAGGTAAGGTAATTGTGGAAGAAAGCTTACTGTGAAAAGCAAGCAATGTAACTTTCTTGTGTAGCAGCTAACAATTGCTTTGTTTTTAGGTGCCTTAGCTGGACCAGTTGTTGATCCACATGTGCCAGCAGTTTGGGGGAAGAAGGTTGCACTGAAATGCATAATTGATGTAAACGAAACAATAACACAAGTTTCTTGGGAGAAGATATATGGTAAAAATTCACAGACTGTTGCTGTTCATCACCCTGAATATGGAATATCTGTTCAAGGAGAATACCAAGGAAGAGTGGCATTTAAAAATTACTCACTTACTGATGCAACAATCATCTTAAAAAATGTAAGCTTTTCTGATGCAGGAGAATATGTTTGCAAGGCAGTTACATTCCCACTTGGAAATACACAGTCATCAACAACTGTAACAGTATTAGGTAAGTCATCTTCTTTTTGAAAAGAAAATTCTGCAAAATTAGTAATAGGTTGTATTTTACCATTTATCCCAAAGAAAATGCAAAATATGTGTTTGCAGGACTTTCATTACAGGTGTGTTATTTGTACTGATGTCATAGAGGAGACTTCTGTTGGGCCTTACTTCCTTAAAACTTGTTATTTGACTGTCTAGTTACTAAAAATAAATAACCAGTTTCTATTTAGGCATTGTGCTAAAACAAACATTCAGTTTGAGTTAGTAGTGTTTTAGAGCTTTGTCTGACAGACAATGCTGATACCAGGGACTTGTGTGTATGTGCTGGGAAGCTGCTGAACTTCGCTTTAGCTACCACCTTGGCTAAATTCCCTCAGTTAGTACTGGTCTTCAGAAAAAGCAGGTATTTCTAAACCATGTTGGTAACTAACCCTGTTGTCTCAGTGAAATAGTCCATCATCTGTAATAGAGAGTTCCCAGTGAGGGTCAATGCCCCATGCCTGGAAACATTCAGATGGGACTCTGCAGCAGACTGGTATAGCTGAAGATGTCCTTGCTTCTTGCAAGGGCATTGGACTGGATGACCTTCAAAAAGTCCCTTCCAATGCAATTCTATGGTTTTTATAAATGTGCTGCTAACATGATAATTTAATATAGCTGCCTGGGTCTGGTGATGCAAACCGTTCTTTGCACAGTGTAAATGAAAAGCAAAACTGTCTTGATGACTGCTGGGAGTTGTGGGAAGAAATAGTCAATATAAGCTCTTGACTGTTTGTGGGTAGGCATAATGTGAAGTTTTGGGGGTTTGTTTACGCTAATTTTGTCCCTCTTGTTGAGGGCTAAGTATTGCTGTCATAAGGAGTTAGTGCTGAAGTGCAAGTAACTCAGGTGTTACTGCAGTGTAAGGTAAGATGATTACCCTAAAATGTGAAAGCCTGTTATTAACTTACCCTCACCTTACAATAGTATTCCTCTTGTACTAGTGTAAAGCACTTCTGTATCTCCTGCCAGGAGTCAAATGATATTTTCTGTAGCTGAGGTGGTCTTCAATGACTATTTCTGTAAGCACATGTGCTTTCTAGGATCTTCTCTAGGTCTTTGATAGCAGCTTTTCATAGCAGTAGAATACTCAATGTGATTAATCAGATGGCTGTAGCACAGTATGTAAACTGGTTTTCACCACAAGGTGGGGCAAAATAAATGCATCAAGCAACCGGCTTAATCCAATTTAAAACCAGTAACTTGACCAAAATCCTGTGATGTACGAAGCATGTGGTCTTATGGCTCTGTTTTTCACCTGACTTCTATCTGTATTACAAGTGGCTATGTCTGTGGCTATTGTAGCAGTCTTTTGACTTTCACCTATTGTGCTTTACCAGTAAGCAGTGGAAAGTTCTTACTACCTCCCCTCACTTTTTCTAGTCAGTTCCTCTTCTTAAGATTGGGGTTTTTTTTCAGGTAACATTAGTAATTGTGTCCATTTTGCACTCATCAGGTTTCTGGAGGAACTTGGAAAGCACATGTATGTCCCATGTCCTTATTATTCTAGATTTGAAAGAGTAGGACCACAACTTGTTGCATTAGATATACATTATGAAAAAATCCACTTGAAATAGGCAAAGAAGTATTAGGCATACAGTGGTTCTGATCATAGCTTTATTCATCATTGATGGTTGCCAATTGCTGTAAGTCTCTCAGGACTTGGTATCAACCTCTAAGTGGCAAAACCCAGCTGTTATTTGTAAAGGTGCTTTTCCATCCTAGTTACCAGCAGCTTCATTTGCATGTGCCACTAGGTAGCCAACCCTCTGTTGGACTTGAGTTTTTTTGCTTTAGCGGTATATTTTATGTCCTTCTAGAAACTTCTTGTTATACAGACTTGTAGGCTTAAACAGTCAAAATACTGAGGAAGTAATGATTTTCAGAATATGCTTGTAAATTAATAACTTGTGAATTTTGCTGGCCTGAATTCAGCAATTCCAAGCTCATCAGAATCTTAAGGCATGCAATAGCTGTAATTTAAATCATGATGTAACTTAAAATCATCTTCAATGATGCATTGACTGCATTCTCCCGCTGGTCTAAAAACTCTCCCTTAAGGAAAAAAGTTCCTGTCCTAAGTGAAGCTGTTTCCAGTTGAAGCAGGATTGCCTTTTTCCCTAGTCCCTGTCTGTTTTTATTTAGCAAAGAATTAAATTCCTTCCCACGTGTACTGGACATACTTAGTCATGTACTAGATGTGTCTCCACTTAAAGTGGAGACACTGAAAACAAATGGAAGAAAACAGTAACTACAAGATAAAATGCCCTGTGTTTTTCCTCAGTGCACTGGTCACTTAAAACCATATTTAAAACCTCTTATGTGCCCCAAGTTTAGCAAACATGCCATGTTTGGTGACTTTGCCCACTCCCAGTACCTTGTTCAGTGCTTCATGTCTTAAGGAAGTGAACTGTAAAAGAGGTTAAGACAGTGGAGATATGCAAATGCTTATAGGGTCAAACAGATACATTGAACTTTTCTAAAACTTTGCTTTGTCAAACTTACCTTGTTAATATTGTGCAAAAAATGGGAAATAATTTTTGTGTCAAGCAGTTGGTTTCCCCAAGATCCCAGGAAGCTGACCAAATGAGGCAAACTGGTGTCTCAGGGCAGAAGAAATGGCTTGTCACAAGGTAGCTTGCAGAGCTGACATAATTTTTATGTCATTAACTTGAGTGCTGTCCATGACTATTTTAAGTACTTGATTTGGTTTGACTCTGTCTTGCTAAGTTGGCTTTCTCATTGTGGGTATTTATTAAGTAGGTATTGTTCCTCTGCAGCCTAGCTCTTACCAATACTACAAGTGAGGAATAAATTGTACAGAGGAGTGTCAAGTGTGTAGGTCTGTCACCCTGAATTAGATCCCAGACACCCTTATGGAGAAAACCTTCCAATTAGGAATTCAAAGATGATGCATGTTGGGCATTATAGACACTGGATCCTATCAGACAATTCTGGTGAAGTAATGGTAGTCAAGAAGTGCTGGGTAATGAGATGTACATGTTCTTCTTGAGTACTACAGAGTACTCTGGGCTAAGAAAAAGTGTCAAGTTAGATGGCAAATTAGTGAACTGACTGGCCTTAAAAAACAAGCAAGCAAGCCCCCCTGACACCACTCCCCTAAAACTACTAAAACAAGAAAACCTTAATAAGTTACTAATTAAGCATTAATTAGCAAATAGGATAAAGTACGCAGAAGGAGAAAGCTTCTGATTTAAGGTGAGAGAAAATAAAAACTTGAAATACTGCTTTGGACAGAAGTTAATGAAGTACAATTGTGATGAAGGGGATGACAATTCCCAGTGTCTTGCTATTGCTAAGGGATTAGTAAATTTAATGTCAGGAGGAAATAATCTTGTTTGTGTTGCAATTATGCCAACTTCATCCAGATCTCCTGTGCCCAGTGTGCACAGAAAAATAGTTTTAAAACTCACAGAAGCAATTGAAAAAGGCTTGCGAAGTACATGAAAACCAAGTAGCTTTTTGGCCTCAAAACTTAATGCCATAGGATTTAAGGCTCTTGTGTGCATGCTGTATTATGTTCTTTCCCTGTAAAGAAGTATTAAGGACTTGAGCAGTGAGAGATTTCTGATACACCCATGTTGAATGTAAGGTGCAGGTAGAATAAACTGGGTTAAATTAGGTGGTGGTCATGAATCAGTAAAAGGGGAAGCACAGATTGGCAAATTAGTTGAGATCTTTTGAACAACTGCACATCCAACTTCCATGTTTCAGCCATCCTGTCTTTAATATTCAAGTGTAATTTATGCCATAATGTTGCTTTAGATGGAACTCTTACACTGTAGGAAGTAGGTCCTGCTTTTGGATCTTAGGGCATCAGTGGCTTCCTTTTCCACACAAAGGATTATCCTCATCATCTTTTTCATTTGGCCTGAATGTAAAGCATAACATTTCTACTGACTGAGTGTAGCAGCTTCTTCTCTAATGCTCTCCCAGCTACCTCTTGTATCCTCCACTGTGAGCAGAAAAAGTGAAAATCACATTCATGTGGCATTCTGAATGGTTCTGGGATAAGAGGACTGCATATAGAAGTCACACTTTCAAAAAACAAAAGACTACCACAAAAAAAATTCCAAAGCCCATACTTTGGGTAATCTGTTTTCCAACTGAAAATGGAAAACTGTTTCATGCTGTGAGAGATGAGATGCCAATGGCCCCTTGTAATTATGGATTCATTCACCAGATACTTCTTAATCCATGACTGAAACATCTAGAAAGGCCATAGAATAAGTAGCTGGGCTGCTGCTGTTTTTTTGGTTGCTGGGACAATAGTCCTGAATGATTAAACTATAGAAATTAGTATCCTAGCAGCAGTTGCTTTCCATTTTTCCATGTGTGGCTATTTAGTTATCTTGCAGTTGGCGTGTAGTACAAGAATCACAGTTTATGGGAAGATGTGACAGTAGAAGCCTAAACATTTATGATGTATAAAAAAAACCATGGAAATACATAGGACTGAGAATAAGTGTATTTTATGATGCTGAGTAGCTTTGTTTAGTTCACCTTTGTGTCTAGTTAACAAGCATAAAACCAAGTATTGCACAGTGAACTCAAACTGACAAATCTGGTGTCAATTGAGAAAGTAATTTTTTTTAAATTAGTCTATTGTGCTTTCTGGCTACTTGAAGACTTCTTTGCTTAAAAGTACAGTACTGACTAGTCTACTTTGGATCCAGACATCTCTGCAACTTAGTTAAGAGTTCTTATTTACTTAAGTGTTCACCCTTCACAAAGAGGTGGAGGAAAAATTAACACAGTTGCATACTCTTTCTTTAAAGAAAAATCAAAGGAATAGAACATGTCAAGCTTTTATTTCCAGCTGAAATTATTGGAGTCTACAGTTTTGGCATGGAATGCTAATGATAGCTGGCAATTTAATGAATTTAACTGTTCTGGAAATCTTGTGAAGGGAGGAATACAGCAAAAATTAGATTTTTCATCCATGCAAAATTCTAAATACAAATTTGTGTGTTTACTTCTGCATTTTAGTAATACTACAGAAGCTATTGAGGAAGTCTCTGCTGGTGATCTGGGGAGAGTAAGGCACAAGTATTCATATTAAATCAGGAGAACCAAACTGTGGGTCAAATAACAAAGCTGTGTAATGTCAAGCTCTCCATACTAGGTTTTAAAGGCTTTTTTTGCAGATGAGATAATGCTTCATATGTACATCAGTTCAGATATCCAAGCTTACTGCAGAAAGTTCTAGCTGTTGCTGGTGTTGGAGATCAGAGAATCAGATTTTGAAAGAAGCGGTGTTAAAAATATTTCAGATCTAGAAGAGTGAGTGTGCAGCTTGGCAGAAAACACCTGCTATTGGCTTATTTTGTGGGGTTACTAACAAATCTCAGAGGGTAAGCATTCAGAGAAACAACATAGAAAATAATTTACTCTCAGTATCTGCCCAAACAATCTTCAGTTTCATAACAACTTATATTCTTCAAGCACTTCTAAGCACAGAACAGAAAACACATTTTTATAGGGTTATCCATTTAATAGTTGCCTTTTCCTTTAGTGTAATTGAGCAACTTGTTCAGACATGAATAGTGTTAGACTGAGCAGAAAACAGTCAAAAACTGATTTTGGCACTGAATGGGCTGAAGCAGAAAATATTTCTTACCCAGTTACCTTTGGGAGGTATAGGTAGTTGGAGAACTTGCCAGCTACAGTGAACTTTGCTCTATTCTGTTACAAGATGTGTCTGTAGGTCAGCTTCAATTTATTGGAAAGAAATTCCATGAACTAACTTCTTTTGTTCTGATACTGAAAGGCACAGAAGTTGCAAGACTTGTCTCTGCTTTGTGATTAGTGAGGGTTGGTCCACTGAGGTAGATTCTGAAGCATTGTGGTGAGTAGCAATGACCTTCCTTCAGAGGACTCCAGTAGCCAGATTAGAGCAAAAGAGCAGGATTGTGGAATAGGCTGGTACGCTACTGCGAACCTGTCCCTTACAGAACTGGGACACAAATGGGCCATTCTAAAACAGCCCAGCCATGGTTTGTACCTGAAACACCAGGCAGTTTTTCTGACTTAGGCTGCTACTGGTGGGTGGCTTGCACAGGACCAAAACAGATCTGCTATCTGAAGGAAATTTTTTGAAAGCTTATCAGTCTGTGGCCCTCAGCAGTAGACTTATACACAAGGAACTCAACTTCCTTTTAGAAAGAAGTGTGTTCCCCAAGTTTTTAAAATTTTGGGGTGAGCAGTGGCTTTACAAGGAGGTCACGTCCTTCCATGTGCAGATTTCTTTAGTCTTTGACTTAGTACTGAGTTTCATTTCTTTAACTTTTATATGGATTCATACACAAGAATGTATATATATACACATGTATATATAGGCAAAACTTTATTTAAATATCAAAAAAATCATTAATTTTTATTATTTTTTTATTGAAATTTTATTTGTATATAGATTACTTTGTATGTCAAAAGCTTAAATAAATTTTATATATACAATATATACAATTGCATATTTCTGTGTACATATTAGATCATATTCAATATGTGGTACATATATATAATAAAGATGCAGCATGAAAGTAATTTGTATCTTAGTGATCAAGAAAAGCTTGAACTTAATGTTGGGTGTTCAAGTGACACAAACTGACAGTATAGATTAATTCTTGAATGCTTGAAAATGCAGCAGAACCTAAGATTTTTGAAAAAAAAATGCAGTGTGGTTTCAACCTAATCCTTTAAGCTTTCTGTTGTCAGATGCTGCAACTAGAGTACTGAAATTGACATTTTGTACCTAACCACTCTGGAATTCCCTGTCAGTGCATTAAATGTAGTGAATGAACGACACTGAACTTGAATGAGTGGACAAAGGGGGGTGGTGTCAGCAGGCCAAAGCCTTGTAGAGCTATCATCTCTTGAGATATGTGTGGTCTTATATCTAGGATGTCTAATGAGCAAGAGCATTGGTGAATAGATTAGATCTTGTCTAACTTTTAAGTAGTGACAATTTCAAAGATACGGAGTTTTTGTTTAAATCTCCTTTTTTTTCCCCCCTCCTTAGTTGAACCTGTTGTGAGCTTAACAAAAGGACCAAACCCTCTAATAGATGGTGAAAATAAGACAATAGCAGCCACTTGTACAGCAGCCACTGGAAAACCTGCTGCACAGATTGACTGGGAAGGAGGCCTTGGTGAAATGGAATCCACCTCTACTTTGTTTCCAAATGAAACAGTGACAGTTGTAAGCCACTATGTGATTGTCCCTACGCGATTTGCAAGAGGAAGACACATAACTTGCGTTGTGAGGCACCCTGCCTTTGAAAAGGAGATACGATACCCTTATGTGTTGGACATACAGTGTAAGTATTCTGAGAGGTAATTACTCCTGGTATATATCTTGCTACCTCCCCCTTAATCTCTATACCTTGATGATGCAGAAAGATGAGCACTTTCTGCTTCAGGAAAATAAAGGAAATGGAAACTGTACAAAAAAGTTGTGATAAGAGGCAGGTCTGGCAGGAGTAAAAGCCTAGGGTCTCTGTATTGAAAATAGAAGCTAGAATGAATCTAGTCATGAAGCTACAATACTGTTACATTTCTACTGTTTTGGATATTGAATAATGGGTAATCATGAGGCTTGATCCATAAGCTGTTTATAGTGTCTTACAATTTAAGCAGTATTAAAAAAGAATGCTAATGATGAGTCATGTTTGAAATGCTAAGTTGAAAACAGGTCTTGTGGTGGACAATAAGTTATTTTTCAGTTATTTTCACCAAGCTTTGTCCACTCTAACTAGAGTAAGGAAACAAGAACATAATATATACATACCTAGCGTTTCTTATTCAGCTTCAGGTTGCTCATATAATTCAAATTTATACCAGGCTTCTTTCAAAAATGTATGGCTTTTAAAAGACATGAATACAAAGCAAAGTGGCTTACAATGTTGCTTAATTAAAAGCAGTTAAGACAAATAAGCTTTAGGCATGTGGTCCCTTTCTGTTAGACAGTGCATATATGAACAAAACCAACTATATTTATGATGTTCCTTTGGTGTCCTGTCTTGGCTGTGTGCTGCTTTAAAGTTCCTAAATCACAGAACTCTGTCAGTTCAAGTAGAACAAATGTAGTGGCTGGAAAAAATAGACTTGGCTGTTTTGATTTGACTAGAATTTGATTTTGGCTTAGTTTTGTTCTGTTTGGTAAAGAATCACTTATTTTGGCATAAAATAGTAATTAGCACTGCTTAATTTTATTGATCTTGAAGTGAAAGTCTAGATTGGAGGACTAGTGATACAGAAATAAAACTAAAGAGGATTTGTATTGTCTCAAACAGTGAATTAAAATAATTGTTTCCTATTGAAAATGAAGTTGAGGATGCAAGTTGGTCTTAATATTTTCATCCGAGATTAGTGTTAATGCATGTTTCAGAATTTCTTAACAAAGTTGTATATGTACAACAGCAAGTGAGAAGTGTGTGCTCCTCAATCTTCCCCGACACTTACTAGCTTTTGCAACTGTTTCTCCATCTCAGCTTCAGATTTTATCCCAAATTGCACTGGTTCATCCGTTCCTTGGCTTTTGAATATTTTTCCAAGGCCTCTCTAAAATCACCTCCTGGCTTTTTGGATAATTCTACATTTTGATGCCAGTGGATAATTTAATCTTTATAGCTGGCATTTGTGAACTTTTTGGTGATTTCCTAATTGCCTGGTTTCTCCCAAGGTTGTTTCTGATCCTTTGCTGTATCTTTTTAGTGAGAAGTAGTTCTAGGTTACCATTCCTCACTTCCCAAAAAGATGAAACTGATTCTTTTTTCCTGAAGTCCTCTCACTTCCTCAATGTGCTTGTGTGGTTGCTGAAAACACACTGGGAAAGTTGGACCAATTAAAACAATTTGTTCATTGCTGCATATTACTGTTGTAGCTTGGAACTGTATCAAGTTCTCTGTATATTTTGGTGGTGGTCTCCAAATTAAAAACAAAATGGCAACCAACAACTAAAGCACGCATTCCCCTAAAAAAAAAAAAAAACAAACCCAGAAAAAAAGCAACCTTCTGTTCTATTGGTCTTACACACAATTCACTTCTAATGTAAAAAGTGTAATTGTTCATACATTAAATCTTTTTTTGTCAGATGCCCCAGAAGTTTCAGTAACTGGCTATGATGGAAATTGGTTCATTGGAAGAGGAAATGTTCAGCTCAAATGTAACGCTGATGCAAATCCATTACCTATGGAATTTATGTGGACCAGGTAAATATTTATGAAAAGGGACTTGCCACATGATTCAAGTAGTATAATCACTTTGCTTACAGTACATGCATGTTTTGAAAACAAAGAGTGTATGATTTGTATTGGTCATAATGTCCATGTTTTGATCTGTATCCAGCTTTTGAAAAGGAGAATACAAGATGGATGTTTGTATGAATACGAGTGGATATCTTGTAAATTTATGTGCCTAAACAGTTTGTCATTACTCTCAGGGTAAAGTCTCTTTAGTTACTCAAGGTAGACTAAGCTCTGTGTGTTGAAGCATGTAGAGCAAAGACCAACACATCTAGTAAGGATCCAACTATTATTTAATAGAATAATGAAAATAAAATGAAATTTAAAAAATTAAAAGCTTACATAGCATCCATATTTCATGAATCTGTGGACTGCCATGCCCATCCCAGGCTTAGCTCAAAATTTAAGTGATGAGAAATTTCAGCACTTAAAAATTCCTATGTTTAAAAAAAACTCCTAACAGCAGTACCATTTGCTTCTTCAGATGCAATGGGTTCTCTGTTCTCTCATTTGAATTTGAAACACATATTAGAACTAATCAATACTACCACTGTTCACAATTCTAGAAGAAATAATCCTATTTAAATACATTCAAAGCCACTTCAGATATCATTGTTGGATTTCCTAAACTTTAAATGGAACAAACTTTACAGGAAATGTAAATTTTCTGGAATAAAGCTCATGTGCCTTTCTGAGCAACAGCAAATCCCCTCCAAAAAGCTGAGTACTGGTGAATGAGGAACTTTGTGGAGGAGGGAGGGGTGAGATCCATGTAAAAGAAGTATAGCTTGAGCTTGGAGAAATGAGAATTACTGTGTTCAACTGTGTGCTCTGTTTGACTGGTGTCAGATTAAAATAGGTTGTAGAATTACCTTACCAACCAATTGTACCCCTTGGATTCCAAGCTGACATTGTATTTACTGGGATAGTGATATTTTTGTGGTTAGTAATATTTTTAAATGTTGCATGTATGAGAATTTTATTAGAATAGAGTTTTCAAACCAATTGACTGTTTCATAATGTTTCTTGAAATAAATATTTCTGGTACTATGAATTATCAAGTATGTGCCTGATGACTTTTATCAGCTTTATATAGCTGAAGCAATTCTGGGCAATAATCACAACAAGGAAGTAGGAATGTTGTCTTGAACCACATTTTTTGAAGATTGTATTTAGTATTAACTGTGAAGTGCTTGTTTCTTTTTCTTTGAGTACCTGTTCTAAAGTGATGGGTACCTTTTTGTTCAATTATACTTAAAAAATCACACTTGCTTAATGTTTTCAAGATACTGTCATCAAGTGATCTAGTTTGAATACTAGTTTAGGCCTGCTTAGCTGTTAATAGGTACTTAGATAAATCAAAATGGGTTTCAATGGCATGAAATTACACAGGTGTTTAACGGGCAGTTGGGAGCTCTGTTAGAATAGTTCCAGGGCCTTTGCCCTTTCCCCTTTTTCTCGTGTTTACACAGTTGTTACTGCAATCTCAGGCATAATTGTATAGGGAAATGATAGACTTAGAAAAGTCAGTTGATAAAAAATAATTTTTTTAACCAGTTGTTTCCCCAAGTGTATCCAAGTACCACATTCCATTTCTGTGCTCCAATTTAGACAGAAAAGTGATGGTAGATGAGAAAAGGAAGCTCAGGAGAGGAGAAACTGCTTGAATTCTTGCTCAGAAGTTCTAGTCAAAATGTCCTCTAAATTAAGCATTTATGGACAGAAATATTTACTGGATGCAAATTAACTGGCAGCTGATTCTGACAGCAGAAGTGCTTCTTAGTTAGACTGTTAGTTTTCAGAGCTTGGGTTGTCTTGTTCTTTTGAGATGATTTCTTAGCTGTTGTAGTGTTGATTTTAGACAGCTTGCTAGTTCCAGAAGATCTGACATTTAAAGGATTTGGCCCAGAAATTTAATACTAGATAAACCTTCAGGTGTACCCTGAGAATATCAAAAGAAAGGCCACTGGAAGTGTCAGAGCACAGTGAAAAATTAATTCTATAGATCACTGGCAATATTATTTTAAGCTACTTCTGTTTAAGCTAGTTGTAAATATACATATTTGAAATATAACTGTTCTTTTAGGTTGGATGGACAATGGCCTGAAGGATTGTTGGCTGTTAACAATACTCTGCAGTTCAGCAGCCCTTTGACTTATAACTACACTGGGACTTACATCTGTAAGGTGACTAATGCCCTTGGTCAGAGAAGTGATCAGAAGACTATCTACATATTAGGTAAGGCTTGCTTCTTAGCAAAATATGTTAACTTGGAACTTTTTCTTTGCCAGTGATTGAATTAGCAAACTGAAGAACCAGTTGCTGCGTGAGATATATGAAATATATATGATTTTTGTGTGAAAAGCTGTTGAAAGTGTGGATTTAAAATCTACAGCACCATTTTTGATTCAAGTGACTCTTGAATAGGAACACACAGTGGAAATTGTTATGGTTAAGCTGCTTCTGAGATGATTATTTTCTCTTTGTAGTTAAATTAACATTTTTTTGCAGTGCTAACATGTGTTTGACGAGACATATTGACTGCAATAAATGGTACCTTGTCTGTAATAAATTGAGAAAACAGATGTTGGTGGAAAAAAGCTAAAAATGCTCTTTTTTAAAGAGGTTAGGGTTATGTTCTGGATATGTGCATTTTACACCAGTTACTTGTGTTATTTTCTCAGAGTGCAGATACCCGATGATGATCAAGTTAAATACCTCATGCAGAACTCTTGCTGATCTACTTAGTACCATATCACAAATTTGTATGTCTGTGCAGCGCTACTGCTATTGGAACATACATCCTTGTATCATTACCACAATATAATTAATGTTTTACTGTGACACCTCTTTTGTGAAAGAGCAGCATGACTTACAGAAAGCGTGAATACTTCTGTACAAATGTGGAAAAGCTGTTCAGATTTCCATAAGGAATTAAGTAAATTAACTTAATCTCTATCTTGATGAATAAATGCTAGTACTACAGGAATTTTTAAGGAAGATAATAGACATGAAAATTAAAACTTCATTCTGTTGTATTGTGTTGCTGCTTTTCAGTAAGTTCTTGACATTAGTTATTTCATTAAGCAAATTAAGTGAGCACATGTTAGTTAGCCTGTTAGAGGATACAGAGATGATGGATACAAACATAGATGACTTTGTTAAAACTCCATATAAGCACTTAAGAGTTAAAATGAGAATTCAAGACTAAAACTTTAAGTACAAGATGTTTGAAACCACACCAGTCAGAATTCAATTCTGACAGTTGTCTGCGTCTTTATAATGAATGATAATGTTGCAGTGAGTGATATAACTACACTGTAGGCCACTGTGGATAGCTAGTAAGTTACAATTAACTGTCTAGTCAATGAGCTAGTTAACTGGAAACTTATAAATAGTTTGAGACAGTCAAATTACTTGTAAACAACTTAATAGCTAGAATTTTATATCATTCAAAAGACTTCAAGTTCTGCCAATTGTTATGAAAGTTATTTCTGTGCAAGTTAATTTTGGGTGTTTTGGTTCTAATGCTGCTTCTGTGGAGAAAAATTCATGGCTGCAGGACAGTCCCAAAACAGTTACAAAAACTGTCACATTTTAAGTAAAATCAATTCAAAAAATTAGAATATCATCATTAAATAGAGTGATATGTTTGACTAGAATATATCTTACAAATACATTGCTCAAAAAATAACAATGCAGTTTATAACTCTGTTCTCAGCCCTATTCTACCTCTAAGGAGTGGGGAGAAGTTTTTTCAAGTCCACTATTATTCATGTTGTCAGTTCTGTGAATATCATGTGCTGTAAACAGACCTTATGCTTTTTGCCATGATTGTCATGCATGAAAATTCAAGGCTGTCATTCATATTATGTTTTCAACTAACACACTGAAAAAACCAGGCCAACCAGGAAATCATAGATAATATTTCCTAAAATGAATCAAGGTTTTGAAAAGCAGGGTAGTCATACAGGCTAGTTGGGCAGTGGTGTGATGGTTTACATTCTAGCCTAATGTAGATGTTAGAGTTTAAACCAGCTCAGTGCAGAGATAAGCTGCAGCAGTTGGCCTTTGCTGTGAGCTGATGGACACTGTTTATATGTGTGCTGCGTTTCAGCTGTGCTCAGCAACTTTGTTGTACTGTAGCGATTGAACTGCAATTAGCAAACCTTAGCTGTTTCCAGGGAGTGACAAAACTGAGCCTTACTTAGTGCAGAATCATACAAGGTCATGGTTCTGCCAGTTAGGCGCAGCAGGAACAGTAAAGGTTTTAGCTGACAGTAAATTTCAATCTTTTCAAGTGTTATGTTTCTCATGCTGACAAAATGATTAAAAACAGTGTATTAACTCTTCATATATAAGACACTTGATTAAAGCAGGAGAGGTGAAGCAATTATTAGTGTAGCGCCTGTATTGTTTTCAGAAACAAATACTAATTTTATTGTAACTCTTAAGAACTAATTTTTCAGAGTGATTGGTTCTTTAAATAACTGAAATGCCCTTAAATGATGGAGGATGGGCAAGTGACTAGTAATCAATCCACTTACCATCTTTAATATTTGACTTAACTTGGCAGGTATCAATGGTAAACATGACACTGATGTACTGTAGAACAGAAAGCTGAAATAATCAATTAGATTATTTGTCTATCTTTGATCTTGTCCACTGTATAAATCTTGGCATAAAATATAAAGTGAAACTTGGAAGCTAATGGACAAAGCTGTATGACTGCACCATCTTTCAAATTTTAATTATGAACTTGTCAAAAAGGATTAATGAAGTTAATGTTTCTGAACAGTCACCATGCTGGTAGTTGTTAAGCTTTTTAACTGCTAGAAAAAAATACCTATTAAGTTGAAATGTGTTGTAGATTTGGAATGTAAGCTGAGCAAAAAATTTGTTTTGGTCCTGCTATTCATTGTTTTAAAAGTCAAAGGTATGTTTTTAATAAGTTCTGTTGTGCTCCTAAACTTTGTTAATATTCTTGATGTGAAAAAAAATGAAAGAGCAATAGTTGACAGGAAGTAAATGGTGAATTCAGCTTTCAGTTTCAGGAGATTCTACATCTTTATTGGGATAGAGAAATACTCAAATGGTGTTTGAAGCCTGATATGCCTTTTTATATTGCTTTTAAGGCACAGCTATCTTTGCTATTTTTATTCAATGATGTAAAATCGAACTTTTTTCATAGCTGTCTAGCAAAAGCAAGTCATGTTCCTCATGGAGTTCAAGCATTGAATAAGAGTTTTCCAAAACAAGCTATCTGCTTGATATCCTTCCTTGTACAACATTGATTTACTCAGTTTTCTTACACAAGGAATTGAACTTTGTTCTCTTGGCTCTGTGTTCCTTCACCTTCATGCTGTTTACTGAGGCTTTCCCTTTCTCCCCTTGCAAGGGAGAGGTGACCTGGGAGACTGGCATTAAGGTAGGCCTCTGTCATGACAGCCTTTGGAAGAGATTACTTTTGTTAAAAGCAAAGCCAGCCTTTGTTAGGTGTCAATCCTAGGAAGGTGTTTTCTGCAAGTACAGGGTCACCCTTTTGTAGAGTGGACATTGTGAAGATTAACATAGCAGAGACTGATCATTGGTTTTAGTTTTTGCTGCTTCGTATATAAACCTCTGTTCTGAGAGTGCCTTGTGAATACAGGCACTCTTTTATTTTCTAAATTATATATTGGAAGAGATGTGGACAAACTGCTCTTTAGCAAAGTGCTTTTGCTCCCTGGGCTAGCAGGCTTTGAATTTTCAGTGGTCTTCCTGAATATTCTTCCCTGCCAGAGGTTACGAAAATAATAAGTTTCTCTTGTGTCCCAAAAAAATACCAAAATCTTTTATTTGGTGTAAGAAAATCCCAGCTAGAAACCACAAAAGCACACTGAACTTTGAAAATGGATGATTGATGAAAGAAATTGTTGGTACCAATCTTAGTATTATGCTGCCAAATAAGAGGTGGGGATACACACACTGAAAATAATCCAAAGGAAAATATTTAGCTCCAGTGTGGAATCTTTGTAGGCAAGACACTGTGGGGAGAGGGTTATGCAGTGTCCTCACCTATTATTTGACCATAAAGTAGCAATGGTTGGAGAAAGAAAGAAAGAATGATAAATTTCCAAATCATTTACTCTCAAATATTCAGAATCTTCTTCCATGGAAAGCTGACTTTCCCTGCTGTTATAAAGGAGTTGCTACATAAGTTTTTCAGCAGTTGAAAGAAAGAGCCAATTTTTGACACCCCGATGCACAGAATTATTATTTAAGTTAACATCTATGGATAATTTAGCAAGAAGAGCAAGTTAAGGCACTATTGTATGTATGTATCTGTGCAAATACACAAGTAATACATACACAGGCAGATACTTGCCACTGAATAAAGTGACATGTGCAAAGAGAAATCTTGTAATTTGTGCAAAACCAACTCACTTTTGGATTAGAAGTAATTGATAGTAGGTCCTTGTCTTGTAGGAGGAAAAAAAAGGTACATTTTTATCTTGAATGGTGTGGGATTGTTTTTTTCACGTAGGGGGAGCTATTTTTGGCCACTCTGTTGTGGCTTTTGGAACCAGACAGACTTTAACTATGTTAACACATGCAACAACTCTCCAGGGAACCTTTCCTTCCAAAACTTTGTTTCTGTAATCCTTAAATGACAATTTTTAACCCAAGGAAATTGTGCCAGTTTTGAATTATCTTACCTGATGTAGAGCTGGTTACTTTACCTCTGAAATCCTTCATAGTTGGCTAAGTCCAAAATGGTTTATGGTTTAAGAATATTGTGTTCTGTAGTTGATTTTTTACAACGATAAGCTGAAAATATCAAGACAAGACTTAAATCTAAGACTTCAAAGATAGTGGTCTGATTTTTCAGAGCTGGTTCATCCATCTCTTTCTACTTTCATCTCTTTGGTACTTGGCTTATTGTTGGTTTTAAATTGGCACCAGAGGAAGAGGTGAGTCCCAGACATTTGAAGGATGTGGTACTGCAGGATGATTGAAGCAAGGAGATTTAATGTTTGGAACAAGAAACATGTCATGTTGGTTGGACACCTGTACTAAACTTAATGATTGAAACTCCCCTGCCCAAGATAAGTTCTTGGTATTGTAAGAGCTGAGAAAAGTATATCAAGAAAAGTATATCATTTAAGGGAAAAACAAAAATATTGACACTGTTGCAAATTGGTACTGACTTTGATAGGAAACATCTGGAAAATAATGAAGAGCGTGCAAACTGATCAGTGCACAGGGACCATGGTCCTTTAATTTGAGGTAGTATCAGAGCTTCATTTGAAGTCAAGAGCAAGTCTTGCTTTTATTGGCAGAAAACTATCAAAGGCTTTGAAACCAACTAGGAAAACTTGGCTTGTTTTTGTATGGAAAGAGCCAATTCACTTGTTATATTCATAGCAGAAAATCGGGTTTAGCTTTCTTCGGTTACATCCCTTATTTTAACGGGCGTGGTAGCTACGTAGAAGAAATTTTGTTGGGGTCTTCTCGTCCTCGTCATTATTACAGGGTACATGTAAACAGGATTTGCACAGGGCCCAGAACATAGTAAGAGACAAAATCTGAAATCAAGATGCATTTAAACTAAACTCAAATATTTTCCAGAATTTCTGCTACTTTCAGCTCCCTGATCCACGTGGATATTTTAATACATTTTGCTTTGTGCAACAACAGAAGCCTACATCAGTGAAAGAGATGAGAGCTGTTAAATACTGTAAAAGTAAAGTAAAGTGTTCAAGGAAGTCATCAGTAGGAAATTGTTGCTTTTGAATAAAGTGCCATATGAAACAAAATTTAAATTATGCCCTTAATGTTTTGTGGAAAGCATTAAGAACTCAAACACATATCAGTGATTATGTGAAATATTATAGTTAAAGAACTTGCTGAAATAAAATAATAATGTTTTTCATAGCCACAGATAAGAGTGGCATTTTCTTCTTTTGGAGATGGCATTTGAGATGTGATTTGCAAGCAAAGTGTTATGAGGTAGACATAAAATTTTGGCACTCCTGATCTTCATGTTGTTCTCTATTTGGGAAACTTGCTTGGTACAGGAAATAAAAAAAAATAATAAATTATATTTAGAAAGCTCTGGGTTATATCAGAAGTGAACTCATATATTCTTAGTTGTAATTGGCCTTATAAACAAGAAGGGACAGTTTTCGTTTTGTCATTCTTCAAAAATAGAAGGTACTGAAACAAATAATCCTTAGAGGTATCATGGTTATGTATTGCAGGAGTACTTATAAACAAATGCTTAATTGATCCTGTGTTTGCAATTGATTTAATATGTTAATTAGTGCTTGTTGGTAATGCAGCCGGACAACCTGACAACTGGTGGATGAATGGGAAGTTTTGAAGGAAAAACTCTTTGTAAAACACCGAATTTTATAAATAAAGATTGTAATTGCCACTGTGCTCATTTCATGTATGCAATGGTTACATTTGCCAGGATGCAAATGCTGCATACTTGTGGATGTGGAGGGATAGGGCTTAAGACCTCAGTATTAGAGGCAAAATAATTACAAAGCCAGCTAATTAATGCCAAACAAGTATATATAGCCTGGAAGGATTTTGCTGGTACTGTTTGAAATTGTGTTTTAGTGTTGCAAATCTTGTATCTAAAGCAAATACCTTTTCAAGGAAGAGGGATTTGAACTTCATGACCTAGGGATGTGTGGGGCACAGAACCCTGGATACTTCAATCTCTACTTCTTTGTTAAATTATCAAACTCACTTTTAAATCAATTTTTACTAAAATCATAATCTGAATTCCTCTTACTCATTTTGGTAGTGCATCTTTCTTGTTCAGCTTCCTGTCTTCTGTCAAATTAATTCCATTTATGTATAGTTCCCTAACGAACCATCGCTTTTTACATAGTTAAGGAGTACAATTATGCTCTTTGAAAGTCTGTGTAAAACTTTACTTATGTCATGCTTAAAATGTTGCATTCAGCAGCAAGACATGTAGTAATCACAACAAATGTGAGAATTCTGTCTACTATGAGAAAATTGTATGTCTGTCTCTGAGTAGTGAGATTAAAAATCATATTTATGGCTATTTAATTGTGATTCGTCAAATATCTGAAAGCTTGACAGAGCTCTAGTTCTATATCTGGTTTACTCTTTGTGGTGGTAAATTTAGGGTGCCTCTAATGTGGTGGTAGTACTGCTTTCATGGATCTTGCTTATGGGCATTTAACTAAATAACATGATATAATGAGCTACTTGGCTGTCCATGTAATATTCTCTCTGAAAGGTTCAAGCTATAATAATATGTTTAGAATTGCTTTTTTGATTTTAAAATAATTAGCTTGCATTAGGCAAGGCAAGAAGTAATTTCTTTCCAGCACAGCATAGAAATAAGAAGTGGAGTTGTGTATTATATTGTGATTGACTGGTATAATCTCAGTGACATCAGCCCATCACTTGGAACCTTGTCTACAATACAGATGCATACATATCCAGTAGACCTAAAGAACAAAGGAAAAAGCTGCATGCTGGAGAAACTTGGTATCTGGCAGTGCATAACCTGACAGGAAATCATTTTATATTGAGGAATGAATATGGAAATTTCTTTGTGTATGAAGGATCAAATGGCTTATAGAAGGAATGCATAGAAATAATTTTTGGTTCAAATGTTCCATTTTTTTATTATTTTAAAAACCTGAAGGCTCCTTGCTCAGCATAAGTGTTACTTTGAGATTAATACATGCCATTTTTAACTATGCTTCTTTCACTAATCCCAAGGTGAGCCTAAGTCTTATTAATGAAACAAATGGTTTTGGAGAGAATAGCTTAAAATTCAGTAGTTCATGTGACTGAGCACACAACTCATAGTTTTTCATTCTTATATTCAGCGCCCTGAACTATTTCTGAAGGGGGAATTTAATGTGAAATGATTGACTCTGTGGCATAATCAATTAATTTGATCCAGAATTCCCTATGGCTGGATGGAAAGTTAGAAGACTGCTGGGGGTTTTTCTCCTTGGAGGAGGTAAATAATGAAGAGTCAACATCTGAGTGGAAAAACTCCATCTCCTTACTTTGAGGAGGGCAAATTGTCTACCTGAGGGGTACTTTTATTTTGTTCACTCCCCATACTTTGTCCTGCGGCAGCTTAACTCAAAACCATGTGTAAGGAAGCTAGTTCAAAGCTTGTGAGTAATTTAAGATTTTATAGTGCCATGAACTTGAGAATGAAAAACTATTCTTGTAGAACATACCCATCAACTTTGCTTTCTTATAAACCCTTAACTGATTTAGCTTGCATTGACATTCTGTGCCTTTTCTGTGTCTTGTCTACTTCTTTGCTCTTTCCATTAGATCCTCCTACTACTACCACTCGACTGCCCACGGTTCCCTGGCATCCTTCGACTGATGGCACCACAGGTTTAGCAACAGAACCTAGAATAATAAATTTCCCAACATCAACCTTGCCAACAAAGCAGGACGACACTTGGGGTATCGTCGTCGGCTGTGTGGTGGGTGGGATTCTTTTACTGTTACTTCTTGGCACTCTGGTTGGAGCTGTCTACTATAAGAGAAGAAAGACGTTCCGCGGTGACTACTTTGCTAAGAGCTACATTCCACCATCAGATATGCAAAAAGAGTCCCAAATAGATGTTCTTCAGTCAGATGATATGGGTTCTTACCCTGGCAGTATAAAAAAAGAAACAAAGCACCCAATGAACTTAATATCTAAAGATTATTTAGAAGACCCTGGAAAACCTGAGTTGAACAATATAGACAATACTAACAGGTACCAGGACCGTCATGAAAGATCAATGGATTACCATGAAGGTGGAACATTTGGAATGGGTTTTATGCATGGTGAATTTTATGAGGATGATGACTTTGTTTCTCACTTAGATGGTGCGGTAATATCTCGGAGGGAGTGGTATGTGTAGTAACCACTGAAAACTAAACATGTACCTGCAGTTCACTTCATTGGCTGGTCACTTTCAGATTGTTTATACTTACACAAGAGGAGGAATAAACTTTTTGAAACTTTTTTTTGAAGGTTTTTATATTGTGACTTGACACAATGGAAATACTGAATCTGGGGGAAATTGAGCTGCTTTTTTTTCCCAATGCTGTACTACTGTTTAAGATTTGAGTTTTAACACAGTGCTTATATTGGTCTATGTCAGAGTTTAAAAAAAAAAAAAGGCTAAATTAAAGTTGCCATTCAATATTGTTTAAGAATAAAAAGTGACTGTCTTGGCTCTCTGATTTAAAAATATGTTTACCCAAGGCAATGATCAAATTTAATCTTTGGGGGCTTTGACTTACTCCAATCTAGGTACCATCCACGGTAAACTTGATACTTCTATATAGCAAATACTTTGCCAATTAAAATGAGTTACAGCAGAATTAGAGCTTTATTTTCTAGGGTTTTTTCTGCTTAAAAATGAATACCTCTTAGCATTTTAATGAGCCTTCTTGTAACTATATACTTAAAAGTTAAGTCATTGCACTGAAACTAACTTATGAACAACATTTTGAGGAGTAACTGTAAACAGGTCAAAGGCTTGTATTTGAATAAGATGAAAAGTTATTTTTTTATAGTCATTGATTTCTAAAGCTTATTCTAGTGTCTGTATATATACATACAGTAAGGTGTTTTGTTAGGCCTGTAATTGGCAGGATGTCAAAACTCATTAATGCATACAAGATGCTCTTTGCAAATTCACAGGGTGCAATTTTTTGAGACCTGTTCTGGAGGCTTTGTGGGAATCTTAACATTGAATTTAAAAGCTGGTTAATTGGACACAACTAAGGAGAAAACACCCATACAGATTCCGAAGCTGGAGGCTGATGTGAATGTGCTTATTTTCCCAGGTGCCAAAAAGCATTAGAGTTTCTATGACCAGAAGTTAAAACAGCGGTTTTACGCTGCTTCTGACTAAGTTACAATGCCTGCTTTGAAGAGGGTAACCAGAGTTTCAGATTATTAGTAGGGAAGTGGACATTTGCACTGCTACTTCAGGTATTGAAAACGCACTCTTCAATGGTGCAACTAAAGGGTCTTTGAAAGAGGAATTCAGATGATTTGTGCAGTCTCCGTACCACAGTGGATTTGTTTTCCCTGCAAATAATCCATACTGATTTTACATGTCCTTTAAAATGACACCGTATCCATTATATGTAGAAAATCTTGTCCAACGTGTGAAATAGTTCTACTTTGTCCTGGGCAGATTCACCAAACTAAATCTGCTGATTATATGAGGAGGAATGAAATACCATTAGGTGACTTGCAGAACAACGATAAATTCATAAATAGAATAGTGAATCTTTTGAAGTGCCATTTTTAAGTGTTTAGCTTGAGGAAATTGAAGCTGATAAGGCTATTAGTATTTGAAACCTGAAAAGGGAAAAGTCTCTGCTACCACTGATGTGAAATAGGCTGCATAATTACAGCTGCTTCATGAGCATTGATGCTGGAAGTTCTTTTCTATCTTCATGATGTTTGGTAGCTTACAGCATTTAGAGCTTCACAAAAATAATTGTATTGAGCGTTGTAGACAATACACTGTGATTGCATATGACTGCATGTCTTTGAAAAAGATTAAGGCAACAGCTTTATTTGAAATTCAAATGGAAAAGCATCCCTGAACAACTTAAGTTTGGGTTTGGATTAATGGAGTACTGATATATGATTGACCAAAGTCTCAAAAACAATAGCAAGTGATATTGTGGTTATCTGTAGTTTGAGTGCAAACACAAGAAAAGGAGTGAAATTTCTAGCAGAGGGTTCTGATCCAAATTATCTCTGGAATAAAGAGATTATACCTCTCTTCAAATAAAAACTTGATCTATCATCTTTAAAAGATGGTGTTACTTGGAAATAAACATAACCATAAACCAGTTTTCCACATGGGATATCTTGCTTTTGTCTCTGTGGATTTTTTGCTTTGATTTTTAAAATATATATATATATTTAATTCCTATGGGTTAAGAAGCTGAAATGTTCTGGAGTTGAAGTTATTAATAGGGATAGGGCTTACGCGCATTGCAATGTTTTGTACATTATGTCTACTGTAAAAAGAATTGATTGTACGTACAAATGGCTGTTGTGTGAATAAACTTTTTCTTACATTCTGGAACATAGGTAGTGTTCAAAAATGTTTCATAGTTATGTTCTTAAGAAGTGGAGATGGAAAAGCACAATAAACCCAGAGGATGGATAGAATGAACTAAAGTGTTTAAGCTCTTTGAGATGGGCTGTTCAGTATTTCCCCTTGGAGACCCTAAGCTTATAAAACAAGTGTCTTCAGAAACTCTTTTAAGAAGATTGAGAGAATGATAAATGGAAGAGATTGCTGTCCGAAACATTTCATTCCATATACAGCTGATAAACTAACTAGGAATTGCATACTTAAAAATAGTCTTGTTTTTCATTCTATTGTCCTTGTTTGCTTTAACCATATTTCTTGTAGTTAATCAATTCCCATCTATTTCTGACCATCTGGTGGTTAAAATGCTTTGTAGGTGGCACCATAGGTGCTCTCTGGCTTGTTCAGCTTGCCATGATGGTCTAGGTTTATGGTCATTCTACTGGTTAGACTGATGTTTTGCCAAAGAAGTTCAAAGAAACAAATTCAGTTCCTGTGTGTCAGTGTGCTGGGGTATTACTATTTTTCCTGGTGTTCAAAAGAAAATGGATGCTTATTGTCATGTCACCCAAAAGGAGACTCAATGGGTGGACTTTGAAAGTGTAATACTTTATGATATTTTAACTATAGCAGAATTTACTAGAAGAAAAAGCACCATGGAGTTAGGATGAAGCAGTCAAGAAACTCTTCTGATATAATCCCAAGATCAAAGCATCTTCAAGAATTCTGGGCCTAAGAATGTATATTTGTTAGTTGAGACTTTCTCACTTAACAAAGGGGACACCCAGTATAAGCTAAACTTAAGCCAGTTAAAATGCAGTGATTAGGTGAGACTTCCACTGCTTCATGTGCCCATTCTTCAGGAAAAATTATGATTTATGCTTGTGTTGTTGCTTAAACCCAGCTTACAGCTAAGCACCACAGAACTGCTTGCTTCCCCCACCCCAGTGGAATGGGGAGGAGAATCAAAACTAAAACTTGCAGGTTGAGATGGGAACAGTTTAATGATTAAAGACAAAGTAAAATATAATTATAATAGCAATGGATAATGAAAGCAATGGGAGGGAAACAAACAAGTGATGCATAATACTTCTTTCTGGGGAATTTCCCCAGTTTGTATACTTGGCATGGTGTTCTGTGCTGTGGAATATCCCTTCAGCCAGTTCAGGTCACCTGTCCCAGCTATGTTCCCTCCCAGTTTTCTTTTGTGCAGCTCCTCACTAGCAGAGCATGACACACACACACATACGCAATAAAAGTCCTTGGCTTAGGATAAACACAACTTAGCAAATCCCAAAACTTGGGTGGATCATCAGCCTTATTCTCATTCTGAATCCAAACCACTGTACCAGCTCCAGAGAAGAAATTAACGCTATTCCAGCCAAAGCCAGGACAGTTTATAGTGTCCAGGCTGGTATCTGATGGACACATGAAGCTTATGCCAGGAAAGCTGTTATGTAAACCAAGAGTGTTACTTTGCTTTCATCTTGAGGAGAGATGTAACTTCTGCAAGTTACTTTATTCCTTAGCATTAAGAAAGGCACAAAAAAAAAGCTTATTTCAGTTTTTTTCAAGTTACTTGAATATACCTTTGTGAGTGTGATCCCAGGGGAATATTCATGTCAGATCTTTCATAAGCAGTGAGGGGACAGCAATTGCTTTATTAGAGTGCAAGTGTTGTATTTTGAGGTTTATTTTAATTGAGGGATTTTGCTCAGCTTTCCAGCATACAGACAGAACAACATTAGAAATCTGAGGAACTGATAAATCACATTGCATAGTTTCAGGGTTTTTATCTGTGAACAGAACATACAGCTGAAGAGGCTCTCAAAATTTCTTTGGATAAGAGATTAGAGAATGGTTGTGTTGCATTTGGATAATAGCTGAAGTAGACTGCTTTAGAAATGTATTGAAGGTATAGAACTGTGTTAATTTTCAATTTCTTGGCTGTTAAATTTTCTGATTCAGTAATCAATGTAAATCAGAGTATTATTTAATAATGTATACTGCCTAAATTTTGTAGGTAAGTGTTTATTACAGCTGACATGAATTATTTCCAATTGTGAAAATTTTTGTTGATCCTATTGGTACAAGTTTGAAGTACTGATGATTTTAAGTTAAAATACGTTAGCAGCTTTTTCAGTTTTGAGACTTAAAAATTGTTTTCTAAGCATCATTAAAGGAGTGGCCATTAAACACTGACAAGTTTATTAATTCAGAATGAGAGTTGTTCAGCATTAGATTTGACAATGCTAAGGTCTTTGCTTTCAAAAGAAAGAAAACACAGCTTTTTCTCTCCCCTTATTAAAATGTATTTATGAAAATTACTTTCTTGTAGCTTGAAGTGTGAAGTCCTAAAGATGATAGGTAGTCTTGGGGTTCGCTTTGACAAGTGTAAGCCAAGTATTTAATGTTTGTTTGTGTGTTCATTGCTGCTAGTAGTATATCAGGGTTTTTTTACCTGATTTTGAGTTTTTCTTTTTTGCTTCCTGCTGACTTAAGTTTCTTTAAAGAAAGATTGTCAATAAACCATAGTTGCTCAGGTTTTTGAATTAAGACCTTGTTAGATCATTTAAGTGCAAACCATATGTTTTGTAATGTCATCTTACCTTCAAATTGAAAATGAAAGCATGCTGCTAGTACTTAATAAAAGTAGTCCATGAAATCTTTTAAATCAGATTTTGATTTCATGAGCTCTCTTAATTCCCCATTTTTTAGTTAGGTAAGTTGAGGCAATACTGCAAAAGCACTAGTGCAGGACAAGGCTTTCTATTTGGCAATGGAAAGAAAAGGCATTTCTCAGACCAACACTGAAGTAGCTTATCTGAGTTTTGAAAGTATATGAACTTCTTAAAGTTGTAATCTATGCTATCACATTGCAGATGTGCCCTTTAAGCAGACATCTTCTGTTGCTGTAGCAGGGGCTGTGATTGGAGCAGTCCTTGCTCTTTTTATCATTACCATCTTTGTGACAGTGCTGCTGACCCCAAGGAAGAAAAGGCCAGCCTATCTTGACAAAGTGTGAGTATGTGTTGGACCTTTTTTTATTCAACTGAAAGAGATATGCAGAAAGCATTTGTTCTATACAGAAATTTAAGTGTCTGACTTAATTTAGCAGCTATTCAGCTTTTGTAATTTACAGGCTCTATTTTCAGGGTAGACAAATGTGAAATCACACTTGCATATCTGAAAAAGAAATGAGGAAGGTAAGAATTACTTCAGAAGTAATATAATGCTTTATCTTTTGAGAAGTTTGGGGTTTTTTGAAAGAAAACTACTCATGGATTTAACTGGAGGGCAAAGAAGAGTTCCCTCTTGACTGATGCCAGTGACTAGTGCTAGTTTGTTGTAACTACAGGTCTAACTTGCAAGTTAATTGGCCATGTTTTGCAGATATAAAGGCCCCCTAAAACTAATCCTGAACAGTTTGTAAAAGTAGGCACTCTCCTACAGATACATGCTTAGAAATTACTGATTTGTGCTTTCTGGAATGTTGGTTGTTTCTTCAAGTCTGGCACAGACATGCAGTTTATTTTATTCAATGTGACCAAACAAAAAAGGAAACAAAAATTTATGTAAAGATGTTGTCAGTTAAAGTTGATGGTGGCTAGATCCTGTTTGGAATGTGCATAAAAAAGTGATAAGGGCTTAGAATATTTATAAATATGAGTCTTCTTACACCCCATATACATTTTTTTACATCCCATATACAGTTAACACTTAAACTGAATGAGAAATGTTGCTCATGTCTGTATATATAGTTAATGAGAACTAGAATAAAATATCTTAGAGCTTTTAGCACAGAATAAGTTTTCTCATTTGCATTGAGCTAGCAAGACGAGTCAAGAGTCTTCTTCTGAGCAACTTCTAACATGGTTAGAAATGCTGTTTCTTGTTTGTTTCTCTTAAATTCTGTATCTGAAGCATATTTATATGAATGATCTTTAACATTTAAATTATTTTATACCCATTTGCTTTCACTGAGAAAGTTAAAATAGAAAAAGTCTTGCATGTAAGAATTGCTAGTAAGGCTTTCTCAAAGGCTTTTTAAGAAAAGCTATAGTTAAAAATGTGGTTCAAGCTGTATCTTGTAACTTAGAAATATGTTAGATACCAGTAATGTCAAATCCTCCTTAGTTGGAGTGTATGGGGGGAAGTTCAGTTTGCTTAACACAGGATGCCACAAATAACAAATTCTGGGTGGTGCTTTTCTACAAAAAGTGTATGGCTGAATAATAGCCAGTGGTCCATTACAGTATATGACATCTGAGTCATTGCTGACTGAAAAGTGTTTGTTCCTGAGTACTGAGTGTTGGGTGATTTGGCAGTTAATATCTGACCATTCATTTGGACTTCACAAACATGATGTGTCATATTTCATTCCCTCTTTACTACAGGATTGATCTTCCACCCACTCACAAACCAGCCTCGTTTGAGGAGAGAACACTGTCAGTACCACAGAAAGAAGTTATGCTTCAGGTGAGTAAGTGTTTATATGCATCTTAAATTGACTTAAGGAAAGTGTTAACTTTGCTTTATTATGTTAATTTGGTCTGATTATGTTTCCTGGTAATATATGGAGCTTCTCAATGGTTTCACAACCAAGCTGTTTCCCTATGTATGTGATACCCAAATCTCTTTCTGTGATGTTAAAGTCATCCTTAGAGGTCAGGAAACTGGTAGACAGATCATCTTGTATTTCTAACAGCCTTTGACAGACACAGCTCCTTTTGAATTAGAAAAACCTATAGTTGAAATTCTGTGGTGAGAGAATATACATTGCTTTATAAAGCAGTCTTCATATGGGGGAAAAATTATGCTTGGTAAGCATAAAAAGTGACCTTATCATCAGCTCCTTTGCTAGTAACAACTGCCATTCTTTTGAGTTATTAGTATTTGAGGGGTGGGGATAGATTGGGATTTGGGCTTTGACGTGGCTGATTTACCAAAGTATGAGTTTAATTCTCGTTGAAGATCACTAAATCACTTCTAAATAATTTTTATAATTTTCTAAATAATTTTATCTTCTTCCATTTACCAGCAGTTAAAGACCCATACCAATTTTGTGACAAACAGTTGAATTTTTAGTGTGCTTTCAGGGGTAGCTTCTTCTCATCTAAATCTGTCCAAAGAAGACAGCAATAGGCAAAAAGCATCTTTACTAGCATTTAGTGTTTGTGTGGGTGTAGTCTGATCAAATAGCCTCACAGAGGAAAAGATGGAAAGATGATTCTAGCAAATGAAACATTTTGAATAAGCGAGGAGCAAGGAAGGGTAAGGCTACATTCTTCTTTACAGCATGATTTTGAGGTGGATTGGACTGCTTGGGAAACTCCAGGTGAATTCAGGCTTCTCTTGCACTAAGCATTATAGAGGAGATCTGTTCTTGAGAGATGACTTAAGCTATTATCATTGATTATTACACTTCATCTAATAAACCAGTCAGTTATAGATCCTGGCCATGGGCCCTAAGGTGTCTTTTCTGTGTGCGTGTGTGTTTCTATTAAATTAATCAGTCAGATTTTTTAGATTTCTGTTTACATTGAAGAAAACTTCCATGACCTATGAGTATTTGTAAGAATTAAATTGTAATTGTTTTTAATAAAATTTTTGTTCCATCTTCAGTACATACCATAAATAATATGATTCTAACCACTAATGTGCTGAACTATAACACTGAGCTAATTAAAACAATCATTTTTTTTAATAAGAGATACCATTTTTCCAATATTATGATGTATCTTTGCAGCTGTAAAGACCTAAAAAAGTCCTTTCTCATAGAGGAGGAAAAAAAAGTCTTCACCTACTTTTAAGAAGAATTTTGATGGAGTTTTTAATAACATTGAAAATATTCTTGTAGATTGTGACTGATGGTTACTAAAGCTCACCAAATTTCAGTTGCTGATTAAAGCATTCCTTAAGCTGTAAATGTTTTAATGGGTAATACGTGTGTGTATTGTTGCTGAGTGAAGTGGGGAAACTATTCTGAGATCCACTGCTGCCTTTAGTAGCAGCCTGATGATTGTAACATTGGGAAGGTAGGAAACATTTTGTTGGCATAAAGAATAATAGGTTTTCATCTTCTTACCTTAAAGGTGGTATAGCACCAAAGATGACACAAAAGAACCAGTGCTTTTCTGTGCTCAGGTTGGGCATCATAGCTATTTCTTCTGTTACTACAGTACTCAACAACTGCAATTTTTGATGAATCATCCTTCTGCTAATATTCCTGCTTAAAGTATTTGAAAAATATTCTCTCACTTATCAAAAGATGTGGTCTATTGTGATATTTGTGCATATGTTGTGCTGCTGGATGGTAAAATGACAAAACTAAGAAATGAAATTATTTTTCCTTTACAGAGCAACTTTATAAAAGAGGTAGGCATAAGAGAGTGTGTAACTTATTACTTTCCTCTTCAGAACTTTGCTGTCTGAATTTTTTCTAGGTTGTGCTTACTGTGGTTTCTGTTAATGGGTACTAAAGAACATGGATGAAGCTGACTGTGGTGTTGGAATGTTTAATTAAATGTTTTGTGAAAATGTATTTTTAAATAGAGAAAAAAATGTAGAGACTGAATGGAATATTTGTTTTCCTGAAGTTGGATAAACAGAGTTTTAAGTTGTTTTGGGAGGAGAAGGATTCTTCTTCAGGTTAGGTGTTAACTAGGCTTTATTTAAGAAATGGATGAAGAAACAGAATAACACTGTTAGCGTACCTGTCTTTTTCTCTCTGTGAAACTCCAGAACTGAAAAGACCTGGAGCTGGAGGTTGTCTTCCTAGCTAATACAGCCTCTAATCAGTATGTGCTCCGTTAGCTTGAGGCAAGAGTTTCATTTTATCTAACAGAAATAAATTTCTAAATACTAGCTTTAGCCAAGAAATTATTTCCTTTGACCAACAGTTTTAATTGAATAACCAGCTGGAATTTGCTATTCTGATTTCCAGCGTGTGCCTAAATCAAGTCCACATCCACTGTTGGTAGAATTTCTCAAGAAAGCAAATTTTTTTGTAGTCGATTTGGTTTGGTTTTTTGTTTAAAGGACATTAGCTTTTGGTGGAGATGGGACTGTTCTTGTTCCCCATGTGTGTTTTGCCTCCTTGAGTGGTGAATTCATGCTCTTAGCTCTTAGGTATGAAAGAACAATGCTGCCTGCTAAGTGGTAAATCACATATTCTCAGAAATGCAGACTGCATTTTAGGACTTGAGAAGCAAAAGCACAGTGACTTTAAGGGCAGGAGGGAACAATTTTAAATGGAATTACAAGATAAAAAGTTTGACAAACTTAATTTGGAAAAATAGACCATCATGGAGATGATGAAAAATGACTGTTGGAGGAGTGGAGAAGGTTAGGAAATATTAGGTGATTTTTTTAAGTAATTCTACAATACATTTGGGGGTCATATTAAAACTTAACTCAAAATTGCTTCAAAACTTTAACTAAACAAATGTGGAAAGGTGAAAAATTAAGGAAGGAGGAGAAAGTAAGAAAGAATGAAATATTACTGAGATTGGATTCTCTTCAAAATAATTCTTGAAGATAAGAACATGGATGTATGACCACTGCAAATGTTACTTACCTGTATGAATACTTGTTGTGGAGGGACTTCTGCACAAAGATCAGCAACCTAGCTACTTTGTGTTGTTGCTACCACTGTGAGACTATTGGGAAAAGAAGGAACTGCAAAACAAAAAATATACATACAATTGTGCAAAGATGTTGCTTTAGCCTATTGTGGTCCTATAGTAAGTGTGGCATAAATGAAGAACTTAATTAGGAGTGATGATACAACAGTACAAACTGTACCCTAAATCATAATTCCTAGATGGCATTACTTGGTGTGATTTAGATCGGCCATTAACTCAGGCAGTTGGTGATTAACTGGATGTGTGGAAACAGCCCAAATGAAGTTTTTCTATCATAATGGTGAAGAAAAAAATAAATTTGAAAGAAGCGAGATTTCAATGTTTCTGCATGAAGTAACTTCTCATCCACCAATAATCCCAAGTCCTCCTCCTCAGGGCTGCTTTCAATCACTTCTGTGCCCAGCCTGTGTTTATGATTGCCCCAACTCAGGTGCAGGACTTTGCTCTTGGCCTTGTTGGACTTCATGAGGTTCACACAGAACCACCTCTCAAGCCTGCCAAGGTCCCTCTGGAGGGCATCCCTTTGCCTCCAGCTTGGTGTCATTAACAAACTCACTGAGGATGCCTTGATCCCACTGTCACATTGCAAAAAGATATTAAACAGTGCTGGTCCTGATATGGACCCCTGAGGAATGGTGCTTGTCACTGGTCTTTGCTTGGGCTTTGAGCCACTCCATGTGTGTGACCATCCAGTCAGTTTTTTATCCACTGAGTGGTCCACCCTTTAAATCCATGTCTCCTCAGTTTAGAGAAAAGGATGTCATGTGAGACAGCATCAAATGCTTTCCACAAGTCCAGGTAGATGACATCAGTTGCTCTTCTTTTTTTCCACCAACACTATGATCCTGTTACAGACTGCCACTAAATTTGTAAGGCTCAATTTGCCTTTAGTGAGACCATGTTGACGGTCACCAACCAACTTCTTATTTTCCAAATGCCTTAGCATAGTTTCCAGGAGAATCTGCTCCTTCATCTTTTTGACATTGAAGTGTGACTGACCTGGAGTTTCTCAGGTCATCTTTACTACCATTTTTAGGCATGGGGGTCCTATTCCCCCTTTCCCAGCCAGTGGGAACTACAGGCCTGCCACTACTTCTAATATAGGATGGATAGTGGGTTGGACACTTCCTGTGAAAGTGTTTTCAGAACTTGCAAATATATCTCATCAGGTCCCATGAACTTGTTCACCTCCAGATTCTTTAAATGATCTTGAGCCTCATCTCTTACAGTTGGCAGTTTGGCTGGGGTTGAGCTAATTTTCTTTGTAGTAACTGTTATAGGCCATGTTTGGGATTTGTGCTGAAAATAGTGTTGATGACTCAGGAATGTTTTTTATTGCTGCACAGCGTCAGGATCCATTCTGCCAGCAGAAAGGTTTGAGGTGTACACAGGAGATTGGGAGGGAGACAAGATATTTGGAGAGGGAACACACCTGAGACAGGTGACCCTGACTCATCTTCATCTTTCTTCCACCAGCCATTGGATTGTAAGAAGGATTCTAAATGAGAATCAGTTAAGACACTTCCTAAGACAGTTTATTTTGGGATGACTGGTGTTTTTTGTCTTAACTAAAACTATTCTGCAGTGTTGAATCTTAACTTGTTTCCCCTGTAACTTTTCTTCTTTCAGAAAGAACATTTTGCTTTGCAGAGCCAGTTTGGAGAGAGAGATGCTGGAAACTTGCAGCACATGGTAAATAATAAGATGGCTTTAATTCCTGATTGAAGCTTTGATTCCATCTTATTCCACAAAATAAACTTATAATGTTGGTTTTCGTGAACAAAAAAATATTTGTCCATCCTGGTCAATAAGTGTTGTGTGGGTTAAGTGAAAAGTGGCAGCACCATTTTAATATCCTACAGTAGTTTGCTGACTAATTTAAGTATTTAAACACTCCAGCTTTCATTTCTTGGTGAGTAACATAAAGCAGAGGAGTGTTGACAGACATTTTCGTAGCTGGTGATTTGCTCTTTAGATTTATTGAGCTTTAGAATCCAGCTTCATTTGAAACAAACATATGAGGTTAGCTCTGTCTGTTAGTGGAATTTTTAAGGTCCTGTTTCTTTATTCATAGGATTGTCTTGGAGATCTTTTATCTTTGATTTTGCTTAAAGCTTTACCAAGAATAGGAATTGCAGGTTCTATACATGAACTATGAAACTTATTACTGCTTGTGTGTGTTTAGAAAGGTGTGAATGGAAGGCAACTTACTTGTGGGGCTGAAGAGCCACAGGAACAAGAGGATCTTCAGCCTATGTATCCTGTTTATCAGCAAACTTACTACAAAAATTGGAGCAACAGATACCCACAAAACTCAGGACCTGGAAGAGTCTACATCAATCCAAGGGAGCATTATGTATGATTCTGTACCCAGATGTCTTTAACAAGGGTTTTATTACCTGTTGACTGTATGACCCTCACGTCTTGTTGGCTTTCATCTCTAAAATTATTGGGGTTTCTTTCATGTGTGAAGAAATTGAATTTTATATAGGTAAACAATATGGAATTTGAGACTTGCTTCTAGTCTTTGGTATGTCTTTGTTATTGTAGTAATATCGATCTGCCAAATGAGGAGAGCCACTTAGCTTTATTAACCTTCACAGTCATAAGATGCATAACCTGTATTAATTGGTTGGCACATGCCAAAATGTAGTTAAGCTTTTTCACAGACTATCTCTGGGAGCAATCTCTCTGGATATTATACACTAACCTTACCCATACATGTGAACAAGACAACTGACTGCCTTGTGACATTAGCAGTCTCAGGCTGAGACATTTTTTTTCCATCTCAGAAAACTTGAGATATGATTTTGACTGGTCTTTGCTATTGATTTCTCAACCATCTCTACCTCTCTCAGTCAAATGAACAACTAGACTACCTCTCAAATACTGACTGGCTGGTCCATAAACTACACTGTTTGTCTTCTCACCTTGTTAAAAGTGAAGCAATTGCCTTACATCAGAAGCTTATTATTGTCTCTTGGCTCTGCCTGTTGCTGGCTTTGGTTTTACAGTTAGCTCTACATGAATCTTAGTTAAAGAAGGTAGGCAGGCAGAACTTTTTGTGTCTTTTGTGAAGCTACATCTTACACTTAAACTGCTATTTAGCTGTTTTCCCAAGTGACTCCTATTTTAGATGCTGCAGAGTTCATTTTCCTTCATAATAAATACATTGCCTATTTTTTTTCTCAGTTTGCAACAAAGCTGTGTATCATGTCTTAGCAAGAAAAGAAAAGCTTCAGTCAACTTCAAATGCTTGTCAGAACTATCCTTTAATCTTAACCAGTAGTGTGAAGTAACTGGAGAATGTCCTGATGTTACCAGTGCTTACAGTATCCCACATGAATCTTTGTGTATCTGTAGTAATGCTTAAAATTGTGCTCAGGATCTTTCCAGAAAAATAACTTTTCCTGTCAACTAAAAAGTAACTATTTAGCAAGTAAAAGATACTATAATGTGTTAGTTATAATGTGTTGGTGCTGAAATGAGCTTATAGGACAATCTTAAAATATTTTAAGACAGTAGAAAAATGTGTTGTGTCTAAAATTTGCCAGAGAAACTTAATAGACTTGAGTATTCTTTAAGTACATTATGCACATAAGTACAGAATGATGATTTTCAGTCAGATGGTGTGAAGGACCAAATGTTGAGAATGGCTGTATCATGCTGAACTATCTGCTGTACAGAACTGAGCATTACTTCTGGGATATTTGTGTGTTTCTCTGCAGATGTTTGGAATTTTTTAGAGGCAAGAGTCAAGCTTTAGAAGCAGCAGAATTGAAAGCTAGCATAGGTGAGTGTGCTGCAGGCAGGGAGCCATTGTTAAACCTGTATTCAACCTGCATTCATCTCCATCACAGTACAATTTAATGAGATCCCTGTACACAACAGGGCCAGGTAAATTAAATGCTTCTAGCTCATTACAGGTAGCAGCTAGGAGATTATGGCTTGGGTGCCTGTATTCTGGACACAGTAGAAGTAGGTATTAACTATTCTCTTGCTAAGCAGCTTTCTGTTAAATGGTGTGGTTGAAGTTGACAACTGAAGGAATGGCAAAAAGAAAGGTTGGACAAAACCTGCTTCTTGAGAGCTATCTTTGAAGCATGGTCACCTTGCTTCTTCTCTTAGGAACTGGGCACATTCATGTAAATTGAGAAACTGTTTTCAATTTTAAAATTTCCTGCTGGATTTGAGACCTAAAGAAGGGCTTGTGTCCCCCAAAAATGTTTTTCCATAATGTTAGTTTAAGTAGCTACCTCTTTACACGAGCATTGCCTCACCTATCCTTACATCACTGCAGCTCCAAAAAGCATCAGCTGTCAGAACATTGAAAGAAAACAGTGTCTTGGCCAAATGAGTGACAGAACACTGAGATTAACTATACTGCTTAAGATATTTTGATCAATATTACTGAGCAACACTTGATACCAAAAATATTTGAATAGCCATTATAGAATGGTTCAAAACTGTCGGTGTGGCAGTGCTTCCTCGGCATTCATTAGTACAATGTGGTATTGAGCAGGTGATCATTGCAATCCCTTTTGCAAAAAACAATTATTTTGGGTTCAAACCTCTTCTACTGCTTTTTATAATTATTTGCAGATACTTTATTTTTCTTTTCTTGGAAGAATTAAAACTTTGGGGGAATGAAGAATGCTATCAACAAAGCTATAATTGGTTTTTTAATTTGTGTAAATAGCTTAAAAATGAAAATGTAATCTGACTGTGTTGACCAAGTTACATATCAACAAACTACAGAAAGCTTGATTTGCAAACTACCCATCAGGATGTAGTTTGCCCTAAAGTCATTAGGGAAATACATTATCACCTATGGGTTTATTACCTGTGAAAAATGGTTTCTTTGTAATCTGTTCAGGGACATTTAGTGTATTAGGTTTTTGAAATGTTGCTTTTAGTTTTAAGTGTGGCTGGATTTGGGGGGAGGGGATTTGGCATAGATTGCTCAGAAGAGAACAGAAAAAATGTCTGCTGATTAGGCTTTCTCACTGAAAGGATTGTACATATAGAAGTAAGTTTGATCTGCTTTTTTAAGATGTAGAAAATGTCCTTTTTTTATTTTTGTACATTTTCAAATGCTTCTATTTGTAATTTGATTGGAATAAAAACATTCAAAATATAAAATTTTCTTCTGTTGTTTAGATTTAAGATTGCTTAAAATGCAAAGTCTGGTAAAATGCATACACTTTTTTGGTGGTATGTGTCATCTGTGGTCATATATGCAGAGCATGCTTGTTTTCCTAACAGTACCACTTTGGGATAGTGTGGTGTTGCATGCTGAAATCCTTTCAACTTTCATCTTACATAGCAGGAAGCATATAGTACTGTGAAAATCCAGCACTTAGATGAACTGAACACCCAGAATCACTGGTGAGGGAGATAGGGAAGGAGGGGAAGATTTATTCACATCTCTAGCATTGGTAAATGTAAATTGTCCTCTGCCCAATATCTCTACATATTCTACAAGGTAGTCTGATTATAAAAATTTAATGTTTGGCATATGTCCAAAATTACTGTGGATGCAATACAAATTAAAATTAAGAAATTGTACAACTAAAAGTAAGGAAACACTTAACAAGATATTATTAAAGGACTCCCACTGTTCAGTCACAAATGATCTAATGTATTGAGCTCAAGGAAAGCAAAATAAAAATGTGTGATAATTCATGAAGAACAAAGGGAAAATTCACCGTCTGAGTTAACTTTTCCTTCTTTCTGGCAATGTTACTCCTCTTTTGTCCTCTGAGGGACACAGGTTCAGGTGCTATGTTGTTATATACGTGATTAAAATTTATTACAGTAACTTTTTAATGCCACAGAACTGAAACTACTCTATCTGAACCACTGTGTTGTGTGAAGGCTGAGTGAGTGCTGTACCAACAGGTAGTTGCAGAGCAGACAACATTGTTTTGACAACTTGGGCCACTTCAGAGGTTGCTGGCAAAGACAGGTAAAGCTCCAAGTGAAAAAAGAAATGTCTGTGTAGTTTGCTCCTCGACTGCGCTGTGGGAGGTGGCCTGGGGTTTTTTGTCCACCTGTGGTACATGTCCAGAGTAGTGGGAGACTGGGTTTGACTTTCTGACAGAAGGTAAAGATGTGATATTTCCACATTTATTAAAAGGCATGTCATGGTTCTTGGTGAATAGCTTCATACCTTTAGCTGAACTATATTGAAAATGCCAAAAAATTACACTGTGAATCTTAGTAGTAATTATTCAAACAATGTGAGAAACTCGAGTAGGATGTGTTAAGCATTTTATTCTGCACTGACAGCCCCACAGTGAAATTTTTTCTATACTTGTTTTGTGATCCTAGTTTTGATTTTATGCTATATCTAAATCTAGATCCTTCAGTTGTCACTAGGAAATAAATTGTATTTAAAAGCCTACAAGTAAAACTGTGACTATTCTACCCCTTTGTGGGACTATTAATCAAGGCTGTAAATTGGAATTCACCTCACTATTTTGAGACCAAGTTGAAAAATCACGCGGACTCCAGCTTCCTCATCAACTGAGATAAATTTGCATTTCTGTGCAGGGCTACACACAAAATGCATAGAGTGTGCTAAATATGTTAAAACATTTCAATTTGACTGAGTTTAGCCACAGATTTATTATATTCCAATCTGAAATGTACTAGGTTAAATTGGACTTATTATCTAAAAGAGATATATTATTATCTTATATATTATCTAACAGGAAATAACTTATCCAATACTGATTGTCAGAGGAAGAAGTTTAAGATATGCTATAAAAGATTCCACTGTCTTTTTTTTTTTGTCCTTTTCCTAATGTTAGATTTTATTTCTTTATTACTGTCTTGGATCTCTGAATTACCACTTCTAATAGTGTTGCCACATTAGATCCTGTTCCTAGGAAGGTGTGCCTGCAGGTTCAGTTTCCCTGACACCTCATCTTGTCTGTCTTACTAAGAGGTCTTACAGCCCTCTGTCTGACCAGATATTCTGTGCTTGAACAGCTCCCATTCCTTGACAGCAAAATATTTTGGGCCAGTGTTGTTTAGCCAGTTCAGCTTATAACAAACTCCAGAAAGTGATGCTTTCCCTGCTGACGTATGGCTATATGCTGTAGGAGGTTGTGTGCAGTGCAGCAGTGCACCCACAGAAGATGTTTCAGCCCTGCCAGTTGCCTTCTGGCTGGTCAGCAGAGAGGCAGACAGTTGTCCAGGTGTGGTCTCTACTGTGTTTTGTACTCACAAGAAAAAGAATTCAGAGATATAAATAACTTTTCTGAACTGCTGTCATAATTTGGGAATAATTGCTTTCAGGCACTATTTGTGGCAAAAGCTTAATTTGTTGTCAAGTAGAGCAGTTGGATTTCTGTGTTATGTTTGACTAACCTGGCTCTTGTAACACCAGACATCAGCCACTGATGTGATTGCACCTATTAAGCATAAAAACTGAAGGAGCCTGAATTTAATCCCACAACTAACAAAGTTCTTTGCTTCTTTGATGTGAACTGAGAGGTAAGAGTGAAATGGCTGTGGGCAAATAAAATGTCTTTGTATTAGCTTTAAAATTCAGATTGATGGATAGCATCAAATGTAGATTGCTTTATCTAGCTAGGCTAAGCAAGTGGACAAAAGGCTTAAGAGGTGGCCAGAGGAAGGAACACACTGTTTCAGAGTGCAGTGTTCGTTAGTAATGCTTGTGACATCTCAGTGTGTTGCTCACTTTCATCTGGATCAGTTTCCTGTGGCCATAAATACTGCTAATGACCCTGCATTAGTGGCAGAAGAAACAAATATTGGGCAAGGCAAAATATCTCACCTGTTTGGATGTGTTTTGTGTTGGTTCTTCAAGAAGTTCTGAATCTGACTACTAAAAGATTGGTTCTTAAGTCCCTCTAGCTTTAATTAAAAAGTCAAGCATTCTGCTTTACACTTCCCCCTACCCTGAATTCTTCCTGGGTGGACTTCACACCTTAAGACACGTGGCACAGATGTGTCTACTGCATCTAACAAAATTGAGAAGTCTCTAATTTTCTAGAATTGGTGTGGCCATTACCAAGGTTTGTGTGGACAGAAATATGGTTTTCCAGAATCTCTCGCTGTGGGATTGTTACTTGATCAGCCAACAAAGCCCCTGGTGTCCTCTGGCTTTGTACACTCAATGGTATAAACCCGAACTTGCAAGTTCTCCTTGCCTCTGTTCTTTCACAGTGTGTTTCATTCAGTTCTATTGAGGATTAGTAATGAAAGTATTTCCCATTGAAAAGTTGTCAGGCATCTTAAAAATGCCTGCTTGTTTTTGTTAATTCGGCAGGTTGTCTGTCTCCTATCCTTCCCTATACCTTTTCTCTTACTATGTCCTTAGCGTTTTCCTTTGTTCAGTCATCTCATATCCCTCTTTTCCAGCAGGCAGAGGTAACAATCTCTTCCCTAGGATTTCCATTCTTTTTATATTCTTGGGTAAATTAATTCTCACTAATGCACCTAGTCAGGGCTTTATTAACAAGAAAATGCCTAATGCAGTTCTAAGATGTAGAATAGGTTATATTTTGTTCCATATTTGTCTCTTAACCTTTCTGGTCTGGCTTTTTGGGACAGTGTTAGTTAATTTTCAACTCTATATGGAAGTGGTTGAGATTCATTGTTGCTGAATTATTTTTCTCCTCTTTCATGTTCTGTAACAGCTTGAGGGATGTGGTGTGTCTATGTTTAACTCCAAGAAATTTTCATAGTGGAAAGCGGGAAACTTTTTGACATCAGGTAGTCTCGTTATAGCTGGACAAATGAAGATGATGTGGCATTGCAGATGGTTGAATCACCTGACTTTCAGGTGATACGTGATGTAGAGTAATCAAGAAAAAAGCCAAACATGGAATGGAGTTTGGAGGAAACAGATCCTTCATATACAGAAAGGTGACATTTAGACTACTTGCCTATTGCCTTCTTGAGACAGGATAGCTGGTGATAATCAAGTTTAGTATAATAATAACATAATAGTAGGGCTAGGAATCAGTAAACAAACAGGAAAATGTTGTTCTCTGTCAAAGCAGTGACTCTGTTTTCTGAAACAATTTTAAATGAACAAAAGGTAACCACTGTCTAGAAAGCTTCTCAGTTTCAGATGTGTCCTAATAGCTGGAAGAATCTGGTTAATTTGGATGTTGATGCTACTTAGCTGATTGTTGCAGGTAATAGTAGGTTATCCCAAAGCCAGTTCAGAGACAAAGTGAGAGATTTCGAATTGTCACTTTCAAATGTGTTACTATGAAATCACATCCAACTTTCACCATCTGCTTAACATGGGATCTGCATACAGATTAATTAGCCACATAGCTGTGCCCTAGTCCATCCAAAGATTCATCTAGAAAGCCAAAGATAATTGAATTTCTAGTGTCACTAATCACACTCAAATGTGTGATTTGCACAGCAAGTGTAACTGACCCCATGGGTATCTATGTGAAATAAAATGCCCGGTGGATAATTGTATCTAAAAGCATTGATTATACACTAAGTAGTTTGAGTTACTGTATTGGGAAATAATGTAGCCTTTTTACTGAAGAAAATCTAATTAACTAAGAAAATCTATTCTTTTAAAGAATGCTGAGGGAGGGGTGTGGAATAAGCTGCTGTTGACAACCCAGAACACAAAGTGCCAGCGGAAAATAGAAAACAACTTCAACTACAACTGAATAGCCACAGCAAGTGGTGGCATTGGCTTCTCTTGTAATGGAAGCTTCAGTTTTCAGATAAGTCTTCCTCTTGCAAGAATACTGCAAGATAGAAGACAAAAGATGATTCAGAGCTTTGCAAGCCTTTGCTTGGAAAAACCATCAACCTTTTGTGTCTAAAGACAGTTAAAGGAGCTGATGTTGGTGAGCTTCTGAGATGGTGACCTAGACAAACTATGGCAGACCGTGGTGTGATTATGTAGTAGCAGGCTAAAGGATGCTCTGAAATGTTTGGAGCTGCTTTGGACCTATACCAGCACCGTTTGACAAGTACTGTCTGAAGCAGTCCTGACATGCATTGAAAGGAAGAGCTTCCTTAGGAAACCCCACGGAACCATTGAGGTGGTAGTGCTTTTATTTCCACTGTTAATGTTTTATTACAGCTCACAGCATCATCTTCACAGGCAGATGGCATCTTAAGTTGATCACATACAATTCATGTCTTCCAGTTTGTGAGTAGACATTCGGTAAAGAAGGGGAAAAAAAACCCACTGAGGTGATATGCAAGTAAACTTGAATTTGAAATGAGCACATTAAGGGCTATGCTTAAACATTTTATATGCTTAAGCTCACTGATAGTTTAGACAAAATTCAGACAAGCTGGGCACTTAGCATTATGTGCCGAGCTATAGAGATTCCAAACCTTGCAAAAAACTGGGAGGAAAGTTTTTTAAATTACATTACATTGAACTTCCCCTAACTCCAGTGGGCCAAGTTGCTGCTTATGCAAAAAAATACTTCACTGATGTCACACTGCATCACACAGTAACCTTTTTTTTTTTCTTTTTGTGTTTTTAAGATTCAGGGAAATAAGCAGAAGAAAATTCTTGTAAGCTTCCTACACACAATATGCATATGATGAGATGCATGTTGATTGATGCAGTTCAGGAAACCGTCTGTTCCCTGTCACAAACTCTGTCCTGGCATTTCTTATGAGTTTAACTGTATCAATAATAGCACACTCCAACAGAAAATGTTTGCTGGCTTTAATAACTGGAATTTTGGTATTCTCTAGGAAATCTAAGTATTTTTCATATTTCTTCTGAAGCCTATTTTCTACTTCCTCTTACAAAGGCTTGCTAATCCTTTGCATTTAATTAAGCATTACTTTGTTTACTTGGAGATGGAAATTTAATTTTTAAATATAAGGCCATTTTTGCCCATGCTTGACTGACATAACTAATGAATTCTAAACAAGACCACTCAATCTCGAGCTTGTCCCCTGTCCCCTTCCCTTTGTGACTTGGAATCTGAAGTATTTTTCCTGAGCTTTGTATTTTCTGTTAGTCTATGCATTTAACATATGTATTGGTTTTGAATTACAGTTAATTTAGACTTACACACCTGACATTTCTGGGGAAAATAAAAGGGGAAAATAAAAACCCACATCAGAAAAAGTTACCAAACTGGATGTTGGTGTATGGTACCACCTAAGTGCGAAAAGACTGTTTCAAGGGCTGCTACTAAAGTCCCACTTGTTTGCTGGAGCACTAAACAAATAAGGCTGAAGGGAATAGTGATTGTTGAGGACTACACTGCATCTGGATAGCACTCAGCCTATCTCAAGATAGCTTCCGTTGTATTAAGAGCTTGTATCTCACCCTGATTAGCAGCAGGAAATAATTAAAGTATAATCAGGCTCTCTTCATTAGAAATGTTCTTGAATACTTTGAAAACTGTCAAATAACTGTCTTCAAAACTGAATGTTCCTGTAAATAAAGTAAAAGAATAATGTTGTGTCCCCAGTATTTTTTTTTGCATGCATATTTGGCTCTAATAGCAGGATAAGTATACACTGGTTTTGTAAATGCATTTTGGATATTTATAGAGACTCAGGTTAGTAGGGCCAGCTCTTCCATAAGGATGAAATTCTAGAAAGTCACCATTTGAAGTCAGCTGGTGAAGGGCTAAAGATGGAGTTCAACCTAGGTGTAAAATGTATTTGAGCCATTGGTACATTAATACAGGTGAGCTGCTTGTCCTGCTGTTTGGATCTCCCCTGCCTTGGGCGGGTGCCCAAACTGAAGTCTTTTGTTTAGATAAAAATATCAAAGGTACCTTTTTGTGTGTTTCCCTCTATGAATTGCTCTGTTGTTATTGAAATGCTTCTTGTTCACAAAATAGGTTCAGTGAACACATGGGGCTGCCTATGATAGGTTTTATGTATCTTCAATTAAAACCATAAATGTCAGGACACAGTGATTGTGCTTCCCCTTAGGCCTGTACAGTTGGTTACCAAAGAAAGCTGGTGGTTACTGCCAGGTAGGTGGTCAGTGCTGCTGCCCTCATTAGGTCTGTGATTGCCTGGAGTAATTATTGTGCAGCTTAACATTTGTGCAGTCATCTGGAAGATACAGGGGAATATAAAATGATGTGACCCTCATGATGCGATGCAAAGCTGCTGTGCCACTTCAAGTGAATTTTCTCTTTTGAAATATAGCTTTTTCCTGCTTTTTCCTATTTGAGAGAGCACTCCATGTACAGTGAAGCTGCTTAGACGAAACTGAAACACTTCTTTGTTTCCCAATTTGCAAACCTTGGGAAAAACACAGATGAAATTCTAATTTGAGCTGATACTGAAGTTTTTCAAGAGAACCTACACTTCTATTCAGCCTTTGTGAAATCTGAAAAGCATGGTTTTATTGTGAGATGAAACCTAGTTGCATTTTGCAGTCTTCTGCAAATTCTGTGTATCAGATTACCAGGAAAAAAAAAAGTCCTGCAACACAAGTAGGTTTTAGGTTTATTTCTGTGCTGTATCAAGTTTGTGTTCTTCGTCAGTATCCTCCATCACTCATGTCTCTGCCCTTAATAGCTGTGTCTCAGAAATTTATTCAGCTATAATATTTCCTAATAACTAAGGGGGTTTCTTTCTGAAATTTTCCATGAGTTTTTTTTCTGGTAAATGAAAGTTACAGTCTAGCCAGAGAATAGATGTCCCTTTAATTACATATTTGTTGATAATGGCACTTCTCCTTGTTTGTGTGAGTGGACCTTGTGATGCAAGAGTACACTGAGGAAAGCATCAGGATGAGACACCTTCAGCAGCTGCAAATGGTACTGCAAGGGACTCTGTGCCCAGAAATGTGCTCCTCTGTGTGGTGTGGTCTGTCACAGGTGAGACACCTGTGTGAGAAGCACAGTGGCTGTGTCTGAAGCTGATGGCTTAGCAGGTGATTTTGGTTAGCGTGTCACCGGTGTGAGCACTGAACATGCCCTGTGCACCCCACACGTCCCTGCTGAACGCCAGGATGAGCTGTCAGCTCTGGCAGGCTGCTCCTGTGCCTTTGAAGCTAAACCATATGGAGTGTGAGTGCAATTAAGGCACTACTGCTTTTGCAGTTGCTTGCAGCTCCAAATGACTAAAGATTCCCTGAGTGCTTAAGGAATTGCTGAAAATATAATGATGATCATCTTAGTGAACACAGGAGAAACTGATGGGATGCTTTTCTCAGATAGAATCCTATATGGTGCCAGAATAGCCTCCCAAGACTGAACTGATGGTGTGAATTTTCAAATGAGGGGAAGGTTTTCTGAAAAAAAAGGTGTCCTACTTTAGCTTCAACTGTGCACTTGCTTCATTTTGGAAGTCTGGGATTTTTTGTCACCCACAATCACTAGAAGACACTTGCCAATTTCTGTATTTGCCGAGATAGAGTGCTTCACAAGGGGCTTCACAAAGAGAGAGTGGAACTGTCCCTTTCCCTTGGCCTGCTGACCAGGGCACACTGCTGCAAGGTGGAGTTCACCAGCGCACCCAGATGTTTTCCTGCAGAGGCCAACTCTTCTCTGTGCTTTTCCAGTTCCTGCATTTTTTATTGTATTGATTAACCTGAGCTTCTGGTTTGATACACATGTACTGTGCATAATAGTTTTGATGGGTAGTGTTCACTGAACTTCAACATTGATCAAAATGTTGACTCCCATAAAGAGAAACTTTTCTTTGTGTGTTTGGTCACACTGTGGGTTTGTGGTTTTCTTACCACACAGCAGGGGCATGGTTTATTCTGCTGCCATGGTAATGAATCAAAGTTTATCAGCAGCCCAACAGTTGTGGTAGGTGTAGTTGCACTACAAGCTTGGTCTCTTATAGTGCCTTTAATATTACTTAAATATCTCCAGAGACCTGCTCTGGAGATTGTATTTCAATACAATAAAAATACTGTATTACAATAAACTATAAAATAAAAATATTGTATTTCAAAACAATAAAAATAAATCATTATCTGTAGATAGAAAAAGGAGCAATGATGTAATTTATTGCCCTTATTTCTTTGTAGTTCTGTTGTAAAGACAGAATCACTTTAGCAAGTGATCACATAACTTGACTTATTGCAACATGGAGCTTCATAACAGGGATAGTTTCTAATATATGTATTGAATATATATGTTATTGAATATATATCTATAGTTGAATATATGAAGAACATAACTGGTCTTTTACCTTTTTCACACATCTTGGGTAATTAATTTGTAACTTAGATACTTTACCCAATTTTTCCCAGTGTTCAGGAAGCTGTCTCTAACTTGCAGGCTTATTAAACTCCTTGTACAATGAAATCATCTTTCACACAATCTGCCTGGTTATTATGCTCAGATCTGAAAGGTGGAGGTACTTGAAAGGCAAAGCAGTCTGATCCAATGAATTCTGCTGTGCCCTCTACATATCCTTCCCTCCTGGCAGAACTTGAATATAATCTGGTTTGGGCTAAGCCACCAGTGGATTTTGCTCTCAGAGTCACTGCAACACCCAGATTCAGGATTTATGGAAAAGGAAGTCCAAGGGCTATGAGAGGAAAAGGACATGGTTCACTATTTCTCAGAATAAAGACTGATATATTCCTTGTGTGTGTAAAGTCTAGTAGAAAAAAAAAAAAAAAAAAAAAAAGAAATGTGGTATATACACACCCCAAGTCCCAGGAAACAACCCCCAAAAGCAACATGATGGAGTAGGGGAACAAACTGTATGTCATTTGGCTTCATAGATAATTATGTCAAGGATCCACTAAAAAAGTGTAGAATTTGAAACTGCTTTTTATTCTTAACAGTTGATCCATTCTGCAGTTTCTGAAACACAAGTTTCGACCAGCAAGGGAAGAGTAAAAGGTGCAGTTTGCTATTTTGGGTGAGTGGCTGAGTCTAAGGAGACGTGTTCATCCCAATTGTAATGCTAGCCATGGAAGATGGCTCTTGCCAGACTTTACTAAGGCTGCATGAAAGTGACAGTGCAAACAAGCTTTGGAATGATGTGATGAACAGGGAAAGAGGGACAAGGATTAGTTTTAGATTACTAGTTAAACATCCAAGCAGACTTCTGTTGGAAACTCACTTAGGTAACATTTATGAACCTGGGAACAAATGCTGTCTGAACTGACAGCAGCAAATGAAAGCGTGGCTGCTGAATTGCCCAAGCTATAAAGGAAACCAGAGAGAACACAGGCTACTTGTTGCTTTGGGTGTAACAGATGTTGCACTATGTACCTCTCCAGCCTTACAAAGTGCTTACTGTGACTTTGAAATTTTTTGTGTAGTTCCAGATATTTTATCTGTAGAAATCCTAAGTAAGTAGTAGCTGTGCTTCCCAGAGAGCAGAAATGCTTTCATCTCTCTGGTTTAGATGATGGGTAGATCAAAAGCCTAGAGAATGAAGTGCTTCCCTGTTGTTAAATGCCTGAGCTCTGAGACATTGGTGTCTGGGGGTGGTATGTGAAAAATGTCCCAGTAAATCTGCTGGGACATATGGAGTTCTTAAGAACTTAAAACTAAGACTAGAAGGATATCTCAGGCTGTGAAAGGCTGTCACTTCTAGCTGCTCGTATATTCACTTCCACTGTCTGGCATTGCTTCACGTGTAAAGCTGTTGTTTTGTGGAAGGCTGTTCAAACATGTGATGGCTCTGCTGGCTGGGACATCCTGATTTCCAGCATACAGGTGTGTTTGGTAAATCCATACTGTTTGCTCTTATGATGAACTGTCTTCGGTTTGAATTCTTCCTTCCTGGTGTTATAGCCTCTGTAGCCAGCAGCTGTATTTCTCTCTTGCCCTTCACAGGGCTGGGTTAAGGAAGTTCATCTCTCTGTTGGCAACCCCAGACTATTGCATGTAACCCCCTAAAAGACAAAGAGTTCCTGAATCTTTGGCTGGCCTGTTTTGTTGTGAGCATGTAACTTTGGCTTTTAAATATCACACCAGATACCCCATCAAATCTCACACATAGCACCCATGCTGTAATTAGTGTTATTTATTAAAATGCAGAGGAGGGTGAGGGTTTTTTCCCTCCAGACACACAGGAAGCAGTATGAGGTTTTTATCTGCATGGGGTTCCTTTGCCACATGTGGTGGCATGCTAGGAGTTCCCAGTGACTGACAGAGTAATTAACCTGACTTTAATCATTTGAAATGCTATATTTGGAGGAGGAGGATACATAATATGAACAATGAGGCATCAGGATGAAATTATTCCATCAGAGTAGCCAAGAAGTCCTGCAGAGCAGAGTTGTAGTGCACTTGAAATCCTACCAATTAGTGCTGTGAGCTCTCTGGGCCTTGCTCCTGTCGCTGCCTGGTGATCTGCTGGTTCAGTAGAGCACCTCAAGTCAGGCACAGCTGGAGCTGTCATTGCCTGTTTGCCCCCACCCAACATTCTTCTGTGGCCTGCAAGGCACCTGCTGCCAGGGGCTTACTCGCTGATTTGTGCTGCTTTTAAAGCCTGGATGGTTTTGTATTTGAAATAGATTGTAGTTCTATAGATATACTCTGTTCACCAGCAATGAGGATGGGAAGCTGGTGATTCTAACAGCAACGGTGTCTTTGGAGGAGACTACCTCAAGAGCATGCAGCAGGATCTGAAACTGTGAAATTTGAAAGATTTGAAACTCAGTCTGAAAGATCTGAAGCTCACTTAGAAGGCCCTGCTGTTAACAGTGCACAGGGGATCTAAATGGCCCTCCCCAGCCCCAGCATTTTTCACAGTAGAGGTACATCCAGTGAAGATCCAGGGGTTAGCCAGCGCTCCCAGGAGCCGTGAGGATCCTGTGGCTCCTCCTGGCAGGGGCAGGGGGTGAGCTACAAGAAGCACTATTGAAATGCAGAAGGTTTCTTCTCCTAAATCTGTTATTTTGTACAAATAATGGGATGTTTGCTACACAGGCAAGAGAATTTAACCACCCTCATTAAGCTACTTGGTGGGCAGAAAGCAAAGCTTTTGTCCACGCTCCAGTTAATTTTTCAAAACAGAAAATCTTCAGCAGGGGATGTTCAGAGCCAGACTAGAACAGAGTAGCCATTATGAATCCTGAAGTTTAGCAACCACATACACTTGTGTAAGTTGTGTGGAAAATGAAAATTTGGGATTGGCTTTTTGGACTCCATAGTACATGTTCTCATATTAATTATTAATTCTCCTGAGGTTTTGTGTCTTCTTACAAAATAGCAACAGGTCCCTAATTTATTGAATTAATGAGGAAGTATTTGCAACTTTTTACTTTTTTAACCTCAATAACTTATTACAACCCAGGTAGAGTAGTGGTAATTCTGTCTGATTTTGCTGTGTGAGTTTAATGCTTTGTGGCAGCTTTGATGTCTGCTAAGCCTCTATTGTTCTGCAACTCAGAGGATTTAAGTGCTGGAAATGTTATTAGATGTCTTGAATGTGTTTCACCAAATGTACAGACTGTCTTAGGATCTTCCAACATAGAAAAACAATCCAAGGACTAGGTGCTATTTCTTATTATTACTGCAAAGTATTAGATCTCACGGGTGTGCTCAAACCAAACAATGGGAACGTTTTAAATGTTTAAATGTTTTTAAACAAATCCTTCTGTAAAGGAGCAAAAAGTAAATGGCCCTTCCCCAGTAGCTCAGCTGCTTAGATGAGGATGGAACCCAATAAGTTGTATCCCTTCCTGTTGGCTGGCTTTCTGACACGTCTGAGATAATGAGTCAACACTAATGAGCTGAAGCCCCTAGCAGAGGGCCAGCGAGGCACCGGGCAGCGCTCAGGCTGCCGAGCACTGAGGCACAGCACAAGCTGGACAAGCAGCTCCTGGCTCGTAGGATTTGCAGCCTGAGCGCTCTCACTGCTGCTGTAGCTGAAATCTGAGGGTTTGTGGGTTTCTTCTTCTGAAACTAAACTTCACAAATCGATGTTGCCATGGAGAAGCGCCTCCTCATCATCAAGGGCAGACGATGAACTAATTAATTGCAGAAATCTGACTGCAGTAGTGATAATTCCCCTGGGATATAAAACAGTTACCATTAAACTCAAATAGCCATTTTCAGGGAAGCAGTATTTCCTTCAACATAATGTAGTGCTGGCTAATCAACTATGATATGAAAATTTAGGCACTGATAGATGTGTAACCAAGAATGTGGATGCTCAGCTAGTTATGATATATCTGATTTCTGCCTTCATTTCTGCAGATGTGGGTATAGGAAAATGAAGACTCTTTCATGCACATTTGGAGCACAAACTGAAGATACAGAATTTTTTTCCTTTCTTTGACATTTTACCATTAGTAAGAACATGATACTCTGATGCAAGGAGCTTTCTGATTGCCAGGGGATTTCTACATAACTGTTCTGCCTCTCTTTTGTTCTTGTTTACCCATTTTGTTTTTGTCTAGGAAAGGCCTTAGCCTTGTATCTGCTGTCCTAGGCTGCTTGCTGAAGACCATTATTAAAGACCATTATTAAAGGTTTAAATAGAAGTGTTACTTTAAATCTTGCTAGCTTGAAGACATTGATCAGCCTCATATCAAGGGCACATTAAGAATGTCAAACAACTGGAGAAAGAGATAAAATATCAAGTTGCTTGCAATTGGAAAAGGAATTTTTAATTGTAAAGGAAGGCAGTTTAAGCATGGGAGGGAACCTGCCTTTGCAATGGCTGTGGGAAGAGGAAAATGAAAGATGCCACAAACAGCAATGTGCTGGTGTGTCAGATGGGAGCTGGGATGCCCTTTCAATATACTCTGCAGCTCAGAACATGCAGGCTCCTCAGTCTGCAGAAAAGGGCAGAGAGCATTTCTTTACCTGGTGCTCAGAAATGCCTCTGAAGCAAAGACTGAGGCTTTTTTAGAAGAATGCAGGGACGAGTCCTTTCTGGACATAAGTCTAAAGTGGCACGTGTCATGTTTGTCCTGGTCTGGTTATATCCCTTGCATGTCTCCTCCTGCACCTCAGTAAGCAATGTCAGTCTGTAATTACTGTGGCAGAATCTGGAAAACCAACATCTGGTCCTTCTACTCAGTAATAAAGAAAGTTTTAACTAATCCAAAGGTCCACAACAAATCCTTCACAGTGCCATGGCATGTTGAGTAGGATGCTTGTAAGGCTCCTTAAAATGCTGGGTAAGTTGAGAATCTGCCCAGAGTGTCTGAAGATGCATTTCTGTGGCTACTTTAGTGTTTGAGCTTCACTTTTGGCTCTAAAGGCAGATTTGTCAATGCCTAATGAGGTCTGTCTGAGCTCCAGCTGCGTGTGCCCCTGCAAACAGTGCTGGCCTGTCCTGGTGGCTCTAAGTAGGAAAGCAGTGCACTAATGAGGGGGCTTGGCTGTGTTTCCTGCCCCCCTTCTGCAATTAGGAGCTGCCTGGCCGGGCAAGGAGGGGAGCTGGGTGCTGTGGGTTGGTGTTGGCTAAAAGCACATGGGGAAGGGTGACTTTGGAAGGCAAGCAGGAGGGTGTGCTCCTCACTGACTTCTCTGTGCCTCCATTAGACCATGGATTTGGGGGGAGCCCGTTCAGCAGGGAGGGCAGAGCTGCTGTGTGGACACTGCGGGGCTGCAGCTGTGAGCCCAGGGAGGAATGCATGAGGACTGGCTGACATCAGGGGGCAAACCTGTTCTGTTCTGCATGTGTTTGCAGCAGGAGGAGCTGGCTGTTGTTGCAGTGAAGTTACTGGGCTGGGTTAACCAGTGGTTTGAACTGGTGAGGCAAATGGTGCTTTCTCAGGACCAGCTGCCATACCAGTGTTTGGAAAACTAGTGCATTCGTAGTGAGGAAAGGCTGAGAGAGCAGGCATTTACAGCAGACCTCCCTGCTTGGAGATCGTCTTACTTCTATAAAAAATGTTTTTTACATTTACAAGAAGTACAGTAGACTCCTTTCTCATAGTTGTCTGCTCATTTTGCCTAGTTATTGCAGCAGGGCTGAATGGAAGTGCATTTGCACAGGATTCCTCTTCCTTATCCTCTGTAGCAATGAGCTCATACATTAATGTATCCCTTTCTGGAATAACACTGAGAAGGGTAGCACTTGTAAACAAATGAAAAAACTAGTAGTCATTGAAACACTTTGAGAGTATTCTGGTCATAAGACAACGTTTGAATGCAGATGAGTAAATAACAGGACAAGAAATTTATGAGAGGCTGCTGCTTGTGGTTAAGGAACAGTGAAAAGTCAAATTAGCATAGAAATGGATATGCATAGATTAGAGGAATGAGGAAACTAAAGTTGCACCTGTACTAAACTGAATTGGTAGGATAGACTGTTTCTATTGACTGTGAAATAAATAAATAGGAGTTCCAACCGAGGTCATGTTGGAAAGCACTTACCTAGAGGCAGCCTTTGCACTGCCAGAACAGCTCTGTTGGATTCAGGGCTGGAATTAGATGAGGTGAGCTCCCAATAGAGAGCAGCAACAGGAAGGTTGAATCCGAAAGTCGTACAGTGCCACATGATAAAACAATAACAAAGGCAGGTAACAGTCACTGCAGTTGTCTTGCCTGATCTGACTGAGGGGTTTGCATGACACTGAGTTCCAGAGACTAAGAGGAGCTCATCACTGTCTTGCTGCACACCACAGTGATCTCCTGAGGACCTACCCTCTCCTGTCCTGTGTCACACCATGCCTCAAAGCAGTTCAAGCAGCTAGCAGGTCCATAAAAATCATCTTCAGGAACTGGAAATCCATCAGAATGTTTAGACCTGGCCTTTACATCGTGTATGTTTTCCAAAGACTGTTCTCTGCACGGAGTACATTTGTACCAGCAGGCAAGGAAAGCTGAAGAGAGTCCTGGGCTACTTGGTATTAGCAGAAAGAAATTCTTTAGAGGAACAGGTGAAGCCATTAAGATGTTAAGGTACAAATGTAGTGGGGTTTCTTTTCCCTGTTAACAGGGTGATTTCTTTTGGTTCTTGACATAATTTTCATTATCAAGTGTCATCTTTAATTCAGTTATAATCGACCTCTCCTCACCCCTTTTTATGAGAAGCAAAAAAAGCTTTTTCAGTGGAGAAGATAAAGGTACTTAGGTCGAGTGTGAATCTGAAGCTTTAGGGTATTTGTCTCTGTGATCAAGCAATGGCTTCTCAGTTCTGATGTTCACCTATCTGTCCTGTTTCAAAATTCTGCATATTTATGAAAAAATACCCCATTTCACTTGACTGTGTGATACAGAAGTTGCTATTTTTTCATTTTAAAAATAATGTTGGAGTTTCTTCTCATTTAGAATTTCTGATACATGAAGTGCAATTGTGATCTACTCCATGGTAATATTCATGAAGTAGGTGTATTCTCCAGTGGGTTTTTTTTTTTTAATTTAAATGACTTAGGCCAAAGGAACTGTGGAGTAAAAGTTGCTGAGCAAGAACATCTTTGCCCATGGAGCTTTCTGGTTGCTCAGTTTACTTGTCTTGTTGCACCCTCAGCAAAGACCAACCTCTCAACACATTTTTACCAAGCAGGTTCATCTCTCCCTGAACTAAGCAGCTCATCAAGATTTACTCATCCTCCTGTTTTGCCTACTCCCACCCAGTGCCTCTCCACGTTGTGCCTTGCCACAACACAAAACAGTAGTTTAAACTCAGCTGTGTAGTGACTGATTTTTTAAAGAGGCTGCACCAGTCCCCAGCTGCTTCCTTGCACTGGGGGTCAAATCCAACATTCATCTTGTCTGCTTGTCAGGAAACTGACAGCTGAGCTCACTCCAATCTGATCATGGGTAGTTTAGGGAGGTGATGTTTTTCTGGCTGGATCAAGGTTTGCACTGCAGCCACCTGACTGTTCAATCCAGTCAATGGGAAATAGAATATTTAGGCAGCAAAAGGCACATTTGGCTAGCCAGACCACGCCTTCAGCAGCAGCCTCCTGTTTGGATGGATTAGGCATGTTCAGTGTGAAAGCTCTAACCAGTAAAATTTAACACCATGTATTCACATAAAACTGAAAAGATATAATGAGTAAAATTGCAGTAGTGTAAATCTAGAGACTTTATTTCTGTTTCTTGATAAAAACCAGACACAAATTAATTAACCTGACTGGAATTATTGGTCCTCAAAATATTTCTTGCAGGGTGACCAGTAATTACTGAAAGAAAGAAAGAAATAGAGGAGGATCTTAAGCACATTAATTTATGTAAATTTTCAGGACTTAATCTATCTCTGCTAGAAATCGAAAATACTCCATACTTTGGTAATCCTTTAGAGGGCTAAAAGTGCAGCTTTTTAGTCAAAGTAAACCAGCTTCATTGATATAATAGTTTGGGTTCATGTTGCTGTTCCCAAGCTGAGAGTCTGGCCAGGATGTGCAAAGCCTTGTATCAAGTCAGAAGAGACTGCACAATGCACAGACAGCTGGAAATGGGAAGAGAAAGGAATTTTCCATGTGCAATTCTGAACCCTTTCAGAGGTTCTGTTGCGTTTTCTCACAGGGGTCAGTTGCAGGAAAGTTAAGCATGGGTCAGTGGCTCAGATTTATTGCCCATGAAAACAGTAAAGCCCACTGGAAATATAGAAAAGTTCTTTAGAGTCCAATAATGTCATGAGGTGACGTTCTCTGATGCATAGATGTCAGGTTTGAACATAAGGTTGCTCCCTGTAAAAGTTTGATTTAAAATCTCCTCCCTTACCAAGGAAACAAATCTCTTAACTTGGTTTGTTCAGGCTAGAATCTGTAACAGCTATTATCTCTCCTTAAGCTTAGCAGAATGATCTCTTGAGCACAAGGCAACCTGGTATGTGGCTCATGTTGTACAGGAAATTATGAACCCCCAAGTGGTGCTCATGGCAGCAGTGCAGCATTTTAGAAACGTGAACATGCAACCAGGGACATTAAAGAGCCACTTTTGTCAATAGCTCTAAAATACAAGTTAACCAATGCAGTCCTAGCACAAACCACTGGCTGGTAGAAAATCCTTCCTCCAAGAATTTTTCTCCTGTGAACTTTTTCTTTCATAATAAAATTAATCTTAGTAAATGGCATACTTGTCATCTCTCCTACTGAATTATTTATTCAATTCCAGTACTTAGTTGCTCATTTGAAACCCTGTGCTGTCATGTATGTGTCAAGGAAACTGTTCAGTCTGAGGAAGTGCTCAGGCTGCCCACATCCAGTTTAGCCATCCTTAGAAAGAGGATGTTTTGGAGGAGGAGATCTTCATTCCTCCCATCTCCTTTGGAACTTGGGAGAAAAGCAAGAGGAAAATATGGTGTGGAGAAGTGATGGGTTTGGGCTCAGAATGGAAATAGCAACTGTACAAGTGTTGGATCCTGCAAAAGGCTGAGGAGCTGATAGATCTGTGTCACTGTTCTCATGATGTGGTTGTGATGGCTGCATAGAAAAGCCGAGGAAGGAGCATCTGTGAAAGATAAAGTCCGACATGAAAACTTGATTTGATGTCTCACTTGAAATTATGCCTTGGGGTCTGGCTGATAGTTCTGGTAAATGAGTAACAGGAAAGCCTTTCAGGATAAAATTGATGCTGCCATTGTGAATCCTGCTATCCAGTGCTCTGTCATTGTGAGCTTGTTCCAACAATTTTTGGGCTGAACTCAGGGCCTGCTTGCTAGTTTTCTGCTTTTTTAGGACTTAAAATTGGTCCATTTAATGTCATCCTGGGTGTTTTTCTATTAGAACCTTTAAACCTTATTTTAACAGCCCAAGTGTGTCACTTGTGCAGAATAACATGATGTATTTTCCCTGCACATCAAGCATGTCCATGCTGTTTCCCTAACTCAACATGTGGGAGGGAGGGTCAAATTTTCCATAGTGTATAGATGTGTCCCAGAGACTGCTGAGTGTCTCAAACAAGATGTTGGAATGTGGGGCCCTTGGGAAAGTGATCTCCTGAGTAATGTGTCATAATCTGTGCTCCTGTGTTTTGTAGCAGGATAGGTCCAGGACTGAGCTGCACCTTTCTTCATCACCCTCCTGCTGAGCTTTGTACCACCACCAAGGACTGAATTAAAAACAGAGCTTAAAAGACACAGTTTGAAGGAGGGGGGGGGGGGGGCAAGAAAAAAGCACCAAGCTCCTACTGGTTTTGTTCTATCATTTGAGCATGAGTGATGATTGGCAGCATTCAAAACTCGTGCTCAGAACACTGGCCTGGGGAGGCTGATCTGCAGACAAATGCTGTTGTGAAGTGTGCAGGCAGCCCTGGCTCATCATGGTATCACAGGCTGCTAGGAATTCTTGTAGATGGAGTTAATACCATGTGAGCTGGCAAACAGCAAATTTTGTATGAGTATGAGCTAAAATAATTAATAATCAATGCTATTGAAAACAAACTGTTGAAAAATTAGATTTCACAGAATTTCTACAGGGTTTTTTGAAGGTTTCCTGCCTTGTTGGGGAGGGTGATGCCATCAATTAAACTTCACTGGCACTCTGAAGGTACTGCTGATATGCTGGGCTTGCAAACAAACATTTGTTTGTGAAGATGCTGGCTTAATCCCCATTTGAATTATTCTGAAAATATAGTAGGGAAATATATTTCTCTTTGCATTAAATTATTCCCTGGTAGAAATGGAAATGAGGAAAAGGTATTCTGGCATAAAAGCATTTTAAAATAGCTTCTACCTGGAGTCAGCAACCTTTTTGATGTGCCAGATGACAATTTGCCTTGCCAAATTATAGGTGAAACATGCCTGTAAACAGGGCTGGAAGCTGGAATATTGCCTCTTGGGTGCCACTCAGCAGCCAACAAGCAGTCCCTAAAAGAAGGCAGAGCTCCTGGCTACCCTGGCTCCAGAGCATGCCCAAAACTCTCCCCAAACACCACGGCTTCCACCAATGTAGAATGTCACCCCAATCTCCTCCCAGGCTCTCTTGGGCAGACATTCCACAGGCAATAAAACCCAGAGACTGCATTGACTGATGTCCATTGTGAAGCTGGATCAAGAGAAAACTGTAGCCCAGGGGAACTTGCCAAAAATGCCAGACGTGGAACTCATACGTGTAGTTGCCTGTGTGGTTGCAAAGTCGATTAGATCTGGACACTTTGAGAAGCTGCTTGGAAAACTGTTGCTCAGGCTGGAATAGATTTTCCTGTAAAAACTTAAAATTAATATTTTGGGAGAAAGGTAAGCTTTTCAGTTAGTGTAAATGATGATAAGGAAATCGTAAAAGGTAACTGCAAAGCCCAGGCATGTGTTAAAAGGGATTAATCATTGTGTCTGGCTTCTTAAAAGTTATTGTATTAATACTCAGTGTGTATTGACATAATCTCGAGGAAGTTTTCCAGCAGTGTTTTATCTCTAGCATTTTTGGATCAATAACACAAAATTAGAAATGGTAAAGCTTTTTCTCTAATGGCCACTGCTGACGGGCTCAAAAAGGATTCCAGTCAACAATTTTATTCAGAAGCCATTGTCTCTAATTGTAAGATGCTGATTAGTTATAATAGTATGCTGCCAACAATTGATGAGTCATGCCAATATTCAGATCAAGAGGTTTGAACGACAAACCTAAATATAGCAGATACAAACAAACTGGAGAGTCTGAAGTCTATTACCAAGGGCATTGCTAGCACAGCTGTTGGAATACATGGGGGAAGATAATAAAAATTGTTTGCAATACAAAAATGCCAGTAAAAACCTGTTGTTTCTTACAGGGATTGATCTGACAAATAACTCAGAAACTTCTAATTCAAACACTGGTCCCAGGGTGCTTATTGCATATGAAGTTTAATTTTACTGCAGATGATCAGATTGGATTTTTCAAAATCTGTTGTCATATTCCCCTTTCCCCTTTCTATTTCATTTTTTCCATTTGTAGAAGTGGGCATTGAAGGCCTCTTCCTGAGACTTTCCAACCTCAGAGCACGTATCATGGAATGTGGAGTAGAGCCCTGAGCAGGTTGTAGGAGGTCTCGTTGGCTTTGGCTTTGCTTAGGTGTTGAGGTGGGGGACTGCACATGCACAGCAGCTCTCTGGAGGAGGAAATGACATGGCCCAGGGATGCAGATGTCTCAGGCAGCCTTCGTGGGGCACAGGGAAGTGATGGAGTCTGCAGATGGATCTGTCACACAGCGCCCAAAAACCTCTAGGGATAGAATAATAAAGGAGTGGCAGCTGCAAAAATTCAAGCAAGGAGCCTGGAAGAAACAAAATCCAAATGTAACTTGGTTAAAAGAAGAGAAGCAGGTGAGATGCTGGTCCATCTTCTAAATATAGAGGAGAGGGAGAGCCTGGAAAGACTAACTGGTGATAATGGCATATTTGTGGGTGTAAGAGGCTGGAACATGGAAACACAAAACTTCCTTTTGTTGGTAAAAAACAGAACTTACCAACCTGTCCAAACTTTAGGGGAATCTATATCTGTAAAAGTGCTGCATCTATTCACTTTGCTTTATCTCCTGATAGCTTAAGTGAAGGTTTTGTGTGTATTCAGGTGATGCCTTTGATGCCAGTGCAGAAGAGAAAATATTGAAACACTTGGTAAAAATCTTTTTTACAGTTTTTATCTGAAACTGTCTTGGAAAGTAAAAATATTTCCAAACACTGGTCTCACATTTTTGCTTATAGGGGAAATAAATACGTGGCTGCAGAAAAGGCTTTGCTGTGAGCATTGTTAACTTAGATTATCTAGCAGGGACCCAGGGTGTGTGCAGCTTGTCTCAGAGGGCTCAAAGAAACCTCTCTGCCTTAAGAAAATAAGCCAAAATAAGTGTTTGATGGAGCAGCAATTATTTTAGAAGAAAGGATTGCTTCCCTCTCTGCTTCTTTTTGAGAATGGAGCTTGGCTGATTTCCAGCCTCCATTTCTACTGCTGGAGAGCGGAGTTTCTGTGCTTCTCTTCCCTCAGCTGTGGCAGCTGAAGAATTTGGGTGGGATCCCAGATGAATGAGAAGGCTGAAGTGAGGCTGTCTCCAGAAAGAGCGTGTCTGTGCACTGGCTGCTGCTTGGGAGCCTGACTCGTGTGGCCGCACAGCTCCGGAGGTTATGGAGTGCCACGAGCTGGCTGCTGCTCGGAGGCTGCTGCTCCCAAAAGGCAGATCTAATTCCCTGAAGAGCCTGTGGCCCCAGTACAGGCCATGGCTGATGTGTTGAAAAATTGCTACACATTCCTGTAAGCAGCAGGTGAAGTGAGTCCCTCAGCACTGCAGGCAGTGGGAGGTTCCAGCCCGCTGGTTACGTGCCAGGTGGGTCGATGGTTTATTGTAGCTATTTCATGGCGTGTTGATCAAACAACTGTGTTGTACAAGAGGGATGAGGAATGATGGCAAATTTCACAAGCTCAGTTTAGATCGTGCAGGAATTGCTTTGGACGTCATATGAAGTTAAAGGTTCGAAGGGCTTGGGTGTGAAAAGTGCAATCATTTTAACACTAGAACTATACTGAAAGGAGAGAAAACATGTTCATTGCATATCCACATGCCTCAGTAGGTCAGGAACAGGTTTGTTTGATGTAAATGATATTTAGCTTTGTAGCTTGAAGAAATATGACAAATGAAATGTTTTCTTTGAATGTTACTTTGAACACACGTGTTACCTCGTATAACGAATAAAGGAAGATGTTAAGTCAGTAAGACAAATGTTAATCATAATTTTCTTTCTTGGATCACTCTTAGCAGCTGTCTTATTCATTGCTTCATTTCTACTAGAGGCCAATGAGTTGGAATTACAGTACTTTTATAGCTGCATCTGCCTGAGCCCACTTGGAAATGTTAGCTCATTAGCCGGAAGCCACTCTGAAATGCTCCACCTCGTTTGTCTCCAGCTCAGCACAACCAGTAAGCAGAGAAAGCACAGATTTTTCTCTTGGATAAAACAAAAAAAGGTTTGCTGTAGAGTTTTGACATGACATGGGTCATGCAGCATGTAGTCAGGCCCTCATGGCATGTGGTGGATTGCAAATTAGTTCCAAACAGTCCTGGAGGGTGAGTGCTGTGAGTGTGTGGGAGGATCCACATAGCTCAACTGGAAACTTAAGATCAAACTGTTTCATAATGTTTCTGCTGTTTGCATTTTCCAGCTGGGCTGTTTACACTAATATGTCTTTTTTAGTATTGCAACATGTGTGCTTCCCTCATTATTTTCCTCTGCCACCTCTGTGAATCGGCTATGACTTGTATAAAAATGAAAGGAGAAACAACTCGGCAAGTACTCAAAGCTCTTAAGGTTTAAGAAGGGATGGAAGCAGATGCTCAAATGTGACTAATCCTGCTTTTTGTCCTTTGTCAGCAATGGATGTTTTCAGCCTGGTGCTGCTTCTGAATCTGAAACACAGGAAATAAACACAGTGAGGGCATAATGCCATACCAACCAAGGAAGTTTTTTTGCTTAAATGCAGCTCTTTGAGGGTTTCCAGGTTGGGACTGTAGGGAGATTGTAGGTGGTTTCAACTGCTGTTGGCAATTCCAAGGCATTTTCTCAACTTCTGGATCAAGAACTCACATCAGTGCATGTAAACCAGGCATGTGGACAGACAGGTGCTCTCTGACTCCCTGGAAAGAGTAGTTTATAGAGAAGACCATGGGAACAGTGTTTTAAGAGAAGATCAGGCAGTTTTAGTTGAGTTGAAAAGATTTCCAACTGCTCCCTGCCATTCTTTGGAGGAAAGTGAATTGTACCAAATATCCCAAGGGCAATGAATGGCTGCCAGTACTTGCTAGTCCAGCCTTCTGGTGCCATCATCCCAATGTGACATTGACACATCTTCTGGACATGGGTGGTCTCTGCAAGAAAGGAGGACTCTCTCCTGCACTCATGTGAGTCCATGGGCTCAAACCACAGATCATGCTGGAAGGCATTCTGCAGACAAGGATCTGGGAGTCCAGGAGGACAGCAGGGTGCTCCTCCTCTGCCCAGCACGGGCAAAGCTGCATCTGGAGAGAGGCGTCCAGTGCTGGGCCAGTAGAAGAGAGACAGGGAATACTGGAGAGAGTCCAGATAAAGGCCATAGAGACGACTAAGGGGTCAGAGCTTTTTTCTTGTGAGAAAATGCTGTGAAAGAGCTTTGATTTATCAGGCAGAAGAGAAAGCTTGGGAAGATCTCATCAATGTGTCTAAGTATCTGATAGAGAGTGAAGAAGTCAGAGGCAGACTATCCTTAGTAGTACTTAGTGGCAGGACAAGAAGAACTGGGCACAAATGAAACAGAAAATTCCAGCAGAAACCACTGTTTTACTGTGTGGGTGGTCCAGAGACATTTTGGAGTCACGATTCTTGGAGATATTCAAAGCCTGACTGGACTTTGGAATCCTTTCTGCAGTCCTTTGCAACCCACTCCAGCTGACCTTGCCTGAGCAGGGGTTGAACTAAAGGATCTCAAGAGTCTCATTCCCACCTCAACAATTCTATGAAAATAGAGTTGGATTGTGTGAGATGGAAGCTGGAATGAGGACAGCTATATTTAAGTATAATTTGGATTAAATTGAATAGGTTTAGCTCAAAGCAGAGCAACCATTCTGGTTTTGTGGATATATGTAACAGTAGATCTCCTCACAGCCTTCAGTCTTCTACGAGCTGCTCTCTGTGTGGTGCCTGGCATAATGAGGATGTAGCACTGCAGACACTGCTGAGCATAGAAGGATATGTTCTTCAGTGGCTTTCTTCTTTTCTTCTACATCTCAAAAGAGAGCTGTAGGCAATTACTTGCTTCCAAAAATTGGACTTTTCTGGGTTTCAGCAAGTATTCCACTGTGCAGGCTCTTCAATATGTATTAAGATGCTGTTTTGCCTGAAAATGTGGGGTTTTTTTCTCTGCCAGAAGGTGGTAACATCTGCTTCTCTAAACTACATTATACTTGATAAAAAAATCTATTTCATTTGGTTTACCCTGTCAGGACTTGACTGACTTTCTCACAGCCTTGTAGATTAAGATCCACTATATTTAGTTTATGTGAAAGCTGCTTAGTCTAGGCAAATGAGAAGAAAATCTGCAAGTACTTTCCAGACTTTAGATATTGCCCAGGTATTCAGGAGGGGAAAGTACCAGCAGCTTCCCCTCCCACCTCCTTGGAGATGGACATTGAGGGGATATGTGACGAGTGACATGGGCTTGTTTTGTGCCCTCCTAAAGCTGCAGGTTTTTTCTCATGGCATATTTCAGCAGAACTGATGACAGTTTTGACTAAAATTTGGTGCCAAACTTGTGTAAAGTGAGGCCACAACAAGATGGCAACTTTATGTGGATGAATGCTCATCACAAGCAGTACAAATTATAGACATTAAAGGTCTTGTGCCCAGCAGAAAAGAAAAAGCATAACTGGCTGTCTAACAGGTGTCATAGCTGCAGAGGCAGGAGAAGCATGCATGAGACTGACCTGTACTGGGTGTTTGTAGTCCACCTGCTGTGGAGGAGAAGCATGATTTCCACCTTTCCAGCTCCTCACATCATGATCTCTGTCCCTGTCAGCCTGATCCATGCTCATAGCAGCCAAAGCAAACCCAATGACAGTCGGGAGCTGCAAATTAAAGAACCTGATGCATTTCCATCAATTTATAGCTGGATCTGGGGTGTTTCTTCCTAAATCCTTTTTTATTTACCTCCCAAGCATTTTCTTTGCCTGTGAAGGGATGTAATTGGCTGTATGGGACTGGAAGCAACACAGGTAAGTTCTCACTACCTCTCATCAGGTGCAGCTGCTCAAAGCTCCAGGACACTGAGACCGGAGTCACGATGCTCTGGGAAGAGTGGGATATCTTGGACATTATTTCCCTGTGACCAGCTTACTTTGTAAGGCCTCAGGACTCGTTGTTAGGCTCTTCCTGATTTTGTCTCAGTCATCCTAGTGCTTTAGGTATTTTTTGTTTAGAAGCAGCATTTCTTTATTATTTTTTAGTGACACGGAAGCTGTTAACTAATTTGTTTTGCTCTTGCTTAATTTTGTATAAGCATGTGGAATTAACTTAATTTTGTATAGGCAATTATAAGAAGCAGTTATTAGAATTTAACACTTATTACCATAGCATAAATTAACATGGGATAATGTAGGTGTGGTATGACAGCAGATGCCACCAGAGAATCAGAGGATGTGGTGCAAAGGAGTAGAGAGATGGGGTGACAGTGGAGGGGGCAAATGATGATACTGGAAGCCCTAAGGCTATTTACAGCCCAACCATGCTCAGTTAAAAAAATTTAGAGCTTGATAAAGCCAGTTTTAGTTATAACAAAGAGAAAAGGACGAGGCGTTCAATATATGGAGAGAGTTTCTCACCTGTAGCAAATCCAGATATAATAGCAAGTTGCACATCAGTGAAGTAAGATTTAAGTTTAGAACTGTCCTAGAAAATATATTAGGTTACTCAAATGGGGGCCCTGGAGGGAGAAGAAAGAAGCCATTGATGCCATAATTCTTGGCAAAGGAGAGGAAGAAACCCCATCATGAGCATTCTTCTGCAAAAGACTGGGAATGCTGACAAAGAGTTTCAACCCTCATCGCCTGTCCTTCCCCATGAGCTGATCTTTGAGGCTGACTTATGTCACACTTGAGAGCCAGAGGAGCAGGGTGAGGGAGAGCAGAGCAGAACATCAGGGAACACTCCCCTACAGAGATCTTTGACTGCACTCCTGAGCAGTGCACTCTGTTGTTTAAATAATTGGGACTCCGAAGGTTAGTGCCATTGCATCTGCACTGTAATAACAGTTTATTGTATTTTAGTTAGGCTGTTAGGATTTTAATTAGTCTAACATAGAATTCCTGGCTTCCCAAATGAGGCATTTCCTCTTTTGCCCATAACAGGACTTTGAGTGCAATAACTTGTCACATGGGTACTACCAGGATTGAAGAGTGATGAGTGTGCTCAGAGGGAACAAAGGGCTGTACTGACGCAGGGAAAGAAATCACAGAGGGAAGTAGACAAAGCCAGAATGATCCTTTTCCCAATGACTAATGAAAGAATACTTGTGCTGTATTACTTATGTTATTTTAGCAATCTCCTGAGAAACCCAGTGGGAGGTGTTCCTGGTGATGTATAAAAGAAGCCAAAAAAAAATAACAGCTGTCTGAAAGAATTTTCCTGTGTTAGGTAAAGCAGGGAGATGATGATGGGAAAAAAATGTTCAGCTGAGATAGCCTGGTAGTTCATGCCAATTTCTGCTCTTAGTTTAGCTCACAGTTGATTGGCTTCATTTGCAGGGAGGGGAAGTGCTGGATGTTCCTAGGATAGTCTTGCTAAGTTTTCTTTTTGTTGTTGGTTTTTGGGTTTTTTTCCAGATGGGCAATTTCAGCCATGTGATAGAATTGGGAACTGACATGAAGTTGACATCAGCTAGAACCAGACACAAATTTAGACAAAGCCAGCTGAATGATTAGGTGCAAAACTGTAATAAGGCAGCAAGAAGATGTGTAGGAGACTCAATGCAGCACTGCCCATGCAGATTCTGACCTCCTTGAGAAATATTCCAGCTCTAGAGTAGGCATCTTTCACAGGAAAGCACTGTTTGTAAATAGCTCCCAGTAGCCATGATATTTTAGAGTGATTTAGGTCATACACACGTGTCTTTACCTGAAGCTGGTACCTGAAACTACTGAGTAAAAGATTATGTCAAATAATTTATAGCTACACATTGTGACTATTCCTAATCAGCGGTCAAAGCCTAATTTGTTGTTTGGATATAATAGAAGGCCTCAGACTTCTTGGAAAAGAAACTTTTATGCTTTAGAGCTTTACAGGCTTTTGCTGACACACCTAACAGAAAGTGAGGGTTGTTACTTAAGGCTATAGATGGTGAAATGTTGTTTGTTTACCCTGCAAATATTTGGAAATGAACTATTCCTTTAATTCTCAGTGTCTCATCCTGAATTTGGGGAGTGTTTTATCCGTAGGATGGAAACCTTAAAAATAAGAAGCCAAAAAAACCCAAAATATTACCCCCCCAAACAAAAACCAAAACAAAAAACAACCCCCAATCCCCAAACATGGCAACTGCAGACTAATAACAGTGTGTTTGAGGAAAGTGGAAAAAGTATATCTGGGAATGTAACTTGCATGCTCAGATACTTTCTTGCTGCTTGTAGTCAAAAAAATGTATTTCATATTATCTCTCCAAAAATCTTCGCATTTTTAAAAATATTGAACTGAAATGAATTTATATTTTTTTTCTCCTCATGGTAAGAAGGAGGAAGAAAGCTTTTTCCATGTGTTTAAGAATTTAAGTTTCTTTTGAAACAAATTTAAGGGAAAAATTGCTAAATGATTTGATTTGTCCTAATTTGCATTTTCTGTGTTGACGTCCAGGAAAGATTTGTGCATGTTTCCAGCAAGAGGAGCCAGGCAGCAATGCAGTGATGTTCCCAGCTCCAAGCTTCCACTGCAGGGTGGGAGCACTGGAGGCCCAGTGGGGAGACAAACGAGCAGGGAAATAGCACAGAAACCTGGCTGTGGAAGGAGCAGGATCTGGGATGATCCATGAGCTGTGCTGGCCTCAGCCAGGGGTGTCAGTGGTCACTCTTGAGTGGGGCAGCGGGCAGGACATCGAGTGCCTGAGCTTTGCACAGACACCATGAGCAGTTGTGGTGACACTTGCTGGCCTGTCTTCAGGACATGGGGCAGGCTGGGGTCACGAGGGGCTCCAGGCAGTGTCCCTGGGCCTGTCCCATGGGATCCTCTGCAGCCAGGGGCCTGTAGCACATGGGGAGAGGAGCAGGCACTGGTGCAGCAGCTCCAGGCTCTCAGCTGGGTGTCTGTGGCTGGGTGGTTGGTGGGTACAGGGCTGAGAGCCCCTCCTGGCTGCAGAGACACCCCCTAAGCTTGGGGCAGGGCAGAGAGATCCCAGGAGCATCACTTCTCCAAGGGTGGGAGATGTCCCCAAGAAGGATGGGGGCAACCTGGAGTGCTGAATGTGCAAAAGGAAGCGACTCTGGATCCATTACTCTGCTGGCATTGCTGGGGCAATCAGCAGTGCCAGCTACAAAACCTGGCAGAGACCCTTGTGCTGTGACAGAGCTCTGCATTGTGCAGCACCCTGCCTGCTGGAGAGACCTGAGCTCCACCATCACAACAGAGACAGCACTTCAGCCTCCATCCTTGAAGCAGGAGGCTCCTAGAATACAAGATTTTCCTCTTTGCTTACAAAGCAGGCACAAGGGAATTGATCTGATCTAGCAGCGGGAGCTGGTACTTTCTTTTGCAGAACAGCAAAATCTTTGTTCAGTGTGTGTGGTAGAGGGTGAGACAGACCTGCTTCGCTGACTGGTAACAAAAAAAGGAAAATATTGATTTCCTTTTACCGTATACTGAGCTCCACAACACAGGGGTTGTGGGGTTTATCTGTTTGTTTTTCCCCCTCGTGCAGAGATGGACTCCTAGTCTGAAGCTGTGGCATAAGTGCATGCTGCTCTTCCCCTACAAAATGAGGAGCTGACCTCAAAGCCTGGGGTGAGGTGATCTACAGTGGCTCCTCCTCATGAATTACCTTTAATCCAGAAGAGAACTTTTGCCTTCCAGTGATGCATCTGTTTCGCTTTCCCAAGCTGACAGCGCTGCTGATCAAGTGTGTTGTTTGGTGCCACAGGAACGCAGTTTAAGAGAAAAGTGAGTTTATAAATTATTATTAATCCCTCAGCATCCACAGGTGCAGGTGGGTGGTAATTTGGTCTCCTGCACTGCATGAATTATTCACAGATTTGTTAGAATTTATAGGTAGACATTAAATGATTCTTCTGTGCCCAGGTGAGATGAATGATGGGAATAAACATAAAAAACCATGAAACAAAAAACCATGCTTCTGCTCCGAAGTGAAAAGCCAATATGTATTCTCATAATTATTTGGGGGGTTATATCTTAGAGCTTTGGGTCATGGTGATCTGTCTAATGAATCTGAGGAAAAGAAAGGTGTTTAAAATGACGGAGAAACATGTACAAAGAACAAAGGAAAATGTAATAGGAATTAATGCATTTAGTACTGCTAGGAAGCCGATTTGACATAGATATATATTCCTCCTGCAGACAGTTTGTTGGAGAGAGTCTATTTTAAAGGGAGGTGGATAAGCATTAAGTATGGCATTAAGTCTCCAGCCTTGGAGGTATGATTGATTTATTTGGAAATGATGAGTGATCATGTCCTAATGATGTTTTGAAAGCCATGAAATGAAGTGTGTTCCACTTTGTGGATGACCCTTGGCTCTAAATTCCAAGAGCTGACAGTTACTGGGCACATCAGTGAGGGGACAGAGGGGAAGCTGGCACACTGTGCCACTGTAATCGCTGTGAAACTGTGTCATCTGCTTGATTTTAGCAGCAGCCTCTCCAAGAAACCCGAGGAAACTGTAGGGGTGGGTGGGAATAGATAAACAGAAGTGCTTTCATTGTTTTTATGGAAGTAGCTCTGATGTATTTATGCCTCCTGGTCTTTTGCTGAGGTGCTGGATCATGTGAGGTATCTGTTTTGCTCTGTGTCCATTTTTTGTGATTGATGACTGCTTGTCTGCAGTCCAGTTCCTGTGCCTCCACTAATACTGTTGTGTTGTAAGAGAGCACACTTAGCTTAGCAGCTCTGTGACTGCCCCTCTTTCCCACTTCATTTTTTGAGGTAAAGATGCCAAATAAGCAATAGTCATGATTCTTGCAGATCTCTGGGGATGTGTTCGATCAGAAATATCCTTGAAGACAAGGATTTCCTTTGAAAATAGCTGCTGAACAGAGATCAGACACACATCTTAGAACTCCATCCAATAGCATGACAACCTGTGGGGAAAACACTTGGGAAGTCTTCACTGTCACTGAAGTCATCTCTTTCCAACACAAAGAGATAGCATCAATGAATCAGCTTGCCAAAACACTGAGAGTCCTTTTCAAGTGTGAGGCTAAGAGATTTTAAATTTAATTTATAGTGCAAGATCTGATTTCAGGTTATGCAGTCCCATTGTGTCTTCACTTGCACCAACAGCAATGAAGGTGCAATAGTCGACAGGAGAACTTGAAGTGTTATCTATAAAGATATTGACTGGCAGATCATCTCTCCTCTTACTCTGCAACAAAAGTGCTATACCCAGATTTGAATATCACACTTTCAGGAAGAGAAGGATCAATCAGAGGGAGCCTTGAGGAGGAAACTGAGAGGGCAGAGTCTAGAAAACTTGTAGTCACTCAAAAACACCCCAAAGAATAGACTGACAGGGCACACAAAAGTAGTCTTCAAATGCTTAAAAATATATTGCAATATATAGGAATTTTTTTTCACTTGATGGACAGGATATTCTGCAGCACAGGAAGTTCAGGATGGATTTTGCTAGAGCTTGCTAATGATGAGTACAGCAAAGTGAAAGTGGCATGCAGTGTTCATGGCTGTGGAGTCTGCACAAATGAATGTTAAAAACAAGCCAGCAAAGATACTGTCTGGAGTAGCTATAATTAATAGGTGTTGTTATCTCTGCCTTGCTGCCTTCAGTCCCTTCTTAAAATTTCTCTGTTATATATAACGTATTTTTCTCTTAAAACATTTTTAGTGGCTTGTGTGTATTAAATTACAGTCATTCATCAGTAAATTGTCCTTCCATGTTCTGTTATTAATAGTATTATGCAGCTCTAATGTGAAGACCATAATGCATACTGGGAGCTTTATCAGGCCATAAAAGCCTGTAGGAAGTCCTCATGCTAACAAGCTACAGCTTGAATAATAAGCAGGTGAAAAACATGAGATGGAATATAGTAATTTTTCCAGAAGGCCAGGTTTTCCTTAAAAAGCTGTGACCTGAAAGATGTCTTTTGAATCCAGGTATCAATATGCTCTTTGAGCAGCTTTAAGTAAGGCTGGAGGTGGCACGTTTTACCAGGTTTCTTTCTGGTTAGTGATGGATTACAGTTTAAAAATCTTAGCAAACTTGTGCTCACAAATTATCTGTTGAGAGAGATGAGAGAAAGGAGAAGAATGCAGCACAGCCATATGGGCTTTGTTCTTACACATGGTTTGACTCTGTGGGGGATATCAGTCTCCAGCCTGTCAAAGCTCAGCAAACTGCAAAAAGTTCTGATGGAACGGATATTCCTTTTATGAGCAGACAATACCCAAAGGAAAATTCTCTACTGAGAATTGACTGCAGACAAACAGCACTGGAGTTCTAAGCATTTCTGATATCTCTAAAGGATTTAGATCTCTTTTATAGTATCTTAATTATAAAAGCTTTGCTTTTAGGATTGCTTTTATTTGAATACACTTGTTTAATTTATTCCTGGTGTGGGTTTCCCAAATCCAGCCAACACTGCCTAGCCAGAGGTGCTCCCTGCAGGCTGAAAATCATTTCGTTTTTTTCAATTACACGTTTAACATTTTGTACACCAATGCATATATCAACATGTTTGACTTGAATCCATCAAATGGAGATATCAAATGCACTTGGTTATCTTTATGGGTCCCTTCTAACAAAATATTTTATGATTTCATCTTCCATGTAGAAAGATTGCCAACAAGAATGCCCACTTAAAAGCTGGGCTCACAGCTCCTACTCTTAAATGCCCTTTCACTGCTTGACACTTAGTCTCAGAAAGATGGGGGTGAAAACTGAGACGACCTTTAACAGGAGGTATTTGCCTGATTTGCAAGCCCTTGCAGTGGTGCTGAGACAGTCCTTACAGGAGAGTAAAGAAATGCAGCCTGCACTGGGGACAAACACTGCAGCTAGAACCAAATGCCCACGGTGGCTCCCCTTGGCACAGCTTCCTCTGCGCTGGCACAGGCGTCTGATGAACAAATGCCTCTGATCTCAGGGGGAAATTTCCATCCCATCTGGTGCAGCTCCACAGCCATAGATGTCAAACAGGGGAGTGGAGGTTGCTGAGCACAAATGACTTTGCCCATGGAGCTTTCTTGTTGCACAATTCGCCTGTCATGCTGCACCTTCAGCAAAGACCAACCTCTGAAACAGGTTTGTACAAAGTCCTCTGTGGAGGAAAGGAAAAGCTTTGAACAAATGCCATAATATGAAGAGTCATGTCTTCTTGTTTTGATCCCTGGCCAATTTAGAGGCTGTATGCAGTTCATGAGAAAACACTGCTTTTACTCCATCTTAGAAGGGGAAACAGAATAATACTGCTTGTCAATACATGGCTGATAAAAGAAGTTTGTCTTTCATGGTCAGGCATGATATTGAAGCCTTGGCTGAAAGCCTTTTCTTTTTGCTTTAAACATGGTGAAAGGAACAGAAGATGGAAAAAATGAAGTAGTTTTGATTGCAGCAGAGTTGTCTGGCTTCATTGCTTTGATTATTTTACATGAGTTGACCAAAAGGGAAATGAAAATTGACTGCTGTTTTCTAATGGGGTCAGTAAATAAGTTTTTTGAAGTTTAAGATTTTGGGTAATGAATTCACCTAGAAGCCTTGGAGTTTGTCACTTTTGTGTGATTTATCCTCTCTCCAACTCCACAATGAAATATAGTAAAAAAAAAATTTAAAAATCTGCAATTCAGTACTGCTTCAGAGGCTTCTGAACAGATTACTAATTGCAGAGATTTGACAGCTCTTGGGTATTCATCACATGTACTTGCCCTTACTTTAGATATTTAATTTAGTTGCAAAATAATTCTTCGTGAATTAGTAATTGCAATAATTGCCGTTAATAACCTGGCAAGGTAGTTGGCCTTTGGCATTACACCAGGGGAAAAAAAATGATAGTAAGATAGCTCTTGCCTGAAGACTTAGCAAGCTGGAGAACATTAGGGGTTGGGGGCGGATGGGGGGTGGTGAGGAACAGAATACCAGAAACAAGGCACCATGACAGGCGTCTTGGGGTGTTTGCAGTTGGGATTTATGCAACGGGCTTATGCAATTTGGTTGTGCTTCTTTATAGAAGAAGAAAAAGACAAGGTGTCAGATGCAAAAGAAATAATAGGGAGGATGAGGAAGATGAAGGCAGGAAAGTGTGAAATGACAGGCAGTTGGGAATATTTTGGAAGCAGAACAAAGCCATGTGCTGAGAGCGATATCAGCGGTGGCTCGTGTGACAGCAGAGCAGAAGGGGTTTGTCCATGGCTAGGCTGCCCATTTCAGCTGGAATAAGTCATCTCCACTAAGGTGTGAAGATCCTACAGTGGAAAGGAATGGGTGGGCTTCCCAGAGCAGTCAAACAGGAAAAATTAAAAGACAGGGAGACTTTTAGTGGCAACTGTTACCCCACAGCAGCCTCGTCTCTTGTCTTCTCTTTTTCTGAGCCTAGCTCTTCCTCTGCTTCTCCCCTGATGCTGCCTAAAACACCAGAGATTTGAGAAGTCAGCTCCAGAACATGGTTATGGATTAACAAGTCCAGGGAGAGCTGTGTGCCCGATGCTGCTGTGCCCTGCAGGCACAATTGGGTGTGAGAGCACCTGAGCCAGAGGGGCTGGAGATCCAGGCCAGGGTTCACTGGGGCTCTCGGGTGCTGTGTGCTCATCCCTGTGTCTCTGACAGTCTCCAGCCTTCTCAGACAAGAACTGACTGTCACAACCTCTGAGCCAGCAGGTGCTGCTTCTGACCTGGGACATGTGTGTGTGGTGGTTTTGTTCAAGCCAAGGACCAAGGCTGTTCCCCCTTCTTGCCCATCCTGCTTGTCTTGTGTGATGGTTAACAAAGCAGACAGAATGCAGAGGGACATAAGGGACTGCAGACTCAGCCTTGTTTGTAGTTCAGCCCTTCTCTGTACCCAATGCTGTGTGAGTGCTGGAGAGGTCACCCTGTATCTGGCAGCACCTGCCAGCAGGACACCCTGGCTCTGGCCTCAAAAATCATGTCCAGACTGATGCAGCCAATGGCTAATCAGGACACAGAGGTCCCTGCTCGAGCTAATGAACTGCTCAAGGTAATTTCTTTCACTCCATTAGAAAGGAGAAGCATCTTTCCTCTCTTCTTGGTAGAACTGGAAAATGTAGTATCTAATTTTTCTTCTGCCTGAGAGCAGAATTTAAATCCTAATCTACTCTTTAAAACAAGAGTTATGCATCTCATTCAAAGAAGGTTAAACCTTCCTTTTTCACTCAATGAGGAAAAAACAATGAGCTCTTCCTATGCCAAGCTGTCAAAGCATGCAAGAGCAGCATATAGATTGTGGGTACCATTAGAAAGCATTAGTGTCTAATTGCTTCAACATGGAGCACAAGGGAAGATGAAAGTTATCTATTCCTGGGGCTGCTGTTGCCTCATTTGTCGATAGGCACGTCAGCCTTTGGCACTCATTTTGTCTGTGAAGGAGTATGATTGATTAATAAATGTGTGTTCCTTTGTAGACAGCCACAGAATGTTGGAGTATTTCTGTAGCAAATCCTTAATGGAGAATCTCAGAAACAATTTTTTTCTTTAGTGATACAAGGGGAATAAAAATCTATTTCTACACTCCTCAGTTTTTAAAACCTGGGCTACTCAAGCATTTGTATATCTTTCTTCACCTGCAGCATAGTCATTTGAATATTTGACATCCAGGTTCTGTATGGAAGTTGTAGCTTGAAAGGAGCCATAATGACCCAAGAGATGGCAAAACCAGACTATGTATAGGGCAAGTGGAAATGATTCACTGGCTTTTAAATCCAAAGTGGTGGCCTTTGTGTGGCTGTTGAGTTTGTGAGCAATGGAAAGTCAGTGGCTTTGGTTTTAAAAAAGATGCAATACCTTGATAAAACACAGCAATGTGTCCTTCTGTGATGTTCTGGAACACAGCAAGTGTTTAGTATGATTTTCTTCCACCTGAACAAATACTGCCAATTTGTTCTTGGACACTTATCATTTGCTCCTACATAATTTCTCTTTCTTTGCTTCTACCTCACTCTACTATATGTCAAGCACTCCATGATGAAAAGGGGTACTTATTGAAGAAGATATCTGATCAGGAACTTAAGCCCTTAAAAAATGAGCCTTGATGCCGTGAGAGAAAGTTTGTGGCAGATCAGAGCAATGGCCTGTGTAATTGCCAAGTCAATCAAACCATGAAGCAGAAGGCAAAGGCTTTGATTTCTACTGCTCCCATTCACAAGTACATGCTGGGCTGTCATTGCCTTCAGATCTTACCCTTAAAATCTCTTGAGCTGCCTTTCTGCTGCTGATTCATATTCGTAGAAATAAATTTGCAGTAAGAGCATTAATGTATGTTTTGAAATCACAACCATTAAATTATTTTTCAGAAAAAGAAGCAAGCTTGAAAGGAGCAAAATTTTCTTTCCCAGACATTTGACGAGAGACACCTTGCATGACTTTGTAGGCTTTGATATTTAATTATTAGAAGAGGTGTGTTTTGTTTCCTTTTCATTATTTTTTCCCACTGAGACAGTCAATCTTATCAGTTGATTTCTCTAGGTTATCAGGGACATGTTTAGATAGGGGGCAGTTTTTGAAGCAACTCTATAAAATGTTCTGCTACTGTCTGATCTTTAACAGTCAAATAAACTTGGTGTACAGGATAGATCTTCACCTTTAGATGATTCCTTTCACTTCTCTTTTTGTTATTTATTTCTTGTAAAAGGAAAACATGACAAGTTAGACAATGTTCCAGAACTAGTTCAATTCAGCAGAAAAAGACTAATTTCTTCTTGACTCCTGTGGTCTGTTTTTATCCCCAGCTAAGTTTTTAAGGAGTGATGTGGAAAGCCATTAACATAGTCACATTTTGTCATAGTAAATCATCACCTGAGCAACCTCACAGAGCAGACACAAAGATTTAATGCATAAACTTAACATCACATTGATGATTTTAAAGCTTATTGCCCCAAACAATAACCAGAGAAGGGTTAGTGTTGCAAATTATTTTGGTTCACTATCAGAAAAAAAAAAATAAAAATGTTGGCAGTCAGCCTAGGACCTTACTAAACACAACCTGAGAGTAAAAAGATTACTTTGCTGCCTTCTCAAGGGGTGGGGTGGAGTCATGGAGTTCAAACGAGCCTTGGAAGCAGGAGATGTCTCTTGTTTGGACCAGGCTGGACTAAGGCAGGCAGCAAGGGGTGCCTCGTGGACAGGGTTTTGCCCATTAGACAAAACCACTCAGCAAAAGGTTGAGGTTGGAAAGTTCCTCTGGAGAACATTTAGCTTTGCTCCCCTGCTCAAGGGGGATCAGCCAGAGTAGGTTGTCCAGGACTCCAAGGACAGTGACTCCACTGTTTCTCTGGATGTCATGTTCCAGTGCTTGACTACCCTCACTGTAAAGTGATTTTTTTCTTTCTGTTCAAGAATAATATCCTGTATTTCAGTTTGCACTCACTGCCTCTTTTGACAAATAATGACAAACTTCTTCCATGTTCTGACACATTGCTGAAACTAATTTTATTCTCCTTTTAGGTGCTAACATTTCTTTTTTCTATGTACACTCGTGGCCTTTTATTTGACCATTGGCTTTATTGACTCAACTTGTTCTTTGAGGCTGCAGTTGTGTAACTTTAAAATTCCTTTGTTTTGCTGGGAATTTCTTGTCCTGTGAGGTGAAGGAAAAGCAGAAACTGTAAAACATACCTTTTCCATGTACAACAGCAGAATTAAAGGTCTGGGTCCTGTGATGAGTTGGTAGCATGTCAAAAACAGCAGCCTTGGTCATACCTACCAAAGCTGCCTTTTGACAGTGTATTGCTGCTTTCCCCATTTTGTTTTGTTGGGTTTTCTTTCCCTTTAGAATTTGTCTCTCAGTCCCTTCTATGGTTTGATCTTTGCATATGACTGTCCAATTCTTTTCTCCAGACTAGAGAAGATTTTTGTTATTATTACTAACACTGTGGGGTGTACCTTTAAACTTTTTATATGTGACTGTATACATTTTCAGAAGATTAACAATGCATAGGTTACCTTGAAGACTGAATATTTTGGGGAATTTACTCTCAGGTTAAAAAGAAGATAAGTTTTTAAAAAATACCAGCTAAAATACTGTTTTTACTCTTAACCACTCTTGGGAAATAGCTCGCATCACTTGGAATGGAATAAAAAAATTAGTCTTTTTTTAGATTTCGTCAGAGTGATTCTTCAATGTTATAAATATTTCTAGAAAAGCAGGAACAGATTTTAACCCTTATTGTAGAATTTACCTCATATTTAATTAATGTAAAGGTACATATTGATTTTTTTAAAAGGTAATTACCATTGCAGAAGCCGGAAGGATTGCTGCCTTGACTTCACATCCTTTAAAATCCTAATTACAAATCTGATCCACCACTCCATTTGAATTTGAAAAAGGTATTAACCACTCAGATTGGAACTGCATTTACATTTCCTAGAAATGCTGTTTTCTTTTGCAGGAAAAAAAAAAAAAAAGCTATAACTTTTTTATTTTTTATGGTTTAACTAATATTTCCCCATCTGTGCTTTGCTTCTGCTCTCTCTTTGTGGGGAAACTGAAGTCACAACCAGAATGCCTGGCAACAGAAGCAATGGACTTGATATTTATATTAGAACTGTAACACACGGACATCTGTTCTCTCTACCCTTTAGAAGATATTGCTTCTGAGGACTGATTATCTGGCTTTTTCAGCTGGGGGCTGCTGCTGATGGGTGAGGCTGGTGGGAGCCTTGGAAAGGACCTCACTGCAGCCCATGGAGCAGCCCCTGCCCAGCAGATGCCCCAGGACAGACAGGGAGATAGATGGACAGACAGAGAGGTCTTTTTCCAGCCTGGGGGCTGAGGCAGTGCAGAGTTGGCCTCCTTGTAGTGCTGGGGCAGAGCTGAGTGACCCAGAGCCCTCTTTCCAGTTCACTGCTGATTTGCAGAGATCGAGATGTAATCCCTTCCTTCTGCCTGTTTCCTTGCACTTAAAACAAGAATATTGGAACCAACCAAATTTGATCAAATATTTTGAGCTCTACTGAAGGAAAAGTGCTGGTGGCAGAGCTTTTCATCAGTACAACATTCACCTATAAAAGACAGAGGACCAAAGAAATTTCAGTAGTACAGGGAGGATGCGTTAAACCAGAGATCAGTATTCACCCTTAGTATGTGTAAGTGCCTAATCATGTTACTTATTTTCCTTCTGATTTAGGATGAGGTTTTCAAGGCAGTCAGCTTTCTGTAAAAAAGTAGAAATGAACAGGTGGGCTGGCATGTCTGCACTTTGCCTTTTCCTTTGACAGCTTAGTACCTGTTATCCCAAAATACCAGTTTCCAGTGTTAAAAATTCCACAGGAGCTCAGTCCCCCTGGTGCTGGGTTCAATTCCCAAACACACATATTCATACAGGAGCTGAATTACACAGCATTGCAGATGTGGATGCTGCACTGTTTCTTATCTTCCTTCTTTAAAACATGTTTAAGGCCTGAACCCTGAACTGTGATGACAAAAGTGCCCCACAGTTGATACCAGGATGGGATGGAAACACCTGCTCCTGGCTAGCACTGAAACTGTGTTGCCTGTCCTTAGGGAAAATGCAGCAGATCAGCCTGTTCTCCTGCTAAAGAGGTGTTGGATAGTTTGCATACCTAGTCCTGCACTATTACAAGGAGGTAACAGGGCTTAGTAACCCAGAGGCAAAACAGAAGTGGTAAGAAAACGCTATGAAGGAACCTTTCCATAAGCCACAGGAGCCAGGCTGCACCAAACAGCTTCAGGAAGTTTACTTGTGGCATTTCTGTCCAACTAAGGGCATTTTTGAGGGGTAGGCTGAGGGGTAAGAAGCAGCACAGGGAAGATGGAAAGAATGTGTCACCCTGTTTTCTTCCCACAATTACGCTATTTAATTTTCAAGTGCCGTCTAAGATGACATTAGAGGTTGCAATGCCCAGATGTTTGTCTAGTTTGGGTTAGCTTGTCTTCTAGGACACTTTCCTTTCCTCCTAACTACAGCACTGTACATTTCCACCACCTCTGCAGTACTTTCTGCCTAAAAATGGGACATCTTGAATGAGCGCCAAGCATGGGGATGAGGAGAGACAAAATTATTTCCATGCAGTGAGAGGTGGGGGAGTTACATTGTTCCTATATTGTAAGGCTGGTTTGCAGTGCTCAGGCAACAATAGAAACAGGAGCAGGAAAGAAAAATGCTGCATGGAAAGTGAGACAGGGCATTGTGACACAATTGTGAGACAGGGCTGTGATTCAATGACAACCTTGACATGAAATGTTTGGGAAGTGACTCATGGATTTAAAACCCATATCACTGAACCAAAAACACCAAAAAACACACACACAAAAAAATTAAAAAGGTACAGACTTCTCTGTGAGTAGTTCTTGAAAACATTAATGTGCTGCTTTTCACCTTGGGAAAAGTTCCTCTCATCCCCTGCACACGCCTGTGCCAGCTGGTAATTGCCTGAGCTGCAGACATGCCATAGGCTGGCACCTTGTGGTCCTTCATCTAGCTCAGAGGTTATTCATCCCTAACTGAGTGTCCTAGAAATTACAGCAGACAGTGCAACAGAGCACTGGGGTGTCACCCTGAAAACTCAGCTTCTGAGCTTGCTCACATGGTTTTCTAAGGACTTTCCCAGGTCAGTAACTGTAAACACAGATATGTGTACATTCTTTCTGTTACACATCTTGTGATGGACATCTCTCATGGCCAGTGCAGTGAGAAAGTGTTATCCTGACCATCCAATCCCTGGCTGTGGTCAGAAACCTATAAATCCTGGGAGGAAAAATAAACTCTCTCTTCTTTTCACCACACCTCGAGCAGCGTCCGTGTGATCTATTCATCTTCAGCGACAGCACTGGGGTAACAAACCAGTCCCTTCCCTGCCCAGAGCCCTGGGGGAGGAGGAGGCAGAGCCAATGAATCAGGGTTCTGTGAACATCTGCTGGGATTGACCAGCATCTGCAGCTCCCTAGTGATGGGGACACCTCAGTGCACGTCCTCAGCATGCAGCAAGAGAGCTCCCGTGTTTCCCACTGAGTCCTTGGAAACCTGGCTGGAGAGGGGAGAAAGGGCATCAGGCATCAATCTCTTCCCCGTCCTTTCTTTGGCGACTAATGCTCATGGAATCTCAACTGCATTGTGTGGGTTAAAACCACCAGCATGGCAACATAGCAGCTTGTTTCAGCACCAACAAAACTAACCTATTTTTCTCAATTTATTGGACTTTTTAAAGACAAAGGTATAATCCTTCTAATTAGGACAAAAAAAAATGTTAACTTAGCAACCAATATGAGATACCAACTATTTGTGTAGCCTGATTTCATATTCTTGTTGCAGGTGGTGCCAAGCTGTTTTAGTTCAATTTCATTATCACAAAGTATAATCTTAGCCATGTTAGTCTGGAGTTTAGTTGCTATCTTTAAACCTCTTTTGTAACTGGTAAAATTCTGAGGAAAAAGCCTGTGACAGAAGCTTCCAATAAGTATAACTTCTTGCAGACAGCTAAACAAATCTCTGCCTAAAACAGGTAAATCTTGTGATAGTGAATAAATGTAAAATGGTGAATAGGAACCGTAGATTGACCAGATCATCAGCTGAACAGTTTAATGAAATAGTTAATTTAGAATTCTGTCCACAAACCTTGGACTAAAACTGTCATGGCAAACCTGCATCATGCATTGATGGCCTTGGTAAAATTAATTTCATTGTTTTCTGGGATTACATATCTGATGAACAAGAGAAATGGAGTTGATACAGTTCACTTGCATTTCTCTGAGACATTTGGCTACAAATGCTGCATGACATCTGATTTTTGGCTTTGGATAAAAACTCCAAAATAAAAATACCTGGTTAGATCATACGAGGCATTACCAAAAAAAAAATGATAAATTCAGAACTGGTTTGCTTACTGGCATCCCTCAACCTGTCAATGAGAGGTAGCTCATGAGCTCATAGTGATGATTTTTTCCTGATTTAGCATTGCTGGATGTTTCTGCCATTCTGCCAGTGATTTGAAATCTGAGGCTATGCATAACTTGCGAGAGACAGGGTTGCAAACATCAAATGCGAGGTTACAGAGGCACTAATCAAGATTGTCTGCTTGTGGGGCTTCAAATGTGGGCAGAGGATCCCTTCCCTGCAGTTCTGCAGCTTTATGTCTGCTCAGGGATAGCATCAGACCAAGAGGCCAGGGCTGTGATAGGTGTCCTGCCAGGCAGTGAGCTTTGGTGTGTGTGCTGTGCTGGGATCAGCTGGCTGTGCTTTGTCTGCCCAGCTTTTTGTCCTTGTTGGCCCTTTGACTTCCAGCAATTCCTTCTCAGGGAATTGAGCTGAAGATTTTGGTTCTCTCTTTCCCTCTTCACATTGAAAATTATTCTGGGAAGTTTAACTGTGTTTGCTCACTGAACTGTCACTGTTGTAGGGGTATTTGTTGGGGGATGAAAACAACAGTAGTTATAGTTTCCAGTTCCAGGCAACCTTAGGGAATATCTTGGCATTGGTCTTCCAGTACTAACTTGGCTTACAAATAATGTGCCTGCTTTGTGGGTAGAACTCCCTATGCATCTTGCTTGTGACACCCAAGACCTGAACTCTGCTCTCTTCATCTCCAAAGTCCCTGCAACTCCCTAAACTGAAGGAAAACTCACATGTTTCTGCAAGCAGCAGATTTGTAGGCAGCCCAGAGATAGAAGCAAAGATGATGTATCTTTGTTTAAAAGGTGTGATAAGTTTGGGGATTTTTCATTGCTGTCTTCCTTCCCTTCCAGGGATTAGAAATAAACATTTCATGAAATAGGCTGATGACTGATGATTGGAAGGAGACCAGCAAATCTAAGACTGTTTCTTTTGAGAAGCAGATTTCTAGCCGCTAGAACACTGATTTGAAGTTGCAGCTGGTTGCAGCTGCACACCTTTCTACACCTTTATTTCAGTAGCTGATGTAGTTACGTTATTTTGGTGAATCACTTGCTAATTTTCTGGGGTACAATTGCTTGATAGAAGATATTTTTAGAGATATGACCTCTCTGAAGCTCATGACTGCAGCTTAGGATGTCTGTTCTTGTGATGTGTGAAATACATTGTAGTCCATCAAGGTCAAATGAATTGTCACAGGGGCAGGGTCTGCAGCCAAAGAATTTATTCTGATTAGCTGCTTTTTGAGAACCACCTGCATGAATTTCCAACCTTCAAATAAGTCACCACTTGGGAGATCATTGATGACACAGCCACTTGTCTCAAAATTCAGCTGCTTGATCTTTATTGAACTTGATGGGCAAACATTTAAATGATAATTGAGACACTAATTAAAATGCTGTACCTGTACTCATGGTTCAGTATTGAAAGGAAAGACTAAATTATTTAATGACAATTTGGAGAGTTACAGCTACAGATCTTTTGCAGGGTTGTAAGAAAGAAGGGTTTATTCAGATGTTTGAATGCTGCTGCTGCAGCCTACTGCTCCAAATATCCCAGCTGATCCCCTGGCTTTACAAAGGCATCACTAGGATCCCACTCACCACAGTTTTCTAGCAAGTGCCAGGACATTATAGTTACTCTGGTGAGAAAAACTGAAGTGTAGGGCCTTGGTTTTGTTTTGCCTTTTCTAGCCATTTTCATCATGCAGTCTTGACACTATTAATCCATGTCTGCACCTGTAAATTTGCCTTAATAGAACATGATCTGGCTCGTGACTGCAATCAAGTTGTCTAATTCTGTTTTTCTAATTTATTCCCTATTACACTAATATCCGTTCCAAATAAATTAGCTGCTTCTTCCTACATTTTCCACCCTGCCCTTTATCGTTGTTCAGGTACATCCCTACATTTCTGCTTTTTTTTCCCTGCTGACACACATTGTGTCATCTGTTAAGGTGTGAGGATATTAGACCTAACCAAAATGTCTCGAGCTCTTTAGCAAGACACATATGACTGTATTCACAAATGACTTTAGATGGCTGTTCTCCCAGTGCAGTCGCTTATCTCTGCTCCCCTGTCCAGGAACCAGAAAAGTGAAAATCATGCTTGGCACTTCCACAGGGACCTCAGAGGTAGGTAAAAATTTCATCATTTCCAGTGATTTGTGCCCTGTGCAGAACAGATTTGTCAACAGGGCCTGCAAAATACTTACAAGCTTGGTACAGAGCCAATTTTGTTTCCTCCTTTCCTCTCCTTTCCATACCAACAGTGTGCAGCAGATCAATTTCCTTCACTGGGGGGAGTCAGGAACTGCTATGGGAACAGATGCTAAGGAAGCAGATGGGGCAAGAGCTGATTTGGAGCAATGACAACTCCGTAACCTTTTGGTGTCCGCCTGAGATTGCAGCTTCCCCCGTATTCCACAGCAGAAGGCAAGTCCAGGCACAGGACAGAGTCCAGGCTTAGCACTCTGCTCAAGCAGTGGTAGGTGGCAGCTGGGCTTCTCAAGCACAGCGTGGTGGCCCTGAAAAGGCAGTTCATGCTTGAGTGGGGCTTCTTATGCATTAGGTTACAGCCTGTACTGCAGGCAGTACCTCAGGCTTCTTCAGGAGCTTGGTCTCGCAGGGCTTGTCAGCCCAGCAGTGCTGTGAGCTCTTGTTTCACACGTGCTGAAACAGAGACTCTGTGAACTGATCAAAAGCTGCTTCTCTAGTAAAGGACATCAATTCCTCCACTGATTTGTCAGCTTGAATGAGAAGTGTGTGTCCCAGGCTGCCCAGAAGGTCTGGGGCAGAGCAAGTGTGACATGTAGATACACCCCCTGCCAGCCCTGGACAACAGGCAGCTCTTCTCCACTTCCACAGGGGCAAAGACAGGACTTTTATTCCTGTTTGTCCTTTGGTAGTGTGCAGAGCATGCTTGGTGTTTGTGTTTGCACATTTTGTAGGAAAAAAAGAACAACACTATGGTTCTCCACTATGATTTATCTGGATGGTTTGTAGTAGAGTGGAGAACTTTGAAAGCCTAAGGATGTAAGCCTTCAGCAGCAAAATTCAATTTGTTCTTTCAGCTAGGTAAAATGCCATTTACATGTACTCAATTAAAAATCAGGAATAAAACATTTACTAAGGTTACAGGGAGTTCCTGTGTGTGTATCCCAGATACCCTGGGTAGTTTATTCAGGATGCATTACAAAAGATTTATTATGTCAAACTACAGGGTTAAGGCCAAACAAGTGCTTTTTGGATCAAATATTTATTCTTTCTGGTGATTGATACACAAGATCATGAAGATTGAGAAGTACTCTGCATTTTATTTAAAAATGTACTTCAGACCTGGCCGAGTGATCATCAAAATAATTAATATTTTTTTCAACCTGATCTTTACCTTGAAATGTCTTTTAGTTAATGGAATTTCCTCTTCTGAAGCTGAACAAGTGTTAGCACAGAATCTGACTAAAAAGCTGCCTTCCTATGCATGATTTATTTACCAGGGAGCCAGTGACAACATACTAGAACATAGCAGAATGTTTTTGGTCCCACTGTAATGAGAGGTCCTAAGAGCCATGGCATAGATGTGATGGGACTGGAAATAAAAAAGTATGTAATTGTGTGTTTAGTGTACTTGTTCACAGAGCTCCTGCAGATTTTCTTTATTAAGTGACTGTCACTTGAGAAGCAGCAGAAGAGCAAAAATAGATGACTTTGTACAGCACACCTTGGCATGCTGTATTACTCTTCAGCATAAGATTTTACCCCGTGTCTCAGGACCACATGAATCATAGTGAAGAGAAGCTGACAGCTTCCTAATGCTCTTTTTGCATGTGCCTGTCTATCCCCTCACCCTCCGTTCGTCTGAAAATCAGAATTAAACTAAACCAAACCCCAGGGAGATGCTTGCCTGAAATGCTTTTCTGTAGACCCGAGCCAGAGACATTTCCTAGGGTGCTGTGTGTTGGGAAAATTGGAATAAAAATGCTGTCCAGCTGATGGCTCGTGCTGGTGGCACCTGTAATCTGATCAAACTTCAGGCTCTTCCTGGTGGTAAGTGGAAGGTAATGCCAAGTGTGCCTGAGTGTGTTACCAGCTGTCAGGCTGAGCTTGAGAAGCACCATGAAGGCATTTCACTGCAGGAAGTTGGGTCACAGTGTAGGGTTGCTGTGATTTTCTGTGGTGGGCACAGAGCAGGCTCCTCTGAGGAGATGTGATCAGAACTGAGCTTTGCAGTCCACTACAGTGGTCAGGGTTCCTGATGTGACACTTGTCACTGGGCAACTCAGAAACATTCTCTAAGACAGAAGAACAGTTTGGAGAGTTATTACACTATTAGCACAATATTACAATATATGTTGCTGTCGGACATTGTGCACTGCTGATTTACAGCTTTTTAAAAGTCTTTATTGCTTGAGAAGGTTGATATCAGCTGATAAAGCTGATCTGTGTCGTTCTGAGAAGCCCAGTCTCATCCTAAAAACTTGTGGAGGAACAGGGATGGGTCAGCAGTTGGCAGTTTGGAGAAGAAGTGTCACAACCTGTGAATATGCCTTCTTACATCATGAGTGCTAGGAGACAAAGCTGAAAACAAGTTTATAAGGATACAGGCAACAATTACAGAGGAAATGCTGGGTGTCAGAAAAGGGGAGGGAAGAAACAACAGGGTCCAGAATACCTTTGGATGCTGCAATCACCAGAAACCTCCTGAAATCACTCAGCCCCACTCAAACTGCTTGTAGTAAACACATAGCTAAAATTCAAGCGCTGCCTTTATAAAACCTTTTGGTTTCAGAGAAGTGGATCTCTGTCTGAAGTGGATCTCTGTCTGACAGGTCGCTGGGAGGTTCTTCTTCCAAGACTGCTTCCCTCTTTGCGGAGCAGCTGGCAGGCTGGCAGGCTGTCCCAGCCAGGCCTTGACTCCTACAAATGCCACCTGCTCTGCTGAAAGCCTTGCCCCGCTGGAGACACCACATCTTTGTGCCTGGTCCGTGGGGAGGCTCCTGACCTTGGGCTTGGCTGCTGGCCCACAGCAGGAGCAGCTCACGGAGAGAGCCCTGGGCTCAGGAGAACTTGGGCAGCTCTGGGATGTGATCCGCTGGGCAGCGGGAACACACAGACAGACAGACAGACAGACACACAGACAGACAGACACACACACACACACACAGACATACCGACATACAGACACACAGACACACAGACACACAGACACAGACATACAGACATACATACACACACACACACAGACATACAGATATACAGACATACAGACACAGACACACAGACATACAGACACACAGACACAGACACACAAACATACAGACACACAGATATACAGACACACATACGCACAGACACACAGACATACAGACATACAGATGCACAGACACAGACATACAGATACACAGAAACAGACACACACAGCACACACACACGCACAGACACACACACACAGAGCACATACACACACACAGACACACAGACACAGACACACACACACACACACACAGACACACACAGACACACAGACACAGACACAGACACACACACACACACAGACACACACACACACACACACACACAGACACAGACACACACACACACACACACACACACACACACACAGACACACACACAGACACACACAGACACACACACACCCAGACACACACACACACAGACACACACACAGTCACACACACGCACACACACACACAGATACACACACAGACACACACAGACACAGACACACACAGATACACACACAGACACAGACACACACACCCACACACCCACACACACACACCCAGACACACACACACACAGACACACACACACACACACAGACACACACACACACACAGACACACACACAGACACACAGACACACACACAGACACACACAGACACTCACACACACACACAGAGCACACACACACCCCCAGGGCAGCTGCTGCATGCCCACCCTGCAGGGCTCCCACAGCCCAAGCACACCTCGAACACCGGCTGTGTCGAACACCGGCTGTGCAGCTGGCACAGCCCACGGGCAGCCGGAACAATCGCCAGCACAGGCTTAGCAGGAGAGCACATCACAGTCAGAGTCGAAGGCTGAATTGAGATATCGGTGGGGGAGGTGGCTATTATGCTCCAGCTCTCTTTAAAAACCACTCTGTGACTTGTAAGGCATTGTGTTGTGCTTGTTGCTGAATTTAAGACCGCTGACTGTCAGGCGGTGAAGGTCACTTTGTGCTTTCCTCTTCCACGCAAGTTGCTGTTTATATTCCCAAGGGAGCAGCAGTGCTGACTAACTCCTGGCATGTTAACCCAGGAAGCATGTTCTCTCCTAGGGAAAAGGTCTCCCATGCACTCCCTTAGGACCCATGCTCTTGGAGAGCTGTATATCATGTAGGTGTCAAGCACAATCAGAGCTTCCTTGTCAGGATGTGTTAGGGCAGCTGCCTGCAATTTGTGTGACAGTGCACGTCTCTGCCAATAAACTACTTTTGCTCTCCCTTATGCCGGGTCTGCCGTCTGCAGGGCTGCTGGAATGCTGCCAGGAGAGAGAGCAACTGCGTGCACAGAGGTGTCTGGGTGGCACCTCTTGAAATCCCTGTTCTGCACGAGGTATTATTGATTGGCTTTGTGGATGGATCCCAGGGGCTGAACACGAACATCACGTACCAGAGCATGACATTTTAATCAGAGACACATTTAACTACTGAGAGCAGCTTGGATAACGTCTACTTTTTTAAAAAAATAAGTAAATAAAATTGCACCAAAGCAAAAAGAAAATGTGTATGCTGGTTTAGAGTTACACATAGTTAAATGTAGAATCCAAATAAGTAGGTTGTGTCAGGGCCAAGAGCACTTTGAAGTAAAGCTGTAGTAAGTGCAAATCAGTGATACAAGTGAACACTCTGAAACAGGGTTTTTGCACATGCATGTGCACAGACCATGGCTAAGCAGCAAAGCTTGCTCAGTGCAGAGCCATTCCTGTTTGCCAGCTGTAAAATCACTTGGCTCAGTGGATAAAAAGGTGTTCTGCAGGAGATGAGGCTGGCAAGGAGCAAGAGAGATTTAAAAAAAGGTAGATGGAGTTTTCTCTGTATTTGCAATGATAAAGAGTGGTGAGAAAAATGAAGCTCCTTTGGGGTTGGTGTACCAGCTAGTACCACCAGTATTTTGTGTAAATGAGCACCCCACAAACATCAGGGAAGGCTATCCTCCTCCTCAGCCTGTAACACACTGTGCAGTAGAGTTTACCCTTGTGTAGTAAAGTCTCAGGGTCCCTGAAGAGCTCTGTTCACCTTGAAATCTGTGTAGTAGGTTACTTTCTACCTGCAAAGTAGAAAGCACGGCTTATTCACAGGCATGAATGACACCAAATCTAGTCCAGAGGTAGACTTGAAAGGACATTCATCTGCTGTTTGTGGGAATTTAAGAGAGGAAGCTTCTGAAACAACGAGACAGAGAGAATAGTAAAATTATTCCCAAAGCGCTGCCTGCCTGCTAATTGCTGGCCATCTCCTTTTGTAAAAAAAAGCAAGAGAAGGAGTTCACACAGGCCAAAGTGATTGCCGACTTCTGGGGAAAACTGTTCTCTTTCTTCTCTTGATTTTGGATGCTTGAAATGAGGAAAGCAACATACAAAGTACAGAGAGAGGAAAAACAGTCGATGTTACTTTGGTATCTGATGATCAAAGGTATGATGCCCTCTGCGGTGCCCTGAGAATGGCAGCGTTCCTTTCTTCCTGGGGGAACTGCTCCTAGCTCAGAACAGGCAATGTCCCTTCGTTCCCTGGGTTGTCACACAGATCAGGAGCTGCCTGCCTGCCTTGGGACAGCAGGGTATTTAGCTTTTCCCAGTAGAACAGGGCAGTTTAACCAGTTATCTTCTGCCAATGAAAAGAAACAGGAAGGCAAGCATCAGAGAACGATTATTCCCTGGGTAGTGACACGGCTGGCATGCATTTTCTTGTGAATTCCAGTCAGCTACAGCTATTAAGTAGCAGGAATTTATGAAATTCATGGCCAGCTTTCCTACTCAGCTCCCTTTCGTCATTTTAAAAGTCTGTGATTTTGTTCTGACTACTATACTTTAAATGCAGAAAATAATAGAAGCTAAGAGGAAAATGGTTTGTTCTTAATATTCAGTTACCACTTTACTGTGTGCATTTTAACACTCAAAATGCACCGGCTCTGGCTGACATTTCCATCATGTTGGAGTGCTTGTATGCCCCTCGTGTTTCTAATGAGGCACAAAGTATAGAGAACGTAAATGACAGGATATAGGCTGCAGTTTTTTTAATGACCAAAATCACATATATTTTAAAGCTCTAGCCTAAGGTTACAGCACAACAAGGCAGACAGTCTCTTTCATCTGCAGTTTACTTGAAAACTAGGACCAAATTTCAGTCTCCCCAGGTGACAGAAAACAGCAGAGGGTCCCCAGTACAAAAGCAGAGACACGGTCATGCACCATCCTGCCCTGTAGAGCCTGTTTTCCAAGAATCCAGTGACACCTTTCTTTGTAGAAGTAAAGCAGACGAGGGCAGGACAGTCAGAGAGCCAATGAGGCAAAAGAAAATGGAGAAAAAAAATAAAATCAGTACTGTGAAGACATTAGGTGAGGGTGTTACAGTACCTGATGTGAGAGACATTAATCGGGACATTCTTAACATTTTCCCCCACCTCATGAGGAAAAGGGTTGCACTGACTTTGCCATCAGAAATGATGAACAGCATCAGCTCATCTGAGCTCTTAATATACATCACACCTTTTGTATGAATTTTTGCCAGAACTATGGGGCAATTTTCTGAGATGAGAATTATTTTTTGTCACCTGTAAATTGCACTTTTGTGGGGAGCCATACTGAGGAAAAGGTAGGTGAGATGTCAGTGGGGTGATCTGGTGCACTGAGGCTGCACAGCTGACAAATGAGATTTCTGACAAGGAGAGATGTAGGAAAAGAAAAAAGAAAAAAAAAAAAAAAAGAAGAAAATAACCAAGTTCAATTCCTAGTAATTTAAGCAGACTGCTGAAATTGCAAGCTGTGATAGGGAAACTCCTGTTTTTCAGACACAAATGGACAGTGGACCTTGCCATGAAAATGCCAGTGTGAGTCAGTCTCTGAATTATGTTTTTAGGTTTAAATAGTCTTTACCTGGGTCTTAGCTAATGGTTAAGACAGGGCTGTAGCAAGCTCATGGTTACTTCTTGCATTACAGTAGCATTACAGACATGTTCAGGACCCAGAATTCCAACTGCAGTTTTCACAGGCAGTATGCATTGAAGCTGTTGTGTAAGCATACAAAAATACATGTATATGTGGTGAAGCCCCCTGAGAACCGTTAAATACATTTGGAGAGATGAATGTCAATCAAAAAAACTTGCTCATATTCCACCTGCAGAGTTGCACAAGGAGAGGAAATCAGAACAAACAAAAATCGACACTATCTAAAGCTCCAGATTTCTCATTGTTTACGTCCCTGTCCTTTGTATTTTACCAGAAGGTGTTATTGGAAACTTTCAGTGGCACAGGGTCTGTGCAGTATGAAGATTTCTTTTGCTCTTTCTGGTGCATGGCAGAGTTGCTGTATGATGATGGGGCAGAAGCAGCCCAAAGGCTTTTTGTACTGTGTAGACTCATAGTGTTGGCACATTAATCTGTTCCTTGGGCTTGAACTTCCATTAAGTCAACTCATGCTGTACTACTAAAAATGTAACAAAATTGAATTTGGAGAAGACAAAACTGATAAGAGATTTGCTGCTTCTGGGAGTGTGAATCAGACCTTTCCTGCAGCAAAGCTGCAAACATTATCTGAATGTTGAGTACACAGAGACAGTGAAGTTCTTTTCTTGGTTATAGCTCTTACCTGATAGTGGGGAGTACCTGTTTGCTTCTCTACTTAAGCAATTGTCTGCAAGCTAGCAACAAAAGGAGCTATCCAAGATGCTTTTGATAACTTTCAGGCAGGACAGCACAATGAGCGTAGCAGCAATAGATGTATGCTCTGATATCAAGCAGTGAGTGCTTTTTAAGATAGTGAGGTGGATTTTGCTCATATTTAAGCAATGCCTTGGACTATCCTTTCTGAGACATTTTCATGTCTACCTTTGATCTGAAATGTGTTAATCTAATGAGTGGGTAGAGAAAATGAGTTACTATGGGAATAACATCTTTCTCTAACTTACGGGCCCAGCTGGTTGCTCTGGCAATTGAAGCATGTCGCGAGGCCGCCAGAGACAAACGTGCATTTCAGTCTTAAAGAGGGCATTCGGGCTTGGGCTTGGGGTGTGAAGGATAAGAGCAGACCTCTGGGAGCTGCATCACCTGCTTAAAGCAAAGTGAGAGGAGGGGGGAGTGTGCTGGCATCTGACTGTGGTTAGGAAACAGAAACTTATCTGCTGGGAAGGAAACAAAGGCTCTGCTTCTGGGTTTCTTAGGGTGTAACTGGTAAATGATAAAGCATTGATTTAAGCAGTGTTAAAGCTTAAAGCTTTTAAATCTGTTCTGGTGGCCATTAATAAGGTATTTCACCATTAAACAGCTCTATAAGTTCCTTTTGCTTCCTATTTCTTCCTGTAGGCTCACAGAAGCCACGAGTATGAGCAGCATGGGTGTGTCTTCCCTTGACCAGGAGAGCAGTGGTACCTGCAGTGGTGGCTCGTGACCTCTGTGGAGCAGCTGCTGGCTGGGAAGCAGCATCCTGTACTGGTATTAAAGTTCTTCTCTTTGCACCTTCCTAAAAATATAACCCATGGGGAGAGGGAAAAGCTGAATTTCTTATTACTGCTCATTAGGGGGAGAAGTTTTCTCTGAGTGGGAAAGTCCTAATCTCTTATTTGATGCCTGTCTTTGCCCTGTTGCCTGAACAAGGCAAAGGGAAAAACCTGGGGGCATCCTGCCTCCCTTCAGCTCACTTCCTCTTGGCAGCATGTGAGCATTGTGTGAGTGCCAACCCCAACTTTAACACCCACAGGTGAATAGGAAATAGTTTCTTTGGGCAGTTTCTTTGATACCTACATTCCTCACCATTTAATGTGTGTCCTTGTTTTTTTGCCTACTTTCTCAGGAAAAGCACTGTACAATTTATGTGGTTAAATCAAATCAGGATCTAAGCATTTTGATCTGCTTTTTTTAACAAAAATTAATTGAAGAAGAATTAACAAAACATATTCTGGATCAATATAAACTATGAAATGCAATATTAGACATGCAAACATCAAATGCCTATGACTTGCTGGATTTCTAACTGAGTTTTGACCACCACTTAAGTATTCCAGTGTTTCTCTCCACAGTCAAAAACTTTTCTTAGTTTTTTCTAAGTTTATCTTCTTAGTTTTTTTCAAGTTGATTCCTGCCCTCAAGGTCTCTTAGCAGTCCCGTGCTTGCTGTGTAACCAGGCTGAGAGTGAACCTAAGGCAGATTAATCATTGGTAATTTCCTCCCAACACTGTGAGCTTTTGGGTGATGCCTTCTCAGACAGCTGAAGATTTTACACTGCCCCAAGTTATGTCAGTGCTGCTCTCCTCCTGGCTGCTGCTGTCCAGGAGTCACTGTGGGTCTGTGTGGATCCCCCACACCTGCCCTCAGACTGGTCTCTGCCCTATTTGTGTCACTGGGGCCGTGCTGCTCTGCCTGTAGCCCTGGTGCTTGGATTCTTCTGGTTTCTGTGTTGTTGTTGTGACCCTACAATTAGAATTTCATCTCTCTATTGCTGTTTCTGAAGTTTGATGTTCTGCTCATTGATTGATTCATTTATTTGCTTGTTTTATGTGTATGCTGTGGAAACCTCAGGGACTTGTCTAGCTTTGAGCCCACCCACCCAAAGCTCCTAGCTGGGGTGGGCTTGGCTGCCTTTAGATGTGTACATGGCAAGGGAAGCATCTCACCCTCTTTTGTGCCACAGGCACATCCCCAGGCCAGGCAGAGCCACACTATGCAAGGATTTGAACACAACCCAGGCTGCCTTTTTCCTGCTTTGAGCCCCACTGATGACAACAGCAATAACTCGAGCATCCTGAGCTCAGTGTTGCAACACCTGCATTCCCAGTCTGCAGAAGTGCAACTGCAGCATCTCCCACTCCCAAATGTGCCTCTCCACCTCTGGCACATTCCCAAGCTCCTCTCCTGAGAGTTTTCTGTGACGCAAAGAGGTCAATAATACAAATAATTAATGTCAAGTGGCTGTCAATAGATCCTAGGTCTGAAAACATAGCATGTGTAAGCCCATATTAATTAATTGCATCCCACTCTGAAATTTGAACATTAAGCAAACTAGGAGGGATAGTATGGTGATAATGATCAATGCTTATTTTTTCCTGGAAGATGCTGAGAAGCAGAGCAGCTTTGACACATCTAAGTCCTTACTGAGTTGGTTTATCTCTCCCTTCTTCTGAAATTGAATTTTTAAATATTTGGTAGTTAATGATCTAAAGCTTACTTTACAGAAAGTTGAGGTGCACAGTCATAATATTAAAAAATTCCTTTAATGTATTTATTTAAAATACAAAAAGAAGAATTACACAGGAAAACAGCAAAGGATAAATTAAATTTTCATCTCAACACACAGACTGCTTTTCCATGTGATCTGATCCACGTTCTTGCTATTTATATTTCATACTTAGTCCTTGCATCTGGTGCATTTAGCCCAATCCAATTCCCTGCTCTCAGAAGCATTTCATCAAGGTGGAGGAGCAGGGATCTCAACCTGGCACACAGAGACCTTGAAGAGGGTAACAGCAAATAAGGCATGTCAGACCAATTCCACCGTGTTAAAAAGAGCCCACATAAAGATCTTTCCCATACAGATATATTGATGTCTATATTGATTTGTGGGGTGGAAGCTGTTGGATTTTTTTCTCTGATGTTTCCAAAGCAGATATCTGATAGTGTCAACTTTTCTACATTGCAAAACCTTTTTTTGCAAATGGGGGGGAAAGAGCTACAGGAATAAAGTCAGAAGCTTTATAAAGGCCTTGATTTTTAATATACAAAATAATCTCACTAGAATGAGCAGGAGGGAATACATGGAGGAACAGAGTAACATATTTTTACCTTCAGAATAATATAGATATTTACTTACTTTACTTTACACTTCTACTCAGGTGTAGTAACATTTCAATATGAGTTATTTTTCTTTGCACACTCAATATGACACAAGTCCAGGCTGCTGCCCACACCAGCCCCTGTCTCTCTTTCCTGCCACTTCCCTGCCAGTGAGAGGGCAGTGAACAGAACCGAAGGGAGGCTGCAGGGCAGGGGGTGGCTGAGGGCAGGGAGAGCCTGGAACACATCTCTAGGTGGTTTAGAGCCAAGGAGCCTGCCTGTTAGGTGCCACTGAACTGAGTTTATTCTGATTGCTATGAAAATAAGAAAAGTTCTACAAACCAGGATCTTAACTTTGGTCATGCTGGATATTCTTCTAGCTAAGCAGCAGAACTTGTTGAGCACAATATTTTCTCAGAAATTGCTCTGTGGAGTCCCTTTGGATGCTGAGAAACTGAGCAGTTGTTCTTCAGCCTCTGGTGGAGTAGCCAGTGTTATCAAAACACGGTGAATTGCAGTAAGTCCTACAATTACTCATGACTGATTTATCACTTGATTGTAGGAATTCAGTTTAAATAGATTTTCTCCATCTCCCTTGCTCCCTAATTGTTTGTTTTTTTTGGATGCTGAATCTTTGAGTTTCTCTCATAAAGTAGATTAAAGTCATTATAACTGTGTGCTTTTTAATCATTCTTCTGTATAATTACTGTTGCTGCCACTGTCTCCTGGTTTACACTGCTTCTTAATAGCAACTTGTATTAACAGAATCTTTAAACATTGAATAATCTCTCAAGGTAGTAATTTGTTGTCTTTTTTTTCTTCTTTTTTTTTTTTTTTTTTTTTTCTGGTGATGTTTTTAGTGATATCTTCAAGCACCTGGCCTGCCCAGATATTTTAATATTCACTTATCACTGTCTGGTTGGCCTCCTTTTATTTCTAATAGCCCTTCTTCTGGATAACCAAAGTTATGCATTCATCATAGAGAGGATGTAAATAAATCACATGTGACTGCATCAGGCAGTAGGAAAATAGACCATCCAAAACCAGAAATGAGGCTGATGGCCAGAGATGATGCATAGGCAGTCTCTTGGCACTAGCAAAAGAACATTATTGGAGCCTGATACAGCATTCATAGTAAATGCAGGTTGTAGTGGTTTCCATACTATGGAAGGATTACACCCCAATTTCTTCTTTTTAAAGCTTTTTGGGGTTTTCATTGAGGGTCTCTGCAGGAATACAGCCATCCTCCTCCCTGGGCTCCCAGAGGCTTTTCCTGTATGGCGTATGCCAGCTCTGCAGTACTTGCCTTTCTCAAAAGCCAGGAAAAATCCAAACAGTTCACAGGTGGTATTTTATGTCTCTAAGAGTCCTGTGGACTGCGATTCTGGCCAAGCTGAGCAGAAGTCGCTGGGCCATGGCTCCCTGAGGATCCTGAGGAGCCTGAGGAGCCCGAGGAGCCTGAGGAGCCTGAGGATCCTGCGGAGCCTGAGGATGCTGAGGAGCCTGAGGAGCCCGAGGAGCCTGAGGAGCCCAAGGAGCCTGAGGGAGGAGCCCTGTTCCATGGCAGCTGCATGCCCCCTACATCCACTCATCTCTGAGGGGCAGCACTGCTGGGTTTTGGCATTTTGCAGGAGTGGCAGGGGTGGCCTCTGGGGTCACAGCCATGAGCTGCAGCACTGCCCATTAACACGCTGCATGTCACATGCAGCGCACAGCCAGGACACCCTGTGTCCCACCGCAGCAAGGCACTGCTGGCTCTGCTGCAGCAGCTGCTCTTCACCCAAAATATCCACTGGAGCTGGCAGCCTGACCTCCACACAGGACCCACCACAGGCAGGGGACCTCAGAGGTGGGGCAGCACTCTCCAAGGCAGCTTCTCCTGTGTCCGTGAGGTGCTCGGAGATGGATCAGCAGCAGGAAGGGCTGGAAGAAGTGAACAGTTCAGTACAGATCACTGAAAGTGGGGACACAGTGTCCTGTCGGTAGGTAAAGGACTGGTGGTGGGGAAAGTGTTCAGTTCTCCCCATCCTCAGGGGCAGGACAAAATGAAGTGGGTTCCTCTGGGCTGGAAGGAAGAATAAAATTCTTGGTGAGGAAAGAGGGTGAAGCTTGGGACCAGAGTGCCTGGGAACATGGTGGTATTTCAGCCTGGAACATGAGTCTGTCGAATCTGACACACATATGATGGGCTCCTCCCTTCTGGCAGGAGGATGGGTCAGGCTGGCTCTTAATCCTCTTTCCCCTCTGCTCTCTGTCTGTGGAAATGCAAGCAAGAGGGAACAGAAATGCTGGGATTTGCACATACATCTCCCCTAAAATCAAAACAAAAACACTGCGTAAAGCTTTTGACACACACGGGAAAGAATAAAATCCAAAGACATCAATCATTTATGACTGAAAAGAAAAGAACAGTCAATAATTGCTTGTGGAAAATAAGACATTTACTTATATTTTAAATGACATCTTACAGATTTCTATTTTCTTTGCTTTATAGTTGTTGGGGAAATCATCACTTTGCTTTTTCCTAGCATTCCTTCAGCCACTTTGGGACAAGCTCTTTCATTAATGGCAGTGACTGTCTGCATTTCTTTTAGCACCTTGTCTGTGCCCTATTTTATCTTGTCAAAGGAAACTAGCAGATAGATAGCAATTCTTAAGGTTTTTCTTGTCTATATGATTATCCAGACAGGATTTTGACAATTTCAGTACAATAGCCTCCTCTCAGGAAGTCTTTGATTACACTAAAATGTAGTTTGAAGTGCTAATTTCTTAACCTTATAGAGTTCATTATTTGGACAGATAAAAATTCAGTTTAAAATGACCTAACAGGTCATCTTGCCAAGGTATAATCTAGTTAAAATTTTCTCAAATTGAATTAAATGGGCTGTACACCATGTATTGATTAAAAAAATCTTCTTAATGTAGTCATATTATAAGATTCTTGACATGATTTTTTTTTTTCCAGCTTTGACAGAGGTGTTTTTTTTACAGAAGCTTCAGCATTTTGTTTTGTAAAACTGTCACCATCTTGATGGCTTCTCATTTGTATAAGACTTTGACCTCTGGACCAATCCTGTGTTTGGAGAAAACACAACTGCAAAATTATCTACTCCTTTGCCATTTGTGAATAAGTTTCTCATATTACATTGACATGAAGAAGCTGAAGGCTATTTTGGATTATTTTCTGAAGTACTGATGTTGTGGCCTTAATACAAATGCATGCTTTGCACTTTCAAAATAGAATTTTTTGTAAGTAATGCTTTAAAATGTTCTTTTTTTCCCTGATAATTGTAATTCTTATTTCAGTTCTTTTTTAGCCTGGAACAAAACGAAAGAAATAAAATAGTTAAATACATGAGGAGACAACTTCAGCTATGACTCATATTTCTGTAACGTGGGCAAAAGTCAGACAAGTTGAATTCAAGAGCTGCTCTGAGGTGTTGGATAAGGAGGAGAATCCCAACTTTACCCACTACCTTATCCATTCCCATCTATGGCTTTCCTCTGCAAAATCTTTGTTTCGTGGATTTGGGAACTCTACAGCCACAGCCTCCTGTGGGCCTTTATGCCCCTGGGCGGTTTAGTGACCTCTCATGGGAGAACAGGAAAAGGTCTGATGCCTCAGCATCGACTGATGGCCAACATTTGTGGCAAAAGACAAACAAAAGGAAAGTGGAGTCTGCAAGGATAGTGTTTTAAGTCTTCCTGTGGACATTAAAATGAAATCTGAATGTCCATAAGCATGGTGAGTATTTGAACTTTGACCTCCTCCAGTAGCTTTGCTTTTAAAGAAGGTCATTTCAATAGTGATACTGTTTTTCTGATGGTCTTTGGCTCATCTACAAAAACTGCTCATCTGAGTTGATTGAGGAGGAAGGGAATAGATTGTTTGGGGGGGAGAGGAGCTATTAAAAAAAAACATAAAAAATTTCTTTGGGTTTATATTTTAAGTGTTGAAAATACCATACAAAAAAGCTTTTCTGGTATGCAGATCCTGGTCTTTTAAACGAGACAATGCTTTGGTTTCAAAAAATAACTGGATTTTTTTATCCAGTTGTCCTTTCTTTAGAAAAAGATATTTTGTGGCAAGCCTGAAGTTGACAGTATTTGTTCAATTCACTGTAATTACTAGAAATGCTTCATCTATTCAAAAGCTTTCATGACACCCTCAGGGACTGTTAGACTTTAATATAAGCTGTTTTTATCTCTAGTTTTTCTCTCAGATGATTTCCCCTTTTGTTTTTTCAACATGTCTAGATTTTATTATTATAGTGTTAATTTTTTTCACTTGAAAAGGTAACAGCAAAGCAATGGTGTTTCAAATCTTTTATCTAAATTCCCAGGGTCCAGTTATTATGTAGAGCTAAGCTATTTCTTGCTAAAATAATGTTGCAGGTTTGCTAGTGAGCAAGCTCATTCAATCAATGGTTCCTGTTTGATAGACTAAATAAATGATGTTGTGCAATGTGATAATCTCAGAGTTTTCCCACCACCTGACAGAAGGCTCATACTGAAGTGGGAGTGCAGAAATGGAGGAATTGACAGGCCCAGACAAATGAACAATTAAGTTGGTGTGCTGAGGTCTGTGGCAAGGCAATGGAATAAGGTAGAATACGTGCCTGGAATATCAAAATCTTGCACACTAGTTTAAAGTGTCCCAGGAGAACTGCTGGACAGATACCGCATGAAAAGCGGATGATATTCTTGTTACAGTAAATTAGGTGGCTTTTCAACAGCCTAAAACTTGGAAATATGGGAAAATGAGGCCAGAACACTTTGGAAAAAGGAACCTATGTATATACATTTCTAAAGCAATAATCTGCTTATTTTCAGCAAATATGTTTTGAAGCAACCTCTGGTCAAAGAGGAAAAGGCCTGAGGTGTTGCAAGAAGCTAAATGTGGGAGTTTTCAGCAACAGGTCCCTTATTCCCAGAATGCAGCCTGGTTGATGGAGCCAATTCCACTATTTTATATATATATATATATATATATATAATTTATATATATATATATATAAATATATATAAAATTATATATATATATAATTATATATACATATATGCCAATTATGCAAGTCACAGATTTCAATTGTTACTATTATCCAGCCACATCTGCAGTGTCACAAGTGGCAAAGTGACAATGAGAAGTGGGTATATTCAAGGTATCTCTTGCTTCTGTCGTACATCCATACCGTAAAATTTTTGAGTGTATTGGTTCTTACTTAAGTAATTTCCCACTTCAGAAAAAGAAAATGTGTTATCAACAAAGTGTACTGCCTTGCACCTTTAGCTGGGACAGAAGAGATGCACCAGCAAATGCTTGAGCAGATGTAAAAGCATTGCTAAAGAAATGGGCCCTTATGAGGAACTGGTTTCAATTTTGGGATAAATAAATGTGTTTGCTTTGGAATTATATTTTTTTCTTCTGGATGTATTTTCCACGTAACTGCCAATAAACTGCAAATAGGATGATAGAAAAGAAACTGGATTGTGTGTCATAAATAGGATTATTGACTAAATAGCAGTTGTAGGATCTGTGCTGCCAATGTGTAAGCCAAAAAGCATGTCTTGACTGTAGTGTTTTATTTCTATTTTCATAGAGGCAGCAGTTAAAAAAATTATTATTGCATGCGTCTGAGCTGATCATGTTTGATTTGGATGTCACTGGGATGCAATAAACAGGAAGCCCCAGGGTGCCATTTTACTAAAACAGTTTTCAAAGAGGAACCACGGTTTCTGCAGCAAAGCACCGCTGATTTACATGGATTTTCTTGTCACATGTTTTGGCAAAATGTATCAGCTTGTGCTTCTTAGCATCAACAAATAATACTTGACTTGCAAACGAGCTCCTTGGCAAGTACCCAGCCACAGGAGGCTTGGAGACTTGACTGTATAAAAAAGACTTTCATTTCACCAATTTCCGAACTGGCACTGTCCCTGCCATGGTTGTCTGCAGCCGCTTGCTGATCCCTGCTCTTGATTCTTGGATATTGAAGCTATTCAGCCTGTTAGCTTTTACCAAATTCCAAGCAATGAAAATTAAACATTTATTCTTTCAATTTCCATGTAAATGCCTTAAAGGGCTCTAAAGCTCATTTGTGTTCTCATGTTTGAAATTAATCTTTTCTACCATGTGACATTGGTATCTTTACTCTCACAATGTAGGCCTTTCAAAATGTTCACCTTTTAAAGAAAAGAGGCAGCTTACTTTGTATTTTTCCTGTGCAGCCTTCTTGTTCATAATGAGCTTAAATATAAGGAGCATAAACCCATCTGGAAATAAAATTATGCACTAGGTTCACTAAAAAACGTAATTACATTATAATCAAACTGTCATTTTATGAGATAGTGGGAGATGAAATACACTATATGCTGACAAAAGAAGAGGATGGCTTGCTCTTTTAAACATCATCCACAGCACAAAGCAATGAAGAAAATCTGAATTACGTACAGTGTAACCAGGAAAGCACTTGGAGCCAGGCAGGTAAACCTCAGCAGTAGGACCAGGGAGACAGATGTGCTTTCTTCTGGTGGGATGGGGGAATCTTCAGCTTATGCAGCCCAATACATGTGCAGGCTTCTACTGTCAGCCCAAGGGTGTTTGGACACACGGTGGGAAACACTGACCTGTGATTAGGAAATGCACTCTATTCCTGTGTCATGTTTTGCACAGAGCTTCAGTCCGTGCTGCTGCAGCAGCCCTTGCATTACCTTCAATGTTTGCATCATCCATCCTGGTGTTGTGCCCCACCAGGCAGCCTGTACCCAGCCCTGTCTCAGGTTAAACATGTGAGGGAATTGGGACAATCGGGATGTGTGAGGATGTGTCTTTGTTCGCGTTTTGGTGTATCTTATGGCCCTCTCAACCTGCCCAGTGTGACTGGAGATGCCTTGGTTTAGGTGAAACCCATGGTCTTGTGTAGCCCCTAGACAGACAGCAGCATTCAGGAGTGATTTTCTTCAGTGCTTCAAACCCCTGTCATATGCGCTGTCATTGAATTAGGGAATTTCTCCCTTCTGCCTTAATTTCTTTGAGATCTGTTTTCTGTTCTCTGTCAGCAATGGGCCTGTTTCACAGGCAGATCCTTGCTCTGACACTCGACAATGTGTTGGTGGCAAGTGGTGGGCATGAGAGCAGGGCACAGGGAGAGGGAGATGGTGGTGGGAGTCTGGATCCCAACCTCATCATTCCATCAGGAACCAGCGAGGGGACAGGTGGGTGGCTGCAAGTTTATCCTCCTGCATGGACTGAAGCTGGCGAAAGATGGGTGCCAAGGAGAACTGCTCTTGCTGCCAGTAGTGCATCTAATGAAAGAGAAATTTGTTCTCAGATAGGGGCTTTCTTCTGGTAACTGAAGATTTTATTCTGGAAATAAAAAGCTTCAGAAATATGAACAGCTTGAAATTCATGTTTTGTGGTCTGTTTTTTTTTTCCTGTTCTAGAGATAGAAATGGTGACATACCGAGAGGTCTGTGCTGTGTAAGCGGCACAGCTGATACCTTTATTCAGTGTCTTGCTTTTCATGCTATGAATACAGTGACAGAGCAGCACAGCTTGCTGTGCTGGCTGAGCACGGGATTACTTTGTACACACAGTGGATAAGACCCATTTTGTATATTCATGGCACATCTATCTGTCAGGGTCCTGAGATCCTCAGGAAAACAAAAGGTGGGGGAGCTCACTGGAGAGTTCCTGATACTGCGCCTTGCTTTTTCAAATTTAAATCCCTAGTTTGTTTAAGTACAATTAATTTTTATTTCTTTTCTAAGGAAACTGGAAAGTTTTCAGTTCCAAGAACACGAACATGAAATAAAGCTTCATCAAAGAGAAAAATAATAAAACCTTGTCCAGATGCCTATGTGACTGTGTAGCCTCTGTTTTGACAGGAATAGCTTTTGTCAGAAACAGCTTTTGACAGCAGCTGTCCCCAGATAAAAGCAACCATTTTAAAGCTACTGTTGTTAACTTGGAACCAAATCTCAGCACAGGTAACTCCACTCATGATCTGCCAACAGTGGTGTACTGATGAGCTGTTAACTTCTGTATTGAAAGCCTCATGGACTCAAATTTAGCATCCTCATTCTGCATTTTGCTCCTTCTTGGCAAGAGACTTGGTTAAATCTCCATAGTCCTTTTTTCATTAAATTCATGCTCATATAGCCACCTTTATCATGCAAGACATGTAAGAGATTTTGAATTAGGGAAAAACCAAACCAAAAGAAAGCAAACAAACAAAAAAACTCTAACAAGCCTCAAAACAACCACACAAAATAGTCAATATTCTCATGACAGACGATACAGGTAAGATTTTCTCTGTCTGTGCAGATACTTCCATGAGGTCACTGTGGCCTGTTGGGCACAACAAGGCTGTTTGGAGCAGGAACTGCACTCATGCCAGTGTCCTGGACAGTCTCCACTTTTCCTCTTTCTGTTCTGCTGCAAGGATAATAACAGGAATGCTGGTTCACCTCTATGCCCATCTTGCTGCAGACAGCAAGGCTCACTGTTCACCCCAAATTTGCAGCCAAGCCAAGAGTGGAATTTGTGCTCCCTGGTGGATTTCAGTCCTTAAGAAAGTCAGAGGATTAACATATGCCATGCATATTCACCTTGGGACCCCTTACCTTTCTGGCTCTTTCTGCTCATACTTAAATTGACCTCAAGTTGCAACAAATGCTGAAAAAAAGGCTTCCAAATAGATTAGATGGTGCTCTTCTTTTGTTTTGTTTGGTTCTTGTTGTTACTAGAATAATAATAATAATAATAATAATAATAATAATAATAATAATAATAATAATAATAATAATAATAATAATAATAATAATAATAATTTGAGGCTATTTATTTGTTTGTTTGAGGGGTTTTTTTTTCCTATAAAGCTGTTTAAACAGCTGGGATTTGAGTTAAGCTGTAGAGGTCTGTTTGTGGTACAGGTAAACATCATTGCTTCTACAGGGAAAACTGAGTTGAAGGAGGAGTATATCCTTTTAGAAAACAAACACAACCTCTGGATCTAACACTTCTTACCTCTAGCACAGAAGAATGTAAGGCTTTTCCTTCTGCTCTTGTCAGACACAGAAGTTATGTTGTTCAAAGCTAGCAAGCAGCTTGGGAAATGTCAAAAAATTAGCAATATACACTACTCTTTGGCTTTTGATTTAACCTGAACTGGTCATGATTAGAGTCCCATAAACAACTACATCTTTCTGCTACTGTTTCTCCTTGCTCTGTGAAGATCACAGCAATGCAATAATTTAGCTCAGGTAGATGTGACATTGTAAGGCTAAGCTCTTTGTTTTACCTGCCTGCGGTAGCTTCTGCCTAGCAATGCAAACACCATGCATGAAAAAGAGGAAAATTCAATTCTTCTAAAAAATTAAGGCTGTGGGGATTTTTATGAGTGAAGGCGTAGAGGAAGACAATATTACCCATCTGGGCCTGAAGTGATGTTCTTGGCATGTATCACAGCTCTGGATGATAACAGGTGACATTGCTGACTCTTCTTAGCCTGAAAAAATAGCGGCAAAATTACTGTAGTAGGTTCATGACACTGCTCGTATTTAAGGATTCTGCACAAAAGTTATGAATTCTGGCCTTACTCAATGAACTTGGTGATGGAACTTGACAACCTTATTAGTTTCTTTTTGTTCTCCCTCTGTGTTTCTTCCTTCAGCTACTGCTCAGAGTGTAAAACAGACGCTTACATATGAGCTGGTCTGTTAAGGTCTTTTCAGGGCCTGATTATTTTTCCTGATCCTGAAAGGAAGACAGATACTAGACCTTTTTATTCCTTCTCTACAGGGGCCAGGGCACAGAGTCTCTGGCACAGCTTGATACTGAGGTATAGGGACTAGATGTGCTTAAAATGTACTAACAGAGCAGGATTATTTTCTAGTATCTGGGTGCATTTTGTCCATGTTTTTGTTGGAGGTGCTGTCACCAAAGGTCTACCCTTTTCCTTGTAACCAGGCTTTCATGCACTCTAGTCCTTTTGAGAGCTGAAACATGCATCCTCATTTCTGAAATGGCTGAGCACCTCTGTCTCCTGAGATTATGTTGCTCTCCCCTTCTCCCCCCACCCCAACACTGAGACGCATCATGTGGGCAGGGCAATATGGCTCTGAAACTGTTTCACCATTCTCTTTACAGGAGCCCGTGTGAAGAGTGGTGATGCTGGTAACTCACATCACTTCTTTTTGGCTTTTCCTTCTTCAGGCATGCTGAGAATGAAGGAAATTAATATCACACTTGTTATGAACCTGTCCTTGTGGCAGATGCAGACCCTCTTAAAGCATGTCAAAACAACTTACTTAAGTGTGGCAATTTGCTAAAAATTAATAGAATGGAAAACAGGACAAAATCATATGGATACTTTGCAATTTCAGGATTTTAAGTAGAATACCAGCTCAGAGATGTGTGATGAGTTTTGATTGGAGAGAAAGCAAGGATGTAGGTTTTAGGAATCAGCCTCTGATGCATTTAAAAAACTCATCTGTGCAGTGTCTGTCTGCAAGAAAGCAGCCTTCCATGTGATCCCTGCTCTTCAAGCAAAGGTAGCAAGGATTGTTGACCTGGATGAAATAAATCACTGGTCTTAGTACAATATTGGAATGAAACATCCTCTAAAATCTAACCAGCTTAGGCCTAAAACAGCTTTCACTTGCTCAAGTGAGAAGCTGCTGACCTGCTTGCTTAGTTTTATACTGTAATTTTCCTTGTCTTTGTAAAAATACATTACTTCAGTTTTTACTCTGCTTAAAAACAAAAGATTAAAAACAGAATTGATAATTTTAGTAAGTCAGGATCTTATCTTGATTAAAAAATCAAGCCTTTTTTCTGTCTCATTATAAAATGCACATGACTTCATTAGAAACAATGTGGGCTGTTTACACTCCTGATTTGACTTAAACTGTATGTGTGAAGCAAAACAAGAACTAGGGAAGGATTCTCCTATTCTCATTTCATGTGTTTGATAAAGAAGGAAAACCCCTTCTTTGCAGCACCTAATAAGAAATAAGAAATAAGTTCAACTAAAAACACAGAGGCTTGAAAAAAAAACCCTTTCTCTACATCACTGCAAACTTTCTTGGTCCTATTGACACCAAATTCTCTCTAATGTAAAGCCTATAAATTACACACTACTTCAGTTCTGGCCTTGGAGGTAAGTGGAAACCTGACCTCAACAAGATTTAATCAAATTTGTTTGGTTGGTTGGCTGGTTGGGTTTTGGGGGTTTTTTGTTAGCACTAAATATATTTTTCCAGTGGAGATATTGCACTGCATGCTGGACCTAAATTTCCTAGTAGAAAGAGGCACTGTCCCAGGGTTTGGCATGTGTCTCCAACTCTGCTCAGTATCCTGTGTTTACCCTGTCCTTATTGCCATGCAAACTTCAGTTCCTTGTCTCCCCAGCCATATCTGACCAAGGTGTGTAATTAGCAATCCATAACAATGCAAAGGCAAGAAATAAGTCCCAAACTGGAGACATAGATGTAATGGCTATGAGGGTTTGTGGGGGGTTTTTTGTTTTAGATTTTCCTTCACTTCAGTGCTATTAATGTATTTGATTAACCTCCCTGTTTAGTCTTGCCAAACTGCTTACTTCAGTGCATGACACCTGCTTGTTACAAGCCTGATTTGCACTTGCATGTCCCAAGTGCAACGATTCCAAAAGGGGAAATAGGATAAATAGAAAAAGAAAATTCAGGAGTCAAAAGTAGAAGAGTTTATTCAGAGGCCTAGAGTCCCAAGGGAGATTTTTATGTACAGAACACAAATCTAGCAAGTCGTAGTTGCTAAGACACATGGATGTCAAGGCTCAGGAGGAGTGACTACCTAGGCCATTAATAACAGAAGCAAATTGCACCCAGATATGAAACTGTAAATACAGTCAGCCTTTATTCCTTAAAAATGTTTTGCACATTAGCACCACAACCTTGAAATTAATCTTTCTTCCTTTAGCATTCTCTATTGCAAGTAAAGTTGCTGTATTTGCTGAATCATCTTTCATGCCAATGCTCTGTGGCAGCCATGCTGCAAAGATGCTGATGAAAGAAGAGAGGTCATTTTACATGGAGCTGGTGTTCCACATGAGTCTTGCTCTTATCATGTCCAAAGGCTTGATTTTATGGAAGCTGCCAACATGCCTGGTTGAAAAAACACAGTGATATGAAAAATGGCCTCGTCTTTCTCATGGTCTGCCTAATTAAAAAGCTAATTGAATATCAGCTCAGTATGAGCTTTCTCCCTGCAGACATGATCTTTACTCAGACATCAAGTGATGCTTTTGAAATATCAGTATATGTAGGCAATGGTCAGGGACCAAATCTGAGAACACACAGCACCCATTTGAAGCCTCAGAAGGACACATTTGAGAATGAAAGCCTGGATTGATTCAGTCTTTATGTTTCCTAAAGGCAACTTGGAAACATAGAGCAGTAGTTTATGGCTTTTCCATCACTAAGACAGATCTGAAAGCCACTGACATGGAAATGAAATTTCAGGTTACAATAATGAGAAACATCATGAGGACATGATAAGTACCCAGTAAAATGAATGAGCTTTTTAATGGGCCTCTGTAGGAAAGAAGCTGTCTAAGGCAAGCCATTGTGTCCTTAAGGCTCTGTGCCAGTGAACGTTCAAGCAGCAGCCAGAGAAAGGTAAGTGAGGTCAGATGGTAGAGCCAACAATTTTATGATAAAAGAGAGACAGAAGACTACCTAGAACAAAAGCACAGTGTTGCTGTCACACAAATTTCCAAATGAATAGCTGCAGTGAAAACCACCCAAAGCTGTGTCAGATCACTTTCTGAAAGGGTCCCCAGGTTAGCAGTCTGAAGTCCACAGTATTTCCTGTGAGCAATGTACCTCTTCAGTCAGAGCTGCACCTACATGCAAAGTCTGTTTCAGAGCCACATAAGGGGCTGGGTCTGACCAAAACATCCATCTTTGTAAAAAGTTGTTGCCTCTGCAGTAGGACCATGCATTTTTTTCTCCCAGCACACAGCAGTGCTGCAGCATCTCCCTTATTTTGTTCAGGATTTGAACCCTCCATGACATACCCCACCTCAGGCAGGAGGCTGGACTGGAAACACCTGGGTTCCCCTCTAGCCTGAATTATCCTGTGGTTCTGTGTCAGACCCCACAGGAGAAATGCTGGCTTTGAAATTGGACATCACCTTAACCTGAACACAGGGGTTTTGCTGTAGCTAAAACATGAAGCTTGTGTGGGATAACAATAGCTAGAATAACCAGTTCTGTCAGGCTTGGTGGGTAAGATTAAGGGACCCTGTCCTGAAGGAAAATGGAGGGGAAATAGCAACTCAAATTTCTATGTGGAAAGCTGGAGGATGGAGAGGTGAAGCTGGCTCACCAGGCTTACCAAGCCTGCAGGAGCTGAGAACAGATTTGGGGTATTTGGAGTCTGAAAAGTTTCTCTGTGTTTCTTCTTTTATACACAGAAAACCAGATTTCTTTCAGGAATACAAGTTCCCTGGCTTACTTGTGGCAGGACAAACTGTTTCTGAAGCATGGAAGATGCAATAATGATTTGCAGCTGAACTTGTTAAAGACTGAGTTTGTTAGTTACCTTATTTAACATATTTTAGAAGTACTGTCGTAATGTCTGTGGAAGGACAGATGCATAACAGTCACTCTGATTTATGCAAATTAGAAGTGTGAAAATGGGCTTAGGTAATGGGGATGTCATAAATATCTCTGAGTTATGAAGTGGTGTATTATCAGAAAGGTCAGGAGCAGGACACAGTGATTGCTCACGACCTCATATTCATCATAAGTCCCTTCAATAAAACCTTTGCACTGTTCCTTTTGTAACTTTGAAAAATACACTGATAAGCAGATAGCAGGAAATGATGTCTAGGGAGGATCCCACCAGGAGTAAAATTAACTCTACCAGAGTGGACAGCTCCAGTGATAATTCTTCCCTGTGTGCTGGTGTTATGGTGTCAGACACAGTGTACACTCAAACACATTTCTCCAAGGAGTGGCGAGGCCAATGAGTGATTATTGTGCCATATAATCAAATAACTATTTTTCAGCAAGCTGAGGATTGGTTGCTAAGGGGCACCTGTACAGGGAAAGCAGCAGTGTGCGTGTGAGAACCACCACAGCAAACCTGAGATCTTACCCCAGGGTGGGGTATAAGGAGGAGAGGCTCTGTGAGCAGCCCCAGCAACAAGTTGGAGCTTGCTTTAATGGATTTTTGGGTTAGTCTCCCCAAGATGCTGGTCTGAGATCATGCTCTGCCTCTCTCAGGAAAGCCTGAGAGTGTTCACTGTGTTCAGGTTAAGGTGATGGCTGTAAGGAACCAGTTATTAAAGGAGTAACTCTCACTTAAGGTGTCCCTGTAGGGAAGGGGTTCAGACAGGGAAGGCAAAGGGCAGAGATTCTGGCTGCATTTCACAGAAGGGAAGCTGGGTCAGCAGAGCCCATCAGGATGTGTGCTCACATGCATTCCTGTCCTGAGAATGCATCTGGCATGAAAGTGCAATAGATTTGGGTGCTCATAACGCCTGTCACAGACATCCAGTGATATCTGGCAAGTGTCTTGGGGTGAGTATGCATTTCTAATATTTATAGCACAGACTGCAGAACTGGGGGAAAAAATACAATTATTACACACATTTAGAAATAGAAATGGCATATGATGTTTAATTACCAATTGCATTGTCAGTTTTTGCTGCAATGTGTTAATTAGTAGAATCTTTAATTGGAAATCCTTATATGCAACAATACCAGCTCATTTCTTTTGAATTTTCCTTCATTGGTTTTCCCAATTATTTTATAGCAGAAAGTACTCAGAGAGCATCAGGCAAATAAAAAAAAAAATTAAAACAGTGTGTGGATGGGCATATATACACATAGTTTTGTATTTGAGAATGCAATTTTCAGACAAAATTGTTGAACTATTTAACCATAATTTCTGAATAACTTTGTTGTATTTGTGTTTTAGAGTTTATTTTGCTCAGGTAAAATTTATCATAATCAGAAGTTGTGTCTCAGGTCTCAATGATGGGCATAACATTTATTATTAACTTTGTCTCAATGAGAACTAAATCACTTCAGGAACCTCGAAGTTTATTTTAGTGTTAAGAAAGGTAACAGTGTTTGGCTCTACAGGGATCATTTTGTTTTACATGTTTTATTAAACAAATAGGAACATGTGCATTGTCTCTGAAAGGGACTATTCCCTGGGCTTCTACTCAAGATGCTGATCATGAAGATCTGGTGCCTAATGTTTAGCAGCTGATTCAATGTCAAGAGTGATCAGTTTTAGGCTCTGGAGATTATTTTTAAGTTTAAATTAATTGGAAAGACTGACTTCTCAGGAAAGTTTCTATTTGTGATTTTTGTCATTGCCTTGTTGACTGTAGCTTGCTCTGGAGTATTATTTATGGTATGTAGATGTTGATGATACTGAGGTTGTGAAATAAAGGACCCTTCTGGGATGTCCCAGTTCAATAATCCTGTTGCTTCACATTTCTCAGTATTGTTTCCTTAAAATAATCTGGTTTTCACAACCTGTTGGACTTGTCTAATAGAAAACTCTGCTTAACCTAAGACTTGCTGCATATGCACAGACTTTCTGATCCATTGGAGGAACCACCCAGAGGAGAGCAGTACGCTCAATCTTATTGCACTCAGGTGATGCAGATGTGGACAGAGTGCTTAAAAAATTAGATCAAAACAAAACCAATTTTGAAAAATTATTGCATTGATAGGTATGTGTATCCTTTGAGTAAAGGTAATGGCTTTCTTTGGGGGACTCAGATCTCTTGAACAGGATGGTTGTTTGTAGTCTGGATGGCAACAGGACCTTCTACTGAATGGCCTTTGTATCAGCATTTTATCCACTGCTATTGAGTACCTAAACTACACTCAGAGCACTGAACAGTTCAGGCAATGGTGACCATTTTTGCATGAGCATAAAGACAATTTCTACTATTCCAAGAGTCTCATCTATGAAGTAATTGCTCGGTTATGCAGCAGGAGCTGCCTGGGGAGTCCCTGGGACAGCCAGATCCCCACCTTGGGTGCTCATCAGCACACCAAAGCACAGGCTCTACCCATAGCAGGGATCTAGCTGGGGGAATATAACATTTCCAAAGTTCCTTCCTGAAAAGCTCCTGAGACAGTTGTGTTGCTGTGATACAGACTAGGAGTTGGGTCAACACCATACCTCAGATGCACTTTTCTCTTACCAATCCACTGACTTTTCTGTGCAGAAACTAACCTGATCTGTTAACTGGAATCTGTTAAAATCCTGGAAGCCAAGGAAATAAGGACATAAAGACAGTATGTACAAGCAGGCACAGATTTGATTACACCACAGTTATAATTATAGAACTAACGTGAGTTTCTTTCTCATCACTCACAAATAAATTAAATCAATTTGGCTCTTGCCACACAATACACGTAGCAGAAATTTCCAAGGTGTATGTCCATTCTTGCTGGTGCCCCAGGAAATGGTAGATGCTTGCTTCCAAGCTCACACATCAGGAACTTCCTCATTTCTATCATCACTAGCTAAAAAAAGTCATTTGCACCAGCAAACTGAAGCTCAATATATCTGCATGCAAAGTATTGTTGCACAAAGCACTGTTCTCATACCCTCTGTAAACTGAGAAGACAGCTCTTTCTTAAGCTGTGGGTTGAATTTCAAGATGAATTAAGTAATAGTAGCAACACATTCCAGTTATAAACTTATAAACAAATAGTAGCTACTTTACCTTTCATGTCTTGTTACTTGTGACACTTGAACTTTTGTACCATTAGTAGCTGTTTATAATAGTTAGGTTGGTGAATAGAAATGAAGCTAATAGGGCTTTTTCTGATAAGATAGTGTCAGAAGAAATTATCGGAAATGTCTTCACTGTTAAAGCATCCAGCTTAAGACGCTTTGTAAAATGTTAGTAATTGTTCAGTACTTTTGATCTGCACCTTCATGTGACAAAGGAGTAAAAAGCCAAGCTAATGTTAAGCAGCCTTTGGCAAGCATAAACAAATGTGTAGAAGCCACACAATTCAAATTGACATTTTCTGCAAACAAAGGCAACTCTACACTGTTCAATAATTGAAAAATCCCTGTGGCATGAACATACATAATGATGGGCGGCAAAAATGCTTCATCTTCCTTGCAGTGCTTGCTGTGGGCTGGAGCTTGCTGAATTATTCATTGGAAACAGTTAATAGTTCTTATTGTGGATATGGCTTCTTTTTGCATTCAGAAGTCAAGGATGCTATGGTTCAGTTAGAAGAGGATGTGATATGATTCTAGGTGGGTCATCTTCAGTGCTCTGATGCAGAACATCAGGATGAGAGAATCAAAATGTCCTTTTGCAGTTTTGAAAACTGGAGCTTTTCAAAATTCTCTCTTCTCCCTGTTTGTATTTAATCAGACGCTTATCACAAAATTAGGTGTCATTCTCTTCATCCTATGTGCTGCACAGCTTCCTACATGGATTTATTGCTCCCTGGATGTGTGCTGTATCTGGATGCATGGATCTTCATGCACACATTTAGTGGTGTGAGATCACAAAAAGGACTGAACCCAAGGTGTGAAGCTTTATCATCATTGTGCTTTCCCAGATACACTCCTGACCGATTCAAGGCTTTCTTTGACAACCTGAAAGACAGACAAAGAATTCTTTCAAGTGTATGTGAAATCTGGTCTCACATAACCAGTCTATCATGCCTGTTCCAAACAGTCCTTGAGGAGTTTTGTTCTATCAGCCCACAGACAGTTTTTCTCAGGTCACCAGCTTTAGAACCATAGCATCACTAAGGATGGAAAAGGCCTCTACATTACTCCAGTCCAACCAGTAACCCAGTGCTGTTCTGTTCACTACAAAAGCATATCCCTGTGTTACACATCCAGACAGTTTTCAGAATCTTTGTAGGGTGGAGATTCCACCATATCCCTGGACAGCCTATTCCAATGTCTCACCATATTTTCAGTGAAGAAATTTTTTCTACTATCCAATCTAAACCTTTTCTACCACAACTTGAGGCCTTTTCCTACTGTTCTATCACTTCTTCTAGAAGAGACCAACACCCTCCTTCCAGGTAGTTGTAAAGAGTGATAAGGTTGCCCCTGAATCCCCTTAGTTCCAAGCTGAACAACCACAGTTCTCTCAGATGCTCCTTACACAACCTGTGCTCCAGACCCTTCCCCAGCTCCATTGTCGTTCTCTGGATTCATTCCAGCACCTCAATGTCCTTCTTGTAGCGATGGGCCCAGAACTGGACACAGCACACAAGGTGTGGCCTCACCAGTGCCAAATACAGGGAGACAATCACTGCCCTGCTCCTGCTGGCCACACTACTGCTGACACAGGCCAGGTCCCATTGGCCTTCTCGGGAACCTGGGCAGATGCAGGCTCACATTCAGCTGGATGTCAACCAGCACCCTCAGGTCTGTGCTTTGGAGCACGGGTTCCTTGTGTCAAGGGAAAAGCTGCAGAAACACCTTTAAAAAGTATTGTCAGTGTTCTGCTGGTCGTCGGGCAAGCTGTCCCTGTCAACTGCTGCACAGCCAGTCTCCAAAGCTATGAATCAGCCAAAAACCTAGTTCCTTGTGGCTGTCATCATCTTTGATGAAGTATGGCTACTTTGGGACCATCTCACATCTGAACATTCAGTCAGTCAGCATTGCTACAGGGAAGTAGAGGAAAGTCCATATTTTTGGTTATGATGCCAGCAAAGAGCTTAAATATGTCCATCTCTTCCATTTTAATTTGTAAATAAAAGGCCTAAAAAATCCAGATTCTTGTTTTGAGTAGAGTCTTGTAAATCACAAGCAAACTTGAGAGAGATAGCTTACCCTAATAATAAGCTTACCCTAATAAGCTTACTACTAATTACTGTGTTTTAGTAATTCTGGTGTCTAACTACTTATCTTTTCCTAGAGAAACATTCTAAAAAGGGCATAAAATTTTCTATCATTAAACTTCCCTCTCTGCAACATATCTTTTTCAAATTGAAAATGCTTTTTTATTTTGATAGATTATTGAAAGCAGGATTTTTTTATATTTTTTTTAGGACATGCTGGAATATGTTGAGAACTGCATGCTAAACTAGAGTGTTCTGCAGGGTACCTGAATTTTCAGCAGGGTTTCTGTGTTCTTCTCACGTGGTGTCAATGATTCTTTTCAATTTTTTGGATGTGAAGAGGGAGAACTCTCCATTTTTTCCAGTTCTTTTTTTTACAATTTGGTAAGCCATTTGAGGCTTGTTCTGTATTACAAGCAACAAAGTTTGATAATTAAGGACAGGAAGGTCAACACTAACAAATCAACATGCTGTAAATTTATTTGAAAACTGTAAAAAATTATTTATATTCTCTAGGGGAGCACGGGTACCACATCCTAGGGAAAAAAATTCCAGTCCAAGGTATCTCATTTTAAGCCCCAAACATTCAAATACATTCTTCACTGGTTGTCCTAAAATCTTCTGTGCTCAGTTTCTCAGTGCCCTATGTTGTGTGCTATTATTTTACTTGCACCAAAAATCACAGATAACTGCTCATGTACACACTGGTCATTAAAGTGGACAGGTACAAGATGTAAGGATTCAAATGAGAATATCAAATGAAGCATAGGAAAGGGAAGGAGATTTCCAGCACTCGGGATGTAAAAGAATTTTTTTCTAAATGTCATTAAATGTTAACAAAAGATTCATGAGGAGTTTCAAATAAATGTTTGAATAGACCAAGTAATTTAAAGATGACCAAAGTAATTGAGTTTTACTCAATTTTAGTTTAATCTGAGGAAGGGAAATATTTGTACAACAGAATGTTACTTTTCAATATATGGAAAAGAAAATTGCCATATACTAGTTCAAGCTCAAGCTTCTTTTATTATTTAAAACCATCCTAAATATAGAGTTTTCTTTACATGAAGCAAAATTAGTTCCTTTTTTCCCCTCCCATTTGTGGACAAGATGGATGAACAGGGGAACCACTGTTTTCCAGGCTTCACTAGCTAGCAAAAAATGGCCTGGCCCAGCCTCAGTTCTGGTACCTCATGGACCAAATCCAACTGAAGGATAACTCTAGTCATGGTGGAGCAAACCTCTGGCTACTCACTGGTGCTCGTGACATCTTGTCACTGTGAGAGGAACCACCAGGGCAAAGCTCTGCACCTGAAAAATTGTTCTCTAGCATATTTTTGATTTCTGCATCTCACCATCCCTACAAGTTCCCTCTGTCATGAACACCATGACCAAGGAGTGTGGGGAGGTTCCTTGCTAGGGCTGCTTTTAAGAGCAGCTCATCCTTGATGCTCTGTTGTCTCTGGACTTTTTGTCTTGGCATCCAGCTCTCAAATGTCTGGGAACTTTCCCTGTCCTCAGAGCATCACTGCTGGCATGGAGGAAGGCCCTGGGACCAGCTCTTTGAAGCCAAACACCACCAAAAACCCAACAGGAAATCCCATGAGAGAGACCTGGTCTCCAAAAACAGTGGTGTGGTACCCTGCTGTATCAATCAGACCCCCATGTACCTCCTAAATCTTTTGTTCACTGGCAAGAAATCAAAGGTAAATAAGCAAATAGCACAGTCCATATGCACTTGTGAGTGTAGCAGCTGAAATTGCCTCACAGGGGACCATAAATCCAACTGCCACCGACAGTTAAAAGAGCAAAAGTAGCAAGGTCCATTTGAAATAACACTGTGCCAATACCAATGACTCTATGTGAGTCAGGAATGGCATCTGAACACCATAAATCAATCCTCTAGACTGCTAGAAAGAGAGGAGGTTTGGGCAGAAGATGCCAAGAGATACCAGGCTGTGTCTTAGTTTAGGTTTTGGTGTTTGTTTGTTTGGGGGGGGATGTTTTTGTTTGTTTTTTCCCCAAGGAGCAGTAAAAGACAGATGTTGTCTCTAGTGATGCAGCCTGCTGTAAAGGCAAACGTTGGTGTTCAGAGCTTCAGACAACGCTTTTGAATAGTTGCTATGAAAAGGGGATTTTTCTCTCCCTTCAGCATCTCTTCCTCTTCCCCCAGGCTATGTGGATACACAATAATCACCAAGGCTTTCTTTTCCCTGCCCTTGCAGCACATTTCAGCACTGGCTTTAGGCACCAAAGGCATCAGTTCCCATTAGTGTCATTTATCAAGAAGCAGAATACACTGAAAGGTGTGGATGCAGATTCCAATGTTAGAACACAGTGCAGGAGATTGCAAAGTCTAAGAGCTGGCCTGAGACATCTTTGAAAGAGTTCCAGTTGAAGCCAAGGTGTAAAATGCAATAAATTGTCTTTTCTACCACAGAGTTAAACCTACTGAAACCTTCATGTGGTAAATCAAGGATCCGGTGCGGTTCCAAAAAATGCCTCATTTCCAAAACAGGACTTTGAAAGTACCCAGTACACTCCAGACCCAGATTAAAGTGATGACCTTTCAGCGACTTAGATATGGCTGTTATGAAATAAGTTTTTTTGGAGACAGGTACATCCCTTATAGAAAGGGACATGTTATTGAATTCTCGTTGTACAGGAAATTCTATTGATCCTTTCAAGCACTCCCAGAGAGGTGTCAGGAACTGGAGCAGGCCCTCGAGACTGTGTGTACTCTGAACAGTCTTCAGAAGCAGTTCATTCAGGGTTAGGATAAAGGCATGTTATTGCTTTTCTCCTGGTTTCTTGTAGGGTAAATTAATATTTCTTCACTTTAAAGCTGTCACTCTAATGACCCCCACCAGAATTATTACATCTTTTATGGAAAATATGATTTTGTTTAATTGCATCATGAGGAAAATGGGACAATAGGGGAAAGCAGAATGGTAAAATGATACCTTCAGAGATATAAATATAGTACATAGCATTTCTAAAGAAAAGAGGGGGTGGGGGAAACACATGCAACTTTTCCTGACAGTAGGATTAAAACACTTGATTACATTTGTGCAAGGGGCAGTTGTGGTTTCTCGAGTGAGGCTTCACATTTTTCTTTAAACAAATGTTATTTTAAAAAAAAAAATCTTAAAGGCAATGTCTCAGAAAAATGATATTCCAATGTTTTTTCCCTGATAGGGGGAAAATTTAACTTCAGGAAAATGGTTTGAGCTGTAGCTTTCCTGCTGTGGGAGAAAGCAGGCTGTCTGAAACATGTTCACATCAGCTGTTGAATTTATTTTCTACTCAGATTTTTCACTTATAGATGAGTATTAAATCAAGTATTGAAATAGTGACTTTTTGCCACTGCCTTTTTTTCTTTCTTTGAAAAAGATTAATGGTGCTTTATAAGGACCTTTTGGGCTTTAAAGCAGAAGGTGGTGGGAATAAACATGTTTTACGTAGATTTAAAAATTTCACACATGTAAAGTGTACATGGAATAAGAAAATGAAGGTAGCATGTTTCTATTCCCCAACACTACTGCAAATAAAATGATTGTTTATCAATAAATACATAAAGCACTTTATGTCTGCATTATAAACAGTGGGAGATGAATGAATTTCAATTACACAGACCAACGATATTGTGCCATTCATTATATAAATCAAACCTAGGCAGGGGCCTATAAGCTTTTGCTGCTTCACTGATTTTTATTGCCATACAAAATTATAACTGGAAACCATATAGAACAAGGCAAATTAAGAATCTATTGGGGGGAAAATGCAATTGGAAATGAACATCTTCCTGGAAGCTACATTCATGAGTCAAATGCCTCATGAGATTTTATCTTCCATGCAAAATGTGATGATATTCCTGGCATATATGGTTAAATTAATTTTCCATTATCAGCATAAAAATGTAGCTGGCCAAAATAGATTAGAACTGCATAATATGTTGGATTACATTTTATTTACGCGGAGAAGAAGAAAATATTTAATTTCAGCCCAGAATGATATTGAGCAGAATAAATGACTGAGTTCAAACAAAGAAATCATGCTTCCTGGGTGTTTTTTCTTTTGTTGCATGAATGAAATGATCTGTAAATTCATGACTAGATGATGATTTTCTCAGTTGCAGAACAGTGACAAGAAAATAAAATTATTTCTCTGTGGTCAAACAGAAACTTCTGAACCTGCTGCAATCCAGTCTCAATCCTTTTGAATGATGATTCAGTTAGTTCAGGAATTATTATACAGGAATTCAGGGTTTCAGCCAGTCATCTTGTACATTTTTAAGCTAAAGTGGGATGAGATGACCTGTGTCCTGCAGGATTTTTCTGTAAATGAGCTCACCTTATAAACCATTCACCTGTAGCCAGTCTGAGCAAGTGGCATCAGGGCCATTGGCCCAGGGGTGCCAGGTTTGTCCCTCTGCCAAACACATCTGGCAACCCCTGGGGGCCTGAGGCTGCCCTTGCACACAACCCCACGTAATCCTGAAATGGAAGATCATGTTGTTGCAAGTTAGAAAAAAGAATAGGAGGACAGTGGTATTTTGGGGGGGGGGGGAGTTGGGGTTTTTTTTTCCTTTTTCTGTTGTTTTACTTCTCTGCCATCTAAATGTTTCTTAAGATTGGTCAGGGTTGGGTTTTTTTTGTGGTTTTTTTTTCCCAGACACAATGCGGTGGAGAATTATTCAGCCTTCAGCTATTTTTTTTATAAACTTTTGAAGAAAATATCTAGCACATGTCTTAGATTCACGATTCAATGACAAAAGCACCTTCAAACACAGCAGGCAAATAACTACTGTAGATTTATTTTGATGGCTACTTCTTGTTTTAGCCATGTAGATATTATTTAATCCAATATTCAAACATTATTGAACTGGTGATTGTTTAACCCTAAGTTGAGATTTAATTGCTTTTTAAAAAATGTTTTTAAATTTAATTTCTGAGTTTTGGTATTAGGTATTTTAGTTCACCTCTTCAGTAGACCAGATTTAATTTATATTGTTTCTACTCAACCATTGAATAGACAATACTTTGTCTGCTTTGGCCAATTTGCCCTTCTGTGGTCAGAGCTGAGTTCTCTCTCTATCCAAAGTGTTGGGAACATCCCAGCACCAGCCTGCATCAAGTCCCTCAGAGTCTGATGGCACAGCTCCCATGTGCCTGGCTTCCCACAGACCTGAATGGATATCTCAGCTGAGGGAGCCTGGGAGCTAATTCCTGCTCACACCACCTCATAAGGATGGAAAAAAGCCTCTTCAAACTGCAGTTAATAAGACAAGTTTAGCCTGAAAATGCATTGAATATCTCCTGTGCTAGTGTTCATTGTGCAGGAGTTCATGTAGCGAGTACTTGGGTGAGTGGTGTCTCCTGAAGAAATACACACCCCACTATAAACATGATGAAAAAGAGAGGCATTTTCTCAAGATGTTGCAATGTCTTCTCAGTGCAACACCATCAAAGCAGTGGTAAGAAGGCTTCTGAGCCATGAAAGGGCTGAGCCTGGTGATTTTCAGGCAGATGGATGTCAAATGGATTAACAAAAGAAAAATTATTCCTTCAGACTGCGGGATTTTGCTGAAGCCATAGAGGGAATAGATACTGCTTTGTTAGACTAGACCTTGTTTAATAAACAACAGAGAAATTTGGCAGAATAAAATAAGCTAAGAATAATGAAACAGTGGTTTGTTCACTGTCATTTCATTCTTACATGTTTTGTGTATCATACTTAAAGCCCTTCATACCTTTTTATACTCCATACCAGAAGTCTCAGGTGCTGAGCTCTGTGCCTGGTTCTTGTTTTTTATTGTTTTATCATCTGGTTTTGTGAAGGATACTCATTTTCCTTCCTTATATCTATGGACCAGTGTATTTCCAAGAAATGGTAGTGCCTTCCTAATTCAGATACATCCTATCTGAGCAACCAGATGCAACGAGAGACATTGGAACAAACAGTAAACAATGGCAATTCACCTAATTTTACCAGTAACAGCAATGTCTTAGGGTAAGTTTTGTAAGTTAAATCTGTTCAAAATCATTGTCAAAATCATTTTTTTTAGTTTGAGTTCTTTGTGCTACAAAGCAGGTGTTTAAACAGGCAACATTTATTTAAGCAGAATTCTAAATGTCAGTTTAAAATGTCCCTATATTTGAGGGACAAGAAATAAGAAAACTCTGCAGGCCAGTAAGGATGTAGTATATAAAAGTAGAGTTAATTTAAAAATTAATTCATGGAGAAAATCCCCACTGTTCTCCCTCCACTCCCCAGCTTACACCCAAGTGGAAAGCAGAAGTGGCAGCTATTGTGGTATTCCTTGGTCCATCTGTGTTGGAGTAAATGAAAAACCATTAAATGGATAATAGGAAAACAGTGCAATGAGATGCTCTGAGAATCCATCAATAAAAGGATGGCAAGCAATTGCTAAAGACAGCCCTTTCTAAATGTAGCTTTATTGCCAGAGGATGGAAAATTGAGAGAGAACGTGCAAACAATTGAATTTATGGTAATGGCATATCAGCGTATTGTGTCACCAAAGCAAAGCTCAGAGCAAATGTAAAGGACAAAATACACCGATGTCTCAAGGAAACCCTGTGTTTCACCCATTATCTCTTAGTACTAAGAAATTGTAATATTCTGATGTTAAAACCTAATTCATTGCAAAGTGCTTTAGGAGGCAGTGAGGGTGATATTCTGCTCTGTTCCTCTTTTAAGGTGAATTGTCAGACTGAAAGTGACTCAAGGCACAAGCTACGAGCAGCTTGTTCCTGTGTACTCAAAATAGCTTTGTTCCTTCAGCTTCAGTGATACCTGGACAGTCTGATGCTTTTACCTTGGCAGTTTATGGGTAAATTACCTTGAGATAATTTGAGTCAATTTGAATTTCATGCCTGTTTGAAAATGCACTGTCACTGTTGAACCAGCAGACGTGACTGCTAAATGACAGGCAGAAAGAAAACAACTCACTGGTGGGATCAGAGATGGAGCCTCCCAATAACCTGATAAACTGGAAAGGAGAAAACCAGCTTCTCCTGCAGGTCACAGATACTTTCTTTGGACAAAGCCCCAGACAAAGACTGAATGAGCTAAGCCTGTGGCTGGAAAACCACAGGCACCAGCAAACTCCAGCTCTGAGACAGACTGCACTCAGCAGTCAGGCCAGCGTTGAGGGAGGGATTGGGAAGGCTTTCCCGTAAGGCTTATTTTGATTTTTATGTGCAAAGAAATTGCTGGCACACTTCCAGAGGTTATTTATGTGTAAGTTTGGTTTTTTTTTTACTCCATGTCCCCACCTCGTGGTGCCAACAGGCTGTTTCAGGAGCTGTGTTTCCCCCGATGACCACGGGAGTTCCAGCTGTCCCTGCTTCTGCCCTGTCCACACTACTGCTCCCATATAACCAACTGTGCACAGTACTGCTGGCTGGCCAGGGAAATTCCCCAGCATTAAAGTCTGGGATTTTTATTTATTTATTTACTTTGAATGTGTAGAGAATAAGCACAATGTGTTTGGATGCACTCTGGATAGAGCAGTGGGTATGGATGGGGTTACCTGACAGAGTTCCTAATCCTTCTTGAGTTGAGAGATTAAAGAGTTCTCTGCAAAGCACTGAGGGGATGCAGTGTTTGCTAGACTCATCTTCTGTAGATTTTGGGCTGAGAATAGTGATTGGAAACAGAACAAATAGGAATAAAATATCCCAGGTCAGTACATGTTATTCAGGAGCACCTGCTCTCCCTAATGTCTCCCTAGTGTCTTGGGCACAGACACTGCTGAGCCAAAGTTCAGCTAAACTGTTTTTAACTAAGTCCTCAGAAAATACTGAACCTGCACACAAGTTTCCCATACTAAAAAGTCCTAGATTAGACAAACAGAGCAAATCCATCTTTGTAAAATAATAATTAAAAATCTAATCTCTGGGGGTTACTCCCCCTATCTCACTAGCAAACACTAAGAATGGAAGATGGAGAGTTTTGAAAATGGTAGAAGGTTGCTGTGAGGTAACCAGCAGTGAGAAACTTGAGGTTTCAAAGCAGTATGGGCCCAAGGAGAGCCCAAAGAACCCAATTAGAGAAATGAAAGTAAGAAGCAGCAGCTGGTCTCAGCCTAGATTCGTGGAGACCTGAGCTCAGAGAATACCACCCAGTGCGAACAAAAATCCAAGAGTGTCCAGCTGATGGCCCTGCTGAGGTGGTGGGAGAAATTACCACCAGGCAAAATAGCTGTAAACCAAGCCTTTGTTTTGATGGTAAAGCCTTGAACGTTAGCATCTCGGGCTGTGGCACTGCCTTGTGTCTCTTTCTTGGAAAACGTTCACTAAACATGTCATTAGCACATATTACAGTGTTGCTGCTATTAATGACTCTACCCTTCTTGAAGGAAAATATTTGTGATTTATGAATAAGTTAGGTTTTTGTTGTTGTTTTTGTTTTACATGGTTTTGCCCGAAGCATAACAATTACTACATCTCTGAAAAGCCCATAAATGACAGAGGCACAGCAGTGTGAGTTCTCTTGAAAGATTTAAGCCTGTCAGTCCAAGAAGTGCAGTTGTCTTGGCAGCAAACAAGGATTTAAGTACCTTTGAGACATTTGCCTTTAATTGTAGAGGAACGGCATTGCCAGCTGCAAAAATGTTTAACCTTCAGAATTGCTTGTCTTGCTCATTAGCATCTCATAGAGGCACTGATTACAAATATGAGGGCTGGGAGAGAGACCTGTAGGATAGCTGCATTGGCTGGGTGGCAGGCAGAGCCATGGGGTCCTTCTGAGTCTGGCCTCAGGGGACCTCCAAAGAGTCTATTTCTAGAGTAGCTAAAGGTCTGAGCACGGTAGCATAATGTTACAGGCAGCAGGTTCCTGTACCTTTAGCTGAGAGGGGGAAAAGTCACAAGCCTGGGAAAGCTGGGGAGGCCCTGTGGGGATGTTGAGGTCTGGGATGGTGTCTGGTCATGTCCCTTTTCAGGGTACAATGACTGTGTCACGTTGTTTCCCTCATCTTCACCTTGGGCAGGCAGGAGCTGGACACATCTGGTGCCTCAGATACCATGGGGAGTGGGGAGGAGGCACTTTGGCTTCAGCCAGAGCAGCTCAAAATCTGTACCCTTCTTCTGTACCACCAGAGCTCTTGTGAAAAAAGGTATATTCCTGGAAATTATTTATTTTAAAGTCCAATTGCCCAGATTGCTTTCTATACTAAGAAAAAAACAGATTGGGCAGCCTGTCTACATTTTTTTTTTTTTAACTCACCAACAGAAATTAAAATGGATAAAAGCTTTATGACTGTGCAGCCTCCCTAATTATGAATGCTTCAAACCTTGCTTGTCAGGAAGCTGTGCTGGACTTTGCAAGTGCTGCTATGCAGCCTGGGCTGCTGCTTTCCCCCCAGGATCCACCAGCACGGGGGTGATTTGATGAGCTCTGCCAGGCTGCCTGCATGAAATCACAGGCTGGTCATAACGAGTGCTCAGCGGGCTGTCCTCACCCCTTCTGCCCCCTCCAGTTCCCCCAGCCAGGATTCCTAATTTACTCAGCTGTCTTCTAGCACAGGTCTGATTCAGTATTGTACTTGTCATCCCCAGCTTTCTTGATTCACTGGCTGAAAAGCAGCAAACACAACATGGCACCTGGCAGGGTCCAACACTGTAGAAATGCCTGTCTAAAGACTGGAGCTGGGCTTTCCTTTTATATAAATTGAGTAAGTTATTTACAGGGAATCTCTTCTTACAGAGAACTGTGTTTCCTTGTCAATTGCTGCCTTCTGCCAAGTGCTCAGCTTTCATTCCAGGTCTGCTCACCATCAGCCCTGTCTTCAATTTATTCCATAGAAGTTGAGATGCTGTAATTGGACTTCTCCAAGTCTACACGGCCTTGTCTGAAAGTACACCACGTGTCTTATCCGGGCTTTGATTACTTCTCTGACAGGCCACGGGCATCATGTTTGTTTGTTTGCGTATTAGGCAGCTTCTTGTCGTAGTTGTAGACTTAGGAAACTCCATCATTTCAGTTGCACAGCTCCAGCAATTAGGCTTCCTGCTTTTCTGGTCTGGCTGGTGCTACCTTACCCTGTATAAAGAGCAGAAGGAGGTGTAAGAAAGAAGGCATCACCACTGAGAGCAGTCAGCAGTCTAAGGTAAGAACATTTCCTGCTCACACACATCCTATGCTGAATCCTATCAAGCTGGGGTGTGGAGCAGAACAAAAAGCTGCTAACACAAGGCCAGCAACCAAAATGATCAACAACATAGATTACTATTTCACACACACAGAAAAAAAAAAAAAAAAAAGTAGGTAAATTGGAATAAAAGATTTTTCACAGAGTTTTTTTGTGCCTAGCAGAATGCCCCATTCCTGGGAAGTCTGGTTGGGTGGGGCTTTTGAAAAATTTGGCCCAGTAAAAAAATGTTCTGTCCATGGCAGGGGGTTTCACTAGATCATCTTTGAAAGTCTCTTTTAACACAAGCCCAGTTGGTGATTCTGGTAAAAACTGCTTGTTGCCTTTTTCCATTGTCAACCTGTACCAATTACATATTCACTTGAAGATGAGCTTGGCCTGGGATTGCAGATGTACATCGGAATCTTCATCAAATGGCAACATACACCTAGCAGGCTGTTAAAGTACAAATATTCTGATTTTTCACCTGCAGTGATACCAGAAGTTAAAAAAATATTGAGGATTTATAAATGCCATTTATCCTCTGGAGAAGGGAGTCTGACTTGAATGCATGTGAAGGCACTGCATATTAGAAATGTTTTAATCATGTATTCCCATTGGTGAACGCACTTAACAGCAGCAAATATTTATCCAGATGGATGAAAGCAAGAATCAGTTTTGGCCTCAGGTTGTCACTGCTCCTAGCCAGTCACATATGTCACTGGTGGGTGTTGCTGACTTGTCATCTTCCTTGCTGAGAGCATCTGGGTGTCTTCAGCTGCTTGCCAGCCCTTCCTTCCCCTCTCTGGGTTGCTCCCAGTCATTCTCCAGGCTGTGCCAAGTACATCAGCCACTGGAGAAGGTCCATCTGCCAGGCATTCACAGGGGAGCTATTTGGGACTCTTTTTCTGGAGGTTAGCAGTACTGCCAGGATCTTGTATGATTTTGACAGGCTACAGGAGCCTGACAAAAAGGTTAAATCAGACGCTTGCCTGGCACAGTTTTAATTGCCCAACAGGACAGTGCAGGGTACTGCCTGCCAGTGCTGCTGTTCATTTAGCTGCCCTTAAATGTTGTTCAGGCAGTAAGGAGTTTTAATAAATTATTTCTGAGCAAGGAGCATGGATATGGTGCTGTGTCATAGAACAGGACATTTTTTATGCAATTTCAGTTTCTCTGGGCCACAGTTCAGCTTCTTTCCTTTGAACACTTCAAGGGGAATCCAATCTGAACCCAGTGTTAAGTACTCAGTTTTCTGAGCTCTTCTGACAGAACCACAAATGCCTAAATTTTTCATACAGAGAGCCTGATCCCACGAGAATCAAATGAGGAATTTACCTGTTAGGTATGGCATGAATCAGCAGGGGAGAGTGGCCTTTATGTGCAGGGTCTGAGATGCAAAAAGTGTGACTTCCACATGTAGCTTCCATCCTCTTGACAAGTTTCTCTAGTAAGATTAGCCATAGCTGACATAATTTTAAGGCTAAATCCTGAAGAATTCTGGAACAAGGCAGGGGAAGTTCCATTGTTAAAAATGCAACAGGCTGTTATGGGAGGGCATTTTGAGAATGACGATCATAATGGCAGCAAAATTGCATCAGGACTAAGTTGCAAGACCAACTTCAGGGCAAATTTTGTTCCTGCTTTCCAGCAGAAAATAAATTCCTGTGTTCTGGTGAGCTTATTCAGGCCCAGAAAACTTGGCACTTAAAATTCCTTAAGAGCTATGTAGTTATGGATTAAGCTGCAGAGGCACAAAATGTTTCTTTCAACTGATGCTCCCTGCAGAGGGTGGGGATGGCGGATGCCAGTGGAGCTTTCTCACTTGGGAGTTGCGGGAGGCTGCGGAATGCAATGCCAGAGGTGCCCTAACCAGCCCTCCTCCCCACACCACAGCAGGAGCACAGCCTTGGCCTGTCAAGTGGTAGCTTTAAAAAGCTCCTCCCAGCACCAGCTGTGTAATTCAGAGGTCTCTCCAATAGTGACATCTCTTTAATGTGCTCAGGAAAGGTAGGCAGGGCACAGAGTCCCAAATGCCTGGAAACCAAGGGGACTGGGAAAAGCCCTGGCATTGTTGGCCAGAGAAGGTGGCTGCTAACACGTGGCAGGGGCCAAATGTGCTCCATTATGCTTGTTCCCAGTGGCCTGGCAGGCAGGGCAGTGGCCCTGCTTCTTAGCCTCTCTCTGGCTTTACTGCTTTGGGCTTGAAATTAATACAAGTTGTCATAAAAAATATGCTCACTGACCATCTGTGTTAATAATTAACTTAATGAGGATCTAAGCGCCTCTAGCCCATCCCAGAGTAGTTAATTGAGGGGATTGTGTTTATAATCTGTACCTTGAGAGTCCTAATCTTCTCTTCTGACTCTGCCAAATCACAGATTGATTGATTGATTGATTTTGGTCTCTTGGAGCAAAATAACAACCTCCTGAGACAGACTTTGGCAGTTTCCCAAAGAGGAAGTACATAGAATGAGGAACTAGGAAAAAAACACAGATTTCTCTGTGGTGTTTAAATGTGGCTTGCTAAATCCTGCTTCCTACAAAATGCAAAGCAGTAAATGTCAAGCTTTTAGGTGCACTTCAGGTCCTATGGAAAAACTGTTGCTGTTGGCAAGGAACTTGTTTTGTGATGATGGATGGTGAGGCTTTTTCTGACAATTGGTGTGAGGGATTAAATAAAACAAAACAGAAGGTCATCCCTGCCTGTTGAGGGGTGGTGGGTGAGGTCTTGCAGAGGTAACTCCCAAATCTGGCATCCTCCTGTCCAGAGGAACAGCCTGGCTGCTGGAGCTGTTCTACACAGGGGCTGGCAAAACGTGATTCTGGTGAGGGAAGGAAAGGTCAGCCATAGAGAAATACTGCTGGAAATGGCAGCTGAAAATGGAACATTGCAGGAAAACATGCTGGAGAGCCTGTCAAGTGTCGTGGTTTTGAACCAGTAATTAACAAAAAAAGGGGAAAAAAAGAATTATTTCTCTCTTGCTGTGAGATATGGATTAAAATGAGAGCAAACCAGGCATAAAACTTAAAAAGAGTAAAGAAAGTTTATTGACAAACTATAAGAACGCCAGAATAAACCTTTAGAAAAAACCTTTTCATTTCTCACTGTTCACCATTCTTTTGTTCACATGACAACAGAGACAAAAACTTTATAATTTTGATGGTTTAAATAATCTCAATTCTCTTTACAGTCTTTCCATCAGTTTCTGTAAAGAAACAGAAGTTTCTTTCTGTTAATTTATGGAGTTTCTCACAAGAAAACTATTTTTGTTATAGTTTCTCGTTTTTCTGATATCAGCTGCTCAGAGCTACTGTTATCAAAGCCCACCCCTCCCATTCCACATCACTCTGAAATGTGTTATGGGCCATGAGTTTGAGGATAGCATTTTTAAGGATAAGTTAGTCAAAGGCAAAAAAGTATTTTTCATCTGTTTCAGTACGCTTCACTAGAAAACAGTTTTCTCATTGCCTCTCAAGGTTTCAAATCTCCCAGCACTTCACTATACCACAATTACTCCACTTTTTACTCAAATTTACACTTTGAACACTCTATTCCTCCCCATACTCTATTATGAATTAAAGGAGTTCTTTTCAGGACTTCATTGTCCATCTCCATAGTTTTAACAGAAAGATATTTCAGCTTAATTAAAGCATCTTCTTAATTCTCTACCTTTCTTGAAGTCTCTTTTCTTTCTTGCCACTAGTAGTTTATAAAGTCTCTTTTCATGTTGATCACTCTCCTTTTCTCTCTCTGGATGAAAAGATTAATCCACAAGTCTCATCTGGATAAGGAAGAGTTAAAATCTTGCCCAAGCTTTTGTAGATGGTTCGGTGATCTCTGCTGAACAGGAGCTGGAGCCGTCTGTGATGGAGAGTTCCTCATAGCTGCTCTGGAGAGCGTGGTCTCCGTCTCTGCTTGCAGCAGGCTCAGAGCTCCTCTCCTTCTTCACTCGGCAGTTTTCTAGTGAATGTAGTTACAGCAAAACCCTGCAGCCGAGCCAGAGATCGGGCCGGGCCCGGCCCAGCCCAACCTGGCTCGGGGCAAGCCTCATCTCCCGGCCGGGAGACGAGAGACGCGGCGGGCCCGGCCCGGCCCCCGCCCGGCCGCATGGCCTGGGCAGGGAACCGGAGGCCAGCCGGAGCTCCACCACCCTTCACAGTCAAGAAAAACAAAGAACAACCACAGACTTCTGGTTGTACACTTTAAGGTGGGGTTCACAAGTTGATTTTACTTTTCAATGGCTAAAACTGCTGTCAATTCTCAGCAATGACCGATAATTGGTCAGGAGAAAAGACTCCCAGGAGTCCCCAGCAACTTTAACTTCCTTAAAGGTAAACTAACCCCATGACATCAAGAGATCTAATTCTTCATGTTTTGCCAAAGTCAGACTAACTGCACCTCAGCTATTTTTGGTCAATATTTTTTTAGAAGTAATAATCCTAATTATAAGACAGCTAATATACTTGTTCTTTTCAATATTTTATCCTTTTTGAAACAGCTGATTACTTCCCTGAAAAAAAAATATTAAAAAATATCCTAGTTCTTTCCTGTGGACAACCAGTGTACCAATGCTATAAAGCTGAGCATGTGCTTTTTCTGTTCAGGAAATGCAAGCAATCCTCCGTAGGATCCCAAGGCATACACTTGTTGCACCCAGTGTTTTCAGATCTGGGCAGCATCCACACTGGTATAGTAAAACTTATCTTCTGGGTGAATGGACCACATTCACAGACCACTTCTTTCCCTTTTTCTTTTGTATATGGGTTGTTAAACGCTTTTGTTGTACAAGCCACTGAGCCATATAAGAATTTTATTTGAACTTAACATTTCTTTCATTATTCACTTCACTCTCTTCAGTTTCTTGAGAATGAGAGCCAGTGCAAAGCAGGAAGCCTGTCAGGCAAGTCCAATATCTGAGGGTGTTATGAGATTACAACCCCAATCTAATAAGGATAGATTAGTTTTGTTTCCAATTTAGCCACAAGCATTTCTGTTTGAACCAGATATTAAATCAGACTTCTAAAATGTAGCTGAACTCAGAGCAGCTGGTCAGCTGTACCAATCTCCGAGCTCAGTACTTGCTCTTGCATCTTGAAAGACCAGAGCCAAGACATGGCAGAAGCACCACGAGCCAAATTGTGTCTCTGGTGTAGTCACGTAAATCATCCAAACGAGCCTGAAGCTGTTTTGATCCAGCTCCTGCAAACAGATCTATGGCTTCTGAACTTGTGTTTTTGATGCAGTTCTGTGGTGGGCTTTTTTAATTCCTCCTTGACATGCTCTTTACTTCACCATGTGAGTCAGTGCAATTTTATAGGGAGAAAGGATGACCAGTAATGGCCACAGCTGCCACAGTTTGCATGATGTTTGGTGCTGCAGCTGCCATGCAAAAGGTTCTCTGGAGAGTCTGATTCACACAAGTCAACTTTGTTCAGTTCTGTAATGAGTGATTTTTTTTTTCTTATTTGCAATTAAAATGTCAAATAGACTATTTGATTTGTGTTCAGTCACAGTGCAATTCTCCAGCTTACTGACTTTCATAAGTCTTGCAAGATGCTGCCTTTTTTTTAATCCAATTACAGAAACAGACTGAAATTCATTTACTGAAATCATTGATTTTCCAAGGGGCAGAAGGTGGCTTCAGCCTTTTGGGAAAGAAGGCTTGGCTAACATGAGTGGCTTTCCTTGTCTACAGAGTCATGCTCTTTTTGGGACACAGTCTGGAAGCACCTAGCAGCCACCCACCAACTTGGGCAGTTAAACCCACTGAGCCACTACATATTCATTTGGAAAATGGAGGCAATCATGCAAAATAGATGTTAACTGCTCTGCTAGAGGTCTCAAATGATTTCACTGCCATTAGCAGCATTGCTAAGCTTAATCAGCTGTGGAGAAGTTAAAGCATAACCTCATTTCAGGCAGCAGAAGAGCGGTGTTCAGCCGAGTGGTGCCTGTGTGTCAGTGGGTCACAAGCGGGCTCCTGGGAATGGTTAGGTAACACATCAGTGACTGGGATGGAAATAGTATTGAGGACAAGGGGTCAGACTGGGAGGAAGGCTAGAGGAGATGACTGCTAGCCTGCTCTTTGCTCACAACCAAAACTCCAGTTCAGGGATTATTTTCATAACTTGGTTGTCCTTTCTCTGTTTTACGCAAAAAAAACCCCAGTGTGAACAGTGACTTTTTAAATCCCCATTAGCTGAGAGATGACGTTTCACTGAAAGAAGCAGCAGCAGTGCAGGCCCTGGTTAGTATTGTTTTGGGAGGTGTTGGGGGTTAGGTGTCCCTCCTTTTGTTCCTTCTCACCGGTGGAGTTTTTACCCATCAGTTGCAGGGAAATATGATTGCTGGTACTTAGTACTGGAAAAACCCAGGGAGTTCAGCTGGGCCCAGGGGAGAAGGGGGTCAGGAGAAGGGGAGGGTGGGGGCAGCTGGGGGCTGGCTGGTTTTTCTTGGACTTCAGAGCAGGACACATCCTGGGAGCTGTTATTGCTTGGAGAAGGAAATTCACTATCACCCAGATAGAGCTGCTGCTTCTTCTCCTTCTTCACTTGTGGGCCTCTCACCCCCTGTCCTGCCGGGACGTGTGCCAGTGCCAGCCATCAGTGGAGCTGCTGATCCACCTCATCCACCAGCCCGGGATCTCAGCTCATCCCTGCTGTTCCAGCTGAGTGTTCCTCAGAGCCCTGCAGGAGCACCGGCACTGACTGCCCGAGGGGTTTGTGAAGCAAAGCCTCTCCTCCATCCCTTCCCGTCTCGGCCGAGAAGGCTGTCACGGGGTCCCTGGTTCTGTTTTGTTGTTAATGCTATAGTTATTGTTGTTTGTGTGCCTGGTTATACACACTGGTAAAGAACTGTTATTCCTGTCCCCAGATCTCTGCCTGAGAGCCCCTTGATTTCAGAATTATAATAATTCAGAGAGAGGGAGTTTACATTTTTCATTCCTGCCCTCCCTAGCAGACACCTGTCCTCTAAACCAAGGCAGGAGGTGACAGATTCAGCTAGAAACTGAGCCTGTATTTTACATGGACAGTGATCCTTACAAATCAACCTAAAAGTGGAAGTCTTTCTTAATTTTAGTGGTGGTTGAAACTTTAGTAAGTCATATTGAATGTTGAAAGAAGGGGTTTCTGTTAAAAAACATCTTAATTCTCCATCCTTTTCTTCAGCTGCTTGGCCAGGAGCGCTCTGGAAGGACTCGTGTTCAGTGCACGTTGCCGCGCTAAAAACTCCTTGCGGGCTCCTCAGGGCACATTCACGTTATGCCTTTGAGCACAGAGTGAACCAAAAGGATTCAGCTGCAGTAGCTACGTGTTACTCTGCTTATGGTGTGGAAAATAACATTCTGCAGAAATATCCAAGAAGTTTCCTACTCTCCATTTTGCCTTCTGGCTGCTGCTGTGCTGTGTTTACCCCACCTGACTGAAGGCTGTTAACTCTGTTGAGGCACTCGGGTTCAGGAATGCTTTGTCCCACACTGTGCTCATATAAGGAGCACTCAGACTCTGCACTGCCTCCTGGAGATGACTCTGCTGTGCCCAGGACCTGGGTGAGGTGTCCTGCTATGCAAGGCTCCATGCCAAAGCACCTCAAGAGTCCAAAAACAGGCTCCACTGAGACACACTCTTCTCTGCAGAGTCGGGCTCAACATGAGAAACAACCTCTGCTTTCCTTTTTTAATTTGTACTTCACCAGTTTTTCTAAAGAGACAGAGAATTACGGTTTAGTGGACAATTTAATAGATGATGGATGTGATGGGAGTAATGCCTCATTTTCCTGTGGTTGCTTCTGACATGCTGATAACTTGATAACTTATAGGCTACAAAGATACTGCATGCAAACAAATTCATTAACATCTCATGTTTTCAAAATATTCTGTCAAAAAAAAAATCCAAGTTATGGTTCTCAGTGTCACTGTAAACTTGGCCCTTTATTGCTGCAAATTATTTGATTTCTTTTCTAATCAAGACAGCTGTGCTGCCCTCAAATTGTCACTGCTACTGTATCTGAAGTTAACTTTCACACCTTTAATATTTTCTATCTGATGTGTTTCCTCAGTGGTGAATTCTAACCAGTGTGCCATGTTGTGCTCTCACCAGGTCGCTATGTGCCTTCAAGAAGCTATTTGCATACAATAGTATGCATCAATTTAAATTAGTTGGGGAGCACAATCCTTTGGAGATAGTCTGCATGGTAAAATGAGCTGTACAGCCCATCTAGGCTTATATCACTTCAGAAGTGATATACTTTTCAGTTCTGACCAAGTGGTCTGTTGCTTGTCTTATTAACTCCCTTTGTCATGCCCACTCAAAGTCCCACAAGCTGTGTCTGAGAAAAGTTCTTTCACAAACAGACTCTTGTTGCTGGAGTGATTCGCAAAAGCTGCTTCAGGTCTCTGAAGCTGCTGCCAAAGTGGCCAGGGGATGACATGGCCCTTCTGGGAGGCTTCAGTGGAATCTTAACCTTGTAGTCTCACATGAGCAGGTGTTTCCCAGCACTGGCAGTGCATTATCTTTTCCAAACAAATGCCTTTTTCAAAGCTATGTGTGCCATTATATTTTGTTATACAGTTCTTTATCTACTTTGAAACATTTTCTTACAAAACCTGGAAGACGAGATGTACAAGAAAAAAGCCTTTAGCTGATGTTGTTGAAAATGGTGGGGAAGCACAGCTTGTGCTGTATCTAGAAAAGAGAAAGTACAAAAGAAAGCAGGGCTGGCTTCATGTGTGCTCTCCTTTTCATTTTAAAAGTAATGGCTGTGTAGAGTCTTTAATTTTGGTGGAAATATCCGTCTGGCTTTCACAGGGAAGTATTTCATTAGTGTGTAATTGCTGGGTCAATGTGCCTGTTACTTGTTTTATTTTGCTCACTGGTTGCACTTTTTATACTCTGCTTTTTCAGCAACTTGTACTTTGCACAAGGAAATGCTCAACAGCTTACCCCAACAGAACATCAATGGTCAGAAACAGCATTAAATGGGAGCAGAGGACCACAGGGACCTGTGGCTGGAATGGCAGAGAAGGTCAGGGAGCTCATTCTCCTCCATTTATCCCCAAACATATCCTCTCTTTCTCTGAAACATGGCCTGTAAGTTAGGCCCTCTAATTAGCAAAAGTAATTAGAAAGTTGAAGCAGGAAGGCACCTAGGGCTGAGCTGTTCTTGGTTTTCTCCCATCCTCTGACCTGTCAGTGAGGTAATAGGGAACAAAAATTCACTCAGAGCATTAAACATCTTTCAGATGGAGACGTTGCTGGTGAGAGGGAAGTGTGTGTGCCTCGCCATGCAGCTCCCAAACCCAGGCTGGAACTGGGGCTGGATTGTGTCATACACAGGGTGTAGGTGTGCACATGCAGCTGTGAGAGAGGAGGAGTACAAGGAGGAAGCAGAGGAAGAAACTCTCTTCCCTCTTGTCCCCCACATGCAGATGAGGCAGTGCTGCAAGCAGGAGAGACACCAGAGCTTGGGGTGGGAAGGGGTGACAGAGGAAGAAGGGGGTCACTGAAGAAGCCCAGTGTGTGTCCCACTGCCAATTCAGTGCCTTGTCCCCTGCAAATCTGCTCCCCTCCAGCCCATGCCACCCCCTCATCCAACCCCCCATGAGGTGCTGTGGTCAAAGGGCCCCCATGGCTGTGGAGTCATTAGTGCAGGTTTCAAAGAAGTTCAAAACCAAAACACGGTGATGAAGTGAGAGTTTCTGTGCCAAGTGCCAAGCCAACCTGAAAGGTTAGTTTACTCTTTAATGAAATTCCTGCTTCAAAGTCTCCCCCTCTTTTCCACTGGGGACCTGTGCTTTCTTTAAGCAATGTTTAGAGGACACCAGTCTGCAAGGGTAATCATCCTCGCCTCTGGCAGGAACGGCTCGTGCACTAGCATTTCTAAAAAGGCTCTCTTTGTGAATAATTGAATTTGTCTCTGGAGTTCAAGATTTCTTTTTCTGTGGGACTGACTGTAGCTGTGCTTCCTCCTTAGGTACAGCTTACTATAATTGAGGCAGAAGAAATGTATTGCAGTGGAGGGTTTTGTGAGCATGACACATAATAAGGTGATTGCCATGGAAAGAGCCATTTGTAGCATTTAAAATACTTCGTCCAGTGGTGAACAGATCTGCAGAAAATAATTGAAGGATCTCCCACTTCCATCCTTTAATCCCACAGGAATGGAAAAAAATTAATGCTGCATGAGATGTCCCTGGGCAGTGGGCACAGCCCCTCGCTGCAGTGCACTGTCAAGGACCCATCCTCGATGATATTCAGAGCCCATCTGTTCCTGACACCACCCGGGACTCAGGGGACTATCAACCAGGTCAAATGTTTGTCCAGCCTAAAAGAAAACACTGTGGTTCACACACCCACTGACAAGGTGTGTCACTTTCTTGGACACAACTTCTTTTTTTCTGAAACCCCCCAGCCTTGCAGTGATTTATGGGTGTCTCTGGAATGGCAGGAAAAACCTGCACATCCCAGCTCTGAGACAATTATCCCTGTAGCTTCTCCACCAAGGAAAAGCCAAATACAGGTGTGTCCTCCCTCCAGCTACCCACGAGGTCCACGGTCCTGGGATATGTTTCAGTACCTCCTCACATCCTCGCCATCTGTAACCTGGTGTGTAACATCCAACCCTGGCATTTGCAAAGCTGCATGTAAGTAACTTTCCAGGAAAGGGCAGTGAGGAAAGAACCTCTTATAATAATTTTCTGTGAGCAGGACCTCAAGTCTGGCTCCAGGGGAGAGTCTCCATCACCTCCTAGGTGAGATAAGTGGCGTGTCTCAGAATGGGTTTTGCTGTCATTTGCAGAGGCAGGACTATGCTGTTCACACACATAAAAGTCAGCAGCAGGGTGACTATTTCAGGACCTAGGCTTTAGGATGGAATTGGGGCAAAACACAGCTCTGAACAGAACAAAACTCCATCATGCTGGGAGGTTTCCTTCTTGTCTGTTATTAAGCACCAAGCACAGCAACAGAGCTGGGTGGGTGCATTCAGACAACACAATAAAACATGGCAGCAGTATATTTTTAGGATGTTATTTTAGGGGGGGAAGGAAACTCTAAGGGCAAGATACAGTGATCTAGTAATTTAAACAAGCTGCTCAGGGATTTCTTTGTCTCTTGAATATGCCACACAGCACTTGGGCTGTCTTGTCAATTTGTGATGTGTGTTTCAGATCAATAAAAAAGCTCATTTAAGACAAAATACATTCTCTCATGGTAGAAAGCTTACATGACCTGATCAGCAGGAGAAGCTAAGGTAACTGCAATCATAAATGAAAATCCAAATTTTAGACTGAAGTCAGATTTTCTTGCACTCTAGGATCTGCAGATAATCTCTGTGTTCTTTGTGGTCTTCGCTCTGAAGTGGAAATCAGAACATATCTCTTTAGTATTTTTACTCCCTTCTGTGGCTCTCAATAACAATGGCTTGAATATTCTGCTCGTCCTCAGCTTCAGGACTTCTTGGTCCTCTGGGACAGATCTTTCTCTGTCAGATTTCTGAATGACAAGCAGAGACTTCATCGCCTGGGGAAAATTCCTTTAGCAGTAACCTGGGCATCCAGTGATTTCCTACAAGGGCTCTTAGTGTCTTTCCTCAGGTAGAAGGGCAATGCAAACAAAAAAAGAACTGTGCAGCAGCATTTATTCTCCAAGATGTGGAGCCCTGACGTAGCCCAGCCAGCACCACTAGCTCCACCTGGAGCCTATTTAAATGTGACACCAAAAGTTTGCATATGCACAAATTAGGGAAGTGGTACAGATGTTGTTAACACCTGGCAGGTCACAAAATAGGAAAATGACCAGAGAGTCTTTCACCTTTCACATTGTACCTGGCATCTGGAGGTGTAGGGAGCTGCATGGTTAGCAGAAGTTAGCAGTCAGGGAGTGACATGTCAGGACTCAGCTCAGGACTCCCTCCTGAGGGAGGGCACTGCTGGCAGAGAGGTGCCTGTTTCAGGGACTGTGACACTTGCTTTCTCTTCCCTGAGGAACAGCTGTAACAGGCTCTGTCCCAAAGCCCAAACGGTGTCCTTGGGCCCCCAAGGATGGAGCCATCAGGGGCAACAAGCATCCTGCCCATCCATTCTGCCAAACCTCCACACCATGAAGAGCCAGCACATAACACATATCCACGTGAGGTGTCCTGCCCTGCTCTTTTTGGCTTGGGGGAAAAAAGCGTGATAAGCAGGACTCAAACCTGGGTCTTTCTGAAAAGCTGCCAACAAATGCAGCAAATTTGCATGACTTGCCTGCAATGAGATGCTTTGCTGGCAGGTGTGTGCCTAGCTCATGGAAATGCAGTGTGCTTCCAGGACAGTTCAGAAGGACGTACAGGTGACCTGCAATAAAGACAGGTGACAGGACTGCCAGGAACCACGCTCCTCCACCTGATGGTGCTGCCATTACCAAAATTGACAGCTGAAGGACAGTACAGGGATTAACCACCACACCAAGGGACATTGTCCCACGTGATATTGGAATTCATCAAACTGCAGAAAATAATTCATGTTCCTTTTAGGAAGAAAAAGGAGGGGGAAAAGTGAATGTAGAAACTCTTGCTTCAATCTGTTTTAATTTCTGGAGATTGTTTTTGATGTTTTGCTGTGCTTTTTAAAGCTACTGAGTGTAGAGAGTATAGAAATAGTATATGTGAGACTAGCACATGAAGGAAAATAATGAAAAAGAAAATCAGATTTTTTGTATGCTATCTACTATATAGTACTCAGAACATACAGAATCAGCAGGGTTGGAAGAGACCTTCGAGAAAATTCCAACAGCTAACCTGGCACCACCATAATCACCCCTAAACCATATCCCCAAAAACTGTATATTCAGACTTAGGTACCTGGCATGTTTTTGAGAGTGTGTAAACCAGTAAACTGCTTACTCTGAGTTAATCTGAAAAGACAAAGGAAAAATAATTGGTTTTCAGCATGGGCAAAAATGTAGGTAATGTTTTTGTCTTAAAGGTTTCACAAGATGTACTTATTTTATCACTCTGGCAGGAAACTGAGGCTTTCAGTTTAATGAAGCATTTCTTAGAAGTCATGCTGAGTGACTGCGCTGCACATCTGCCTGTCTGCACGGGGCAGGCCACTTCAACTTCCTCTTCTGAGGGAGCACCAAGAGAGCTACATGCTCACCAGAACTTCATCAAGCAAAGAGATGAAAGAAAGGTGGCTCTTCTCTCTCTTTTGTTTGCTCTCAGTGCCCTGTGTCACAGGTAAGAGTGTCAGGGGGACACCTTGACTCAGTTTATGATGGAGGGTGGTGGATTAATGGGTCTCACTAAGGTGAGCTGTAGCTACTGGCAATGATTTTCTATTTCCTGATAACTTTCTAATAACCCTAGTTACAATGTGCAGATAGTAGGGATTAAATGGTGTGCCGACTAGCAGATTATTTAATTCAATATGCCTAACCTGCCAAAATAATCACTGGAATGAGCTCACTTGAAGTTAGGGCAATGTGTGCCCCTCTCAAATGGGCCAAAAGGAAAACTGCATTCAATGGGAAAATAAAAAATACCTCTCTGTCTCTGTCTTACATACCTGTGTATGCAGAGAGGAAGAATTTAAATAATTCAAGACAAGAGTAAATTGTACAGGTGCAACCCCTTAAACAGATTTTCCCTTCCTCTTCTCCACCTAGCCCTATGTGCCTAACATCTCGAGAAACAAGTTTGTCATTCAAGTAAAATACTCAGAAAAGTTGACTAAGGAGAGCTGCACCTCTGTCAGAGGGAATTTAAACCAAAAGCAGTCTGAGGAAAACTAAGAAAAAGGATGATGTTCACAAACCCCCACCCCTTCAAAATTCTGACCGTGATAAACACAAGAATAGTTATTACCAGCTAGGAAGAGCAATTTTGTAGGATACCAAATTTTCCAGTTAAGAAGGGAAAAACTGCATATATTTGACTAGCATAGAAGGATGCATCTCACAATCTGGCATAGGTTGCTCTTTCTACATCACTGAGGAAAACTGGTTCTTCAAATAAAAATAATTCATATGTGTATTCATAGAAAATAGAAAATCTCAAGTTCAAAGTAATAGAAGTCTCAAAACATGTTCATGTAAGAAAAAAATAGCAATTACATAAAAATTGGAATTGGGGTTTTTGTTTACCCTGAAGATGAAATCCTCACTGAAGTCCCTCAAAGGTGAAAGTGGAGGCCTCTGTGCCCTTTGTGGAGATCACCTAAATGTCTGGGAATTATTCTAAGAAATTTCACTTGGAGCACAGGTAGGCACTTATGGACATTATTTGGTTTTGAAAAATAAAATTTATATAAAGTGAGATTACTTATATTGAGAAGCTAGCAAAAAGTTAAGAACACTTTTGCACAAAATATTTTCAGTTAAAATAATCTAATGTGCTAGGCTACTAAGAAATAATGCAAATTAAAATGTTGTTTCTACATATATAACTTTTTCAACTTAATATAAATTCCTTAAGTGATCTTTCAGAGGCATTCTGTATATGATCCTTAGACCTAAGGCAGCATTAGCATGAATATGAGAGAAAAAATGCTGTGTGTCTTTTGTTTGATAATAAATCTTTGTAAGTCTTAGTCTTTGATTGCAAGATTCCTAATTGCTTTTTCCTTAACTTTTACTGATGAAAAACTTGTGGTGAAATCAGACTTTTCCTATAATAACAGTCTCCTTGGACTAACAAAAATAGTTTTAGTAATTTTTCTCACAGCACAAGGCTGTGAGACTTGTCATTCAGGTTTATTTTTATTTACCCTCTTGTATCATCACATTCTTTAGAATAAAAGATGAGCAGAACACATGCAGCAATGAAGCAGCAGAGATTAATGTTGGCCATGGCCATTCAGTAGCTTTGCTCTGCACACTCTAGTCTCCAGTGTCCATGTCACCCGTCAGTGGACAGGTACCAAATCAGAGCCAGCTCTGTGGGGATGTGTCACTCTGCCCTTGTGCCTTGACCCTGTCAAGCCAGAGCTGAGGGTGCTCAGGGTCCCTGCCTGGCTCCTGGCTGAGCTGGGGGAGCGTGGGGCACTCTGCAGCACAACTGAGGGTGCCCGAGCCCTGGTGGGGCACCCCTGGCTCAGCTGCCCCAGAGCTGTGTAGCACACACAGCACAGCAAATGTCAAAGCAAAGGAATTGGTACCTGGCTTTTTCATATAAAGAAGGTGAGCAGTGGGCACAAGTCTGTACCTAAGGACAACTGCACAATTCATTTTATTCTGTGGACCCTCATGTCCTTTTGGAAAAGGGACTTTTTGTGTACGGCTCTATGGGAGTGATTGATTACTCGTCTCACTGCAACAACCCCCTCCATAAATTATTCATCTCCTTGAATTTGTCAGTGCCCTGCATTCAGGGGTTTGGGGACTGCAAGGCTCCTACTCATAGGAAGGAGAAAGGGATATAAATCAATTCTACTACAACAGCAGCAAAACCAAGTGGCACAGGCTCCTGCTGAAAGCCCCTCATTTCATCGATCCATTACTCCTTTATATGGCACACTAAGGACTGCCACCTGCTTTATGGAATTAATTGAGGAAGAAACCACACACACCAGAGCAGCTTGCTCTGACACTGAGACAGACACTCATTTAGGACATGCAGGAGCTGTTTAATAACACAGAGAACAGCTTTCTCTGCTGAAGCTACAAAAGCAATGGGCAAGGGATGGTGCAGGGAATTAGCCAGTGGGAATAGCTTATTTGTTCTTGCAAAAAGAACTGGGGAATAACTGTGCCCAGCTTCTGCTTTATTTGTATTACTTGAAAGATTTTCATTTCCACAGAGGCCCTCAGAGCTCTCATTTCTCTCCCACGTGTGACAGAACCTCCCTGGCCTCTTCCAGACACACATGCATTTGCTCTCCCAGTTTTCTCTCTGCAGTCTGTACTGGTAGAGATTTACCCTAAAGCTTCTTGCCTGTGGTTACAGTAGTAGGGTCTTTATAGTTGTCTATGGCACCGAATCATGTCAAAGATGGATCAGGAAAAGCTTTGTTTAAACATTACTTGCACTGAAAATGGTCCTGTTTGTTTTTAAGGCCAGACTGCAGATGTCATTACCCAGAGGGAAGTGGTCCATGCTCTGCCAGGTGCTGATGTGACCCTGCTGTGCGTGTTCCCAAAACCACCCTCCACCCACATCATACAGACACAATGGTCCAAGACTGATGGCAGCCCATCTACCAAAATAGCTGTATTTCACCCCACCTATGGCACCCATTACTTCACGTTTTCTGAGGCTCCTTACAACTTCTCTGTGTCCTTCAGCACAAGGAGGTGCTGCGGTGGAGATGGCACAGGGTCCTTCTGTTTCACCAATCCAAGTGCCACCTCTGAATGCAATTGGTGGGCTCTGCATCTGGAAAATGTTACTGTGTCCCTTAGTGGGCAGTACGAATGCACTTTTGCTACTTACCCATATGGGACAAAGGCTGCAAAAATTCAACTTACTGTCAAGGCAGAAGGTAAGTGATTGCAAATGAGATTTTGCTGTCTCCTGACGGGGTGGGGGAAAGGATCAGGACAGATGAACACTTCCTGGTTGGTGATAGTGACTTGTTTGGGATTTACAGTGGTGCTGCTGAACGTTGCTTATACAGTTTACTATTTATCTAGCTGTTTATTTATCTCTTTAGTTGTTTTATCCAACTCGTGATTAGGAAACCTTATTTCTTTGGTGGAGTAAAAAGTTACATAGTAAAATGAAAAAAAGGTGGTGAGGTGGCAGTTTCTGCATTTTCATTTTGGAGAAACGTTGTGAAGGAGACTAGATGAGCAGGTCAGGGTATGGTGGGACTAAGGATGTTGGATCTTCAAACTATGTTGGATCTTCAAACCATGCTGTGCTGCTGCTGTGGGTGTGCAGCACTGGGCACCAGTGAAAGAGAAAGCACCCTTGTCTGATGGGGGCTGAGGGCTGGCATCTGCAGGGCATGCTGGGTGTTAGCTCCATGGAAGGATGTGTATCCCCACCGCCAAAAATACACTGGAGCAAAGCAGGGAATTGCTCAGGAGAATCACAGGAATGGAGATTTGACTGCTTGTCAGGCAAAAGGAAGCTGGAAAGCAGCACGACTGCTCTCGGTAAGTAAGCCTCAGGGGAGAGTGTGAACTCCAGCGAGGATATTTAAATTATCCTGGTAAAGGAACAAATTTATTTAAATCAGATGAGAATGGATTTGACAACAAATTAAACAACAGTGGCAACTGTCAGTGTAGCAACTTTGGGCACAGTTATTTAGTGTCAGCAGTGAGGGCAAAAGCCCAAACTGCTGGGAAGATGGAACTTGGCGGGGGTGTTGAGCAAGCTTGTTGTTGTGCACATGGAGAACTGGATTTGATAACCCCAGAAACCTCTTTCTGACCCAGGTTTCTGCTAACAACTCAAGAAGGATTAGAGTAAATGCAACAAGCCTGGCACTGTTTCAGTTCAGAGCTGCAAGGCCAACATGCTGTAGACATATCAGGCATTCAAGTGTTAGGAGCAGGGTGGGTGCAGATTATTTTAGGGGTATTTTGGTGTGCTCCCACTGCCCTTTCACCTACATCTCAAGGCCAGACTGGTAGTCCCCAAGCTGGACCATGTTGCTTCTGTAGCAAGAGGAGGTCCTGTGTAAGACTCATACTCAGGGATGTTTAACACTGATGGATCCTGCATGGAAGTGGCTCCAAGCATTTTTCTTGGTTCTGTTATCCTGGAGACTCACCTGGGACAAGCCTGCAGCACCTGCCTGCCCTGATGAGCTCGCAGAGGCAAAGTGAGAGCCAGCAGCTCTGCCCAGCTCACAGAGGATGGGTGCGTTTAAACAGTACACACTGAGTAATTGTGTTTTTAAGGCCAGACAAAGCTGAAGCTGCCACTCTGCAGCAGAGGGGGGTGTGCTGTGGTAGGCTGCCATTTTGGAGTTTCCTTGTGCTCTACAGGGCAGAGGGATCAAGGGGAGTGCAGTGAGGTACAAACCATGCTAGTAACCCTATGAAACCCTCCCACATTTCTGTTCTTCATGCAAAGTTTCTCTGTCTCTTGCTTGGTGCAGTAACTGTGCTAATCAAGCATTGCTTCTTTTCTCTTGCCCTTGGTTGATACAGACAGGTTTGATTGCTGTCTAGAGTGTGGGCAGCTCTTGTTCATATCAGCATCACTGTGGCTTTTTTCAGTAACTACGAGATGTAGCAAGCTGTGCTACTGATGACTGCTTGCTAGAGAGAACTAAAAGGTGGAGTTTGCTACCTTTCGCAGGTTTGTGATTTAAGGTAAACATTTCTTTTGTAATGAACCACTTTGACTCAAAAGAAGGCAAAAAAACTTAATCCAGCCTGTGAGCGGGATGGGTAAAGGTGATAGTCTATGATGAAGTACAGTTTTCATTTACATCAAAATGAAGTGAATCTAGATGCATTCAACTTGTAAAAAGCTCACAGAGCAGCAGATGTCCTATGTCCTTCATAGGACAGACAGACACACACACACACAGGACTTTAGCCAACAGGCTGTTAAAGGAGATGGGAATCAGAAATGAGAGGGGGAAGCAAGCAGCTGGGACATGTGACTGTGAGAGTAGGCAGAAGCTGTTTCCAGACTGAACTCTTGGGATGATTACTCATCTCCAGGCTTGTTGTATTCTGCACAGAACTTTTGCATGGTGGTTTGTCCCAGCAAAATCCTCTGTACAGTTTTGTTCCTGGAGAAACTATAGATTTGCTTTGTCCTTTCTTTATCCTCTCTGCACTGTCCAGCACCATCAGGGCTTCTGTACTCTGTCCTGCTGCGAGAGCTGGCTCCTCAGGTTTTTCACTCTCAGGGACAGTGGGGGAAAGCTGCTTCTGCTGCTGGCTGTCCTGGGCACAGCTCAGGGCACTGCCTTTCTTCATGTCTCTGTGGCGCAGGCTGTGTGCTGGCACCACTGCTCTGTGCTTAGGTGCCAGGTACAAAGGAAGTTACAGTCACCAGAAAGTCCCCATTGACAAATAACATGGCAGTCTGGGAGAGCTGGATATTCACACACCCCTCAAGACAGGAAATAAATGAAATACATATCTGTTCTATCTCAACATGCATGCCAGAGCTACCAGGGGAGCAGAGGTGAGGACTTTCACTGTGGTGTGTGCTGGTGCCTTGGCTCCAAGGAAGAGGGAGGGCAGGTCTGAGGACAGGGAGGATGGCAGGATGTGTCACACACAGGATGTGGTCGGAGAGGTCAGTGCTGACCACGGCACTCAGCATCTCCCACCCATTACCACTGCTCTTCCTGATTAAATACACACTCACAGACCCAATATCTGGACCACAGCAGTGCACTGTTCACTGCACCACTCTGCCCCGCCTCCACAGCTGGATGGAGGCCTGGATTGAGCATGGGTAGGGTAGGAGATGGTGAAATGGCTTTTGAAATGGATGAGAGAGAAAAGAGTGACGAGTTTTCTAGTAGTGGGCAGGTTGGAGAATAACAAAAGGAACACTTACACTGAAAAACAGGGTTAATCTTAACCTGACATCACTGAATAGCTTGCTTAGTGAAAAGAAGGTCTGCAGATATCTTCAGAGAAAAGGAAATAGAGGTGCACAAAATTGATGTGAAGGTTTATTGCCACAGAAAAAAAAAAAATGTAAGATAAAAATTGAAGCTTCAAATAATTCTCAGCTCTGAAAGGAGACATCGTGATCCTGCAGTTAAGAAAAGCTTTTTTAAGAATTGTCAAAAAATTCAGGTAACGCTGTGAATTGAGTCATGAAACTGCAACGAGAATCAGATTCAGGGCTTTCATTTAAAAAATGTGTCTAAGGGTAATGGTTAAAAATCACAGTTCCCTTCTAAATCAAAAAGTGCCTGTTCCTTGTGATGCCTGGAGAAGGCTGGCCTAGAACAGAGGCTAGGCAGAGTTAAGAATAGCAGGTATTTATTGAAAGGCCTTAAAGGATACACCTTGGGCAGTACAAGAGCCTGGCCAGGGCTACACCCAAGATGGACCTAAAAATGGTCACAAAATGGACAACTGGTCACGAGGTCTCACATTTTTATAAGTTATGGTCCATCTACATATCAGGGTTAATTGTCCAATCACTGCTTCAGGTTATGAAGTCCCATTGTTCTTGTTTTCTCTCTTCAGTCCACTGCTGCTTAGGCTTTTGGGCCTGAAACTTGTAACAATTGTCCTTGGTATCAAACTGGAAAAGGAATTGTTTTCTCTACCTACTCTGTGAAGGAAGCTCACTAACACTTAACATGAAGTTTAAAATTACACACCTAGGCACCACAGAATATGAAAAATATAAAAGTTAAAACTTAATACATCACTTGACTAGAAGACTAGTCAGCATTGGTTTTCAAAGCACAACAAACATCATGTTTCTGATTTTCCTTCTTGGGTTTTGTTGTTGTTCCAATAACAAAAGAGGAGAGGCATTACCAGAAGAAAGTGTGGTTTAAAGCAGACTTTAGAAATTCTATGCCTCGAGGACGCGACCTTAGAAAATTTGTCCACTTATCCTTTGAAATGGCTAGTGGTGAGTATTTTTCATCTCAGATATAAAGTTCAGAAAGAACTACAGGGTATTTTTGCAGATTGAAATGAAAATGTTCTACTCTACTGTGTCCTGCCTGCAGAATTTGCTAAAAAACTTATCAGTCATATTGGACTGTGGTAATAAAGGGGAAAGTATAGGTTGTATAGGGTTGGAAAATATACACTGCAAATGATAGATGATAAAGAAACAAAGAGGAAAAATTCCATCTTAATTGCTTTGAATTTTTCAGGAGCACATACAGAGCAGGTCTAGGGATAGTGGTTAATATAATAAAACTAAAATATTTCTTGTATTGGATTTCCAGCAAGTTTTTCTGTAGTGAAACTTCAGTATCTGAAAAATACATGGTTACTGTGTAGGGTAGTGAGATATCAGGCTGCTTTGACATAGAAAAGGAAGGTAATGGCTAGTGGGTTTGGTTTTGTGAACCTCTGTGTCACAGATGCCACAGAAAACATGCAAACCCAGTTATGAAGGTAACCACATGAAAAACTATTTTTAAGCAATTTTCTGTCAGCTATGAAGCTTGCTGTATTTTTGTTCTTTATCTCACTTTCTGGATAAATATTTATATTCATGTTCTAACGTAACCTTTTAGCATTAATTTCAGCGTGTAGAGATAAGTATCAGTGAGCAGTGTCCTTGAGCTTTGCCTGCTCATTTATATATGTTGTCACTGAAAAGCTGTAACTGTTGAGGATTTCCTTAAAGGTGACTTTCAAATAGTTTAGGTTTTTAACCTTCTGTCCTGGTTCATTATCTATTTAGATCTCCCTCATGAGGGTCATTCTTAACAATAAAATTTAATTTTTTTTTGTAGGAAACACCCTTACCTTTACTACATCAGTTTTGACAGTTCACTCCACAAAGTAGCAGAGGAAAGGGAAAAAAAACAAAAAAAACCCCAACACATAAACCAACACAATGATAGATGTGGGTTGCCATGTACCATACAGAGTAAAGCTTGCAAATATGTTCTGAGGCACAGATGTCCTGGACATGCTGGCTGTACTTATAGCCAAGGGTGGCTGCCACACAGACAATGAGAGAGATAAATTTTAGTCATTATTATCAGGTTTTTCTACTTAAAATTCTAAAAGAGCAAAGTTTTCCTTGAAATTTCAGTTGTATTTAATATGTATGGGATGTTCAGCATAACTTAAAGACTGGTGCAGTGAGAAAGCACCTCTGTTGCTCTCTCTGCAGGCTACAGAGATCAGGACTCAAAAGACACAGCTATTTATTCCATATTTTATTGTCAAGATGATGACTGCTCATGGTATTGAAGCTCTGAGAGAGAATATATTTGGGAAAAAAACCTCAAATGTAGCAGATGTCCACTTACTGCTACACAATGTGCAAGGGAAGCTTTTCATACTGGGAATATGGCTTACAAAAATATTTCTCTGTGTATGTGTGTCTGGACTTGACAATTTTGTGAGTTTTTCTATACATGGGGTGAAAATGGGAGGAAAGAGGAACTTGTGACCAAGGAGCCCTCTTGTCCTGCTGTGTACAGGAAGAGCAGCGTGCTGTACAGGCAAAGAGTCCTCCTGGGTTTGAATAACATCCTAAAGGTTTTCCCCACCAAAATCACTGATGATGGCACTGCCATGTGCTGTACCACCCAGAGAGAGTCCAGAAGAGCAGCACCACTGTGAAAGTATTTGGTAAGGGGCTTATGCCAACAGCCTGCTGCCTTGCACTTGGACAGGTGAAACTCCTGTCTGGTTCTGAAGCCAATAACTTCTGACAGACACTGGGTTTTTTTGAATATAAATATATTTACCTTGTTACTTTTTCAGCTGCGATGACCTAAAATGTTAGTAAATAACCCTGGAGTTCTTAGAAGAATTTGAGTCCATTCTTTCAGTTTCTGGCAGGAAAAAATAGTAAATTCATTGCACATACATCAGTCTCACTGCCATGCACATGGCAAGAATCTTCCCTGATGTGTAGCTTATGTTGGGATTTTGTGGGTTACAGGGAAGCACACTGGTCATCAAGATTTCTGTGTCCCAATGGCCATGCTGTCTGTGGTTAGGAAATCATGGCCAAAATTCAGTAAACAGTTTGGGACTGCAGTTGTAGCAAAATCACATCCTCAAAGGCATGTGAAATTCAGCTGCCAAAGGCTCTGGCTCTGGAAATGAGGGTCCTGTTGGGGGTCTCAGATTGGTCAGGAGTGGCAGAACCTGAGTACTGCAAACATGTGAGCTGGCATTTCATTCGTAAGCTTTCCCCATCTTTAGTTACTTGCCTTGTTCCCTTTCAAGTGTCTTAGGACCTGCTCTACAATCACTAAGGTACAACTGAATCAGAAAATTGCTGCCCACTTGAAAACCAGGCTTTGTTTTCTCTTCAGAGATCAGTTTGTCTGGAAAACATATTTCCAAAGCTCCAGAAGTAAATGAGTGTTAAAGACTGGGCCTGTCAACAGTCCTTTGACTGTAGCTGATTGTCCAAGGAAGCCCACAGCTTGAGGATGGCATGGCCATTCAAGGCTGATGTTCTGAATTCAAAGAAAGGTTCAACAGGGAGCAGCTAAAAAGAAAATCAAAATGTGTCTAGGGACTGTTGGTCACTGGTGTAAAAGAAATAAAAATAGAAGTTAATGATCTGAAACCTACTCTTGCATTTGCATGATTCAGACACCTTTTAAAATCAACATTTCTCAAATAGCAACAGTGTTACCTGGGTAATCATTCAAGGATACTAATATACCAGAACAAACTCTCTTCCATCACTGCTGATGCTTTTCCCTAGATTTGTGTGTCTCTTACTAAAAGGTTGTTTATTTGGCTTTTTCTCAGAATTACCGCAAGATTGTGTGCTTAGCTGTGTATGAACCCAATCAAAATATCAGTACAGCAGGGTAGAGAGGCAAACTAGAGAGAGCAGCTGTGTCCTTGGTGGTGAACAGTCTGCATTTCCCAGTAAGTGCTGGCTGGCTTGGACCAGGGTGCTGTTCCACCAGCCCCTCTCACAGGGCTCCCAAGGGCAGAGCTGGGTGCAGGGGCTCCCTGAGAGCCCCGAGGTTTGCAGTGGGTGCTGAGGAAAGTCTCTCAGACCTCAGGTAAGTAAAGTCCACCAGTCAGAGGAAATGTGCACTTGTGCTCCTAACCCTTTCATGTCTGAATTTTGCAGGTGAAATAACTATTTTGCATCCTGTCTCACTCTTTCCTATTACCATTTGCTGAAGTCATGCCCCTTATGATTGCACCATCCCAGCCTTTCTCCATTTATTCTCTTGTGCTGCAGCAGGAGGGGACACCTAGAGCAGAGGGCTTAGGGCCTGTCCCAAGCCAGTCCTGGCAGAGACACTGCCCAGGATGATCCAGCACTCTCTAGATGATATGAGGGGACAAAGAACCCTTTCAGATGGCAGCACCTCTCTTGCTCCTTCTGCTGAGCAGAGAATAAAGAAATGAATATTTGTGTTCTGGCAGTTAGATCCAGCCTCAAATGGGTGGGACAGAACCTGAAGATAGTGTATGTAAACAAAATCAACAGTACCTTATGTTGGTTATATCTGTCATCCTGGCCATCAGCAAGGACACAGATAGGGAAAAAAGGCCAGTTGAAACCTGAGGAAGTTTTCCCATCTTGGCAAGCCAGCATCTCCACTGTCACCCAAACACTCATGCAATTGACCCCCTCAGGCTGGGTGGCTTAAAAGTAGGGCAAGAAGGGCAGGCAGCTATTGCAGCACAGAGCTGCAATGGACAGGAGGAGAGGGTGCCTGTGGGAAACTCCTCATGAAGGATCCCTCTGAAAAACACTTCAGGCAGGGCTAAACACAGCAGAGACAGGACAAGTCTCAGGGGTGCTCCCTCACAGTTGCTTGAGGTGGCCCAAGTGGGGCTGAGGATTGGACCAGAAATGATGGAGAAGGCATGAAAAGATCTCTCAAGGAAGTTGAGAGTCTTGGTATACTGGGTAAAAACAGACATTCAATCAAGATAGCTTTTCTTAAGAGGGTGCTTTTGGATTGAAATACTTCAAGATATTTCTCTTCTAGAATAGAGATCTTTTAGATACAAGTTTCTGTGAAAAGGTATGGCCTTTTCATGTCTAGCTTTGCCAAATATTGATTTCTCCTTTTTGTAAGAATAAAAGCTCAGCAGCAGAAACTACTGAACTAAATATTGAATTTCTGCTAGATCCAAAACATTGGTAAATATCCTAGCAAGACAAATGGATGTCAAAGTGTTAACAGGGGCTGAGATGTTAATTGGAAAACATCTATTAGACCATTCAGAGCTATGCATGAGAGCTGCCTGCCAGAACAGCTACCCAGGAAACACATCTGAGAAAGCAGCGCTTAATACAGGTGTGGAACATTCTCGTCAAAAAAACAAAAGGAAGAGCATGCACTAGACATGATTTAGCCTCCCACCCAACTTCTGCAGGGATTAGTAGATCCAGTTTACCAGACTTTTCCCTGTATCTGAAAAAGTCTGTCTTCTGCCAGCTCCCAACTACCATCTGTATGATTTTGGAAAAGAGGAAAGAATGAAATCTTAGAACACTCATTTCCTGAGAAGAAGAATCTATAACCCCTGCCCCAACCCACCCTCCAAAAAAGCAGAAAAACCCAAAACCCAGAAGGGATTTAAAAACCAGGAAATTCCACTCAAAAAAAATACCATAGGTCCAGAAAACTATAAGGCCATGAAAATTAAATGTAAGTCATGCCCAGGCAGAATCCATCAGTAACATCAGGAAGAAAAGTGGAAATTAAAAATAAAGTTAGGAGAGTCCTTGGTGGCTTAGCTGTATAAAACAACAGGGAAACCTGAAAAGTTCACCTCATGGGGGAATGTAATTAACTGAGGTGGTCCTATATCAATCAACATGAAAAATTAGGAAAAATTAAGAAAAAATTATTTTAACAGTAGAGATTAAAGCAAGGTTTAGGTTGGAAAGATAAAGAATTCTGATCTCCTAAGTAATTCAGTGTGGGAACCAGATCATCTGGGAAAGATCATGCCCTGGGCCGGGTTCCTGGATGTAGGGAATAAACCTGAAGCCCTTGGGAGGCAGGGTGCTTGGGAGATGCTGATGGAGTCTTCCTGCATTAGACTTTTAAGGTCAAAACCCTGTCCTGTGTTTGTGATCGGACCTTTGCCCTCAGATACTCCTTTGTACAGCTGGGTTAATCATGCCCCAGGTCTTTGGATGCAGCCCCTCAGACAGTGCAGTCTCTATGAACATTAAAATCTATCTTTGGCACTCCATCGTACCTGTCTCTTTATTTTTGCCACACCGCCCGGCCGGGCCGGTCCCAGGTCACAGAGAGCCAACTGTGACAATTCATGGAGAGCACTTCTTTCCAGTCCAGATTCAGGCTCAGAAAGGGCCAGAAGCCAAATTTATCTGAGGCTTTTGAAATCTGTTATATATTTACAGTTTCAATAGTCCTTACTTTACAAGTCCATCAATACTGTTCCAAACCAGGCATCCCAATGGCTAATTTAGAAATGTAGTTTAGAGAGGCTTACAGTACCTGATTGCTTTATACAGTCAGCTGTGCCCAGAACCAAAATGCTGCAAAACCAGAAGAAAACAGTTTTTTGTTTCATGTGGATGTGGTCATCAGTGCCCTGCTGCTCTGCTGTGAGGGCAGGCTTGGGGCTTCCTGGCAAGGCAGGAAACATCTGTGGTGGACACTGTCACGCATCTGTCCAGGCAACAGCAGGAGGGTAGCTGGCACCCAAAATCAATCTGCATTTTGGGGGATAGCTAAAGCCTTTGGAGATACCTTTGGCAAGCACACAGAGGAGCCAGCAGCTGGGGTGTGTTTGATTTCATGGGGCTAGGAAGGGTGTCTCTGCTGCCAAAGCTGTGACTGCAGGATGGTTTCAGTTTGTTTCCCCAGCAAAGCCACCCAAACCTAGCTGGGGTAGGCGGTGAAACGCATCCTGAATCCTGCGGCAATAGCTGCTGATACAGTCTTGTAAACCACTTCCTTGACCTCAAATTGCAGCTGTGCACACTTTTATCTTGCTTGACTTATGGCTGGAGGTAGGATTTAATTTCCACTCTTCGTATGAAACAAGGCTGTTAAGTGTTATTAGAAGCTGTTACTGTGATCTGCGGTGTCCATTTCACTAATACATTTATGTTTGCTTTCCAGCTTACCCTGAGATCTTCATTAGCCTGCAGGAGGGCTCAGCCAGCATTTCACAGAAGGTGAGCAATTTTGGAGCAAAGAGCGATGCCTGTGACTGTCACCATGCCACCCCAGCAGGGCCAGGCAAGCTGAGCTGAATCTGGCATAGGAGGGACCTCCAAACTGAGCTCACAGGGCAGCAGGCAAGGCATGGAGTTAACATGAGGTGCTCGTGCCCTTTCCTCTAAGCAACTCCCACCCCTCAGCAGTGAGCACAAACCAGAGCTAGCTAAGGACTTCTCAGTTGTGTGGGCCTCTCTTCTAGTTTTGGTAATGGTGAAACCTAAAAGTCTGCTGAATTGCACTGGCCATGCTTGGCACAAAACGTATTTATGGCTCATATGGCTGACTAGCAAACCTCTCTGGCTATTAGCTATGGTGCTTTGCTTCCAGCTCCATCTCTCCAAGTTAAAGCTTTTGATCTGAAAGTATCTCAAATCAAGAAGTTTTTACTTGGAAACAGAGCTTGTGGGCAGGCAGAACCTTGTACTATCCATAACCACCCACACAATCCATGAGTCATTTGCTTCTGCAAACTGGTATGATTTTCCTGGTGACCTATTTCTGGGTGTGGTGTTAGACCTTGCAGACTTTTGTCTGCATTGTCCTGCTGAACAGAGCAAGGGGTGCTGCTATCACAGGACTGGCCAATAGAAACTAGCCCAAGAGCCTCTGTCTGTTCTTCACCTCCAAACAAACACTGACTTCTTTACTTCACTTTTCTGCCTTTTTTTGCAGGGCTTAGATCTAGTGATGATATTGGATTTGTATTTCTTCATAGGAAGAATTTATAAAGTAATATTCCATAGAAGTGCCTGAAAAATAAGGGAATAATGAAGAGGAAAATAGGAGAAAGCAATTGCACTACAAGCTCAGGTGTTGTTTACCATGGCAGGGAAAGAGTTTCAGCTGGATAGTTTCAGTCTTCCTACTGAATGCTTGATTTCTGCTGGCTTCAATACATCAAGCTTGCTTTCAGCTAAATGTGGGAACCATTTTCTTTAAATGAGGGAGCAAGAGAGGTTTGTGCTGCATGAGTAGCACATGTTTTTTTCTTCTGTTGAAAAGAACAAGGCCATTTCTCTTCTGACAGTGTTTAGTACTTAGCAGTGTCATAACCTGCTAAATAAACATACTTGGGAACGTCTAGGCAGCGTGAGGATGAGACCTCTCACCCTGCTAGTGCCCAACTCTTCATCTAGCCTTGATATTGAGGTCCTGCCCATCTATTGTTTGCTGGGAAATTAAACAGAGCACAAGCACAGATCTTTGGAACAACTGGCATAGAATGAGGGCTACTGCATCTAAAGTATCAATTCCTTGTGATTTCTGGAAATCTCTTACATATTATGTCTACTAGAAAGGTCTGCTAGAAATTTTGTAAATTCAACATATTGTGCTAGGCAGTGCTTTTCATGCCAATTGTCTCTTTATCTGCCTAATGAAGAAAGGATTTACATGGCAATTAGAAAGTCTCATTCTCCTCACACACACTGTGCCCTTTACAAATTCCAGTGTTTTTCCATGTGAGTGTTTGTTGCTGTCAGCAGGAGTTTGGAGGTCCCTCTACATCTCTCCAGCCACAGCACAGGACTGGAGGGGGTTGGAGTCCTGACACCCAGGGCAACAACCCTGGGCTCTCATTCAACAGTGTCTGCAGTCAGAAAAATGAAGGGAGTGGGAAAGAAACACAATAAAGAGGAAGCAAGTGCTTCCTTCCAGAGCAGGATTGTGAGTAAACAAGTACTGTCTATATAGGAGTTTGGGAGCTGGCAGCCAGGAGGGAAATGTCAGAGGCTCACCCAACATGTGTACATATATGTGTGTGTATATATATATATGTAAGCTAACCACTGCCTTGTGCTGCCCCACAGCCCAATGTGAGCTGTGTTGTGAGGAAGGCGTTTCACAAGCCAAGCCTTCTGTGGTACATGGACAGAGCGCGCCTGATGGAGAAGCCTGGAGGTAAAGCAACCTGCCCATGGGGAAACAGCAGGAGTGGTCCCCAGGGAAAATCATGACTGGTATCCACTCCTGCCACAGGGAACCTGTAGGTGTCTATCTGGCTAAAGAGGGGAGCACCAGGCCTCCTCAAAAGAAACAGGAGGCAAATGGCTGTGACCAGAGCCCCCTGCCAGAGATGGGAACTATGGTTTGGCATGACCACACCATTCTTGCCAAATCTTTGACAGTGTCTCAGCAAAGAAACCTGTGGCTATATGAGCCTGCTTTCCACAACCAGTATTTTGCACAGCTCTGACTTAAGAGTTTGGAGAGTAACAAGAGGGTCTTCTCTTTTTTTTTCTCTCCCTAAGAAATTTCTGTGGTACAAGAAGACTTGCAAGACAGTGAAGGTTTCTATGAGTTGAGATCAACACTGATGCTACAAGGGACCCATGAGACACATAAGACATTCTCATGTGTGTGTCTGTTTTCCTTTCTGGGAAATGAAACAAGGAATATTTCATCAGAAGAAATATTTGTTTCCTTTGGTAGGTTTGTCATAGATGGGACACACCTAAAATGTTAAGAACAACAAACACATGTATTCTCTTGTTATTTAAAATGTTGAAGAAATGCCAGCACTATAGAAGCTTTATTGTACAAGTTCATCATGCAGCTTGAACTCTCTGGCAGGTTTTATGGCTCAAATCTTTGCTCAAGCCTCTGAATGAGCTAAGAAACTCCTGCTCAAGCAGAAGACACTCGTTTGTTTAGGCAGAATCTTGCTGTACTTCCCATACCCAAAAATACTCTAGCATAGCCACATGGCACCAGTGAGCTATTATAATCATGTGTTTCTCACAGAGCACTTGTGGCTCCCTGGGAAATCAAATCCTCAGACTCAGGGCTATGTTATACACCTTCAGTAAAACATGCAAAAGACTGCACCTCTGTGGATAGTGGAGAAACTCCCCTATAACCTGTACTTTAAGAATTAGCTACATGACTGGGGAAGTGGGGAGAAATACTGTCCTGTATTTTTGGTGAAAGCAGGCAACTTGGCAGTACAGTTTTCAGCACCTCTGAGGATGCAGGGTGACTGGTGAGGGCAGACAGATTTCCTTCAGCACCCTCCTGTGCATGTCTCCTCTTCAGGTGCAAATGCATATTTATACCTTTTTAATTTTTTTTTTTGATGTATGCTCCCTGCTGCACAGACAATACAACTGAGCTGCTGACCCCTTAACAGCATCTGGGGGCACATCACCTGCTGTGGCAACTACTTGCAGCTCAGCTGGGTTCTCTTGTGGTTGTGTATATTCCTATTGATATGTTTTTCCACAAAGTAAGGCTGCAGCAAAAGCCACAGCTTACTCCTCTGGAAACATAGCTTCAGAGGGAAGGGAGATAAATCATATTTTTTTTTTCTCAAAAATGACTCATTTCCCTCAATTTGCAGTTTTCTAGAAATGTATTCACATCGAAGAGCTGTCAATTAAAGCAGTCTATGTTCTTGCCTGCAGGCTATGCCAAGATAGATCCACTCTGTATAAAAATGTTAAAGTATTTAGATGTGACAGAAAGGAAAGAATTAAATTAATTCTCATCCATACCTTCTGCGAAGGTGCATAGTATGACACAAGCCCAAACTAAATTTTCAGCCTTTATAACTGCTTTTAAGAACTGCTTTAATCTTTCTTTTTTTTTTCCTTCACAGGCAATAAGTCTGATGAAGCCTCAAATGAAATTTTTACTACCACAGTTTCAGATGGTAGGATAAATTAGAGAATAAAATAATTTAAGTTGTGTTTGAGGTGCATTTCTAAAGTCCTAAAGCTGTTGTAGCACTTACTACTCTAAATGGGTAGTAAGGAATCCCTTTCTGCAGCTTTGACTTCAGAGAAAATACTATAAAACAATATTTTGGTGATGTAATCTATTATAATTAAGACCAAGCATAATTAAACTCCAGCCTGGAGGGGCACTTAATGTTATTTCTGATGCTTCAGCTGGCATTCGAATATGGCTCTTTCAGTACTGAACTAATAATTAAAAGTAACAGCCCTGTTAATGGCTCTACCTTCTGCTTAAGTACAGAGCCAAAATCCTCAACACTTTCGTGATGTTAAAGAACTGATAGGATGTTTCTTAATTTGTGTAAATTTGGTAAATCCCTGCTCTTCCCCTGCAAGTTTGCCTTACTATCAGCTTATTGCAGACAGATAAATGTTCTCTCCACACCTCAGCTGAAGCCCTTTGGAAACATCTCTCCTGGAGCAGTTTGCTTTGCTCTGCTCTGCATGGGAGGCAGCTGCATTTTAGCAGGGGGTTACATGAGTGTGTCAGAGAAATGCTGTAAGGAAATGGCATGAAAAAGTATGGGTTTTGTGGGGCAAAAACTTCTGCAAGCGCAGGTTGTAGCAGGCCCTGGAGGCTCAGCCAATACCCCATTGGCACCAGAAAACCATCCCAGATACTGGGGGGGCCTGAAAGAGGCAGACTTTTTCCTCTGCAAGGTGAGCTCTCAAAGGAAGCCTAGCAGCTTGCATCAGGCCACCCCCTGCTTCACCTTGCACGCTCTGCAGAACCCTCCAGGAGCCAGGCACATCTCAAAGAGCCTCACTGCTCTGGTCTTCACACCTGCTGCACCTTTGGTAAGGAGGCCTTTATGTCAGCCAGCCGCTGGGAAATCCCTGTTAGGGCAGGCAAGGCTAGGCTGAAATGCAAATGGCAGAGCAGCAGTCCAAGTGTCAGCACAGAAAAGCAGCTGGAGAGCAGCTGGGTTACCTGCCTGTGCTAACACCCAGCCTGCAGTCCCACCCAACACCCCCACACGTGCCTGACCAGGCAGAGGCACCGTCTGGCTGCCTTCCCAGACCTGTTTTTCTAATGAAGTGTGGGAGATTTAATAGATCACTTCCTTCATGGACCTCTTTGGGGGACACAATCCATCCTCCTGGCCTACTCAGGGAGTACTTCTCCTCTCCTGCTAGGAAAAAAAAAAAAAGAAAGAAAACAGACATCTCAGGACATATATGCTGCTTGGGCAGGATGGTGTCTTTGCTGAGCTAGCCTGTGTGGTTAACAGTTTTTAATTAGAAAGAATAATTCCCCCTCCTCTTCTTGAGAACTCAGTGAGCACTTTTTGTCAGTTTTCAAGCAAGGCAAGCACCCTGGTCAGAGCCAGCACGGTGGCTCTCCTTGGCCACACGGACCATAACCCACAGCACCAATGTGATGGATGGCGAATATGGCGTTTATTGCAGGGGAATTTAACATTTTATAACCTAGGGTCATTGTGTTACTCCCATCTGCTTTTGTCACTGTTAGGTGCTATTGGCTAATTGCAGGAGGCTTTACTATCATAACAGAGAGGGGGGGATTTACTAACTTTCCATAACATCCCGAAATCTTCTGAACCGCCAGACCTTAAACTACAACAACATTTCAGTGCAGGGTGTCTCTGAAATTTCCTCCCAGAGTTGCAGCCTCTGAAGTGCCTCATGGATGAAACTGTGCAGCTGCCACCACCAGGTCATAAATGTTATTTCAGTGTCTGTGCTAATACGGTACACCTCTCTGTATGGAATAAACCCATGTGATTCATTTCTGGGTTTTAAGTTGAGGTGCCAGCGGCTCCAAAGTATTTTCCCCCAAAACCTTTGTTTCCCTAGGGATTTCTCAGCGCAGTGACCTCAGGTACTGCATGTTTCCTTTTGGACTACTTGGCTGAGCTGTGCATGGAAAGATTATTTGGAAATTTGGTGTGATACACTTTCTTGCTCCGGAACCTTTCAATCACCCACTTTCCTAAAGCAGAATAAACAGTTTTCTCATGCTGAATGTTAGCTTTGATTTGTTATAAGCTTTGATAATTCAACACTTACATCACCTGTCATGGCAGCCTCAGGTAAGGGGAAAAAATACTTTATTACTTACTCAATATATGTAGGTTCTCTACTTGACCACTGCCTAAATGTCATGCAGACAGAGTCAGAGGTGTGACAGGCAAAGGTCAGTGTGCTCTGTACTGACAGCACCAATGTGCTGCTGCTTGGGAATTTGTGAGGTTACCCAAGCTGAGATCTGACAGAAATCTTGCTAAAACTGCCATGTTAGGACAGCACGTAAAATGGCATGCTGATTATATATCATCCTTATGTATTTTTATAAAATGGAATAATATGCCTATAAAACTGTAAATTAATTTGTCCTATTGTGACAGAGAGGTGCATGTGATAGAAAAGTTAAAGTCATCACTTTTCCTCGACCCAACAGCAGGGCATCATTCCCATTCATTAATTATATAACTGACTGTGTTTTACCAGAACATGGATATGGATAATTACATAAAGCTATCTGCATCAATTGAGAGGAAAACTTGCAAGAGCAGGTGATCTCCTGGGCTGACATGGCTGTGGCCTGTGCTCATGGACCATTTCTGGCAAGGCCCTGGCACAGCTGGGGATCACCACATCCAAGTGCACGGTCTAGCCCCAGCAGTCAAACTGAACCCTGTGTATAAAAGCACAAGTAAGCAATGTCTGCAGCCAGCCAGCAGGAAAGGGTCAGCATTGGTAACATCAGCTACCTGCAAGTGCCCACTGGAGTTGAGAAATGTGTTTTGAGCATTTAGCCTTAACTCCCACAGCAGGATTTCTGCTGCACTGTCTGCATTTACCCAACAGCTACCGCAAGCTCTTTGATCTAGGTTGTTTTGTGATTTATTAACATTATTTTCTAAAGAATCTATTGACTAAATGTGATACTATGAAAACTGTCTTTAGCGCACCAGTTGACATCTGTGGCCTCTCTGGATTTCACAAGTCAAGCAAATTTGGCTCCTGCTTCCACAACACAAGGTAATCAATTGAATCAAACTGTTTTCTCTATTGCTTCAACAATGTAGAAGTAAGACACATAAACACAATAACCATCTTACTTTGTTTGAAGCAAGAAATTTAATGTCCATTGAAGTTCTTTTCCTAGTGCTTTACACTAGGAAGTATACTAACCACTATCAGTGTAACCACACTTCAGGAATAAATATATGAGAAAATACTATCTTGATTTTATCTTTTTTAATGCTCTGGTTAGGATACATTCACTAATTTTGGTAACTGAACAGACACTGAGTGTTATTAGTGTTTACAAAGAAGTTAATTAGTGTTATGATAGTGTTTACAAATAATACCTATTGTGTTTGTTAAATATCGTACCTAAATAGAATACTGGAGGCTTTGGTCTGCCCCAGAAGAGTGCTCTTTGGGAGCTGGATCACTCAACATAAAGCTCAGGTGCTTGCAGAGGCTTGACTGAGATATGCCAAGGCAGTGTCGTGGTTTTAAACCAGTAATTAACAAAAAGGGGAAAAAAGGAATTATTTATTTCTTGCTGTGAGATATGGATTAAAATAAGAGCAAACCAGGCATAAAACTTAAAAGGAATAAAGAAGAGTTTATTGACAAACTACAAGAATAAGAACACCAGAATAAACTTTTAGAAAAAACCTTTTCATTTCTCACTGCTCACTATTCTTTTGTTTACATGACAACAGAGACAAAAACTGTATAATTTTGATGGTTTAAACAGTTCTAATTCTTTCCATAGTCTTTTCCTCAGTTTCTGTAGAGAAACAGAAGTTCCTTTCTGTTAATTTATGGAGTTTGTCACAAGAAAACTATTTTTGTTATAGTTTCTCGTTTCTCTGATATCAGCTGCTCAGAGCTACTGTTATTAAAGCCCACCCCTCCCATTCTACATCACTGAAAATGTGTTATGGGTCATGAGTTTGAAGATAGCATTTTTAAGGATAAGTTAGTCAAAGGCAAAAAAAGTATTCTTCATCTGCTTCTGTGAGCTTCACTAAGAAACAGTTTTTCTCATTGCCTCTCAAGGCTTCAAATTTCTCAGCACTTCACTATACCACAATTACTTCACTTATTACTTAAATTTACACTTTGAACACCTTATTCCTCTCCATACTCTATTATGAATTAAAGGGGTTTTTCTCAAGACTTCATTGTCCATTTCCATAGTTTTAACAGAAAGATATTTCAGCTTAATTAAAGCATCTCCTTAATTCTCTACCTTTCTTGAAGTCTCTTTTCTTTCTTGCCACTAGTAGTTTATAAAGTCTCTTTTCATGTTGATCACTCTCCTTTTCTCTCTCTGGATGAAAAGATTAATCCGCAAGTCTCATCTGGATAAGGAAGAGTTAAAATCTTGCCCAAGCTTTTGTAGATGGTTCGGTGATCTCTGCTGAACAGGAGCTAGAGCCGTCTGCGCTGGAAAGTTCTTCATAGCTGCTTTTAGAGAGCGTGGTCTCTGTCTTTGCTTGCTGCAGGCTCAGAGTTCCTTTCCTCTTTCACTCAGCAGTTTTCTAGTGAATGTAGTTACAGCAAACCCTCTAGCTGAACCAGAGATCGGGCCGAGCCCGGCCCAGCCCGACCTAGCTCGGGGCAAGCCTCATCTCCCGGCCGGGAGACGAGAGACGCGGCGGGCCCGGCCCGGCCCCCGCCCGGCCGCATGGCTTGGGCAGGGAACCGGAGGCCAGCCGGAGCTCCGCCACCCTTCACAGTCAGGAAAACAAAAGAGCACCACAGACTTCTGGGTGTACACTTTAAGGTGGGGTTCACGAGTTGATTCTACTTTTCAATGGCTAAAACTGCTGTCAATTCTCAGCAATGACCGATAATTGGTCAAGAGAAAAGACTCCCAGGAGACCCCAGCAACTTTAACTTTCTTAAAGGTAAAGGAACTTTATGACAGGCAGGAACACAGATTGCAGCAGTGCTGAAATGAAAGTTTGCTGCTTCTCACGCTGCCTTCCCCATCCCCAAAACAGAGACACCTGCCTGGCTGACAGCAGAACAGCAGAGTTGCTTGTCCAAGTGGACTGAAAGCCCTTCCATCTCAACAAAAAAATTCACAACAAAGGTTATAAATATACAATGTGAAGAGAGAGGCTTCTCCTTGCTGAATTATACATTTTCTCTGGTTGAGGTGGTAGGAGGTCAAACTCACAATGTAAGATGGATCTGAGCCATTTTTATTCTGCAAGTAGCCTGGGAAGCAATTGCCTTTTAACCAGTGGTCCCAAAGTGTGCCAGTCTTGGTATGACAACCCTGGGTTAGCACTTCTCTCTGGCTCACTGCTGGTCCTCACACTGGTGCCACCATCTGCTTCTTGAGCAAATCCTCTGGGCTACAGTCAAGACAGGACACCAAGCCCAAGCCATCTGTTTTAGTCTACTAAAGTTCAGTTCCTGTTATTCTGCAAGTTTTTAATGAAAACCTAAGAGACAGCTGAGAATGGATACACGAGAGAAGAGTGCACATATATAGGCAAGAGGAGGAAGAGGGGAAGCAAAACCAAGGCTGCTAAAACTCTAGCCTGGTTTTACTCAGCTTCCACAACTGCTCCATCACTGAGCCAGAGATGCTTAGGCTTTGAGTGATCAGTTACAGCTGCAGTTCACCTTCACAGGTTTGTTCAGATGGCTTGATATTTTTCCAAAAATGAGACAGTTATTAAGAAATACGGATTCTTTTTAGCAAATGTGAAATAGTTCTCTTGGGAAAATGTTTTGTTCAAGTTTATTTACCTGTCTCAGTAAAACTCCTCTTGAGTTTCTCACTTGTGGTAGGCTTTCAAACCAGACACAGCGTTGTGTACTGCCTGTCTGAGGGAAGCCAGCATCACGAGTAGTGGGCTACACCTGTTTAGCCTCATTAGTCACAAAAAAGGGAAGAAAGAGGGGGAAAATGAAAAACAAGTGATATGGTTCCCTACAGCAATTTTTACAAGTTTGTGTGCTTCTCAGCAGGGGCACTGACTTCTACCACAGAGGCAAAAGGCCATACCAATGCCACAGCATTCAGTGAGACTTTGACAACAGCACGTGAGTAGACAACGCATCTCCTGTGCTTCACAGCACTGCAATGGAGGAGTTATGGTAAAAGTGTAAATGTGACACCAGCTTAGTGAATGTTGGGTTGCAAATCCACAGTAATCTGGAGCATCTTGCAAAAACTACAGCAGCAGGTCCTCAGGTCCTCAATATGTGATGCCTTTTCTCAGAGCATTAGCTCTGTGGTGCTCATTTTCAGCTGCTACTTGAGAGTCAGCACATTACTATGTAAAAATCATTACTAAGCATGGAAAAGTTGTGTCTGAGCAGAGGTCAAAGTCATGTGGAGTAGTAACATGTACCAGATTTTCAATACTTCACAGAAGCAATTTCCTGTTGAGTTTCACTGAGTTAGAGGATAAAGGCTTGGGCTTCCAAGCTGTCAAGGATTTGCAGTGGCAAAAAAGGAATAAAAAAACATTTGAGTATTCTGGTTTCATTAGACATATTTATTTTAATAATATTACAATTGAGATAGTTGCTAGGCAAATGTACTGAGTGCTGAAGGTAGTTTATAGATGAAATAAATTGCCGGAGAAGCCAAATAAAATCACAGAGCAGCAGTGAAATAATGAGATAATGTGGAGTAATAAAGGCTGGCTAATAGAACATTGAAAGACAGCCTCATTAAAGATCAATAAATCAATAAAAAAACCCCTAGGGTGAACATTTTTTCACTAGTCTTTCCCTTTAGAAAATCTCTGCTCAGTGGTATAAAGCCTGAAGTGACTTTCTTTTTTAACATCTTGGTTTGCCTCTTGCTTTTGGAACAGGCAGGACCTGTCAATGTGCTTTTGCATTTGCATGGGAGTTGTCTTTTGGCTGAGGCACAAATGTAGCAGCCGCTTTCCATTTTGTGAATGTATTTTTGGTAGCACTCCGGTACTTATCTACACTCCTACAACCCACAACCGTGCATTTATACCACAACCTTGTGACAGCCTTCTAATGCTTCACAATTCTGCTCTTCCACAGCTTGCCAGTTGCAATTTATGCTAAGAGCATGCTGAATTACTCTACTACTTGCAGGGGATACCGTGTGTTGCTCCACTCATCCCCACATCCCTGCCCCTGCTTCCCTAATAGCCTTGAAAGGTGCTTGGTCCAGCAGCTGTAATTGAGGGCAGTTTCAGAGCACACAAGCACCAGCGAGCCTCCTGAAGCATACACATGTATCCCTGTGCCCTCCCAGGGCCACTGGGCTCCAACAACAGTGATTACCATTATCATTCTGGCACTGCGATGCTCTAACACAAGCCATTATGTAAATATTGCTCATCAATGTGCTGTACAGGAGCACAGTGCTGTCGGATCTCTAAGTGCATATCCCTTTTTTTTTGTATATAACTTTGTAAAATGCCACACATTTTACAAATGTGAGACGTGTCATGCCTATTCACATAAAATCAAACACCTAATAAGCAAGTAGAAAATAACTGAATTAATATCCAAAAATCTCAGTGAATTTTTAGTGTCCTAGAATTGGACTGATTTCCATATTTTCATATGTCTTTTTAATGCACACCTATATACACACATATACACATACACACACCTACATGCACGCACTTGAACTCTCAATTTCAGTCAAAGCCAGCAAGCATCTCACAATAAAGAGATTTTCATGGTTCTGTCTGGTTAGTCATTTTCATCATTTAAAGCTGAGTTTTTGTTTTGGATTTATAAATCAGCAGTTATATCAGAGACTTTCATGTTTCTCTGTTATTTCATTTGTTGTTTGCATCAGAGGAAGTCAAAGACTACAAAAAAGCCACAGTAGAGCCTAATGAAGTAGTCATGTACAGGCTTGCAAGATAATTGAAGTCATTATTTCTTTTTGTACAAATTTGAATGATTCCACCACTGGATCCTCACATCAGAAGTGCCATGAAAGCTCTGGAAATGCTGTGCCATTGTCTGGTTGAGTATTTTAGCTATTATTTCAGAAGCTGTGAATGTGGAGATGGCTAGAAGAAACAGAAATGTATCCTTACAGAGATCTTAAACATCAGTGGCTTAACTGTATTAGGAAGGGAAAAAAACTGTCTTTAAACAGATGATAGATGATTTTTGTGGTTCAGACAGTACTTGACAGTGGAGACTGAGGTTTTGCTCAGTCATGACAAAGGCAGACTCTTTATGTTGCTGCTAAGCCACTTAATATCTTTAGGTCTCTCATTACCATCCAAGAGGTAAAAAGCTTATCATTCTCCCAGACAGCTGTGCAGCTCAAAGCTGGCTCAATGCTGGCTTACTGGAACATCTTAACAGGTATTCTCCTCTCCTCCCCTCGCCTTTCCTCTCTCCAACACCAGCTTGTAGTTTTAGGCCAAAAATGCAGGCATCTTGCCAAGCGAATTTTTACACCCTGATCCTGGCATTCAATTTCCTGTTTTCAGCAGGATGAATAACAAGGCGTTCAAAAGACAAGCTTCATTTTTAAAAAATCAAGTAAGTTACTAAAATTGTTCTGTGCACATATCTTTATAGGTAGCCTGTCCTACAACATCACAGACCAGACAAATTCAGTTACCAGAGGAAGACGTTTCTTTCCTACCAGCAGCCTGCTGAACAGTACTGGTGAGACGTTATCCTACAAATCCTCTGCTTTTAGCATGCCACTGCAGAAGCACAAAACCTGGAGCATCATGTCCATTTGACCAGGGGATTTCAAAAAAAAAGGGAAAAGAGTTTAAAAGAGGAGTCACAGCTGCTGTGTCCTCATACCGCAGGTTGTCACAGGTTTTTGGCATTTCAGCCTTCTCCCTCCATCTGCAAGCAAATCTCCAGTGCATACTTTCTTCCAGCAGCAAAATTTAGCCAGTGACACTCTTGTGCCCCAGGGAAATCTCACGGCTCATGCAGCGTGGTGGACTGGCCACAGCTCTGGTTGCCATGGTGGGTAAGACCCAGCCTGAGGGACACAGCAGTGTGGCCAGCCTTGCACAGGGTGGTGATGCCAGCACAACAGGAGGTGACACTGAGGGGAATCACTCATGAATCTCTCTGGCACCCAGGCCACTGCTGCACCCTCTGACAGCTGGAGGAGGACTGTTCTCCTTCTCTCCTTCTTCTCCATACCCAGGACCTGAGGACATCTCTGTCAGCAACCCCAAGGGTGGCTGGGCAGAAGGGGGAAGGGGAGGGGAATCCCAGCACTGCAGTGGGGAGAGGCAGCTGGAGTGAGACTGGGATGCTGTGCTGCCAACAAGAGCTCACCTCAAAAGGCAGCTGAGCCCTTGGCCAGACGTTTTGGCAGGGTCTGGTATCAGTGGCGTGAAAAATAAACCATTGGGAAGGAGGGCTGGAGTGGGCTGATGTGCAAATCTGCACTGTGACATGCAGCTCTCAGGGGAACAGAGAAAGCCAATGGGTTTTGGATGAAATGCTCTCTAGGCTGTGCCTAAATAATCTTGTCAAGTGAACCAGTGGGTGGCTGAAATCAGCTCCACACCCAGTCAAAACAAAAGTGGGCTAAGCCCATAAATCAGAGCTGCAGTGCTTGGAGTTTGGGATCCTCAGCCTGGTGATGAGGGGCTGCACTGACACCAGCTCTGTGCAGGGCAGGGAGCAGTGAGCCACAGACAGCAAGCCCGGATTTCCCTCCCCTCTGAGGACATTCAGATGAGCTCTGTGTGTCCCTTGCAGGTGATGGGAGGAACACCAAAGCCAGTCACTTCCCCTGGCCAACAGTGGTAGCTGCCCTGCTCCTCTTCTGCAGCTCTCTGGTAGCTTTAGGCATCAGGAAATGGTGTCAGTATCAGAAAGAGATGTAAGTACCAGTGAAGGAGCCACAGGGGTGGGAGGGGTGGCACAGAGGGCAGCACCAACTCTAACCCAGCTGTGTGGATTTACACCTTTTCATTTGAGACGACATATAGCAACACAAGGCCTTTAAGTACATGGATCACTAATGCCATTTTTTTCCATACAGCAGTATGTAAAGTGGAGCGTTCTCAGCCCTTTCATCTGTTCTGTGGGTTATCCTTAAAATAAACTACAAGAAAAGAGCTGCAGTGCAGCTTCAGGGTGTAAGGGAAGAGTAACAGTCAATTTTTGTCCCCAGAGTCCCCCAACTCTATTAGCCTCCCTGCCAACTGATTCTGCTCCCTCATTTTCTATGGTTACTTGAGGACATGTTTTAATGAAATTGTACTTCTAGGGCAGCTCTATTTGAGTTTTGAATAATGTATGTGAAAGTAGGCTACCCAAAACTCAATCCCAGTCAAAGAAGCACTGAATTTGTAATTATTACTGAAGTTTGATTCCCTACTAAAGCACTCCAAGATCTACTGGTGAAAGCAATATCTAAGAGACAATTATTTTAAATCTTACTAACATTACTAAAATATTCAAAAAAATCATAGTTATAATTAATCAATTATGATTTTAGAAAACCCTCTTGAAACACAACTGAAAATCCTGTATATCGAAGCTAAAAACAGGATTGATTTTTTTAACTGATTTGAGATGGGACCTTTTTTTATAAATTGATCCAAAAAAAGTTACAAGCCTTTAAATATACTTTGAGAGAGCAGTATGAGCAAAAGGCCTGTGCAAGAGCTTTGGGTGGTTCATCAGGACCATGTTCTGCTCTTTTAAAACATGAATGAAGTAAAACTGTGAGGTGAGAGCTAAGAAAGACAGATGAATAGCAGGAGGTGTGCTGGGGTTATAAAACAGACTCAGGGAAGTCACAGTATGTAAGAGCTTATGTCAGGTGCTCCTATAATGATTTAGCTCCAATCCACCTCCTCCTGTGAACATTTTACAACTGTCTTTTATGCTACTTTTGTGTGATAGTGCATTTTCTCTCTTCTATTTCAGTATGAACAGACCTCCATCTTGCAAGCCACCGCCACCTCCAATAAAGTACACCTCCATGGTAGAGTCTGATGGGACTCCCCCATCCTGCCATGAACTGCAAAACCTGTAACATCACCTGCAGCCCTTGTGTAGCACACAGAAGACTGACACAGTTAAAAGGCTCTGCCTTTAGAACAGTAGTTACAGGAGCTTAGTGTTAATGACTCATATTAAAATTCAGAGCTCCTACATGACATTAATTTTGGAAGCTGAGCACTCCTTAGGACACTCCTTTCATCCTATATATCTCTATGCATGCACTATGTTAAAAGCATCGTGAGAGCACTGTGAGATGACACGTGCTTGATTTGAATTGGGAGATCAACTGGGAATTTGCTGTCTCGTCCATGGTAGCAGATTAACACATCACTCTGCCAGCCTGACTGAAGAGTGTTGAAGCTTGTCTAGCTATTAAATGTACAGAGATGATACCTCTGCTGTATGGACACCACAGTTACACAGAAAACATTGGCTGAACACAAGATTTTAAGACCTACATGTTCTTGCAATTATTTATTTTTACTGTGGACTAATATAACCCAACGTATCATTTTCTATCACTGTGAAACCAAAAGAAAGAATCAGCACCATACAGAGAAAGAAAATAACCAGCATCTCTTGGCACAGGATTGCTGCACTGGATCATGGAGGGTGGTTGGTGAGATGAAAGATCATGGTGCAGGACTGGTGCAAGTGTATGCAAAGAAGTCCCAGCTGTCATCGGTGAAGTCACAAGAAAGTCAATTTTGGGCCAGAGACTTAGGGACTGAAGCAAGCCTAAAGATAACGGAAAATTCTACTCCTTTTGGGAGTGCTTTGCCTTTGAAATAATACTTACTTTTAAGTCTGCTTTTCAGGAATTATATTAACAGTATACATGACAAAAAAAAAAAAAAAGTAATCTTTTTCTTTGGTCTTAATGAGCTTCCATCATTTGCTATCTTTACATTTTCCAAGACCTCAGGGTTTCCCAGGTGGCTTAAGCTTCTGAAAGAGAGGATCCAGACTTCCCCCATCCTGCCCAAGCTACAGATTTCCTCATATTGACACTAATGAATAAATGATGGAGTAGAGGGTGGACTCGACCCTCTGCACAGTTCTCAGCCAGGTCAGCAGCTGTGTGATCACCAATGCAAGGCACCAGAGCTGCAGGAGGAACACTGCTTTTGGCAGCAATTACAGTATCTTCAGGCAGCCAAGAAACCATCCCTCTAAGCTCGTTTGGAAATGTATTGTTACCACAGTGGTATCTCTGTAATTAATGCAAATCAGCTAAAATTCAATCATGTCAGGCTTAAAATTGATATTCTGATTTAGGAATGGGATTTGCTTTATTTACTGCTAAACACTGGTCGATGAGTGTCAGGGTTCAGAGCATTGTATTTCCCAGGACTTCAGATTAAATGAATGGCTTACTGGAAAGAATGATCTAACAGAGCCTTTTAGCATATTTCATTGTATTATTTACGTTATCATACAAGCTGCTCTAAATCCATCATCTGCGCTGATCAGGAAACACTTTGTTTCCTACAAAACTATACCGACCTTCTATGCATGGAAGGGTCCATGTTAATTTGAGCATTGTGTTGAGGAAGCACAGTAGTTTAACTTCTGTCATACTATCCATTGCTGCAAAAGAAGGCATATTGTTGCCCTTAAAAAATAAATTGGAAAAAAACAGAAACAAACAATAACAAAACACAAACAGGTGGATAACAATATTCCAAAGGGTGTGGAGAGCCAGGACGTTCCTCCTTGTCATTAGCGAGGATGATTGTCCGTAGCATTCATGCCGAAGGGGGCTATTTTATTATCTCGGGTATTCTGACCCCCACGGTTGCTTCTGGCCGGGGATGTTCCCTCTGACCGGCAGCGGCGCTCATGGTGGGACCGCTTCCTGCGGTGAGCGCCGCTCCCCGACTGCCCATCCCCGGAGGCTGCTGCAGTCTCCGCAGGCGGTGCTCCGCAGGGTAACGATGCCCTGTTGAGCCCCCCTGGCTGGGGCGCTTCCAGCCTCTCCCGAGGGTTTTCCTCCCAAATCCCCGCGCTGCGACCGGCGGGCGGGCACAGCGGCCGCGCTTCCGCCGCTCACCAGCGGGTGGCGCCGCAGCACCGCGCCCGGCGGCGAGCGGGGCCGCGCCCGCCTCTCGTCCCTCTCCTCTCGTCCCTCTCCTCTCGTCCCGCTCCTCTCGTCCCTCTCCTCTCGTCCCGCTCCTCTCGTTCCTCTCCTCTCGTCCCTTCTCCCTTTCCTCTGGAGCTCTGGAATTATTTGACCCAGATCAAGTTACCTAGCAGAAGGTGTTTATGGAAGTATTAAATAAAAGCTTTTCTGTAAGTGGAGAATGTTCAAAGCTTGCTATGTGGGCATAGTAAAGATTTTTACTATTTTTACTAATTTTTTAAGAGAGTTATAAATGTTTGTTGTGGTTTAACCCCAGCTGGCAGATCACTTCCACCAGTAGGATGGAGAGAGAACTGGAAGAGTAAAAGTGAGAAAAACCATGGGCTGAGATAAAGACAGCTTAATAGGGAAAACAAAAGCTACACACTGTCAAAGAGAAACAAGGAATTTTTTTCACTGCTTCCTATGGGCAGGCATGTGTTCAGTCAATGCCAGGAAAGCCAGACTCCATCAAGTATAATGGTGAATTGGGAAAGCAAAACACCATCGCTCTGAATGTCCCCCTCTTCCTTCTTCTTCCCTAGCTTTATGTGCCAAACACGACACCATATGGTGTGGGACATCCCTGTGGTCACTTGGGGCCAGCTGTCCCAGCTGTGTCCCCTCACAACTCCTTGTGCACCCCCAGCCCACTCACTGGTGGGGTGGGAGGCAGAAAAGGCTTTGACATTGTGTAAGCACTGCTCAGCAGTAATGGAAATATTTCTGCATTATCAACACTGTTTCTATCATAAACCCAAAACACCACCTCATAAATCCTCACACCAGATACTATGAAGAGAATGAACTCTACCCCAGCCAAAACCACATTGCTAAATGCAAACCCATGACACAATAAAACCTGCAAAGCAGACCCAAGTTAGAATCTGAGGTCACATAATAACATGTAATGTCATACTGTGAAATTAGCTGGGTCTGCTGTATGTGGTCTTTAATACCTGCATTACACAGCCATAAAAGCAACACACTGGAAAGCTAAGAAGCTATGTGGTTTTATGCACAAGTACTTTTCATCTGCTCCTGAGGAGATGGTGAATGCAGCAGGGTGAGGGGGAAAAATGGCAAAATGAAGGAATTTGTTCTCAGTATTTGTTTGCAGTTGCTAATGTGCCACCTGAAGTCAGTGGTAAGGCCTGGGGATTTCAGTGGAGTGAGTGACCCTTCCCAGCACTCTGTGGTTTGTATTCCTGCCGGTTGTATCCAAGTGGTGCTGGACCCTGCTGGGGGGACCCTTCCTGGGCCAGGAAAGGCTGTCAGCCCCAAGCCCATAGGGTACATGGAGCAGACAGCTGTCCTCAGCCTGTTCCCACCTCTCTGACAACAGCTTTGAGCTTAGAGGATGCCCTGCTCCTGGCAAATCCGACAGCCATCCCATTACCTTTGTGCCTCACTCTGAATCACACATCCTTTTTAAGCAGTATTGCAGCGGCTTCTCTTACAAGGCACCTTTTGGTCCTGTAAATTAATTAAGCGTGGTTTGTTTGTTTAAGAAGCACCCCTATAGTTTGCACGGTGTGCTGCAGTAACTGGAATGCAGGGAGAGGTGTGGCAGTGCCTGGGAGCAGGGAGCAGGCTGTGGGAGAGCACAGGCTCCCTGGCCATCCCAGTGCCAGACTCTCTAGATAGAAGTGGCTGATAATAGGCTTTACCACTTGGGATTTCCTGGGATGGCTGTTTCACACATCTTAATACAGACGCAGGGAGTTTTCTCTTTCCAGGAATGTTCTTTGCCTTGCAGCTGTGTTGAAAGCTTTGAGAAGTGCTCCAGCTTCATTTCAGTGTCTGTGTTTGCTTTGCAAAGCTGTGCACAGAAGTTATACCTTTTATATAGGGTATTGGTTTCTTTGCATGGTCTTTGCTGGATTTAAAGCCATCACGTGTTAGAAGTGGCAAACATTAGAAAGATCTGTGTACACTTTGACTCCAGGAGAAGCAGGATACAAAGGAGAAATTTTGTTTTATTTATTGTTTATGTTAGTAAGCAATTCTGACTCTGCAGTTAACTTTTGAGCAACAAACCAATGGAAAGCTCCTAAAAAGCTCCATATGGGGATAATGACTGCTTAATCCCGTATAAGGAGATTTTAATAGAAATAATATTAAATCATATTACATTTGAAATTATTCCTTCAGGACAAGACAAAGCTCAGGGAAGTCCCCAGTAAAGATTATTTGATTTCAGGGACTATCTGATTATGTCTTTAAAATTCCTCTTCCATCTGTTTTCTAGTTTATGATGTTTCATTTTTTTACTTTCAAAGTCTCCAGTACCAGTTTAAAACTTTAAATTAGTTGAAAAATAATGTATCTGTTTGCCCCTTGGTTCCTTTCCAAATGGGATGACTTCCAGATTGATTCTGGCATCCTGCACAGCCTGAAAAATCCTCGTGTGGTGTAACCAAAGAATTCAATAGCTTGCTATTGTCAAACACCGGGCTCGCAGATGCCAGAGCTTGGTTTACAGCAAACAAAGGGGGAGAGAGAAGCAGACAATATATTGACAGAACTGACACTGAGGCTGTGAGGGGTGGGCAGAAAAGGGAGGGGAGGTCAATATTACACAGGGTATATGGTATGATAGAAATCTAAGTATTTGCAATGGGCTTAGGAAGCCCAGAAACTGCTGTGATAGTAACAGTGGTTTTCTGACTTGATGGAAAATGAACACCACTACTTGTGGTGCACTTGAAAGAAGTGGCGTTTTAAATGCAGTGATGTCTGCAGAGCTCTGTGATTGAGTGTGTCTGATGGTTTGAAATGTTAAGTAATTCCATTGCAGTCAGGGTAAAAATGGTAATGAACAGCTTGGAAGAGTCTGAGTGTACTTACATGAAATGTTGAGCAATTAGCTTCTCTCTCCACAGATGAATCCTGCAGTTTCCTTCTCATCAGCAGCAAAGTGACCTTTCAAATACACGGAAGACACAGAAGCCAGTTCCAAAAACTTGCTTGATCTCTTGCCTGCTGATAAAGTGCATTGTAAGGATTTGGGATTTACATTGCACTGACTTTGGGCTTTTCAGACTTTGGGCTGAAGATTTTTAAACATTAACAGAAAGCTTTCTAACAGTGGGAATGTAGCCTGTTTAAGAATGGGACGTGTTATCAGCATATTCAATGTGGTAAGGAGAAGGAGGCTAAGCTCCCTGTAGCACCTGATACTATCAGCTTCTTTTCAGTTCCTTTAAAAGTTCATTGTTCCAGATTTATATTCTGTACATGGCAGTCCACATGTTAAAATTAAAATAAACCACATTTGTGTGTTTGGAATTAGCTAACAGTGAAAACCATATGGCTCTTGGTGCTTAAATAGCATCAGCCTGATCTGCACAGCTTATCTTTTTACAATGCATTTGAAACAGGAGGGTTAGGAGGATGGCAATGGGATTTGAGCTGTTAGATTGTCTGGGCTGCCTGTGACATTGGCTTGTGCTCTGCACCCAGGCAAAAGGGAATAGCTGTGCTCTCAGTAAATCCACCTAAGGCATAAACGTGACTATATAATCTGTGGGGAAAAATTGATAGTAAAGTTTTAGTCAGGCTATCCTCATTGTGATATCCACATATTTGATTCATATGTGAGTGCTCCAGGAACATGGAAAAAATACAACAACTGCTGATACAGAATTTAAAAATATTAATAATATGATGTTTTCCCTGTCTGCTTAGGCATTCATTTTTGCAGCCACTTAAACACTTGCTTGAAGTGGAGCATTTGAATGGTCTCAAGTGACAAGACCCTACATAATTTGTGAGTTTAGTCTGTGGAAAATAAAATTGTATTATTAATACCATTTATTCCCTCTGGCTATCTCAATTAATGATCATGATTGCAAGGCTTGGTACTGATTACAGAAGAAAATTACAAAGTATTGTGTAGATGGAAAGAGGTTGAGGTTTTGTGGAGGCAACAGATAATTTAATTCTCTTCTTTCTTAGAAAAAGAAGGATTTTTTGGACCACAAGAAAGTTTTGCTAGTGGTTACTGCTGGCAAGTGTCTGTGCATCACATCTGAAGCTCACAGCTGAAGTCTTCCCTCACAATGCTAAATGGATGCATGCCCTCCTTCCCTTACCATTCTGGTTGCAAGCTGGTGGTGTTCCATGCAGTCTAAATGTCCTTTGCAGGCTGGAGATCTAGACACCATCTTAACCACAAGAGCCAGGGCGTGCTCATCCTGCACATCATAGCCCAGGGGAGCTGGAACTACCTGTGCACAAGGGAAAAAGTCACTGCACTGTGGTAGCATGGAAGCACCCCGATGCTGTCACATTCCCCAGTACCATGAAAGAGTGATGGCAAATGCTCAGAGGCTTTGGGGAGCCTGTGAAGGGAGAAGTTTTGAGATTCTTCCTGCTCCAACTGTAGCCCCCTCTGTTCTACCTGATCTGAGGGAAGAAGACTGCTAAGACCTGCTGTCATGGTAGATGTGATTAGATTCCTTCCATGTCAGAGCACACCCTGGTGTTCCTCTTCAGACTCTGTTGCCTGTCATACACATTCCATCTTTATGTCCTTTGAGAGATGTGAAGTGCAGGATGGGGCCTGGCAAGGACACCCAGCAGTATTGTTTCAATAGTCAGCCTTAGTTTTGCTTCTAGAATTCAGTGTTTACAGTTTCCCTGCCCAAAGCCACAAAGATGTCCCTGGGAACATACCAGCCTCTGTGAAGTGGCTACCCCTGAACTGCAAGGCTTTCTCATCCTGGAAGACTACACTTGGCAAGCTGTTTGGCAGCTGCATTCAAGGTGTTCTTTTCCTGGACAGCCACAAGCTGAAAAGGGAGGAGCATGAGAGAGTGAATAACATATAGTAGAACAGGTATTTAAAGGAGATAAGCTTGCAGGGGTAGGGACTGTTTGGAGCCATAACAACATAACATAACATAACATAACATAACATAACATAACATAACATAACATAACATAACATAACATAACATAACATAACATAACATAACATAACATAACAACATAACATAACACAACATAACCACTCTCTTCATTGAAGATATAAATTTATTTAGAAGAGAAAATGCTCATGATCTCGTACACATGGCTTTGAAGAGCATGCCCTGCTGTCTCCTACATCGGGACAAGTGTGGTCTTAATGGGAAGGGGGAGCAGGGCTGCAGAACAATGGAATGCATGTCAAACCTACCCTCCATGTTCTTCCTTGAGTATGAGTGTCTTGTGAAAATTTATAATACAAATTATAATTTATATTTATAATACAAATTGCACTGGGTTTAAGGTTCTTCAGTATCAAAGATCTAAAAGCAAAATGTCTTTGTTGGCTGCCTTGAGAAGGAAAATGCTGACTCATAGGAGGAGATAGATTCTGGTTGCATTTTATGAAAATACATAGTTAATGTGTATTTACAAATACATTAAGTTTATGTATACTTTAAATATACAGTTCCATCAGCAGTTTCACTGTATATCAATTAAAGCATTCTGTGAATAATGTGCAAACTGTAATATACCAAATGTTAAATACCTGCTTAATTAAAAAATACTTCAGACAAAAAAATACTACAGACAAAACAGAGGAGTTCCAAAATACATATCTTTGATATTTTGTATTCAGTCTTCAGTAATTTGACAGTGAAAAAGGATCTTTCAGAATTATATTTGTGGGTTGTTTTTGGTTTTTTCACTTATATGTGATGGAGTAGGTCTCAGTGTTGTATACCTGGTCATCTCTATATCCTATGGGAAGAGTATGGAAATAGTATGTTTGTACATATTTTTAAGGAGCAGTTAAGAGAACTTGCTCGCAAAGCATTATCATTCAAAGACACATAATAATGCAAGGGAGGAAAAGTGTATCTCAGAGAGTAAATTTTATGTGTCATGGCAAATTCAGAAATTATTTTGGAGAAAATTCTTTCCCCAACAACCAAATGCAGTGAAAGGTCAAGAGTGAGGCCCAAGTGTGTCGGGGAAAGGGAATTGTGGAAGAGCAGGTGGTGGGGGATTGAGCCTGTGCTATCTTGGTCCTTAAACCTTCTGCTGCCGTGTTGGCTTTTGCCAGGGACAGCGTGTAAATCTCTCCAGATAATACACTTAACTCACCAGCCAGTATCATACAGCAAGGTGCTGGCCCTCTGTCGGGGCTAATTTCTCTGGTTCTCCGGCAGAGGGAAGGGACACATTTTAGGGGCCCGGTGTCTGATGTGGAGCGGCTGAGGGAGCTGGGCCTGTTTGTCTGGAGAAGCCTGAGGGGAGCTCGCCAATGCCGATCAGCTTCTGAAGGGGGAGCGTCAACAGGATGGACCAGGCTCTGCTCGGTCGTGCTCAGCAATGGGACAAGAGGCCATGGGCAGAAACTCAGCCCCAAGAAGTTCCACCTGAACACGGGGAAGAACTTCTTTCCCGTGCAGTGACCGGGCACTGGAACAGATTACGCACACATGGTGCAGAGTCTCCCGCACCGCAGGCATACCAGACCCGTCTGGACGCAGTTCTGTGCCGTGTGTCCCGGGCTGCCCCTGCGGGAGGGGGGCGGTGGGAGCAGTGCCCCTCAGGGCCCCGCAGTGCCCCCGCAGTGCTCCCATGGCCGCCCCATCCCGCCGGGGCTCCCCGGGCGCCGCAATCCCAGCCCACCGGCCCCACCGGGGCGCGGGGCCGGCGGCGGGGAGGCGGCCAATGGTGAGCCGCCGTGCCCCGTGACGTCACCCCGGTTACATAAGGGCGGCGGGTGGCGGCGCTCCCCGGCCGTCCGGGCCCGGCCGCCCGCCCGCCGTGAGGGAGTGCAGGCGGGCCGGGGCCATGGCCGACGGCAACGCCGACTGGATGGGCTCGCTGCCGCCCGCGCTGCGCTCCCTGCCGCTCTCCAACCTCGCCATCCCGGGTAGGGCGGCGGGACGGGGTGTGCGGGGCCGGGGCTGCCCGGGGCCGGGGCTGCCCGGGCGGTGGTGGGGGAGTCGCTTCGGCCGCGGCGTCGCGTTCCCCGTAATAAAGCGCTGGGTAGAGGCTGGGGCAGGTGCCGGTGCTGAGAGGAGCCCTGACCATCGCAGCAGAGAGCGGAGGGCTTAATCTCCTGCAAATATCGCTGTGAGACTCCAACCATTGACCTGCTGCTTTCACTGCCTGTAGAAAAGGGAGCTGTGACCGCTGGCGGCCCTCCTGAGCCTTTGCAGGTACTTTAAGTAAGGCTGAAGTCGGGTAGGGAGAAAGGCTCGGTTGACCCAACAGCTGGAGGCTTATCAAATGGAAGGTCTGCCATTATCAAATGGGGCTCTGAGCAACCTGCTCGCTTGAGAAGTGTTCCTGCTCGTGTCAGGGGGCTTGGAACTACGTGATCTTCAGGCTTCCTCCCAACCCAGACCATTGTATGGTATGTATTTTATAGCCTGGTTTGCAATAAACTTATACATGACGAAAACAACAGATGCTCTGACATTTACTTAGGCTGATTTTCCATCTGTAAAGGGCAAAAAATGCTCTTCCTTGTAAATGTCCATAGAGAAGATTTATGGGGTGGTTACTGTAGTTCCTTCCGATGCTGGATGTTACACTCCGGTACAGGCTTGGTTTTAATTTTAATGCTTTAGCTCGTCACTAGCACTTTGGATAGGTGATCTAGCATATATACAGTCCCAAGCTGTGCTTGGGGAGGTTCTGGATGGGCATTAGGAGGAGTTTCTTTGTAGAAAGGGTGTTTAGACATTGGATGGGGCTGCCCAGGGAGGTTGTGGAGTCACTGTCCCTGGAGGTCTTTACGGAAAGACTGAATGTAGTGTTCAGGGCCACAGTCCAGCTGGCAAGGTGGTGGTAGGGCTTAGGTTGTGCTCTGTGATCTCAGCAGTTTTCCAATCTGATTGATTCTGAGTCTATATGGCGGACATTCAGAGATACTTCTGTAGAAACAGAGTAACTTTGTGTCAGAGAGAATTTAGCTGCTTCTCTACATGCTCAAATGCCCTTGAAGCATGTTGAGAAAGGTTTGTGCACCTCTTATGCACCGACTGTTGTGTTACCTGAATCAGAACAGTTAAAATGCCAGACTTCTATCAAAAATGGTGCCCTTTCCTATCCTGACAGTAGCAAAAACATTTTATGTGACCCTGTTCTATTGAACAGGGAAGTGAGACAGAAAGGAAATTCAATGTTCATATAAAATTCAAATGCCAGCAGACTTTGAAACTTCTGGCAAAGACAGGCTTCTCTGTTTTAGTGAACTAATAAATCAACTTCTAGTAGCCACTTAAAAACTGAAAGCATGCAGAATGTTACAATTTAGATTGCATTGGCTGCAGTGCTGCTGTCACTTTGAAACATCATGCAATCAGTGTTGCAGCAGAGAAACCAAGTAAATGAGTGGTTGTTTCAGTAATGCCATGGTGCTTTTAAAATAGTCAATGATTTTTTATTTTTTTTTAAAATGCTTGCAGTATATGTTTTTTTGTGATCAAGGCTGGTATATCTCCCCACCACTTTCCCGTGTATACCTCATGCGACCTGCAAGCAGGAAAAAGATATTTGGGGTAGATTTTTGTCATTTTTTATTACTATTTGCTGAAGTGGGGTTTTGGCGTTGTGCTTGACAGAGCAACCTTTTTGAGAGCTGGGGGGGAATGGGTTTTGAGAGCCAGCAGGATGTGTCCTGGCAGTGTGCAATACAAATTACAGTTGAGGAATCTTTGTAGATGCTGAACAGCAATGGAGACCAGTGTTACCTTCGAAAGAGAGATGGAAGGTCAAATGAGAAGTGTTTTTGTCTGTGCTTAATCCCTGTGTGTGCATATGACAGGAGTGGCCTGCTTTTGTCCATCTCACGATACATTTGTTTTCTCCCCTGGAATGATGGATTCAATTGGTTTTGATTTGTGGAGTTTATTTCCCCCCACACTCCTCGTCATCCTTTGTACATAGGAACAGAGAGAGAGCTCCAGGGGTGGAAACCTTAAAACTTTTTTTAACTTGAAATAAATCAGCACTCAAAATCATGAAACTGTTGCTGCTTTATTTTTTTTTGCACTTTGAAGAATTGCAGCATTTAAAGAACAAAATTTTACCTTTTTTTTAAGAAAGTAACAAAATTATGGTACTAGGGGGCTATTTAAAGTGAATTGAAAGCATACACACAAAAGAAACTTCTCAAATTTAATTTATTATGTACTACTGGGAGTGGGAAACTCCCTTGTATATTGCCCAAGATGTCTTCATAGAGTTGTTCTGTTTCGTTTGTTGCAAACCTATTGCTTGCAGATCTGCTTGTTTTCACTGGCTTTAGAAAAGGTAGCTGTGACTTCTGGGGATCCTTTTAAAGCTACATTATTCTACGATTCCATGAGCTATTAAATAATGGTGTGAAACATTTTACTTGATGGTAGAGAAGGTCATTCTTTCCTCAGGCCTTAGAACCAACTGATAGCAAGCAAATAAAGCTGAAGATGGGTATTCACGCGGTATATGGGGTGTTTACATGATTATTTAACTCTGCTCAAAATGAAGAGAGACTTTGAAAAAGTTAAGGCCCTTCTCCAAAGCTTGTGTGTGATCAGTTCCCACATTTGGGCTTTTCTGTTACTTCTGTTGGGAGAAACTCTAGCCAAAATGCTAAACCAGTATAGTCATATGCAGGGAAAAGAAATGAGGTTTCCTGTACAATGTCATGAGCAGAGGGATCTTTTGCAATGAAAAATTGCCAAATATCAAGTAACTAAAACGTCATCAGCTTTACAAGCATGCAATATAGTCAACAAAAATAACCACTCTCAACAAGTGGTAGTGACCTTGTGTGAAAGTCTAGAGGGTTTTCTCTTAATTATATTCCAGTAATCCTCTTTGTATGTGGGTTTAAAAATGAACCCTTAAACATTTTGATTGTGGACATGACCCTTGGCAGGGTATTGTATAGTGCTTGTTTAATTTCAAGCTGGTTTACATTAAAGAATTTTACAAAATCACAATGTGACACTTATCACTTTCCTTGGTCTGCATCTTGGTCCAGATCTGCATCTGCTACTTTTTTATTTCTCCATGTAGAAATAGAACACAGAAATCTGGGGTGCTCTCACTGATAAGCTTTCAAAGTAAATCAGCTGTTTAAAGAATTAGCTGCAGTGCCTAGTTGTTCCATGCTTGTACTTGCATCCTAATAGTTGATAGGACCATGGTATGTGCAGTTAGTACTGTTCCGTTTGAAATGCTGCAGAAAGTTTTAGAAAGGCAAGTATCTTGATTACCTTGGTGCTAGAGTCTGAAGTCTCTGCATCTGAAGGTATGGCACCATTTTCCTGTTTCATCAAACTTTTACATGACTGCTTGTATTAGAACAAGTGAAACACTTATTTTCAGTCTCCACTGTGTGAGGTCATAAGCTCATGCCTTTTGGTTTGAGATAGTAAGGTAGTCTAGCAGATGTTCACTGCCAACTATCAGTGTTTGTTTGAGTGTTTCATTAGTCCAGCCTCCAAGGTGCTGGATGGATGTCATGAGGAGAAGAGCAGGCAGTTGTTTTCCTTTGGATCTTGGTAATCGTACATTTACTTATCCTGTCTGGACTATTCCAGCTTTAAATATGTAAGAGCCACGATGTAGCAGGTATACTTGGAGTTTTGGATCAATCTGTATGCCTTGACTGGTTCCCAGTTCTGGTCAGGATAGCTAGCTGTGAGTTTTTCCATGCTACTGATTTTCTTTCCTTGTCTTCTGGAGAGAGCATACAATGGCTTAGGTAGGGATCCACTTCTGCTTGCAGGAGAACCCCAGAGGAGTTACAGGTGCCCTTCCATAAATAACATAAGGTAATCAAAAGTGTCTTCTGTCCCCTGCCTTTTTTTCTCTCCCCCTCCAAATACAAATGAGTGTGTTCCCCAAGCTAACCTGGTGGGAAGGTTTTTGTGGTGATGATGGTTTAGAGGGTTTTTTTTGTTTGTTTTTTTTTTAAAGTGGTTCTTGTCAGAAAAGCTGCTTGCAACAACTGCTCAACAGAGTTGGGCAAGGCCCAGGGTGGGTGCTGGACTTTGTGGATGTCCCCAGGGAACACAAAGGGTAACCTGGCGTGTCATGGTGCTGCAGAAGTGGACAGGAAAGAACAACAGGTGGAATGACTGTATGTGGAAAAAATGGGTGATTGTTTTCTTTCACATAGTTTGGCTGAAACAAAGGCTATTAATAAAACCTAACCTCAGTTGGGGAACAATTAATTTGAATCTGAACTAAGTTGTTTGATAGAAGTCACTGAAGAAGAGAGCTAAAGATGGAAAATCTGGGAAAAGTAAAAATGTTTTACTTAAGCACTTTGAAATGTGATACTTAAAAAAAAAAAAATCCCCAATGGTTTTCTCCTAGGGTGTAAGATTTCTTTTATAAAATTTTAAGTAAAGATGTTTGTGTTGTATTGTGTTGGTATATCTAAGGCTGATTTGAAACAGTAAGGAACCTTTTGCCACCAGAAGTCAATTTTTCAGCCGCTGGTACTCCTAGAGCCAAATGTTACACTCAGCAGAGTGCTCTGCTGCTGTGGAACATGCAGGCAGGGCAGGCTGCCTTTCCAAGGAGAGGTGGGGCAGCTTTCCACCTGTGGTTTCTGATGGTGTGCAGGGCCTCCTCTGTCATCTTCTAGTGATCCCAGCTGGTAGTTCTTGCTTCCTCAGAATGCATGTGGAAGGCTGGCCAGAATCTCATTTCCAAGTCAGGCAGAGCATTGGGAATGTGGAGCCATACCTGTCAGCATCGGGTTGGACAACTGCTGAGGGTTTTCCTGTGGGATGATGGGTTGTAGGTAGCCAGAGCTGACAGAAAAAAATGGGGTTCACAGTTCCAGAAACATTTTTTTTTTTTAACAGAGAAAATCATATTGACCTGAATATAGGCAGAACAAGACCATATTGGAGACTCAGAACAGTTGGTGTCTTCAATTTGACTGTTCACCGATCCCCAAGGAGAGATGTCCTTGCTTTTCTAAAATAGTAAATCTTTGCTGTTCCTAACTATAGCATAGTCAAGCTGCCTAATTGCCCTCTATGAAACACTCTTGACTTTCCAGACAACTTTTTAATGTAATAACTTTCCATAGTTTGTTCATGGTAGTGTCATTATGACTAGCCCAAAACTTGCCACAGTACAGTGTGCCACTGTATTTGATTGTAACAGCAACTCTCAAATATTTTTTAGAGGCTAAACTATTGAGACTATTCAGAGGTTAAACTATTTGGACTGTTACACTGATGAGAATATTTGATGGAAGTTGTTCCACTATTCCTAAGTAACCAATATTCCTTTTGTATGTTGCTCTGTGAGGAACTGGTCTAGCAGGCACTGGGTCTGTGTTGGAGTTCCCCTGAAAAGCCAGTCTTAGGGCTTCTCTTTTTAAAAAACATCTGTCATCTGTTTAGCCAAAACCAAATTACTCTTGAAATGCTGCAAAATTTTCTTCAGACAGGATACAAAGGTCCTAATCTATTTTTTTTAATCTGGAAAAATTTTCTTCCAGTTACTTGTTAAAATGTGTACCCTAGAGAGGGACTTAAGTCTGTCTGGTAAATGACTCTGGTAAAATGTCTTCAACTTGACTGTCCGCTGATCTCCAAGGAGAGATGTAAATGGTAAATGAGTGCAGAACATACCGAAGTTTTTACTTCAAATAGAGAAAACTAGTCATAATGTTGATATAAATGGCTATTGCTCTTGTTCCATGTTGTGAAATGAAATTTGTTTGCCTGCTTTTCCAGCAAAGATGCTAAAAGAGGGAAAAGCACCATGTAATAAAAATTCCTCTAGAGCCTTCTCAGAAGAGAATGAAACCTTGGTCCACTCAAGTTATGAATGGTCACAAAAGAGGAGTTAGGACTCTAAGCTGAAAGGGTTTTTTCTTTTTAGGCATATGGATCCAGTCAGGCTTTGAAATGGTAGAGATGTGGTGTGTCTTTCTTGCATTCCCACTGCAGACAGCTGAGATTGTTGATAAATGGGAATTCATTGCTAAATGACCTTAAACTTCAATGGCAATAACTCCAACCAGTGCCAAAAGGATTTCTTCTGGCTGGAAAGAAAAGCAGACTACTCTGTGACATTGTGTTTGACAGTTTTAGGTTGTGTTTAAGCTCTTGCATCCCATTGCACTGTATGAAAGGGGCAGTGGGGAAAATCAGGGTAGTTCTTGGATAGAGGGAGTTTTCCTAAGAGGATTTGGTCTGTACTAGGATTTGTCTTTCTTAATGGAAGTGCATTAAGAATATCTAAAGGATTACTATAGGTTTCTTAAAATATACTCATCTCTATAGTTTTAGATAACTGATTATCAATAGGATGTTTCTTATTTCTGCCTTTTATCTCCTTTTGCTGGACAAGTTAGTATGAACTATTTGATTTGCTTTTCATTTGTGATGAACTTTAAGATGTTAATCTTCTAATAAGAAAATCTGGATTGTTAATGACCTGAATCCTGAGGACTTCTAGTCTTTGAGAGGCACTTTTGCTCATTCCGTTTTCCCCTCAGTTTTGGCACACATTGGACATCTGGTTTAAAAGAACATTAGTGGGATAGCTTTGACGCTCTAGCACTTAGATCCTGTTTTTTTGGAACTTGATTACTGTTCTTCTGCCTGTCTTGGCTGTGTAATGCTTGCTGTGCTGTGTCATGTGCAGTGGTTTGTAATGTGTGGGGAATGTACTTTGTCTAGTGAGCAATGCTTGTGCTAAGAAGTTTAGCGTCACTAGAGCTGGGGTGATTCTTTGGTCATAGGTGACCCTGTAATGCATTTAAGGGATGAGTATGTTTTTTTGACCTTTCTTCTTAGCTTCATGTTATGTTAAACATCTGTTTCTTGCAATCTTTGTCCTATTAGTATTCTGTTCATGTGAAGATCAATCCAACTTAGTCAGATCTGTTTAAGCTTACTGACAGCACACTTGTCTGCCCTTGTGCTTTCATGCATTGCTTCTTGATTGGCCAGATGTATGCGGAAAGTGTCTTGAGCTGCTGCTTCTGACTAGTCCACAGCCTAGCAATAAGCTAGGAGACATGCTTGTATCCAAAAAAACCCATTAGTTTTTGTCTTGGTTTGGAGTGATTGGCAGTGCACAGGTAATGTTCTATGTTAGAAAATCTCTGTGCTTTGCATGCTGTATAGTCATATGTTTAGTGTTCCATGAAGGTAAATTTACAAGGGCTTGGTGACATGATGCTAATCCTTGTCTCTCTGCTGCAACTGTATTTGCAGGAAGTATTATGTGGAAACAAAAGATAATACCAAATGAATCATAGAGAATAGAGAATCATAGAATATGCTGAGCTGGAATGGATCCACAGGATCAAGTCCAGCTGCTGGCCCTGCATAGGACACCCTCAAGAATCGCACCCTGTGCCTGAGACCATTGTCCAAACACTCCTTGAACTTGGACAGGCTTGGTACTGTGACCACTTCCCTATTCCAGTGTTTAGCAACGATAGGGGTGAAGAACTTTCTCCCAAGATCCAGTGTAAGCCTGCTGACTCAGCTTTGTGCTGTTTCCTCGAGTCCTGTCACTGGTCATGAGAGTGAAGAGCTATAGCTGGTATTTGTTGACAGTGGAGGCTTGATAATATTCTGTTGATGACTGTCATTTGTTTCAGCTCCACCATGGGTTACTTTGACTATCTATGAGTAAGTAGCATGGCAGATAATTACACTGGGAAGTTAGATTTTACTGCAGATGTGAGGATAAAAGGCTGCTGTCTAACAATTAGTACAAGGGCTTCAACAAAAGTCATCCTGAACACTGAAATACAATCTGTTTAACATAAGAATTAAATTGAAAAGTGAGCTGTTTAACATACAATTAACTTGAGGCATTAGTATAAGCAGAAAAAAAAAAAAAGGTATTTAAAGATATGAATGAAATTCAATCCACAGTTGCAATTACTGGGATAAAATTATGAGGTCGATGCGTAATTTCAAGTCTTGACATCTGGAAGATACCTATATAATGTTATTCTAACTATAACACAGTGATAGTTAAATATCTGGACATTTTATGGTATGTGACTTCTTTCCTCGAAGCTGGCAATCTTTGTCAGATGAAAGAAATGAAACTGAAATAAAGCTGCCAGTTGATTAGCAGTCACCTAATTTTTGTCTTTGAATGTGCAGTCTCTTTTATGATTAAATTTAATGCTTGGTGCTTCCTGCTGCACATCTTTACCCAGTTGGAAGCAATTGGCAAATCACCATCTCTTCCTGTAGTATCTCCTGTGCCTGACTTGGTTTTGGGAAGGGCTGAGCACCAGATTGATGCCATGTCACTAGAGCAGCTCAGTAAGGTTTGCAGTCTGAACACTAATCTGGTCTCATCTACAGTAAGTCCGTGTCCTTCACGTGCAGGAACATGTTTTTGAGGCGGTTCAGGCTGGGGTTCTGGCCTCTCCTTACTTAAAGGACAATGAAGACAAAATTACTTGGTTTTTCTCTGCCTTTTGACTTATCAGTGGGTGAGGTGGAGGTTATAAATACCTAGTCTTGTTAGTTGCTTTGTCCACAATCAACAGGTTTAAGGAATAGCTTTACTGAATAGGGTGTTATTTATATTTAAGTTGTGAATTATCGTGTGAAACGTCTTGCTTCAATAATTCTTGAGGTTGTTTTTTTCCCCAAGAGAAGTACTCAGCTTAATTTGAGAAAATGCTCATTATTTGTGTGGTGGGGAGCAACAGATGGTGAAGGATTTTTTACAGATGGAGAAGACTTTACAGTGTATGTTGCTATGAGAGTTTTGTGGTTCTTGCTCTGTCCAGGAACTGCCAGGCTTGCTGCTGTCACTGCGCAGTGTCCAAGTACCTTCACACATCCTTGTGTTAAATGTGAATTGAGAATCTGCTTAGCAGCTCCTACACTGACCTCCTGAAAAAATGGGGCTGGTCTGCTCCATTCTTGCGGTGTAGGCTTTGCCCTTTGCCTCTGAAGTTTTACAGATTTGGGTTGGTTTAGGTTATGCTTTTTCAGAAAGAAATCATGCTGTATCACATGTATCAGCAACCAGCTTGGCTCCTGATGTAGCAACAGAATGGCAAGACTTTTTATGAGTTTAGGGAGAGAGCAAAGGAGAGCAGGGATTATTTTGACATCATGATGCAATCAGCTTAGCATGTACTTAACATCACAGCTAAGCTATATTAAATGGCAGTGCCTGAGCTGGTAGTGTATCACAGTGATCTTAAATTAAAGAAGAGCCTGGTGGATGATGTGAGTCTTTACCTTGCTGTTACCCCACAGCCTCACAAGTATCCAGTGCTGTTGCTGCAGGGTTTCAGTTAGGGTTTTTTTATTCTTAGCAGAGTCAAACTATTGTGGGTCTAGGTTTGGCCTAGATATTGGTGACTGGCCTTTTTAAATGACCACTGAAGACCTAATTGAAATCTGCTGTCTTTCCAGACTCAGTGTTGATCACAGAATGATCGACAGAATTGGTGATGCTCCACTGCCCTCCTTAGAAGGTGATGTGCTACCAAGAGTGAAAAGGCGAATATATTTTGCAAATGCTCCAACTCATGTTCTGCTTGGTTATATCTAGGTTTACTTGTTGACTTCAGTGTAGGAGGGAAGCTCCATTTCTTAGGCTTTTAGCAGAGCCATGGGGCAGGAGTTAATAGGATCTTCTCTAACTATAGAAGCATGTCACACGTAGTTCAGTTGGCTGTTAAGGAGTGCAGTTTTTAAATTATGTATTGAAAAAGTTGCAATGTGCTGACCTGTTTGGGGGTTTTTTGGTATTGCTTTCTAGTGCTAGGCTCTAAATAGAATTTGGTTTATGATAGTGCAGGGAGAAAATTTGCTCTTTGTATCTTAAAAGTGCCTTGTAAATGACAAACTACAAAGGAAAGAGTTTTGTAGCTGTAAAGTGAATGATCAGAATTAGGAAAACAAGTTGTTTTTTGGTTCAGATTTACTTAGACATTTCTGAGGTGACAACAATATATTAGTGGCCATATAAAATTCTCATTCCTTTGTAAGTCAGATTTATCAGTCTGAGGGAGCATAATGGTGCAAGTGATTCCTATAGGTCTCAAGGATGCTGCACTGTCAGTTAAAATGAAAATATTTCTTATGTCATTAATTTGATGTTAAGCCATCTTCTACAGTGACCTAAACAGAAGAAAAAATAAAAATTGATGGAATTAAGAGCTAGGAAAAAACCAAACAAAAAACACAACCAGATGAAAGATTTTTGTGCAGAGTGATTAATTCCAAGGTAGAAGGCAAGCCCCTTGTGATTAAAGTCTACTTTGCAAATACTGTAGAAGCTTGAATGACTCATTCTGCTGTTCAGGGAGGTAGATGAAGCTCAAATATATGTAAACTACAGTTTGAAGCATCATATGGCTTCTGAAATGTCTTCACTAGATGTTTGCTCCTTTTTTGTGGGGTTAGATGTTTGGAGATGGGGAAAAAAAAAATATCTAGATGTCACTCCACAACTGACAGCCTCTGTGTGATGTATTTACCGGGACAGGTACTAAAGCACTGCTTAAGCTGGCATCTTTGGCACTTCACTTCTGTCCAGAACACTGAATGGAAAGCCATTACAGAGACACACTTTTACAAATGCTGTGAGGAATTCATGGAGAGTTGGTCAGAATTAGTTTTAGTGTTCATTTATAAAGCTTGAAAACTTAACTTTCACAATACCTGCTCAGTGGTTTTAAGCTAGTTGAAATCCATGGAAACAGAGTGCATTTAAGGTTATTGAGAAGTGATGTTTAGTTTATGCAGTCTGTTCTTTCATCTGGATTAAAAATGCCAACAAGATAATCCAATTGAGATCATAATCTTGTTTGTAGCTCTGATCTTGCATCACAGGAAATGCATCAGTGTTCAAGTGAGCACTGGTTCACAAATAAAAGGTTTGGATAAAGGAGGCTGTATGAATGCCTCAAAAGGTATCTTGAGGATGAATATGACAAATAGGGATTTTAAAGAGTTGCAGACTGAGGTAGAGGAGGAAATTCAAGAAAAGCATGGTCCTAGAAGCAGGGATGAGCATGTTGGAATGTAAAACACAGGTGCCAGCAGCTTGGTGCCTGGTCACTGTACCCTGTGGCAGCTGGAAAATGAGCTGCTTGGGTGAAGATGCTTTCTCTGCACTTCAGCAAGTGGGTCCGCAGGTTGCAGGTGGGATTTGGCTTAAAGGGCAAACTCTTTGCTCCTGTCCTGAAGACAAAGGGTAGCAAGGGCTGTTTGAGCTCCCCATAGTGTTTTTGCTGGCTGGAGCTTCACAAGGAAGATGAGTGTGGAGCAGCTACAGCTTCTTGGCTAGATTGCTGGTGCCTGGTGGAAGTTATTAGAAACCCCTGGTAAACCCCAGTCTGTGCTGGATCAGCTTCTGACAGTCTTTGCTTTATGCTGTTCTGGTACAGTGCAGACCAAGACACACTGCCTTTTCACTCCTTGTTCTGTTACTGACTTGGCTACGATAGGAATATTTCATTGACTCTGAAACTTTTTTTTTTTTTGGCATTTTGTTACTACTTAGGTTTTTTTCCCAATTTACTACTGAGTTTTCAATTGGAAGTTTTCCTAATAAGTAAAAATTTTGTATTGGAGATGCAGTTTCTCTGCCAAGGTACAGATTGTGTTACAGGAGCTTTTTTGGATGTGCGTTATTTTGGTAGGGACTGGTGATTTTGATTGCTGGTTGTATTTTTTATTTTTTTTTTTGAGATTGCTGTTCACAATGCCTTTGGTCACTCAAAAGCATGCCAGGTAAAAGACGTGTTCATCAAATTGTTTAACAGGAGCTTGGTATCTATCCACACTAACTGTGATGTGTTCAATTGTTCCACCTCCAAGTCCAGCCAGTCATTGCCCACTGGTCAAACTACTAATCATTCATCTGCCATCTCAGGGCTAAAGTGAGATGTGCTGGTGAGGCAGGTGCAGATCCCTCAATCCATTATGTGGATAAAGGTACCTGTTCCAAGATGTTTGGTGTATAAGGTTACAGCTGGATTTACCAGGTAGAAATAAAGTCTCAGATTCTTAAAATTAATCTGGAGTCTAATCCTAAATCAGTCATATGCCAGGCTCTGAGAAAGCTGTGGGGGTTGGTTTGTAGTTTGTAAAGGAAGGAATGAAGGAAGTTTAGAAGGAAGTTTCCCTTTACCACAAATGTTTGTTCTGTGGTGTTCAGAGAGCACTGAAATTCAGAGGTTATGCAAGAAAGCAGTTCAAACTGAAAAGTTTAAGCTTAGCTCTTGTTATACTGTCAGGGCAAAGTAAGGTGTAAAGGATAGTTTGAAAGACTTAATGTGAGCATAATGCTTCTGCACTCCTGTCATACATGTAGGACTTTGTTCAGTTTTCAGAGCACACGGGTATATGTGTTTTGGGATAGTCAGTTTTTCTAAAATTATTTTTTCTTGGCTTTTTTTCCTAGGGTCACATGATTCTTTCAGCTACTGGGTTGATGAGAAATCTCCTGTGGGACCAGACCAAGCAAAAGCCATCAAACGTTTGGCCAGAATTTCCTTGGTTAGAAAGATCATGAAGAAATGGTCAGTGACTCAAAATTTGACTTTCAAAGAGCAGTTGGAAGGTGGGATCCGCTACTTCGATCTTCGTGTATCTTCCAAACCTGGGGAAATAGGACAAGAGATTTACTTCATACATGGCTTGTTTGGCATCAAAGTATGGGATGGGCTGAAGGAGATGAACAGTTTTCTTGAGCAGCACCCCAAGGAAGTAATCTTCTTGGATTTCAATCATTTCTATGCCATGGATGACAGCCATCACCGCTTCTTGATCAACAGGATCCACTCAGCATTTGAATCCAAACTTTGTTGTGTTGAATGTGTAGAATATGTGACATTACTGTACATGTGGGAGAAGAAACACCAGGTAGGGAAAGGATGTTTAATATTTTTCAAACCCAAATTGTTAAGATTTTAAGGAGACAAGCTGGGTGTAGCTCCCACTCACAAGTGTTGGACCAAGGATGCTGCTGATGGTCAAGTTAAAGCCCACAAGGGCCTCATCTACGTAGTGTGCGTATTTTTCTCCCTTTACATGCTGCTGTGTATCCCCTCATCCATGGTGTGGCCAGTCTGTCATGCTCCAAACACATGTGTTAAATAATTTAACTGTAGTGTCCTTGGAGCCTTATGCTCCTCACAAAGGGTTTTCCCTTCTGGGAGGGTGTTGAGATGAAAAACAAGGGATGGGACCACCGTGCTATTTAAGATGATTTATTACTCAAGTAAGCCAGATAAGATACTGGTCTTGAAGGTATGAGATTTGAAGAGGAGCAACAAGTCAGCCATAGCTCAAGGTAGGCATGGGTTTCTTCTTCACACAGCAATATATAACATTTTGGTCCAATAAACAGTTAAAACTTGTTTCTACTTAATAACCCATCACCTTTGCCTAATTCTGCCACACTGCGTCCATCTTTCAGCCAACAAACTGAGAGGTCACGTGCCCACACACACCTCTATTACAGCTTCCAGATCCTTGGCCTACCCTATAAGTCACATTATTACAGCTTAAACATCTCGCTATTTTATCTATTACAATTTCTTACCTGCTTAAGGCATATTCTTACTTAAAATTATAGGAATGTAAGTTTATAATTTTTCACTCAGTGTTTGTGTGTCTTTGTCAGTACATTAACCCAAGCTGCAGATTGAACCCTTCAGCACCTGTGGAAGTTTCTATTTTTCCACTTCTCACAGAAGGGCATGTAGTGCAGACTTCTGTTGGTGAGGGTTTGATTAACTGTTGTCATTGTGGCCAGTGTGGAGCATATAAGCTTTAGCATGACTAAAGGCATGGACTGAATTTCTTACCTCCTCTGCAGCCATCCAGATCTGCAGAAGTGAGGTTAATGCCTCTTCTCTGTGCTAACTGTTCCTCTAGGTACACAAAAACTGAGAACAGAAAAGGGTTTCAGCAGCAGCACATAATCCTTAAACTGGAAATGAGGCTTTGAGGAATCATTCTGAACTGGTGCTATCAATGCTAAGGTTCAAGATGAATCTCTTGTAAATGTGGGTGTTAGTAAAAAGCTCTGTGCTGTAGAGAAGCACCTTACAAGGTATTAACTTTGGATTTGATGGTTTTGCTGACAGCAGGACTGGCTTTGGTTTCTCGTGCAGGAAGTATGAGCACAATGCCAGTATGTCAGTCATGTGCCAATCAGCCCAGCACGCTTTACCCTCTTAGTAGGAGGAGAAGATGGCAAGACTGCTAAAATCCTTAACTTCAAGTACAGATACAGTATTTTCTGGCAGTAAGAAGTTGCAATGCATTTAAGCTGAGTTCTTTAAATGACAGAGGCAACTTGTCATTTTAAACTGATGACTTGTAAAGCCTGAAGCAGTCCTATCCTCAAAGCAGAACAAAATCATCTCCATCTCCTTTGGCAGTAGTGCAACAAATACACTAACACTCATGACTAAAGAGCAACTTCTTTTTGTTTGGTTCTCTTCACTGCTATACTAGCTGCAGCAGTACTATATGAACATAAACTAATGCAGCAGCCTGTTCAAATAAAAATTCAGTAATTAAGTTTTTGTTTTGTTTTTTGTTTGTTCTGTTAGGTTCTTATATTTTACCACCACCCTTTGTATCAGGAATATCCCTTCCTGTGGCCAGGTAATAAAATGCCAGCACCATGGGCTAATACAACTAATGTGCACAAACTGCTACAGTTCCTGGAGACCACACTTGGGGAACGAAGTCGTTACGGGACTTTCCACGTATCTCAAGCAATTCTCACACCTCGAGTGAAAACAATTGCATGGCATCTAATTCGTGGTCTGAAGAACACCCTTGTTCTTAGGTAAGGACTTGTCTTGATTTTCTCAGTTCTTTATTTAGCGTGTCTCATGTTGAAAGAGGCACTGAGCAAGCAAGAAATTAGGAGATGTTTGCTTAGGCTTGCTGAAAGCACGCCGTTTTGCTCAGTACTGTTGTTCATGAGCAATAGTTGCAATCATTAAAAATAAAGAGTTAGTGCAAATAATAAATAATGTGTATAATATATATAATGTGTATAGTATAATATATAAAATAATATAAATAATATGTGTTTAATAAATAATGTGTTTCCTGGTAATTGGAACTTTTTCTGAATGTGATATGATTTTGTAAAATGTAGGATGGATGTGTGGCTTCAAACCAATAATTCATTTCGAACTGGCTGAAGTTGACTTTAGTCAACTTTTAGGGGGGTGAAAAGAGCTTGTGCCACAGAGGAAAATTGCTTATTTCTGGACTTAGTTTTACATTTGTCCATAAAAATGTTTCAGTAACTTCAGTAATGGCCAGAGGTATATGACCATGGGCAGTATTTTACCTTGTATTTTTAAGGGGCAAGGGGATGGTTTTCCAAAAATGAAATTCACCATTTGACTTTTTTTAATACCACTGTATTAAAATTGTACAGTTAATTTTCCAGTGAGTAAGGTCACTGTAAGAGCGTTTTGCTTTGATTAGCACAGAGTGCCAGTGATTTTTAATAGCATTAACAGCATGACCAGGAGAGTTCCATATGATTTATTTTATGGAATTATCAACTTGTAGCTCGTTTGCTAAAAATTACCAGAACTGTAAAAGTCCTCTTGGATATTAGGAAGAAATTCTTTACTGTGAGAGTGGTTAGGCCCTGGTACAGGTTGTCTAGAGAACTTCTGGATGTCCCATTCCCTGGAAGTGTTCAAGGCCACTCTGGGTTGGGCTCTGAGCAGCCTGGTCTAGTGGAAGGTGTGTCCCTGCAAACGGCAGGGGCTGTTGGACTGCGATGATATTTAAGGTCCTTTCCAGCCGAGGCCCTCAGTGATTCTGTGAATAAGAAAATCGGCGGTTCGGTATAAATCGCGGGATTTCCAGTCCCGTTCCTGTTAGGAGGCGTTGGTCTGGCACAAGCCCGCTGGGTCCCGCTGGGTCCCGCTGGGTCCCGCTGGGTCCCGCTGGGTCCCGCTGAGTCCCGGTGAGTCCCGCTGAGTCCCGGTGAGTCCCGCTGAGTCCCGCTGAGTCCCGCTGAGTCCCGGTGAGTCCCGCTGAGTCCCGGTGAGTCCCGCTGAGTCCCGGTGAGTCCCGCTGGGTCCCGGTGAATCCCGCTGGGTCCCGGTGAATCCCGCTGGGTCCCGGTGAGTCCCGCTGCTCTGGGCTGCGCTGTCGGGGCCGCGCTCGGCAGCAGGTGGCGCTGGGGGCCCGCGAGTGCGGGGTCCTGCGGGGCGGCAGCGCCGAGGCGGACGGAGCTCCTGGGCCAAAGCTACCAAAGGATCGCTGCGTTCCGGGGAATGAGCGAGCAGCTCCGTTTCGAGGGATTCCTGGCACAGATCTGTGCTCTAAGCCATTGTGTTAGCGAGAAGCCTGCCTTCAGTTCATCCCTTTCCCTCATCTTTACCACTAGTTTGCAATTAAACCACAAGTTGCAAATAGGTTCTGTTGTTTGCATAAGCATGACTACTAGTGTAGTCATTTGCACAAGCTATAGCCAATATGCAAATCTGTCACACAGTTTTATGTAGATGCCTGCCTTCTTGTAGGAAAATTTTGCCCTCAATTTGAATATTTAAGTGTTCTTGAGCTCTGCTAAAGGAGACTTGCAACAAGTCACACTTACCTGGCTGAAGTCTGTTGCATCCCTTGGCAGTAATTATGCCTTCACTCATAGTTCTTCATATTTTTTTTTAATTGTCCTGATGCAGCAGGAGTGGTGTGTCTTTAAGATTTTTGGGTTTTTTTTTCTCTTCATCATCCTGTTAGCTAATTTGCTAGCCTACCATCTTCTCAAATAATGTATATATGTTACAGCACTAATCTAAACAATGCTAACATAGTCATTTGTGTCAACTGCTGAAAAGCATGGCGTTTCATCTTAGAGTGCAACAAAGCTAGTGCAGACTCCTGACTTGCACTGTGTCCAAGAAATTACTTGACATTTTTCTCATGGCAGAATTTCTAATTTGATTTGACTCAGTTCCTGACACACCTCTCCTTTATCCAGTTACAGTGATGTGTAGCAGGATGTTCAACCCCTATGGAGGTTCATTCTAGGTTTGGATTCCCTGACCCCATTGCTCTGAGTGGGTCTGGAGGCTGGAGAGAGTTTGGGAGAAATGCAGTGTGCTGCCTCCAACAACTTTTTTCCTGCCCACCCTGAGGCAGAGAAGGGCAAGGAAGCATCTTGGGCCAGGTATAACCTTGCTTTGTGTTACACTGGTCTGCTGTGAAATTGAGAGTTTGACATAAGGTGTGCTTGGGTGAAAACAAACCACAGTGGAGAAAGTTGCAGTGCAGTGTTAAATTCTGAAGCTCAGACTGCCCAGTGAATATAGAGGGCTTTTGTATGCCTGCTAGTTTGGATTGTTGACTGACCAGTATACCTGTTTAATAGCCAATGACCAAGTGCTGTGTTAAGCACTCATCAGCCAGTTGAATTTAGGGTGACAGCCAGGCTCTGATCACAAATATGAGATAATATATTTTGTAAACAGCATGTTGTGTTTGAAATTAGAGTATGTATAGAAAAGTGCCTCTTCTTTCTTTTTTTTTTAAATTAATTTATTTTAATTTTCTTTGTTTCAATTTCTTTAGGAACCTGCCCATGATTTTGAATTGGGTGAAAGCACAGAAGCCTGGTGTTATGGGTGTTAACATAATTACATCAGACTTTGTGGAGCTGGTTGACTTTGCTGCTACAGTTATTGCATTGAACGACCTCCTTTTGGAAGACGATGAATCTGCAACTTAAATCCTGATTGCTGTGTCCCACTTGTGCTCCTTAGTGGACATCTTTGAACTATGCTAAATGTTTTACTTGTCAAGTGAAACCTATTGTAATCTCTTTATGAAAAAATGTTTCCTAGAGGAAACGTGGTGAAACATCACATACAGCCAGGTCCTTTCTCCTGGAGTGGTGTGGACCTGAGTGAGCTGAGTGCTGTGTGAGTGCTGCTGTGTCAGTCTGTCTGTCTGTGAGTGCTCTGTCTGGCTGAGCTGTGCACACATCTGCTGCTGACAGGGGCTGGCCTCTGGAGCAGATGTACCCCATTGTGGTGCACATCTCCCTGGTGACGGCGTGCCCAGCGCGCCTGTGTATCCGTCCTGCCCGCTTCCCATGGCCAGGGCTCGCTCCAGGGATTGCTGCTCATCCCATGGCAGCATGGCCATTATTCCTGGGCCACCTCTGGCATAGCTGGGCTCAGCTGGAGGCTGCTGCTCTCTTCATTATGCTGTTTTAGACACTACCTCTGACTTACTTGAAGAGACAATACTGCTGTTGTTCAGGTGGAAGCTGCTAACGCTGCATTAAATATCAAAACTGTCCTTTGGGCCTGACAGATGAAGGCTTGGCACAATCTTTCTTCTCAACCTCTGTTTTACTTTGTTACTTCAATACATTAATTGCAACCGTGTTTAAGTGTAATTTTTTTGGCATTAATTTGGAGAATATTTCAGTCTTATTTTGAGGATTATAACTCAAGTCTGAATTCCTGTTTCCTGTGACATATAGTAAACATTAATTTTCCTGAATTCCTGGGACATTTAGGACACTACGGCATAACCTTTCTCTTTTACCTGTTGGTAACTTGTTGGTTACTTGGGGTTTTTTAGTCCATCAAATTTTTCTTTTCTCTCACCCAGGCAGCTCTCCTCTGGAAGGAGATGGGCCAAGTAGGGGCTTGCTGGATATTCAGAGAACTGGACCTGACAGGGACTGCTCAAAGCCCAAATATTGGATCACTGTGATTTGTGATGGGACAGTGAATTCTGCAGTCAGACCTGAAAATTGTGCTTGTAGACAGAGAGCCACACCTATTAAGGGAGAAATTTCTCCAGCCTTCACCTGCTTGTGAGACAGTAAGCAATAATCACACAAGCACAGGCTGATGTTAGTACTGCTTCTTTCTTTAGTCATACTTATTTTTGTGCTGGTTCACCATGAAATGTGACTGTGTATGTTTGAGCCAATGGTCAAACATATGTTGGTACTTATCAGCACTTAATTTACTAGCTGATAATATCCTATGGTCTGATTTACCTTCATTGTTTTATTTTTTTAAAAAATGCACAAAAGGGACTGATTAGCAGATGCTTCTCTGCTCAGTCATCTTCCTGAAGCAACTATTGGTGCACTAATTATCTGGTGATTATGAATTTGTATTTATCTCCAAGCTTATTTATTATAGAATGGATTGTCTTTATACGTATTTAATTCAAAGGAAAAATTTATCTCCAGGTTTATTATTTATTTTGATAATGTATTATCAAAATAAAATTAAAAATTTGTTTTATCCTGTATCTGCCATTATGGTCTGACAGCTGTGAAAAATCCCAGCTTTCTTTGCTTGTCACAACTCAGGAGAAATGTAAAGGTTTGCAAATCTTCCATGTGAACCTTGGCCGAGTTCAGAGCAGACTGTAATCTGATTTATCTGTTGTTTGCCTGGCTTTCATTAGAGTTCCTTGAATTTTTTTAACTGAATGGTTTCTCTAAGGGAGTTGGGGGTGGGGGCAGTGCTGTCACACGCTGTCTTTCTCTTTTCCACTTGTGTCTCAGTGATAAAGGGACTAGTCCCAAAAATCAGGGTTTGGGAACTATGTTCAAATTTGTTTTAATACTTCCTTTTAAAACCACAGCAGAAGGTTTTTATTTGATTTGGTGCTTTTCTTCTTGTTGATGAAACCATCAGAACCTGTTTTGAACAGTTCCGTTCAGTCTGCAAGTGTATTTAAAATACCTGGATTTTCCTTAGCTGACTTTTATGTTTATTTTACTACTACTTTACTCATGGCCCCAACTGAAACTCCATGTGGATTTGGTTTTGGTGGTTTCCTTCTGCAAATTGTCTTGGTGCTCAGAGCTCAGCTGGGTGTTAACACCAAAGTTGTGGGTTTGTTCCCAGTATGGGCCATTCATTTAAGAGCTGGATTCATTACCCTTATGGGTTCCTTCCAGCTCAGAATATTCTGTGATTCTCTAACTTGGCTTGAATACCAGTGAGGCAGAAATAATACTTTGCAAGGTTCCCTGCAGAACTGGAAGACAAAGTAAGGTGAAGTGAGTATGGTGTTTGTACTTGACCCTTAATATATTTTCTACTATATATTTATCTGCCTCAAAATAGATTTGTTTAGCTTAACCAATATTTGTGTTGTGTGTGCACAGTAATGACTTACTAGTCCTTCTGCTGTATTTATTTAAATAGAGATAGGATGGGCTTGGGGCTTTGGTTAGATGTTTTTAAGTGCAAACTCAGAAGTTTAACGTATTTGCTGTTAGTTCACACCTGAAACATGCTGGGTGTTAAGAATGTCAGCAGATGGAAAAGAAATGGAAAATAGTTTTAGTACTAATGGTTAAGTATATGGGGAGGGGAAACATTTCTGTAAGTTTGGCCTTTCTGAAGAGACTTGAGTGTCATTTCAGAGCAGGGCTTGGTGGTGTGCTTCCAGTGTGAGCAACCTGACAGTCCTAAATGGTGAGTTGGGCAGTTGGCAGGTAACACTTGTCTATGACATGACATCTCCCTCGGCTTCCTACTCTGGGCAGCTTTCATGCTGGTGTTTAGAATTGGTCCTAGGGGTGTCTGAAACCACCCTAAGCAATATGAACTACCTTTCATCTATTCTGTTACACAGAGAAAAGCTATCCATATAATGGGCTTATCTTGCTTACTCAACACCAAAACATATCCAGACTTCCTCATGCTTTGCAAAATTGAGCTCATCCAGGCTTGGACTTTGGGCTGTGGATTCCATTTTCCAGCATTACAAAATTAAAAGGTGAGCTAGGCAGGAAGGGAGGATCAAGGAAGTAGGGCAGTAGTTTGCATGCAGTGCCCACATGGAAGGTGTGGCAATGCTTAGCCCAGTTCTGGGCAGCAGAATGGAGCAGGTCTGGCAGGTGAGTGACAGCACTGCAGCTCACACTTGCTTGGCCAAATCTGGCCCCTGAGATCAGCAAATAACAGCCTGCAAGGTCAGCTTGAGGAGAATAAAGATGTGTGTGAGCACAGGAGAAGGCGGGGGGGTTCTTACAGTTGATGTAGATGCTCATCTGGTGTATACAGTGGTTTTAGTCTTGCTTGTATATCCCCAAAGCACTAGAGTTCACTTTTAAGTGGGCTGGGAAGAAAACCTCCCCAGAGGAATTGTTTTGACCTCTTGACCATTTGGTAGGTTCTGGGAGAGAAGAAGCTAGAAAATGAGCAGCTGCTTGAGGCAGAGTACTTTAACTGTGTATTCTTGAATTGCACATATAGTTTGTTATTACAGATTCAGGTTAGTTATACACTGTTTTATGACTGTTGTTTCCCTTCTTGGTGTGCAGTCCCTGAATGCTAAGCACACTGGTGGCATTCCTCTTCTCACACTGATTGCTGCTATGTGCCATTTAAGGGCATATTTGAGGCACAGTAGACCTCTGTGTGTATCCCTGATGGGAAGAAGTAGATGTTTGTTATGGAGCATTTATGAGTTTTTAGCCTCTTCCTGTGTCCCACAGGCGAAAACAAAAAGCAGTTAGTACTAGGTATTGCACACTGACAATCATTTGGCTTTTACTTGGGGCCTACTGTCACAATGTACTGAACTGCATGGGGAAATGGTGGAGTCACCATCTGTGGAAGTGTTCAAAAATGTGTGGATATGGCACTTGAGGATATAGTGTAGTAATGAAAACACCACTGATGGACTTGATGGTCTTGGAGGTCTTGCCCAGCCTTAACAATTCTGTGATTCAGAATACAAATGCTGCAAAAAGGCCCATATTCTGTTAAACAGCCTCTTTGAAGGAAAGAATAATAGGGAAATGGTGTCTTTGCTCCTAGCACATGCTCGGTTTTGCTGTTGTTGGTACTGACTTAGCTGAATGTTGGAGTTTAAAAAGCACCTGAACTGTAAGGTGCCTTTTAAACTACACTTTTGAGCAGGGATTTTGTCTCAAACAGGAGCAGGGCTTCTGCCAAGATGCTCATCTATTCTCATCTGCTAAGCCTTTGGAAATACTTTCTTTGCATACCTGTCTCAGGTGTCAGAGTTCATTGATGCATCATTTAGCAGACCAGGGTTTAGGACATAGAGGACATGGATATTTTGATTTGGAATTGGGTTACCTACGGAAGTCTGAGCATGTGTGACTTGAGGTTTACTTGAATATGCAATATTTAATATGGCATTCATATGCTGTTTTCATAAGACTTTCATCTTGACTTGAACACATAGCTCCCAGTCCCTAATGAGCAGACTTTTGGTCAGAGGACCACTGTTTGGGACAAAACTTCAGGTAAATTTTCAATGCTTGTTAAAGCACAGAGAAATTGTCTAATGTGGGGAAGAGAACTGACTCAAAAAATTATCTGAATTATTGATCAGGTGTAAATGCAGTCCTTTTGGCAATGAAAAATAAGAATTATTTTTTCTTCTTTGACAAATTCTTACTCCAGCTTTGGTTTTTAGCTCAACAGATGGGTAGAAGAGCCAGAGCATATGGTGAAGAGCAAATAAATTTTATGCTAAGGACATGCATGTAGGACTAACTGTGGTAAGAGTATGGTGATTTACTTAATGACACCTTTAATGGTAATCCTATCAGCTCTTTGGTTTAGGTTGTTAAATCAGTCTCTGTTTTGCATTAAAAATAATAAGTCCCACTAATTCAATACATCTGTTCTGTTGAAGTGTGTTTACTTCTGTATGCATATTTATGTATTCTTTACAAGTCTCACCAAGTAAACTGTTAATTGTAGGGACTGGAATAGGAATGTCAACTTTAGAACTGTGTGCTGAATCTGCTTATATTTTATATCCCTGAATATTTATGCATTGTGTGTTGTCCATTTAAACAGTACTTACCCTTTGTTAGACCTGTCATACCATCTACATTGAGCTGCAGTGTATTCTTAATTTTGAAGGAAGTGCTGATCAGCACATCCTATATAAAAATAATTTAGATGGTTCTTTGATTTTTCTCAATGTCAAATGTATTTTCCAGATTTTTTTTTTATTATTTATACTCTGAAGGGTGCAGAGGAGACCAGGTGAAGGGGAGTTACCAATTCTCAGTATTTATTTTGTGCAGTCTGTCTTTTGGCTGTTTGTGCTTTACCCACCTGTCTGATTCAGTTTTGGGAAACCAGGATGCCTCATCTGCAGTCTCAGCTGCAGATAAATTTGGGGTTTACATCTGTTTCTTCTGCTTTATATAATTGGAGGTTTTAATCCTGAAAATAATAAAAATAAAACTTGAACTAATCATCTTTGCTGTGTGTTCTGTACTGCTGACTGCTTTGATACATGATGATTACATTGTGAGTCAGCTAACATCAGTTGAGCTCGGTAGCTTCTCTGGTGCAGAATGGTGTCATTGAAGGTTGGTTTGGGGTTTTTGTGAGGTGCTGCATCTTGCTGCACTTGTGTCCCCTGAGTAGGCAGACCCAGACAACATCCTTATTTTTAGGATGTGCTGACAACTTCTCAGTGCAAGTAGTAGTGCAAAGTGATCAGAAATCAGTGTGTGCTTGCGCTTGTGTGTACGCACAGCTAACAGCTTTGACTGCACTGGGACAAAAGCATGGCCAAAATCCATGGATCCAGTTCTGTCCTGGAAGGCAAGTACAACTTCTGTGCAGCCTCTACTGCTGTAGTACAGGTGGTGAAGCTCCACTGTAATACCTGATCAGGAAACAAAGCATTGTTAATGATTCCTAGAGCGTGTGCTGATGTTGGATGTTTGTAACCCAGTGAGATCAAACACACCCTTCTTTTGGGTTCTTTTCAGTGTGCATGTCTTGAAGATGTGGGAGTACTGGGGGTGGGGAGAGGGAGAGAATGGATGGCCCTGCTTCCCTCATAATTTTAGACAGTGGTAACTGAGGAGGAGCTATCTGTAGATATTTTTTTTTCAATCCCAAAGTTAAGAGCTGGGAATTCTGAGCTTAATCACTACCTGTTGTCTCAGACCTCGAAGTAGGTGTTTGCAAACCAGCCTTCATTAGCAGTGACTCACATGAAGCTAACAATTGGTGTCAGTAATGTCTGCAATGTGCTGTAGGCAGGGAGTGTGCCAGTATTTTTTTCAGAATATACCTCTGCAACACGAATCTAGTGACTGGCATAAGCTGCCAGTGTGTAAAAAGTGGATGGTTAAATAGCTTGGAGTGGCACTGAGGCTTACACACACACACACACCCCCACCCCCATATACCGTTTCCCCAGGCCAGGAAAATTATGTACCTTAGAGGGCACAAGAGTGAGTCTGATTTCATCATATTGCTTCCCCAGGGGATTTAATGGAGATTATTTTATTTTTTTTCAGTCTGTGTGCCTTTAGCAATGCTGGACAAGGTCACACATGTATATACATGCACATATATGCATGAAGTAAATGGTTATTTTGAAAGTGTGCAATGGGACTGCAGAAACTAGAAGCACTTTCTGTGAGAAATTTATGCACACCCTTTATACTGAGTTTCGCTGTTGCCACAAACCTGTGATTAGCTGCTCAAACAGAATCATTCCTGAATTGAGTGTGTCTTACTATTTACCTCTTAGGGGATGCTGCTGAACCTGCATGCAGCATTTTAGCTGTGGAGGATAAAACTCTTCCTTGCTGTCTGAAGGACAGCCAGTTTGGAGCCTGGTGTATGCTGCCAGCAGCTCTAGTTCCATGTCTAGCTGGAAGGTGAGCAAAATGCTGGCAGGCTCTGGAGCTGACTAATGGTAATGTCACTGATTCTTCTCATCAGTGAGCTGACACACCAGGCACTTGCATTAGACTAGAAGAGCATTTGACCAAAAAGCCTCTCTCAATTTAAATGTACTAAGGGGTCAGTTTGTCATGCTCTTGGGTGAGCAGATGCTGGAAAAAGAAACCAAGTGAATTTTGAACTACTGCTGGTTAGTGAGCCCAGCTGCTCTTCTTGGGGATCAGGGTTTGATCCACTCAGCTGATTGTGCCGCTGCCTGAAGTCAAGACAAAGTGGATTCTTCTGAAAAGATGGTGAGTGTGACCAGGATCATTAACAGGTAACTTGCTGTATGGGTAAGCTGTTAATACAATCACATTGAAAGTCAGCTTTCCCTCAGTTTAGGGATTTGTTTAAATTAAAAGCAAAATTTGCTTAGAGTAGAAAACGGCTTGTTGTTTTTGTTCTTTCTTGCATATCTCTTATCTGCAGTAGAAATAAAAATACTTTGGCAGAAGAACTTTGGGAGGGTGCAGAGTCTGCTCAGGGGAGAAGCTACTGTTGTACATATAACTCTATAGGTTTATATCTGCAGGTTCAACAAAGATTTGGTCTCAGACTCACTACTATTCCTTTCACCAACCAGTGAGAATGCATGCCCATGGCAGGACTGCTTACATGGCCAAATTTGTGGATTAAAGTTTCCAGCAAAATCTGTGGGCTGAAATTGCATACGGCTTTAAATAGGGTAGTACTTCAGAGAGGTGAATGCTTCTTGTGTCTGCTTCGAGTTTATTTTTGTTCTCTATAGTTTAAAAGTAAAACAATCCCATTTGTTGCAAGATACGATTTCTTAGCCTGGCTTCTAACCTAAAATTGGTGCAAGGGTAATTTTTGCTGCCTTATCTGTAGTGGGAAGTTTCTTGGTGGAAGAAAGGAAGCAACTGACAGTACCTTAGGCACTAGAGCATCAAGGGAGCTTAGCTGGTAGCTGCATAAAGTGGGAAATATATGGTACAATGCCAGCACAGACTGTCCCTTTATGATTGAGGCAGATGGATGAACCTTTAAAAGAGTTCTGGTGGCTCAGGAGATGCTGGACAATGTGTTGCTCTTCATGCAAAGGCTTGCAGGTTTCAGTGAAATGGCATAAAAGCTTGGCTGGTGTGTGCAAAGCCCAGGTGGTATCTCATGCTTGCGTGTGAAAGGGTATTTTCTGTTTGACCAGAGTTGCTGGTGCCTTTGTTGTTTCATCTCTGTTATAATCATGAGGAAATTTTGATATGGTTTGTGCAGATGCTGCTTGGGTGGTTCAGCAGAGGGACAGGCAAATGGCTGACCCCTCACTTTACTGTGGGACAGCACCTTGCCACTTGAGGTATGTTTGCAACTCTAATACCAAATTCCTCTTGGACTGGACATTTGTGAATGCAAAATACAGAAGAAATTGAGAGAAGAGTTATTTTTATCATGTTGCTTCTTGCAAATGCTATCTAAGAAAGGGAAAACAAAACACTGCCTAGGAGATGTTTCTCCCTGCATCAAAGTCATCCTTTGATTGGGTGGAGAAAAACACATTGTTTATTTGGTGAGGTCTGTGTAAATGAGAAATAAAGGTGGTAAAATTATTTTTCTTTAATTTTTTACGGAACGTTCACTTTTGAGTTTGTTCATGGCAACTGAGCAAAGCGTTGGGTTTTGGTAGTCCTGGATTTTCTTCCAGCTTGAATTTGCAAAACCTAAAATCACAAATGCAAGAAAGAAACAAAAACCATCCAGAGAGGCTGAAGCACTGGAAATGGAGGAGGAAAGGTATGCAGCAGTGATAGTGCTGTAACTTGCCCTTTGGAACAGAAAATAAAGCTCTTGGTTTGGAACGCTTTTATTTTGAGACAGAACAAATTATTACACCAAGTTCATTCTTTGAACCACATCCAGTACAAAGTTCATTTGATACATTAACTGCAGTTCCACATTTGCAAATACGCTGAATTTGATTTGATTGCATCTTTTGAAAGGCTACACTGGCAGCAAATAAAATGTGCCAGGTGCTTCTCCTGAGAAAAATAACAATTTCTAGTATTTCAGCCTAATCTCAATGCCAACAGTTTTGGTTCTTTTTCTCTATTTCTGCTTTTTTTGGAGAATTGTGACTTGAACTCTCTGAAGCATTAGAAGCAGCCAACTCATGCTTGTGACAGTGGATAGTGTTAGAAAATGTGCAAAACAAAAAAGAAATAAGTGTGTATTGCAAAGATAATCCCCTTCTGGCCCTCTATCAATGTGTCTTGAAAAATGTCCTTAGTAACAGGGTTGTGTGAGGATCAGTGACACCTGGGGCTGTCTCAGCAGGCTGACTCCTTTGCTGCACACCACAACCATGTACAGAGAGTGATGAACTGGTATTTCTCAAGGCTGGTTTTCCCCCTGTCTGCTGGCTATGTTCACTGTGTAGGCAAGCACAGTGCCGGCAAAAACACTTGAAGCCAGACATATCCTTCCAAGCTTTAAGATACAGAATGAATCTGAAACTCAGTTCTTGAAATATGTCCACAAAGGAAGAGCAAGGCTGCTGCAAGAAGAGTTTACATTAGCAGAGTCTATGTAATTTGGAGGATCCTAGAAATTCCTATCATGTAATTGCTTGTTTACACAGTGCTAGTTCTGGAAAAAGTTGTGGTGGTGCCAGATTGGAAGAGTGAATTTGGATTGTTCAGCCTGGAAACTAGAAGGCTTGGGGTGACCTAATTGTGGCCTTCCAGTACTCGAAGGGAAAGTCTCGAAAGGAAAAACTCTATGAGAAAGATGGAAGGGAACTTCTTACAACATGTAGTGACAGGACAAGGGGGAGATGACTTGAAACTGCTGGTGGGTTTACATTAGATGCTAGGCAGAAATTCTTTACTGTGAGGGTGGTGAGGCTCTGGCTCCCCAGAGAAGCTGTGGCTGCCCCATCCCTGGAAGTGTTCAAGGCCAGGTTCAGTGAGGCTTTGAGCAACCTGGTCTAGTGGAAGGTACTTGGAACTAAATGTGCTTTAAGGTCCCTTATACCTCAAGCCATTGTATGATCTTTATATTATGGAATACCTGGATTTCGTGCACAAAGGAGATTGCTTTCTCAGATGGTTATTTTACTGTTATCTCCTAGAAAGATTTACTAAAAACTAAACTACTAAAAAAATTTCTTATTGTTTATGGCAAGATTGTAAATATCTAGTTTAGATGCCTTCTTGCATTTATTGCCAAGAACAAGAACTCTTAAGTAGCTTAATTTCCCTTCCTCCTGTCTTTAGGCTAAGTTTGTTCCCATTCCAAGGCTGAAGGATAATGTAGGCAGCATTAACAAATGTACCAGGGAACTGGCTTCTCAAGATCAGGATTATAGTGCAATTCTGTTTATCCAAAACTGAAATGAGAGACTTGGCCAGTGAATTTGTTCTCTGCTCTGTTACAATCCTGTGACTCTTGGAGCAAAAGAGGCTGTTAGAGCAAGGATTTTAGCAGAGACTGAGGAAAACAGCTGAAAATCAAGCTTTCAGAGAAGACTGGAATACCCAGTAAACCTATGTGCTTTTGTAGATGGCTAACAAGCAATCAGCTTGAAATCCTTGTTTTCCTGCCCCACTAGCTGTGAGTGGTTGGTTGGGGCACTTTAGAAAAGATGAGAAGAAAAATCCTTCTCACTATCCTTATACATACTGAAATGCACTATTTAGTAGACACATCTGTGCTGCTGTCCCTCCTGCTTCTCAGGGGCCATGGGCTGCCAGAGGCCCAGGCTCACCAGGGTGTCCCAGGTGCCTACCATGTGTTCTGTTTTTGTTGATGTTCCTGGGATCTTCCTTTGGGGCTGGTTTGGCTTTAGCAGCTGTCACACACCCTTTGTGCCTGTGGAATGGATTTCTTTCATCGGTCTCAAGCCTTGCCAAAACTACAAAACATTTTGGAAGTGGCAAACGGAAAAACCTGTGTTATTATGTTTGTTTAGAAGAAAACAGTGACTGCCTTCTCATATGCTGCAAATGACAGTGGTGATCATTGTACCTGCTGAGATGACAGAGGTGTTGCATAATTTATGTTCATTAAAGCCTGAGGAACACTCCTGCTCCAGTGCTGAGGAAATCCAGAGCTTGACACAGGCACTAGTCTGAGCAGACCGAAACCAAACTCCCACACATAGACTCAAGAACACCCTCTGTGAAATGCTGGGGTGCTGTCTCACCTGGCTCTTCCTGTGACACACCTCCCTGGGGAATTCGGACCTCCAGGGTCAAATTTAGACTCAAGCATGTGTTTTGAGATACCATCTCTAACATTTAAGGGCACCACACCTTCTTTTCTTTAAGACTCCTGGATGTGGTACTACAGAGGAATGAGCACACACTACCTGCTGGCCTATCTCAAGCTCATGCTTAGACCTCTGTCTCACTTCCAGCAGAGTCAATCTTCTCTGTCCAGCAAGTGTCATCACTGATGCTGGTGCAGTTCCTTTCCTAACTCAAAGGCAGCTGGCACATGTAGCCGTGTCCCACAACAGACTTTAATGAGGTAGGGCTTTCTGGCTCCAAGCTGAGACAGACTGACTGGGTTTTTTCCAGATCCGATTGGTCTAGGAATAGTGTTGAAAGTTGCTTTTTAGTTTCAAAACACTTAGCCATCCTTCTAAATTATTAGCATTGGCAAGATGCCACCAAGCGGGACAGAGTCCAGTTCTGGCAAGGTGGTAGAACTGCTCTCTTAAGTGGTTTTTATTGAATAACAACCACAAAAGACCACCTAGTACTCATCCAGGTTTTTCCTCCTGATCTGATGGGAGCAGGATGTATAAATAGCATTGGGTCTGAGGGAAATGTGGGCTCTTCTCTCCCATGCTTTTCTTTTCCGTGTGTGCCAAGTTAAGGAAGAAGAGAATTCAGAAAATGAAAGGAATTCTCATTTCACTTTTTCCCTTGCTTGTTTTAAAGTGCCAAAGTCAGAAACCGGTACCTTAAAATGTCTTCTGTTTATTACCTCATGACACACTTTTTTGTGGTTTTGATACATGGAGAGGGAACATCCTCCCCCAGGGGTGTTTTGGACTCCTGTTATTGTATTTGCTGATGTTTGTAAAACTCCATTTGCTATTCTGTCTGTTAGTTGTTCTATTTCAACACACCTTTAGCTGACCTATGCTCCAGAGAACTGTTAAACATTGCAGGCATGCTTGAGGAAGGAAACTGATATTCCTTTCAACTTGGAGTGCAGCACTCCCTGGAGTGACAGAAGGAGCAGTAGAAGTGCTGTGGGTGGTGCTAAACTGGTTTGGAGAGAGCTGGGAACGGCATGAAGTGTGGAACAAAAAACTTTGTGCTGTGATGGGATGGATAAGTTAACTGGAAGATGTCAGACTTTGTTTTATGGGGGTGCTAGAGCTTTAAAACATTGTGGGCTGTAGAAGGAGCACTTTGGAAAGTCTTTGAGCCCCAGCAATGCCTTTGCCTTGGAGAAGGCGCAGGAGAAGGTCGCCAGAGATGGTTAATAAAGCTTTAGCTGCTGAGCTCACTAAACATTCTTCCAGTTCAATGGCCTATGCAGAATGATGTGTTTAGTCAATGTTTAATTCCTAAGCAACAAATGGTGATTGTCATACTAGAAGGCACTTGTGGTGTTGACTGAAGCAATGGAGGCCAAGGATTAAAAAGGTCGTGCAGGGAGATCACTTTGGCAGCCTCAAAGCTCTCACCTCTAGGTCAGGTACCTTCTCAGCAGGAGAAAACAAGGAGAAGTTCATGCTGCCTTAAGGCCAAAAAAGGTTTTCCAATTGGAAAACAAACTAGTTGTTTAAAAAAAAAAAAATTGGCTGTAGGAAATAAAACAAAGGGAAATGTGAACTGTGGTTAGCTGGGGGAAGGCAGGGGAAAACAGGAAATGAAGAGGCATTTACTCTTTCCCTGGTGATGGGAGGGCAGGAGTGGAGCATGTAGCTGGTCAGCAGAGGCAGGCTGTGACTGACAGCAGGAGGGGAATTGGGCAGCAGCTGTTGAGGAGGTTGAGGGCTGCTTGAACAGTCCAGACCTGCAGAAGAGATGAGAGAGGACTGCAAACAATGACTTCATGGAGCAGGAGAAGACCTGGATGCCATGTCAGGCAGAAAACTCAAGAAACTTTCTTGTTGAATGAGTCAGAAATGAGAAGTGCCCTCTCAGTCGAGAGCCTCTAACCCTGTCTCACCTTCAGGCTTTTCCAAGATCTGATTGCCAAGGCCTGGCCCCTGGGCTCTGAGCAGCCACCAGGGTTGTTTATCTCCAAGCCTGTCCTGGTTTTGTCTGAAGCTCCTTTATCCAAGGATTCTGTTAACTCAGGCTTGAAGGGGGGAGTGGGGATGTAGGCATGTGACATTCCTGCCTCCTATGAAAACTAACTCCAAGCATGTGAAGTTTACAAGTCTGTTTATAAAGTCTGGCCCAGGCCAATGGGACTGCTTTGCTGTTTCCTACATATAGCAGTTCACTTCTGTATCAGTGCTAGGAGGACTGGGATTATTTGTCCTTTGATGTTCTTTATTTTCCATGTTTTATGCATCAACATGCATAATAGCAATTACTTTGTGCTTTTCCAATTCTGCTGGGTTACATGGGGATTTTGTGATAAGACAGACAAAGGGAAAGTGCTGTTCAAACCACTGCACTTTCCAGGTTGTGACTCAGTCTTTGGGATTGCTTTGTCTTAAAGACAGATAGAGCTATAACCATTTTTTTTTTATTTTTTTTTTTTTGCTAGGCTGTTGCTGAGCCTGGACGTGTGTAATGCAGACCAGAGTTCTGCTTCAGTTTTAGGAGATTAGGGCAAGGCTGAGTGGATTTTCTTTGATCTACCAAGACCTCCACTGCTGATCTACTATGAGGGCAAGACTGCAAGCTAATACAAGGGCTTACTTGTGGCTAGGACACAGTACTTCTTCCATACTGGATACTGACTCCAGCACTTATTTACTGGGCACCAGGAAAAAGTTTTTGCCCATGCAATTTCCAGCTGCAAGATGGGTTTAGTTCTAAATTACTGATCTGTGATGATTTCCATCATGGCAATGATTAATTTCGCTGATGAGTTGATGGTTTTATAAACATGTAGGGCAGCTCTGCAAAAGTCATTGTTTATAATGTACTTGCTGCTTTTCCTTTTCAAATTTCATGCTGTTTACCTTGAGAATGAAGAATGAATGCTGTATAAAAGTGGCATGTTCCATGAGGCAGTATTACTTTGCTCAGACTGTTAGCAGGGCTGAGCTGTTCCAGCCATAAGGGTGCACATTCCAAAGCAATTACAACAGTTTCATAAGTAAATACTGCTCAGCAGCTGATAAAATGCCTTTCAGATGTCTTTGCAAAATAGATTCAGGTGACCAGCAAAGAACTACTTTCTTTAATCTTTGCACTCAAATGTGAAAATACTTATTTTGATTCTTAACAGCTTTTTCATTTAAAAATTGCTGTGGATTGAAAGCAGTTCATCTCTCTCATTGAAATACCCTGCAACTGAGTCACAGGGAAAAGAAATGGTGACAATCATGGATTCCCCACCCTATGTGTTTCATCAGGGTCTCTGCCCTCTCTGAGCATAACCACATATTGAAATCATTTGATGCTTGGCTTACTGTGAGTATAAAAACTTCTAGGGAGGAGGAAGAACAAGTGGGAGGGTGGAAACAAAAAAAAAAAAAAAAAAAGGATTTCCTCTGCCTATAAACTGGTGTACGAAATTGCAATTCATCTGGGAAACTGAAGCCTGTTTTCTGCTTATAACGAGCATGGTTTCAAGCTGCAGCACTGATTCCCAAACTTCTTGGACCAGCTTTTACCCATATTGTCCCTTGTCATAGAGCTTTGACTTCCCAACCTTAGAACAGGGCTGTGGTCTCCAGGCTCCTTTGCAGGCCCACCTGCTATCTGTATTTCCAGCTGCCCCTGCCCTAGGGCACTCTTTGGGTAAATGCATAGGATGTTGGCCATTATGTACTCCAAGACCAAAGCTAAAAATCTTTTTTTCCAGAACCATTCTTTCAGAAACTAAACAAAACAGTCTTTTAGATGTGGATTTGCTTTTCTCTTCTGTTACTTTTGTTTTCCTTTCTTTACTATCTTTTATGCCTCTTGGCTAATGTTACTTTCTGCAGATTGTTTCCTTTTTTTGAATCATAAAATAGTGTGAGTTGGAAGGGACCTTTAAAGGCCATCTAGTCAAAAACCCCTGGAATAAGAAGGGGCATTCTCAACCAGACCAGGTTGCTCAGAGAGCAACTGTCTAGACTAATCTGGAATGTTTCCAAGAACAAGGCATCCACCACCTTTCTGGGCAACCTGCTCCAGTGTTTAATCACACTCATTATAAAAACCCTGCTCTTTATAGCTAATCTAAATCAGCCTTCTTCTCATATAAAACCATCACCCCTCATCCTATTGCAATAGCCCCTGCTAAAAAGTTTGTCCTTATCTTGCTTATAATCAGAGAATCATCAAGGCTGGAAGAGAACTCTACAATTATCAAGTCCAACCATTAACCCAGCCCTGCTATGACTCCTTTAAGTGCTGAAAAGCTGCTCTAACAAGAGCCACCTACTCCCATGAAGAACAACCACAACTCTTTTTGCTTATCCTCACAGGAGAGGTGCTGCAGCCTTTAGATCACCTTCATGGCTCCTCTGGATCCACTCCACCAGGCCCATGTTTCTGTGCTGAAGCCCACATGGCTGCTTTCTGAAGGATGGCTAGAAGCCTATGGAGGCATAGGGTTTTTCAAACACTTTTGTGTCTGGAGAGTGTTGCTGTGATGAGCTGCACAAGAAGGCAGGCAGGAGGGAAGGCAGGACACTCACTGGAAACTCCAGCTGCAAGGATTAAGGAGGCCAAAAATGTGAAGTAGGGCTGAGTGCTGAGCCTGAGGAGTTGTAGAGAGTGGAGGTGGGCCTCAAGCAAAGACAGCCGAAGTTAAGCCTGGACAGTGCATGAGCCAAACCCTAAATCTGTTTGCTTTGACTGGGTAACTTAAGACCTGCATTTGGACATTGTGGCCAAGCCCTGGCCAAGCATATGGAGCTTTAGCCTGTGTGAGTATGAGGAAGAAATAATCAGCTTTGGCAGTCTAAGTCCCAAGCCTGTCATATAAGCACACTCTGAACTTTAAACCTACGTGTAGCCCTGTTTCCAGTACAGCATTTGAAAATGTGTCCTCACTCCAATCCTTCACCCTGATGAAGAAAACAGAATTTATAAAGAAGATTTTTTAGCATAAAGTTGCCTTTTGTTCTGTGGTGTACTGGAGCACACAGATAGTAATCGTACACAAAGATCTATTTAATTCCATTTACTCCAGTTAGCAGAAGTAGAACTAGCATTGGCTTGGGTTTTTTTGTGTGTTTGTGTGTCGGTCTTGTTCTGTTTTGATGTGGTTTTCCTGGGGATGATTGTATGTGATGTGGTAGCATGAGAATTGTCAGTCAAAGAACTGGCTTGGCAGTTTTCTGTGGATATCCAGGAGGTTGCTAATGGCATGTATCTGGAAAGGTTCCAGATATGATCAACTGTCAGAAGATATTTCTCCTGACTCTTGCCCAGACACTTTCCTCCCCTTGCTACCCCTTCAAGCTTTCTTCCAGAACAGCACCTCATACTTATAGTTGGTAAAGCCCATTTGTTCTAGAAACCTTGGCCAGCTCTGCAGCCTGATGGGATATCCAGGTAAGTCATATCCACTTTTTATCTTCCCTGCCTCCCAAATCTAAATATAAAAATCTGTGTTTCCATGTGTTTTTTCTTTTATAATCCCATGTTAAACTAAATAGGGAATCCTGTTGATTATGCTGTGCAATCTTATTTATGGCATGATTGTCTTCCTCAGCTAGACTCAGCTTTTTTAAAATAAAAAACAACAAACCAAATATTTCCAGAATGAGGTGACTAAAGTTTTCCAATGCCTCTGCGACCTTCAGTTCACAAGAAGTGTCCTGATCCTGGTTTGCTGTGAGTCAAAACTTAAACAAAATCATTAGGTCAACCTTACTTCCACCGCTGATCTCCACTATGTTAGAGCCAAAGGTGCAAATATTTACCTGGAAGAGCTTTAAAGGACCTTCCTCAGTTTGGAAACCTTGTGGAAAAAGTAAGAGGAAGCTTCTATAATTTTACATTTAGTTTCAAGCTGGAGTCAGAGTTTTCATAGTATTTTCTGGCTTTGGTTTGGAAAGGGAGCTGCTTTGGCCATTGGCCAGCTGGCACGGGGTAACTTTCAGCCCTCCCCATGGAGCCCTGCTCTCTGCAGGTCAGCAGCTGAGCCACAGAGTCTGGCCACAGGAGGGTTGGGTCCTGGCCAACTTGGCATGCTCAGCTCTGCTGGGTAAGGATGCAGCAGGCCAAGAACTGAACCTCTGGGAATCAGGGAGAGAGCCTGTAAGGAGCCTACCTCTGCCTCCCTTGGGAGGGTGCTGCTGCTTCATACCAGCATCAGTGTGGCAGGAAGGAGGTGCATCCATCATTCAGGACTGGATGGGAGGATTTCTATGTCTCTGTTTCCTAATCCCACACTAAGAGGAACAGGGTTGAAATCTGCAGCAAAATTAGCTCTGAGTCTTACAGCTCTGAGCGATATTCACTCTTAAAAAGAAATTAAAAGTCCTGTCATTGTTCTTAAAATCCAGGTGTTCTTACCTGCTTCAAAGCTTCCAAGTGGTTGGCATTACCAGCAGAAGTCCTATATATGGTCCCATGTGATGAACAATGGGATTCACCTGCAGAGGAGGAACTTCCTATAGAAACATAGAATGGTTCTGGTTGGAAGGGACCTTAAAGATAATTTCATTTCAACAGCTGTGCTATAGGTAGGGATGCCACCCACTAGACCTTGCTGCTCAGGTCCCCATCCAAGGTGGCCTTGAACACTTCAGTAGATGGGACAACTTCCTCAGGCAGCCTGTTCCAGTTCCTTGCCACTCTTACAGGTAACAATTTATTCTTAATGTCTAATTTAAACCTTCCCTCTTTCAATTTAAACCACTGCCCCTTGTCCTGCCACTATCTGCCCATATAAAAACTCCCTCTTTTTTATAAGCCTCCATGAGGTACTGGAAGAATGCAATGAGGTGTCCCTTGAGGCCTTCTCTTCTCCAGGCTAAACAGCCCCAGCTCTCTCAGCCTGTCTTTGTAGGAGAGGTGCTCTGATCATCTTCATGACCCTCCTCTGGATTTGCTCCAACAGGCCAATGCCTTTCCTGCTCTGGGTCCCCCAGAGCTGGATGCTCCCACCCCAGGTAGGGTCTCAAAAGGGGAGAATCCTCTCCCTTGACCTGCTGGCCAGGCTGCTTTGGATGCAGCCCAGGATGTATTTGGCTTTCTAGGCTGTGAGAGCACATTGCCAGGTCATGTCCAGTTTTTTGTCCAAGTCCTTCTCCACAGGGCTGCTCTCAATGATTGCTTCTTCCAGTCTGTGCTTCTGTCTGGGATTGCCCAATGCTCCATCACTTGAAACCTGGATGGTCCTGCTGGATCAATGTTGCTGTTTTGTTCTTCACTGCAGGCCACAGTCTTGACCTCAGGTACAAAGGTGTGTGGTGAGGTCTGCAGCTTTACAAGTCTGAATGTGGTCACCTGGGCTAAACCTGGCCCTTGTTCCTTGTGCCTTGAATGCAAAAGGTAAATCTTTCTCACTTTTAAACTTGTTGGTTTTCCACTTTGGTATGTTTCTGTTTGAATTGTTTCCTGTGAAAGAGAATGTTAAAAGCTGCTCTTTCACCTTTAATTTGGTAAAGGAGGCTGAGTGCTGCTAATATGACAATGCTTAAAGGGATTAGTTAGCACATTAACAGTTTCAGTTGCTAATCTCCAGTACAACACAGAGGCTTGGAAGGCAATAACTGCTTCTCCCTAGTGACTTTCAATTATTTGTTCTGCATGGATACAGGTATTTCCTCAGTCTCTGCAGAAGGCTAGCAAGCAGTGTGCAGAGGTAACAAATGGTGTGATGCTTCCACAAAAATTGGTAGTCGGCTGAGCTGCTGAGTTAGCATTAAAATCATCCTATGGAAGACCACTGGTCATGATCAAAAATATAAAATGCTTCATGGCATGACAATGTCTTCACCTCTCAGGGAAACCAAGAGCAGCTTCTCAGTCCCACAAGGCCCATGATGCCTAATCACTTCTCATTACTAAGTTAGAACAAGTAGCAAAAATCAATTTCTTCTGCGTTTCTGCTTTCACTTCCAGCTTGATGAAAAATCTGTGCTTCCCACACCCCCTTGAATTTGGTCCTTGCATGCATGGTCTACATGGTGTTACTTTACACTTCTCTGTGTAAAGCTAATAACTTCTGCATGCACATTTTCCAGCTGGGATGGTAGGAAACTGCTCATTTTCCCCCATGTCCCAGATGCTTTTAGTTTCAATGCATAATGATAGTGGGGATCTTGAATCTCTGTGTTCCTGTGGAACAGCTGCCTGCTGCTCAGATGGCAGCTCACGAAGCAGAGTGCTGGAGAGCAAGATGCATTTGTGGTGGAAGATGGACAGAGGAAAACTAAGAGTTCTCTCCCTAAAGAAGCCTTTGCAAAGGTGTTTACATGTTGACACAAATTATTCATCCCATCTCTTCTGCCTTAAATGTGTAATATTTTTTTTTTCCATTAGAGAAACAGACATCTCTGGCTACTCCTTCTGAAGGAAGGTAGTAAAGTTCAGTAGGAAGCCAGAATTAAAATCCTTTTGAGATGTGCAGTGTGTTATGTAAGCCGCTGGATTCCCTCGCATGTGCATTTCAGAATAGTGCTTGCCTGTAATCTGGAGAATGTCCAATCAATATCTCTTAGTGAATTGCACCATTTTTATTTTGGGTGAAGCTCTAACACTCTTTTCTTCAGTATTGTTTTCCTGATCTCAGCCATGGTCTCCTACTACTTCATCTCCCTAAAGCTCACTTGTGTTCCAAAATACTTCTTTGGAAATTAAGTATTCAGGAAAAAGATAAAATAAAGGCCTTGCAGCACCTTCTGGTGTTTTAACAAAAGGTTAACAAATGCAGAAATGGCTCCTGAAAGCTGTGGGCAACTTCAGGCCAGGTTTGCATTTTTCAAATTCTTGCTTTACCTTATTTGGCCATGCAAAATGGGATCCAGCAGTCCCCAGGGATTTGGCTGCACAGAGATTGGGCTTTGTTAAGAAGAAAGTATGTGTTTTTTCCTTGGGAGACACATGGCTAAATATGGGCTGTGTTAATAACAAATGAGTCTGTTTGCTGGCAGAGTTACAGATTCCCAATGTCCTTCAAGTTAAAAAGGCAGGCACACAGCAGCTCTCTAGCATCGAGCTTTGACTTTGACGGGACTGTATTGAAAGGTGGGGGAGTGGAGGGATGTGCCAACATCAACAGTCATGGACCTTGTCCTGATTTTAGTGGGAAGTAGTTTGGGAACAAGACAGCTGCAGTTGTCTAAAACAACTTGAAATGAAACCAAACAGAACAGAGAATCAGAGTTCAGTGATTTTTGTGAGCTGAGACTGTATGTCATCTTTTCATCTTATTTTGCAAAATTTTTCTTTTTATTTTAATTGTCTTTCCTGTGAACAATTAATCTGAAAAATGCAAGTAGGTAAAACAAGCTGGCCAAATAATATGCATAGTTTTGGGGAGTAAATATTGACTTAGTATCAGATATTGGTCAAGTGATGTGTTTGAGGTGTGCCCTATAAAATGTAGCTCTTGGGACAGGAGTGGTATCAGATCAAAAACCTCTGCTGAGTGCAGGTTTTATTTACCTATTCACAAGGGTTCACCTCAGTGCTTTGTTAGGCATGAAACCTGTTGATGCTTGGCCTGAGGTGAAGAGGACAGCAATGGAGAAGTACTGATGTATTAAAGTACGTGTTGTATAAAGCAGTAACTATATAACCACTTTTTAAAAAAGCCAACAAATTGAAGAACTCTTGCAGGAACAGGGGGAGTCATAGGCAGTCAGGGAGCTGTCAGGACCAAGGCAGATGTCAGGAAAAAGGTGGAAGTAGTTAAACAGCTCCTAAGGTTTACTTGGGCACTGCTGATGGGACAATATGAGCTAGATCCTCTTGCTAATTGAGCAATTTTAGCTCTTCAGAAATGATTACAGGCCAAAATCCTTATAGATGATTCTCTGCTCACAAAAACAAAACCTAGACCAACCCAACTTTAAAAAAAGGCAAAAAAAACCAAAACAGTGAAAGTGTAACTTTTCTATTAAGTGCAACTTGAGGCATATCATGGAGGAAAGGCAGAGAGGGTAGGTCCCTTCCCCCTGACACTTGATTAGGAACATGCTACATTGCAAGCTCAGTCACTTCACAAGCTGAGGGGATGAAAACATGAATTATCTAAAATGCTATTTGAAGATGTTGGGAATAAAACAGCCCTCTGTTGATATCTGTTCTTGGTAAAGTAATTCTAAACCTGCTACAGTCTCCTCATGTGTTTATATATTACTGCCTGTATTGTTTTCACTACAGCTAGTTGAAATTTTCTTGTAGGAAGAGTCTTGCAGAAAAGGATTTTACTGAAAAATGAAAATTTCACAGGGAAAATGAAAACTTCTTGCAACATTGCTTTGGATTGTTCTTGCCATCTCTGTTCAAAAATGTTTTATGTGAAAAGAGAATGATTTTAAAGAGCCTTTCTTTCAGACTTCCTGTGAATATTTGTGGTAGGATGGAGGGGAATATTGGTTCCCATAAGCGTTGTGTGGATTAAATACTTGGCAGACCTTTGAACATGTGAAGCATTACAAAACTACTTTTATTTTTGATGTAAATGACATTCTCAGTTGTCTTGCAAATGGTTTTGAAAGCCAGAGAGCAAAGAGCTCCAAAAAAGACAAGTGTATTTGCATGTCCAAGGGCAGCATAACTACTGACCACTAATTTGTTTGTTTTTTGGTGCTCAGGTTTGTACCTGAATATTTGTAAGAATGAATGACTGGTTGGGGTTGAAGATGGTTCAGGATTATCTCAAGTTCTGCTTGGGCACCTCAGGCCCCACACCAAGATTAGGGATATTGCCCTGGAGGTTTTGCTGCAATTTTTCCTCATGGCTGTCACTGGTTTTTTACATTGCTGTTACATGATGGTGAGCTGATATTTGGAGAAGATGACTGTGTCTGCTGAGGACAGATTTCACAGATTTCACAATTTAGAAATGTGTGACCAGTTCAGGAGTCTGCTCTGGACTGAGGTCCTGAGGTAGCTGGAGAATGGGTGAGTGAAGGACTGAGAGCTGAAGACAGTCAAGTCCCCTTAAAATGGTGGCTTGTTTTACTCCCTATGGCCTGTACCAAAGGCTAATGAATTTTACTATTTCTTCTGCATCCTTTCTATGGACAAGGTATAGGATTTTGCTAAGCTCTATCTTCTCATGCCCTTGGAGACAGTCAAGAAACTAAGTGCCTGTGCAAAAGTGGGGATGCAGCAGGCTTGTGGCTTTTCTCAAAAGCCAATCCATTCCTCTAGCTGAGGCAAGATGTGCTACAGGAATGAAGCCACTCCTGCAGCCCCTGTGGGCTTTTCAGTAAGGCTGAGCCAGGCAGTTGCCAGATTTCTGCAATACTGATGTTATCGCTGCTTGTGCTGCCTGTTTTGATTCCGAGCAGCGCCCACGTTCTCAGAGATGGTTTGTGAGGCTTTCACCACCAGCTGCCTGTGCCCACATTCTGGGGTGCGCTGGGACAAGGCTGGGATTCGTGCCTGAAATGCCTGGTGCATACCAGCAAACCCACTCCCACTGCCCGTCTGCTTGGAGGAGGCACTGGCAGACCAAAGGGCTCTCCTGGCCTCCGATAAGTTAATTACTGATGGCTTCAATGTTTATGGGGTGGAATGTGCCTCCCATTCAGCATCTGACCTGTGCTGAGGAGCTGCCTTTGACATGTTGTTTCATGGGTGAATGGTTTCAAGTGTCTGTGCGAAGTTGAAAGTTGTTTGAATGATGTTTTATCAGTGCTCCTTTATAATACTGAAGCTTTTGATTTATAATATGATTAAGCCCAGTACACTGGGGCTGGGGATGTAAGCTCATCTGGCACAAAGGTGTCTCTGAAGCTGTCATACAGCCCCTTCAAACCCAGTGGTTTTTGTGTGTAATTGTGTTGTTGCTAATTACAAGGTAGTCATTGTTTATATCCTCATCTACCCTTCCGGCTTCCTCTTGGAAGAACGGGCACGGCTCCAGTCTCCCTGAGGCAGCCGGAGGCTGTGGCTGATGGTGGCTGGTGGCACCAGCCAAAGTGTGACACTTGAGAGGGGAATGTCTGAGTTGGGATCCAGCAGTTGCCCTCCAGATCATCCTAACCCAGAGCAGGACACAGAGGAACAGCCCCTCACGGGAAAGGGGAGGCTTCCAGGATGAGCAGCAGCCTTAGGGAATGAGGTCTTGTGCAATGTACAAAAACCCCCTTATTCTGCAGTAAAGTGGAATTTGAATGCCATCAGAACAGTTCATTTGAGACAATTCTCTGCATAATTGACTTGATAATTCCCTTAAATCAGGGAATGGTTTCAATTTTATTTTTCCTTTAAAAAAAACATTTATTTTTTTTTAAGGAAATGAGAAGAAAGAAGGGATGCATGCTTTTCCTTTGGAAACAATAATGAGGGATTTGGATTATCAAATAGCAGCTGTGTTGATGCAGACACAATAGCTGTCTGTCAAGAGCATGCAGACAGCTTACAGATGAAATTACTGTGCTTCCAGCTCCCAGCAAACACTGGTATCCACTGTGGGAGAAACTGATGATGCCATGGGTGAGGCACTTCCTTAGCAGATTTCTCCATCATTATAGCTTTACATGCTGGGAAAAATTTTGATGAAAGCATTTTCTGTAGAATAAAGAATGCAGTTTTATCAAAACTAAAACACCTTTATGAAACTGTGGATCCTGGAAAAAAATATTTTGGAAAAAAAAAAAAAAAGAGTGATTAGTTTCCTCTGTTTGCTAAAGTGAAATGTCTATACCTAATCAACTGTGTTTTGGGAAAGTAGTATGTTTCATTTGGTTTGTTGAAGAGGGGAATTTTTCAGCCTTTTTTGCTTGTTAAGACTGAATTAGTCTTGAACATCACAATGATTTTCAAGAACAAAACCTGATTCTTGACCAGCTTATCCACAAGAAAGCATTTTATTCAAGTAGCTACCTAACTGCTAACAGCCTTCAGGATACCAGTGTTTTAGTTATTTCATTTAGGCTGTTAATCTCTCCACTTGAAATAACAGCTCCTCACCACTCAGTGTTTTTCCAGGAGCTTTTTGTACCACATGGAACAGGCAGAGAAGACACAACCAGCCCAACATCACATCTGAGCTTGACTTGCTTTAGATTCTTGAAAGAAAAAGCCCAAATGGTGCTGCCCTGGCAAGCTGTACAAGACCAAGCCCTCCACTTGTGTGTGAACAGAACTCCCTTTTAGTAGCATCCTGCAACACAAGGGAACTTAAAAATCATCACATTTGTGGGCACCTCTTTGTATACTTGATATGCTCATTGTCCTCTGAAACATAGGAAAGACAACATGGGTGCAGGTCTTCTGTTGTGCTGCACTGGTCCTGGAGGATGCCACAGTCAGATGGAAAAGCCATGAGAAGAAAAGATTCAAAACATGTTTGTGAGGGGAAAATGAAGTGTGAGAGACAAAGCAGGAGGGGAAAGAAGTCCCTGACCAGCATACATTGCTTTAGAAGGAGTCAAGAGAGACTCCCTGGCAGCAGGACCACTGGCTTCCAGCAGATTGGAAAATGATTATGGACTGAGCAAAACACAGGGCCTGGGAAAGGGCATATTCTTCAGCAGGGTTTGGGACAGTTATTTCCCTCTGTCTATTCCTGTCTTGCATAAATACTTTAAACTGGCACCAGTCTGTAGCCAGTTGCAGCCGATGTTGCATGTTTTTTATGTACCACATTTTGAAAATGTGACTCAGAACTGCCTCGATCTGAAATGTAAGTTTAATTTTAAAACTGGGAGGAATGGCTTATAAGCCTTTGTGTAAAAGGATATGTTTTAGTACACTGTTATTTTTAAACATGTTATGGCATTGCAAAGTAGTGTGAATCAAGTGCTGATTCTCATGTTGTACCTAGAAATAGGAAAGTCTGTATTGAAGAGTCAAATAACACTGAAAGTTAGAAGGTTAAACTAGGAGCAAAAAGGAGGTTAATGCAAGTAAAAAATTAACCTGATTTCTAAAGATGCAGAGTTGTTTAATCAGACCTGGTACTGTATCTACATGTCTTTTTCTGTCTGAAAACTCTTTTTATCTATTGTCCAACTTCAGGTGTGATAGTGGGAGAAAGATATTCAAAGTGATTAATTTTTTGTCAATGAAATGCAGTGAAAGGGTGGAGAAGATACTGCTGCTCCCCAGAGAGAATTTAGAGGTGATTACAATCTTGCATAGACACCAGAAAATCAATGCAGAGGAGCCCTTGTGGTAGGGAAAGCCACCTGGGGTGGTTGCAGAGGTTCCACAGTTCCACCTTTGTACTGGGCTAGGCTCTTCTCTTTTAGCATCTTTATGGAAATGGTTTTAGCAGGATAGTCACACAGTGATGTGCTCAGCAAAGCCCTGTTTGTTGGAGAATGGATATGGTAGAGTGTAGCAATGGTGATGGGCACTGACATTTCCATGCAAGCCCAAAGGTATTACAAACCCAAAGAACTATAAACACAGAGCTGAGATTGCTCAGCTGTCTCAGCAATGAGCAGCATGGCATGGGGGAAGAATTGTGCCTCTAGCAACAAATATGAAGTCAAGATGGGCTCATTCCCACCCTGGGAATTGTTGTTTTAGAGTATGGAGTGGCTGTTAAATTGCAGAGATTAAAGGCTACCTCTGTGTTTAAAAGTTGTGTAAATATGTAAAAAGTGAAAAAGATGGTGCAAAAGAGTGCAGAGCTTTTATAAGGCTGCATTTCACAGATGCAAAATGTAACACATTTTTGCAGGTTTTTCCTAGTACTGCTTTCTCATTACTAGATGGTGGAGTTGTTCACTGGACCTGCTAAGGAGAGGTGCAGTTTAAATGCCCTGCATAAGTCGATTGTCAAGCATCACATTGCAGAGCTCAGTTTCAGAGCACTGAATTCTTCTTGCCACGGGGATTGGCCATGGCTGCTTTCAGGTGACGTGTGACAGCAGTGTGGAGCACTGGGTGATGAGCCTGGTGTTGATACTGAGTCTTCCCTACAGCTGGTCTAAGTCTCTTCTTTGTGCTTACAGGGAAGAAACCTGCTCCAAAGTGTCCTGTGGACTCTGTGAGGGCAGGATGTGACAGTGCTGGCACCATGCTCAGCAAGACTGAACTTCAGGTACTCCACGCTGTGGTGGCCAATATTGAAATGGTATAAAGCCTGTTCTTTAGCAAACAGAGCTCACCCATGCCTGATGATGATGATGGCCAAAATAGGAATATTTTGCAGTGGCAGGAAATCCTGATGAAGCATGCTGCTGACACTTGTCACTGTGGAAAAGCTGTGCTCATTTTAAAGGTCTTCAAACAGACCAAGTTACTACTTTATTGTCTATTTCCTACACTGTGGAAATGATGTGCTCATCATACTATTTTATGGAGTAATTGTGGTGGGTTTGTAATGGTGTTAAATATTCGGCTTTAGCAGAATCATAAGATTTATAAAACAGTGGAGTTTACAAGTGAAAGGAAAAATCTCAGGGAATTGCAGTAGGCAGTTTTTAAATCTCTGAAACTGTAAGGTTCTAGAAGTTTTTGTTATGACCAAGTGTCTCTTGATTTCCAGCTTTAAATGCCTTTCGCAGTCAAAGATATTTGTTTCCTCATGCAAATCAGTGAGGACTTTGCTTACTTTGGTCCTCAAAGTGAAAGATCCACCAACTAGTGTTTATGAGAAATTATGCTATTAGAGTCAACAAGGAATAGTTTCTGTAATGCTATGCTTGACTGTGGAAGAGAATAGTACAACTGTGAACTGTAAAACAGAAAATTGTTGCAAAAGAGTGCAGTTTAACTTAGCAGTTCTAGAAATTTGGAAATTTTGAGTTTCTGTGAGACTCAGGTGATGGAATGTTTTGTGTGTGTCAAATAATACTTTCAGATCCAGACATCTTAGAACTCTGGTTTTATAGTGCTATTATATTTCCCTTGGAAGTAAATGGGAAATAAAACCAAGCATGTGCAGACCACATTGATCATGGATGCTATCAGCTGATGTTTTTCAACTTGAGCTGCACTGTATTTTTGGTCCCGTTCCTTTCTTATTCTTTTTGTGGTTTTTTTGGATCCTGGCTTTGTTGAAACTGGTCAGACCTTAAGCTGTTACACTTGTGAATGCAATTCTTACACTCTGTCTTTTGCAGGGTGCAGCAAGCAAAAACGTTTTTGTTCCACCCAGCACAAACAGCAGACACAGCTTGGCTGTGCATGTTGGAAGGGGAGCAGGATCTTGTGTGCCAAGGAGCAGTGACTGCCTGCGAGGTGGGCTCGGCTCTTGTGAGCGCTGCAGGCATATTCTTCCTCTGCAGTTACTGTGGGCTGGGCTGTCAGCCAAAATTCCTTGAACTGGAGGGGAAAAAAGAGTTTGGTATGGTGCACTACAAGCAGCAAATCAAACCTCTGTGGTCCTCTTGAAGAATGACAATTATGATGAGGGTGGTGAGGCATGAGCATAGATTCCCCCAAGATGCTGTGGATGCCTCATCATTGAAAGCGTTCAAGGCCAGGTTGGATGGGGGTTTGAGCAACCTCATCTAGTGAAAGCTGTCCCTGCTCATGGCAGAGGAGTTGGAACTAGATGATCTTTAATTTCAATTCAAACCATTCTATTATCCTATAAAGAGCATTTTGGGACCTGCCTTTCAAGGGAACGGTGGAAGCAGATGAGCAAAGACCTCATTTGCTGCAGAGAGGCCTCAGGAGGAGATAATTAGGAGATCAGCTTTTCTGAAGCTGAAGAGATGGCAAGAGGTGGCCATGTCTTCTGAGAGGGAACATGGAATACTTGTCACTTCCTCTTCTGGTTGGTAATTTCATGCTTGCTGAAGTTGTTTTAATCTGCAAGTTTTCTGTCAGAGCTCTACAGGAAAAAGGACTTTGATTCTCCCTTTTCAATAGCACAGTAGTTTACATCAGTCTTTAAAAGATGATACAGGCAAATGTGGATGTGTCCTTTGTTAATCAAATATTCTAACTAAATGTCAGTATTGTCTTGCTTGATAAGTCTGGGGAACTATGATCTAATCAAACAGCAGATCAGAGAAGTGCTCTTCAAGTACTAGCTGGGCTCATCATCCAAATGAAAATATTCATCCAAGAGGCCTGAAGTCAGTATTTTCCCTAATGATTTGGATGATTGAACAGTGATTCATGATTAAATGTATTTGATAAAGTTATATTTCAATAACTGGAAGTGGGGCTCATGATTTCTAGGCAATGAGTTTCTGGTTCAAAATAACTGAAAGAAATTGAAAAAATTATTTGGAAACAGATGATGTAGGCCAGGCAGGACAAATGTGAATTTCTTCACTGTAACAAGCAATAATAGGTCAGTTGGTCACAAGGTGGGAAACAAATTAATAGATTGCAGTTCTGCAGAAAAAAATCTTAAAATGTCAGTGACTGATATATATATTTTTTTTTTCTCTCAGTAATATATTTATATTTACCAGTAATAAATATTTCCAGTTACTCCACAAGGTTAAACTGACAGAGGTGATAATACATGCAAGGAGAGGCTACTCCCTCTAAAACCAACTGGAGAGGCTTGAAAGGAATAAGAAGAAAGACTGGAGCCCTATGCAGTGAAGAGAAAGACATGGGTTGTGGAATTTAAGGAAAGCAAGGCTGAAAGAAACCAAATGAGTTGTTTGCAAAGACAAAAGCAATGCCCTGTTCTCTGGGCTGTGGTGGCCAAAATGGGCATTAAGATGGCTTTGCTGAAGGTAACAGTGGCTGGAGTAGGCAAATTGCAGATTCTCTGTTCAAACCACGCAGGTGACATCTGCCAGGGGTGGTGTGCACTCAGCTGATCCTGCCTGGGAACTGTGGTGTGAATTCAAGGTCCTGCTTGGTCTTGTGCCTCTGATTGTGCTGGGAGGTGGTGGGGGAGGGAGGAACCCTTAACCTGTGGTGGTCTTACTTTTTGGCCAATACTTGCTTCTGCCTTTCTTCAACCTAATGCTTCCAATTCCTGAACTCAGACTCTGCTCTGCCTACTTGTTGACATAAAGTGTGCACCCAGTCCTTTCAGGTAGGGGCTGTGTTTACCTGCCTATTTATCTGGCATCAGAGGGGCTCCAGTGTTGACTGGTGTTCCAAAGCATAAACAATAACCATTGTCAGAGTAAATGATTCAGAGCAGAGAAATCTGAAGTCATTTGGTTATGAAAAGCTCCCCAGAGCATGACTGCTTGCTGTGACCCAGAAATGTTGGCACGAAAATCGATTACATGGTAAGGATTTATGTGGCAAACTTGTGGCTCTTCCTTGTGCAGACAGCACATGGTGTCATGGAGATGGCACCTATTGTGTCAAATGTACATGTGCAGCCTTCCTAAAGGGAACAAACTCCAGCCATGGGAAAGATGCCCATTTGTTTGGAAAGGGGGTGATGAAAAGAGAGTCTTTGGAGTTCCCAAAGCGAGATGATATAAACAATAGTTGCTGGGGAGGGAGTGAGATACAGGGGCCAAAGATGCAGGGTATGAAGCCAAGTGACTTCTGTAGGATATGGTCTCCGAAGAAATGGCAGCTCTGTTGCTTGAGAGCTGATTACACAAAGCACTGAAGAATCCAGAGCTGTTTGAAATGGGCCAAAATCCCTCATTCTCTGCCCTGCTGCTTTCTACCTTGGATGAACATTCCTGCCATATTCTGCTTGCTTTTTGGTTGGTGGGGAAAAACTGGGAAAAATTGCTCCTATCACCTGCCCTGTTTCAGAGAGCTTTGCTGCTGAAGGTACAACAATGGGGATTCAGGCCCTGGAAACTGATGTTATATTCCCCACCAAAATTGTGGAAACTGCTAAGGTCCTCAGCTGTTTTGCCCTGTCGGTTTCTCAGAGCTGTAAAGGACAGTCACCTGAGCAGGCAGACTGTAGGTGCACAGTGCAAAAAAAATAAACTTCTATAAACTTTGGATTTCTCTTAAACAGCTTTAAAATGCAAAATTTGTGCCTTTTTGTGCCAACCAAAACCCCCCAAAACCAAAACACCCCAAAATGGCTAAAGGTCTTTATGGAGACTGTGTTAAATCTTAATCTGAAATGATAAATCTGCCCCAAGGACTAAATCCATCTGAAGATGATCAAAGCCATTCTTCCAGTGCATTCTAACTAGCAGAGCGAGGGAATTTCCTAGTAAGTCATTACTGGTATGTAAAAGTGCAATGTGTTAAATATCTAAAAGGTATGCTCAGTTCAGAGCAATGAAATTTGTCTTAATTTCTGCTTTGGACAAGTTTCAGAAACACAGAGACACAGAGCTAGAAAAGTAAAGCAGCAAGAAGATATGCATGTCCAGCATCCACATCTCCCTCTGGGGAAAATTCCCAATTCCTGAGTCTACAGCAAACCAACCATTTACAGAGCTATGGACTTGTGTGATAGTTTCATATGCAGTGAGACACAGTTTCTTTCCTAATCCATATGGTGATCAGTTTAAACCATGAAGTGTGAAATGTGATTACCCTTGTCCAGAGTTTGAATTAGGGGACTGCAAGGAAAAGCTCATTGCTCTGGGTTGCATGAAAGAGGAGAGAACAGGCAGAGACTGAGCTGCTTCTACATGTCTCTGTGAGGCAGGACAGAAATATTCCTCTTCCATTTATTCCTTGAGATTCAAGTATGGTGAAATAGATAACATTCCCTCAGGAGGGCTTTAATACAGATCTGCCACACAGATGCAATGCACTGACTTGGAGCCCTTTCTCCTACCCTGCCCTGAAAGCTTTTCTAATAGGAAAGTTAGTGTGCTTTGCTGCTGATCTAACACTGGTACTGTTCACACTACAAGGCTGAGAAATTCACTTTAGGGTTACATAAGCTTGCTTTTGAATCTGTGCTGCCATTGGAGCTGTCAGCTTCGTAAAGAAACCCCACTAAACTGTAGGTAAATCTAGAATGTGTAAATGAGAACAGCTGAAAATCAGTAGTGTCTTCATTGAAACACCTAGTGTAATTTTCTCTTGCTCCTTCACTTGCTGAATTTCCATATTTTTTTAACCAGTTATGGTAGCCTTCTAGAATCAGAAGAGTCACTGCTCTGCTCTGGAAGCAGCTGTGTGAAATATTTTGGTTTTTAGTGTAGTTTCATCTTAGTGCACCGGCATCCTGTGACTGCATTTAGAGAGACAAATCCCATCACAGCTCTGCGCTGTAATCGCCTGCTTGCAAGTACTTGACTCTGCAGTTGCTTGGACTTGGACATGTTATAATATTCATGAGATATTGATGGTCTGTATCAAAGGAAAAGAATTCATTCTGCTAGCCAAGTCTGGGAGCTAGACTTAAGGAAATCCACGCAGTACAAAAATCTCAGCTTTAGTTTGGTGGGCTGCTAATACGTGATTGGTTTATCTGAGAACAGAATGGTGTTCTTCACCTGCCTATAAAATGCGACACAGCAAATACATTAGAACAGTAAAGTTTTGTAGTCTTTATGCTTATTCTCTCTTAAAGGCTTTCTACTTGCCTTTGAAAACAAACTAATTTTCAATATTTCAGTATTCACTCCATGCAAGCTATTGTGTAGACTATTGGCAAGCTACCTACAAAGAAATTCCAGTCTGCTTGCCTGTTGCCTTTTTCTGTCACATTATTTATGTATTAACATCTTTCCAAGCATAAGTCTGTGCACTGATGTTTTTTTTTTCATTCAGGGCGTTTTTTCCCCAGTCTGCTGTGTCCTTGAGGAAATTCTGGAGGGATGCTGGAGAGCTGTTGTCAGTCTGGGTGAGTCTCACTGCTGAGCACAGGGATTTTCACTTGTGAGTGGGAGCCTCAGACCTCCCTCCTTGACCCAGTTCCGTGACTTTGCTGTGCAGTAAGAAAAGATGCTGGGAGAAACAGAGTGGTTTTGGGTTGGGAGCCAGGAAAGGTGGGGAGATCGCTGTGTTTGGCCTGCTGGGGATTTGGTTGGGGTTTTGGGGAGTCTTTTAGTGAGCCTCCCTATTCAGCAACAGTGTTTTCTTCATTCATGCCCTGTCCTAGGCTTGAATGGCCAGCATGTAGCCCAGGCTGTAGATCCTGTACTAATTAGAATATAAAAGATCCATTGTTTATTACAAAAGAAGCAAGCAGAGATAGGAATAATATAGCTTGAGCTGTGAATCACATCTGACTCACGTAAAGGTTACAAGTCCAATTCTACTTCCATCTGTATCAAGTGCTGTTCTGCTGCTGGTGCTAATACATGCAAAAACAGGCGTTAGTACAAGAAAGCATTTAATGTGAGGTATTCATCTTATCTTATTTCAGACTAGGTATTTCGACTGTGTCATCACTTGTATTTAACAGTTGTCAAAACAGTTGAATATAGCAGAGGGGTTGTTTCTCATCAGCAGACTTTGCAGCCTGCCTGACTTCAGATAATAAATCCCTTCATAGCAAAAAATATTTTCCTATGGAGAAACCAGTTATTAACTTTTGCCTTCCTCAAAGTTTTAATAATATGCTGCATACAGGAGATATCTGTGGTTTGGATAGGATAGAGATGAGAAGAAATATAGCAATTTATTTTTACATATTAGGCAATATGTCTGGATGATGGGGGATGTGATAGAATTAATTATGTAGAGCTGCTGTGACAGCTAAAAAATGGAGCATACAAATACGGATGTATCTTTCGACTGTTGCTAGTTCTAGCCACCACAAATTATAGAGACTATAAAGCTGGCCCTGCTTGGTTTGTTCATTATTTCCAATTAGCTCTAATTTCTTTCAGATGTATGTGGCATTAGTCATTCTTGTATGGTGTGTGTATATATGGTTTGCTTCCATTTTTTCAGATCATTTGCTATTTGTACTCTGGGTTTGGTGTAGTAATCCTGATTATGTTATTTCTGTTTCCTCACTACTGACCAAATGGCACTGGCAGAAGAGCGCTAAAGAAAGGAAGGAAATGCACTTAGAAATCCTAAATTTCATAATCTTATTAATAGTGATCACTGTTTTAGGAGCCATGAACAGTTTTACAAATACTTGGTAATTCCCAAACATTTTCAAGCCTTTAATATTCTGGTCTGGTAAATTAACATAAATTAAGCTACGAGTTTAATTTCTTTTTAAAGCCATGCTTTGTTTTAAGCTTTCTTTTCCCATGCTACAGTATTTGATCAAACTGCTGCTAGCCACAGGGGTTTGTATTTGTCACAGGCTATCATTTTCCACAGGAAGCCAGGGGCCTTTGGGTTCCTGAGGCTGGGAGCTCTCTCACTGCATTTCTGTGTTTTGTTCCCGGGGTCTCTGCCGTGCTCATGGCCACGCTCACCCTGCTGCCCTGGCTGCTTTTCTCTTTCCTTGCTGTGGCAGGAGCTCAGCTGCATTGGGTTTGCATGGCAAAGGTCTGGTAGCAGGGGGGCTACAGGGGGGGCTTCTCTGAGAAGCTGCCAGAAGCCTTCCCGCCGTGTCCAGTGGAGCCAGTGCCACACAGCCCCAGGATGGACCAAGGCCAAGCCCATCAGTAGCAATAGTAATCCCTCTATCACAACATGTGTAAGAAGGGGAAAAAAATTATTGTGCAGAAGCAAATTGCAGCCAGAGAAAAGCAGAGTGAGAACATGTGAGAGGAACAGCTCTGCAGACACCGAGGTCAGTGCAGAAGGAGAGGCAGGAAGTGCTCTGGGCACGAGAGCAGAGGTTCCTCTGCAGCCCATGGTGAGGCAGGTTGTGCCCCTGCGGCCCAGGGACATCCATGGTGGAGCAGATATTCACCTGCAGCCCATGGAGCAGGCTGTGCCAGAGTGGGTGGATGCCCAAAGCAGGCTGTGACCCTAAGGCAAGCCTGTACCTTTTTCTCTCTCCTGCCCATCTGAGGAGGGGAGTGATAGAGCACCTTTAATGGGCACCTGGTGTCCATCCAGGATTCAACCCATCACATCAGCTTAGCTCAAGAAATACATTTTTTGGCACTGGAAGTAACTCTTATGGTCCTTGTGCCAACTGTCTGGTGCACAAAGCACAAAAAGCTCCTGATCTGTGCTTCCAGGCAGCTCTCATGACTGGTATCATCAATTACCACCTTCCCACATCAATCCTTATCTCCTTCTTCCCCCCACCATCTCCTAATTGTTTGCTGATACGTGTTCATTTAGAAGCATGGTTCTTAAAATTAGTTTACACCACTATTGAGGCTGGTAACAGCAGCAGCTTTTGACTCTGTGCTTTGTGCATGAGCAGTAAGAGATGGCTGTTAGTTCAGCCAGAGCTTCTGTAACATCTGACATGCAGCTTGTCTAGAAAACCTTGATGAAGACATTGTTCATCTACGGCTGGGTGTAGAAATGAGGAGATGTCATGGACCCACCTGGAGCCTCAGCTATGAGCCTCTCATTTTTGGTACCAGACTTCCATTTTCTGCTTTTCTTGAATCCATGAAAGTTAAGAAATAGCTGACATCTGTCTTGCACATCTCTTCATGTGTGAATAATGGATCTAATGACTACCAAAGGAGGCCTTGAGTGGAACAAGCAATAGAGATTCACAGGCTCAAAACTTTGCAAAGATTTTAGCTGGCTAGCTCCTTGGGATGTTAGTTTTATTTGTGTGGCTCCTAAGTTTTAGGGTTAATTATTTTAAATACAAGCTAAGCAGAATACATATTTATGTAAGTCCCTTAGCATCCTTTGGAATTAAAGATAATTTTGCTGCTAGATCCCACGAACTTCAGGAGGAAAATGCAGCTTTATAATATCAGGCAATAAAATTAAACTTTATCCTAGAAGAGGCCTCTTTAGATATTTCTACAGCTTTGCACATTGTCTTGGAAATGTCTGATGTTTGCAAGCATAATAAACCTCCTGCAGTGTCTCAGCTGTAGGCAGATGGCTCTGTCTCTGAATGGCCCATGCATATGGTTTTCTATACTTGAGGGGCAAATTGTATGATTAGGCAATTAATAGTAAACACTTTTCTCCAATGGAGTGCAGCAATATTCAGTTGAATGTATTGCTCATTTGTTCCTTGTAGCTCGTTTTTCTTTCTTAAACAGTCAGCACTGGTTGAGTAATCATTTTTTCATATAAGAAAAACAGTTTTGATTGCAGTCATCCCTTTCTGTAGTCCTGTAGTGAATACATCTCACATTCATTTCTCCTTTTGAACCTACCTGTAGAGGAGTCACCAATGCAAGATACTTGCAATTACCTCTTCTTGTTCAGAGAAGGCAATTAAGCATGTGATTCTTCATGTTGTAAAGTGATGCTTTGTCATAATGGGCCATTTTGCAAACAAATTCTAATGATCCTTTGAGCACACAGGTTCACCTGCTGCAGTCTCATGCTAACACTGCTGCAGCCATGGGTGGTAAATAGGACAAAGGGATATATGGCAGTAGCAGTATTTCCATAAGGGCATATGATGTTGCTAAGGGAGAAAATATTAGCACTGAAGAAAAAAATAGTCTTCTATTCCTCATTGAGTCACTGATATCCAGAAGTAAATAATTCACTGTCTGTCTTTCCAGTGTCATCGCTTTTGATAATACGGGCCCGTCCGTAAGAAGCAGGAGAACTTGCCCAAACAGACAGTGCTTTTGGCAAGCCATTTCTTCTCTTTAGAAAGGATAACGTGCATTTGCTGATTTATTTGGCATAGGTACTTGATTATTTTACTTTGTTAGATAGTATTTACAGCTGTTTTTTTGGTTTGGTTTAAACTCACTTGGTTTGTGAGTTTAAACATTCACTGCTGAAGGGAATAAATATTCTGGAGGAGGATGTTTAATCTGTCATCATTCTTCATTAATAAAGCAAAATCTAAAGAAAAGAGTGAGGATGGACCTTAGTATGGCTGCATTTGATCTGGTCTTGTGAGGTATTGCCTGCTTAGGCTATCTAGCTTGGGTTTCTTTTGCAAGCAGAACCCCTGCCAGTGCCTCTCAGTCACTAGGGATGGCTACTTCTGATCAGTTAAAAAATATGTTTTAGTCATGATTAAAGAGTTAGTCAGAAAACCAGTCTTTTCAATTTTATGAGAACTGGAGATACACCTGCATAAAGCCTGCAGACAACTTAGGGCTTGAATCTATAGGAACATTCCTTAGGCTATTTCTGTTGATAGATGATTTTTGTATAGGAACTTCTTAACTTACGGAAGATTGGTTTTCAGTTTTGAATGGTTGTTTTTTTTTTAGCCAGCTTTAAACACTGACACTTTTAACACATTTATCTTCTTAATATGAGTCTTCTCACTCCACCTCCTTTTCTCTGCACCTCCAGAAGATATTCCAACATGTCTGACTGTATTATTTGGACTCGTGAATGATGTCAGTGAACATGGGCAGCGGTGGTGTAGGGGGGAAATAGAAAGGGAGTGTTTGAACACCCCTTTCACAGGAGTTTAGAGGAGAGGGATGGCCTGAAGCTGGGAGAAGGCAGCACATGTATGTGCACACCCATCACTTTTCCTGGGTTTTCTACACTCCCCCTGTCACTTTTAGGAACTTGAGCATTCAAGAGTTGGATGTGAGGACAGAAAGGCAGAACAGACATGAGAGGGGGTGGGAGAGGCTGAGGCACGTTGTAAACCCTTGTGCACTTTGGATGCTGTCAAGGTCAGTGACTACACTCCTGAAGGTGAATGTCCGCTGCCAGAAAATCCAGGGCTCCAGCCGGATGTCTGCAGATGTTTTGTATCTCCCCAGCAGTGCCAAGGGCACTTGGACCACTGAAACAGTGGGGCAAAGCTGAGAAAGCCTTCCTCAGGCAGGCAGCTCGGAGCAGGAGCGTTGCTTCAGAGCAGCACTTGGCCATTGCTTACATCTGAGGCACCAGGGGCCATCCATCAGTGGGTGCTGAACAGCAGAGCAGGGCTTTGTTTGCCCATGGCAGGCAGCAGCCCCTGGGGCTCACATGTAGGCTCAGGACATTGCTGCCCCAAGCAACCCCTGCCAGGAATGATCTGCAGAAGCATCTACTTCATGCTGCCACTTCCCCCAGGGGATTAAAATTCCCCTTGGATCAAAATTATTCCATGGCATGGGAGGGGTATCTGGCAGTTCACAAAGGAAATAAAAAGGGATTCTCCTGGCACAGCTCCTGCATACTGTATTGTCTCTTCTTCAAAGATGTATTAGTGTCACTGGTTGCTAATATATCCTGGATAGAAAGATCAAAGATGAAAAGGGGGTGCATGAGGAGAGTGGTCCTGTAATGTAACCTAGACAGTGAAATTACCCTGTCCTTCCCTTGGCCATGAAAATAGCTGTTTACAATTTACTTTGAGTATTGTGACCAAAAACTGCATGTGGATTATGTGTAATTCACAGTGAAGTCACTGCTACAGGCACAGGCTAAAATTGCATGGTGTAATTTTCTGAAGTGACAATTGGTGATGTCTTCTTGAAATACACTGTAGGATCTGGGCTTTCGGAGGGAAAGTCTTCAATGCTGTCTGAAAAACAAAACCATCTGAGCAGTTCTGTGTGTTGAATATGGCAAATCAGAGATCCAGACTCACAGATACTTTAGAAACTATGGACTAAAATATAAGAAAATCTATTCTTCATCATTTTATTTCCAGGGTTAATTCTCTTGAGATTACCACTGACAGAGACATTGTCAGTCTTTCATTCCTCTTGCTGTGGGTGCCTAATCAATGGGAGCATTGTAAGACTTCAAATTCTTGTAGTGCAAAGAAAATCACAGCCTTTTTTATAAGATTGGTTTGTACTGACTGAATTCAGATGAAAATCACAGTCTTTGGTTTAAAAGTTTGGTTACATGGTGACTTTTGGCAGTCTTTTTCACAGAATCAGTCACAGAACCAATTAGGTTGGAAAAGACCCCTGAGAATTAGTCCAGCCTTTGGCTGAGCACCACCATGTGAACTAGACCACAGCACTAAATTTTTCTAGATTTTTCTTTATTTTTTTTTAAATCTAGTTTTTCTTGTATATCACAAAGCAAAACCTAAGTGAAGTGTAGCAAGACTTCAAAAATATTAATTTTTCCAGATGTGACACTTGAGTACAAGATGTTCAAAGAAAAAGCCTTTGGCTCACTACCAAAATGTCAATGACATTTGTGATGAATTAAAATAAATTTTGTTAGTTGCCAAAAACTGAATGGGAAAAATAAAGCATTTACAGCCACAGAAAATTACTCTGACTCCTTTCCATTATGCTGGATGATAAGGTCTAAATTCCCTACTCAGACTGATGCAGATCCATAATACTTCTCCCAAAATCAATTCCTAGCTCAAAGTTACTTATTTATAGGCAAGTGAATGGAATATTGCTCAGGTAACGTCTGCAACTTTGATAGAGATTCCAGTTTTCTCAAATGAATCACCTCAGAGTAAACTTCTAAAATGTTTACATAGGTCTTAAAATCTGTATTTTTATTTTTATCATTCCAAATTGAAAGTACAGAGCATTCTGTTTGTGGAAAAGAAAGCCATGGTTTAATTGATACTGGTTACATACTGTTAAAATATTTTCTGAAATGTAATAATAAGTGGAACTATATACTTAAGAAAAAGCTGCTTATTTAGAGTTACACAGATGTATAATATACTGTGAATTAAATTTTAACAGCCTGGTTGCAGGCATTGAGCATTAGGAGTAGTCATCAACAAGTAGGCAGGCCTTAAAATGGTAATAGTGAAATTTCATTTTGGATTAATCTCTGAAAGCTACCTGCTAGTCAAAAGCAGAGTACTGGATTTCTGTCCCCTTAGAATCTTTACAATGGTTCCTAGAAAATGTGAGTTATTTCAATAATATGTTATTGATACATGAATTCTATTAACATATTTGAATTATAATTCAAATACCCATATTAATACATTACCAAACTTCCCAGGCCCAGCAGGATACCCCTTGAGCTCACAAGAAAAAAGCTAACATTTGGAATTGCCCTAAACCATGTCACTGTGCCCATGTCAGTGTTTCCCTGGGGCCCCTCCTTTCCCTGCTGGGTGCCCTGCCTGTGTCAGCAGTCATGGCACGGGTGCCTGGGTGTGACAACGCTCCTGTCCTGCTTGGAGACAACAAAAATCACAGAGGTTGGCTGTTGGAGCTACTGATGGAGAGCTGCATCCTTCTGAAATGCAACAGCAGTGGCCTCTGAATGAGCTAGGCAGTAAAAATGCCATTAATTTGCCTTAAAAAATTTTCAGTGGTTTGATTTTTTTTCCAACAGGATGCATTTGGAGTCCACCAAGAGGAGCATGCTTTTTTGCCCCTTGTGCTCTTGTCTATTTGGCCTAAAATGGTTTAGCAAATTTGATCTGAATTTTTGGTTTGTACTTTTGGTTTGAATAAATTTCTCACTATATTGTGCTAATACTTACTGAATAAGAAAATAATTTTATTTATGCATCAAATTTCACGAAGCAGGCTCTGGGATTAAATTATTAAATATAATGTGTAATATAAGTGACAGAACTTGCAGAGTATATATATATATATAGTATTTATTGTATACTAAACAAGAAAAAGACACTTCAGCCATTATTAATGCAGAGAATAAAATCATAGGGCAGAAGAAAAAGGGACACAAAACTAGGTTTTTAAATATTAGTTTAAATTAATGATTAAACACCCAAATATCTGTAGGATAGGTTACGGTGGGAGAAGAAACCAAGTAATGACAAATCAGTGGCGGATGTAGTCTTAAGACTTAGGCTCTATGGCTTCTGGCTCCCAAAACTCATATTTGGAAGGAACAGGGAAGGCCCTTCAGTGAAGCTGTGCTGGTTTCACAGGGTCCTACTGTCTTGAGGCCTTCTGGAAATGTTTCGTGCTTTGGTGCCATTTGGGTGCCTGTTACTCTTAATTAGGTTTCCAGACCACTTCAGTGTTTTGCAGAAATTTGAGAATAAAAAACAAATACCTCATCTTTTGGGTTTTTTCCACTTGATATTTTTTAATAGAAACTATGGAAGAAGCTGGATTTCTCTGGGGGACAAAACAGGATAGCCTGAGAAATGGCATGTTTTAGTATTTGTGTGTTTTACACTAGATGAAGATGACAGATATCACCTGTTTTCATTTAGAAGCTTCTTTTAATTAGAGCGGCCCTTCTTTCAGCATGGGCTTTACTCTTATGCAGTAACTTTATTAATTAATTAATTTAAATTAATTAATTTAAAAGATATGGTTTTTATTAAGGCCACAGAGGACAGTTTTTAATCTGAATCTTCAAAGATTTGAAGATTTGCTTTGATCTGAGCAATCTCTTTCTTCTCCTTTATATTCAATTCAGTGTTCATCCACTGCCTCATTCAGGTACTGAAACACCTACTGTTCTTGTTTACCTTGGGCTGTAATCTCTGTACCTCTGTGGGGTTTTTTCCCCATCCAGCCAGGAAACAAAAGATAGGGAGTGCTTTTAAAGACAGGAAAGTAGCTTTAAATATCCTGATGGAAGGGCTGTGTGATTTATTTATTTTTTTAAAAGGTAACATTTTCTTGAAGACTTTCCAAATTTGTGCCTCTGTGAAACATTTATTTTACAGTCCCTTTCTGAGTCTAGAAGTGAAGCTTCTAACAACATAAGCAGGACTTCCTTTTCTCCTCTCATCCCCCTGCCTTCCTGGGGACTTTAAAAGAGCATTTTTCCTGTAGAATAAATAACTTCACCAAAATAGATATATAAACCCACTGTAGAACTCAGTCTGTTTATATCTGAAACACAACTGTTATTTTGCAGCTGGTCTCTGTAGTTTATATTGAACCTCACAGAAAGTTGACAGCTTCTCTGAGATCTTTGTTTTACATGTTAGTTCCTTTAAAATGAGAAACCAACCTTCATCCTGGCCTTTCTTAATGCTAGGTTCTATAAGCAATAGGTACAGGAAGGCTCAATACTTTGTGAGTACTTAAAATGTGTTCACTGTGTACACTTTGCTAATTGGAAGTTGCACCAGAGGCAGGAGCTGGTGTCAGGGCTGGATGCAGCTCTGGCAGCCATCAAGGCAAGTAGAAGAAGGTGATAAAGCAGAGGAAGGTGACCAGTGTGACTGTGTGCTAAAATAATACAGATAAAGGAAAAGCTCCACATAATTATCATTATTCTTGCTCTGTGCAAAGCTGTGCTTTTTTGCAGTTTTGAGGTGGAGGAAGAGAGACGGAGACAGGATTTGCAAATTAATCTGTGCAGGACCTTTTGTGGGTGAGTTCAGGACAGGGCTAGCATCTTCATTTTATAAAAGACTGTAGTTTCTAAGCTAGAGGTCATGGTCATAAAAGGTTCACGATCCTAGAGGTGATGTTATGTGCCTAGAAGCATGAATAAGAAATGTATTTACAGAGCAAAATTTTTTGGAAGCAGCCCTCTCTTTTTGCCAGAGCTACTTTTAGGCTCCTGACCACAAGAAAGCAAAGTGTGGAGACAACTGGAAAATTATGTTGCCTTTCCAGTTCAGGTGGTGGTGTCAGAATATACAAGACCTAACAAGATCAGAGTAGTTTTGCCCTTTAATTTGAACAGATGCAAGTTGAAGTTACTAGTAGATCTACATCATCACTCTGGTTCAACCCTGAGTCATGGGATTATTTCATTCTGCTATACTCATTTTTGATGAACCACTTTGCTCCCTTTTTTTTTTTTTTTTTTTCTTTCTTTGTGAGGGTGGGTTAAACAAATGTTAATTCCTCAGTGAAATATTTCTCCCCTGTTGAAACTTGAATGGGATATTACAGAGTGCAGAATCAGAAACCACCCTTCACACAATAGCTGTGCCAGAAATGGCTCACCAGGAAAGCAGATTGCCAAGGGGTGGGTAACGTGAATGAAAGGGACAAGGGGGGGCTTTTCAAGGGGTACTTCTATTTTGATGTTTCTTGTCTTGTGATATGAATGTAATATTTTTTTTTTTGCACTGAATCAAGTTGGATGTCACATATTTCTTTAATCCAAGTTGTTAAAATTCCCAGCTCTTGCTCAAGCACGTTGTCATTTCTGCTTTTCATTGAGGTTGTTTGACTCTTTCATGCCATGGAAAAAGAGGTTATTCACATCACAGCTTTCCTGGTTGTGAGGAGCAGATGGGACTGTATCTACCTGACTGCTAAAGCAAGTCCAGGACCAGGTCTTGACTCTGGATTTTTACAGGAACCCACAAGTTCAGGTGCCTACAAGGCCAGACGGGTAGGAGTGCAGAAGCACAGCACCCACCTCACCCCACTGAAGAGAAGGCCCAGGGCATTTGCAAAGTGTGAGTCAGCTGTGCAGCTCCAGAGTGCAGCTGCTACAGCATCATAGGAAAGCACTAAACTGAAGCTTGAAAACAGGAGAAGGGACAAACTCACTGTAGAAAGAAACTGTAAGTTAGTTGAAGGGTGCCAAGAGGACTTTAATAGAGCCTTCTAAGATTTTCTTGTAACTTCTACCGTTAATGAAAAGAAGCATTTTTCCCAAGATAGGGAACAAGATGCAGGTGTAGTCAAAGTAGTCTTGACCATGGTTGCTAATGCAAATGGAGAATGGATTTTTTTTTTCCAAGGCACTATATTTAAACCAAAGTTTAAATTATGAAGAAAAGGACCATTCTTGCCCAGCGCTGATCTTCCCTTTGCATTTTACCTGCATTTAAATCTATTTTGCTTTCTCTCCAAGAAATTCAATTCTCCCCAAAGTAGATTATGTAGTTACAGGAATAAGACTGCACTACTCATGGAAAAATCTGCATACCTTTGTGCTTACATTCCCCTCCTTTTGCGTCTGGGCTGAGCCCCTGACAACTGAAAATATTTAAAGAAGAAAAACTAAACCCTAATGAATGTGAAAGGCATCTGCACAAAAACACAAGCCTTCTTTCTTCTGTCTCAACTGAAATACATTTAAAGGCTTGTATAAGCTATAAAAGTAAACACGGTTACTCATTCCCTCTATGCTTGGTTTTGAAGGTCCTTGATACTGCTTTTGTGTCCTTATTCTTTACCTAATAAAGATCCCTAAGTAAAATTTCTGTCTGTGTCTAAGCTCAGCAGCTACGTGGTCACATCTCTCTGTATCATTTTTCCTGTAAACTTTCCATTCTTTCTCCTTTACTTGGAATAAAATCAAGCATTCTGTTAATGGCCAGAAGCCTGCAGCGGGAGGGCCATACCACAGCTCATCTGGGCCTGTGGATGCAATAGGTGAAGTGCTATCAGTCTTCTGGAATGGCAATGAGTATCTTTAAAGTCATTTTCCTATAACAGAAACTTAAGTTTAAGAGCAGGAAAAGCATTGGTTTCCTTCATGGCTTCTCAAGACCTGTTTTTGCCACGTAAACTCAATTGGCTATAAGCTGTGGACCCAGCTTGGCTTCGAAGTGTGCCTGGCTCTTCATTCACAAACTAAATGCTCTAGAGAGCTGCCAAACTGGGGAGATTATTTTGTCTCATTTTCTGGCAAGCTGCGACTGCGTGTACCACTTCATTTATATGCTAATTGAGGCCAAGCCTCCAAATAGGCTCCCTACAATATCAGTGTGACTTGGCTCTGGCTGTATGGTTATTCTGCCTTCAGCAGCCTCAATCTGTGTGTGCTCTGAGCTGGACAGGGTTTAATATGTCTTCATCAGTGAAGTCCTGGGTGCTGACCCCAGCTTTTGGAGAGTGACGACTAAACTTGGGGAGTCATTCACACTGAGGATTACCACATCTCTCTGAAGGTGAGCTCATGCCATTTCTTGACCGGGACTCTACACTTTCCAGGTCTGAGGAGATGTTGATGTTTCTTAGGTCAGCTGGCGTAATAAGAGGTTGCAGAGGGCACAGCTAATTATGGGGACAGTGTGTTGACAAGCCAGCTAAGCTGAACAGCCGGTTTTGTTGCCTCCTCCTGAGCATTGCAAAAGCTCGCTCTGTCCCAGACTGCCCATTTTAGAAGCATAGTGAGCATCCATGCTCTGTCAGCCATTCCTTCAGGAGCACAGTGCTGTAACAGAAAGAGCAGATACAAATGGGTGCATTCAAGGCTACTTTAAAAATATATTAAGGGTTCCATTTGACTGTTTTGGGTGTTATGAATCCCAAAAGTCAAGCATGGACTGTTCAGTAAGTGGACAAATGGCTCATGCTGAATATTACAGGATGTTTCACTGAGGGTCTCTGAACATAGGGTGGGAAATGTACATACTTGTGCAGAGAGGAATAGTAGTACCTCATGCTTTAAGGCAGAGATGTACTTTGCCATTAAACCCAGAGATCAGGGGTTCACACCAAGTTCTGAAATTTCTGTGATATTATTTCTAAACTTTTTAAACTTTCTTTTAGAAATATATCCAGGTGTGTTTTTAGAATCTTATTAAAAGAGAGCTGAGTGCTTGAAAGGCAGAAAATTCCCAGCTGTCAGTCACCTGTGTGATTCCTCTGTGGGTCTACTCTGCAGCACATGACATTTTGGACAACAGCAGAATGGGAACATGGAGTTGCAACATGTCTAACTTTTTAAAACTGAGGGCCTGGGCTGCATTTCCAAGTCCTAGTCCTAGAGTCCAAAATGGGGCTACTAGCCATAGCCTACTGGAGAGAGCAAACAGCCAAGGAGAGGGTATTGATAAGAATAAAAATGTGCCAAAAATTCCCATACTCTCCCAAGTTGATTACATGCTCACTACTTTGAAATAAGAGATTATCTGAAATAAAGATTCATGACTTGGGCTCAGGCACTTGAATTGTCACTTTATATATTGGGGGATTTGCTGTTCTCTTCGGAGTTGTGTCAGTGGCCATCTCTCATCCAGGAAGCAGGAGAATCAGTTCAGCATGAGCTTCTTCCCCTTCCTGAGGCAGCTCAAACTTACACCCCCTGTGCAGGATAATTGGCTTTTCCAGTTAAAGAATTGACACAGAGAGGCTCTTCACCTCACCTGTGGATGTGAAGTCATGATTTCACCTGAAAAGAAAGACTCATCAAGCCACAAAGCAAAAAGCTAGAGGTAGCATGACTGCTCTGCCTAGTGATGAGGCAATTTCCTGGGATGGTGCAGTTTTGGGATCAGGTACTTCCCAGAAGTATCTAAGTGTTTTTGCAATCTGCTTGTCATTCATCAGGTAAAACTTCCATGGGATTTCCAAAGCCTGCCCATGCATTCACTTTTATTTGTTCCTATGAACAGCTTGTGCCTGTTTGCAGTAGTGTGTTGCCTCCAGGTTATGACCTGTTGGTTGACAAAAACTGGTGCCAGATGAGGCTCCTGCCAGGGCATGACTGCCAGGCTGAAGAGTTCCAAGGAGGTGGCTCATTTATTTCCATGACACTGTGCTCCTTTGTGTGCTCCGCAGAGCAAGTCATGGCAAGCGGCATTGAAGCAAGTCTCTGTTTAAAGTGGAAAAGCTCCAAAGCTGATAAATTTCCTCTGTCAAATGGGTCAGAGAAAGGACATCCCTGCTCTAGGCCAGGCGGGTGTCATTAGGTAAACGAGGGTTGTTCCTCAGCCTTGGAAGTGGCCCAAGATGGAGCTGAGCACTTGGAAGCTGTGCTAAAGGGATGATTGGAAAGGGCAGGATCAGGGTGGAGGATCTGCAGCACTGCAGGGAGAAGAGCTTGTTGTGCACTCAGAGCACCATCCTGTGCTTTGCAAAGCTCTGCAAGGGGCAGCAGCCTTTGCTCTGTCAGGTGTCAGCTTTTCCCCAGGAAACAAAGGCAGTAAAGAATCCTGGACAAGCTGGGGAGAGCCAAGTTGGCACAATTTGGCTCCTAGGAGACTCGTGTCTGAAGAACCATCCAAAAGTCTGGAAATACCCTAATGAACAGTGGGAATCCTAAAGGTTTCTGCCTCAACCCCACAGCTACCAGTGCTGCAGTTTTGTAGCTGCTGCAGCACAACACTTGCTCCTCAGCAGCACTGGAAGTTTGAAATTGGTTTATTCAATGCTGGAGTGAAAAAAGAACTGTTGAAATGTTCTTCTTTTTTTACATATATATCTTTCATGTTAACTCAGTTGCACTAATGTTTGCTTTTGGATGGTAATGGGATGTTTTCATTCATGAATGTTTGTTGTTGAATGTGGCATCAGGAACTGACCTGATGCAGGGTCCCACTTAAAAGTTCTGCTTAAGTTGGACCAGAGATTTTTACTCCAGACCCACTGAGATGAACAAAGCAGGAACTTGAATGTGGGTGTCCCAATGTCAAGAGCTTTCCAGAGAATGAAGCCAGCTTCTACTCATTGCCATAAATGCCAGTTTTCACTGAAAGGTAAAAATTTCTTTATTCTGGCTATGCTGTATCTTAGCACATTAAGGCTAGCTGACAATACAGGTTAATTTTGAAATGTGTAGAGTTGTGTTTCACAAAGTAACAAATCTACAGTTAAGGCAAAATCCAGATCTTTCAGCAAAGAGAACACTGTTGGTGTATTTAACTGGAAAACAGATTTAGCTGGGGATAGAAAAATGATTTATAGAGCAAGAGGTAGAGTGGAACAGGCCATTTTCCTGTAGTACTCAGAGCCTAGTTTTGTCTAAAAAAAGGGAGCCATTGCATTTAAATGCAGGGTTTCATTACTGTAGGAATGTAGAGGAAGGTGGTCTGCAGCTCTAGAAGCTCCCTGGGAAGAGATCTGTGTGTCTGAGCAAACTTGCTGTCCATGGTCAGTGTCCTGCTGAGTCGTTCTGAGGGACATAAACACAGTGGCTTGCCTGGGTACTAAAAATGTGCATCTTGTGATGCTGGCAGCTGCTGAAGGTAGTGGGTGTAACAACCACCCTTCACTTAAATCAACTGCAGAGTGCAATTAGGCTTTAGGGAACAGATAGCTGAAACAATAGGAGCCACCACCCCAAAAATGAGGGTATGCACAAAGCTGTTTAAGAATGTATTGTGTAGGTGGAGGGTTTGATAACAGGCTGAATTAACATGCAGGTGACTGAATACTGTTCATGTGGAAGAGAAACCAGAAAGACATCAGGACAGCATGAAGAGAAGGCATAAAGAAAGTCACAGCTAAATAAATACTTTCTCTCTGACTGAGTAAAAGCTGAGTTTTCAGAAGTCAGGCACCTGGAGCTTCAAGCAAGCAAGGTGCTATCTCTTCTGAAGTTCTCACTGATATGTGAGAACTTGTGTTTAAGGAGTTGCTCCGAAATCAGGTTTTGTATCAGAAAAATGCAGTACCAGATTCCAACATTTGTCCAACTGCTGCAGACAAATTATGCAAAAGTATTGACCAGTTAGGACGTGGCAATGCTCTGATGGATCTCCTCATTGTTGCAGTGGCAAAGAAGCAGGTATCTCGGTTTTTATCTGTAGTTAAGCAAGTGAACCCTTTATTTGGAATGCAATTCCAGATTCCAGTGTGGAAAATATAAATTAGCATCAATTAGAAGGAAAAGGTCAGGTCAGAATAACACACAAACCAGACCCACCTGGCCTAAGCCAATTCTACTGGAGCTTTCCACATAGCAATATTTACTTGCTACAGAGTTGAATTTGGCAAAGTGAGAGTTGCACTTACTTGGAGGTTTGCTTTTTTCTTTATTGTACAGTCAGCACGATCACAGTTCAGTTTTACCCTTTGATTACTACAGTGTCTAGCACAGTCTCTCCCTTGAATGAGCTTTCCTTGGTTAATCACCTACCTCACTGCCTAGAAGGTTTTTTGCACAATATTTGTTTTGTTGACTAGATTTAGCATGTGCATGTGTTGCCTGCTGTGACAGAAAGGTTGTCCCTCGTGTCTTTATTTGAAAAAAAAAAAAAATGCTTTTGGCAATCTATTTATATGCCTGACCTTAAGTGATTCCTAACATTGTGACTTTATGAGACAAAGTCCAAGACTCTCCAAACTGTGCCTTTCACAGGTAGTTCCTCTGGTTTGAAAGTGTCTGCAGGCTCCACACAATTTCCCCTGTAACCAAGTCTCACTTTTATTAAAGCACTGTCTGCATCTGCCTTTCATTAGCCCCATCACTAAGTGTAAATTTAGATTCTTCTTATACTTGCATTGCAGCAAATGAAAAGCAAATGGGTTCAAGGTAACACTGAAGCAAGGCTGTCCATAATTCTGCTGCATTCTTCTGAACCCCAGCTAGCTCTGTGGTGGTGCACTGGCAGGAGTACTGGCTTTTCTGACCTTTCCATAATGCATTACCAACAGCTCAACATCTAGACATTCTTTCATGTGTTTTAAAGAAGTTTTTAGTCAATTTTCAATGTGAGAATACAACAAAGGCAATTGTTTCTCTTAAAACAGTGAGCAGTGTGTGGTATCACACACTGTACATGGAATAAGCCACCATGGTCATCCAATCCAATACCTCACAAGCACAGGGTCTGCAGACCCAGAAGGTCTACAAATCACCCATTCTGCATACACCACAAGCCACAAAACCCTCCCCAGTGCTCTGTAACAGCTTGAAGTTACACAGCACAGCCTCTCAAAGACACAGATTGTTGTTTGCCACAGTTGGGCCACTGCAAGCTCTTATCGCATACCACAAGAGGATAGCAAAGAAATCTATGGCATTTTCTAAGCTATGACAGCCTAAGCACCAAACACCCTGAAGACCTCTGAATGAAAATGCACTAAGCAATATATCCTACCCCATTCCTCAGCCCTACTTTTGCACTTTGCTGGTATGACACACGCTCAGCACAGGACTCATACCTTGCACTTCATCATTCATGTACATAAACATAATCCCCAGGGAGCTTCCAAAAACTACTTTTCCATCTTCACAATTGTGGTGTGTCTTCTTCCCTCTCCAGAGCCAGAGAAGAGAGGTGGCACCTCTCTTCCCAAGCACTTCCAAAGCCTGTCAGCAAGTCACCCGAGGCTCAGCAGCCTTGGACGTGATCCAGAGGCCAAAGGCTTTTTGGTCTCTCTGATCACTGGAAAAAACCAAAAGCTCTGATCTGTGTTTGAGAGGAAGAAAGTTTTGGGTCTCAATTGTTTGAGCAGACACACCTTCTGGGACTTTTGCTGCTCAAATGCAGAGCTTTTTTTCCTCCTCTTGTCCTGCTGGTGACTTTTATTTCCATGAATAATTAGGTGTGAGTTGCCAGGAATATTCCTTCCCTTGTGCAAAACCACCTTCTGTAATTTCAGAAACAGCTGTGTGTGTTTAATATCACCATATCTGGATGCTTCTACCAGAGTCACTGTGCCCTGCTCTCTGTATCTATTCAGAAGAAATACAGAGTATTCTCACTTGCTTTTTTGCCCCTCTCAGAGCAAAACATCAAATGCAGTAACCAAAACATATGTGCTACACAGGACCCTATAGAAAGTAGGTATGTTTTCAAAATGATGTGTGGTTTGAATATTGAGATTTAATCCAGTTTAGGTTTTCACTTACCCAAAACAGTTGCATCCACCTTAATTTAAAAAATGGAAGTAGCAGCTCTGCTAGGGACCAGAAAATTGATTCTATAAAGCTAGTTCCAAATGAAATGGTTCAGGAAAAATAATAATCTGAGAGCAGTACTCTTCTGGTAGCAGGTAGATGAGAGCTGTGCTTCACATGGAGGATAGGCTTGAACTATTGTCATCCAAACAGATCAGAAATGTGACATTTGTTTCTCACAGGAAAATCCTTTCCCTAGGGTACAGACAGGAAATCCAAAATGAGAGGAGGTAAATACTAAAGAACCACTGAGGAAAGGGGAGGAGAAAGAACAAAAAGCACAGTGTTCACTTGTTGTGTCCACTAAAGAAAGGCTCAGGAAAGAAAACTGCATGAGAAATGAGTGCCTATTTTGATATTAAATTAAGTACTGTGATTGCAGGATGAACCACTTCCGTGCTGCAAAGCTGTAGTTCAGATCACTGTGCAGCCCAGTGAAGTCTTCATTTACTGTATTCTTTGTTTCCTTAAAAATAATTGAATTCCTTTGGGGAAAAAAAAACTAAATCAAAATTCATGTTATTTAACTAAAGCATGAGACAGACTCTAAGTTTGTTCACAACACTTGTTTTTCTGAGCGCTGCCCACTGTGAACCAGCAACTTTTGTGAAGCTTTTGACTCTTTTGAGTTAGAAATTTTGGTGCAAACTCAGTGATCCAGCAGTGGGTGAGGATTACAGCAGCACACGTGTTTTTAACTTGGGGACCTTGTGCTGACCATACTGTGTCTAGGCTCACAAAGCCTCTCATTCTGCTTCCCTCTGAGTTCAGGATGCTCTGTTTCAGATGTAATGAGGGCTGGGAGGGACAAGCTGGCCCACTGAGCCTTGCAGTCGCTCCTTGAACCCGCTGATGGGAGTTTTATATTGGACTGATGCTGTCCCATCAGCCTTCCCCAGAGCTCAGCACACAAATGCCAGGCAGTGATGTGTGGGTGAGGAGAGCTGAGCACCAAAGCACAAGGTACAGAGCAAAGATAATTCACCTTGGAAGGAAGGGCAATGCAAGGCTCTTCTGTGTGGTGCTGCTGAGATGCTCCGTGACAGGGAGCCTGTGAAATGGGGGCTCTGAAAAGGACATTCTTCACTCTGGAATTGCTGACTTGAGGTTTTTGTCAGCTGGATCTTTGGGCTTCTTGCCAGCCCAGAAAAAGCTAACAAAGACCATTTCTGCTGTTGCATATCGTCAGGGAAGAAGGAAAGGAGGAAGAAAATAAATGAGAGACTGTAGTACTTTTTTAAAAGAGAAACATTTTTTGCAGATAAGTAAAAATGGAGAGTTAGGACAGCTTTGAAACTGAAACAACAATCTCACTGTGGTAAAAACTTAGAAAAGAAAAGATTAAGACTCCGATGGAATTGTTTGAACTGGATTTGTTAATCAAAGACAAATTTATTTTCAAGTGTTATTTTTACTTACTCAACGTTTTTTCACTCGGTTTCCTATGTTCTTTGGAGGGTTCATACTATTTTCATACTGTCTAGTGTTTATCAGGATTGCATGATTTCTGTGCCTTCCAGTAGAGAACTAGGATACTCATATATCCCTATTTTTCAAACTTCCATTTCAGTTTCTTAGCCATTTAAAAGCTGTCCAACTGAGATCAAGGATTTCATAATGCTCATAGCCCCTGGTCATGGCATATTAAACAAAAGCTGAGCTCTCAGATAACGTTTCCCAAACAAATTCCAGTACAGCTACATTTTGACATTCTCTTCCTGAGCTTTGACCAGATATAAGTGGCACCATTTCATTACCAAATTCTATCCAACTTCTATAAAAAAATAGAGAGGTGAAAACAACATTTTTAATAGGGAACGATAACTAACTATTGCTGTCCTTTCTCTGTATAAACTGTTATCAAGACTTTGAAGTTCTGCCAGCTTGTTTCCATTACAAGGAAAACCTGATACCAGCTGGAATTTTTGGAGTACAGAGAGAGCAATGGCAATAGTCCTGTTGACTTAAAAACTATGCATAATGTCCTGGGGTTTAGGAACACAGACTAAAGAAACTGGAAACAATTTTCTTCTTAGAGGTCTCTGCCTTTTCAACACTCTAAGCAGCTTCATCTTTTAAAAGTTCTTTCTAATGTGATATCCACAGGAACTTTTCTCATTCTCTCGTTTTCCAGGCTTCCATTCCTCGTCTCTCCTGCCCATCAGTACTTGAAACTATCAAATGTTCCAGCCCTGTGCTTATCTGCCCCTCGAGAAGCCTCACTGCTCACACAGCATAACTTCTACTTCATGTTTTGGGTGTTAGCTTCTGGGATTTCTCAGGCATCGCTGCTCCTGAGAGTCTTCTAGTTTGCTTAATGCAAGTCTGGGACCGATGAAAAGGGTGATTAACACTTTCAGCCTAACAGCTGGCTGCAGCTAGGGACATAAAAACCAGCTGCCATGTCCTGTTGATTGCATGCATCAGCAGGCAGGTAAAGCTTTATAATCAATATAATCTGTGGCAAGGGTCCTTCCTTGTATACACACACAAGTTATAGCACTGCTTCATCTGCAAAACAGCATGCAGTTTCAGCATGTGTACTGTATTAAGCTTTCTTTGCATCAATGTAAAAGAAATCTTCTGCAATATGTCGTGATTTGAGCCATATGGCGTGTAAGAAACAGGTGGAGCAAAGGCTGAGCAACAAGCACTGAAAGAAGAAAACAGCTATTATTTTAAATAATCGAGATAAAGGATTACATTTGTGGCCATCATCCTCCAAACAATTATTAACAGAATAGTCAAACCTGACAGATGTGCTGCTAACAGTTCTGTTCTGTATGTTGTCTATGGACAGGAATTGCTATAGGACAGTTTTCTGACTTACATTTTGAGTGTTCACAGTCTACTGCTTTTGTTATGATTTTTTTCACCTCCATAAAGGAGATTTATTTAAATGTCCCTATTGTGTGATTCTCAAACCCATTAATGCCCTTTTCAAAGTGGTTGCTGGAGCACTTCCCAAGTAAATATTTGTTGAAGTGCTTATTAGCAAGACAATTTCCTTGGGTATTTTCTCCTTCCATGAACATTCTTATTAGAAATGTTAACAGAAATGAAAAACAATTTGCAAAATTTGTTGATATTTCTAGCATAATGGAAAAAGATGGTTTAATCAGATTATTTACAAATTGAAGCCTCCTTTAAATTTTGCCTTTTGCCTGATTTTCTTTTCTTTTTATAATCAATAAAACTCTATGCAGTTGTGTGTTCCTATGGCAAGTAAAAGCCAAAGCAGTCATCCAGCTGTTAAAATTAGCGTTAGATCTGAATTTTCTATGGATTTCATGGATGGCAGGAAATCAGCTTTCATTGCTGCTTCCCCCTCCTCCCCATCCAGCCTCCTATTAGATTAATACCAGAAGCATGAAGTAACGTTTAACAGAAAGTTGTTGCTTTTAGCTCTGGGAAAACTTGGCAGCCTCTCCAGAAATGAAGGGGGAGGGGGAACCCGAAGCCTCCGTTAACTAAAGAGGAGATTGGAGGCAAAAAGAAACACTTTTCTCCCATTAAAATTCTGAAGTTTTAAAAAATGCATTAATGACAAACTGTTTCTAAGTCTAAGGAGGGTCTGCTGTCATACCTCCTCTCGATGCATTAATCGCCTGGCTCCTATGGGCTACTTTCATGTTCCCATCTCATATTGCTTAGTAATTTATGTCCTGTTAGCAAAGTGTATCACTGAAATAGTGCATTTCTCTTTCTGTTTAGAATGGGTTTCTACTTTACAGGATGGTCTGAGGATCATGCAACCAAAAAGAAGGGTGTTGCTTACCATCACTGAGATGCCTCCCCTTGAGTGCTTTAAGGTTTCAGTAGTACAAAGAAGAAAAAAAAAAAGGAATATGTAAACAAGGCATTATGACAAAGAAGCCAGACTACCCCCAGCTTTCTATCTCTGATTTTACAGTGGTCTTTAAACTATAGTACAAAATTAAAATTTATTAAAACAATGTGTTAAAGATTGTCATATGTTAATTTCCTGTGATACTCTGGGATCAGCAAGCATATTTTATTGCTTCCTGTGGGCCTAATCCTACATCAGTCAGTGGGATTTTCATGGGAAGTGTGTGGTGTCATGGCCACAGTAGTGCAAGAGCACAGAGCACATATGGAGCTCTGTGGAAAAGGGGCACCAAAGCTCCAGGAGCAGCGTGGCAGGACAGGGACAGGCACTCTGTGGGGAGCAGCATAGACAAGGACATGTGCATAAGACAGCAGACTTTACATGGCTCAGCTCCTGTAAAACAGCATTTTAAAACTACTCATATTCCCAAAATATCTGTGTTTATTTGCTTTTCAGTTTACCTTGTACCATTAGCTGGGGTGCTGCCCTGTAAAGCTTTAGCTTCTGGTTAAAGAGCAGAGTTCCCACTGACCACAGGCTGGGCAGATGGAGAGATGCAGAGCTCTGAAGTACCCAAATGCTTTACTTTCTTTACACTGAGCTCGGTGCCAGAAGCTCTTCCAGCAGCTTGCAGCCTGCACAAAGGACAAGGTGATCCAGAGCCCTCCCACAGTTTCATCCCCTGCCCAGCCTGCTGGAACCCAGTCCTGTTACTGGCCTGTGACAGACCCTGTAAGGCAGGTGGCACATCCAGCAGCAGGCACAGGGAACACCTGGAGCATGGCTGGGCACAGTCTCCCATTATTGCCCTGGGTAACCCAAACTGGGGCTGACATAAGGAGGGAATAACAGGATACACATTAATCTGGCACAGGGCATATATATCCTGGCCCCAGGAGCCAGATTTGTACAGCACCCATCCATTAAAAATCTGTGGGGAAATGCTGGACTATCTTCCCCTTTCCCTTGCATATTCTGTTGGGAGATGAACGTATTGCATTCTGTGATATTCTCCGCTATCCTGTTATAATTTTAGGATTTTGTTGAAGGGGGTACAAGTGCAGTAGGAAAGCTAGGTGGTGGGCTGTTGTTTGACTTCTGTTTCATTTTAGGTTGGTTTTACCTTGGGTCTTATTGCAGTGCATGTGCCACTTAAATCACAGAACCACAGAATTACTAGGTTGGAAGAGACCTTCAAGATCATCAAGTCCAGCCCAGCCCTAACACCTCAACTAAACCATGGCACCAAGTGCCACATCCAGTCTTTTTTTAAACATATCCAGGGATGGTGACTCCACCACCTGCCCAGGCAGACCATTCCAGTATTTTATCACTCTTTCCATAAAAAACTTTTTCCTAATATCCAATCTATATATCCCTTAGCACAGTTAAGACTGTGCCCTCTTGTTCTGTCAGCTGCTGCCTGGAGAGAGACCAAGTCCCACCTGCCTACAGCCACCTTTCAGGAAGTTGTAGAGAGTGATAAGGTCACCCCTGAGTCTCCTTTTCTCCAGGATAAACAACCCCAGCTCCCTCAGTTGTTCCTCACAGGGTTTGTGTTCCCAGCCCCTCACCTCGTTGCCTCCTCTGGACACGTTCAAGTGTCCCAACATCCTTCCCAAACTGAGGGGCCAGAACTGGACACAGCACTCCAGGTGTGGCCTCACCAGTGCTGAGCACAGGGGAAGAATGAGCTCCCTGCTCCTGCTGGCCACACTATTCCTGATCCAGGCCAGGGGCCATTGGCCTTCTTGGCCACCAGGACACACTGCTGGCTCATGTCCAGCTGCTGTCACCAGAACCCCCAGGTCCCTTTCTGCCTGGGCACTGTCCAGCCACACCATCCCCAGCCTGTAGTGCTGCAAGGGGTTACTGTGGCCAAAATGCAGGACCCAGCACTTGGATCTATTAAGCTTCATCTTGTTGGACTCTGCCCATCCATCCAACCATTCCAGGTCTCTCTGCAGAGCCCTCCTACCTTCCAACAGATCAACACACGCTCCCAGCTTAGTATTGTCTGCAAATTCACTAATGAAGGACTCAATTCCCTTATCCATGTCACCAATAAAAATTGAACAGGACTGGCCCCAGCACAGCCCCCTGAGGGACACCACTGGTGACTGTCACCAGCTGGATGCAGCACCATTCACCACCACTCTCTGGGCCATCCAGCCAGTTCCTAACCCAGCCCAGAGTGCTCCTGTCCAAGCTGAGGGCTGACAGCTTTTCCAGGAGTGTGCTATGGGAGACAGCATCAAGGGCCTTGCTTATTAGCACATCTTCAGGATGTTTGTCTTTGCATTTAGTATATTTTGTCTAAGCATTTATGCAATCTTAAGTAAGGGCCAAGGGAGAGAATTGTTATAATTTACATTTTTCAAATGTTTTTAATAATGCCTCTGTTAGGAGAAAAACCTCAGAAATCTGAGGCTAAAATATATCTCTGCATCTTATTCTGCCCCTATTACTGTGAGAAAGTAGTAGCAATATTGTGTCATCCTTTGTGCTGCTAATGGGAGATAATTCCACATTTGGGGGCCATCTGCTGAAAAGAAAACCTCTACAACCCATCTGGATGCACATATAAAAACTTGTCTGCAAAACCAGCTTCATGAATAAGTTGTGAGAATATATTTTATATAAACTTTGTTAGGCAAAGCTTTTTCCTTTAGAAATGCCCAAATGACTCCAAAGAGAATGAACGAAGTTTTGGCAACCATCTTGTACCATCTTGGTACAAATACATTGTTTTACCTCTTTTGACTCCATACTAATTAATTTAATTTGAATTTAATTAATTGAAGGGAAAGAATACTTTTTTTTCAGGAGGAAGAAAACAAGTGAGAATTTATTTCAACACAGAGAGCTCCATCTTTACACAGATTAACTGTGAAATTAAGGCAGTAACTTTGGTTCTTCTGTTCCATACCATGCCCCCACTGAGATTTCTTGTGTAACCTTGGGAAAATAGTTTAAATTGCTTTTGATTTCTTCTCACTTCCCACTGAAGGAAGTACTGTCTTACTGACATGACCCACAGTATTGTTATATATGCATCCAGATTTGAGAGGGACCAAATGAGAATAGAAAACTTCCCTGGCTTGGCATCAGAAGGAAATCATAGGGTCCCAAACTCCAGTGCATGTAAGGACTCATGAGTCAGCTTGTTGCTTACTGGGTAAAAGATAATTCCAGAAGGGGCAACTATGGAATGAAGGTATCCATGTATCCAACCACTGAGTACAAAACAATTAGCTGTCCTAAACTGTGACTATAATTGTAAACCAGTGTGGCTACAGAATTTGCAACATGTCTTGTCCCAACTGATTCCCTACTGCTTTGGCATCTATGAGGAGCACTGACCAAGGTTTTGCGAGTGCTCGCAGTTTTCAACATGTTTTCTCACAGCTCATATATCAAAAACGTACTTGTGTACAGGAAAAAACACTACTAGAGAGCTTAGCAGCAGTAGCAGAGCTGGCTGATGAAGCTCTAAGCCACCCCCACTGACCAGGGCACATGCAGATTCTAGAAAAGGGAAGCAATTAATCAGCAGTGAAGACAGAGGACCATACACAAGCTAATAGGGGAGTGCTTTTGTGACTTGAAGGAATGTCCGTACTGTGGTAGCAAAAATCATTTTGATTACTAAAATACCCTATTTAATGAAGAAATAGCGTGCTCTTCTGTTGCATTAAATAGTCCAGTTGCTTAACAAAAATGGTTACATCTCTGACAAATCTTGTCTTGTTTATATCTTTAGGCCATTATGGATACAACACTGCTGCTACTTAAATGAGTCATTATGAGTTGTGCAATTACAGACAGAGGGACTTTTAAAGGTAACTACTTATTAGTAACAGAAAATTAACTGCCTAAATTAATCTCCCTTTAATGGTAGTTCTGCAACACAGTTATGCTGTGAGATGGGCAGTTGGCATAAAGGAAGAGCAAACCTCCCAAATATGCTATAAATCTAGGCAAAAAACTTGCATGAGTGCAACAAAACCCACCTACCAGACCTGTCCCTTAAGCTCTGAACCCAGCTGTAAAAGCAGCCAGTGCCTGATTATTCAGAAAAATGCAAAATATAATCGCTTTTTTTGCCTTGCAATTACAGCCCAGTTAATTGTGTACAACTCTGCAAGGGAAGAGAGTAAGGAAATTCCTTTCTTGACCCTTCCAGCAATTGACTTGTGCCCTGAAGCATGAGATTTGATTACTCATGTAACTTATTTTCCCCAGGCAGTTTCTTCTTGATAGCTCTTGTGTGACAGTCCAAGAAAGTTTCAGGACGAGTCACAAGAACACTCCACTGGTTGAGCCCAAACTTCTTTTATTACTGATATATATTTCTACTGTGTGCTGCATAAGAGATTTTTAGATTTTTAACTAGGATGATCGGTGCAATTACAGGGCGTGATTTTTTTTTCACCAGAATGGTACTGATAAATGCAGTCATCCTCCAAGTTGCCTTTTGATTTTGCAGAGATTCCCTTAAAAAGGGGAAGCTTTAAAAATCAAGATTCTTTCATAACCTAGAATCCAGCCTGCTACGCTGCCTCAAAATGTCTTTGAGGAAGTTACAGCAGAGGAATCACTGCTTGCTTTGAAGTTTCACCCGAAGTTCTGGTTTTCAAGCTATAAACGAGTGGTTCAAAATGCTCTGGTTACATGCTTGAAAGCACTGAATCCTTATGACTTCCCTTGTTGTGACAGGTTTGTTCAAAAGGATGCAACTTAATCAATTGGTGTGTTGGTGATGCTGGTCCAAAAAACAGAAGTTCAGTCTCAAGCAGAGCTGCTCAGATCTATTTGTTTCTCTTCTCATCAATCACTCTAATGCAAGTACTTTTTGGACATTTTTGAAAAGAGGTAGAGGTGCTGGGAAGAGGTTTAACCTGGATCATTTTCTTGATCTAGTTCTCATAAATAATTGCATCACCCCACCAAAGAATGCAACAAATCATAGATTGTGAATCCAAATGAGTAGGTAAGGCACAAAATGGAAGGCACCAGAACAGTTTTGCCAAAAGTTTGCACCAAAGAAAAGGCTGGGTGTAACAGCACTCAGCCATCAATGGGAAGCTTTATCTCAATCGATTTTGTCAGGCTGGGAATTGCCTCTCCTCCTGCAGGTAACATAAAGCCAGAACCAACTCCCAGCTGTGGGCTCTGGCTCATGTGACAGAAATGCAGTCATGTCCACACCTGATGTGGATAAAATCTGTGAAGCTAAGGGACCAGGGTAAGGTGGTGGCTGCAGGTGCCTGCTCAGAGGATACTTTAGTTCTGAAGCAGCTGAAGTGATCTCTCTTATCTTATAGAAGCATGGCAACAAAATGGCATTTGATTACCATTTTCAATGCTCCTGATTAAAGCATGCTTTTTGTAAACATTCCAAAATTTGATTTCTACTTATATGAATTACCATGGAGACCAAACTTTTATCAGGCATACTTGCATACTGAGGGGTGGAGAATTTTAAAAGCCTCTGTGATATGCAGTTGATCTTGAAGTGCAATTGCCATGAAAACTGTTAATGCTAGCTAGATGGACTGTTGAAACCATCTTGTAGCTCTCATGAAGGTTTCCATATACTTTTTCCTGACTTTTTTTTTTTTTAATAGTAGCATTGCTTCTTTTGCTCCAGTAAAACTTTTCAGCTCTTTAGTTTACAGAGGTTCACTTGTTTCCTAATTTTGAACTATTTCCTACTCATAAAATGTAAGATGGGGTTTTTCTTGTTGCTTTATATTGCCACACTCTTGCCTGTTAAGCATTACAACTTACCAAGCTATTTTAGAGCCTCAGCTATGGTTGGTTTTGAGTACTTATTTTAGAAATAAGTCCTATTCTGTATTTTTATTCTATTTTCTATTCTCTTGTATTTTTATTTCTTTTGCTGAAAAGAAAGAGAAGACATTGGTTTGGACAAAGTTTTCCTAGCATATAGGTATCAGGGGAAGCATATGGTCGGCCTTACCCAGTTTTGCTGCCTCCTCACCTACTAGGTAGGAACTGAGTGAAGGAACATTTCAGCTGACATATCACAAGTCCTTGAGAGCAACAGTTTGACCGCAAGAGCAAAGTTGAAGCTTTCCGTACTCCTAGGCTTCACATTCCCTAGGGAGATTTTTGCAGACTATTACTTACAGTTTTTCCCACTTAAAAGGAAAAGGAAGATCATGTGAGATGAAGGAAAGGCTGGCTGCTTTTGGTTCTTGCTGTGGCAGGATTAAAAGTAATTTTCAGTTCCACCAACTGTGAGCATGTCCTTAACTCTGCATTTATTACATGCATATGCCTTTATTTTTTAAGTGTGTGTACTTCTCTTTGCTTGCTCAGTGAACTAAAGAGAAGGGTCAGGTTCAATGCTAGTGGAAAACTAAACACTGGGATGTTTGTGGAGGTATCACAGAAGAGACAATCTAGGTTGTGGCCTTTTAGAGTAACTGGTCTCAAAGCTTGTATTTTTATAGTGAGCTAAAGTAGACACCAGGACAGTCAAGGGCGCTCTATACACATTAATGAGGTATTACAAAGTTTATATTGTAGTGAAGTTACGGTTCTAGCCCAGTAAAAGACCCCCTGGAACACGTCAGGCAGGAAGTTTATCGCAGCAAACTCCGTTTCCTCATGGCACAGGGGAGCAGTGACGGCAGGGCTTTACCTGCCCGGGCGCTGGGTGAGCTCGGACCCATCTCACAGGACCCCCGCACTAATAGCTAAGTGCTGCTATTCCCTAATTTCCTCTTTGGGAAACAAATGGGGAAAGGTAGAGTGACGAGGCCACACAGCACGAAACAAGATCGCTATGCAGGAAACTCTGGCTCCCTGCCCTGAGCCCTCCAGGCTGGCTCGCATCTCTCACCGCCGGGTTTTCCTTACCGAGCCTGACACTGCACAGGGGATCCGAAAGCGAAGCTTGGTTATACGCCCTGGGCTGCCAGCACCGTGATCCCCAGCGAGGGACGACCCCTCCCCGAAGGCTTTGTCCCATTTTTTCCCCCCTTGTAGCAGCTCCAGCCGCGCTGGTGGCCTCGCTGCCTCTGTCACCGAGCAGGCCCCTGAGGCAGGAGCCCTGAGGGGTCCGGGCTGCCGCCTCCGGCCGCGGCCAAACACGGGGCGGGCGGGACGGGCTGCTCTGGCGAACACGCTTTGCCGAGCTGGGGCTGGTCTGTAGGGTTGCTTTGGTGTGAAAAGCCCTCCGGTAGGGGCCAGCCGGGCCCACCAGCCCCGTTCCCTGCTTTGGGAACAGCAAAATGCTGCTGGTGGCAGCTGCATCCTTCGGTGATGCGTGGGGAATGGACGGGGTCTTTTGGGAGCACCGTGTGTGTGCATACACACGAGGGTATCTATGTATTACACGCATACTTTCGTGGCTGTATTTTTCTAAGATAAGAGAAAATCTTGAATTTCGGGACACCTCAGGCAGAGGCAGCAGCAGGGTGTGACCCTGGGCTGGGTGAGTGGCAGGGGCGCCCCAGCCAGGGAAAGGAGGCAACCCAGCTCCGCTCCGGGACCGGGAGGGCGGAGAGCAGCCCCCTCCGACACGCGGCTTTCCCGGGGATGAGGAGGAGGAGGAAGATGAGGTGGCAGGCTGGCGCAGGTAAAGCGCACCCCAGCCCCAGGCACGGCAAACGGGGCCCGCGCCCTGCCAGCGCCGCCCTGTTTGCCGAGCTAATCTCGCGGGCAGGAAATTACTTGGCGACTCATATTTATGGATCGTGAAGAGCTCCACGGCGGCCCCTCCGGGGATATCCCCGTGCCCGTTTCCCGTTCTCGCCCGCCCACCCCCTGCTCCGTCCCTCCCCCCCCGTCCCGGCTGCCCTTTGCCCGCCCCGCTCCCGCGACCCCGGCCTGAGGGGAGCGAACCATTCCGCCCGCGGGGGTGCCCCGGCCCCGCCGGGGGGCGGGCGCTGCGGCGGGGGGCGGCTCCCGGGGGCGGCGGCGCTCCTGCAGCCGGGCGGGCGGCGGGGACCGGGATGCGCGGGCAGCGGCGGCGGGAGGCGGCGGTGAGTGCGGGGGAAGCGCCGTCCCGCGGGGTGAGGGAAGCCCTCCCGGGCCGCGAGGATGGACAGGGGCGGCGGGGCCCCGCGGGGATGGGAAGGGGGTCCCTTTCGGGCACGCAGAGCCTGGGCTGAAGCCGGCGGAGCTGCTCGCAACCGTCCCCGTTTTTTGGGCTACTTTTAAGGGAGTTTGTGCCACCACCACCCCCATCCACTCCCCCGCCTCCGGTCCCTTTCGCACGTCTGACGGGTGGGGGCGGTGGGGTCCCCCCTTGCCGCCCGGCTCGGCAGGGACCCCGCAGCTGAAAGAGACGGGGCTCCTTCCCTGTCCCTTTCGTCTCCAGACGCTTCTCCCTCTTTGTCCGGGTGTTCCCCCCGGTTCTGCCGGGTCCCCGCTGGCGAACAAAGCCTCTGCCCCGGGTGCGCCGGGGACATCCGTCCGAGGTCCGAGGAAGCAAGGGAGGAACGGCGGGGCTTGGCTTTGGTTGGTTTGGTTTTCCATCGTAAATAATCTACCTGGTGGAGGGGAAGACGTGGGACAAGGCTCTTTGTCCGCGATCCTTTGTTCGGCTGGTGGCTTATAGAGGCTCCTGCGGCTGTGCGAGGGCTGCCGTGCCCGGCGGGGATGGGTTCCCGGCGCTGAGCCGGCGATGGATGCCGTCTCGGCATCACTGGAGTTCAGCAACAGGAACCCGGCGGATCGCCTTGCGGACGGAAATCGGGGGTTTGGGCTCCATGTGCCCTGACAGAGTCACAGCTCCTCAGTCCCCCCTCGTGTAGCTCTGTCAGCAGCCGGGTGGGATTCGGCGGCACCCGGAGCCCTGCGCTCGGTGGTGAGTTCAGCTTGGAGATCAGAGCTTTCCTCGGAAAGATACCTGCTGCCCACGAGCAAAGGGAGGAGCGGGCTGGAAACTGCGGGCTCCCATCCTTCTCCTCCTGCCCCAAAGCTGCCGGAGGAATTTACCCGTGTGCAGAAGTGTAAATAGACTGACTGCGCTTACAGAAAGACTAAAGAGATGGGCTTTCTGCTCCTGCCACCGAGTGCTTGCTTGATCTCACACACATGGCTTTTGTCACCAGTTCCTTTTCCCCCAAATGCTCATCTTGTCAACCTGTCATCTTGTCTCTGTGCCTTGACTCTGCACATGCCCGAGTCCTCTGTGTCTGCATCTTCAGGGCATCTGGGTGAATATGTTGCCAGTCAGAACATGGTGAATATTTCATTTCTGTGCCACACCTTTCCTCTGTTTTGGAGGAAGAGGGACACAAGAGCAGCCTTTCTTGCAAATATTCGTGTTTAGTGAACTTTCTAGTTTTTGCATTCTCTATATTCTTGTGGATAATGTCCTCAAAAATAAGTTATTAACATGGGAAAGGATCAGAGATGGAAGTGAGACATGATAGAATGGAATTGCAAAGGGTGAGGACAGGCTTGCTTTCCCACAACAGAAGGAAGCAGTGTAGGAAAGAAAGGAGATTAAGTCATCAGAAGATGTGGCAGTGCCTACCTTTGCTGTCATGGGGAGGGATAGTCTGAACTAAGAGAATTACAGAAAAAGAGATTCCTTTAGGACTGTCAAGTAACATCCTACCATTTCTATATGGTTAATTTTACACAGATCCTTTTCTACACCAGCAGTTTATTCTGCTTCCATTTTGACAAATGCTAAATTGACTCATTAGTGTGTCTCTTTTTACTGAGAGAATGGAAATCTTTGCCATTAGCCAGTGCAAGAAGAGTGGTCATTTTTTTCCATATCAGTGTATGTCTATGCTTATCAGGTACAATTATCAGCCATATCTTTGGAAGTAGTAAAAGGCATCAGTTGACTATTGTTGAGAAGGAACAAAGCTCATCATGAAAAATTTGACGTATTTTGGGTTTAGATTGGAAGTGGAGATTGCGTGAGCCAAAGGTTGCAGATCCATCTTGAAGCTGCAGCTGGATCAGAAGGACTAAAGATATTTAAATGGGAAGAACTTTTTTGTCTTTTCCACTTGAAGATCCAGAGAAAAACTGAAACAAATTAGGTGAGGGCAAGTACACGTGATTGTTAATGAAGAGATTGATGCTGTGTTCACTGCACATGTAGTGTATTATTTCCATTTTAATTTGTTAAAATGAATGGTTAATTCTGCTGTGTAGTAACTGCCAGCAAGGCAAACAGTGTTTCCCACTGAATTAAACTAGCAGCTATAAAACGATGCTCTGGGTGTTTTGAGCAAGTGCTATTTGTTTAGGATTAGTTTTAGACTGGTGGAGCACATCCAAAGTGCCACGGAAATCCAAGGGGAGTTTTCCCCTGTAGAACGAGGGTCCTCCAGAGACTACAGTGAAGAGCAAACTGTGTAAATATGACCAACTGCGGGTTTTTTTCTTACTCATGTCTCATGCAGGCAGAGTCAGTTTTTAAGTGAACCACTTTAACTTCATTTATTATAGTAAATGGTGTAACTGCAGGTGTAGCACCCCTGTTTCCCCCCTCCCCAGGGGAAAGCAGTCTGGGACCTGCTGATAAATGCTGCCCCACGTTGGCTTGGTAGCACAGCAGCCACGGCTGGTGCCACTCGAGCTGTCACTGCCCTGCTGAGGTTTGCCAAGCACGTGTGATGAGAAGCATTTAGTCTGGGGGCACGCTTGCTGCCCTGAGAGTGCTGGGAAAGGATGGAGCATTAAAGAGCTGGAGGGCACGTTTGGAAATACGGGACAAGCATCCCGGGAAGGAGGCAAATTGTGGAGAAATAGATGAGCGAAACAGGAGACAGAAGCTGTCAGAATAAGTGGGCACTGGAGAGAATTGATTAACGGAAGGAAGTGACAGGCACAAAGTGGCAGTGAAAGAAATCAGCACAGAGCAAAGCAGATCACGGGCAAAGGTTGCCTGAGACTGGGAAAATGCAATAGGTGGGAGAAAAAAAGAAAAAAAGAGTGGATGAAGCTGTTTTCATCAGTTTTTCTAGCTCCTTAGATTTTCTGTGCCTTATCTATCTACCTGTTCTCATTGAATTTGTCAGGGGTGCCCTAGGGGCAAATTTGTCATGTCAAGTAGGATGGGAACAGAGAAACTTTAAGGTCTTTCTGCTCTTGTACAGACAGAATTTCTGCTCCTGTATGAATTTGGATACAAAATTGTTTTGCACTCAGTCCCCTTCCTGGAATTTTAGATGAAGAAATCTGTATTTATTTGGCTTCAGGAATAAGAATTATATTGGTCTAGAGTATTTAAGTGTATTTATTTGTACACCAGCTATGTTGTTTGGTTTGGGTTTTCTTAGTCTACACAGTAAGCAGTCACTGCCCACCAGCAGAGCTTTCTATTTGCCATCTCTGTGTGAGACTTTAGCGTTTCAGTTTGCAAATCTTATGAGCATGCTCAACTTTTCAATAGGAAAGGAGTTAATGAAATAGCATCAGAATGATACCAGGGAGCTTGTCACTACTGTCATGAGATGATGCAGTCATTGGGTCAGATAACTGACTGGAGCTTAACTAGCAGAAAGGTACCAAAATAGAAAAGATGAGTATGACTGGAGTTTGGCTTGTCCTCTGTCAACCCTGTTTTTCTGCATGATGAAAGGAGTCCATTGTTTCAACAGAAATCTCTTCTAGTACATTTCTACCTGTCCGTGGCTTTTGTTCGAGCAGAAAAGAATTAACTCTCCTTCTTCTTTCAACTTATCTCAGTGAACCACTCCAGATGAAACAGTGGCTAGTGTGACTGTAAGGTAAGGAAGAGGCTGTGATGTCTACTAAAGTAATGCTGTTTGAGTAGATGGTCTTGTATCTTGTCTTACCAAATGCGTAGGAATTAGTTGAGATCCTTGAAATCAATGCTTTAAGTTTCAGTTTCAGGTAAGAGTAGCTATTATGGCACCAAAAGTTATAAAACTTCAACATTTCCCCCAGCATTTTTATTTGTGTTTCATACATCCATGGCTCGACCCTCAGTCTGTAGTCACCCAGCTGAAGTATTTACATGGTCATGAGTGTTTTCATTTTTGATGGGCATTTAAAATTGTTGTAAATCAGCTTTTGTGACCTGATTAAAATGATTATTTCCATCTATTGGAAAGAGCAATTGATGTGACAATGCCTGCAACATCAATCCTTATCAAACAGGAGAGAATCATGTTTTAACAGTAAGACAGAGTAATTAAAAATGTCATATTTAAGTGCAATTTTTGAAGTAGTCGGGTGGATTATTACAGTAAAATAGATGTGGCTTATGAGGGGGATAATGTTACTTAGGGTGTTTCCTGTTGCACTGTTTTATTTCTCCTGTGTCTCCAATATCCAGTGTGATAATTTCTCAGAGGAAGAGGTAAGCCATAAGAGTGACTTCCTCTGCCACTCCCTTTTCCACATCGGAAGCCTGCAGGATTGCAAGGGAGTGACTTAGTCAAATATGATTCACAGATACTTGGGTTTTAACTTATTTAGTGTTGCTGAAGGTGCCAAGCTATGAGTTTTAGAACTAAAACACTGCCTGTCACCAGACCTTGTGGTCATTTGCATGCAAGGACCAGGATTTGTATCTTGAAAAGACAGGGACTGAGCAAATTTCAGGGCTATGCTGGCAAGAAATCAGGCGTAGTTTGTGGTCTAGTGTATTATGTTGTGGGGGAGGAGGAGGAGGAAATGAAGAAGGATGTTTAAGGCTACCTTTAGATCACAACCTTGCTGACTTGTCCAGTTTTTGGCAGAGATGACTTTGCTGTCTATTAAGGATATGTCCATTCATGGGTACAGAATCTCCACCAAATCATGCAGGTGCCTTTCTGTGAATATATTGTTTTATATTTATATTGTTTTATAAATATAAATATATTTTATATTTTATAATATATATTATATAATAATATATATTATATATTATATATTATATATAATATATAATATATAATAATATATATTATATATTATATAATATATAATATATAATATATATTATATATTATATAATATATATTATATTATATATATTATATATTATATATTATATATATTATATATTATATATTATATTATTATATTATTATTATATATATTAATATATATTAATATATATATTATATATATTATATTATATATTATATAATATATAATATATAATATATATTATATATTATATATTATATAATATATATATTATATTATAATATATATTATATAATATATATTATATAATAATATATATTATTTTATATTTTATAATATATAATTTATATTGTTTTATTTTTGCAGTGGGGAAGGGTAGATTTCCACATAAGTGTTTTGGAGGTAAGCAGTAGATTACAGTGAGTTTTACTTTGCCACCAGACTGAGCCTGCCAAGACTTTTGTTTGTAAATAAGCAGAGTAAGTCAGGAATAAAAACAGGTTTGATTTAATCAGGAGTAAGTACATTGTCCTCACATTATGCAGGAGAAAGGTAAATCAGCTTGGTGATGGAACAGTCTGTTTATGCACACAGGCGTGCTATACTGTGAGAAGATGAAATTTCCAGACACTGAAGGCAATCAGCACTCATTCACCAAATTTTGTTCAGAGTGTGAAAATTCAAGAGGCTTTCTTGTTTCTAAAACAATGTGCGTTTTATTGGAATAGTTGAAACTGACCCTAATCATTTGAAGATCTTGTTGCTGAACAAATGAAACTCTAATGATGTGCAGACGGTGCCAGTGATGGGCTTTTGTCCTCACCCTTCATCAGCTGGGGGTTTCATCTGTTTTCCAAGAGTGGCAATACACTGCTGTAGGAGTTTCTGAAGAGAAATGTCAGAGATAATAGAGGTGCCAGGAGCTGGAGGGAGCCACTGTTAATGTTCAGTGAGAAACTGAAAATGAAAAAACAGCGAAGAGCAGAAAAGCCTTAAAAGATAGATTACCAAGTTTGAGAGTTTTGTTTAAAACCATTTATTTTCAGTCAGGGAAGCACATTGGCGATTCCTGAGGCACTGCAACCCTCTTGATGGGTAACATAAGAGCAAAGTGGGTGCTAGAGCATGCTCTGCTAAAGGGAGGTGGGTATCAGCCCAGGCAGAAGTGAAGAAGAGGTGAGAAGCTTATGTGCTGGGACAACTTTGCCCTAAATCCATGTATGAAATGCTGGGAAGTGCTGTGTACACAGGTAGTGTACTTGTGGCTTGGTTGAGCTGCAGCTTTTGGCTCCTACACTAAAGTGTCCTGGTTTTGGCTGGGGTACAGTTCATTTCTTCCTGATAGCTGTTAGAGCATTGTGTTTTGGATTTAGTATGAGAATAATGTTGATAACATACTGATGTTTTTGGTTGTTGCTATGCAGAGTTTCTGTTGAGTCAAGGACTGCTCACATTCTTACAGCACACCAGTGAGGAGGCTGGGCGGGCATGGGAAGTTCAGAGGGGACGTAGCTGGGACAGCTGACCCAAGGGATATCCCACATCCTATGGCATCATAATCAGCATATAAAGCTGGGAGAAGAAGGAAAAAGGGTCTCGAACATTTGGAGTGATGGAACCCTGCATTCCTAGGGGTTTAATTCCCTATTTTGCTTTGCTTTGTACATGACTTTTGCTTTATCTATCAAACTGTCACTAATTTAATACATGTTTTCCCTCTTTTATGATTCTCTCCCCCATCCTGAGTGGGGGTCAACAAGGAACTGGGGGGCCTGAGTTGCCCAGCTGGTGTTAAACCACTGCACAAGGGAAAGGAGTTCTTACTGTAAAGCCGCCCAGTGCTATAATATCTTAAAATTGGAATCCTTTGTTTGACTCTCTGCTTGAGTTCTGAATCACTGTTTCTTCTGGTCGTTAGTGAAACAAAACTTAATTTGGCCTGGGCACTGTAGAGATGAAACATGATTGGTACTGCTGTATACATTCACTTCAGATGACTTTATAAATCCCAGATGAAATCATTTTGCTTCGTTCCAGACAAGGCAGAGCGTGGCATGTGCTCTGTAATGAGAGTCAGCCTTGCTGGAGGCCCTGCATAACCTCATCTGAAAGAATATGATTTCATGAGAGCATATATACTGTGGATTTTGAGCTGCTTGTTTTGTTAGCTCATTAATTCATTGATTGTTTCTTGGTTTTGCTCACAGTGGAAAGTTTTAAAAAAAGTTATTTTCCCCTTCAAATCCAATTATTGCTAAGTGATGACTTCTCTGATCTCTCATCCTCTAGGAAGGGAGATGTGTAATGAGTTCTCAAACCTAAAATGAAACCATATAAATATTTAACCTTAAAATGGTTATTAGCAAACCCAGGTATTCACCAAATTGAATAAAAGATTGAATTTTTAATTGCATAGAAACCCTTCTCTTTCAGCTGTGCTTTCCTTAACGTTTGTCACATTGATGAAGTGGTTGCTGTCACGTCACAAGATAGGAAGGATGCGGTTTTGGTGATCTTAGCCACAAATCAGTAATATTAGAGACACAGGAAATGCAGTGAATCTTCCTGTCTTTTTAACCAACTCTTTGTTCTGTCTTCTAATTCCAAGTTGTCCATGTTTTGTTTTTCTGTTTAAAGATTCGGTGACATCTTTGTTGCAGACAGCTGTGAAATGAGTGTTACTTGTTTTCTGTGTCAAGTTGAACATGGCCTGAAAAGTTTTTGGTTCTTTTCTGGGGACCTCTGGGCACAAAGTTCAGTATTTTTAATAGAGATGACACAAGCAATATGCCAAAGTGTCAACATAGTGGCAATATGAGCTGGATTTGTGTCCTGATCCTTCAGCATTTGGTCTGCAGAGAAGTGGGAGAGCTGCTGTCACCTCTTGCTGGGGTCAGCTGTGGGTCCAGGGCAGTCCCCAGCCCCGCTCCAGCAAAGCTGGGTGCCTGGGATGCTATACAGCCTTTGGGTTTGAGAGTCTGAGACGAGCTGGAAGGAACTGGGGAAAGGGTCTGTCCATAGGTTGGAAGACAAATAAGGTAAGAAGGATGGTAAATGTTTCATGCCAATAAAATAACCTTTGGAGGATGAAAATTGGGTTGAAAAGCTCTCTGATGCCCAGGTTCTTTCCCATCAGCTGGAGAATTTCAGTCCTGCTGTGCTGGAGAGCCTGGACATGTGGGTGAGTCCCTTCAGGAGCTGCAGCACTCTGGGGAGGCTTCCTGTTCTCTGGCTCCTTGGACAGTAGTGCCATTTTCGGGGAACCGTGGATTGTGTGGTCTTGGAGGAAGCTGCATCTTGCTGTGAGGGGCAGGATGTGCACAGTGGGGTTAAAACTTTCCTTAGGACTGAGAAATGACCTCTGCAGAGAAAAATAAAGCATTGCCAAGTGTGGCCAGCACAGGGGGGCTCCTGGGGGAACAGAGTGACAGGACAGGGACTGTCCCCCCTTGGGAGAGCAGCTTGTGGGGAGCAGGAGAGGCAGGAGCCGAGGTCAGAGAGAAGGAGCCTCCCTCTGCAAGGATCAGCAGCCAGCTCCCTTCTCCCAGGGCTGTCCTCCCAGGAGAATAACATGAAAAAGCATGACATGGAAAGTCTGTGCACCACAGACCTGCAACCTTGGGGCTGTGATGACTGCAGTTAATTAAATAGGTAGCTTGTCTCTAGACAGCCCCAGACATCCGTCTCCATTCTTCACTTGGTTTTCCGACATGTTTCTATTTGCTTGTCCAGAGCTAAGCCCAGAGGTCCTACAGATGGTCACCATTAATTTTGTCACTTGATGCAATTTTTAATTTTTTTTTCTCAACCTTTTAAAAACAGGTCTGTATTTAAAAAAAAATCTTTTAATAGAGCAACTCACTAGAGGTCTTCTATTTGGATTTAGGTTTAATTTTAGTTTTTAGTGTCTGGGATTCAATTTTGGCATTTCTTTTAAACCAAGTCTCTCTTGTAGCCATATCAATTTTCAATTTGATCTTAAATAAGTTTTCAAGATTCCCTTTGTGTTCCTAGTCTGGCTTCTTTGGAATCGCAGAAATCATTGCATGCCAAAACATTTTCTTTGTTTTGGATCACATACCTGGTTTTGCATAGGTTTATTCATGATTGCAGGATGCTGGTGTTGCGTGGGCTGAACTTGGGCTACTGGCTTTCCAAATAAAGTCTTCAGCAGTGAAGTGCAACCTTGTTAGTAATTTCTTAAGGAAGCCACAGGATTACAGACAAAACTCAGGAGCTGTGACCAGTAACTGGCCATACAGAGTCAGGATCATAGATAATGGCTAGTTATCAAGCCATTAGTATTACATGTGCTTTTAAATGGATAAACAGACGGGTTTGGCACTTTTTTTTTCACAGTCACTGTATTAAACATGGTGTGTCCTTTCCAAATATCTTTTACATATTTCTCTTTGAGTTGGCTCTGGAAATATTGCCGTAAGAAAAGCCAGTTGTGTTCTGTATTATGCACTCGAAAAATGTTCCCAGGATACACTTCTTAACACAATGACTTTTTTTGTTCTATTTTTTTTCTTTATTTGCAGGTCAAAATTTATCTGGTTCATTCAAATTAATGTAATTTTAACCATCCTGTAGAAGAGAAATATGATGCCAAACAGAAGTAACCTCTCCTCCTTCCAGAATGTTGGATCAGGTAATCAATTAAAATGAAGTTTGTTTGTAATACACTGAGATCTTTCAGAATTTCTGAGTTTGGCCCTTTAATTCTCCTGACACATGGGTAAGATCAGTGCTCTATTCTTATTCCATGTCTAACTCCATTTACCAGGCAGAACAAGGCCACAGCTGGATATGCTGCAGACAGCCAACCCTCCCCCATCACTTTAATGCCTGTCTGGAACAGATATCAGTGACCCCCAGCTAAACAGCTAGGAAAAGGAAGAAAAGGAATGAGGGAGGGAAAATAAAATTAAAAAAAAAAAAGAAAAAGGAAGAATTTCTTTCTGTAGCTCCAGGCAGCAAATACTTTGCTAAACAGAAGACCCTTGTGCTGAGCATGAAAGCTGGATCTGACCTGGATGTAGGATGGGTTCAGGGCACATCACGAGCTGAAGCCTCTGTCCTCAGTCTCTATATCTGCATGCAAAGACAGCATCAGCCAGGATGTGTAACACATCTTGGCATATTCATCAAGTTTCTACTCAAACATTACCCTAAAAATAAACAAAACGAGCAAGATCTGGTTGGTGGGAAGCAGCTATGGTTTATTTAAACGTGTGCTGTTGTCCAGTTGGGATTTAACTCTATGATTGTGGGCACTGTGGTGCTGGAAGCAAAAACACAGAAGAACTGGCATGAGTGATAGTAGAGAAAAGCTGGAGTGGCTACATAAAGGTATTGTGACCTTTTCTTACTGTACTTGCTTGGATTTCAAGTACAATGAACCCTTCACTGCTGTGGTGAACAGGCATGAAAGTTTCCATGAGCTAACTTGTTTTTTGGCAAAAGCATCCAGTCTTTGAAGGATTAAATGTGCCCTACTGCTATTGCAAGGGAGTAATGAACAATTATTAATGTCCCATTAATATGTCTGCCAAGCTATTTATAGAGGAGCCAGTGAAATTTATGCAGAAGTATTTGAACTTAGCTGGGTTAGTTAAGGTTTGGACAGTACAATTTTCATATGAAATGAGATTTAAGAGAGTTTTGGAGATAGTTTTAAGAGAGATTTGGAAGAGGGGAGGAGAACAAGAGACTGAGATAGAAATTATGGTCAGTTTCACAATGAAAGGTTAAGTATAAAAGGCATATACATTGTGCTTTACATCTAGGCTCTTAAATAACTTCTACATCATATTCTTCTTGCTTAAAACATCACTAATACGATGAATGTTTGATTTATCCAGATGATGTTTTCTTGTCCTGACAAGAGTTCTCTTAAATTTGGGTCACATTTATCCTTTTGTTCATTTGAACTTCATCATTGCTGTTATCAAAATTTATGAAAATAGCTAAAAAATGTCAAGTAAAATACCACGATATAAGAAACTGCAGTTTCACTGCTCAGAGTGGTAGTGGTGTGATGGAGAACTCAGTGGTTCAAAGGCAACTTAGGTAGCTGTATCATTATAATAACTGTGTTAAAATTATAAATATAATATAAATCCAGCCATAATTACAGCCAGCATAAAAATACTGAATTCTGTATAGTGGTGGACTTGAGGTTTAGTTTTGAAGGTGCAAGTTAATGCTTTTGTCCACTACCAGAGTTTGTAATTAACAACTACTTAACCAGGTCCACTATAGCCAAGAAGGTGTTATATTTTACTTTGATTTTCGTGTTTGTGTCCCCTGATGCTCCTTCTATCTTCTGCCTATTCAGTTCCATTAGTAATGATGATTGCCTTTGTTCTCAAACTTAGGGTTTTTTTCCTTAATAACCAAGGAGCAGCTGTTGCTGTGCGCCTGGGTTGTGCCGGGAAGCCTGGGCAGCAGAGGACTGCTGATGGACAGTGGTGAATTCCATGGTGTTTTGCCTTATTAGCAAGGAAGGTTCCAGAAACCAGGAGCCATTGAAGAATGCATTGCCACCTTCCACAAGATCTGAACGTAGTGATTCTCAATGAAACCAGGTCATACGAACTCTGGTGGCGGACAGGAATCCCAGATTCTGTCTCTTGGTTCATACAATTGCCTGAAGCGGTATTTGGACTAAAGTATGGTCTCCGAGGACATTATGGGCACTTTACACATTAGATTTCCCTACCAAGTGACAAGCTGAAATTCAGTTTCTCATGAGGATGCTGAAGTCACAGGAGAAATGTGACTGAGCCAAGATTAAATTCCAGATTTGACCCTTATTTTCAGAAACAGCACTTGCGGCAGTGCAGTAACTGACACTCAGGAGTGCTTTATTAGTTCAGAGTGTAGACTAGAACATCCCAGGAGCTGCTGTAAATGTTAATGGTGTCATTTCTGCATCAGCTGAGGTCTAAGTGTAAGCCTGCTGGGGGTCCTGTTTATCTCCTGCAGTAGCTGGCACTGTCAGGAGCTGAGTTCCTTTCTTTACTTCTGGCAAAGTGGAGCTCAGAACTGTGTGCTAGAGCTTGATACATGGTTGAGCAATATCACCCACCACAGCAAAGGCTTTTTTGGTCTATGCTTTCTTCCTGAGTATAAACTAGATTTCTGAAAAATCATTAGGATCTGTAATCTTCCTTCCAGCAGTATTTTTAATAGTCATGTGGTTTTGTTGTTTTGAATGAAGTTATGCAGCCTAGCATTCTGCTTCCTTAAGGTTATCTTTTAACCAAAGTGCTCTTTGCAGATGTAGTTACAGCCTTGTATCTTTGAAGCAATGAGCTGAAACACCTTAAAAAAGCACCTTGGTTTTGTACTTTCCTATTAAGCTTTGCAGGACCATCCACAAAGTAAGCAGAAGGGTGACAAGCTCCTGCTGAGCTTTAAACTGAGCTCACTAGTGTACTGGGGCTCAGATGCACTAGCTGCACAGATTAAAGGAAGAAGTGATCTAGAGCAGTGTCTGTTTCTGGCCCTGGGAGACCCGAGCTGGAGTTCTTTACTCTGCTGTCTGCATTGCATATTCTCCCTGTGCCTCAGTTCCTCAGCTGTAAAACATCAGGACAATAATTCTTCCTTACTTCACAGATATCTCAAGAGGCTCAGAATTATAGAGGCTGAGCCACAGCCTCCTGCAACGGATAGGACAGCAAAGAAAGAGTCTAGCCTCTCTCCAGTTGTGTTGCTGATTTTGGTATGGTTTTGTGCCTCTACCCTTTCTTTTTCAGTCTCCCATCTTTTGCAGAAACAGATGAGAAAATTGTGCATCTCCTCCTTTACGCAGTGATCTGAGACACATTTACTACAAGCACAGTAATTATTGCAAAAAGTGTTCACGTTATTTTGCAGGTGTGCACATGCAAGAGGCTACTTATTTGCTGACTTTTTTTTTCTTGTTTTTTTCTTCTTTACAGATTCCAGTAAGATTATGGCAGACTATAGCCACTCACCAAAACAGATGGAATTACAAAATGCTAGTTTGGGAAAGGGTTCTGTGGCGAATTCCCTTGAAAATGGTCTCCAGGATATTATGGAAAACCTCAACACGAAGAAATATTCATCAACTCTTAAATTTAAAACAAATGGGGACTATGCTGGCTCTTACTTAACCCTTTCACAACCTATGCCAATTAAACCTAATCTTTCCACCAGTGGTAAAAATACACACTCTATTAACAAAATTCAAGGAGGAAAGCAGTTCCCCTGTGAAAGCCCATATCTTCCAGATAAAAGCATCTCTGTAAAGCACTTGGGTTCGATTTCAGGCATGTCTCCGACACTCAGCGGGTATAGTTCAGGAAGGACAGATTTTGACATGCATGCCAGCAGAGAAAATGAAAAATCCCTTGGACAGATGGATAAGTTTCACTACTTAAAGTACAGTCAGAGAAATAAATCTTATGACAACATCTACTTCCCAGGAATGCTGGAGTCAAAGAAGATCTCAGGCTCTCTTCTGACTATGTGGAATGGAAGCTCGGGGAATGAGCTGGTGCTTTCACCTGGTAGCAATTCTGGGGCAGCCAGCATGCCTTCTAGCCCAAAGCAAGGCAGGAGAATGAATGCTGAAAACAGTCTGGCCCTTCACATAAAGCCAATTAAGTACAAGGATGGGATGATGGAAACCCTGGGTTCACGGCCTAGGAAATATTCTGGTGGATCTCTAAGTCATATGGGAATGTACAGTCGTTCCCTACCCAGACTTCATAGATCAACAGAAAACCAGCTGGTGCCATTAAGTTTGCCCCCCAGAAGCTCTCTGGGTAATACTAAAAGGAAAAAACTTGGAGAAAAAGATCTACCTCAGAATGCTTTTGATGCTGATAATTACCTGAATTTTTCTTCTTGCAGCTCAGGGGTTTCACCACATGCAAACTCTGTCTCTGGGAGTAATCCCTATGTCAGTTCAACTCTTAGTGTTCCTGCAAGCCCTCGTATTGCTAAAAAAATGCTTTTAGCACCTTCTTCCCCATATCTCCTGGATGATTTTGATAGACTTGGACTCTCAGGAACAAGTCCCAGTAGTTCTTTCTCCCCAGTGGATTTTGACAGGTCATTCTCTGTCCGAAGAAACCTTTCCACCAGTTCCATGGAACTTGATGACACAGATCTGGAAAGTTACAGACAGACTCCCAATTCTCTGCAGACATCGATGCGAGAGCGGAAGAACAGCATTAGCTCGATTTCAGGAAGGGAGGACCTCATGGACTATCACAGGAGGCAGAGGGAAGAGCGACTTCGGGAGCAGGAGATGGAACGGCTGGTAATTTTTTCTCTTCCTCTTAGTTATCTGTGATATTTAGCATTTGAAAAACACCCATCCCAGGTCTAGCCATCAGGAAGGTGCAGCAAAGAATAAGCTGCTCTGTTTTGAAATTCAAATGCAGCCTGCTCCAGATACCTTGTTTATTCTCACAGTCCATAAAGCTAATGCTTACAAAGTGTGCTGCTTAGATAGACAGTAGCATTCAGCCACCCTGAAAAAATGTTGGAACCCATGTAAATTGTTTTCAGTTATCCTGCAGGCTGTGTTAAAACATCTGCGTACATAAAACCCACAAATTACAGCACAGGGATCCTGCAGGGCTTTTTGTTTTAGATGATGGCACTGTTTTGTGGTAAGTGGGCAAAGAAAAAGAGATTCTGCTATGAACTGCTCAGCCTTGTGTGCTGCAGGGTCGGGTATACATTGGTGTGGGCTAAACAGCCATCAGCAGAGTTTTTTCTGCTTAGTTTTTTTTCCTTCTGAGATGTTCATTAAAATAGATTCTTCCTTGCTTCTCCCCCTCCCAAGATGGAGAGCAGCAGAGGGGGACAGTTTCTCTCTTTGTCTCAGTGTAAAGCAGTTCATGCCTCAGCTTGGGTTTATCTAGGTAGTAAAATGTAATTTATGTGTTACTGAAACAACTTGTGGTTAGGAAAAGTGAAAAGGTCTTCAGAACCCAGAGAGATGTTTGAAACAGTTTTGTATTGAAACTGTCTCTGGAAGAACACATAACAGCTCTTCCAAAGGGTTTTCAAAGTGGCTTTGGGACTCTCTGACCCTGTTAACATGCATTCATATTTTATCATCCACATAGAAACAGAGGTCATTAGATGGACCAGGTGGTATTCCTGAGTCTTAAATCTGAGACATTAACTTTACATTTGTGTGCTTTCATTCATAGCTCATGAATTTGAGCAAAATGGCAGTAGGATACTCTTAAACCTGTCTAGTTTGCATACAGACAGCAAGCCTGCAGGAAAATTCACCTTCTGGGCAGACTTGGGGTGAAAATCCATGGGGAGGATGGATGCAGGGGTATTGGGGATGTGGGAGAACGGGATTCCTTACAACAACCACCAACAGTGACCTGGTGCCTGTGAAGGGCCACAGTTCCCATCTTGAACCATACCAGTGAGCAGGTTCACTGAAGAATTGTAACCCAGAGAGACTTCTCCCCCCTCCCCATCTCACTTGTGTCCGTGATGTAAATTGGTGAGGAGCCTATTACACAGGCAGGAGTCTGCCTTTCCCCCCCATTCCACTGATCACTGTAGTTTATAAGATAAACACTGGTGTTTGCAAGATGTGAAAAAGTTAGTCTTTGCCTGCTCAAAGGCTGTAGCGTTGAGGCAGGCACTGCTTCCTCTCCACTCCATGAGTGTCAGGGCAAGTCCACCTGTGCCCTGCTTTGCTCCCCAAAACCTCTGCTGGCTCCCCTTGAAGCTGCAGCTTCTCTGGAGCAGGGACTGGGTTCCCTGGGGCAAGAAGGACCAGCTGTGAGTGAGATGGTTGGGTGGCTTAGGACAAATGTTTTGGGAAACATCAGAAGAAAAGTTGTTTCTCCCTTTCTTGCTGCCTCTGTCCTGCCATTCCTTTGCTCCTTTCAGTAATCTCCTCTCTAGTCCTGGTGTGTTGTGTGTGTAGTGATTGCTTCTTCTTATCAGAAGGTTTTGCAGGCAGTGATGCAGTAAAACCTGAGATAATCAGTCATAAAAGCAACGTATTTGTATTTCAAAGAGAACAGCCTTTTTTTTTTTTGTTGTTTTGTTTTCATTATTGTTTGTAGTGAGAGATGAAAGATACTGGGTTGTTTCAGTATTCAGTGATCCTGATAATCATTCTGGTTTTATATTTGTATGAAATGGCTACATTCTCACCCCTCAATATTTTCTCTTGCTCAGCAATACTTCCTTCAAGTCCCAGTTCTTCAAAAAGAGAATTTGCTTACTGTTTTTACAAAGCTTTTCAAAACAAGATGATGTTTTGTGTATTGCATATAATTTGAACACGAAGGATTTTCCTCCTGCTTCAGTACATCTTATACTCAAGATGCTGCTCCATACCTGCTCTATTCTCCATTTGCTAGAGCTATCTGGTAGAAGAGTGAAATATCAGGATAGTGCCTCTTTGGTTTGAGAGTCTGCAAAATGGCATAAGCAGATTTCTAGATCTCTTGAGAAGTAGAAAGATAGATGTTAAAAAACTCCACACATCAGTTCTTTGTATATGAGGGCCTGTCCTGTCCTGGTGTTATTTTGTCCCTCTGCGTGGATCCCTGTCCAAAGGGTAGCCAAGGATCTGTCCAAACAAGGTCTTGATATATCCAGCCAGAGCTTCCAAAGGAAAATTTTGTCAGCCCTTACATACTGACACAGGTGAAGGATCCATGCCTGCTCAGGTCTCTCTTTTTTTATGGGGTTGGGGAAGGTACGAATAAAAACCTCAACCAAAGAAACACTCATGGATATCAAAACTGTGTGCTTTGAGCTTTAAGTATTGTGTAAAAGCAGAGGCTGAGTAGCTGGTAGCTGAATGGCAGGGGGAATGAAGTCTCTGTGCACAAGTATCAGGAATTTCCATACTGGGTTTTTGAAGCGTGGTGGGGAGGAGAATAGTGGTAGGAATACTCAGATAAGTCCATCAGGAAAATAACATGCTTTTTTCTAGACTGCTCTGTGGCCCAGATAAGAAGTGGAGAATATCTCCCTTTGCACCATCAATGCCCCTGTAACTATTCTGCTGGCACAGAGTGGCCTGAAAGTGTTCTATTTGATAGCTGATACTCACTTCCGGATTTTTTTTTGGTAGTAAAATCCATGCACTCATTGCAGGCTGACCTAGTATCTGCCCTTGAACTCTTCTGTTTACTTTCACTTGTTTACTTTTTCTTTTCCATATAAATTATTCCATGAGTTCTGCTTGTGTTTAGTTTGCTTTTAAGTGTCAGAGGCTCCTCTGGAAGTTTGCGTTTAGAGCTGCTGCTGCAGCCTGCAGATGACAACAAAAGATCTGCTGTCATTGCCCAAAGAAATAATCAGAGATAAAAACCAAAAAATGTACAAATAGTAAAAATATGTAGTTGTTTTTTTTCTTTAATTGTTAAAAGTCCAAGTTTTAATTTAATTTGTTCCTGTGCACCAAAACAAAAGACACATATGTACTTGTGCAGGATTTGGTGTTTTTTCTTACCTGTTTCTTTAGATCTGCTGTCTGTGGCTGGGTTCACATAAATCAGCTGAAGACTGGTGCCACTTTAGCTTTGCCAGCCTGTTCCTTTGGTTTGAAGAGCAGGGGGAGCTGGCATGCTCCCTGCTGCCATGGCTCTGGGGGCTGATGGGCTGTGGGAGCAGCTGGGGCAGCCCAGGGCTGCTCCTGGCACAGGCAGCAGGGTTACGACCTTCTTCGGCTTCCTCTGCAGCCCAGCTGACCGGACATCACATCCTGGCATGGGGATGTTTACACGAGCTGCACACAAGTAGATACTGCTGACACTAACCCAGGAGCCTTATAAACAAGGGAGGAAATTGCTGCTGTGATCTGATAATGTTCAATGTGATTCAGTTAGCTTCTTTTTTTTTTTTTTTTTTCTTTTTTTTTCTTATTATTCTTTAAAGACGACATCTCACTTTTTTTTTTCCTATCTGAGATGAAAGTCCAATTGTGGTAGCTGCTGGCACTAAAAAAAGGCTCTTTGTCTTCAGATGGTGGGGTGGTTGTGAGTGGAACTGCACAGGTAACATCATTGGGTTGATATTAAGGGCCATCTGTTTTCTTTGGTAGCCGCTTGTTTAAATAGCACTAAAGTTTTCAGTGCTGGTTTTTAGGCAGTACAGTGTATTTCCTCTAGATGGTGGTAGGTACCTAAAAATAAGATGTGCAGTAGGTTCGTGATGCCTTTCATTGCCCAGCTGTCTGTAGGGATCTGTAAACATACATAAACATTGTTAATAAAGTTTTACTAGATCCAGGATTTGTACTGGGAGAGGTTTCAATTTATCAGTGCCTGAATTAGAAGTAATAAAATTCAGGTGGCTTATTCCATAGTCCACTGTGTCACAGTCGGAAAAGCACTGCATTTCATTAGTTTATTCAGATGTAGGGAATAATACAGAGTATCCCTGTGCCTGGTTTGCATTGATGCCTTGCAATTTGGCAAGATGTGCTTATGCAAAGGGAAAATGAAATTAAACTATTTTGGAGATTTTAAGATGGTACTGCTTTAAAATCATGGTTAATAGAGCTTATGTAAATCTTCATGTGGTTTGTGCAAAACCTCATATATACGTTTGATAAATCTATATTGGCACTGTGTCTTTCTACAGATCCTTTAATCATAAAGTACCCAAGCTGTATATAAAACTGTGAGGGATTAGCTCTCAAAGGAGTCCCAGCCAAGCAGACAAAGGCTAGCTTCAAGGTAATTTTTTCCACCACTAGTATTTGACAGTGTCTATAGTGTTACAAAACAGCTACTTAACATCATTTAGTTTTGTAATTGAACAAGTGCTGTATAATAGGATAAAACCCCCTGCAGAATATAACTAATATTGATGACTCCATAACAGGAGCAGGAACATTCAGTTTCAATTGTGTCATAAAACATTTCTGTGGGGTCTTTAATAAGTCAAAATCTGGATTACATACATTTAATTTTTGCAGCTATGTATATTATGCAAATTAACACTGTGGTCTGGGAAGAAATCAATCCCAGGAGCCCTGTTCTCATTTACAGAACTTAAGTAGTGCTCTGGAAATCTGGTCTTCAGGCTCCTGCCCTCAGTGTGGTTTGAAAAGGAGAATCTGCATAGGTACTACAGGGACAAAAGGGCTGAACAGTGCTGTTATTTTGGCAGCCAGTGGCATTCCCTCAGGAGCAGAACACGTGCCTCAGGTACAGGAGCTAATTCTTGGAAAGTCATGTGCTCAGCTCCTCTCTGCAGGCTGTCTCTACTCTGTGCCACTGGTGTCTCCTGTTTTTACCAGTCCATTTCTCCTGTGCCTGCTCTGGAAGGGATGAGGCACAGGTGCTTCTCTGCTGTGACCTGGGGCTCTCCACACCCCTTCCTGTGCAGGTGTCTCTGCTGTGACAGCTGCCTCTGAGAGAGGGACATGAAATGCAGGTGCTGCTTCTGAGAGCTGTGCTGCTGGTGGTAACTTTGGAGCTGAAGCAATAACCCTGGGAAAACAAGGGCTGGCAATGAGAAAACAGACTAGTCTGGAGTGAGAAACTGGTGGAAACCGAAGGGAAGAGGAAGAGCACTTGAAGCTTTTCTCTGTTTTGATGCTGCACTTCTCAAAGCAGATTTCTCAGTCTCTTCAGAGCCGAGTTCCTTTGGGATTCTCCTTCACGGGGAGCTCCGTTTATCTCGGTTCTCCAGGTCAGGAAGAAAACTCCAAAGCTTGTTAGGATCTTGTTTCTTGTGTTTATGAGGATGTTATCACAAAACTTGGCAGGCCTTCCCAGACTTTCTGCACAAGTTCAATTCAGTATAACCTGGCTCACTTTGGCTCTGAAGGCACAAAATGGCCCCAAACCACACGGCTGTTTCATCTTTATATCCATTTTTACCCTATTAACAATAGACATGTGTATTGTTTTTATATATTAACAAATAAGTTTTCTATATCTACTTACATAACTAAAACTGCAACTAACTTTCGACCAGTCACTCTTTGTGCTTCTAAAAACTGCAGAATCATGGAGAAGAGGGAAGGAGAGCTAAGAACCACACCCTTTTTCCTCCATCTTCGCTCCATGTATTAAACACTCTAAAATCTGTATTTTTTACTTCAGTGACATACTGAACATTATACTACTTTCTATTTAATTTTTTATAAATCCTGGTTTACCCAGGTATATTTGGAAGCCTTTCTGTCAGTGTCAGACAAGATTAATACCTTTTTGGAGAATAGGACAAACAGAAATGTTTCTCCATTTCTGAATTCCTACAACACTTGGCGAACTGTTCTCAGACCCAGGTCAAGTTTATCATTGAAATAAGCTCCTTAGAAATGTAGGAAAGAAAGAGAAAGCTTTCTCTAGCCTCTTGTCCATGAGGTAGTGAATGTACTTGTAAGAAAGAAAGTTTGGGGGTTTTTCTGCAGCTCTTTCCCCCAGTCTCTCTGCCTCTTTCCCCACCATCCTTTTTGACTAGCTGCTGTTCCCAGCTTTTGCTGAGAAGGTGGTGGTTTGTCTGTCTGAGCAACAGTAGGAAAACACTGTTCTTTGGCAGCTGCTAGTCTTTGTCACAAGGGATGGACTGCATATGTATTTTTAATTAAATTTGGGGTTATCCAGTTAATAGCACTTAACTGAAAAGCTTCCTGTTTGCCACAGCTAATTAACCAAGGCTTGCCTTGGTATCCAGATATAGCAGCACTTCTACACATTTGTAAAATTCATAAATATGGTATGTAGCAGATGAACAAATATATGTGAATCTTCACATGGTTGCTGTTAAAAAAATGGGATACTTATCTCTGCTAGTTTGGAAGTTTTTTTAATGTGTACCAGGGATGTCTCTTAATGTCATTGATAATCAATAGCAGAAGATGGTTATTATCTCCTTATCCTACCCTTGTCCTTCAGCACTTAAATTTGCAAACAACCATGTGTAATGTGTAGCTTTTTCAAAGCCAGGAGTAGTGAAGCAGCTCAGGCAGAAGCTGCACAAGACCTGTTACCCCTTTTTGTAGCGGGGAAGAGAATTACAGAAAACACACAGAGATGTTTAAATCTGTTAGAAAAGACATTTTATGGGGAAACACACCAGCTTACAAGGCTTGGTTCAACATCCCCCCCCTCCCACCAGAGCCAATTTTAAATCCATTTCCTGCTTTTGACATACCTTTTGGTTTTTTTCCTCTGCTGTGCTCAGTGTCACAAATAACATGTGTGGTATCTCTTGCAAAATTATTGACTGGATTTTCCATGGGCTACTTGTTCTGTGTTCTTCATCGCAAGGGTGCTTTCCTAGCCTGCTTCTTCACTGAGAAATTCATTCTGGAAGCAGTTACATGCAGGTGTGCTGGAACTGGAATGAGCTGGCTGAGATGAAATGATGAGAATAGAGTGTATAAAATAACCACAGAGCTTCCTGTCCATAATCCTCTCAGCACATGTCAAAATAGAAGTGAGAAATATCAGTATTTGTGTAATGTGTCTGAAAGCTCATCAGGAATTTTTTGAAGACCGGTTTTCCTGCAATTTTTAAGCTTTTTCTGAGCAGCTGAGACTTGATGGGGGGGTAAAAAGAACCCCTTTTTTTCCTGTCTGCTGGGGAAAGGGCCGAGCCAGAGCCCCTCACCTGAGCACTTGGGCTGTGCAGTGGCCTTGCTTTGAAATTTGCCGTTTCCTATTATTGCCCAAGGGATGGAAGCTCAGCGTGGGGGAACCTGATACAGCCTGTTGTTGCAGGAGGGGTGGGACCTCATGTCCTGATGTCCATGTTTCCCATCTATAACCATTACCACAGGCTGGATGCCGTCACAACAGGGAGAGCTGCATAATTACTGGCTGTCCCAGCCAGCGCTTGCACAGCGCTTGAGGAATTGGGTTGCCTGGCCAAAAGTAAGAGGGAGGGTAGCAGCACTGGAAGGGTAAGGGAAGGGGCTTAGGGTCTGGCAGTGATTGCTTGAAGGCAGCAAGGCTTTGGAGAGTTACAGTCATGTCCACCCTTTGGGGTTGAAGGATGTCTGAGAATCTGCTGGACGGATTTATTGGAAAATAGAAGTTTGCGGTCGCTGCGCCGGGCTCCATTGTTTCAGCGGCTCGTCTCGTTGCAGGAGGATTCCGAGGAAAGCTGGGAATAAGCCACCCAAAGGCAGAATTGCTCTCTCACAGCACTCCCTTGTTTGGGTAGTGCTTGGAAAGGGGTGGGTTCAGACAGGTTCTCCAGCTCAGAGGTCTTAATTGCAGATGATGTGCACGTGTGGTGCGTACAACCAGGTAATCTCTCAGTAGCCATATAAAACTCTGGGTGCGTGTAACCAGTGTTAAATTTTCACAGAATGCAAAGGCTTGCATTTGTGTTGCATTGCATCCTGCAAAGGGAAAGCTGAGGCAGTGCACTGCCTGCCCTATTCTGCTTGATCCTTGTTATCACTTGCTGTTGGGCATAGGAAGTGTTGGGGCGGGCAGAAGTAGCTGCTGTGTAAATCCTCTTTGCAAATGTAATGTCAGGCAGAGCTGGGAAACCAAATATGCCAGTGGTTCCTGGGGAGGGAGGCTGAGGATGCTGGGTTTTTTGCTTTCTTTTTAAATATTACTGTAAAAGGATTTGCTAGAAACCAGAAATTAGATCATTAGTGCAGGTATTAATGCCAAGCATGGAACCCTCACAGTGGTCTTTTTTTCCAGCAAAATTTCCAGTAGACTTATGGTAAGCAGTTATTTTTTTCTTTTACAAAAGTAACATGAAATTACATAAACGCTTTTACTTCTTAAAAATGAAAAGGTATAAAAAAAAAATCCATCTAAAATAGAAGTTAGCAGAAGCTATGCAAACAGTAAAATAAAACAAATATAGCTTGCTAACAGTTGATAAAAGGTATCGTAGAGATCTAGAAATCATTCAGAAACTGAATGTTTATCTCAGCTTGAAACATATCAAGTCAAAATGGCACAGCTACTCTGAGACTCAACTTTGAAATGTTGGTATGAATCCATAGGGAATTTGAAGTAAACTGGTAAATAAAGATTTCCTCCAATTCTGTGCCTTTGACAGATGTTGTATTTTAGATGTGATGCCTCTTTTTTCTGTTAATGCTTCTAAAACTGTGTTTTGCAAAATGTGGAGTAACTCTCTCAAAGGAGGAATCACAGTTAACAAAATGGACAATCTAAAAAAGTCAGGAATGGGTGAGTTCATGGAAAGTCTGTGCAGTGTTTTGCAGCCTGGTAGGAATATAGCGTAAGTGTGAAGTGGAACAATTAGTGATTTATGTAGTGACATCACTGGATGTGTGTACATACAAATGGGGTGTAGACAGAAAAACCTCAATAAAAAATTTAAAAGTACATTTCACGGAAGTGAATAGCTAGTTAAATAGGATGTCCTAACATTTATTTATCTTTCCAATGTAGAAAGTTTTAATATTCTTAAAATCTTCTTTCATATTAATTTTGAATCTTCATCTTGCACTGTAATTTATTTATCACAGTGTATTATCTCTAAGTGGTAGATGGACTTCATATGGACTTTAATCTTTCACTAAAACAAAAAAAACAAACCCAAAGCAAGCTTTTTTTAACTTCATCTTTACTTTAGCTCCCATGTGACACTCAGTGCTATTATCTTTTTCTGAACTAGGAGCGACAGCGGCTTGAGACAATCCTCAATCTGTGTGCAGAATACTCCAAATCTGACAGCGACCCTGCTGCAGCTACTACAGTTGCTGATGTTCAAAAAATTAATAAAGAACTCGAAAAACTTCAGCTCTCTGATGAGGATTCTGTGTTTGAAGACTCCCAGGCGAATCTGGAAACGAGGTTCAGAAGCCATTTGAAATCATCCGCAAGCGACTCGGATTTCTCGGAGCTGAGCAGCCACAGCCGTGGCACTGCTGCTTACCTGCCCCCACGGGGGCTGAGGGCTGATGAGCACTTCAGTGAAAGCACCAAGCCTCCACCTTTTGCTGCTCCCAGCTTCCTGAAGGACGCCACTGAGTCATCCTACCTGAGCATCACACCAAAGGTAATGCTCTGTAGGAGCAGACACTGTAATCCAGGCCTGAAATCCTCCTCTGGGAGTTGGCTGTCCTGGTGGGGGCCACAACTAGGCTGGCTTAGGTATGAGAATTAATCTCAGAACTCGTACAGCTTTATAAGCCATCAAATATAGAAAATACAGCCAGCAAAATGTAGCAGCCAGCACATGATTATTCCATATCTTGTGGAAGCTAATGGCATTGAAAGTTGATTTTCTTTTAGCGGGATGTACTGTTCAGGAAGAGTTTTAAGGTCTCCCAAGGGAGAAGGATTTGCTTGAACAATTACAGCTACTTAAATAAAGAAGGTTTTCAGAGCCCTGCTTAGCATCCTGCTGAGATGTAGAAGGGAAGGGATGCTCTGCTTTGTCTCCCAACCCGAGGCTCTTGTAAGAGGAGTATGTTTTCTCACACTCACATGGGAGGTGAAGAGGAGTTGTCTGAGCCGAATTTACTGTCCTGTCTCCTTTCCTGGGGTTAGACTTGAGCCACTTGCCAGATCAGCTGTTGTCTCTTGGGGATGATGCAGTGGCATCAAGCCTCCTGCCCCTCCAACCCAACTGCTGCCTTTAATAAGCTGCCGTTCCTTTCCTGTGTACTTCTCACTGCTGTTTCATTACAGAAAGGAAGTTTTCCTTTAATAAAAGAGGTAACAGCATTCCTAACCATTTCCTTACTAGAGCAGCAGCAGCCTCCTCCAGGCTGTGCCAGAGCAGCAGTGTAGTCAATCCCAGTGGCAGGCAGTGTGTTAAATAACTGGATTCAAGGGCTGGAATCAGGAGTGAAATGAGACCAAGCAAAGCCATAAAAGCAGATTCCTGTTTAACAAGTTCACACTTTCAAAATACTTAGTCTCTTCCATTTATTGCTATTTACACACTACATGATCTTCAGCATGGTTATATGCCTCAGGTGAGTTGTATTTAACCCCTACATTCACAGCTTGAGAGTCAATGGTGTGTGTGTAGAGAGAAAGAGAGGTGTGATAGGAGCACATTTTCACTTCCAAAGGGTGATCTCTCTGGAAATCTGCTGAGCCTTCTGGTGTGAAATTGTGTTGAACAGAAACATGCTCTTATGACTTGACTTGGTCTTTCCATGTTGAAAAGATGGTAACACATTTCACTTACAAGTTGCTGTGGTCTTTGCATTTCCTTCCCATTTGTTGCTTTCTTCACACAAGTCAGAGATCCTATTTTAAATCCTTATTAGGGAGTTGAAATCAAAGATGTTATGTCAGCATTATCCAAACAGGAGACCGGACAAAAGGAGGCTTTGCTGCTAGGATTACTATTGCTAAGTCAAGGAATACCATTCATTCATTCATTCATTGTAAAGGGGGTTCTGTTAAGTCCTGAGAAAAGCAGCACCAAGCAACTGCGTTAATGAAGTGCAGCTCGTTTTAAAATACTGAGCTCAGATTTGTCCAGGATAAAATGCCTGCTCTCAGAGTAGCCATTCAGTAGCTGAACTGAGTCTGTCTTGAGCAATGCTGTGTGGCCCAGAGGTGACTGCAAAGCCCTGCTCACAGCTCACCTCTACTCCTGGTGGGGGATAATAAGCCAGCAGCCTTCCCAGAGGAAGTGGATTGCAAGCCCCTGGGGTCAGGTGAACGTGAAGAATGCATGTCAAACTCAGTACTGTTTGATCTAGTGTAGGATGCTGTTATATCACAGGTGTTTTCTTCATAATCTTGTTTAATTCTTGACAGAGGTTTCTAGTAAGGAAATGGCAGTGAAAAGAGGAGCATTAAGGTGGAACCACCTTTTGTCCTTATTTTACAGAAGCTGCCCTTCTTAATGGCTGCTTACAAATATATACTATCCTACCTCCTGACCTGTATTAAATGAACAGCTGAAATTTGCATAAAAAGCATCTTCATCTGCCTGTGTTATTTTTATAAGGGAACAATTGGATTTTTACAACCTGAATAGCACAGCATGTAAAGGATTCTCAAAGGTTAAGTTTTAGTAATTCATTTAGAATGAACAGTATTTACTGTTAAGTATAGTAGTTACTTCCAATGCCTGGAAATAAAGTATCATGTTTATTTCTCTTGTACCCCTCCTAAATATAGAAATAGCAATATAGTAGATAGGAAATATGTAATGGGTTCAAAACCAACAGTGCCATGCATGTCTAAAATGAAAACCATTTGAAAGGGGGCAGAAAAGACAGCATTTCCCTCTTTTTCTAATGCAATTCTTGTGATGTGAACTGCAGATAGCAGAATGCACCAGTGAAGAGCAGAGAAGGCAGGAGCTTGGTCGACTGGAGGAGGAACGCATAGTAATATTGAATAACTTGGAAGAGCTTGAGCAGAAGATCAAAGATTTAAATGACCAGATGGATGAATCCTCAAGAGAGGTATGAAAATGTGTTTTTGGTTTCCAATGTCTTGCCTGTTAGGTGTGTCTACATAGCCTAAGTCTGATGGGTTCAGCAGGCACAGTGTAAGGGAACTCATGGGTGTGTGTAGCCTTCATATTCTGTGCTTTTTCACCAGGATCACAAACCTGGCAGTCTCCTGTTATGAAGGGTATTTTTCTCCAGCTGGGGGATGCTTATGATGCTTGGATTAGCCTTTCCCAGCTGTAACCATTACACTCTGAAGTGGAATTGGAACAATCTTGCTTGTTTAATGGTTACTCAGTTGATCCAAATACCTTGTGTCACTTGGGAGTTTTATGGTGGTATCTCCTGTGACTGTTTAAAGAGAAAGGAAGTGAGACAACTTCCTTTCAAACCTCCTTGGCTTTACAGTGGCAAGGGTATGTTGGCACCCTCTTGACTTCTGGAATCTCACAGTTGCGAACTAAGCTGGCCAGGCATTTGGGTTGTGCCTGCTCCAATTATCAGCAACAGGAAAGAAACAGCTGTTCCAGAAGGGTTTCCTACAGAGCCTGGGCACAGAGACAGTATCATAATAGGAGGAAGCCCAGAGAAGAGATAGAAAACAAAAAGTTTTGGAAAAAAGAATCTTCAAGCTAAAGTTGGTTTGGACTTTATTTTGCAATATTTTATGTTGCAGTTTTACTTTTTCTCAAATTTGTGACCACTTTTTAACTTTTGTGGCAGAAAAACTTACGGGGTTATTTTTTTTCCCCTCCCCTTTTTAAAAAAATATTTCTCTCTTGTGAACCAACTCATTCCCCTCCCCCCTGAAAATAATGTGTATCAAGATTTCTTCTGAATCTGGACTGCTTCTGAAAGATGTTTTGTGTTCCTAGTTGGATATGGAATGTGCCCTTTTGGATGGGGAACAGAAATCTGAAACAACAGAGCTGCTGAAAGAGAAGGAAATATTGGATCATCTAAACAGAAAAATAGCTGAACTGGAGAGAAATGTTATTGGTGAAAAGACAAAGGTAATTCAGTTATTGTAGCCTGCTGTGTGCTCTGTTCCCCTTGATTTTCAAAATATATTTATATTGTTAATATTAATGGAGCTTATTTGATGAAATACTGCCTAGAAGTAAATTTTCTTGATAAATATGGAAGAAAAAATCATTTTTTCACCATAATTTCTCTTTAACAGTGTAATTTTCCAATAATTTGTCCATAATTGACAAGCAAAATACAGTAAGTTGAAGTAAAAAGACCTGACCTACTGTGAAGATACTTTTAGTGATAAAATAACCATATAGGGCTTGTTGTTGGTTTATCTGTTGTTTAAAAGAACATTATTAATTGAACTGTTCCAGTACTCTCCATTATATAAATTGGGGGGAAAAAAAGAAATTATTTTCTCAACAAAACTACAAAATGAAAAAGGGTGCAGTTTTTATCTAATATCATATAGAATATATATTATAAGACATTAATCAAGTAAGCAATTTTAATCTTACTTTATTTTGTTTGCTGACTGACAATTTAAGTACTGTTGAATATTCCCTCTGTAATTAAGCCACAGAAATTAATTAGTTTTGATATACAATCATGTACTTAATTGCTCTCAGCTGCAAAAGAAATAGATAGGCCTATCTTTCCAAATTAAGATAGCAGTGTAAGTAGATTTTAAGTGCAGAAATGGAAAGGTCTTGGAAAATGAAGTTGTATCACTGGAGCCAGGGAGTGCCAGTTCCCTCCAGCAGGCTCTTTGCTGGCTTCTGCAGGCATGCAGTTCCCTTCTCCACAGGGGATGTGCCACGGCCAATAATACCTCAAGGTCAGGAAGTTTTTCCAGGGATTTCAGCCAGTGTTGTTTCCTTTTTAAATTTCATCCTCTACCTCATAATTTAGACCTGTCACTTGTGGAATTGCTCTAACTAGTCTCTCCTCTTTTCTTAAGCTTTCCAGAAATATCTGGAAGTTTTCTGCATTTTTTGCTTAGGAAAGCTGCATGTTCTGAGCACTTTCACAGTTCCCATTTAATTCACACCTTACAGCTTGTATTGTTTTATTCTGAGCTTTCTGTCTTCCATTTCTGCCTGCCCTGTCAGGAGCCTGGCTGCTGTTTTGTGGCTGTGCTTATCAAGCCTGTGTCTGGAAAGGAGAGTAGTGCTCCCACATCACCACTCTGTGGGGAGACAGTGCACATCCAATTTGAATTTGAACCTCCCTGGACCTCCTTGTCTGCACTTCTCCTTGTGTTTGTGTACCCCTCACTGATCCTTCAGCTTTCAGTGTTGCCTGTGGTCACATTTTAAATTGCCTATGGGACGTGTTTTTGGCAGAAAGATGAGTTTAAAGTGGGTGTCAGCAGATAGGGTGTGCAACCAGATCCCCTTCAAAAGGATGCCGCTGGAACTTTTGGTTGGTAAGTGGTAATAAATAACATGTTCAGAAGTTCAAGAGATCTTTCGTTTTTTGTACTGGCTTTCTAGTAGCCTGAAAGTTCAGTTAAACTAATGGAAGTTATTGTAAAAGCTGGAGGAAATTTAAATTTCCTTGCAGTCACCTGTTAGTGTGTAGATAGCAGTCAGGGAATTCAAATGACAGGTCTAGCTTAAACTTTCAGTTGAAGTGAAACATGGAAAGCAGCCTATAAAAAGCCCTTTTTGTTTAAAAGGCAAGTTCACTCAAAACATTTTTTTCAGTATGAGGCATGGCAGTAGTCAGATCAGCTACAAAATTTTAGTTGTATTTTCTTTTGTGTGTTCCTCTTTGTTTTAAACAAACAAACAAACCAAGCTGTGAGTGTGCGTGCTAAACGTCAAGCCATGGCTCAGTTAATAATGAAATTATCTTTCTAGGAATTCCATTATTTTTTTTTTTGGAATATGTCTGAAAGTGTTGCATAAAAGTGAAAGTTGAAAATAGAAATGGGAGACAGGCTTCTACAAGGGGAGTAAAATATAAAGTGGCAGCTGAAGTGTTCTGGGGAAAGTAGTGTCAGCCAGCGAAACAGATGGCACTGATCCTGTCAACAAACAAAAGTTCTTGCTGTCTTGGAGCAGTAGCATTTTTTAAAGCTTGATTATTGTGTCTGTGTTGAAGTTCAGCCATGGAGATCTGATGCAAGGTAGTCAACGTCTTGGTTCTGTAGTAATACAGGATCAACCCCTGCACTCTAAAAGGGGGCTCAGGTAGAAGTGATAGGTTGTCCCTTTAGCTGAAATAATTTGAAAGTTAGGACAAAATTAAGGCTTGGGTTTTGACCAGGAGTTTCCACTCTACTGATGGTACTTCTTGTGTTGTCTTGCTGAAACAAGTGTCCCAGTGTCCACAGTTTCTATTAGTTGCCTGAATATTTCACCCCAAGTGATAACCTGGGGTCTTGGTTTTGGTGGGGCTGCAAGGCAAGAGGCTGTTGGGGTCCCATATCTCAAACAGTGGTTACATTTCTGCCAGGGTAAGGGAGTGATGTCTGAATTTACCACATGGTATTGGTTCTCTAGAGGTTTGAGGGAGAGTTCATTTCACTTGTGAAACGATGGTGGGGCAGTAGTGCTGTATAGGATGGCACTTGCCTCTGGAGCAACTTGAGCATCTCATGGAATTTGCCACTGATCTTGGCACCTGTTTGACAGGAAACTCCTGCCTGTTTGAGTCTCATCCTGACCCATGCACCTGTTTGAAAAACCTGTGAAATTCTTGAAAAGAGAGATAATAAACCTCAGACTAATACTTGGGCGATGTTATGTACTTGACATGGACTGTAGGTAGTATCTTCTACCTGACTACTGGGTTTTTTAATCATTATTTTTTTAAATGCCCTGTGCACATTTCATTTAGGTGATGACACAAAGTTTAGCCAACTTTTTGAGAGTATTAAAGCCACATTTTTTAGTCCTTGCAAGGCAAAAGAATTGACTGGAAAACATAGTGGGAGTCAGAAGGCAGGAGTGAGTTCAGGTTTGTGCTGTCAGTGTGCTCTTTGCTGTGGTGCAGTGTCTCTGTGTCCCAGCCCCTTGCTTGTAAACCAGGGATGAGTTTTGTCAGTGGGTTTGTACATTATATGTTAAGCTTCATGCTGGTCTCATCCGAGTCCTGTGCTCAGCCCTCTCAGATCATGAGGTGGGACTAATGTGGGGAGAGAATAAATGACCCAGTGTAGTGCACACCCTCAGGTGAGTTGAAAGCATTTCCTTTGCTGTTGTGATGGTGCCACCACACACATTGTGAGGAGTGAAGCAACTTGTGTTGGTTTACTTGGGTTTTGAAAATCAGAGCTGTGGGTGATTGGTGTTTCAAATAGATGACAGAACCTTTCAGCACCCTCTGCAGGACTTGGCATAGTTCTGATGTGGTACCTGGCCTGTCAGCTGGGTACAAGTGCTGTCAGGACTCAGTTGTCCTGGCTCAGGTAGCTGCTTCCAGAGCTGTTTCACATGCCCTGTGCTTTCAGCTGTGCTGGAAATCATGCTGTGATATGGAGAAAAGTCCAGCTTTGCCTCCTTGGCTGTCCTTCCTGACAACAACTTACAATCATCTTCCTTTCTTCTTCCTTTTTTCATCCTTTCTTTTTCTCTACAGAAAAAGATGACGACTTACACATGTGAATAGCAGCTATTTAAGCTATTAATCACAAGTTCCATTTATGCAGAGAGAGCCCTGATAAGTCCTTACTAACACAATTTGACAGATACAGCTTGAAGCTCTCTGGGAAGGAGCTTGACAAAATTACTTTGAGCACAGCCTGCTCTAGAGGGAGCTGAACTGGACAGTAGCCAAAATGAGGAAGCAGATGAAGCTTTTCCCTGTTCCCTTCTCCCTGCCACCAGGGCTTGGCTCCCTGTAGTTACTCCCATGTCAGTCCTGTCAGTGTACAATAGTGCTGCTGTTGTTTGCAGTGGAGCAACACCTCAGGTCCAGGGTGCTGTTTACATTTACAGCTTCCTTCACATGAACCTTAGATCAGGATTGACATTTGTCTATAAGGAAGTTGTAGATTTGCCTGATTGGATGCCAGCTCTGCCATGTACCTTGTTTTCACACAGTGCCTCCGTAATCTGTGCTGTCTTAAAACATGCAGTCCAACATGTGTGGAGAAGGATGGGTAATGATTCCCCACACCCCGTGTCTCCAAGTAAAGTGTGAGGCTGAAAGTGACTGCATAGCCAGGGAAGGAAAGAATAGATCAGTAATCATGAATAAACAGGAATAACTGAAAATCAGTAGTGAATTCAGCAGACGTGCTGTGGGAGGTAATCACAGCCAAATGGGAGTTTTGGGAGACTGTTTCAAAACAAGTTTTAATGCAAAAGTTGAGACTCTTAAAAAAGAGAGGTGGATTATTCCTTTTCTTCTAGAGAACCTTGTCCTTATGTCATGAAGAAAATATGTACTCTGGAATTCCTTTATCAGCCCAGGCTTCCTGGGCTCTCTTCAAGAGCAGAAATCAGGAGCAGCTGGGAAGGGATAACTCATCTTTTTTGGAATACATTTAATTTTGTCCACATGCTTTTGTGGAAATATCATTTCAGTCATTAAGAGAAAATCCCAGACATGCCAAAACATTTGAAGCTCAACCTCTTTGCTGAATTAGTACTACAAAGACTTACAAGAATAGAGTAAAAGAAAAGAGCAGCTGTCTGATGAGCCACCAGCATTCAAAGTTAAATATACTGGTCTCTCCTCAATCCTTTCTCTTCTGGATGCAAAATTCCTGCTGCTGGGTTTTATCCTGATGAATCTGAAAGAAAAATTATATCTTGTAGCACAGTCTCTTAAATATTTACTCATCAGATTCCAGTTCAGCAAGAAGCTAAAAGGATTAAAAGGATGAGCTACCGTGTCTGTAACATTGTCTACCTCCTTAAGACACAATACACAAGATGAAGTGTTTTGAGGAATACTTGTGTCTGCTGGATATATCCACATAAATGTCCTGGGGTGACTTTATGATACTGGTGTCTGGTTATTCTGTAGAGAGAATACTAATGACCACAAAGATTATTACGAAGACTCAAGGAGACAAACCTGAATTCACAAGCTTTGTTTTAAAACATTCATGAGAGAAATATCAGAATGGGTTATACCCCTAATGGGAACCCTCTTACTGTCATCTAGATGTTGCAGACTTTAAGAATTTGAATTTTCTGACTTGAATGTTTTTTTTTTTCTTGTGGTTTGGATGATTGTTTCCTCATTTACACTCATGAAGAAACAGTGCTTTAGAATCACGGATTTGTTGTTTAAATCACAGATCTGATTTCTTTTGCCTCCCCATCTGCTCACTAGGGGAGCACATTGCAATGATGGGAGAATGAGCTTAGAAATCCCAAAACATTTGAGTTGTCTTAGGAGCAGGTTAATGAGTGCACCTGTTGGGATTTTTTTACTTGAAGCAGAGGGATCACTTACTCTGATTTAAAATGCTTTTTAAGAATAGATTAATGCATGCATCTGAAACAAAACTATTGAGATGCCTTGTACAGATGCCATCACTGAATATGAACTGTTACAGAATAAATTAGTTACCACTCATACAGAAAAAAAAATGCTATGAACAACCTTCTTTTATCTTACTATGCTCCTTTTCATATGCCTGGCATACTTTTTATTTTCTCCTCTTAATAGCTTTTGTAATGAAACTGAGAGGGATTTAGTGACAAAGAATTAAATTGTGGCAAGTTTAATGCATCTGTCCTTAAAGAGATAGAGGAATGCAAAAGTCAGAAAATACAGAAAAGGAGCATGTACAGTTGGCACGGGAGACTCTGTTTTATTTCAGTGTGGTTTTTCTGGTCAGTTACATGCAGTTACATTTCTCAGAAACCTGTGAGACTAGTTGATTCCATCCTCAGAGAGACTGAACATGCATGTCTGAAGTTTAGTGTGGATTATGGGATGTTTCTACATTAAAACATGATGATTTATATGTGAGTTGGATTGAGAAAGATCCTGGAGTACTTCAGACTAGATCATGGAAAGTTTTAGAAGTGAATCATCCAGCTTGTGGGGTTTTTTCTCTTTCATTTGCATTGTAGGCTTATTTACAATTTCTCTCTGAAACTAACACACACCTTGTGTTTGGGAGAGGGATTTTTTGTTTGTCTGGGGGGTTTGGGGCATTTTGTGTTATTTTGGAGGGCAGGGAGATTTGGAACATTGGTGAGTGAGCCCGAATCACCGAGCTATAGAATTTATTTCATGAGCTAGTAAAATGATAGGGTTCTTATTTGTTTAGGAGGTTTTTGTCCAGTTTTCTCTATTTCATTCAATTTACTTTAATTTCTTATCTTAATTTTTTCAGAGTTTCCATGGGTTTATGCAGGAAGGGTGGTTCAGAGGGAACATGTCCACACAGCCATATGTTGCTCTACAATTTTAGCCAGCCTTGCCTGCCTGCAATAGCAGACTGGGATTAAAGACAAATTGAAAAGCATCAGCTCTCTGCAGAAAGGGTGTGGAAGACCACTAAGGCTTAAAGTAGCAGTATTGATCAGGCATAGGGCATCTTTAACTACTGGAGGCAGCACTGAAGCAATTTGTTTCTCCTTTTTGTTGCTCCCACTCCTATAGGAGCAATGATTGCCTTTAATACCATCCTTTTCTCTCCTCTCCTTTCCATCATGATCATCTATGAGATGTGTTGTGTACATAGACTTTGGGATTTTTTTTCTCTTTCTTTGCTCTAAAATCAATTCTACCAAATCTAAAGATTGATTTCTTTTCCTGACCCATGTTGATCGCTTATGGTCAGTGTTCATACTGTGTGTTCTCTGCTGGCATTCCATCTCTGTCTTTGGGGATAGCGTCATCAACACATCAATTCTTTCTACTGCTACCCTTCACAATTCCCAGAAATCCTCCAAAACTGATCCAAGCATTGCCCCAGCATCATCAAACCCCAAGTCAGTCCTGCTTTTTATTTGGGCGAGTTTGTTCATAAGATGCGTGTAGAGGCAGAGCATAGGCCAAGCTGGGCAGTAGGCTAAGCCCAGATGTTGTACTTGTTTTCTCTGGAAATAGGATGATAAGAATTCAGCCAGACTGCACATGATGTGCCTCTGGCGTCAGCACTGGGGCTGTCTGCAGAGAAGCATTAACCAAGTCCAGATCCTGCGGTTAAATGAGGATGAGCAGCAGGAGCATGGATTCTGTTCCCATGCCAAGCAGATGTGGAGGCAGCCACACACCTGCCTCGGCTGCAAAGTCATGAAGAAAGTTCACAAAGAACTTCTAGAAGAATTTGCCCTGATTCACTTATAGAAAACGCTGCATGAAAAAATTCTCGTTCACTTCTCTTTTCTCATCCTCATTCAAATTACTTTTTGTGAATTAAATGGACTTCACCAATGCACAGCCTGAGATGTCGGCGAACTTAACTCCACAGCTGCAAAACGTGTAATGCCTCTCATTGCTGAAAGTGATATTTCCTGTTAAGACTGCACATTCTGAAGGGAGCCAGTTTGGTGGGATGTTAGCACTTCCTATGCTATAAATAGACCAGATGAGTATCACTTTCAATCTCAAAGGAATACATTTCTAATTTCTTGATGCATGTAACAGTATCTCTGGCAGGATTCTGAGGGAGTTTTATCCTTGGTGGTGATGTCTCCTCACACTCCAGGTTTGACTTGCTTGTTGATGAATGAGCATGCTTGTAGCAGTGCATAGACATTTAGAGAGCTATTTATAGCTTCGGAAGCACTGCAGCTAAGGTCAGAGAAGTCCTTGCTGCTTTGAATGGATGGGTGGGCAGAAAAGGCAGGTGTGAAACAAGGTGGCAGATTGTGGGCTGAATGTTAAATGGACAGCAGAGTTTGTGTGGAGGGGAACTGCCAGTTTATCCATGGCTTTCCTTCTGTGTTGGAAGTAGGGATGAGTCAGCAAATGGAGCTTCTTGGGGACAGCAGTATAGAGGTGACCTCACAGGAATTGCATCTTCTCCCTCACAGTGCAGCTACATCCTCTGTATTCCTGATGCCTGCTGCTGCTGCTGTTGTAAGATAGAGGCTAGTACAGGAAGTTCAGGGCATAGAATATGCTGGCTCAGTTGCTCATTTTCACAAGCTTATTAAAATGTATTTGTGTTCATTTGATTGTATGAACTGAGAAGCTGCATGTGTAAATGAACATAATGGAGTTGAGACTCTGGTTGACACTGGGCTTGAATAAAAATTCTTCCTGTTGTTTTTAGATACTGGGAAAACTGAATCCCATCCCCTGATCCCACTCAGATTTAGAGATAAAATCATAAAGAAAGCAGGCAGCTAATACATGTTTATTACTATGCCTCTGCCATGCATAAGGGTTTGAGAAACTTGTCAGGCATAGCAAAGAGGAAGTTTTCCCACAGTTTGAAATGGCAAGTACTGTGTACTGAAAGACATTCCTTCTCTGTGGCAAAGGGTGATGCAATGTCCAGTCATACAGCACCCGCTGCGCCACACGTTTGATTTCAAAATTAAATAATAGTTGGGACTGGAAGGAGTGGAAATAAATAGATGCTGTGACAGAATTCAACTTTTCTTGGAGTAGTCAGAATACTGCTAATTTTTGAGTATTAAAGAGAGCTAGAGACCGTCTGGAAGGAGATACATTACCACCAAACAACAAGTAATAAAAGAGAAGACAAAAAGTCAGAACAGCAAGTAAGAGAAGAGAGCTATGCAGGTGTGATGCTAGAAGACAGCAGAGAGCCTGGCTTCGTTATTTATGCCTGACATATCAGGCATAAATTGGTTTTTTCCATTTATTAACTGCTGAATTGGAGAAAATGCATCTGCCATGTCAGCCAGTGTAGATGTAAGTGAAAGATGTTGAAACAATTCTCTGTGCTCTGATTTATTGGTTCCCAAACTTTGGTCCGCAGATAAATGACAGTCTACAGGCCAGTTTTAAGTGATGTACAGCCAGTCTTTGGAGCAGTGTTGCACAGTAAATCATGTAGTATTTGATTACAAAGATTAAAAGGCCAAAGGCTTTGGAGGGTGAGAGGCTGTGTGCTGATTACTGCTGGTTGAGTAGAACAAAAGGAAAGCTGAACTAGTTGAAGGAGACCAGGGAATCTCTCCCCTGTGGTCCCCATGAACAGGTTTCAGTTCCTGTATTCTGAAGCAAATTTGCTGGATCACTTGGTGTTTCTGCTGCAACAGGATTTCCTAGCCCAGAGTTATTTCTTTGTAATGCTCTGTCTCATTCTGGCTTTCCACTGCTTGCTAAATGTACTTATCTGTACAGAGCCACACAGGCATGAAATTCATTCTCCTGGGAAGGTCCATTTCTCCCTCACTACCAAACTGCAGTCATTTTCCATCCACTTTCCTTTCTAAAAGCTACTCTCTCTCTCAGCTTCATCAGTTACCTCACTAACATGGCTACAGTTCCCTTAAATTTATTTTTTTTTTACATTTGGTGAGACAAGTGTTTGGGCGGGGGGCTTTAACAGCATCATCCAGGCACAGGTCCAAAGCACAGTGATGAGGGAGGGAATTAATCACCCCACTAAAATGATGAATGTTTTGTTTTGATCCTTTTGCATCCCACCATTGCATTTCAACTAATGAGGTTTCTGTCTCTCACCTGCATGCTTCAATTGTTCAGTAAGGTTTCGCCACACACTGTCATAATCACTAACAACTGCTTGGGTTTGAAGATAATTGTCTTTATTTTCTGGTTCATGCTTCAGGAAAAGTTAAAACTTGATGCTGAGAGGGAAAAACTAGAGAGGCTTCAGGAGCTTTACTCCGAGCAGAAGACGCAGCTTGATAATTGCCCTGAGTCCATGAGGGAACAGTTACAGCAGCAGCTGAAGAGGGTCAGTAGAAAGTTTCAAGATTGCACTAATTTTTTTTATTTTGTTGATTTTTAATTTTTTTCTGTAGTTAAGTGTAACATTTTCTCTTTCAAGTATCCAGTGTCTGAACATATTTGCAACTTAGAATTGTAATAGTCATGAGGGTTATGTTGGTTTTTTGGGGTTTTTTTTGAATGCTTGTAATAGATTATGTGCATGATGGCAAATAAGTAACGTGCAAATGTGTGGATTAGAAATCATATGGAGTTGAATGTTTCTAAAGCTTTGGGTCACTTGCCTGTAATTAGCCCTTTAGGCCTGCTGGATGATGTGGTAGCTGTTGTGATGTTCAGATGGACAGTGAAACATCATTCTTTACCTCTGTAAGCAAAGACAGGAATTGTCCAGTAAATTACCATCTCAGTAAAGCCATGGATAACTTCTATTTTTCACTACATAACTTAGCTGTCAGCCTGAGCTGTACTTTGAAAAATTAATTTTGAAGATTTTATCACTTACTAAAATATCTTTATTTTGTTCTCCGTTTTCAACAGTGTCACACTTGTATAAATGAACTTTGCATAAAGACTATTTGCAATTTGATTTTAGTTTGTATTATTTGTAAGCAAGAAAACTTATTGTCAATATTGTCAGTGAAAGCACCCTTAGTTTCTGTGGAAAAATCTTAGTATTCATTAGCCTTAAGTGGGTTATACAGCACATACTGTTATTTTATGATAATTTTACAATTTTAAAAGCATTGTTATGGGAAGCTCAAGAGACCATCTTAGAGTTAAATCTTCTCTTCTGTCTTGGGTGTTTGTATCAGGAATAAAGGCTGTAATAGCAGTAATGAAAAAAGGGCTTTTCTGCTTTATAGGAAGTACTCTGTAGATGTAGTTTTATTTGCAGAATTCTATTTTTTTTTTTTCAGAGCAAAAAATTTAAAAAAGCCCAGCTTTGGAAAAAACAATGTTAAATTCTCAGTTGCTACAGAAAAAGGGTTCTGGTTTTGAGACTCCTAAAGATTTTTGTATGTTGCCTTAAAAAAGGGGGGAGGTATTATGTAATGTCTCATACATATTAAAAGAAAGGAAGCTTTTCCTCTGCAGTCACATGCTTGAATGTATTAATTCATGAGATGCTGCAGTCTTGTGCTGTGGGATGATAGTAAATCTCTTTTCATTATTGACCACCAAGAGGGTTCTAGGTTAAATTTTATTTGTTTTTTTTTTAATTTTTGGTTTTGTTCCTTGTAAGTTGTCTTAATCATGATTTTGGATTTGAAAGTGGGATGAAACATGAAATGTGGGTGTGTAGTTAAGTGTCCAGTTAGTTCTAATGCACATTATTCCAGGTCAGTTGTAGTGGGAGTTTGCTGTGGCTGCTATGGTCAGTGCAGTAGAAGCTATCACTGAATTTGTGCCCAGTAGCTCCCAAACTGATCTCAGGTGTGAGAGCAGTTATTAAATGATTTTAAGTATTGTACCCAAAATGGAGAAAATATCTTCCCCAAAAGTAGCTGGGGAGAAACAACAAGAGAAAGATGTGGACCTGTTGGAGTGAGTAATTGAGAGGAGGCCACAAAGATGAGCAGATGGCTGGAGCACTGCTCTTGTGAGGAATGGCTGAGAGAGCTGCCTTCAGCCTGGAAAAGAGAAGGCTCCAGGGAGCCCTTACAGCACCTTCCAGTACCTGGAGGGGTCTTCTAGGAAGTTGGAGAGGCTCCTTTTAAAAGAGCAGGTAGTGGTAACCCAAGGGGTAATGACTTCAAACTGGAAGAGGGGAGGTTCGTATTAGATGTGAGGAAGAAATTTTTTACTCACAGGTCAGTAAGGCACTGGAACAGGTGGCACAGCAAACCTCTAGACTCTTCATGCCTGGAAGTGTTAAAAGCCAGGTTGGATGGGACTTTGAGCAACTTGGTCTAGTGTAAGGTTCCCTGCCCATTGCAGGGGTTCCCATCCCATGGCAGGGGTTTGGAATGAGATGATCTTTAAGGCCTCTTCCAACCCAAATCATCCTGTGAAATACCCAAGTCTGCAACACGTTCTATTGTGCTACTTTACTAACAGCAAGGAACGAATGAAGGAGAGAAATTCCCTTGTGGTTCTCTGGGGCTTCAGTAACTTGGTAATTTGTGCCCAGGGGAGTGGGCAGCCAATTTCACTTAGCAGCTGGCTACTGGGTGGGTCTGGAGTCCTGGTTGGGGTGGGCAGCTGGAAAATTCTTGCTTCCCTCTGTCTGAAACACACAGACACTCTCCCTGTTGGGCAGGATGTGTATTTTAAATGCCCCCAGTTGGCTTTTTCATCATCAGTTGCCTTCTCTGAAGTCTGTTCTACTGCCTCAGAAGCAATTATTGTTGTGTACAGTAGGCTGAATTTACTGACTTTCGTGGCCCAGGAAAAGCCCTTTTGGGTTTTTTGGGGGTGCTGAAGATGTCTGGCCAGTAGCTGCTTTCCTGTAAATTTTAGCCTATGCCTTTGCTTTTGATCTCTTCACTGTCTCCTTGAAGTGAAGAGTACATCTTTGGAGTGTAAGGGGAAGATGTTTGTATTCCATGGAGGAACTTGGGATTCTTCAGTTTCTTCATCTGTGTCTTTCTCTGGCACACTTGAACCTGGTATCAAATTCCTTTTATAGAGACCTACCTCAGCAGTGGCTTATCTTGGCCACTAACCTTTGCCTTAGGTTGAAATAAGGAAAGGAACAAGTTTGCTTTCCTTCCAGGATGTAGGTTTTCTTGTACAGCAAGTCATGTACAGTGTGCTTATTTTAGAGAGCCTTACCATTTACTAATGCTGCAATTATTAAACACACCCTTTTCTTCAGGACTCTGAAACTTGTAAGCAAGAGTTCATATTATGAATGCACAGATGTTGCAGGAAGAAGATTAGCATTCATTTCTTGTGCTGAAAAGCACCATGAGTTTTATCTCATCATCCCTAAGCGGAAGGCAGGTGTGTTCTTATTTCTTGGTTCATTTCTGCAGCATTCAACTTCTTATTTTTCTGACAAAACATGATACCAGTTCAGGGGAATGCATAAAAGTGGGCTGATACATGTTCTGAAGTGCTGTACCTACCAGCTAGGGTGGATGACTAGAGTCCTCAATGGCACAAAGAGCAATTTTCAGCAGTTCATTCCATGTGCACTTCTCTGGGGGTACTGGTGTGTCCTTTCTGGTTGGAAAGCAGATGCCCTCAGAGTTTGGCATCAGGCTTTGGTGGTGTCCCAGCCAGGCTACAGCAGAGCCCAGCCAGCTTGAGAGGCTCCACTTGTTCTGAGGGCTGCAAAACTCCTCACCGTGCAGGTGCTTCTTAGCAAGAGGCACAGTAGGAATGATGGAGAAACCAACATCAAAATAATAATTAGCCCTATTTACTCTCTTATGCAAGTAGTACATTAAAAGTATTGAGATCCTGGTGAGACATGTTGTAGAAAATACATAAATATAATTACTTTTAGGTTGATTTTTATTTTTGTTTGTAAGTACCTCTACTGTGGTGTCAGTGAAAGCATGATTATGTTTTTTGATATTACCTTTTTTTTTTCTTTAAGGATGCTGATATTCTGGACATAGAAAGCAAACACTTTGAAGATTTAGAATTTCAGCAGCTTGAACATGAAAGCAGGTTAGATGAAGAGAAGGAAAATCTGACACAACAGCTCCTGCATGAAGTAGCTGAATATCAGCGCAGCATTGTCAGTAGAAAGGTAAGAGCACCAACACTCAATTAATTCTTTGTTGTTGAACATAGAGGCAAGGAAATGGATCTTACAACCTGCCCATCTGAAAGAAATAATGCAAAACGTTCCTTTTTGAAAGAGCTTTTGAAGCAGAGCAAAGGCCATGGCCCAGTGACATCCCACACAGATCAAATAATGCACTTATCCAAGAGGAAAGAAATTAGCAACATTTCATGCCCTGTTTGCATATTTCATGTGAAAATCAAACTAATTTGCTCCAAAAAAAGTACCAGAGATTTTTTTTTTCCCCCTCTTTAAGAAAAGAGATTTGTACTCTGGACAAAACTACAGTTATTTTAGGCTTGTTATTGATTTTTCTGTTAAATGGTTTTGTTAAAATAATAGTAGAACACCAAATTAAGAAAACACAGTCATTTTAAAAATCAGTTATAAAGGTCCTATCTCAATCAATTAAATAACACTTTTTTCAGAAATCAGAGGTTGCATCTCTAAACCAGTTCTGTTTAGTATACGGATGCTTGACACTGTATTATCAAAGAATATATGCAATTATTCTTTTGTCTCTTGAGTAAGTTTTCTCTTTACTGTCTAATTCTTATTTAATTATCTCCTTCAGAGCAGTGAGCTGTCTTGTAAAAACTTATTTTCCAGCTGCTTAGTCATGCATATGAATAAGTGAACTTTCATGAATAGGATCTTTGCTGTAGGTTGCCTTGAGATTTAAAGAAAAATCATGTCAATTGTGATTTTCTTATATTAGGAAAAGATTTCTGCTCTCAAAAAACAAGCCAATCATATTGTCCAACAAGCACAAAGAGAACAAGATCATTTTGTAAAAGAGAAAAACAACTTAATAATGATGCTGCAAAGGGTAAGTATTTTTTGTCTTATCAAACATTTTATAGAGTAAAAGCATTTTATAGAGTAAAAAAATGTGGAGCACAAGAAAAACGTCAGTTGTGCAGAAGATAGCAAGTTGGTAATAATGTGACAGACATTCAACTTTAAAAGAAAAGGAAATCTTTTGCAGTCAATCAGCAGATATTCTTCAGAGAAAACATTACTGGCAGTGGATAATCACAGGACCCACGTGCTGAAGCTGGAGGCTTGTGCTCCCTGTGTGGCTACTGGGACTGTGCACAGAGTGCTCAGATTTTTGGCCTGTAATAGCTCCTGCGAGGCCATGAGATGAGCTACTTCACAGCAGCCAACATCTGGTTAATAAGAAGCTGGCATGAGCCCTTCATGTGTGTTTTATGTTCTGCTTTTAATCATGAGAGAAACCATGTTTAGTTCAGTAGGCAGAATCATCATTTTCAAAATGCTGAAGGAGCACTGACTTGGTTTGGCTGTGGCTGTTAGATAAAGTCTTTCATTTTCTTTTTGTTCTGTATCTCCATTTTTTGTTCAGTTCTGTTCTAAAAGGATGAAGCTGAAGCTCTGCTGCGCAGTTTCAGTCTTCTGTTCCAGTAGTTCTTCACACAGATAAGGAAATTACTAACATTTATTTTCACTACATGGCTGATGGTATTTAATATAAAATGTCTGGTTTTAACAGGAAAAAGAAAATCTCTGTAATCTGGAAAAGAAATACTCCACACTTTCCGGAGGAAAGGGATTTCCTGTCAGTCCCAATAGTCTGAAAGAGGTAGAGTTTCTCTGCTTTTGACGTTACCATAACTAATTTTTAATAATGCTTCATAGAAAAGCGCTTCAGTATGTAGGATTTAGTGAAGTCCTAGTCATCAAATCTTTACAATGTAATTTCATACCATTTTTTAAAGTTATTCATAGAAGTCTAAATTTACTAGTGAGCAAAAATAGCTTCTCTTGACATTCTTCCAAATGGAGCTGGTATCGCTTTAATCTCTTGCTGTGGAGAAATTATTGTTTTTATGTGTGTGGACTCTGTGTGTATGTCTTAAGTTTCTCAAAATAGACAAACCTCATTGAAGAAGAATGAGAACAGAATAACTGTTCAAGTATGAATACAATTTGGTCTTAGCTTTGCACTGTAGATTTTATCATTGCCTCCCCTCCCTTATTCTAGGACTCTTTGCTAAAGAATCACAAATGTACATTTTGTTCTTTTTAAAAAGTATTAATTTGAAGACTTCAAGCTATTGTGGTTCTAAGATACATATTGAGATGCTTATTTCACTTTTTTAAACAGTTAGAGGAAGCAGAAAATTTAGCATTTAAAATATAGTGACAGACATCTATGGCTGCTTCATTAACTTCTGCTTAAGAGTACTGACTGGACTTGCTGGATCTGCTTGTATCAAAGCCCTGAGCAAGGTCTGCCACATCTAATGATGTAGGTGTCACTCTGGGAGGCTGGGCTCCCAAAGTCTAAGGCAACCACATATCCTTTCAGCACCTGGGAACTGGGATCTTGCTTGTCTGATCTCCAAGTTCCTAGTGTGCAGTTTAACACACCAGTGGGATTAAGCACCCTTCCTTGATTGTGTAGACTTTAAATGTCCAGAGTTGTGTTCTGACCTGAACATCTGACCTCCCACCAGGACATCTGGCAAGTCTAAGCTTCATATTTTTCCTTTTGAGATGGATGTGCCCATTCTTTCACTAGAGAGTGAGTGCTATCTGCTTGGTTTTCTCCACATACACTTCATGACTTGTTTACTCACATACTTGAAAATGCAACTACATTAAGTGAGGCTACACTCTTTTTAATGAAATGGATTATTCAGTGGTGTCATTCCGATCACCACAGTGAAGTCAGTCAGGACTTGCTTCAAGGCAGATAAGAGAAAGAACAGCAAGGGTTATCTGTTTCATCCTCAGTGTTTCCATAGACTGTCCTACAAAAGAAATACCTTTGCCAGATGTCATGTTTGTCTTGGTCCAGTTTAATTCTTCTCTGACTGTCCTGGCACCTTCACAAATCAGTCACCAAAGACAGATTTACAGAGACTGCTGGCACAACATAGGGTTGCTTGTGTATCAGTCAAGTCCATGGGTCAGTGTTTGCCAGCCCTCTTCACCAAAGCACACATTTGTAACCCTCTGCCATCCCTTGTGAGCTGACTCACAGACTGCACAGCAAGAGAGTGACACTGCCTCACATAAAGAAGCAGGATGCTTATCCCAGTACTTAAATAAGCAAGGAAAATCAATGCTGTTTAAAAGTTCAGCATTGAAAAAATTATTTGGATGACTAATCTGACTTAAAACCATTTATTTATTTAAATGTAACAGGGGCCTGAGCTAGTGCACAGCACAGTCATTTGTTCCTTGCTTAGGTTTTTATTCCCCTTCTAAATCCTCATTGTCACTGTGAGTCAGAACTGAATGTTCTTCATATAAAGGTGAAAGTGTTTGTATCTTTAATATTAACACAATATTGCATTACAGAATTGCTGAGTTTTGGTTATTGATAAACTGCTATTACAAGATGGTTAAGCAAGTTTTATGTTATTTCTTACTGGATTCTATTTTACTGTACTGTTGTCACATGTTTTGAGAGATAAACTTTAGTATCTTAGCCAGTTTCCTCAATTAATGGGTCATCAAATAATATGAGAGTTAAGATTTGCCTCCCATTTGTAGAGTGCTTTGTTCATTGTATGATACATAATTTTCCAGAATTGTCTTATCTGCTTGAAATATATCTGCATGATATCATACATTGAAAATTATGCTAATAGACAGTAATGTTGGTATTTCTTTTCAAGTTGTCTTCTATGATCATTGGTAAATTTAGGCATTTCTAAAAAGAAGAAATACTGTAGCAGTCTGTGGCTTTTCTTACGGAATTGCTGAAGTGTGCACAGTGGTATGTCACTCTCTTGGTGCAGTAATAGAAGCACAGTCCTTGCCACACACTGCCAGTGTGAAAGCAGCTTTACACCTTGATTTAAAAATATTTCTAGCTCATCTTTATGACATTGCTTCAACAGTGATTTACTCTTCCTTTTGCATAGCCTTGTTTTCTATGGATAAGAAATTAGGACATTTGATTTTCTACAGCCTGATAACCTATGCACAGTGGATAAGAATCCATATTTTACTTTTTAAAAAACATTTGTGCATTTAACACCAAAATACATGCAGTAACTACATTTTGCTGTTATATCTTAAATCTGCTTGCATAAATCTTCTCAGCAGGCAGAAGCACACTGATGTTCCTGCTGTCCCTCAGTCCATCACTTTCTGTATGACTGCTTAATAAAAAATAAAAAAAAAAAGGCAAATTGTAATGGCTGCAGGGCTAACAGAACTTACAGCATCTTACCTGGTTCTTCTGATAACAATCAAAAGTCAGAAGTGTCTTACAGACAATGCAAATGGAAGATGTATTATTGTAATTTATGGGAATGGCTTGTCCTTATAGAAGTTCTTTCCAGTTCTGTTAGTCATTTGATTTTCTCAAATTAGCCTAATAGTTAGGCAAGAAACAAATCAGGTTATTTAATCAGGGACAAAAAAAAATAAATTAAGATCTCAGGATAAGATTTATTCTTCCTTTTCATCCAATCTGCTTTCCTGAGAAAGAGCTACATAATTTCTAAAGGGTATTTTCATTTTAGTAAAATCTTTTGGACACTTAATGTACATTTGCACTTTGCTTACATGTTTTTGTAATTAAATTAAGAACAACTTTCAGAATCCAAGTATTTAACATTTGAAAATCTTGGTGCTAATTTTACTTTATTTATGATTAAGTATTTCAATGATAAGAAATATTTGGCTGAATCACCCTAAACTAACTTTCATTGTACTGGATATATTAATACTCTTGCATGTCTTTTGGCTTTTGCTCCTTTTAACTTCTGAATTCCTCCTTTTAGGGCTATATCAGTGTAAGTGAAATTAGTGAGCTGTATGGCAATTCCACGAATATATCCCCTTCCACTCAGACCCCCTCAGATGTTGAAGCAGTTGCCACTGAGCCTTCCACGGCTGTGCTGACGAGCCAGCCACAAAATAAAGAGGTTTGTTTGAGAGACATTTCCCTTTGTTTGCATTGTTCTTTCATGGCTGCCTTTTTATTTTCTTTATTTTTTTATTTTTTGGTAATTCAGCGTGTAACAAACTGACCCTAAAGCAAACTGCCCTCTGCCAGTTACCAAGTCAGATAACAAGTCAATAGTAAAGCCGAAGGACTGCTCCAGCTGTAAAGTATCTTTCATGAGGTAGATGGGACTCTGAAGGCCAAAAACCCTGAATTCTTATGACCCAAGCAGCACTAAGTGACAAACTTTGCCTGCCAAACACTATAATGTAATGCACCTTTGGGAAACGGTCTGTGGACAAGCTTATGACAACTTGATTAGTGGTGTTCAGGTGTTCATTTTGTATGTTTTGTAGCTTCTTTTTCTTCCCCCCCTGTAAGGTGGTAGAAGTATATCTTGAATAGTTATGGGAGATTAATAGCTTCTACCTATCTTAGCTGTTCCATGGAGTCTGTCCAGTCTGTTTTCTAGCTTACTTTCTTTTCCTCATTCTTCGTGAAATTTTGAATAAATCCCCTTTTAAAGGAACAGAGTAAACTAATAATTGTAAAGCCACGTACTTCTGCATTGCAATAAGGCAGAAACTGGTTTAGAATTTGGCATCTGTGTGCTGCTTCTGGTTGCTCAGTATGCCTTGAGAATTGCAGTAGAGTACACCTCCTTTTCTGCTAAACACTCCAACAAACACAGTGCTAAAACTGCAGCTTTTATGTGCCGTATCTTTTGAGAAATTCCAGAAAGAAAACTCTGTGTGTAATTTCTCTTTTTTCTATAAAGCTAAGATCACCTCTCTGTTCTGGATTTGTGTTTCCTCACTCTCTTTCTCCTCGCTCTATTGCTCAACTTCCATCAGTCCATTGGCCTGAGGTCATGGCTACTCATGTAGATCCTATTCCTTTATCTGATACACCTCCACCTCTGCCAGCTAAGAAACACCGCAGGCAACAACAGGTAACAGATTCAAAGCTGATAACTTGGGATTATTTTGTTTTGTTTGCTTTTGTTGTGGTGGCCACAAAGTTGATTTACGTGTGAGGACTTTAGAGTGATAGATTGTAAGTTGATTGTTCTTGCAGAGTGTTGCACTTAAAGGCACTGCTCATTTAAAAATCAACATAATGTATTATAGAATGTTTCTGAAAAATAATTCACCTTACATTGCAGAGGCAAATATTAATATTCAGGAGCCATTGTAACTGTCAGAGGACTTGCACCAATAATGTACATGTGAAATCCTAAATTAATTTTTCATATGCATTTGAACAATGCCTTTCAAAAGCTGTAGTGGTTTTAAGCCAGCAATTCATTAGAGTAACTTTTAAGGAAAAATTTCCTTTTGTAATTGGGTTCCACTTGTACACTAGACTTGAATGTTTAAAACAAAAGGAAAGGTACAGGGACATGTACATAAAATGTTCACATGAATTGAATGCATTTTTTAAATCAGTATGACTTTAATGTGATATGGAGAGCACTGTGAAGCAGGAGGTGCTCTGTACGTTAGATTTTGTTCTTTCCAGACTATCAGTATTTTCCATAGAGAGCATAACTGAGCAAGTGCATCGATTCCTTTTGTCAAAACTAACAAATTCCCCGTGAAGCATTTCAGAAACCTGGAGGAGCGCAAGAAGCAGCACAGGGAGTGCACGTACCTGAGCGACACCTTGCCCCGCAAGAAGACAACCCCATCTGTGTCTCCCCACTTCAACAGCGCCACGCTGGGACGCAACATCACCAACAAAGTACGTGGCTGCTGCTACTCACAGCCTCCCAGCCCCTGCAGGAAATCCTCTATTGGGCTAGAGGGAAGGCTGGGTAGCACCCTAAGCGTTATGTAACACCCCAAAGTTGACTTTGAAATTACTTGAGGTTTATTAACAAATAGCAATGTATATGAAACTTGTAGTTCCAGCCATTCTTCTGACCTCTGGAAAGGCTGTGCTGTAGTACATTAATCATAAATACACGATTTCTGGCTGAAGGATTGTATTTTTGGGCTGGTTTAAGTTGATTCTAGAGACACAATTTGTAGTTTTTTTTCCTACTGAATACATCTAAATTGTAAAGATAAAGTTAGGTATGAGGTGGAAGTACTCTTTATTTGTGGTAAATCAGCAAACAGCAGGAAGGTGGAGGTACTACTTTGAAAAACATTTTGGCCTAATAGAGACTTTACACAATTGAAATGTCGATGGGTGATTGATATAGCATGACATTAATATCTGTGACAAAGCACATTATTTTGCCTTTGTTGGTAAAAAAAAGTCTTGAAATTCAGTTTTAAGCACATATTTACAAAATTTCCTGCAGGGGCATTTACCATTAGGACAGAGCAACAGCTGTGGCAGCGTACTTCCTCACTGCCTAGCAACCATGACCAAAGAGTCGGAGTCAAGAAGGATGCACAAAGGTAAGACCTTTTCATTGTTTCATTTCTGTTTAAAATCAGTGTTCAGTTTTTCAGAAATAAGCCTGAAAAAAACTTACTTCTGTTGCTATAATCAACAGGTCTTCAACATAAAACTTTACTTCCCGGTGACAAGAGCAAGCTCTAAATTTGATATTGGCAAAATAAGAGGTTAATATTATGATGTAGGTGCATGTGTAGTTGTTTAGTACATGGTTACCAAATATAATCCAGTAAACAAGAAAAGTGTATTGAAAATACAGCTTGTGTTCACTGGGTAATTTATGTGAGTGATTTTGAGGCAATATATTACATGTTCTTTCATTTTATTCTCTTTTTTTTTTATGTTGGGACCTTAAAAATTGTTTCTCACAGGCACATATTTTTGCCTGGATAAATTCCCCAGAGAACTTTGAGAAGCTCTGACTGTGCTATTATAAGTGGTCTTAGATATTTGGGCTACAAAATAGGAAGGGAGAGAGCTGTTCTGTTATTGATAGATGGCTGTGTTTTTTAATAGGGACACAGCAATTCTGGATCCAAAACAAGCTATGCCACTGAAACATGACCTTGTGTCTGTTGTTTGTTGACTTGAGTCGATAAACATATTTGCTGCTTCAATGAGATGTATTATTCATGTGTCCCATCTTCAAAAGGAGGCACTCCTCAGTGCCATCTGTCAGTTTATTTTCTTTCCAGCATCTGCATCCCCATTACCAATATCAGTACAATATCAGGTCCTTGTGCAGAACTGCACTAACTGGGCCTGATCTGAGCTAGATCCATCCCCTTGTTTTACAGGCCTTGTCAGAGCTTGCAGCTGTTAAAGGTCAAAGCACTGACTGAGCTCAGTCATGTGCTCCAAGATGACTCAATGCAGGGATGGAACCAGCAAGCTGGAAAAGGATCATGACTTACTACAGCCCCTTTATAGAGCTGATCCAGTTGTGATTTGTTGGTTTTGAGCTTTAGCTATGCAGCAGGCCTTACACAAACCTGCAGTGCTGTAGCCGGCTTACCTTTAGATGTTTCAGGTACAGCACAAAAGGAGCTTCATGCTCAGTTTGGAAAGTGTCTTTGATGTAATGTGTGTGCAAAGGTGGAATAGCTGACAATTATGTTCAGACTCATCATTGTGATGTTATTTCAGTCTGAAAACCAATAGGGATGTTTTGGCTAAACTTTGACAAGAGATCAAGTATTTAAAATTAGAACTATTTCTGTAAAACAGTTGCAAAGAGTGTTAGTGTGTGACCTAAACACAACTTTAAAGTGTTACCAAACCTAACACAGACAAAGGTTTTAAAAATAAATCAGTGTTTAATTTTTTGTCAGTATGCAATTAAGACGATCTAAGAGCAGGGTCAGATTTCTTGTCTTAAGAGTGAGAAAGAGAGAAACTCATGAGTCAAACTCCAATTATGGCCTGACAAAGAAGAGGCAGGGAAGAAGATGTATTAATTGGGGCAGTTGGCATAGCGCTTTTCATATGTTATAGAGGAAGCATGTGCTATACTGCTTGTCATACTAGTTGGCTGTTATTTTTTGAAAGATCCAGCAGTTTGAATGGAAATAGAAAATTATGAATAGAGCCTTAAGGGATTAATTTGTACTGAGAAAGAGGACAGTCCTAAATGTCCTTTTCTGAAACACCAGCTTTGCCAAAGGGAAACAGTGCTGCTGACAGGTGCTTTATTTGAACTGTCACAGGATTTTCAAAATGTCATTAACAGGAAGGATATGGGAACACAAGGATCATTTGTGGCCTCTCTTAGTAGTTACTAAAGGGTTTATTCCCTTTCTGTTCAGCCTCAAGCTCCTTGAATTTATTGCTGTTGAAGGAACTTGGAGAGTGTAACTGCTTTGCACTGAAGTGCCATGTTTCTCAGCTGGGGAAAGCTCCTTTGTCTGGGATACACACCACAAAAGTGTTTGCAGGGCTCTTTCTGCACTGCAGTGCAGCACTCAGCAAGAACAGGAATATCCAAGTCAGGTGGCTGGAGTCAGATCCCGGAGTATTTCTATACAGCTATACAGAAGGGCCAGAGAAACAGTCTTCAAGCACCTTTCGTTCAGCCTTACAGATAAAGCCTTAATACAAGTCCCTTTGTGGTTTGAGCAGGGAAAGGACCGAGTTGAACTTGGTGGGATTTCTGTTTTTCCCTCACACTTCACACCCATATTCAGCACACGGAAGGAAAACAAACTTTCTTCAAGTCAAAAGTAAAGAAAGTGCATTTCTGTGGAACAGTGAGATTTGGGTAATGTTCTGAACATGATGTACTGCTTCAGTGCACCACAGAGGACCACTGAAATGGAATATCATTGTCCATTAAAATGATGAAATCTTACTTGTCTTGAACTAAAATCAGCAGGACTTGAGTGTGAGTAACTATGGTTAATTTCATCAGACACCTTTGAAAACCAAACCAGATGTAATGTCAGTGGACATCCTTGGAGATGTTTTTTTTATTCCATCACTCATTGATAAATGTTTATATTATAATAAATACAGCTTATTGATTGTAAAAGCATTCTTGAGATAGATCAGGTTTGCCTTTTCAGAGTGAGTATTTTCAGAAGATTTACCAACAAATCAGTGGAACTTCATAAATGTACAGAGACTGATTATACTGATGAATACAAGCTCTCTAATCTTCCTGCTCCAAAAGTTAGTTGTTCATCTAAATAAGGTGATAAATAGATAAAAAGTGCTGTCTACCTGTCATGTGTAGTGAGTCAGCGCTTGCCTTCCTTGTGTTTCTTTCCCCACCTGACAGGTTTTTCACTCCATCAGTTTTCTGTGTCCAAGGTGATCTATTGCAAACGACATGGGCTTCCTGATACCTTGGGCATAGAGCTGCAGCTGGGTTCAGTGGAGAGCCAGGGTCTCATGTGGTAAATGCCACTTCTGCTCAGTCTGGAGCAATGGCTATCAAGCAGTGCCCCACACACTGCTATCCAGAGAGGATGATGTGTTCCAGGATGTTAGTAGCTTCCTATGCTCCTTTGGACTTGACAGCTTTGAGCAAAGTTCTAGACCAGATGTTCTGGTGTGTGCATGTATATCTGAAAATCACTATATTCAAGGCTGGCTGGAAGCAGTAGCAGCTCAGCTGGTTTAAAAATGTTATCTGAGTGTTACCAATAAACTGGTCATGGTCTGAAATGAGTTTTCTCTAATATGCTTTCTCCAGTTTTTCTTACTTCAGTCCAAGAAGGTTTTGAGCTGAGAAAGAAAGAGAAGTTAAAAGCCAGATCAGGAAATTAAGAACAGCCTCTTGTGTTTGAACATGGATTTCATTCTCATTTTCCTTACGGAGGAGCAAGCAATATCTATGAATAAATTTTAGGCTGGATGCAGTAATAAATATTTTCATGGATTTTTAAGTACTAAATAGTCTTTGTTCCATGATTACCAATCTGTGTGCAGTCAGTCATACGAGTTCAAGAATTGTTATTGAACAAAACTGTTACTGTCAGTAATTGTAGCCTGAGTTAAGGGCAACTTAAATGTTTAAGAGGACACATATTTGTTATATAAATCCTTAGTGGAAAAGGGTATTTCTTAGCAGCTATTCATGAGGTATTTTTGAAAGACTGTGTAAATTCACCTGCTGTGGACATGCCTTTGCGACCAAACCAAATGCAAAAACAGAATGAAGAAGCCGCTATTTGGTACGCTCTCGAGGCCTCACCCTGTGCAGGTGGATGCTTGGAGCTGCCAGGGAGTGCCTGGTGCCAGAAGCTTGCACAAGGACAGGCAGGAGCAAGGAGGGAGAGTTGGCCAATGCAGTCCCACTGACTTCAGGATGGACTCCAGAAGGGAGGAAGGAATGGTTATCTGGGAATTACGGTGTAAGACCAGACACAGCACTGGGAGCAAAGGTGTTGGCACAGAGAACTTAGGAACCAGCAAGATGATTATTTGTGTCCTTTCTAAGCTTTGCATTAAAAAAAACCAGTATGCTGCAAGCAAAGGGATATTTGTACAAACAGTCTAGAAACCTTTCAAAGCAGTCTGCCTTTTTTGTTTGTTTTTCACTCTTTTTCTTGTCAAATTCAGGAAAAAACAGAAAAGGTATGAAAATATCCCCTTCCCTGGCTGTATTTCTCATGTGATGTTTTTGCAAAAGTACCAGTTGCATCAGCACTGTCAAGTAGTTCCTAGACTCTTGAAAAACTTTTAAATAATTGTTAAATAATGAAAGAATTTAAAAAATTCTTTTTTTCCTGCTGTCAAACAACCTGTCACAACAAAATTTCTGACTTATGCTAATATCTGCAGACCTATAGCTTTGCACAGGCCTAATTTTTTGCTTCTTTGCTCATAGCCACACAAGTAGAGCAGAAAATTTAGAAATCTTTGCAGCTCTGTGGGCGACAATGACAAGGTAGACAGACTTGGGCTTCCTACTTTGGCATGTTTCTACACAATAAATGTATCTTGACATGCTAATGTCAAGTCTTTAAAAAGGGGGGAAAAAAAAAAAGAGAAAGAAGAAAGAATATTAAAAAAAGAAAAATAAAAGAAAAATGTAATGGGATCATTTTCATAAAATACTAATGTGTTTTTTACATACTTGACAGTGCCACTTTTAATAACAGCTTTCACCTTTAGTTCTACCCGCACAATAATTTTGTGGTGGTATATCTGGATTTTGTGATTCTGCAGTAACTCCTTTGGAATATTTTTCTTTGATGATATGGCTTTATGGATTTTTTCAGTATTTTTCTCAATGGTATGGCTGTTAACATTGTTAAGTTTACTGGTTTGCTGCAAAGCAGTGGAGCTCTGTAGTAAAGCCAATGCAACAACAAACATTTTAGCTCTTGTATCTGGTTAGACTTAACTGATACAAATCTTTGCTTGTGGGAGATTTTAGTTAAGTGCTGGATCTTACAGGGAGTCCAATATTTTTTAAGTGCATGTTGCGTGAATAGATGTCTGAGCAGTTAAAAATTCCTTAAACAACAGATTGTGCCTGCCCAACGTGTAGGTGTGCCTGTAGTGGAGGCAGGTTGGTTGTGAAGCCTCGTGGTGCTGGTATGCAGCTGATCCTAACTTTGAGCTGCCTGCTGCTTACAGCATGAAGATAAAAGGAGAATACTGAATTATGCTTTGTTTCTGTGAATGCATCTCATTTTGCAACCTAACAAATGTTGATTTCTTCCAATGTTTAGTTATATTTGCATGATTGCATAAATTTGACTGATAAATGTTTTCCTCAAAAATGGGTTCTTTATCTTAAGGGGTAGAGCATTTGTAGCACTGCTGTGCTGCTCTGTGCCTTTTAGATGGGTTTATTTTTCAGTGAAATATAAAATACGGAATTAAGATTTCTGAGTGGGCAAGGATTTGTAGAGGGCTCAACAGAAAAACATGCATTTGAATAAAGTTCTTTCAGTAATTTATTTTTTCTTTCTTTTCCTAATGAATCATTGATAACCATTTCACAGGAGCAATTAGTCATTCCAAAGGTTCAAGTATGAAAGGTAATTGCCTATCTGCAATAACAGAAGCATTTGCCAAAATAGGGGAAAAATCAAACCACACATGTGACTCAGTAACACCTGTGTTGTGTGATGCTATTGTTTATGACTGCTGAGGTCTATTTGTGTCCCTTTTGTCTCTTTTACTAATGTATGCAATTGAATCTTTGATTGAATTTTAGCATTCTTTTAAATAGCAAACGAGTCGTATTAGTTCCTTAGAAACCAGCTTTAACTGTCTCCAAGAAAGCTTTGTATGGTACAGAGGAAAGTGAGGAGAAAACTGCCTTGGAAATGCTTGTAGGGAACAGTTTCTTTAATGGCATGCTTTAATTATTCAGCTGAAGACACACTTTTCAGATAACTGCAGTTTTTGGCTCTCTGAACTGGCACTCTCCCAGCTCTGGCGTGGCAAAAAATACCAAAGAGTAACCTTGTATACACAGATAGGGAATGAGAAGGCAGAAGAATACTGCACTTTAAGCATGTTTTCTTAACATCACTGTCTTAATGGTGTCTAAAAAAATTTATCTGGACCTTGCTGCGTTTGTACATTTGTCTGCATTTTTCCTGTGTCTGTTTATCTTAAATATGAAGAATGTTAGTGGCTGCCTTCCCGTAAGAATGTGAGGTTTTCATGTAGTCTCATCAGTCCTTCCTAATCTCCAGCTCTGCCAGGAGCTCAGAATTTGGGTCAGAAATATGCAGAGACTATTATAAACCTAACTCTCAGAACCATGGGAGAAAGTCTCACATCTTGCATTCATTGAAGGGAAAGATGAGCAGTGCGATTGCTTCTGTAATCTTAGATGGAACAACCTTAAAAGGTCACTGTAAAATACTTCAGTAGTTAAAATGACAACTCCTCCTCATCAGGCAAGCTCAACAACCTCTAGGTCTGCATTACTTTCAAAGAGCAGTGGAGACATGAGAGAAAAATAATTGTGAAGAGACATTTTCAAAGGACACATTGACAAAGTTTCCTGTGTTCAAGAAGGATGACTTTCCAGAAAAAAATGTTTTTGTGGAAAAATAACAGAAGAATCTTTTCATGAACCTTATTTTTCTTCAGAATCATTGAGCTATAAGGATCTGCTTCAGTCCTCTTAAGGTGAACTGCAATTTCAAAACTTCACTAGATTACTTCTACACTAGTAACTATGATTCTATAACAAGTAGCCTGTATTATTTCAGCTGAAACTAAGAGTCCAGTTGCAGTTACCAGAAGGCAAAGTTCCCCAAACAGACAAAAAAAATATTTTCCATAGTCAATAAAGTCAACCAGACAAGTACCTAAGACTAATGAATATCAGGACTTTGTTCTTTTTTGTCTAATTTAGTCAGTGTCATTTCTTCTAAATTCCTGAATTTAACTGCATTAGTTTCCAGATGAGCCCTCATTTATATTTTGAAATGTGAATTTCATTTTTTCAAATCAGATTTTCATAATACACATGCAGGAACATATATTGAAAAGTCAGCTATACTAACGTACATATATTTGAATCCATCATAGATAAAATAGGTATTTAGAGCTTTTATTTCAGCATGATTAACTTGTAAAATTAACCGTAATATTGTAGTACCTTGTTCACAGTGCAGTGCAGATTGAGGTGACGTTCAAAATGCTTGTGCTGCTAACTAGTTATGCCTCTGTCACATAATTTTTGTGTGGAATCAGTGTTTCCTCTGTACTTTATAGGGTATAACCATCAGCGCATCTGTGACAACCAAAGGCAGAAGTCTCCGGAATTCTACAGCAGAACAGCATCGGAATCCAATGTGTATTTGAACAGTTTCCATTACCCAGACCGCAGTTACAAGGACCATGCCTTTGACACGTTAAGCTTAGATAGCTCTGACAGTATGGAGACAAGCATATCAGCATGCTCACCAGATAACATTTCCAGGTAAATCTTCTTTCCTTCTGATCCTGCAATGGTCACAGGGTCATAACTAAAAGAGAGAATATGTACATGTTGACGCTGTGACAGTGTGAATGCTGCTGCTTGGTTAAGAAAATGTGAGATGACTGGACAGGCATCACATTTGTCTAGCTCCTCATAATCAGGTTTAACGACATCTCACCTGTTCACTGAAAGATGGAAAATAAAAATATGGAAAAGTTAAGTGATAATGCTGAGGTTTGCAGAGCAATCAGTGCTTCCTCACCTGATCACTGCAGGGAAGGAATTTTCTCTGATAGGAAATTTCTCAAGGACATGTGCCATTGATGAAGTACGCTTGTTCTACAAGTCCAGAGTGTTAACCAACTAGAAGCTTAAGCTGAAGCAGCTGCTTAACAGATGCTTAGGGCTACCTCCAAAAGTCTTCTTGCCCTTTCCTCTCCCTTTTCTGGGTCAGTAAAAAGGAAGAGACGACACTGAAAGGCTTGATTTTCTCATCTTCAGCGGCTGTCAGCTCAGACACCATTTCTCATATGAAAGAAATTTCCATGATCTGTGTTAAAAGTCCAGATGAGTCTCAAAATTGTGTGCAAACAATTTTCTCCTGACAGTCTGTCTTTTATTTCTGACATTATGGTAATGCTTTCATCCCTGCTCACAGTCCTGCCCCAGCAGTTTCACAAGAATAAGTAGAGGCTGATAATAAAGTACAACATTGTCACAGCACTGCAAGAATGAACACAAGGACAGCTTTTTTGGCTAGCATGTAGTGTTTTACTTCACATCTGTTTGCTGTGGCAGGGAAGCCCCTGGCTTTCCCCTTTTAGTCATTATTATTGCAGAATTAAGAGTTTCAGAAAATACCAGTGGCAGTCATTCTCCTGGCTGGTTTGCTTGGGCTTTTTTGTATTGGTTGGTACGGTTTTGGATTTTTTAAAGGAAAAAACATTAGGACTTGGGTTTCAAGGATTTCTGTTTTAAATGGATAGTCAGCAAGTTTCTCATAGCTAGAGACAGGCTAGTAACTAACTCTGTGCATTGATCTAATGCGCCAGTGATATGAAACCTTTCTCTCTGACTTCCTGCTCTGACCATTTGGAGGAAGGACGGTCTGAGTTTACCATCTTGTAAGTCCAGTCTCCAGCCCGGGACTGGGAAGCCCCAACAGCTGTTGAATTTCACTGGTACTCTTTGCTCTTCTGCTTCCCTCTGACTCTTGCATGCCAGAAGGAAAACAAAAGAAAGAAACACAAAGAAACAAATAGCCCAAATCAATACAAAACCCAGAAAACCTTTACAACAGATCTTTCTGTTTCTCACAAGGCAAACTTTGGTGAAAGAAGAAGAGTGTGACCTAATTTTGTTGATTAAATCTCTAAGATAGGCAGTAAATTTTCCTTGACAAAATTTCCCTTAAGTAAAATTAATGGTGTTTGAGAATATTTTCTAACCATATCAGACTTCAAAGGAAAACAATTAATGTGCTTTCTTCTGACCAATTTAAAATATATAAGTTATATTTTACTATGTTTAAGGCGAGAGAAATACTTTTTTGTAGAAATGCATAAAATTTTTGGGTGCTCAGAGTACAGAAGAAGCAGCACTGCTGTAGTCATTCATCAGCTCACCAAATATACCTCTTTTTTTGTTAGTGGCTGTTGCACTGAATTGGATCAGAACACTGTCAACTCCATTCTTAAATTATGTTGGACTGCAAAATATTTCTTTAAATACCAACTATTATTTTAAATAATAAATAATGGGCTTTTTTGCAGTGCTAGCACTTCAAATGTTGCAAGAATAGAGGAGATGGAGAGACTTCTCAAACAGGCACATGCTGAAAAAACTCGGCTGCTTGAGACTAGGGTAAGTGTAATTTTGAGTAACTAAGAGTAGGCATGTAAGTTTGGATAATATTCTCCTAATGCAGCTTAGAAACCTACCCTGTTACACCTAACAGACACTTAAAAAATACCTCTTCCCCCTTGGCTGCACCTGACACTACAACCTTGAGCCCATATGCAATATCTGCTATCTCAAAGGACAAGTTGATGGCAAAAATCCCCAGAAACTTGGTCAGCGTTGGTTTCACACCTGCTGGGGGAGTTGCTTAAGAAGAACCTTCATTTCTATTCACAATTCTTACTCCAAATTTCAGTCCAGTGTGCTGGATAGATATTTCTGCCTACTTAAGGGACAAAAAGGTATTTAGCCCTAGCTTAGTAGTGACATTGGCAACTATAGTTTTGCATATAATTGAAGTTCTATGTATGCTGTGGTATTTAGGAACGGGAGATGGAAGCTAAGAAACGAGCTCTGGAAGAAGAAAAACGCCGCAGAGAGCAACTGGAGAAAAGACTGGAGGAAGAAACGAGCCAGAGACAAAAATTAATTGAAAAAGAAGTCAAAATACGTGAGAAACAAAGAGCACAGGTCAGATATGGGGACCTGAAATGGCTTTGAAATGTAAGACTTCCCCTTCATATACAGAAAAGGACTAAGTGTATTTCTGCCAATGGTAAACAGAACTGCTTTCAGCAGAACAGATGGATTTGGTATTTCTGAGGTGCAATAGCTTTGCTAAAAGTACATTTGGGCTCTTGGAGCCAAATATTCATTTAAAGTTAGGTAACAGCATAGGTATCTAGTTAGCATTTTATGTTTAAAGTATCAATATTAATCTTATAAAGTTTGTTGCTGAATATAGGCAGAGCAGATTTTTTTGGCGAGAACAACAGAAATTAGTGAGTGTGTTAATTTTATAAACCATTGGTATGGAGTTAGTGGTTTTTTGTTTTGTTTTGCTTTTTCTTTTAATACATAAAATACCTTGAAATGTGAATTATTACTTCCAAACATTTGACTGAAAAGAAGAAGACAAATAAGGAAGTTTTTTTCAGCTCCACATCTACAGTAGAGAGTAAATATTATTTTTCCTAAAGTTAACGGCACTGCACAACATGAGAAAGATTACTTAATTTAAAAAGTGTTACCTCCCACATATTTTTGCTTCTACTTTGGGCTTAGAGGTACCTTGAGTTCTCTTTAGGCTTAGGGTTTTGTCTATTTGTTTATTCCTCCAAAACCAATAATATCTATAAGGTACAGCAAATAGACTAGGCAGTCATTGCTAGTATACCCCAGAGCAAGACAATGTCCCCATCTTAACAGATGTATTTGAGTGCAGAAGATTGCATATCATATTGGGATATCTTTTTGGTTTTATCTGTGCTACCTTTGCTGATGTTTAACTAGCTGTTTCCAGTTAAATATATTCATTCATTTGTTTTTATATAAAATATAATCAGGAATGCTAAGTTTTACTTGCTAGACTGCTTTTTTTCTAAGAAATTTTGTTGACAACTCAAGTATGGCCTAAACAATGCAGCGCTGTTATCTTTATCCCAAATTAGAGCATGCATGTGTTGTAGTAGAATGTCCTGTCAGTTACTGCTAATTGTCAGACTTGGCAGAGAGAAGAAGTCTGAATTGGCAGAAAGACAAAAACGTATCTGTCAAAAATGACTGATTTTTTTTTTCTTTTTTGCTTTCCTTTGTACAGTGAGACCAATTTTTTTTCCCCAGCACATTTTGACACTCAGAAATGTAAACAAGAGAAAGAAACTCCACCTTTGCACTTGCCAGAGCTGGTGCCAGCTCATATCATACAGGACTGTATAATTTTAGAAGGGTGCTAAGAGTTCTTGTGAGCAACACAGCTCCTATTGCACCAAGAGGCTCTTAAGAATGCCATGAGGGAAAGTCCCTTTGATTTGAGACTCACAGTGGGATTTAACAGGATAACTTGAGGAATGGAGCAGGGGCAGATTAGTTTCTCCAGGTCACTGACTTCTCTGGAGTCCATGAGGAGAGAGACAGGGAGATGCTCCCTTCACAGATCCTTGAAAGTATCTAAAATCAGCTTCTGTTCCAAAGTAACCTCTCTCTGCCTCAGCTGCAGCGGGAGCCTCCTCTGGGAGACTTGTCTTCTCTGTTTAAAATGAGGGGGAGGTGATTGTGCATAGACCCTCCAGGCACAAAAAGCAGGAATATTCCCTCAGCTGGCAGAGGCTCCAAATCACCATCTCCTCCTGCTTGTTCTCCCAGCTGACACTATCCAAGCTTGGTGCAGAGTCTTGAACTACAATCAAGAATGAGGCACTGTCTCCTGCACTGCTTTGCTGTCTCTTGCAGAGGAATGCACTTCAGCTCTCTGTACCATACTGTGAACTAGTAATCACAGTTAATTTGTTCTGCAGAAAATAATTCTGTTTTGTTCACCACAATCCCTAACTAACCGGGGATTACAGTTCATTCCCATTATTAATGTTTCCTGCAATAGCATGTTCTTATAATTTATATATTATACTCTGCATGAAAATACCTGTAGCAGCAGAATTAAAATTAAAGAGTGACATGTGCAGTGAGTACTTGATCCAGAGAAATAAAGGGTTTGCGTAACACCCTACATATGAAGTTCTTTGACTTCTAAGGCAGCAACACACCCTTACATTTAATTGATGTCTTAATTCTAAGACAGCCTTTCTGTGCTGTGGCCTCTGTTTTACCAGTTTATCAGCTGTTGATTTCAGAAAACTTCTATGCTCTACCTACCTTTTTACAGAGTTATTCAACACTGTAAAGTTAGAAGTTTAAAGAATTTTTCTTTTCCAGAAAATTAGAGCTGCAGTAAAAGCTCTTTGTTTTTTTTACATTTATTCTTAGACTCTATGAGCAGTTTTCAGTTATATCCTCACAGCAGAAAGGGTAGGAGATGATAAAGCTTCTCTCAAAAATAATTTGATTTTCTTTTCTCTCCTCTAGGCCCGTCCCTTGACTCGCTATTTGCCCGTTAGAAAGGAAGACTTTGACCTACGAAGTCACATTGAAACAGCTGGGCACAACATAGAGACCTGTTACCACATTTCCCTCACTGAGAAGACCTGCCGAGGCTTTCTGATTAAAATGGGAGGAAAAATTAAAACGTGGAAGAAACGGTGGTTTGTTTTTGACAGAAACAAGAGAACTTTTACTTATTATGCAGGTATGTTGCAGGATTGCTACGAGGGTACATCTGGTCTTCTGTTTTCTTATCAAACTCATCTGAGTTATGAATAAGTAAGCAGTCCAGATAAAACCAAGGTTTCCATTTCATTCATTCACTTAGAGGTTATGTGAAGCCTTTCCTATAGCATTCAATCCTCATGCCAGGTAAGGCAGAATTGAGCATAGAAAACAAAGCAAAGGAGGAGATAAAGATGGGCAAGAAGAAAAAATGGAAGAAGATCAGGTTACAAGTACACAGAATAATGGTTCCACATACTTTATTTTAAAACATTGTATACTTCCCCCAGTGACTGAATGATTTTTTTACCTTTCAAATAAGAATATAATTCATTATACTTACCATGAAAACTGAAGTGAATGCTTCCACAGTCCTATGCTTAATGTGAAGAAAAGGTTTTCAGGAAGTTAATCATACAGGGGTAGACTTTTTTGAGTTTGCCATATTTTGAAAGTGTAAGGAATTTCAGAAGAAGAATAGGCAATACTCTAAAGGTCTTTCTATACACAAAGTTGTGTTACACAGTATATGGAGCCATTATAAGCATTACGTTACTTTGTTTTCTTAGAGTAAACCCAGAAATGGGGAATTTAAGAACATACTTATCTCTCCAAATGCTGTGCAAATATACATGCAGTTTGAAGTTTCAGTTCTGAGGAAGTCACGAAAGTAACAAAGTGCTCTGAATATTTATTGTTCAGAGAGGCCAGAAAGAGGCATATATAGGATGGTCATTGCTAAGATGCAGAAGAAAACACCGAGTACAAAAACTACCCAAAGAGTTTCACTTTATTGACATAACTGCTTTCCAACAACTCATAAGTAACTTAAAATTGAACTCATTACATTTGTTTATTACATACCCGCTGAACAGTTTGCAATAATACAATGAAGAATGTGACAAATATTTTTGTTATGTTCTTAACATCTGGTTTATTGGTTAGGAAGGCCTGTAACACAGGCAGTAAGACAGTAAGTGTTCCCATGGGGTACTGATCTTCTTTTGACTTTTTTTAGTAGTTATGCTAACATTTAATGGTTTCGCTTTTGAGTGCAGTACAGTTGCCATAATGTAATCTCAATTACCAAGGAAAACTTTTGCTAATGTCTCAAAGACTTCAGCAAACAAGCAGAGTTTTATGAGAAGTCTGTACCAGCTGCACTAAAATGCTGCTGCTTGTATGAGTAAGGATTCATCTAGATCTTTAAATACGTAGTAGATTTCCAAAATAAATCTTGGTGCTGTTAATGCAGAGTAATTGATCTCTTAAGTGAATGTACTGAGATAATGCTTTAGTTCTGCCACTGAACCAGGAACTTACCCTGAAGTCTGACAGCTTCATGTGGTGACTGCAGCATCTGCACTTTGTGATCTGGGAATTCAGGGAACTCTACCAAGACTCTCTCAGTGGGAGCTTGTGGGTACCTGAAATAGTCTGGTACCCAAGGCCCCAGATGGGCCTTGAAAAGAGAGTGGATCCCTTGCTTACTTACAGTGCACAGACAGCTTTGTATAGTGCTGTGTTTATCTCAGTGTAACTACAGTGTGCTGTAACCTCATAAACCTGCACCTCAGTGTTTCAGTACTGCTTCTCTGGGGACTGGCAGACAAATTCCCAAAGCTGCATCCTTTTGCCATATTATGAAGCTTTCAGAATTGCCTGCAGCTACACATAGGATGTAAACTGAGTTCCCCGAGTGTTTAAATGACAGCAGAATCCCTCATGGGACTGATAAAGATGTTCTGCATCATTGTTCAGTGTTGAGATGATACTATGACTTGGGGGCAGAAAGTGTTATATTCCCCTAATACAGAAGTTCTGGGAATGAAAGGAAGTTTGCTTTTCAGTGTCCACATGCAGCTGGGGACCTTCTTCACTGCAGGAAAGTGGAGGGTGTATGCTGCCCTGCCCTGCTCCTTTTTCTTGTGAAAAATTATAGTGGTGACTCTTAAGTTCACATGTGAAGAAGCCTTTATTTTTGAAAAAGTACATGCACAAACTATGTTCTAATGTAAAGATTTTGCTGTCAGATTGTACTGAAAATTTGATTATAGTTACAGTTTCCCTTGAAGGCAAACTGAAGGTCTTAGCCTGCAAACTGTGTCAAGTCAGGCTGATTTTCATGGAATTGGAGGAGTGGATATATCTGAGAGACATCTGTCCTTCTGTGGGCTAATACCCTCCATAACATTTAGACACTTCAGTGAAGGGAATGATTTGCAAATAGATGAGGAAATTACAAAAGCTTTTAACCTTGGAAGCTAGGTGAAAAAGAAGACATATTAAAGTCAAAAATGCATCTCTCAACAAATCCAACAAACTAGTAAGAAAGATTGAAGGTTTCCATGGGATTTCAGAAGCAGAACTGTTAAGTCAGTTGCTTATCAGCTGAACATATATGGAAATGCAAATTAAGCTGTTGCTTTTTACTATTCATTTCAATTCTGAAGTCATTCTCTCTTTTCCATTTTAGACAAACATGAAACTAAATTAAAAGGTGTAATATATTTTCAAGCTATTGAAGAAGTCTATTATGATCATCTAAAGAATGCATATAAGGTAAACTTCGTTACTGCTGTTTTAACCATATATCACATAGAGTACTCAAAGCTGAGTAGCCGCTGTAAAATGAAAGGGAGAGCTAACGTTATTGGGGGAAAAAAAAAGAAATACTAAAAAAAAAACCTGGAGTGGAGGAAAAGGAAGAGGAGGCTAATCAGTGATTAGCATCTGTTTTGGTTTTTTTTATACTGATGGAAACAGAGATAAGTGTGTATCTGCAACGTGGGATTTGCTACCAGGATTTCTTTAGTCCAGGGGCAAGACCATTGAAATCAGTGGCTTGGACAAGTCAAGGGTTGGCTGCATGCCTCTGTCCTGGGGGGGAGTTAACTGTGCCAGCAGCTCATGGAACCCCCTGTCTCTCATCTGTAATTCAGGTGAGCTGTGAACAAATTGTGCAAGCCACTGGACGGAGTAGGGGAGTTAGTTATTTGGGCATGAAACAACAGCTTGGAGTCCTGTAGTGCTGTATAATAGTCTACTGGGAAAATGTAGCTGTAATGTAAAAGGTGTTTATGGTAGCTACAAACACTTTAAATGCATCTCTGCTGCAATATAAGATGCAGTGGTACAGCATTTTATGTTTCTTCTTAACCCTATTCATAAAACTTCCTGTAAGCAATTCCACTTCTGGTACCAGCTTTGATTTCACTCTTTTGATACCTTCTTTGTGTTTTATTCTAGAGTCCCAACCCGTTGCTGACCTTCAGTGTTAAGACCCATGACCGCATCTACTACATGGTTGCTCCTTCTCCAGAAGCCATGAGGATATGGATGGATGTCATTGTTACAGGCGCAGAAGGCTACACCCACTTCATGTTATAATAAACGGGGAGCAATAGGGCATCCTGCAATAACGTACCTAATGAAGTTAGCCATAGCTAGTGACAGCTGAAAAGCCAGTCAATGTCCCAGAAATGTCCTCCTTATGATGTGCACCCAAAACCTCAGGTTGAGAGGGGGTTACAAATGCATTGAAAAGGGGGGGTTGTTAACTGTTGTAGTTGATCTTTATAGGAATGAACGAGCTAAAGCTGTTGAGAGAATCATAGTGCTCCAAAATGGATAATCAGGCAATTTTAATTACAGCATCTTGATTGAATTATAAGTTTCTACAAATTTTCTTATACAAATTCTCTTTATGAGAATGTCTTCATAAATTTTTACTGAACAGTTTACAAATATGTGTGTTCTCATTGGTATGCAAAAATGAAACAAAAAGGTGTAATAAGCATATATTTTAATATGCAACATTTGACATTTATAGATGATTAGGTGACTTTTTAAAACTTTTAGTCAAATATTTTATAAAAATACAAACAAAGAAGCAGCCCTAAGGTACACACAGTTCTAGCCTTAGTAGGTAAGTGTTACAACAGAGCCAAAGAGTTACATGATTCCCTTACTTTTTCATATTGTTACTTGTACCTAACTTTCTGTAAGGGGACAGTGCCAAAACTCTTAATAACTTTTAATGTAATTAAATTGTTATATTCTGTATGTTCAAACACTTCTTGGCAACAACTGTACGTTTGAAGTTTGCATCTATGGAGCTCAACAACAACAACAAAAAAGGATAGCTTTATAAAGATGCATTTTTGTCCACAAGGATGAGAAACAGGTGGAACACAAGATGGAAACACATGTATTAACTTCCTCATAAAGAGTTGTTTTTTTTTTTTAATTTTCTCTGTTAAACAGAATAAGCTGATTCTGGACCCTACAGCAATTTTCTTTTATGTAGTAAGGTCCCAGTGTGGTTCTAACCTTACTCTGCCAAGTGAATGCTCTGTTGAAATCTCTTAAACATTGCCTGCCTTGAAGCCAGCACCAAAATCTCTATCTATCCGAATTCTGTGGAGCCAAGCTTTCAGTCCCAGAGACTTGTTTTGTTGTTTAATGTATATCTGCACAGAATAATGCTGTTAAATAAAATAAAATGAGAGAGGTGAGTTCTAAGAGTTTATATTAAGCAGTGTATTAATAAAAAACCCTGAAAGTTTGAAGTAGTAGGGATTGAGATTCCTAAAACAGTAAAAATACTGAGGGTGCAGCGGTCTCCCATTTTAAAATCACCTCCAAGTCCTTGAGTAATATTGCAAAACTATAAATTAATTAATTGAAATGAACTTCAAGAAAGTGTCATGACTTTGAAGAGGTTCTATTTCAGTAATTGAAACTTACATGCTCTGTGGTTTGTGTACTAGAAGAAAGCACATTAGCCTTTTTTCTTTCCTTGATGAAAAGTTAATGGCTTTTGGCTGGACAAATAAACTGAAAACAGAATAGAAGTATGCTGGCAGAATACTTTTGTTACACTTTTTAAACCCTGTAACTGTAATGAACAGGTTTGTGGTATACACAGGTGATGTGGTTGTTCGAGCGTGACAAACATCAGTTTCGACTTGAATTATAAAAGAAGAGACTGTTGTTGCAAGGTAACTGTTATCATCTGTGCAGATCACAGCCTGTAATCTATAATTTAAAACACTATCAGATAAATTGCTTTTGTTTATACAGTTATTATTTTTTCCCGATGTATCTTGATTTTATTCCTATGTATACTTATAAAGGTTTTCTAATAATGATTTTTGTATCCTGCATGCTGCAATGAAGGCATTTCAATAAACATTTTCAAAAATACACTTGTTTCAAATATTTTCTTGCTGCATTATCCTGAGACATTTCTGCTTTTATTTTAAATAGTTGTATACAGTCGTGCAAACAATACTGTATTTCTCAGTAACATTTAATTGAACTATTCCATATATTTTCCCATAAAAGAACTATGGAAAATAATCTTTCAGAGGGCAGTGAAATTAGGAATGTAGTCTGTTTTCTGTGTGTACATAATACCTTTTCCATTTTTTATGAATCTGTTTGAAAAATTTATCACCAGCTTTGCATATTGACAATTTTTTTGGTTTAACTGCAAATCAGAAATTGCTTGAGTTTAAGGATTTTGAAGTTTTCCCAATATTTGACTTAGACATGACCTGAATCAGAGTATTAACTCACTGTGGAAATGAAAACCAGTGTGGTTTTCTGACTGATTTGTTTTCTCTAAGTTTGCCATCATCATGATGAAGTGGGGTGGGTTCTGTAGTGGTGTACATCAAGACAACGTAAGTAGACACGGTGGTAGGCACCCCTTTTATGATCAGTCTGCACTGATCATACAAAGCCCTTCAAGCTTGCCCTGAAGGCTCTCAGGCAATTGCAGACCACAGAGTCTGAGTCTTAAAAACCACCTCTGCTGTGTCCCATGACCTACAGGTGCTGGCCTGGTGCTTGGATGGGAAAACACCCTTACCTTGGCAGGCACTGACCTCTCCTAGCGTTCGTTTTCATGTGCCAGGGGAGGCTGGATATCAGGAAGAATTTCTTCACAGAAGGGGTTGTCAAGCATTGGAATGGGCTGCCCAGGGAGGTGGTGGGGGACATCCTTGGGGGTATTCAAGAAATGATGGGGCGTGACGCATAGCGCTATGGTCTAGTTGAAGTCGTGGTATTTGGTCAAAGGTTGGACTCGACATTCGAGATCTTTTCCAATCTAAATGATTTGTAGTTTCTATGATTATTTTCTTTTCTTTGTGTTTGCCATGGCCTGTATATAAGAGGGTACAGTGCATAAAGATGCAGTTTTGGCTCCTGTGCTCATCTATACTGAGAGAAGGTGCAGAGGCCATGAATGAGGTCCCTTCTCAGCCATCTCTTCTTGAGGCTGAGCAGGCCCAGGCCTTTCCCTCGGCCTCTCCTCCTAAGAGAGGTTCTCCAGTCACCCTCCTTGCCTGCGGCTGGACCCTCTGCAGGAGCTCTGTGTCCCCCCGTGCTGAGGAGCCGGACACAGCACCCCAGAGGTGCCTGACCAGGGCTGAGCACAGGGCCTGGATCACCTCCCTCGACCTGCTGGCAACGTTCCAACGCACACCCTTGGCCTTCTTGGCTGCAAGACACAGCTGGCTGGGGGGAAACACGCACGCTGGGACATGATCGCTCAATTCTTTGGTTTTTTTAATTGGCGCAACTTTGCAGTTTCCCAGGGAGGCTCGGCCCGCCCGTCGCTTCAGGCGGGGGAGGCGGGCGGCGCGTGCGCGGGCGGCGGCCATGGCGGCCATGGCGGGAGCGCTGGTGCGGGCCGGCCGCGCCGCGGCCCTGCGGGGATCGCTGTCACCGCTGAGGGCGGCCCGGGCGCTCCTGGGTAAGGGAAGGGCCGCGGGGAGCTCGGAGCAGAAGGGGTGCCTGTCGGAGGGGAGAGGATGTGTGTCGGTGCCGGCTGTGACGGCCGCCGGGCGGCTCTCGGGCAGCTGTGGGTGGCACCCTTTCCTCCCCTTCAATGCCGTCTCCATCGGGACGGGCCGGGGTGCGGCCCTCTGGTGGGGATGGGCATCTTAAACTCGGTTCCCTTCCGACGGGGTTCCTGACAGGCTTCTCCTCCCCGCCAGGCTCTCGGGGGGAGCTCGGTGTCTGTGCACGGGGCAGGACAGCTGCTTTCCCACGTGTGTTGTGTTGGCTCTAAGCTCTTGTCCCCGGTGGATTTTGAGGAGCCAGTTCGCTTGATCGGGTGTGAAACGTGCCTGCCTGTAAAGCTCCGCCAGGCGCCTGAAAAACTTTGCTGGCAGCGACTTCTGGGTGAGATCGGTCTCTGCCCAAACACGCAGTGTCCCTTCCTGATGTGTCAGACCTCGTGCTTGTCTGACCTGTTGAGTTTTATTCATTGCCTTTAATCGGACATGAATGTCATCTGAGGTTGCTCAATAAGTAAAACTTATTTGCTCCTAGGGGTGCACATTTTGTAGCTGCATAAAAGCTTGAATGCAGTGGGATTTTGTTACTGTGTTTTTCTTCCTTTCTGTGTGTTTGTAACAGTACCGTTATTGGAGTATCTGTTCATTTGAGTGTGTCTTTAGGTGCTTTGGGACCAGCAGCAGCAGTTCCTGCTGGAATGAGGGTGGTTCGTGAACCCAGGTGTGGACAGAGCTGAGTCCATTACCTCTCACATCAGCCTTAATCTGCTTCTGCTGGCAGCGGGGAGATCTCAGTGCAGGAACCTTCCCAGAGTTGTTCAGGGAACTTCTTTGGCTTTAACACTGGTCTCAATCACAGTTTCTGGTGTTCATAAAAGTGCACAGTGACTCCAGTATGAAGAGAGTTCCATAGATACCGTCAGGCAAGGGTCATGTGGTCTTCCTGTAGCTATCACCTTCTGTCTGTAAGTTGCTTTTATAAACACTAATACCTGCCTTGCACCCTTCAGAAATGCTTCTCTGCTCTTACCAAGGTCTTTCCTAAAATAAGGAAAAGAAACTGCTGGGTAGCTGCTGATAGTTTTGTCTGTCTAAACAGAAGTCTGAGAGGGTGATGCATTGAGCTTTGCTTTTGGGTTGGCTGCAGTGGCTGTTTTAGGGGTTTGCATTATTCAGGTTGAGATTGCTGCTGGTGCTTCCATTAATTTGTAAAATGGAAGAACAGTTTGTTAAATAGCTTAGTGGTTCTGTCTTGTAGCTGCAGTTAGAACCCAGGTACCCCACTGGGCAGGCTCAGTGTCAGAGTAATTTGAGGACACCTCCAGAGCGCTGCAGCACGGAAGACAAGTGGCTTCAAAGATGGCTATCAGGGCTTAAGGGGGAGAAAAATACTCCAATTATTTTTCTATTAAATTTAGTACTTCTTGGTGTGTCTGCTCTTACTGGGACTTGAAGAATTGTCTGGCCTAGTGAGAGACACAAACAAAATCATAAAAAATGGATGCATCTGAATACCTTTACTGTGGAAGTCATTCACATTTATAAACAACTCATGCCTCAGTAGGATAAAGAACTACCTCATTGTTTGAGGAGCTATTTAATGGTTTTAATCCATAGTTCAAATGATAACATTTTCATTAGACTGTAGGAAAGTGCTGAATGCTAGCTGCACCCTGTATCTGTTACATATCCACACTTACCCATGCACATCCAAGTTTAACAACAAACCAGTCCCCCAAAACCCCTTGAATGTAATCTCTCTGATAGTGACAAAACAGAACTCAAGGCTGCAGGACAGTTAAGTTGTGTGATTCTGTCAGGGCTTGGGTTTTGCACTATTTATCCACCCCTAGGAAGCCCTGACGCTTTATTTCAGGTTGCATAGTTTCTGTGCCCCACTGCTGAAGAGCCAGTCATCTACTCTAAGAATTAGGAGTGTCAAAGTCTTAGAAGACTTGACCAGGCTTTCAGTTTAGCAAATTACCATGCTGAATTGGATAATAGAGTGGATTAAGTTTCCTAAACAGCTCTCTACAAATTACTTGTCCTTACCTGCAGTAGAGGTACAACTGACTGCTATAGTTAGAGTAAATCCTGTAGCAGCTGTTGAGATTCAGCAGAATTATTAATTAGTTAGCATTTCCTCTGTAAATCTTATTTCCTTGTTTGATGTTATTTATTTCATTTGGTTTAAACAATGCTAATATTGTTTTATGCTCATTGTGATGAAAAAGTTAGTCAAAGATTCTTCCCCAATTCTTGATTATGAACTTGCCCCTTTATCTCCATATATTGTGTGGATCCAGGGTTTTGATAAGGGTTCAGTATTATCCTTCAGTTTTAATTTGCATGAAAAATTTGTCACTTCATGTACTTGTAAAATTCCATTGCACAGAGTACACTAGTCTCAAAATTATGCTTTTTGAAAATAAAAGGTTAAACTAAGCAGATACTAAATGGGAAGGTTTTTTTTTTGTGAAATGAGTAAATGTATTCAAGATGTGGTATGAAGCATGAGGACTGATGAAGTCTAGGAAGCCTTAGTGTTCCTTTTCAGTCAACCACTTTGTTAATTGCTGAGTGAATTCTCTGTGGTTGGCGTTTAATGATTTGAGAATGAATCACAATAAACTTTCTCTTTCAGGTTCATCAGTGCTTGTCAGTCATTAAAGAATGTAGAAGATGCTTTTTTGTTCTCTCTTGAGCCAAAATGCCTTATTTTCACATAATATATCCATATCTGCCAAACCCTGGGTTTATAGAAACTTGTGTTTCTGCCAAGGTTATCATGATTGTACTAAACAGTTCCTCTTATTAGTTTGCAGGCTGAAGTCATCAGTCAGCTTTCTTACTCGACCAGATCGACCAAATATTGCTTATCAGAAACTAAAAGGGAGGAATCCAGGGGTTATTTTCCTACCAGGCTTCAATTCAAATATGAATGGTCAGAAAGCAACTGCCCTTGAAGATTTCTGCAAATCATTAGGTCATGCCTTCATCAGGTACATAGAGGAGTATTGTTCTTGAGAAAATGAAACTAATCTCATGGGTTGTGGGAAGGTTTTAACACAAATACATAAACTTTGGCATTTGGATTGGGATGCTCCCTGTGCTAAGGGAGCTTGTATACCAGATAAGAAGTCTTTCTTCCATTTCCAAATGTAGGATTTCTGTCAGTAGAGACACTGAGGTAAATCAGGAGAATGTATTCTGAAGGTAATTCAGAAAATGCTCTAATTTTCTGTAGTCTAGCTGTTGCTACATTTTACAGTCAGGCTGTAGGCATAAAAATTAAGGACCTGGAGTTCTGTTTTGTAAGTTACTATGATAAGCACTGTCCTTACCTGCCACGTCTGATTAAGTTACCCTGTGTCTTCTGTGGGTTTAAAAGAATATGACAATTAAATATAGAATATTAAATATAGAATATATTAAATAAGAATATAGACAGCTTGGTGATGCTGTCCTTTGATAGAGATGAGGTGGAATGCTGTGTGTCATAAATCTTTGTATTTGGGTTCAGTGTTTGAAAGAGTTTGTACATTTTAAAAATACCTTTAAAATTGAAGTGTCTGAGGGATTTTTTTTTTTGTCTGTAAGGGAAATTTTTTGTCTCTTCTTTTAAATTATGATATTATATAAAATGATAGAGAATGCTGCACAACTTAGTTGTGTATGTTACACTTAAACCATTTCTGTGTGATTTCTGGTCCCAGTGATAGATAGGACCAAGTAAGAAAATACTCAGTGTGATATCTTGTCCCCTGCTGGTTTGATTATACAGTAGTATTTAATTAGTGTCTGTGTTGCTGTAGACAGTACTGTGACTTACATGTTGATGGTTGTTTTTTCAGATTTGACTATACAGGATGTGGAAGTTCAGATGGTAAATTTGAAGAGTGTACAGTTGGGAAGTGGAGGAAAGATGTTCTGTCTATACTGGATGAACTTACAGATGGACCACAGGTTATATTTTATTTTTAAATATAGAATGCTGTTTTTCCCTCAGGGTAGAACCTTGATCAAAAATATGCCATAATACCTCTGGTCAACAGTAGCTTTTGCTGAACAGCTGACAGCTGCTCACTTCCAAGCTGAATCATTTGAGAGGCTGTATTCATAGGAGCTCTTTCGCAAGCAGGTAGGTCACAAAAATCACAAAATCATGAATGCATGGATTGGCAGGACCTCCTGGAGGTTGTTTATTAGAATTTCCTGCTCAGAGCAGGGCTGTTGTCCCAGAGAGTCTAAGAGGTGCCACCTGACAGGGGACAGGGAATTGTTCCAGTGCACTGCAGCCTTGTTAAAGAAAAAGTGTGTCACTGACCCATGCTGATGCATTAATTAATGGATTTGCAGGAAGATTGCAAGATATTCCATGTGATAAAACAGCTTTAAAAAACAGGCAGGAGAAGTAGCATTTGATATTCTTCAGTTACTTTAGAAATTACTGTGATAAATTTAGAATCTCCTTCAACCTAGAAACACCTAGTATTGTGTTTAAAACAATTCTGTATTATGAATCGCTTTTGTTAACTTATTTCACTGCACTGAGCCTTTACCATGTGCATTTATCTTGAGAAGAAAGCGTAAAAGTATGCATATGATACTGAATTGTTTCAACTCTCATTTTGTTTACAGTGGTTCAGTCTCAGACAGCAATAACCAGCCATACCAGACAGAATAATAAATACCAGATCTTGTGGTGCTCAGGCAAAATTTCCACTGGAGGTGACAGCAGTTCTGCCTGGATAAGGACAGCAGGATTATGCCCAAGGTTTAAATAGTTAAACCAAGTAAAAACTGATACTTTGTGCAAGAAGAGAAAACCTAATAGCTATTTCTTGTTAAACACTATCTTTTCTTCTCTTTTTCAAATTTTCTTTTCCAGATTCTGGTGGGCTCCAGCATGGGTGGATGGCTGATGCTTCATGCTGCAATAGCACGCCCAGATAAAGTAGCTGCTCTGGTTGGAGTAGCTGTAGCAGCAGATCACGTTGTAACAAGTTTTAAGAGGCTTCCCATTGAGGTAAATGTTGATGGTTGGCTTTCACGCATTCTAAAAATCTTTCCAAGGATTTAAGAAATAATGTTATTTAAACTCTACTTTTCCTGCACATTTTAGGGTAAGTTTTCTGTGTTTGATTATGTAAGTTTACAGTATGAGAGTGTCCTTATACTACTGTGGTTTAGAGGATGTGAAGTCAGATCCCTGCTGTTTGCAGTCCAGTAGTTTCAGTGTTGAATATCTTGATATTTGCATTGATTAGAATGCTTATCTTTGAAGGATGGAAAAGTAGCCACTAAAGTAGTTGAGGTGGTGGCACTGGATAAGTACAGCACAGGTTGTGTGCATAGAAAGGAAATTCTTCAGGTTAGTGTGTTTGTAAAGAATCTAAGATTTAGGTAGTGGGAACTGCCCTTCTGAGATGCTTCCTTGATGGTAATAATGTCTAGTCTTGAGGAAAGTAAATGAGGTATTACATGGCAGTAAGTAATGTGTGCTTTAGAATAATGATATTTTCCCAATTTGTTCGGGTTTTTTCTAAGGTACTTTGTAGTGTCAGTATCACCATTTAGGACTCAGATTCTGAAAATACTTAAGAATCTGGAAATGCAGTGTTTAGAGACACCTGTTGTGGCAAAGGCTGATCACTGGAAAATGTCTTTTCCCTAGGGTTTCTCCTTGTTTGAGGATCCGTGAACCGATTGAAGCCAAGGAGATTTACTGTTTGTAGTGGCATTACATCTTTTTCTTTTCTGATAGATTTTGGCTAAGAAACTTAATTTCATTGGTGAATTTTAACTAGATTAATTTGGAGAGCAGCTTTTGTGACATGGTAAGAGATTTGTCTTCTCAGATGCTGTGAGGAGAGCAGGAATACACTTCTGCTAATAAAAATGAGCAAGGTGAAATTTTATGCTTGGGGGAGTTTTACTGCTTTTAGAACAGGAATAAGTTGAGGTACTCTTAAGTACTCCTAACATCTCTTTTGTCTATTCTTTGCTCTCTTTTTTTATAGGCACAAAAAGAAATAGAAGAAAAGGGTGAATGGAAGTATCGAACAAAGCATAATGAGGAAGGATATTACTCCTTGACCTATGACTTTATCAGAGAAGCAGAAAATCACTGCGTGCTGAATAGTCCTATTCCTGTGACATGTCCCATACGCCTTATCCACGGCATGAGGGATGGTGATGTCCCTTGGGAGATCTCTATGCAAGTTGCTGACCGTGTTTTGAGCAAGGACGTGGATGTTATCCTCCGCAAAATCGGCCAGCATCGGATGAGTGACAAGGAGGATACAAAGCTCCTTGTGAATACTGTTGATGATCTAATTGACAAGCTGTCAACGGTAGCATAAGCTGAAGAGTAGCATTAGTGCATGAGCTCTACACCTGACTCTTTTCCTTGAGTTACAGAAGCCCTGTTCTTACCCAGATGGTGGCAGGCCTGTGACTGTCACAGTAGGAACTAAGCTTTATCTGCTGTTTCCTTACCTCTGTTTCGTAAATACAGGTATTGTATTATTGCTGCATTTGCACACAGTCCAAAGTGTGAAGGAGTGCTGCTATTGTGTTCAGAACCTCTCCTTCACCACTTTAACCGTTTTTTTCACAAATTTCCTACAATTTTGTACTGACATGTTGATTACTTTTTGTTACTATTGGCCTGTACAGTAAAACTTTATTTTTACATCTTTGACACGTATTGTCCCTCCTCTGTACCATCATTCTATCTTGTGTCTGAAACCATCTGTGCAAGGCAAAATACAGCTTGAGTGTTTACTGAAGTTAGTTATTAGTATAGTGAGTACCGTGAAACACAATAAACAGATTTCAGATAAATGGTTATTTTGTTCTCAAATGCAGTTAAAAAGTGGAAGGCACACCCTGATGGTGTGCTTGGGGTACTGCATAGGGAAGAATTTGACTTCTGAGAATGCAGGGCCTCAAAGCCTTAAGAGCTCTTTATCTGTGTTTATCAGGAGGGTGTGTGTCATCTTCTCCAGGCTGCCTGTCTGTCGTTGTTCATTTGTGGGCCTACTGTTAAGGGAACAATAAATAATCTTGGTGTAAACTGAAACTGGATCAATAAGGTGACTTTAATAGGAACTTCTTCAAAATGGAGAGTACAGTGCCACAGGGCACCACTGCCTCCTTCCCATGACTTGAGAGCTGTGGATTACTGGGAACAGAAAATTCTTCTTCATTTGTCTTCTTGTCAAATTGTCTTCTTCAGCTGCTTAAGTCCAACCCTGAGAAGCTGTAAATGGAACTCGATAGTTGGATAATTCTTAAAATGTAAATCCATAGAATTTAATAGGAAATTGATTTAATTGCAAATATGAGTGTTACCTGGGTTTTGTACAGAAATACAGTACCATTCATACAATTGAGAGAGAGGAGCTTAGGTGAGAAGCTGGAATTAATGTGTACTATCAGTCAAAAGCATATAATTGTTCCTGGGTGTATTATTTGAAGTAGTAAATTACATCACTATTGTTACCTTAAAAGACTGAAGCTGCTGGGGGTAAGGCATTTCTAGAGAGTTTGTCATTTTCAGTTTTAGCTATGTCAGTAGAAGTGTGCTGAACAGGGCTTTGCTGAGTTAGTGGGATTTAATTTAAAACACTACAAAGAACTAAAGTAAAAAAACCAAAATAATCCAAACAGAAATCAAACAAAAAAACCCAGCAACAACAAAACCTACATTTCAGATGACTTCCTATGAAGTACAGTTTTATTTAGGCTTCAATACTGTGAAAAACAAGAAGCTGTGATATAAAAAATTTGAATTTTGATACAAAAGTGAAAAAAGATGGCTCTTGTTTAAATGCAGATTTTCTGCTTAAAGTACCAATTCCCTAACTCAATTAGTCATAGAATCATAGAATGGTTTGGGTTGGAAGGGACCTCAAAGATCATCTAATTTCAACCACCATGCCATGGGCAGGGATATCTTTCACAGTAAGGAATTTTTCCCTAATTATCTGATCTAAACCTACTCGCTGAGTTTGAACCCATTCTCCCCCTTGTTGTGTCACAACATACTCTTTAATAAATAGTCTCTATCCAGCTCTAGATTGGGATAATTGCTTGGGGAATTAGAACATTTCATGAAATCTTGTTCCCAAGTATTTCTGGCATAGACTGTTCTTCTGTTTGTATCACTATGCAATTCACTTTAGCTTTAAAACCTCTGGAATATGTTTTTAACTTTTGAGAAATTAAATGCAAATTGCATTCCTGGAGTTGGAGCTGTGTTCATGTTTATGTAGTGTTAAGTAGCTGTCATCTTTATATGTGTTTGTATGACTTGCATCTGATAAGACCTAAAAAATGGATTTTGTGAGTTTTAAAGATGCAGTCAAATCAAAATTACTTCAAAACGTTGTGCCCTAAGCCATGAGGTTTTTTTTTAATTCAGTTTTGTCACATCTTAGATTGGTTTGGCTCATAATCAAAGAAAAGGCTGAAACACGTGGACTGCAGTAATTCCAAAGTAATTACTTTTAATTAATTTAATTTAATTAATGCCAAGAGTTACCAGTTATAATAGATGTACTTTTTCTTGACACATATTAAAGTTACTTCAGTGACTGAAAAGTTTTGAGCCTATTTTTTTAATAGGAAGTTATGAACATAAACATTCAATTTAGTACTTCAGACAAGGAAAAGGCTTTGTGTGCCTGCATAAACTGTAGCTGTCTATTCCTCTTGAAGGACTTGCATTGTATTCATGCTTCATGTTAGCCTTTATTAAGTAATTGATATTTTACAGGTAAGGTGTCTGTTGCAGTGCCTTAGAGCAAGACAGGTGAAAGCATGAATAGTGAAGTGGAGCAGTTGTAAATAGTTTTCAGAAGGTTTTTTTTTCCTTGTTTGCTGTTGGTGTTTTGTGTTGTTGCCCCCTCCATTATTCTGCTGTAATAACATGAGGTGAGAGAATTCAGTGTAACAGGGTTGACACAACTGTTGAGAATACAAAACTGCAGCATCAGTTGCTGAAACCACAGCATTACTGAAAGCATGATTCTAGGGGAGGAGGTTTTGCTGCCACTTGTTTTGTAGTTCTGTTTTCCTTCTCTGCTGGCTAAATGGAGATCAGTGCAGGTACACCCAATGTTTGTTACATATAGCCTAAATGCAAAGGCAGAGATGATACTTCCTTCATAAAGACAGTATTCCAGGTAGTGTTTTGAAATTCAGGGAATGCTAGAGCCCTCTCTGTGCTCACTTTTTGTTTTTTTAAGTCTGGTTCACTTAAGTATGAAGAGCTGGCTCTGAGGAAGACCTTGTGCAGACAGACTTTTTTCTCTGACTTTGCTGTGGTATTTCCACTGATGCTTTTATCTTTGCTAGCATAAGCATTTTCCCTGTGTTCATGCAGGAAATTACTACAGTTTTGACTGTTGTCAACTTGGCATGTTCAGATGACTGAAAGAAGGCTTAGTGATAACTAGAGAGATTTACATCCTACCTCTGAGCCACTGTTGACCTACCAGGAAGTTTTGACAATCTGAAATAATGGCATATTCACATATTATAGTGTCATTCCAAATTGGTACTCTTTTGTCCACTGCATTAATGCCTACACAGGCATCTACTAATATTTTCCATATTAGTCATGTTTAAAAACTAGTATTTCATTCCTCTGTAGAGATACTGTATTAAAATAGGATGTTACACACTTGGAAAGCTCTGCATGGTGCAGATTCTTAAAATCCTTTCTAATGAATTATGTTCTGGTTTGTTGTTTTTTGTTTTTTTTTTTTAACAGACTGCTGATTTGTTGACAAATGCAAAGTATATTTTGTGAATATATAATGTACATTTCCTCAACAATAATTGATTCACATGAAATAATCAGTTTCTAAAGCGTATTCAACTTGTTTCCTAATAAACAAGTGCTCATATTCTGCTTATATTGAGCTGTACTTACACAGTTTTAGATACATGTATTTTTATCTTGTTAAATATTCTACTTGTTTTGTCTCTTCTCTTGTTTAACTTTGTATTACACACCAGCTGGCTTGGGTTTCTTGGTTTTGGGGGGTTTTTTGACTTAATTGGTGTAAGTGTTTCATGTAGTTTCAGTTTAGCTAAGCTGTTTTTTCTTGCTTCAACACTAAATGCAAACAAGGCAGTGTTCACAAAAAAGCCTGTCTGGATAGGCCTTAGAAGAACCACCTCCTGCTGTTTCATTTTTATGTTAATTTTGGTTACATGCTCTCTTGGACATGCTGTTATTCAATGGGGCTAAAAGATTTATGGTACCATACTTTTCATATCAAATTAAAACGTGCTTAGAAAGGAACATTCAACTGGTGACTTGTCTGCAGCTGTTCGAGTATCTTCAGTGCTCTGCTCATGGTTCAACACAGTTTTGCAACATTTTCTGAACCAGTGCTGTGGTCAGAGTTTCTACATTAGGTTTGTGCTTGTAATTTTCCTCTGTGGCAGGAAAAAGCCCAAACAAGTGGGAAGGAAAATCATGTCCTGGAGAATAATGAGATTTGAACTTGTTTTCTAAGCTACTCAGTTAAGCTGCTACAAACAGACCTAGCTTGCCCTTTCACATTTTTTTAGTTTTTTTAAGTGCTGAAGAGTTATGGCCATACTAAAGGCTTCCAGGGTTCTGTGTTTGTCCTGTCTTTGAGATGAGCAATCACTCTGCTTTGTGCTGATGACCAAATTGATTAAAAGGTGTACGAATGTAAAATTTCATCAAAGCTTGGTGAAAATTCATCAGCTGTGTAAGGAAAGCAGACAGAAATGCCAAACATCTGTGTGTACTCTCACCCTTCTAAGTTTGTTCTCAAGTCCAGCAGGGGCAGGAAAGGCAGAGGGAACTCAGCCATTGCATTAAATAGCAGCCAGTTTTCTGAGCATGAGGTTTTAATGCCCCTGTTCATGGCACTTCACTCCTGGCAGGTATTTCCTAGGGGAAGATTTTACTGTTGGGAAAGAGTGGCAGAGATGAAGGTCAGAAATGCACTGCTCATAGATTTACTGCTTGTTGGTAAATTTTTATAGCTCACATTTGCTTTGTGACTGTAGCACCTCATCTCTCTTCAATATATATTTGCCTATAACAGAAAAATGTTACATTCTTGATCATGTAATGTGTAAATCTAAATTACAGGACTTATTGCAGTTTGGTTGTAGGCTTGACCTTGTATTTCTCTATCAAATCTTGCATATGTATGTTATGTAGTTCATCAGTGCTTCTTTTCCATTGAAGAGAAATGGGCACCCTCCATATGATGCAGTAATTGCAGCTCACAGGTAGACACACATTCAACCTGCTAGAGTCTCTTGATTTGTGTCTGTCAAGGACCTTCAGGCAGCTCTGCATTTATATTTGGAAGGAAAATCAAGTGACAGCTCCTAAAACTTTCAGTCGTTTGGTTCTGAAATTAAAAAACATATTTGAAATGTTTCTAGGCTAGCACGTGAAAGGTTGTGCTCTTTTTGGGCCTTCTGATCTGCACCATGCTGTTCACTTGCCTCCCACGTGGCAACATGAGAAGGTCACTGCTGCCTGCTGGGGTGGAAGCAGGTGCTCCTGTCGTGGCAAAGCTCTGCTGAACAGTAGCAGGCTTAGGGCTTGGAGTGATGCAAGTGGGCTGCCCAGACTGTAGCCTGGGAAAAACATTCCCTGAAGGCTGCCTAGGATCAGACCTTACAAGAATCCTCAGTTTTGGGGTTTAATTGGTTATGGCTTGCTGGCAGAAAGTGTGCCAAAATGTGCTAGTCCTTGGGACAGTAGCTCTTGAAAAAGTTCCTTAGGGCAAAGCTAAATCCCTAACCATAAGAAGCAGCATTTATGTAATTACAGGATTTGATCTTTTAGGCAGTTTTTGATTGTAAATTTTGCTGTCTTTTTCACCTATGTTTCAGTGAAATAAAGATGTTGCTTCCTTTCTGTTCTACTGTGAATGTGCATCACAATTTATAATTTTCAAGCCAAAGTAGTTCTCAGGAGGTACTGTTTTAGCTGGGGACAGATAAGCAATTGATATGAAACCATCTGGGTTTCTTTCAAAGGACTCTGTTAATCCAGCACAAAACTTAAGAGGTCCTGAGAATACAAATGCACAGTTTACTTCCAAGGTCATCTTGAATAATGGGAATGCTGATAATTATATCCACAGGAACAGGTTTCCAGTGCTAAGTGGTAACTGTTTGTGCTGGCAAGCTGCTTGGAAGGTGGTCAGTGACTTACAAAGTCCAGAAACACTCCTGTTCATGGCAGCCTTGTTCTGCAGGCTGGAGTATTGGTGCATTCTCTTTTGTCACACAAATAGGAATGGCCTTCTTTCCTGAATTTCTTTTCTTTTAAACCCAAATTTGAGGTGTTCCAAGTATGCACTTGCTTGGGGCAAGGGCATGGCATCTTCAGAGCTGGTAAAGAAACCTTTTTGCAGGTGGAAAGGAAGATACTTGCTTAAGTTAACACTTTTTGTCTTCAAGGAACTCGAGATTGTAGATTTCAAAGTATATGGAGAAGTTAGAATTTCTAAAATTAATGTTGTCCCCTGGTTCTGATAACTCTGCCACCTGTTTTTGCACTTTTGAAAAGAAGGCGATATTCCAATACCACCTTTTTCCCCTAGTCCAACTAGTTCTCTTTTGTAGAACATCTATAGGTACCTTATGACAAAGCAAGACCAAGCCTAAAACCAAGGCTCTGCAGAGCACTTTCCTGCCATGAAGTTCCCAGAAAAAGGCCCTGTACTTGAATTGAGCTTGTACTGGACCTGAGCATCCTCTCCACAGCTCTAGAAAACCTGACATCACACAGACATTCATGCAGGGAGGATCTTTGAGCAGCTCATCGGACTTTTCCTTTTGAAGGGGGGTTCTGTAAACCTAAAAGTTTTGGAAAACTCTCTCTTTTTGTTTTGGTTGTTGTTTTTTGTTTTTTGCGTTTTTTTTTAATTTAATAATGAAAGGTCCATTATTGTACATTGGCATACCAGGGAAACGAAGCCTGGACTTCACAGATATTGCTGGATAGTTTTGTGTGATGGGGATTCAACCCACCATACTTTGTAAGATGGTGCTTGGGATAGCTGAAATACCAGGCTCTTTCTAAGGAATGAATTGCCAAACAGTGACTCTGACAAAGGTTAATGATTGCTCTGTGGTAGGATAGGTTTTACTTTTTCTTCTATATTTCAGTTGGAAGACATTGAAAGCTATTGAGTTACCCTGGATCTACACATGGGTAGTGAGCTAGTTAATGTCAGTTTTGTTGTTGATTTTGGTAGCATTTGTTTATAGGCTTACAAAGATTTTTTAAATTTATAGGATAATATTGTGATTATCTGGGAGCATAAGGTGAGTCATGGTGCTTACAGGCATGAAATGCTACTTCAATTATTCAAGTAGCATTTCAGCCCTAGTTTTTAGTCATAAATTCTAGTCTTCTGTTGCCAAGAAAAATAAGTGGACAGAATCCATTTGAAGGAGTAGGTGAAGTGTTCTAATGGTAGTATCTTCGTGCTGTAAACCTGCCCCTTTCTTCCACATCACATTTCTAACCATCAGGCTTTAATCTGCCTGTGCCTGACAAAAGGAACAGGAGCTTCTTCAGTTTTTCTTTAACTTGTAGGCACATGTGCTTGCCATTTCTTAACTTCTGGTTTTGGTGAGATAGGTAATCCTTCTGATGTGATTACTGTAAAAGCTCTAATTTTCAATCCTCCAGTTACTAGAATCACTTTTTAAATTTACTTTACTTGTCCACTCCTTTTTATGAAGAGTAGTTGTCAGAACTGGATATGATAGTCCCATTGCTGTTGGTGCACCTCCCATGTTTTATTTAGCCAAGCCAGCCCAACATCTTCATTGTCCTCTGCACTTTTTTTTTACATCTTTTTTTGTCACAGTACAGAGTTGCATTCTTAAAAGTACTTTTTCAATGATGGCTGGACTTTGGCTGCAATCAGACACTATTTATCTGCTTCCACATAGACTGCTTTCAAGGAGGTTTCTTTATCTTTTTTGCTTACTAACATGAGCTAGGATCTTCTTACGAGCCTGTTTTGTTTTTTTTTTTGTGACTTCTAATAAATTAAATAGTTCAGGCCTGGGAACATATTCTTGTACAAACTGAACAAATATACACCATCTAATGATTTTTCAGTTACAGTCATATTACAGGGCATACTAGTTAGCCATCTTTAATCTCTCTAATGTGTCATGTTGTTTCAGAATTGGTTTAGTTCCCTAATCAACATGTCATATCACTCTAATATATTACAGAGCATTTAGTAAATTGCATCAACATTATCACTTAAAAAAAAAATATTCTATTGTTTTCCTCAGGATTGATAGCACAGAAAGCAGGCTTATGATTTGTTTAGTAGTTTGGAAGATACTGGTGGGGAGCTGGCATTTTTCCAACCCTCTGCAGTTTCCCAGTTTTTCAAAGCCTTATAAAAAATTGATATTGATGGACAAGCTTTTCAGTTTTCCCAGTGTGGAACAGTCCCTCGAGAACAGGTTGCATAGCCAACATCTGTGAAGGGGAAAACTTCTGTTCTGCAGCTTAGGAGAGTAAATTACTCATCCCTGCCCCCAAGTTAGGAAACAGAGGCTGATGCAAAGGTAGGTGACTTCCATGAAATCTTGTTGCCAGTGAGCACTGAGCCCCTTGGTGTGGTCAGAAACAGCCAGGCAGGGCAGCTTCCTTCTAAACAGAAGAACACAAAAAGATCTGAAAGTGCAAAATAAAGCTTATTGGTTGTGGGACTGGCCAAAGAGTGTATAGCCCAGCCCTTAACAGCTGCTTGAAGAGAAAGGATGTCTAATCCATATTCCTGTTGCAGCTGGAGCCTGTTCCTTCTCTGATCTCCAGGCTGGGCTTGCAGCCTTGGTTCCTGCGCATCCGCCGTGCCTTCAGCCCGTGCTCACTGAGACAGAAAGTGCTCAAGTGGTGGCCCTGTCACGTAGCATGCTCTGAGTTATGTAATCGAGTGCTTCACAGGGGTTTAAAACCACCAGTGCAGAGAAAGCACTAAATAAAATGCTTGTGGAGGACAACAATGAATTAGGTCGTCTATTAAATTTTTCATCTCTTGAGTCTGTTCAAGCCCAGCAGCATCAAAAGTAGTATAAGTCTGAGAATTCAGAATCTTAAAATGAGAAAGTAATGGAAGAAGAGCCCATTATGAAACAGATACACAAGGAACTGTATTGCTTTCCCCCCTTATTTTTCCTTTTCGAATGCAGCAGAAGGACTTTTGTTGGCCAAACTGACTGTGTGTCAACCTCCTTGCATATCAAGCTGAACATTAATCATTTGCCAAAAGGCAACTATTTCATACCAGGGTGGATAATGCAGCATGAATGAAAAATATTTGACGAAGTCTTGTGTAACTCAGAAGCAAAGTGATTTTATTTAATATAGGATTAAATCAGACCACAAGAATAGTCTCATCTTAACTCTTCTCTCCCCTTCCACATTGTATGTGTGGTATAATCAAAATTTAAACAACTGTACATGGCCATAGCTCCCTTCCTATCACTGGACATTAGCTGACTCATAGCAGCAGAAAGCAAAATCCTTGTGCTTTGTAGTAGGTTTGCTAGTTTTCAGTGATTTCCTCTTGGTTTCAGTGGTTTGAGTTGTTTTTCAGGACACCATTCCACTATTTGATAGCCTAATATATACTGATGAGAGGGTGATAATAATATTCTACTAAGTACCTTCTCTTCCTTCACTTTTCATCCTATTGTCCCCGTTCAAACTTTTTATCAGCATTTGAACAGAGAAGAGGAAAAATTATTTGTCACCCTCTCCTCCTGTTTTCATCGAGAAAAAAGGTTTGTTTGTGGCTTATGATTAAAAATAAACTAGATGTGTGCTAATTTCTGTCACCTTCATTTCACAGAGTGCCTCTTGTTTGTGTTTCTTCCTATCTGTCACGGGGATGCTTGGTGCAGTTTGGGTTGATGCAGACTAGGTGGAGTAAATCTGAGCTGGTGGGGTGAGCAGCGCAAGGCTGAGGAAAGATGCATGAAAACAGACCACAGATGGGCGAGATAAACAGGATCCCTGGGCTGTGACTGAGGAGGCAGGTCTCTTTAATGGCTCTTAGCAACGCCCCTGCTCTGACCCTCCTCATATGTGAGGAAAATCAAATCAATACACTGTTCTTCAAACCACGATGCTGCAGCAGCAGCAGGGCATTGTGGCAGCCTTCATCTCTTAAATTCATCTTCGCTTTTCAGCGTGCTGATCTCTGGATATCCATTCTTGCATCTCTGCTGAGGAAGACTCTGACTGCATCTTTAATCGGATTGCTTGAGCTCCCATGCACAACCTTCTTCTTATTAGCAAGTATTAGGTAGGCAATTTTAAAGTGCTTTTGGATTTGCAGGCAGCTGTAACGTTGATCTGACAACCCTATTGTATTCTCTGTAAACATAGCAGAAGCCTCTCTTTAAAACCTACTGTGTTTTAAATCTTGCTTTTCTTCTGTTTTTGCAGTTGGGCAGGGGGGGAACTGCTGTTTTTTTCCTTCCTTTTAAAAAATATGTTGTAGCTGCTTTGTGCTTTTGGAAAAGGATATTCCCTCACTGGTCCCTCCCCTGTTCTGTGGAGCTATAACCCGGTGTCATACAGTTACTTTCAGTGTTGATGAACATCTGTTTAACTGTCTAACACTTAGGGCAGGCTGCTCACTCTTTTATCCTTGAATTTTCCTGTGCATACTTCAAAGGTGTAGACTGGGACTCTGCCCCCTAAGTAAGTTCTCCCTTGTTTCCAGAGATGGCTAACAGAGGACCAAGCTATGGCTTAAGCCGAGAAGTTCAGGAAAAGATTGAACAGAAATACGACCCAGAATTAGAGTCTAGGCTGGTGAACTGGATTATTGTACAGTGTGGAGAACAGATAGAACACCCTCCTCCTGGAAGGCAACATTTTCAGACCTGGTTGATGGATGGAACGGTAAGTGTTTTGTCCAATTGCACACTTTTGTGTTTTTATATGCACAGTGCCCCTCTGCTCTGTCTTCATTTAGATAAACTGGTCAGAGCTCATGGTCAGTGCAGAAATAAATGTCTTAGTATCTGATTTATTTCCTTTTGACCAAGAGTCTTAATCTCAGAAGATAAATTATCCTACTAGTGCACCGAGATCAGTACAATATTTATGATTCTTATGAGTCATGCATGTTTTATATATAAGTATGACTCATTCCTTCAGCATTTTTCTCATGCAGTTAAATGAGATCTTTTTTAAAATGAGATGTATACTTTTGTCTTAAAGAAATAATCTGTGTTGACAAAGAAAGGTGAAGAGATATAGCAAATTTGAAGGACAGTATTGTGTCATAATTGTCTTCTTGGGAATAATTCTGTAGCTAAAACATTGTATTCCGTTGGTTTATTGAACAACGGGCAGATGCTGCTGTTTGCAGTGGCTGTAAGACTATGCTAATCATTGAGTCTCTGCCAAAGTGACTTTAACAACATTTCAATTGACATTGCTTATTTTTTGGCTTGGGCATGAGGCTTCTTCTCTGTTAGTTGTTATATAACCTCTACCAGTGATTGTTGTTTCTAGCAGATTAGGATTTATATGGTTAGGCTTTTACCTCAGTCAATGAAAGCGTTAATGGTTTTCTAATATAGTCTGATTATTATCAATTCACTTTTTTGTTCTTAACTGAAGAAGTGATGTCTCTGACAGAAACTGGCTAGGTCAAAAGCATTATGCAGCATCATTTCATGTGCAAAAATTGCCTTCTAGTTTGGTGCCTGCTTTCTAATTTTGTTTCTGTCTTTATCTCTCAGCTGTTATGCAAGTTAATAAACAGTTTGCATCCAAAGGGAAATGAGCCTATTGCAAAGATCTCTGAATCAAAAATGGCTTTCAAGCAGATGGAACAAATATCTCAGTTCTTAAAAGCTGCCGAAATCTATGGAGTAAGAACAACAGATATTTTCCAGACAGTGGATTTATGGGAAGGTAAAAATAATAAACTGAAAGTCAATTTACAGTCTTCATTTTACTTTGCTTTGATGTGCATTTTGTCTAGGCATATTCTCTAATGTAATTACCTTTTGTTTCTTTTTGCCTTACCTCATTACCATGTTCTTCCAGTGCTGCATTATTTCCTCTGAGGGAAATATATTACCCTGAGGGCTTTCCAAGCTCATGTGTTATCCAAAACCCCATCACTCTGATAGAAATTCACAGACCTAATAAAACAACAGTTCTCTCTGCTAATTATTTCAAAGTAAATAGCTCCTAATAAGAAGATGGAAAACCCTGATTTTCTGATGACAAAATTTTATTGCAGTCTTCAAATTATAAGCAAAGCTTAAATTGGAGCTGAAAAATGCATTCCCAGGAGCATATATGCCTCTGTGAAGCTTCTGAGGGTTCGTTTATGACTAGTGAGAAACAAAACTCACTGCTTAATGCCACTGAGCTTCTCTTAGCTGAGCTTCTCTCTCTAAGGAGACAGTCTTTTGGGAGAGGTCACTATGGCAACAGCAAAAAAACTCAGGGTGCTCCTGTGGTTTTACAGTGAGACAGGTGAAGTCTCTCTCCATCCCATGCTCGAAATGGAAACTGCTTGTTCTAGTTGCTGAAGAGCTGAGTCATTTGTGCATTCGTGGGGCTGGTTTTTCCCACTTCTGTGGTGGTACATCCCATCCTGGTGCTCTAACCAAACACCCTGTATATCCTGCATCTCCCTGGACAAGGTGATGCAATGCTTTGGCTGAGCGCTCAGAGCAAAGACAGCTGCAGGGCAGTGAAAGGCACACATGAAAGGCAGTGAAAGGCACACATGAAAGGGTCAAAAATCTTCCATGAGAATCAAACACTGGAAAGAGCAAAACGATCCTCTGAGAGAGCTGGCCAGCATAGTTTGTGTAGGAGTACACATCAAGAGGAAAAACTGGGGGGTGTTTTCACAGGCAGTCAGGATATATGTGGAAGAGATCACTCCTCTGAAAATCCTAAATATGAAAATGATCCTTACAAGGAAAAGGACTTGCTTTGAAGACAAAATTCTCTTAATGCTAGTGGCTGTCTCCTGATTTCCTTTCATTCATCACCTTTTCTCAACAGATACAAGGTGAAAAGATAGTAAGGACAGGAAGTCAAAACACAACTTGCAACCTAGGAGGAAGACATACAAGGCTTTTCTTCACTGTTATTTTAAGACTTCCCAAAGCTCATCTGTGACTCCTCACTTTCCCACTCCCTTTTCATCCTTTCTGCTGCTCATTTCAGTGCTAGGATGAAACAGCACTGAAACAGTCTCTCCAGCAGTGAGAGCTCTTCGTGTGTCACGGTAAATCTGACCTCTGGCATCTGTGCTGCTTCAGGGCTGAATTTTCTGAACAGGGGTCCATAAGCTGGGCAAAAAAAACAGTGTCTTTTTCACTGTTTCATAATTGCAGCACTTCTACACTTCACACCATAATCTCTTTAGAAAGAGAGATGTTAATGTATGTTTATAGGGAAACAAAAGCATGTGACTGAGAAACAGCTTTCCCATGGCACTAGTTGTTTTCTGTGAGCTTTTGCTTTGTGATTCTTAGCAATGATTAATGAAAATGTTTTAGGATATGATCTGCTGTTTGCTGTTTCAAACTCACTCAGTCCATCTGTTGCATTTTTCTTCATCTCTGTGGCTTCTTGATCCAGGGGAGGTATTGCCTCTCTTTTGGCCCCTTCTTATATAAACGTACTGTGCTGAGCAGCTTTCCCTGACCCACACCCAAGACATGTTTGCTGCCTTTTACAGATCCCTCCTTGATATATTTCCAGGCAGGCAAGAGTCAGCTTCACCACTGGCTATTTGTTCAACATTTACAAAAAAGCATTTCAGGAGTACTCTGCAGAGCAGTTCTCCATCTTTATGTTTGAACCTTCTCCTTTCTGGACCTGGGAGAGGACATCCTTCCAGATAGGTTTTCCCTAAAGAGAAAGGCTTAGCACAAGAAGTGAGCAGAGACCTCTTCCTCCTTGTTTTAAGAACAGTGCCAAGTTCCTCTACAAGGCTGTGCTATTCAAAGCACACTGCAGAAGACACTGACATCAGTGTCATCAGTGTGGGTCCCTGCAGAGAGGCTGAAGCTGTGGGCCAGGTGGGCGGCCCACATGGCTGTCAGTAAACAAGTACTGGAGCTGAGGGAAGGCACTGAATACAATTTGCTGCAATGCCAGAGTCAAATCTGGCTTCAGGGGAGGTGTATGATCCTTTGTCAGGTGACTGCACTAGAAATTTAAAATTTTTCCTTGCTTTTTTGTTTTGGTTTGTTTGGTTTTTTTTTTTCTTTTTGTTGTTTTTGGTTTTTTTTTGTTGTTGGGGGTTTGTTTCTTTTTTGTTTGGGTTTGTTGTTGTTTTGGGTTTTTTTTTTAATACTGACCATCGAGCTCTTTGTATCCTTCGCTAGAAGAGGGCAAGTGACACAAGACCAGTTGGATTCAGGTCTTCCCTCACCCACAGCACTCCTCATATGCAGCAAGGAGTCTCTGCAGAGCAGAGCCATGGCTTTGTTTTGTCACGTGTCGTTCAGCTCCCACTCACTCAGTTTTCCCCCTGCAGCATCTCCCACTCGTCACTGACAAATAAAGCAGAGCTGAGCACAGAGCGTGGGGGGGCTGCCAGATGGCTCTGCAAGGCTGATCATCATATTTCACTGCCTGTCTTTTGTTCCTTTTGCTTTTTTTCTTCGCTTGCCGTCATTATTCAGCTGATTCACTTTTAAATCCTTCTCCGCATCTCTTTTCATCCCAGGCAGTCACTGCACTCCTGTTAAATGGGAGGCATCCCAAGGACGTTGCATGTGGCATCTGTTAGAGCATATGGAACATCTGCTGCTCCGGGGAGCTCTCAGGGTTCCTGCCTCATGCTCCTCCGTGTGTGCCTGTGGACGTGCGTGGGGGATGTCAGCTCTGCAGCCCCCTCCCGAGCAAGGACCCTGTCTGATGCAGTGTGCCTTAAATACAGTAAAATACATCCGTTCTGGAGAGCTGACAATTTATTTTCTGAGCAAATGGTCCCCTGCAGATAGGATTTTTAGAAACTTTAGTAGTCTGTATGACAGCCACAGTTGGAAGCTGATAGATGTTTTCAGCTTTAGTCTGCTGTCCTCACTTCAGCCACTGTGCTACAGAGCCCTGGGCTGCATCTGCCTGTGATCAGGGTGATGCACTACATAAACACAGAGTGTGCACTGCTCCCTTCCCTCTACACTCTAGCTCATCCACAGTGATGTTCATTAATACTGGTCCACTGGAAGTATCTCTGAATTCTGTTATCATGGTGTCTCTGGTGTCTCCTTTTTTCTGAATTGCTTGTTTCCACATGTGAAGAACCAGAATCAGATCCGTTAACTAGATACATTACTTTAGGAAAGAGGAAGAATGGGAATGAAAGAGGAGAGTGGGTCATAGAAATGCTTATGGAAGGATTTCATAAGGGAGAAGCAAAATATAGATTTCCAACAACTTACCACCTCACACAACTGGAAATATCTGCTGCAACTTATTTTTGCTAGAAAGAATTCCAAAAGGTAGCATGTCTGGATTGGGTAACGGGTTACGTAACTTTTATTTGGCTAAAGATGCAACAAACCCTGAATTTTTGAACTGATGAATGAAGTGAGATAGAATAGGGAGAATGTGGAAAAATAGTGGACCAAATGAGAGGAATTAAAGGTATGAAACTGAGTAGCATCATAGTAAGTAGGAAGGTTTAGGGAGGCGCTTTGATGGTTAATTTGGGAAGGACTGAAGAATTTATCTGCACAGGAGCTCCCAGAACTGCTGTGAGCTCTGTTGGCACAGGGATCAAACTTGCTCTGAATAAACTGAGACACAGCACTGTTATTTAACTATAACACTATTCTCCTTCAGCCACATTTTACTGGGTATATTTACTGATTATATTACATTATTTGTATACCAAAGTAATCTCTCCTTAGGAGAAAATTTTGTCAAAGGAATTCTATAGACTTAAAATGGTATGGAGGAAGGCATTAAAATAATCAAAGGCCTGGAAACCTAGAAATGTCTGAAAAATTAAGTTTTCCTTTAACTCTATGCCTTTGTTGATGTTTAATGAGCTCTTGCATGTCAGTACTTTCATTTCAGCAATAGTAAAATAGCATTTATAATTCTATAAATTCACATCTTCAGGGACCTGAGGGAATTAGTTAATACATCGGATAAAACTGTTTTTCAGTGTGCCAAACTATTTGTTGTGCAAGGATTTCCTATATTAATTTCACTGTCTGGCTTTCTAGGGAAGGACATGGCAGCAGTGCAGAGAACCTTAATGGCTTTGGGCAGTTTGGCAGTCACCAAAGATGACGGCTGCTACAAAGGAGATCCATCCTGGTTCCACAGGTAAAGTCCAGAGCTCAGCTGCTCAGAGGTCTCTTCCCTGGGGAGCTGGTAATATCATCTGCCTTTGGCTTTAAGGAAATTTATTGGGAAAGGAAAGGAAGAATATTTCCCAAGTTCCCTTGTAATAGGGAGGTTTTTCTCTCTGGAGGCCGGAGAAGGGAAGCAGGAAAAGTGTACATTTGTCGTCAGGTTTGCTCTCTCACATCAGATAGCATACGGAAAGACAAATGAAGACAAGGCTGTTAAGGATGTCTGTGAACCCCCAAGTAGTGACCCCTTCACTGAGCAAAGAGAAGGCATGAAGTTTCTCTACTTTTTTCATCAAACCACAAATGATTTAATTTCCTAGGCTTCTTTTTTCTCTGGGAGCACCTCTTATCTGTGAAGAATTCTCTGTCTTGGCAAAGCTGCTTATTTGTTCTGAAATTCTGTTTGTTTTGGCTAGGGAGGCTGTAAAGCAAGAACAGGAAGAAAAGGAAATCCTCCTGCAGTTACTCTCCTGCCCCACAGGCATATTATTGACACGAGTTTCTGCCATCCAAGAGTATCTCTTACACAGAAATGTCTAAGGCAGGTTAGCAAGTAAGAGTGCTGACTGCTTGTCTTTTCTTTGCCTGAATTTTCTGATGTCTAGGTGAGGCTCAGCAAAAATAAAGCAAACTTCATTTTGTCTTAAACCCTGAGCTGGTTAAACTGAAACTGAGATTTGGATTTTAGGTGAATAAGTGCAAACCCTTATGCATTGTTTTTATGAAATCAGGTTGCATTAACTTAATACACTGCACAAATAGATTTAGATTTATGGAGTATAATTAGGTTTAAAATTGATTTCAAATCCAGTTACATTTTTTAATATAAACCAGACATGAAATCACTATGACCCAGACAGACTTATTTGTTTTATGTAACTAAAACAAAGTCCCACATGGAAAAATTAATTTTCATCTGGACTCTTAATTGTGGGTGGGAAGAGTTTTTGTTGGCATGGATGAAGATGTGATCACCTCCCTTCTCTTCTAGCTGCTTGGATAGCCAACCTATATCTATTGCAGTCCCTGTGAAATACCATGTTATAGCTGCTGCTTTAAGGAAAGCTGGTGTTATGGCATGTTGCCAATTAAGACCTGTTTTCTGAGAAGCTTCCCTATCCCTTCGGGCAGACCAAACTCCCTCACTGCCACCCAGTGTTACTCATAATTCAGGACTTTCAGGCTGATTCTTAATCGCCTTAAGTTAAATTGAGAGACCAATATCAAATGGCATAAGAGTATCCTTGCAGGGATCTGCAGTGATTAGGTTAATGCCACACTTGAGCTAAGCCATTTAACTTTCCATTGCCAGTGTCTCACATGCCCAGAGCCATCAGACTGATGCCCCCTTCCTTGCATGCCCTAGCAAGGTCTGTGGATCCATAGCTGTTTGTTATCCTCTGGCTTGGCAAACGCAAGCACTGCTGTAAAGTTGGCACAAAAATTTGACAGCTCTGGTGGCCTTTAGGTAAGAGTGATGCCAGACTGGCCAAACAGAACTGGACATAGTGTGAGACATGGCAGATGAGTAGACTTGCCTTCACCTCTTTTCTTAGTCTCATTTAAGGCCATTTCCACCCACCTAAAAACAAATATTGTACAAGTTATCCCTGAGACCTTCATATACTAAATGTGGGGCTTATGAATGTAAAAATAACACTATATGATTCAAGCTATATATGTAATCAACTTTTATTAGGATATCCAGGCTATGCTTTAGTCTCTTTTTATTTCTTCTTTGCAGTTCTCATTTCTTTCCCTGTTTAATTACTCTTTGACTTTCTGTGGAAGTATTCATCAACATAGCAAAAAATTCTAGGACAAAAGAGAAGAGAACAGTAGAATGATTTCCTGTTTTTTTAATTAAAATAGAGGCAGACACAGTGAACCTGAGATTCAATTAGGTAATAGGAGTTGATCTAAAAACATCCTCTTCTGGACATCCTGGCAGTAGTTTGCTGCCTGTGTAAGTATTCTGGAAAAGAAATTAAGCAACAGTGAGAGGGGCCCGCTTTCCGAGGCACCACATTTCTGTGTGCCTCCCCCAAAATTGAGCTTTCTGGCAAGAGCTGTGGGATCTGAGAGCCTGTGGTGGGCCTCTATAAGCCCTCTTACTAGTCTATACTTCACCACTTGAGCACTCATTCTGAAAAATGACTTGTCAGTCCTGGTGTCCTGTGGATCCTTCTCCCCCCTCTGCTCTGCTGGGCTTTCATGTGGACATGGGTTCGTCTCCTGCAATGCCCTGAACACCCTGAGCCCAGCAGAGAGTTTAAGTGCTTTTTCGGACTTGAGCCAGGGTTCCCAGCAAGATCTGAGCCTCATAGAGAGGATCATGTTGATGGTTTTCAATCACAGCAGGTACCTAATCTATTATCCTTATCTAGTGGAGGGGTGGGGAAGGAAAGGGGGACTGTAACTCGATGCCATATTGCGGCGTCACCTGTAACCTGATGGCAGGACAAACAGACACAGCAGGCAAATAGATTCTACCCACGTGGGAGTACGGTCTGGTAGATGGAAAGCCTCACCCAGTCTGGGACTCTGCAAATTCATATGGTTTGATATGGTATTCATATGGTATCATTTGATAGCAACAGACTGATCCTTCTCCACTGTAAATTGCTTGTTTTCCCCACCTAGTAGAAATGAAAGATGAATCCAAGATGAAGTTTCTTGTGAGGCAGCAGAGTGCAGAGTTTTGTCCTTCTTAGCTGCCTTCTTAGCTGCCACTTTGGCCTTCAATGCTATTTTCAGGGAGAAAAAAGCTCCTTTTGTACTCCAACAAAGGTTCATTGATCCAAAGGGCTTTTGAGACCAGGGACACTGAACAAAAGTGGTCGGTGTGTTTTGACAGAAGATAAAGGACTGTCATACAGTTAAGACACAGGTGCAAAGTCTATTGCTTAGGAGGTGAGAGATCTGGAAATGGCAACAAAGCAAACATTCTGTCCTGCAGACAACCAATGTCCCCTCTGCAAAAATGAGCAAGTCCGTTTTCTGACCCATTGCTGCTCTGGGTACACTCAGCTTTTATTTACTCCACTGAATTAAATTATACCAGTTTTTAGTTTTTACTGTTGCTCTAGATGGGTATAAACTTGTAGTACAGCACAGGTAAGTGTCTCATGGATCAGATCCCATGGACTACAGCTCTTAAGAGCTATAAGGCTCAACACAAATTAACCCTATTTTGTGTTTAATATACAACACTGCATAAATAGTTTACCTGTCACAGCTTCTGGAGAAGTCCCTTGGAGGTTCTGTAATAACAGGGACAGTGAAAGTCTAAAGTGTTGTCAGTTTGACTAAAGCATTACTTCTATCTGCAGGAAAGCAATTAGCCCAGACAGTATTGTCCAGCTCATGGGGTGGTGCACATGACTTATTGCATTACAAGGGATGTGAGCCAGTTTCAGATTGATTCTCATGATGACAATTCCTTTGTGATTTCATGATCATACACAGAATGATGGTATGTATGTATGTTGCTTTTTTGTGTGTGTATCTGGACAGGAAAGCACAGCAGAATCGACGAGGATTTTCAGAAGAGCAGCTTCGGCAGGGACAGAACGTAATAGGCCTTCAGATGGGCAGCAACAAAGGAGCGTCACAGTCGGGTATGACAGGCTATGGGATGCCAAGGCAGATTATCTAAAAGCATCTCTGTCTGAGGAGAAAACACTCTTTCTGCAGCATGGTCTGTTAAGGGGAAAAAAAAAAAAAAAAAGAAAAAAAAAAGCTTATTAGTTCCCTTTCTGCCTGGTTTTTAATAGTTAGTGCTCTCTAAGGTTTGGGGCATTTTTGGTTTGGTTTGTTTTCTTTGCAGCTGCAAGAGTTCGCCTAGGAACTTGGGTTTTTGTGGTGGTGTGTGTCAGTTCACAGCACGTGCGCACTGCTGCCTCCTACTTTTCACTTCTGAACTATGCAAAGACAATTATTCTGTATTAATTTATTTGCAAAGTGTTATCTTCCATATTTGTCTCACACTGCACTTGTATTTCAACCAGTAACCTCGTTCTTCAATTCAGTGATGATATTGTTTGACTGAAGAATAAAGACAAATAAATACACCTCAAGGACTCATTATTTAATGGAGGTAAAAGCTGAAACCAAGGACCACATGGTACAGTGCAGATGAGTTAAATACATTCAGTGGTCAATCTCTCTTATCTCTAACCCAGAACCCTCTCTGACTCCCTGCTATAGTGTTTGCAGTCTGTGTTACGTGTTCAATTTAGCGTTTGCCTGAAGGTACACCCAAAGTTTTTTCCTAAAAACAAGAAAAGATCTATTATCCAATGAGTCTGATTCATGTAGTCCCAGTCAATTTAGCTCAGATTTTTCTTGACCTAGTGTACTGGGTCATCTGCAGCCCACAAACTTGTGGATTGAGCTAAAATCAGTTTTAGAGGGAAAGCAAAACCTATGTATGAAAACAAAGCAAAATAAGGATTAATTCACTATTTCCCATTGGCAGGTGGAAATTTAGCCACTTCCTGGAAAGCAAGGCCTCAGCATGCATGGTGGTTGCTTGTCACCACAGTTATTCCCTTCCTCCTCTTCCCTGAGCTTTTGCTGCTGACCATGACACAATATGTATGGGATATCCTTTGGCCAGGTGAGCTCTCCCAGCTTCTTGCCTACTCCCAGCTGTGGGGACAGAATGAGAAAGAGAAAAGACCTTGGCACTGTGCAGGCAGTTTAGCAGTAGCCACTACTGGTGAGTTATCAACTTCTTTAGTCCCCAGTTCAAAGCACAGCACCCAGCCAGATTCAGTACACCCAGCAGCAGGTGAGTCTCCAAACTTAGGGAATTCTCCACTTTGAATGAACAGTCTGTCAGACAGAGGTGAGAACAGGTTTCATCTTGTGATAGTTGGTACTATACCAAGCAAAGCAAAAAACAAGTTGTGTTTTAAATGCAAAGCAAGAAATAGAACAAAAGTACCAGAATGCTTCTGACCTGAGAAACACCCACAGTTAAAAATCAAATAATCTGTTATGCTTATCTATGAAGGGCATAAAATATAATATAAATGTGCCTAGTGGTTCATTTGGAGACAGTTTGCTGGAATGTCAACAGAAGAAGCGGCTGACACAGTCACTTGGCCACCAAAGATTATCAGAGCATTCTCTGAGGACTTTCCAGTCAGCACAGCTGCCTTGGGGCTGGGTCCCACACCCACTTGAGGGGTGCACACCATTTTCTCTGCAGGGTTTCCTTGCTATTGACTGTCTCTGGGCTTTCACTCACAACGCCCATTCACTTCTTCCCCACAAGCAAGAGGGAAGGGAAACATAATCGTTGAACTCTGTGGGTTCTTTGTTTGTATTTTTTTTTTCTTTTTAATTCATGATAGTCTTCCAAGAAAGCCTGAAAGCATAATATCTAGGCAGGCATCAAATGAAGATTAATCTGTTCTGACAGCTCTCTGAGTGCCTACATACATAGATGGGGTGATTTTTGTCTGGCTTTGAACCCAGTGACACATGCTGACAGCTAGGTGTTTACTAAGTAGCCCTAGGGCCAGCTGCACACAGGTTCATGTGGCTTCAAAAATTTCTACCACTGTGTAAACTGAAAGGATGGTTCCTCCAGCTCATGGGAAACTCTATCTTCCCTGTCAGAAGAAGAGAGTAACATCTCCCCACTTCAGCCAAGCACTGCAGAGAAAGTGATGTGAAGGTCATGTTATATCATTGGGACTGAGTGGATCTGCAGTAGCTGCCACTGGAAAGGTCCTGTCTCCACTTGTACCTCCTTTTACAGCTGCCAGGACATCTTGGCTCCTCCACTGTCCTACTGCCTCACTGGTTTGTGTTTACTACAAAGTGTAGTAAAAAAGTACACGACAAAGTGTAGCCCTGTTCAGGGCTATTCTTCTGTTACCCAGGTGAATTAACTCTGCAGAGGAGCAGATGACAACTCCAGATGGTGAATCTCTGGTAGGGGAGCTCACATTTCAGCTGTGGTGGGGCAGTAGCTCAGTGCAAAGTAACTTCCCCCTAGACAGGACATTTGTGTAGCATGAAGAGACTAGCAGGTTTTCTTACTAAAATCAAATAAACTGATTAAAGAAATCTGGGCTGATGGCAAGACAAATGCCTGCCACCAGAAATTTCACCTTGGTGAATGTGAACAGCAGCCACCTTCCTCTAACCAAACTACAGTCATAGCAAGCGAAATGGCTGGATGGGAGGAGCTGGAAGAACTGCCTTGCAGGTAGGTAAGAGGTCTGAGAGGTCCCAACCTGACCCTCTGCCCCACACCACCCCCAGAGGGGACACAGCCTGCAGGATCCATCCGGAATTTGGTGACCTTGGCCTCCCCTCTCTGGCTGCAGAATTTTCACTGCAATTTCCATTCACATGTCTTCTCTGAAAACACCATTTTTAAGAGCTACATGACAATTAAATTCCCAGGGTTTTCCCATTGCTTTCTCTATTTCTGATGCTAATATAAAACAATGATGTCTATAACTTCTCATTGAAGTTATAGAAAACATTGTGTGCTTGTATATTAAAAAAAAAATAAAAAAAAAATTACCAACTATATTAGGGGGAAAAAAAACCTAAGTGCTCCAGGAAAGAAAATCTATACCATGTAGCTCCAGACACAGGACCTGGTTGGTGTGGGAACAATGGCAAAAAATACTGATTCCCCAGGATCTTATTTTTGGCAACCCATCCCCAAGATGATAACATATTCTTTCATTACCTTAATCAATCAAACTAACCTAGCTGTTAATATCTGGCAGTCAATGCTGCAAAGTAGACTTTATTCTGGGAGTTAGCTTTATCCTTTCATATGATAGATATAGAAATATTAATGTTACTGTTAATTAAATGCTAATATGCTCTGGCCTACTAATATTCTTCGATTCAGATATCCTAACTACTAAATTTATTAACATCCTAAGCTGAGAAGTAAATTAATACGGTACATTATTAGTTGCAACCAAGTTAGCAGAAAACATCATCACTTCTCTTAAATTAGCAATAAGCCATTGTAAATTTGCTTCTATGGCATCAAAAGCACCTATGCAGGTCTCCCAGAAGACTAGTTAATTTATGTGACAACCTTCTGCATTGTTACTAGTTAAAAGCCTTGATATACATTAGAATAAAGACATACAGGAGCTTTGAACATTGAGGGGTACAGTGTGTGTTTGGGAGGAGGGGTTTATGTGTTTTCCCTAGCTCTCTAATGCTTAGAGGAGGGTTTCCCTTCTAGATTATGAACAGCATCTCTCTGAAGGCTTTGGACTCGGTTTGACAGCAAGGACAAGCCAAGACAAGATTTTCCACACTCTGCCTATAATCCTGTTTGAAGCCTGGTTGTAACTTGATGAGCTATCCCAGGAATAGAATAAAATAGAACAGAATAGAATAGAATAGAATAGAATAGAATAGAATAGAATAGAATAGAATAGAATAGAATAGAATAGAATAGAATAGAATAGAATAGAATAGAATAGAATAGAATAGAATAGAATAGAATAGAATAGGAATAGAATAGAAATATTTTTGTAATAAAGTACTTTAAATATCATGATATCATCTCCTTCAATGGCTGTCCTAGAGAAAGCCCCATCAGAGCAGGCTGGACCAGAAACACCTTAAACATTGTCACCCATGAGCTTCAGTTTGCCATACTTGTAGACAAGTAAATGACATTTATCTGCCTTTATAGAGGTTTTGAGACCATGACCTCATTATGGACAATTGCTAAATAACTTATTTTTAACATTAAGTTGGCATCTAATGACCTTCTGAAAGGATGCTCAACAGCTGTGTGAGGGAGGAAGAACATGAGTACAGGATCCAAGTTTATCTCCATGTATAAGAAAATACAGTGCACAGAAAGTATTCAGTTTGGCCAGTTCAATTAAGCTGGAGTTTGAGGACTGTCAGGCAAAATAAACATGATATGTTTATTTTAAACATATCATAAGATATGCTTAAAATAAAAATTAATGAGGGTGAACAGCATGAAGAGGCTTCACTCTCCAGTAAATCAGCCTGCAGCACCACTTTCTAAGATGCCTGTGCTAAACAGCATCTCCCACACACAGCAGGGCTGAAAGGAGAAGGAAGGTGCTCCTTGCAGCAACGGGCAGCAGCAGCCCTGTCCCTTTCACCTGGAGCTGTCTGTTTGGGCTGTTCACAGGCCACAATGCATTCAGACCAAGCTGTCTTGTTTTACTGACTTCTTAGGCCAAAACAGAGTCTCCAAGGAGCAAGGATAAGGACTCAGGAAATAAAAGTTGCATTTCTATGTCTGTAATTAATTGCATTTGGCTCTGGCTGCATTGTTGGGATTGGCTACCTCCATTCCTCTAATGGGAAATACTAACAATAGTGATGGTTTGAACAGCTCAGATATTAATAGCATAACTGATATGGTAGTGTCTCCTAACTAGAAATAAGGTTTAAATACGCTGAGAAGGGAAGTGAGCACCTTTAGACGAAAGAAATTCAGTCATTTACACTAAGGGTGTTCTATGATTAGCATGGTAGATCCTGAGCAAGGGAGCAAGGGGTTACCAAGGCTGCAGACAAGCCTGTGTACACAGACCTTCCTACAGCTATTTCGTCTTCTATAAACTTTAAGAAAAACATAAAAGCTGATAGTTTTAATGCGTGCATGAGCTACCAAAGGAAACAACCCCTATATTTAAGGCTGTCACCAAACAGATAGAGTAACAGACAATTTTGTCAGCATGAGTTTTGAGTATGCTCTTGATGGGAAACAAACTATTTTCCTCTTCTACAGGGCTTGCCATCCTGCAGAAAGGGCAGGCAAGAAGACAGCACAAGCCACTAGTAGGAAAACATTCAGAGGCAGCCACTACTCCCCACCCTAACAAATCAATGTATCTATTTTAACTTCTCTGAGGTTGTTCTGCCCACATGAATCTCCAAAATAAAACTACCACAGTTCTACGACTAAGGCTGAGCAGTACAAAACCATTAGATAAAACGGCAGAGGGGGACAAAAAAAAATATTAACTGTTACCACAGAGGGAAAATCACTGCCTTGGATGGAAGGAAATTCTTCTGCTTTCACCTGCATTGTTTGTACTATCACACAGTGTGTGTTGCTGTGACATTCAAGTGCCGTTATAAAGCCATTTCTCAGATGTAGAAACAGATTTGTCTGTGCTACTATTGGATTTATGGGGGAAATTAGAAAGGTGACCTTTCTCCCTAATGAAATTTCTGTTAAAGGGCTCACTTCGGTAGAAATGTTACTCTGTTATTGGGCAGCAGTAAATCTCGTGCTCCAGTGAGTCAGTGCTCTGCAGACCATGTGGCAGCTTCAATGTTTATGTCTAGGTTCAGAAGAAGTGATGTCCAGAAACTCAGGCGAGAGTTTCCTGAGATCTGCAGTGCCCAGCTTTCTGGTAAAGGAAGGGGCAGTGCTAGAGGGAAGGAGCAGACAACTCCAGGCATGTGGCTTTTGGGGGCTTGAAGCAGCACATCTGAGACTGCTGTTGCCCATAATCAAAGACAAAAACTTTCTAAATGGTATTAAGAGTGCTAATATAAAAACCAGATCTTTAATGAAAGCTTTCAGACGCACAAAGATGGCTCTGCACACATGTACAATTGATTTACTACAAATTTTATAAGGTTAATTAATTAGTGTATCTAGCAGATACAGCCAATAAGAGACCAGTTGCCCCAGCAACCCACCCTTGGGGTCTGCACCTTGGAGTTCTTCCAGGGATTTTTTTGTCCTTTTTTCTTGTTATGTCTTCTAAGTTCTAGGGCAAAACAGTGTCCTTTTTAGAATTCCTCTTCTTGAAAATAAGACTAAACAGAATTTCAGGAATATGTTAGAAAGGGTTAGATTGTTGTTCTAAAATGTGAGAGAAATGCCAGGAAAAGTACTAGAAGCTATATAACTATGTATTAACGGTCTGCAAGTATATGAAAAATATATGAAAAGCAAAAATCTTCAGGCATCACTGCTGGGTACTTCCAAACTGAATTTTAAGAAAGGGCATGCATTGTCATCTTGTCAGCAAAGACGTGAGATGGATAAAAGCTTTTTTGTTTGCACAAGAATCAACTAAATGCTGTTTTTCTCATTTCTCGTCAAGACACGGAAAGGCCAGCAAAAATGAACAGGGTTTGTTTTTAGGAGCAGGTTTTGCATTAGTGCCATTATGAGTCAACGCTTCATTCTATGTTTCTTTGTATTAGGTCCCACACATAATGTAAATGTAAGGGTAACTCCTCCCCAGCTCCTCCCAGCACTCAACTTCCAGCACTCAGCCCAAACATTGTTTTGACCGGGTTTTCAAATCTGCTGGAGGAGTGTTGGCACCCATGGCTATGTCCCAGCTCTCCCAGGGCTGCTAAGCAATAGACATGGTCTTTGTTGGTGTGGTTCTTGAAAAAAGGGGGCAAATCCCCTTCCTCACCTTCAGGAAAAGTCACTTAAATTCAGGTCTGGCTTTAGAGTGCTGGGGTACCATGGCAACATTAGTCTTCTGAGAGAATAGAAAAACCTTTTGATTCAAGGAGGGAAAATAAATAATTCAGGTTTGGAAGGTGCAAATGAGAGGTCAAGTGAATCTGTGCATGTGCCAGGGATGTTCATCATCTCCTGGCATTCTTAAAAACCTTTCTTCTTTTCCCTGAATCTGCCACAACAGCTCTGACAGTGACGTTAAATCAAAGCAGTATTTCTTAGATTCCCCTACCTAAGAAATGTATTTCGAATTATGGATAATGGTCAGACTCAATTATAGTTCTCAATATTAGGGTATTTTCTCACCTAAATGATTGTATGGTTCTGTGAAGAGGAGCTTCAGCTGTGTCCCCACACAAGTAGCAGCTGAAGATGTTTTTGCTGCTGGAAAGCAAGAGCTGGGGCTGTAGCCAGGTGAATTTGGTAGCTAGAATGCATGAAGGAACTGCAGTGAACTACCTGAGGAGACAGAAGGTGAGCTAAACAACACCCAGCCTCATGTGTGTAAGCTGAGGTGAACTTCGTGGGGGACTTTGCTCTAGGGAATGTCCCTAAAAGGGCTCATCAGGGGCAGGTGCTGCTGCGACTGTGGCAAAGCAGCTACTAATCCTTGCTGGCTGTTTGTTAGCGAGTGTGTTTTGTTGCCGGATGTCGATGAAGCTGTTGTTAAACAGGTGTTATAAATCTATATTGTGATATTGGCTTTCGCAAGTATTAAGATGAATATTATATGTTAAATACTTTTTGGCTATGTATGTACTTTTTTTCTTGCTAACAAGTTTTAAGCTTAAAAGAATTTCCTAGGTACAAAGCAAGGAAACCCCAGAGGGCAAAGACAGTGGGGCCCAAGCTGCTTATCAGGAGAACAATAGAGCCCAAATTGTTATCAGCAGAAGATATGAAGCCCAGCTGCCCTCAAGGGAAGGATGAGGGGCCCGGACTGTTATCAACACTGACCATTTGCAGAAGAAAGGAAACCAAACTCAAAATAATGCTCATCAGCAAGAATAATGATGACCAGCAAAAATAGTGCTGAATAGCAGAAATAGAAATCAAACAGCATGTTCTAAATAGGCGGAACCAGGGTGGGGACATGCTAAATACTTCTTGAAAAAGTTTGAATATGCATCAAACCCTCACAGCAGGAGGGGATAAAAAGGGTGTTCCCAAGATACCAGGTGTGTTCCTGGCAACCCGCCAGGGCACCTGGCCGTTTTAACCCTTTGCTTTATTTCTTTTGTCTCCTAATTGTTTGTTTATATTAAACTTTTTATAATTTATTAAGTGAATCTCATTTTTAATACAGGGGCAGCGTGGCACAGCTGCAGGCGGCCGTGTGAGGCGGCAGGCCTGGGGCCCGGGGCCGCCCGAGGCCCGCGGCCGACCTTCCCACATTGGCCCGGCCCGCTCGCATGTGCTGGCCGCCACCGTGAAGGTCAGTGCCATGACGTTTAGGCAACAGACCTGCAGCTTTTGAGTACTGGGAATTTTAATATTTTTTTTCCTTTTTTTTTTTTTTTTTTTTTTTTTTTTGTTCAGGTTCTATGCATTCAGTTTCATTCTCTACCTTTTTTTCTTCGAGATCTTCTCTTTAGGGCTTCTTACTGCAATTAAAAAACATTTCTGCTCGGGTCCCAAAAAGAGATCCACTAAAATCATACTGTGTTTTGTAAGAAATTTACTTGGCCCTTGAGGTTTTGCTTAAAAGCACAAATCTTTTTGTGCCGTGACATGTTTAATTATGTAAATCCTTCCCCCAGAAGCATTGCCATAATGTGAGCTGGATTATGAGGTGCCAAATACAATGGTTAGAACAGAGATGTTTTTGGGGATTTTTTGTGGTGGTGGGGAGGGTTATGCATTAATAAGTCAAGCTTTTCCATAACCTTTCAAGAAAGGATATGAAGAGAAGTATTATGTGAAAGTGATTGTTGTGGTATATTTCTGTGTTCTCTGGATGTGAGACACATGTAACCCATTGAATGAAAGTAAGCAGAAAAAAGAGAATGATGCTTTTACAATAAGTGACTATTTCCCTTATTGTTTATTACTTCTGTCTTTTTCACTTTCTTTCTTTATACTTGGCGTAGGATGAGAATCAAAAGTAAAATTACTGTTTACAGCCTCTGCATTCTGTAAAATGAATCCATGAATGATTAAACAGTTTTTGTGCTGCTTGCTTTTTAAGTGGGAGTTGTGAAATTAATCAAGCCATAGTACTGCCATGTCACTGAAGCAGGCTGCATGAGTGTACCTCACTCTAGCAGAATATGTTCTCTATTTAAAATGCCTGTCTCCATGTAATATGATAAGTCCCTTAAGAACTACCTTCTGCAGTTGCTCTGTGAATTGCACTCCTACTGGAGTCAAGTACATCCAGGCAAATTGGATTATTAGCTGGAGATAAATGGGCCCAGGGAGCACTTAAATGCAGGAGCAATGATGCTCTTGCCCTTTAGCTAAGTGTAAATGCTGGCTCTTACAAAAGCAGGAGGGATAAAGGAAGGAGGTTTTAGTTCTGAACATTGTCTTCTTCTTTTCAGAGGCTCTGTACTAGCTCTAATGGGATGAATCATAAACCTTTACATACATCTAGAATGAAGCTTTAGTTTTCAGCACAATGAATTTCAAAAAACGCTACATTCTCTATACTGATTTTGAAATAAAAGGGGCATTTTAGCTTTGTGTTTAGGAGAACCTCCTTAAAATGATAGTTAGTTTAATTGTATTGTAGGTGTAACACGTGTGATCAAGGCTAGCAGAGAACAGTTAGCATGCTTTATACTTCCAAACCTTACAGTGGTATTTTTAGAGTATGAGAAGATGCAGCATTGAAACAGCTGGATTTATTTGTTTGCTTGCTGTGTCATGGTGGTGAGATGTGAACCCGTACAGTGTGGTCAGCAAAGCCTGCAGGGAACTGAACTGCGGTGGTCATGGCTGGCCTAGGTGGGGCTGAGGAACATAACACCCTCTAATGGGCAGAGCAAACAAGAGAGGTTTCTTTGTTGGTTTTGGGCATTTATTTTATTATTCCTGAGCACCATGCTTAACTCTGAAAAAGAGAGCATATGCAGTCTTACAGCAAATAAAAACTAAGTGCAAACAATTCCTATCTGCTGCTAACCTGCCTGTTTTATACATGTGGTAGGTCTTTAGGAAAAAAAAATAGAAATCAGGAAGAAAAATTAATTAAAAGAATAAATTATTTTAAAGCTTTCTTTCCTGTAAGCAGACTTGAAATAACCAGTGAAATACAGGAAAAATTAACCCATAAAACACAGGGAAATGTGAACAGAATAAAGTAAGTTCTTGGGAACAAAAGACTACTGTGGGCTATGGGGTTATAATGTTGGAGTGGTTAAGGCTTATGCTCACCAGAAGGCCCTGTGGGAAGGCCCAGCTGCAGGCTGCATGGTTGGAAGTGGGTTGGGGGGTGAGAGGCAGTCATGGCTCGTGGACAGCAGCGCTGCAGCTGAGCCAGCCAGTGGGTGCCCTTCTTCTGTCAAGTTTGGGTTTTGTCTGGTTGAGATTAAAGGTATAAAAGGGGCCAATCACAATTTCTACAATAAAGTGATCTCCTTCAGATGCATAAGGGGGTCCATGTATCTTTGTTCTCCATTGCTACAGAATGCAGTGGAAGGTAGCCAGCTGTTCCTTTAGAAAAAAGGAGCATCTCCCTCATTTGGAAGAAGAAGGAAATGAATGATTTCTACAAATGGCAACATAAACCAGTCATATTTAATGTCATCAATACCACCTCTTCTGTCAACAAAGGTCACCAGGGGCCTCAGATTTTAGTTGTTCTTTTGGTCAATGTTTGTATAGGCTCAGTTAGTATTTCCAATTTAAATCTATATATAGCAAGTGAAGGTGCATGTCCTGTCATCTTGGCTGGGAATTAGGGAAGGCTGATCTTTATTCACATTTGTGGGAAGCTGTTCATAGCAGAGACCAGTAATGTACATTGCTTAAAGAGAACTGGCATTTACTTGTTCACTTGGGTGTCTTAACATAAGACTGAATGCACAGCGAAAAGCACATTATATCTCCAGATCCTCCCCTCTGTTCAGGCAGAGCTGCTGCACTGGGAAAAACTGTTCCTGTGTCCAGCAGGAGCTACTCAATAAACAAAGAAATAAAAGACAGTGGTCTGACTAAGGTGTTTTTATTCCAATGTAGATGAGTGTCTATCCATCAAAAGGCAACCAGGACCTCTAAAAGAACATTTTTTTTTTAATTTTATGTTTAAGAACACTGTTTTGCTCCTTGGAGTGAGGAAAACTAACTCCAAAAATAGTTCTTACTATTGATTTACTTATGAGCTGGGTGCTTTTAACTACCCTTTGTCCTTTGGGATCAAGGATGTGGCTATTGCCATGTGCTCAGTGTTTTACAGAATGAATCATGTTTCCTCTCTTAGGATTTATTATAAATGCAAAGCACTTCTCAGCCTTATTATTGTGTCTGGGAGCTCTTTATAATCATCATGAGGTGGGCTGCACTGAAAATGCAGGGTATTATGAAGACTCATTGAAAAACACAGTATCCATAACCAATTTGAAATCATGCACATACGGTTATGTGTCATGTCCTCACCTCCCCACATCCACCCCCAAAGGGAAATTTGAGTTAAATATATTCTTTGAAATATAATGAGAAAGAAGTTTGAGAAATGATGAGGCTGAGACAAGCTCTGAGATTTGATGTCTTGAACAGGATCCCAGCCATGTGATGAGTTCAGTGTGTAATGAACGTGCTGGAGGAGAAATACTGGCAGCCCTGCATGTCACCTGCAAAACTAAGAGCTGAGACAACATGAGGGTGCACAAAATTCTGAGCTGTGTGAGGAGGGGCCCAGGCTGTCCTTATAGAAGTGTAGGTGGTTTTTTGTTTTGCATATATTGTTTTGTGGCCATGGCAGTAAAAAAGGTGGCTCTGCCAGCATCTCAGATGATCCTAAATTAGCTCTCTGCTCCTTTTGACTCATCAAAACACCATGAGGAATCCAGCTGGCCTGTTAAAATAAATCCACTACAAGTCTGGACAAGCAAAAGGTAGCCAACATGGAAGTGATCACAGGGAGCTCCCTGTGTCTGAAGGTCAAGAGACAGACATTCAGCACTACTGTGTTACGTGCAGGAAGTGCGGTCTTTGCAGGTTCTGACATTACTGTACACAAAGGATTTAGTGTGGGGATCTTATCCCATGCTTTCCAGACAACAAAGGATACTGAAATTTCGCTGCAGTAGGCAGGTGCTGCTTATGTGAACAGCTACCCTTACGAGGCACTGTACTTGTACATGTGTGATCAGCTTGTGTGCTGTGATATCCACCTGATCCCTAAACAAATCTCAGGTGGCTTGCCTGTTTTGGCAAATTGCTGATAAGACTGATTTCCCCAATGGTCTTGATTAGTTTCATTTTACTTTTTACAAGGTGATTAGCTCTAACACTGGGACAGTTGAAGCTTCTTGAAGAATATGGGATAGGACCTGCTTATGGGAAAGCACAGTATTTAAATTCCAAGCAAAGCTTTTGTTCAAAAAGCTGGCTCAAGTGCTATTGCTGTGAAATGTTGACTGATGGAGCTGGATAACATGGTGGGGCTGAAGAAAGGTTCGCAAGCTCTTTGTGTTGAGGCTGTGTAGAGACACAGCAGATGGAAATGGTGTTTCTGCTGACCTTCCACATGGCAGACATAAAACATAAAAACAAAACCAAATCCCCTAGCTGTAGTTCAAACTACAGTAAGATTTTTTTTTAATGATTATACTGTAAATGGAGCAGACAGAGCTGTAGCTCCTTCCTGTTTAAAGTTCCTTACAGTTTCTTCACAGGGCAGCGAATGTGTAAGCACATTGCTATATGCAGAACGTGCCCATATCCAACCCTTGAAGTCCTGCTTCTCTAACCAACATACGAACAGCAATCTCTGTAATGCAGGATCTAGCAGGCAGGGGAGAAAATGCAGCTTGTGTGGATCACAGTAGCAAGTTTTATATTTAGACTTTCATTTGTTTCCATCAGTCCAGATCCTCTTAACTTCTGTCAGTTATTTCCCAAGGGCACAAGCAGATATTCAGCTGGTGATCAACCCTTAATGAAGATTAACATCCCTGCAGCTGAGATAGAGAAATTACCTGCCAGTACCCAAAGATGTCAAGGTCAGAGAAGACTGCAGTGACCTAGGTAGAACATCAAGAGCATATCTGGAAAAAAATAATAAAATTGCAACAGGACTGTTTGTTCAATAGGACCCAGTGCAATTCTTGGTTAATTACATCCATGGTTAATAGCCCTCATGAGCAGTTCATCTTGGCAGGCTTGTCTGTGCTTCCATGTGGTTTTTATTCTGAACTCCAGATTTTCCTTATAAGTTATGTAGGAATAGTAGAGCTTTGTTATTCAAACACTAAAAATACTTTGTGAAACTTTTCCTTGTCAAATTAGGTGGATTAACTTCCTGTTGCCCCTCCCTGTCAAGTAGGTTTTTTCTTGAATTAATCTCTTTAGGTCTTCTGTGTGCTCTGCTTATCAAAATCTTTAGTGGGTGAGGGATGACAACAGCAGTGTGTGTCTAGGCATGAAATATCAAGCTGCCCCATTAATCCTGAACAAAAAATTTCAGTGACATTCTGAAAGAAAAAATTACATTGAAATAGTTTGTTTAATACTTGAAAGTGAAAATAATCTGTTTAATAGTAGATTATTTTGAATTACTTGCTTTAAAAAGGAAAAAAAAATAAAATCTGTACTGCTCCTTAACAGTTGAAGTTGTATGTGCTTGCCATATTCTCCCTGCCTGGATCATAACATGGAAGGACTAATAAAGTAGAAATAAAAGTATCACAGGTGGCATCAATGCCTTCCTGAAGTCTTTACCTAAAAAGTAATAAAGCCAGAAGAAACTCTAGGGATTTGTTTTGTTTGGGTTTGTTGGGGTTTTTTTTTCCCCCACAGGCTGTTTTGGTCTATCCTCCTACTTAGAAAGTGATCAGAGTAATAGAAATAAGGGGAAAAATCAAGACTTGAAAGGAAAGGGCATGGATAGGTTTGAAAGAAAGAGGAAGGAAAACGAGGAGTTAAACTTCCAGTGCTGGTCTTCTATCAGGGTATCCAAGATCGTTTTGCCTAATTGCAAGGAAAATGCAACTGTGGAAAGGCAGAACAAGTAGACTATATTAGAATTTTGTAGGGGCATTTGTTTGTGGCAAACACTGAGGCTAGGCTGGCATGGGGCTTCGTGTTTCCTGGGGAGATAAGCATGAGTAAGATATTTGTGGTTTGTTTGCACTAAACATTAGACTCACATCAGCTGGCATCTGTTGTGGCAACAGATATAACAGCTAAGAAAGTGAGAGAGATGTATTCCTCTTTGCTTTCCATGTGGCACACAGGGTTTGGTGATGGAGAACAGGGTCTCCATTAACCATAAAAGTTTTTGGAGATCTTAGCCTCATGTGCCTGTGCTTTTGTACAGCACTGCCTACAAGCTGAAGCCATGACCTTATAAATCTCATCCTTGTTCACATTTAACCAATTAAGGACCAGGTCACCAACTGAAGTGGAATTTGAAGGGACAGGCACAGAGACTTTCACCATTAAAAGTGCTTTGACTTGGCTTGTCAGACCCTGCTCAGGCCTGACCTATCCAAGCACACATGACTGAGCATTCTGAATGATGGGAGTTTGAGGAAATCACCTGAAAAGCTACAAATGGCTTTTGCTTGGCTGAAGAGCTGCCCTGACCTGGCCTCTGTAGAGGGTGTTACCATTGGTTTCCGTGCCACTTCATCTGGGTCAACCTCATTATTGCAGAAACTCTATTTTTTATAACATTTCTTTTATTTGAAATGCAGCAGGTTTCATATCACTCTAATTGTCCTAAGAAGTCATATTTAATCTAGCAGTATTACTCCATGTATGCTGAGTCAATATCGCTTGACTTGTTCCTTGCCCTGCTACACATAGCAGTTTCATATAAGCAAGAGAGAAATGGAGAGTAAAATTAGCTAGTGTAGCCAATGAGCATTGAATAGTGCAAAACCATTACCACAGTGCTTGCTGTCCTTAAAATGGCACAGACTGATGAATTAATATTGTGTCCAAAAGATGTGCTCACTAAGCATTTTAAATTTAATTTGATGTGATGCAAGTAACTAAGCTGTTCTCAGTCCATTGTTGAAATGAAATAGCTCTATTTTACTGCTGTGCAAGATGGTCAGCTGCTTCATTTCAGGTGATGTGTTCTTCCAAAGGCAGTTATATATTGTTTCTGGATCCTTGAAGACAGCTCAATTGCCTGTTATTTCCAAGGTGATTTTGTCTGTTGGAAAATGTTTTGTTACATCAGAGACCTCTAGTGCATAGTCAAGCATTGTCAGTAATCAGAAATTGAGTAAGAAATCAAGGAGAAGAAAAACAGATACAAGCACTGTGATTCCAAGTTGCATCTCTAGATGACAAAGATCTGGAGAGCAACCAACATGGCTCTCATTCAGTGGAGGAGGGGAAAAGAGATTCAAAGTTGATACTGAAACATGTGTTACTAGACTGTTATTAATAATTTAGTATTTAGTGCTCAATTGTCACCCACTTCCATACTTTGATAAAAGCATCACTTTGTCTCGCTTGCAATTTCAGCTTTCAAAAAATTGAAATAGCATCTATTGTGTGCTGGTTCTGTCTTCAGTGGTGGAAGTGGATTTGATGTATTCAAAATGTTAATGACTTGCCTGTGTGTATGCAGATCCTTGCAGACTACTAATACTACAGCAGTTATTAGTACATGCTTATTGAAGGTATAGGTATTTGACTTTCTCTGTGTTTAAAATGAAGCTGAATAAAAAATTCAGCTGGCTTATTAGAAAGGACAGCCAAAACCTTTCCTTCCTGTGTTGGAAGTAATCTCAGGTGTAATTTAGAGAAATTATTTCAGGAACAAAGTATGGAATCAGACAGTGTAATTGTATAGTGATGAAAATTGATTGATTTAAGAATGTTTATGAATGCTTCCTGAAATTGCCACTTGAACTCTTGTTTAATTTTCACAGACATGTTAGAACCTGTGCTTTACCTGAGTTTTGATTAAAGAGAAACAGATAAAAGCAGTATGCAAGAGAATTCTTATAGGTGATAAAACCAGGTTGTAGCAGAATTAACTTTGCATTGTGCAGGGACTTTTTTCCATGATTTCATGCAGCTTATTAGACATTTCTGGTAAGCAATGGAAGATCCTGCAATACAAGCAAACTCTGTCACTTCTGATGTTTAGTTTTGAAAAAATGTCATGCTGAGGTTAGCTCCACAGAGCTCCCTGCTGTGTTAGTGGGCTGATGCTGTCAGGCTGGTTCTGGGCTCCCATCAGTTAAAGGAGCAATAGGCCTCTGAGCTGAGCATGAAGGCAGTTTAGGTCAGAAGGGAAACATTTTTATTACACAGAGAGATGATTTTGTAGAGGATAGGTTCGGTGGGATAATTGCCTCTTTTCTGTCTGTACCCAGTGGTGAAAGTGTGATTCATCTTCTGTGTTTTGAATGCTTCTCTGTCACCATCATGTCATTCAGTCTAGAAAACAAACTTGGAATTCCATGCCTAACTTCTAGACAGTCTAAGACAGGTGAGATGAACCCTACCTCCCCCAGCATAGCGCTAGGTCTGTGCAGCACAAGACAAACTTTTTTAAGCCCATGTCCTAGAAGGCTGAATTGCTGGTATCCCAGCTTCCTCCAGGAAACATCTATGTAATAATACAGACAGACATCTCTGCTGTGCCTTGCGGCTGTTGCGTGGATCCTCTGCAACCTTTCACTTAATGAGGGACTCAGAGGGCTGGGAGGTGTAGCAGAGGAGGTGAGGGAGTGTTCTCAGACAGGTGTTAGAAGTAGGACACAATCAATGTGTGCATGATCGTGATCAGATTTATTGCTAGTACAGTATATAAATATTGCCAATGCAGCATATAAATTAAAGCTTTATCATCTATTAAAATTGATTATAGTGTCTGAAGGGTTATAAATATAAGGAGGTTTGGCTAGAAATGTGTAAGTTTACAGTCTTTGCCTTGCAGAATTCTAGATTGTAAAGCAAGAAAGCACCTATGTAGCTAATTCAAGATTGTACATCTGTATTTATCAGATTTTTAGTACTTTTAGTCACTCATCCAAAAGTGCGTGTTCCGTGTCTTTCCTGTTAAAGGAATCCACCCTGGAGTGCTGGTAGCTTCAGGATGGCTTGTCCTCAGGACAGCTGTCCTCCTGGGCTGGTAGATTGTATCAGAGAGCAGAATGGTCCCCCTGTTATCCAGGAGGAGGCAGTCAGAGAACTGCTGAGCCACTTGGATGTTTATAAATCTATGGGCCCAGATGGGATCCATCCCAGGGTGATGAGGGAGATGGCAGATGAGCTTGCAAAGCCACTCTCCATCATTTACCAACAATCCTGGCTCACTGGTGAGGTTCCAGATGACTGGAAGCTGGCCAATGTGACACCCATCAACAAAAAGGGTGGGAAGGAGGATCCTGGTAATCACAGGCCAGTCAGCCTGACCTTAGAACCTGTTAAGGTAATGGAACAGTTTATACTGAGTGTCATCACACAGCACTTACAGCATGGCCAGGGTATCAGACCCAGCCAGCAGGGGTTTAGGAGGGGTAGGTCGTGTTTGACCAAACTGGTCTCTTTTTATAACCACATGACCCACCTGGTGGATGAAGGAAGGGCTGTGGATGTGTCTATTTGGACATCAGCAAGGCCTTTGACACTGCATCCCACAGCACACTCCTGGAAAAGCTGTCAGTCCTCAGCTTGGACAGGAGCACTCTGGGCTGGGTTAGGAACTGTCTGGATGGCCCAGAGAGTGGTGGTGAACAGTGCTGCATCCAGCTGGTGACAGTCACCAGTGGTGTCCCTCAGGGGGCTGTGCTGGGGCCAGTCCTGTTCAATTTTTATTGGTGACATGGATGAGGGAATTGAGTCCTTCATTAGTAAATTTACAGACAATACTAAGCTGGGAGCATGTGTCGATCTGTTGGAAGGTAGGAGGGCTCTGCAGAGAGACCTGGAATGGTTGGATGGATGGGCAGAGTCCAACAAGATGAAGCTTAATAGATCCAAGTGCTGGGTCCTGCATTTTGGCCACAGTAACCCCCTGCAATGTTACAGGCTGGGGACAGTGTGGCTGGACAGTGCCCAGACAGAAAGGGACCTGGGGGTTCTGGTGACAGCAGCTGGACATGAGCCAGCAGTGTGCCCTGGTGGCCAAGAAGGCCAATGGCCCCTGGCCTGGATCAGGAATAGTGTGGCCAGCAGGAGCAGGGAGCTCATTCTTCCCCTGTACCCAGCACTGGTGAGGCCACACCTGGAGTGCTGTGTCCAGTTCTGGGCCCCTCAGTTTGGGAAGGACATTGGGACACTTGAGTGTGTCCAGAGGAGGCAACAAGGCTGGTGAGGGGCTGGGAACACAAACCCTGTGAGGAACAACTGAGGGAGCTGGGGTTGTTTAGCCTGGAGAAAAGGAGATTCAGAGGTGACCTTATCACTCTCTACAACTTCCTGAAAGGTGTTTGTAGGCAGGTGGGAGTTGAGTTGAATGAGAGGACACAGTCTTAAGCTGCACCAAGGGAAATACAGGTTGGATATCAGGAAGAAGTTTTTTATGGAAAGAGTGATAAAGTACCAGAATGATCTGCCTGGGCAGGTTGTGGAGTCACCATCCCTGAATGCGTTTAAAAAAAGACTGGATGTGGCACTTGGTGCCATGGTTTAGTTGAGGTGTTAGGGCTGGATTGGAGTCAATGATCTTGAAGGTCTGTTCCAATCTAGCGAATCTGTGTGATTCTGTGTCTGTGTGTGACATCAGTTTTCCCAGATTGCCTGGTCTCCAGTGGCATTTTATATACCCTTTTGCAAACCAGCATGCACCAATGTTAATCCCAACGTCACAGCTCCCTCATCTCTGGCATGCATTCACTACATGAGCATATAGATCGTTCCTCCTGCAAATACCTGTCTGGTGTTTTCTTCTTAGGACAAACCACATTGCCCATCAGAGTGGAAAGGGACAGGGGTGTTTGTGTGTAGGGGAGGAGGCACCAAAGATCCAAATATCTTTTCTTCACTATCTTCTTTTTTTTCTTTTTTCTTTCTTTTTTTCTTTATTTTTTCTTTTTTTCTTTATTTTTTCTTTTTTTTTTTTTTTTATCACCATCATGGGAGGTCACAGATTAGACTGTCAAGCTGCCCTGCTTGTGTGAGGGTCTTGATGAGATGGGAAACGGAAAGTCAGGCTGCCAAACAGATTGCATGAGGAAGTTACTCACCTAAGTGAGAATGGTGTGAGTAAAACCAAATGTCATCATCAGTGTGTCATTCTCAGACTGATCTGAGGAGTCTGTGATTTGTGGAACTGGGTTTTGCAGTAGAAAAGCATGAGAAAGTGGAACTGCTCTGGAAGCTATGACAAGAGCAAGAAAATAGGATGCTGAAACTGTAATGTTGATTTGGGTCAGAAAGAGATTAGAGTCACATTTTATTATACACTACTTACTGAAGATGAAAATCAAACTGCTTAATACCTGTACATTCATACCCACTTAAAGCAAACAGCCCTTTCAGGTGGACCTATGTGAAAGCAAATTTCTCCACAGAGCTCAGAACTGGAATAATCAGGTCATGGCCAATAATTAGGTCAACTTTTCAAGCTGAACTGGAATCACTGGTCCCCATCAGGGGATTTGAGAGAGTAAGCTTATAGTTTGCATTGGTTTTGAATTTTTTTTAATCTTCAGACTTCTTTTCTTTATATAGGAAATATGCAATTAATTAAACAGAAGAAAATGACTGTGCTTGCTTTCGTAAGATGGTTTTATTTCTGATGTGTTTCATGTCTCATTTCAGTTTGTCAGTCTCTTTATATTTAGTGCATTCTATTTCAAAGATATCATGAGCAAACCTCAAACCTGTGCTTTTTAAAAGGAGAGAAGGAGAAAGTATGTACCAGGTACTGCAACACTGTAGTGTTTAGCCATGGTTTAGCCATGGCTATCAGCCAAACTCCCATCCAGCTGCTCAGCTCCTACCTCCTCTCACCAGGATCAGGGGAGAAAATGGAAGATCAGGAAGGAGGGAAAATGTTTTCTCATGAAGACAGGGAGATTATTTGCCAAATACTGTCACAGGCAAAATAAACGCAATTTGGGGAAAATTTACTTAATTTATTGCAAATTCAAATAGAAATTGAAGTATTAATGTGGGTAGTGGGAAATAGAAGGCAAACATTCAAACAACATTGCTCCTCCCTGCTTTCCCAGGCCCACTTCTTTACTTGCTGCTCTTCTACTTACCCACACCGTTTCACCTCCCAAACTCTGAATAGTGCAGGGGGATGGAGACTTACCTGTCAATGCTCTTTCAATCCCTGCACTAGCTTCTGAAATAGCACTTACAGCATAGTAACTCCCTGTGCATGGGGCAGTGGGAGACCTTGGGGACTTACATGATCAGTTTAAGAGACCAGAGTAGTCCCTAAAAGTTAAGCATAATTAAATAAAGACAAAAAAAAAAAAAAAAAAAAAAAGAGGGACTTCGAAGCAATTAAATACAGTAATATGGAGTAACATGGATAGACTTTCCTATGCTGCTAAGCTTTAATATGGCTCAGAACTTAACATATCACTTCATATAATTAAAATACCGTGCAGTTCTAGATCAAGCATCAAGGACTGAGGACATAATTACTGTGCTTCAGGGCATAAGCTGAAGATGACTTCTCATAAGAAGTGCTAGTACATTACCTAACCATAGGAATTTTTGCCTTGTAGTTGAAGTAATTAATTGCTGGTTATATGGACAGAGCATAGATCACGCCTGGAGCTCACTTGCTATGAGTTCTGACTACATTTTTCTGTTCTATACCTCTGTTGTAGTGAGTTTTTTTGGTTGGTTGGTTGTTTTGTTTTTTTAAATTGCTAGTCTAGGTTTTATATCTCCAAAGATAAATTAATAGAAGGGTTATTTTTTAAATAATAATATTTGTACATCTCCAGTACCATTTCTGCAGTTGACCCAAGGAAGGCATTGAGATTGTTAATCACTTAAAAGGAAAGACAGCTCTATACTTAGCATCCATTGAGGAAAGTACTGGTTTACATCCTCTATAAATATTTAATTAACAAAGACAATAGGATGGAACTGTTATAATGCAAGTGACTTCCTGCATCTGATTACAAAAAGGATTCTCAGTTTGAAGCCTGATCTATTTTAACAATATGAAATAAGTTGCCTGGAACAGTTTATTTTTCAGTTACAATAAAACAACAAAATCTGAGTGTTCAATAGGTACATTACAAAATTTTAGAAGAGAGTCCAAATTGTCATCTTGATTTGCTGTTGTTATCTGCAATTTTCAACACTCTTACTTAGGGTGGTTACATTTCTTTTTTTTTATTTTAGCATGTTTTTGCTCTCACTTTTACATTTTAGTTGCCACTTTTCTTCTTCTTGTAACTAATGTAGCGACATTTTCACAGAATCATAGGATATGCTGAATTGGAAGGGAGGCATAAGGATCAGTGATGTATGGATTTTAGCACTGCAATTTTGTATTTTAATATTTCAGCTTTATAAAGACCAAGAAAAGCCTATTTTATCCAGTCTGAATTTGAAGTCTAAAGTTACATGATAGCAGCCTTCTAACATTTGCAGAGGTGCAGTAGGACAGATGAGATTACAGTTGGAAACTCATTGAAGTAAATTGATGCCTCTTTTGGTCCTGGACATTGCAATTAGCTGTCCTCAGCTTCACAAGCAGAAGGGGTGCCTGAGAAAAGGTGCAGGGCTCTTTTTCAGCCTGTTCAAGTCGTAAAATTAAGTCTACTGAAATGGATGAAAAAAATGATCCCCCAACAGCTAAACCTGAAGATGAAGTAAGTATAAGTAGGTGACTTAAACATTCTTGATTTTCTATACTTCTTGACATTATTAGATGTCTTGTGATCTAATTCTGAAGTGTTAAACTTAACATGATGGTTAGATTTGGTATAATTTTCTGGTTTCTAGCTCAGTCTGAAAATGTCAACATGTGTTTATCTCTGGATTGCTAATATTATGTATTTTCAGACAATTGAAACAATGGACATGTCAGTGTGACAACATAAAAGCTTGGTGTCATGCAGCATGTTTTTCCAAAAAGAAGTTAACTTCTAGGCAATAAAGGCAAAATTAAAGGAGGCAAAGTGTTTTGCTTTTCCCAGAGAAGATAGAGAAGGGGACTGTTTTGTGAGTGCTAACTCATGAGAGAGTTGTAATTAAATAATTCAGTGTATGGCAATAGTCAAATTGCAATGTTAGCTGGAAACCGGTTCTAGAATACAAGAACTAAGTTGCAGTAGAGAGGAAAGCTGAACTGAGAATTATAGTCCTTATTGAGGGAAGAGAGCAGCTTAACTTTGCTGTCTCTTTCCTTTCTATAAAATGTTTATGGTAAATTAATAAAACAAATGGAAATACTGATAATGTAGCACATGGCATTCAATATTCCTATGAATCCTATCTAACAGAGCACTTTGTCATGGAAAGCTTGATACGTGAACTGCTTTTTTAAAAAAAGTAAGATGAGGATTACAGTAGATGCAATGAAGACTTCAGTTGTTTCAAGTGCCCACTTATATATCCAGTGATGTCAATGTTGAGTAATTTTTAACAATACTTGACAGTATTATTTATTGTTTAATTATAAATCTGCCTGTTGAGATCTAGAGCCACAAAGAGGAGTTACATGGGAAAAATTTAATATAAAATATTATTGTGGGAGTCTTGATGAAAGTGACCAAAATTTCAGATGTCAGAACTCAACATTCATTGAGCTGCCTCAAGCTGGCCTACTGAACACGAGTGTATGAAGGAACATTGTGACAGTCTAGAGCTTTAAACAAACAAACATTCATTTTCATTCTTAAAGAGACTCAATAAGGTTTGTGAAAAATACAGAAGATGGATACATCAAGTGGAGAGCACACAAAACACTACAGTTGAATTACCTAGATAGAAGATATGAATCTGAAATGTTCCAATTCTGTGTTTAAAGATTTTGTTTGTAGAGGGTCATACTTAGTCTTTTAACTCGTTATTATTTATTACAAAGTTTTCTTCTCCTCTTAGAGCGTCCTCCACTCTGAGATCAAAAATTGCTATCTGTTTTATTTGACTACAGGGCCAGAAGGATATTTGTGGGGATGTTTCTTATGCTTCCTCTGAGGATACACAGAGGTCTCTTTTTGATAGTATTACTAGTGCATAATATCAGAGAAATGTACCAAGAAATGTGTTGGTGAAGACTTCTTCAGGTTTTTATTGTTATTTTTTTTTAAGAACAGAGCTAACATCAAAACAAGAACAGATTTCTTGGAACATTGATCCTCTGAGGTTTGAATAACTCCAGGTGTGGGGGTTCCCTAACCTCTCTGGGCATGGCTCAGGTGCATGGCCCTTGTGGTGAAATATGTTCTTCCCCCTCCCCCAGTGTAGCTGGAATGTCTCCTGCTGCTGTATGTGACTGTTGTGGCTCTCTCTTCACTGTGCACCAGTGAGAAAAGTGCAGCTCTGTCTTCTCCATAGCCCACTTTAGATATTAAATATATAATTAGATTTATTGACACTGTCTTTGCCCTCATCTCTCATGCTGAAAAATCCTAAGGCTCTCATCTTTTTGCTGTACATCTGTCCTCCAGCTCCTTACCTCTGTGATCGTCCCCTGGAATCACTCTGGATTATCAACATCTCTCTTTTCCTGATAGGCCCAAAACACAGATGAGGGTCTCCTACTGTTGAGTGAAAGGAAAGACTGATTGTAGATTATCTCACAACATCAGTTGTGCAAATGGTTGGCAGTTGTGTTTGTCATTTCCTGTGTGTCAAGGTGCATCACCACAGAGCTTTTGTAGCTACTGCATTAAAATTGGCATCCCACACTGAAAACTCAAGAGTGAAATTCTCAGCTGGTTACTTCCTGACTTAAGTGGTCTTGTTTCTCATCAAGTATAATATAATTAGTAGGGATGAAAAATGACTGTTGTGTCCACGCATTTTAATCTACAAGAGGTCACACATTCTGCAGGGTACCTTCTGGGAGGCTTCAAACAATGCAATGCTGGTAAATAGGTGAGCACCCTTTCTCCTCATTGTCTACCTACTGTAGCTCTACAGAGGCTAAAAAGGGCCTATTGAGCACAGGGAACAGCTAGATCTGCCCGAGGTGGGGGTTCTGCTGTTTAGTGTGTCTGTTGTAGTATGATTATGAATTCCTCACTATTTTTGTGTAGGCACAGAAGGGGATAGGTAATAGGACAGCGGCTTGTCCCTCAGAGGGAGGCTGTCAGCATCTTGGGCAAATCATAGACCAGTTATCACTAGACATTGTCAGAGCTTTTTGATTTGCACTGCTAGAAATTATGAAACTGTTAGAAATGCACTGTTAGAAATTATGAACCACTTAGAGAGGCCTCTGAGTGGCGTAAATTCAGCTAGAGGTGAGGGAGACCAGCTTTGAAGATGCCCTTAAAATGAATCAAGCAGTTCCAAAAACAAGGAAAAATAACTATTTATTTTGGTCTTCATCTTTAAAATTATGAAGTTCAGTTTAATCCTTATATGTATGAGCTTCTGAGCTATGTCATTTTGTTGACATATGACTGTTTTGTGCTTCATAGAAGACTGTGCACTAAAACCCTTGCTGCTGATTGATGGCTGGTTTTTGTCAATGCCTCCAGTCATGGACAACCCACAGCTTCCTAAGGCCACACCTTGAGAGCTTCCCTCTCCTTGGTATCAAGATGTTTTTAGAGCATTTTCCCTGAATGCTCAAGTTTTATGTAACAATATTATCTAACTTATGCTATCATTTTTATGTAAGGAGGAAATGCATGGTAGATTTTGGTTTGTTGGGGTTTTGTTGTGGGGTTTTTGTTTTTTTGTTTTTTCTTGTAATTTAATTCTGGTGTGTGGGCTATGGGGTTATAATGTTGGAGTGGTTAAGGCTTATGCTCACCAGAAGGCCCTGTGGGAAGGCCCAGCTGCAGGCTGCATGGTTGGAAGTGGGTTTGGGGCTGGGAGGCAGTCATGGCTCGTGGACAGCAGCACTGCAGCTGAGCCAGCCAGTGGGTGCCCTTCTTCTGTCAAGTTTGGGTTTGTCTGGTTGAGATTAAAGGTATAAAAGGGGGGTGATTTCTACAATAAAGTGATCTCCTTCAGATGCATAAGGGGGTCTGTGTCTCTTTGTTTCCCATTGCTACATTGGTGTAGCTGGGTGTAACAGCCGCAGCTGTATTCATATCCAGTGCACTTGGTCAGTAATACTCTGAGTGGTCCAGGAATTTGCCAGCTAAACTCTGCAGAGATAAGACAATGAATTGACTTAAGAAAGGTGGTTGAACTTCTAGCTGATCTCACAATAAACCATTTGACTGTGACAGGAGATACCCTAAGAGAGAATTTTATGAAGTGCCAGAGACTCCTTCAGGCAGCTCTTGCTGTGCCTGCAGAAACTGATAAACATTTTTTGTCTGCTTAAATATGTTGATTATCTTCTGCAGAGGAAAATGCCTGAGGGGTGGCAGTGATGTCTGGTACAAATGGGCTTTCCAAAACAGACAAGCAATAGATACCTTGTAGGAAGTGGAAACACTCCTGCAAATATTGAAATGGTCATGTATTGTACCTGGATGAGATGGTCAGGACATATTTTGGATCCAGCTTAGAAGATTTGGGACTGTAGTTCATAATAAACTGTCAAGAGTTTGGATATCCAGGTAATGATTTTATGCACATCCCATATCAGTAAGACCTGTGCTATGCTCTCCTGTTCACTGCAGGTAACTTCTCAGAGGGAGCTAGATATGCAGAAAGAGTCTGTCCATAGCCACTTCTCCACAGCCTGAAGCAAGTTTTTCTCTGAGGAACTAATTGGTTGAGACTTGTTGATCAGTCAGTTCCTGCTAGAAACATTCCATGATTTTTGTTGTCTTTCGCCTTATTTTAGGCAGCCAACATTTCGGTCCAAATGGTATCTGCAGAAGACAAGTTGGCAAAGAGGATTCTAGCAAGGAAAAAGCATGACAAATTGAAGAAAAAAGATAAGTTGCTATGGAATTTTCAAAACAAAATAATTCTCTTTACCCTCATTCTATTCGTTTTAGGAGTTGTAACCTGGACATTACTGTGGCTCTTCATTGGTGAGTTGCTGAAAGTTCAGGCCAACTCCATATATCATTATTGCCAATAGTACTTTCTGATAACTTTAGGATCTCAGTTGTCTTGAAGAGTGTAAATGTGGAAATCTTTTGTCTTTGCTAAGAATTAACAAGTAATTAGAAAAGCTGTTTTTAGAAATCATGACTTTATTTCAGTGTTACGCAAAACATTTTAATGTGCAAGCTGATTTGCACAGACCTGACAGGTTTTTATGAGCTTGATTCCTCAGAAATTTTGCCTTCCACTGTGTTTCTTGGCCTTGTGAAGTTCAGGTAAGTACTTTATTTTTCTGAATAGATTTAAGGAAATAAAAAGGGAGTAAAATAAATATGCGTGTAATTAAGCACTAAAAGCTATGTTTTCCTCTTTAGGCCCCTGATGCTAATACTGGCTAAGATACCCTAGGGATGCTTCAGAATCTGGATGTTGAAGGCAGCATAACTGCCTTCAGTTATGCTGGCTCATTTGTATAGTGGTGTCTTATCTTGTGTGTAGGTAACAGGAGCTCAATTAACCATAATTTGGTACACATCTAAAACAGTTTGGCTATAAAAGTGTAGTGTTCTTTGGGTAGTTGTTTCAAACTAGAAAGTAGAATAGGCCAAATAGATTAATTTGGTTTTGAATTTAATAAAAAACCTTCAGTGTTATTAAAAAAAGGCTAACTGACTTCTTTGTTTCTTGCAGTTCAGGCAGAAAACAAAGATGCACTGTATTTTGTTGGACTGTTTCGTGTTGCCAACATAGAGTTCCTTCCAGAATATAGGCAGAAAGAGTCAAAGGAATTCCTCTCTATGGCACAGACTGTGCAGCATGTGGTAAGATGGGTGGGCTACTTGGTTAGCAAAAAAAACAGAGCTGTGAGGAAGTGATGTTCAGATGCCATTGAGGCAGCTGTGGTGTTCTTCTACCCCTTCCCCCTCAGAGGATTATGTGCCAGCAGTGGCTGTCCAGAGGTATGAAGGAACTGGCTGCTTTCAGCTTGTTAATCACAAACTGAGTTTTGAACTGGTCTGGTTTTTACATTTGACTTTAAATTTTACATATTTTCACCCATAAATTATGATCTATGACTAAAATTCTACAAAAGTCCTTAAACCAAACTACCACTTTTGAAACATTAAACAGAAGAAATCTTTTGCATTTACACTGGTATCTTCTGCCTTAAACCATCTATAATTACCCTAGGGATCACAAACATATTTGCATTTACTTTTTCTTCTGATACTAGGAATCAGAATGATCTAAAGACTATTATTCTTCCCAAATACCTTGCATCAGTCAAAGCAGAAATAGAATTCTGGATCAATAGCTGCTCTATAGTGGGAAGAAAGGGGTGGAAATCTTGGTTAAAAGGGAATTTGACTTTAAAGACATTTAATGTAGGGAGCAAAAATACATTATTGCCAGGAACTGCAGTACTGTCCACATAAGGATTCAAGCACCTGTATGAAAATTTCTAAACAAAACAAAACAAAACAAAAAGTTAGATACAACCAAGAAAATTTTCAATAATTACTAAGTTTTTTGTTACCTTATATTGTGAGCTAATGTTCCTGTTTTTCAGCTCTTTCCAAGTCTTGCATATTAATCATTAAAGCTCTTTCAGATTACCAGTACAGGGCATCACCTTTCCCTGCTGTCCATGGAGAAGCTCTAATGTCCTGCATTCCCTGTGTCTTGCTCTTGTCTCAGAGCATCCTGCCCTTGTCATATATAGTGAAGAGGCAACAGACAGAAGGTGTTGAGCTGCCAGTGTCACCACCTCCTACTTGAACATTACTTGGAATTTATTTTTTATCTGTAAACTTTGCCTGAACTCATCAAAGGATTTTGCATTTCTGAAACTGGAAACCTTAACTGTTGAATAAAATTGTTAGTAGAGAAATGGGGGAAATGGGATTGTGTTTCTTGTTCTCCTCAAAACCCTTTTGTTAATGGCTGCTGGCCCAGAGACCCCAAGTGGCAGTAGAAAAACCTCTCAAGATAGATTCTTTCCATTTGATCATAACAGTAATACATAAAATCCCTTGTACCTTAATCTGGAGAAAGATTGAGCTCTACCCACCTTATTTAGGTCCTTAAAATTATTGTTTAGACTTCCTGTTTCAAACTATGAAAGTTAGAGATTAGTATAGATGCAATTTTTACAGCCTTTGAAACATTCTGTGTCATAGTCCTTTGCACATTAGCTTTAATCACAAAGCAGCAGTGAGGTCTGAACAGTTTGAGGTACATGCCACCTTGTGGCTTTGAGCAGGCGGGGAAGAGGAAGGTTATTATCACACTAGTACTGTCACAGCCCAACAACAGGGAGAATCAGGAGTTTGTTTTGCCCAAAGGTAGTTCTTTGTCAGGGAAGAGGCAGTGATTTTGCTTCTCCACATTTTACACTGTATGTATTGGAAAGAAATACGTTAATACTAAGCTGCTGATGAAGAAAATAGACACAAATGAATCAAAGTGCAAGAAATTCCATGGAGACATTAAAAAAATAATTCCTTAGCTGTGAGGAGAATCAAGCACAGGGTTCTCATCTGGTGAAGATGTGGAGTTTTCGTTCTTGAAGATAATCAACTGGAAATGGCCCTGAGCAATGTGGGATAGTCGACCCTGCTTTGAGCAGTGGGATTGGACTAGATTCTCTCCAGAGACTCCTTCCTATCTCAGTCTTTCTGTGATTCTGTGGGAAAAGCTCTGGTACATGCTGTTCACTGCACATTAGTAACAATACAAAAAAAGTATTGTGAGTGCCTGCGCATTTCTTGAAGCCTTAAGTTTTAGCATCAGGATAGGGAAGCCCTCTGTGCTTGAGATTTTCTGGGTGAAGGATGTGCACCTTTTTCAAAATTCATTTATATGGAAAGAGCATTGTTGTATATATCAGCCAGCCATGGGCAGAAGATTTGGTGTTTCCTGGGAATACCAGATTTCTTATGGGTGCCTTGAAGAGCTGGTCTGTTCATCTCCTGTTCTGCCTAGCTTGGCGTGTGCATGTTGCATAATCTGGGTGGAAAACAGGTTGTTCCTAGGAAAGCCTAGGCATATAGCATCTCTAGGTGTGATCCTGATTTTCAGAATGCTAAATCTTTATACTTTGTCTTTCAGATGAACTTGGTCTACACAACTTCTTCTTTCTCCAAATTTTATAAGCAGTCCACCGTCTCAGAAGTCAGGTAAAACTGTGGTTGATGTAATTGTTTTTCTGCTGGGCAGTATATAATGTAATAAGCCCACAAAACAAGGTCATTTTTAATGGTTATGATTCAATGTCTTTGCCATGTACTTGAATTGATAGCAAAATATGTTTATAACCTATATGAATTCACTTAACAAAAGTAAGGGGAAACTAAAGTCATATAAACAGTTCCTTGTCTGCCAGAAATACAGTGCAGGATGAACAGAAATAATGTCAATAAAGAGGTTTGGTGATCCTTTGTTTCATGCAGAAATTTAACAACTTAAACATGCTTCTGGAGCACAACTCTGTATTATTGACTAAATTGCACATATTTTGTAAGTAATGTTATTGGAAAAACACTATTTTCTACTTAAGAAGTAGGAAATCTCTATGCAATGAAGTGTTCTTACTCTAATAGTAATGTTTGCAACTGATGCTAGAAGTTTAGTTATTTCTGTCCTCTCAAATCAAATACAGTTTTGTTTCAGAAACTGGAGGAGTTTAGGCTGTGTTTGATTTAAAGGTCTTTCTCCTCACTAGGGAGATAGAGATTAGTGTGATCATACATGGCCTGGTTACCTAAATAGTCTAGGAATCATTTCCTACATGCTGCAGCACACAGTGCAGAGTGAGATACATACCAATGCAGAGCTCTTCATTTCTGGAGATGATAATTCTGCTGTTTCTGTTCTACTGTTTCTGTTTTGATCTTCAGGAAATAGTCCAGCTCTGATTCATATGCAGACAGTGTGATTTCTATAGATCTCAAAAGCCCTCAGGAAATCAGCCTACTGAATATTCCTGACTGGATGTGAAGAGTTTGTTTTGGTGTTTGTCATGTTTGTTTGTTTGTTTGTGGGGAAAATATACATTCAGTGGGTTCAAGTAGTTATAAAATATGGAAATGAGCAATGCACCTCTGAATTTATACTTCAGAAGCTTGGGCTAAGAGTCTAGTCTTCAGAGAACTTCCAACAGGATGATAATCTCTTTATTTCAGTAACAACAACAATGGAGGCCTTCTTATTCATTTCTGGATCGTATTTGTGGTACCACAGGCGAAGGGGCAAGTGCTGTGTGAGGATTGTGTGGCTGCCATTTTAAAGGATTCCATTCAGACAAGTATAATTAACCGGACTTCGGTGGGAAGTCTTCAGGGCCTTGCAGTCGATATGGATTCCATTGTCCTAAGTGGTTAGTATTAGAACATATCCATATCCTTGAGGAAACACTTCATTAAGCAAACGATTTTACCTTGGAGTAGCAAATCCCATAAATAAACTAAAATCCTGATCCTACATCTCTAGCTTCTAATTCTGAAATTTTAATAGAAAAAAAAAAAAAAAGTGAGAAGGAAAAAAAAAATTAGATTTGAGGACAAATCAAAGTACAAATTGTCCTTGTAAAAACGATTGCAAAATTTCCTGTATTGGGACAGCTTGTGTTCATAATCAGGAGGTAAAATGGATACCTTTGTAAGCAGATTTGGGTTAGTCTGTGATTTTAAAAGCATAGAAAGACTAAGGGTTAAGGTGGATCACTTCATTGAAAATTAGATTCTTATCACTCCTTTATTAAAGATTCTAAACCGGATTATAAAGCTGTCCATTTGTTAAATAACTCCTGTGCCATTCTTGTCTGGGGAACAAACTCACAACATGTGATTCAAGCATGTTTAATGTATTTGGCTACAAAATGTTTAATGAGTTTCCATTCTAAGGACATCAGACAGAAGAATTCTCTTGAACTGAAAGCTGAGAGACACTTTGTGGCCAAGGATGAGAAAATGACCTCCTGGTTACCTCTGTCTCAGTCCTTCAATTGACTTTGACTGTTTAACTGCCATGCAGTTTCTTCTTGCCTCACCTCCAAGGCTGCTTGCAGAATTTTCAGAAATGAAGGGAGCTATGGCAACCCCCCTCACACTGAGAGAAGTGTTTTGTCCTGTGTGTTCAGCGTTAGGACTGAGGTGTGATTGAATTAAACCCTGAATTCTGGATTTCAGGCAAACAAGAAGACTTACACAACTCTTTTTCTATGCAGCAGGTCTTCGGTCAGATTATTGGTCAACAACAGGAACAGGTAATTCACCCTTTTGGCAGCCTCCTGCAGAGAAGAGGTACAGAACAAAGCTTTTAGTTCATGACTTGGACTTAAAGACACTGTTCAGTGTTAATTTAAGAGGGCTAAATTCAGCCTTGGCATTTAAGTCCTGACTTACTAAAAGAATGACCAAGAATCTTGCATGTAACAAATACAGAAACTATCTACCTTTAATCTGCCTGTAGATTAATTTAGATGTACCTGATGACACAGTAGGAAACAAACTAAATCAGGTGTTTGCTATTCATTTTGTTGACCAGCAGATTAATCTTTTCTAAACTGGACAGTAATGAATTTAATATGCTGAAGAGAAATGCTTTTGTCCATCCTTTATCCACCTTAACTCCCTTTTCTCCAAGGTTACTGGTGAGTTATATTTTTGAATAAATTCCCTAACAGTAATTACTTTAGGGAGATGAGTTTTGCCAGGGATGTGGGAGATACTGTTTATACACCTGCTTGGTTTCATGTTGTAAACATCCCAGAAGTGTTCTTTTCCAGTGTGCAAAGCTCTGAACAAGCAGGTCAAAAGTACAGTACATCTACCTTCACTAGTACATGGAGTAGGTACCTGATAAAAATAGGCTGAGCAATAGTACTGCATCTCTGATGCAGACACCTGCTAAGACTCTGTTAGGCCAGCAGTTATCAATCAGCTGGGGATGTGTTGGCCTCTTTTGCTCCTTGACACAGACTGACTCTTCATCTTGAGAAATTGCACTGTTTTGATTTTTAAAGGGCATTATATTATGTTTGTATTTTTCTTTCCTGAGACATTTTTATACTTTTATGTGATTTTCACTTCTGTTACCTTGCAAAGGTTTTACCTTGCACATGTTTTCCAGAATCCAATAACTATTTTGCCATTCAGCCAAGTCAAGCTCTTCTAATTCTGAGGTCCACAGGTGGACTTCATGTCACAGAGCAGGGGGCAGGGCTTGCAATGTTTAGATTGCTAACAGCTCATAATTTCTCGAAACTTAAATCAGGTTTGCTACAGCATTCACTTGTTAAAAGCCTCCTGACTTAAACTGCAAAGCATAACAATATTGGCTTCTATTGTATCTCATTACATGCATTTTATTTCTATGAAGAATTTTATGTACTGGTGTTTATTTGCATAGCAATTTCACCCAGTTCAGTGTTCCAGGGTGGAGAGATCAGCACAGTTGGAACTTGGTTCCAATCTATTCCAGAATGCAGCCCCTAAAACAGAAGAAATTAAGAAGAGTGCAACACAAGCTTACACAGCTAAGGCTTTTTAAGACTTATGTGGTATCTTTCACACAAAGGGAGAAGGATGACCTGCCAAATTCTAGACATCTTTCAGAGACTTTGTATAGGCACCCACAGGTGTCAGCTGGTATCTGTGAGAGGCATGGAGGGGGTAATGTAATGAAGTTTCTAGGGATAAACAACATGGATGGCCACAGTAGTTGAGAATCTTGTACTGGCACAATTTTATTTCTTGGGGTTCTTTGGCTGTGTCTGCTTAGGACTATGGGATACAATGTGGAGGTGAAAGTGAACATGCTACAGCACAAAATAAATGAGCATTGGCAAGCTGTGTTTTGAGAGCAATGGAGTTAATTTTGGGTATGGAGATGCACCCAGTGGTTGGTTCAGGCACAGACTGGAGTGCAGATTTATTGAAGAGTGGTGTTGGAGAAGGGACTTGTGGACATTCAGCTGATGTGAGGTTCTTGCATTACCATAATATCTGGTTGTACTGGGTTTGCTTGGGTAAAGAATTTGTCCAGCTTTGGTTCCAAGACAGCATGCTTGAACTACTTGTAGTTCTAGAGTCAGCTCTGAATTCTCCTGACTGTACTTCATAGCAGCAGTGAGCTCATCCCCTTATTAATTACTCAGTAGAAATAATGGTAGTTACATAACTTTAGAGATTATGATCAAATTTGGCTCTGCTAAGGGTGACTAAATAAGTACAAATAACTATTACAAAAAGAATGTTATTGGGAAGAGATAAGAACAAGGAAGAAGGAAGAACAATAGCTTAAACAAAGCTTTTAATAGTTGTTACTGTAATTCATTTAAATGGAATGTGACCCTTACAGATTGTTCATAAACATTCATAACATTAGTTTCAAGTTGGTAATTTAGAAGTGGAAGTTGAACAAAGCCTGCCACTTCCCGTCTTGATTAACTACTGGTCAAAAGGTCAACATTAAATCTGAGTCAACAATGGGTAGTAAACTTTCACAGGGGTCTAATTGGTGTTCCATAATGGTAACTAGTTCAAAGACTTACATTTGTAATAGGCAGAAATTAATGTAAATATTCACTTTGGAACTTGTTCTCCCTAATTTGCATTTTCCTTCCTTCTCACCTTTCAAAAAGCTATGTTAAGAGCTTTAGATATGACCAAACAAAAATTCCCTAAGCTTTTTGCTGACTGCAAGCTGCAATATTGAATTGAAATAAAGATATGTTTTAATAAATATTAAATATATTAATATATTTTCAATATATTTTATTTGGAAATTGCAGTTGTTTCAGCTTAATTGGAAAATTGGATGCAAGTATGATAATATTCTTCTTATTCTTGTCTAAATTATGACACACATTTTTACCTTTTTTTAATAAATGTTGTGTAGGGTAAGTTGCATAATTTTAAATTCACAGTATTTCCATTTCTAATGGTGATTTCTAATGCTGCAAAAATTTTCAAGACTGAGCAAGTAACAAAATCCTGGTTTGAATTCATTTTGATCCTGCTTTGAGTAGAATGTTGAGCAAGAAAAGTCTTAGCATCCCTCCAAACTGAAGGACTTGGTGAATCTGAATTTGTCGCTAGCACTTCTAGCTCATGTCATGATAAAACATTGAGAACCTTGACATTTGATCAATTAAAAAAGCTGAGGGGATACAGACATGCAGCTGCATTTTTGCTTTGATTTTATTTTATGTATTTTAAATATCCTAGTGTCCATAGGGGCAAGCAGTTTATTTATGCATTGAAAATAGATGAGTATCTTCCAGTGAAGAATTAAGTAGTTTGTCCTCTAGAGACTCCACAGAACTTTAACTGCAAATTGTACATAATGGCACTGCTTTAGTGCAAATACCCTGCAAGAACTGAATTACAGCACTGTTGGCCATGCTTTGTACTTTTTATGAATAGAGTCTTCTTTGACCACAGAGTTGTAACTAAGATGAAAACAGTGACACAGCCAGGAAAGGATCCTTCACAAGGTCAAGGGGGCATGGCTTTAACCTGAAAAAGGATAGGTTTGGGTTTAGAATAGGAAGAAATTCTTTACTGTAAGGGTGGTTGCCCAGAAAAGCTGTAGATGCCCCTTGGAAGTGTCCAAGGCTGGGTTGAATGGGGCTCTGGGCAGCCTGGTCCAGTGGAAGGTATCCCCATCATGGCAGAGAGTTTGGAACTAGATGATCTCTTACAACCCAAACCACTCTGATTCTATTTTAACTTTGTTTTCCAAATTAGATATGCTTTCATATTTTACTTTAGTTTAACACAAGTTTTAGGATGTCTTGTTTTAACGCCATGTGGATTTAGGAGATTTGGAGTGATTGTATCCAGTGTTGAAAATGTGACATTTTCACAGGAACAAATTGCATGTATGATCTCTATGCTGACAGACTACATGAGCACTTTCCTCTGGATACACGAGCTACCTCAGAGGGAACAATCTGCTATTTTAAGCTTATTGCATCTGTGGGCCACCTTATCCGCCTTTCAATAGTATCCCTTCAGATTGAAGCTGATAACTGCATCACTGACTCACTCACTGTTTATGACTCTCTGGTGCCAATCAAAGATAAGATACTCTACCGGTGAGTATAAATTTCTATTGAGAATTAATTGACAACTTTTTTTGTAGACCTGTGATCTTCATTTTTTTGTTAGTTTGGTTTTGCTAAAATTGTTGTGATCTTCATGTATTACTCACACAACCCCTGACAAATTAAAATTTCCTGGATAAGTTATCTTGCTTATAAAAGGGAAAATATTCTTCAGTTTTTTCTCTTTTTTTCTCAATTGGAGTGCCTCTTCACCTAGCTACAGAACTATGAAAAATTCACTCATTACTGGGCAAAATTTTCTGTTTCTTATCAGGAAATAGATGCTGACTGAAAAAGAATGTCAAAATTTCCTCCCTTAAGCAAACTATTCTGTGTGAAGATTAGTGCTTTTCAGATAAAGACTCAAGTTCTGAAACTAAGTCTCGTGATTTTCGCTTACTGGCACTCACTAGTTCAGTGCTTTTTTTATCTGCTCTATTTGTTTAGAGGGTTATAAAAATCTTGACTTGAAGCTGTGATGGGTTGAGGAACATGAACTATTACTTTTTTTCTTTATCTTCTCTCTCTTTAATGATTCATTATGCTTATTTAGGGACTTTAAAATCCCTGATAATTAATTCTATAGGACTCTGTAAGTCAAAAGGAAACAACAGCACCTCCATGGAGTAGACAGAAGCTCAGTGTTTTCACCCCTGGAGCCCTTTTCTCTGGCAATTCAGTCTCTGTATAAGACTCAAAGACAGAGCATTGGCTTTTCAGTCCTTTTTGAGAAGTTCTGTACTAATCTGTATCTCCAATTGCCTTGGATGGTGTTCACTTACATGTTAGTATCTGTAGAGGACTGAAGATGTTTTCTAGGTAATGCATATGGAGAGTAATTTTTTTCTTTTAAATGAGACTACTTTATTGGCTCAGATTCTTAATCGTTGACTTGAAGAATAACTTTCTTGTCTTTTCCACTCCCCAACAAGAAGATAAAACTGTTGGTATAATAAAATAAGCCTTCTTTTTCTTCTAGTTTTTCATTAATTTTGGCTTCGTATATTTTAACTAGGAGTGAAGTCTGAAAGTCATTATCTCATAGAGTGAACCATTCCATATGAATTTACATGTTTACAATTTTCCTTTTTTGTAAGAAGAATTTTCAGTATAGAGTTTCTAACTGGCCTTGTAATAGGTACTTTTGTGCTTAAGAGCGTGGAGATTTGACTGGACTTTGAAGTAGGTAAGATCTGAACTAGCAGAAAATTTATGCATAGAGTGAGAGTAATGTGTTAAGCTTTTTGCTTTTTAAGTGATTGCTTATGTATTTGCTCTGCTTTCTTCCCCCTCAGAGCCTGTGAAGCAGCTGATTCATTGGTGTCACTTGTGTCCACAAATAATCTCATGCTGGTAATATTTAAGGCAGCTCAAGTAAAGGAGCAGAAGGAATTCCGTGGCTATTTTGAGGTCATTGCACAAGAAAGTAGGTTTGTTCTGTGTTTGGAAGTATGTTTATTATATTTTTTCTTCTGAGATCCTGAAGTGTCTGTCATGTTTCTGACTATGGAAAAAAACTCCTGTATCAGAGTTTCTTCTTTTTACAGGTGCCTGTCTGCCCTTCATCTCCTCTGCATTAATGTGTGTCTTCCTGTTGAGTAATGTAATCTGATCAGACCAGTTGTGAAGTATGAAGGTAAAAGGTTGAAAGCAGCCCTGAATTCAGTTGGTGAGGACTGCAGTGTGCCAGTAGATGGGGCTGTTATTTCAGGTGTAGCAGAGGTCTCCCTTCTGCCTTCGGACTCCGGGATGATGTTAAAGGTGGAAGGATGTCAGCACTAAAAACTGCTTTCAGAAAATTAAGCTTTAGTTGCTTTGTCTGCATTTGCTATCGGTCCCTGCCTCCTCAGGAACACAAAAGAGTCAGTAACATTTGTGCATCAAGTCCATGGCTTTATTGCTTTAATCTCTAAGAAATGGTGAGAGCATAATCACAAGTAGTACAAGGAATATAATGCTAGTGGCAGAAGGAGAAAAATCTCACACAACTCAATGCAAGGAAATTCAAGCTAATCAAAAAGATGCTGTACACTTTTCATGTTGACAGTAATTAAGCTTTAATATACTGTCATAAAAGCATGTCATAAGTTCTTCCTAATAAATAACTTCAAGTTCTGTTCTGTGTGTGGGGGTTGGTTGGTTGGCTTTCTTTAAGTTCAGGCCTGGGTTTTGTTTGTTCATTTCTCTGCATGTGTGAATTTGTCTTTAATGAATTCTGTAAATCCGTTGAGCAGTCATACAAGAAAGTTTTGGCTTCCAGGAGGCAGTTTAGTGTGTTGTCTATTTCACTTCTAACTGGCTGCATTCTAAGACTAGAGGTCCCTGCGTAGTACTGCAGTGTGGATGTGTTGATATTCTTGTTTGTAAAACTGTCTTCAGTGAAATAACACAAATAAACTTTACAGTGTGTTCTTCTGGTCCTGCAGAGCTCAGAACTCATCCCTGGATCTTTACATCCTTTATCTTCTGTGTGCATCACTGGAAAGGGTCTCTTTTTTATAACTTGAATCCAGCTAAATATAATTCCTCACCTGCCCAGCTTTGCAGTAACAGACTTCTGATAAATTTGGATCCTTTAGCCCACTGAACAGCTTTACTGAAAATATATCAAGGTTTGCCAAATTTTTCCTCTCTCTCTTTTTTTTTTTTTTCTCCTAGGGTGTGGAAAAGCAATACTGACAAAAGAGGAAACCGGCTATGAAGGGAGAATCACAAGTCCATATTACCCAAGCTATTATCCTCCAAAATGCCTGTGTGCATGGAACTTCCAGGTAACATGATTCTTTCTCTCTTAGGCACTGCTGTGTGTTTTGGGCACATAGAGCTTAAGTAAAGCAGAGGAGATTGAGTTGGCAGTAACCTGCATCCTCACAGATCTAGTGGTTTATAGAAATGGCATTGCTGAATAGCTGACTGCTCAGGTGTTTTGTATCAGCTTTTTTTTCTTTCTGTGCACTTGTTTTTAAGGAAGAGGACATAGTTCCTAGTCCTGTTACAAAGGTGAAGAGCTAAGATAGGTTTTGATGCTTAGCCTGCAGAATTACTTCATGGCAGGATACATAAGACCTGACTGTTTTTAACTCTTCTCTTTCCACCCCCAGAAATTTGGATGAAAAGTATGTACAAAAAACTCCTCTAACCTAGTTAGTACTGCCACTTCTCTGGTATCTTTTCATATGCCTAATACATTTAATTTGTCTTCAGAATGGTCTGTCCTATCAGCACAATCCCATAGACTCTTTCTTTAACTTGGTATCCTTTTTCTGCGTCTTTTCAGGTACTCTCCTGAAGGCAAATTGCTGAAAGTTGATATTGTTTTAAAGTAGTTCTGTTTTCTCTGACATGAGTGTTTCCTTATTAGTACTGCTAAAATAAGGTCTCTGACTTAGAGTTTGCCCTTCAGTGTTTTCCTCTCCCAAGAATATAGCAATGGATGTAATGAGGTCCACTGTTTACCCATCTTTCTGCTTATGTTACTCATGACTTATTAAGCTAATGACTGCCCACATTGAATCACATTGAATCAAATTGCCCACATTGAATCACAGCAATACAAATTAAGTGCAGCTAGCCATAACCTACAGCCTCTTCTCCTTCTAGAATGATGAGGCAATTTTGGGGGGCCTAAATTTATGGTCTTGAGTTCACCCTGGACTTCTGATAGAATGGTTTATTGCTCAAACTAGTTTTATTTTCAGTATTGTATTTTTGTGCAATATTGAAACTTCACTCATTTCCCAAGTTATATTTTCTGTAAGAGAGAGGGAGAAAAAAATTTCATTTCTGGATTTTTGCCCTGAATCAGCCCTTGTTCTTAAATGAACACTGCCTTGCCTTGCTAAAAAGGTTCTGTTTCTTTTATGAAAGGAATTTCCAGTTAAGTATGAACACTCATGATTTTGCTGGGTTTAGAAATGTTTCGTAAAATACTAAGGAATACATGGATAAGCAGGTTCTAGCAGAAGACTGTAATATTGTGGTAGAAGTAACTCCTAGCATTACAGGGTGACACAAGTATTCCAGGCAGTATCTTAACTCTAAAAATCCGCTGGGGCTCTGCATCCCTACACAATTCGATTTGGATGTGTTTGAGTGCTTTGATCTTGATACAAAAGCTGCTTTCTACAGCCAGTGGCTCTCTGAAGATGAGAAGGCTATTGGCTAGAGGGGGAGAAAGGCTGCAGCTGTGGTGGGGTTGTGCCAACCCTTGCTTTGACTCAGGACTGAATAGCTGGCAAGTGTGTAAAGTGTTGGCTGTTGAGCGGGTGAAGCAGCACAGCTCCCAGGGTGTGGCAATGCCAGGCTCCGAAATTCCTGAAATACATTTATAGACTTTTGTGTTCTACACCTGCCAAAGGAAAAAGAAGACTGCTTGCACTGTCTTTCTTGCTCACAACAGACTCCACAGAAGAGCCTTGGTGTGGCTCTGAAGTTTCATAACTATACCATTAGTGAGAAGAATATTAAAGGCTGTGAGCGAGGGTGGTGGAAAATTAATGAACGCATGTAAGTACTCTGTTTGGAATATTAATGTAATGGTACCAAAATAAACCTTCCCATTACTGCTGCAGCGCACTCAGAGAGCTTCCACAAGGACAGAAGTAATTCACTGGGGTGTCCTAACATTCTTTCATTTTAGCTGATGATGTAACAATCCTTATAAAATGTATGTATGTATATATATATATATATATATATATATATATACATACATACACACACACACACACACACACACACATACATATATATGTTCTGCTGAAAAGTACCAGAAAGATGAAGGCAAGAGTCTTTGGTACTCTTCAGAGAGAGAGAGAAATGGAAAGAGTTGGATGAAGATTGATGTCCTATGAACCCTGAAATAATTCTGTGTTTTCTGGGGCAATTAAACAAGGTGTGTTTAAAGCCCTTTTAAGTGTAACTTAATTCTATGATTGCTCAAGAGGACAGCAAATCTAATTAACTTCTTGGTGAAAGCCCTTGCAATGAGATGACTGGGAACAGAATTGTAACCACTTCCTCATTCCAGTCACTGGCTCTTGAAAGAGAAACTGCACAAAGCGGCTTTGAAGCAACCGCTGTATTTCTGAAGTTTTTTTTATTAAAATATTGCTGCTGGTTTTCTGTTAAGATACCACTGCTTTCCCAGCACATTGTCCACCCGTTTTTTCCTCAATTTTGAAGTCACCTTTGGAATGCTGGATGATGAGGCAAGGCTAGATCTAAAACATCAGATATTTTTTTTCTTAAACTTCGTTCAAATGGAAACCTCAGTAAGATTAGTGTTAAAACTGAGTTTCTGAACTCGCTAATGGAACTAAGACAATTAGGCCTTTAAGAATACAACTGAAAGAATTACAGAGAGAAGAAAAAACTTTATCTGTTCTTCAATAGTATGTTGTATTGATAGAGTGAAAATTCAGTTTGAAGTTCCTGCAATTGTGCCTTGATGGGAATTGGTTGCTGGACTAGATGAGTGCATAAAAACACCAGTGAAAAAACACTCCATACTTAGTATGTTCGTGGGGTTTTTTGATGGTCTTTTTATGACAGAAATGGAAAGATTTGTGATATTTGGGATGGCTGAGATAAAAAACAAAGGCAAAATCTGGAGGGAAAAAATGATAATATGTTCATACTGAAGAATTCTTTGACAGAGAAACCTGAGCAGCTTCTTGATAAACCAGCCAATTATGCATTCCACAGAATCAAATGTCCATGGTATGATTGTTAGAAGTGCACTCAGGGTTACTTTTGAAGTACTGCACAAGAACGCATGCTCCTGCTTTCTGTTGCAAGTTGCTGGTTACAGTAGTAGACCAAGACTAGCTTTCCTCTGAAAGACTGTCTTTTTCATTGAAAAGAAGGCTTTTGAACTTGTGATTTTCTGTTCTATATTTACTTTTGAAGGGGAAAAAATATGACTTCAAGCATGAAACATGGTGATGTTTAATTTTCTTTTTTTTCCCAAATTTTAATTGTTAATGAAATGGGGGTGGGCAGGACAGGCAGGGGACCCCCATTTTTCAGCTTCTTGCAGTTGCAGCCTATGGGATGCTTATTCTGTTATCTTAGGTAAAAATGGATAAGAACCTTTGGGATGCTGATATTAATAAACAGTGGGACCAAGCAGGTGGTGCAGATAAGGTTCCTTCAGACCTCTAGGGACAGCTTTACCTAACCAGAGATACTGAACACAACCATGCAGTTCTTCCTTGTCCTTCTTCCAGTGCACATACAGTGCATCACTGCCTGTCAAAGAGTTACAGCTGATGAACTTCTTTACCTGATATTCACAGGGGCAGGAATACCAATGAGTCTCTTATGAGCAGAACACTAGAGGTTTATGTGAACTCAGAGGTGCTTTATTTCTCTTAAAACTGTTAGTGCAATATCCCATTGTTTCTGCTACAGTGGGCATGTATCTGCTTATCCCCTGAAAAACTATCCCATTCACTGTTTGCTTTTGGTTACACCTTACATTGTAACCCAAGACAGGGTTGTTTGGGGGGGTTTTTTTGAGGTTTTTTTGGTGTGGTTATTGTTGTTATTTGGTGGCTTTTTAAAGTTTTTTTGTTTTGTTGGTTTGTTTTGGTTTGTTTGTTTGTTTGGTGGGGTTTTTTGTTCTTTTTTTTTTGTTGTTTTTTGGTTTGATTTTTTTGTGTGTTTTTTTTTCTGGGGGTTGATTTTTTTGGGTTTGTTTTTTTGTTTTTTTGTGGGATTTTTTGTGGTTTTCTGGGGTTTTTTTTTATTTTGTTTTGAGAGTTTGTTTGCTTGTTTCTTTGTCTGGGGCTTCTTTTACAATTAATTTTCCTGTAGTAAAAAGCTGTAAAATTTAATGGGATTTTTCCATCTGCTCTCAGGATGTCAAACAGGAGTCTTGTTTTTTAAATTGTTTTCTTCCTTTATTCTTCACATTGTTAGAACAGACTCTCCTAGATCTGTTAACAAGATATATCATTTTAGTAGGGTAAAACAAGGCATACATGAAAACATATGAAAGAGTGTGTCCATTCCCTGGGACAGACTTCAGTGGAATGCTCAGGACACTGAGGCAACATCTGTTCACATGAAAATCACTGACCAATTTTTCTCCATTCTTTGATGTGAGGAGTAGTCCTGATGCAATGCTTGATGTGGAAAATACACAAGGGGAATATTTACCTCTGGCTGATAATCCCCTACTCCATTTAACAATATAACAATCCATTTTTTGTCTTTTGTTCTTTGTGTTCATTTTGTTGGCAGTGAGTGACCTTGTACTGCTGTCAAACAAGTGTGTGTGCCAAGTCTTCTAAAAATCAATACAACTGCCTGTGCTCTTAAATCTAGTTAAGATTCATATGTACTTTGATTTTGGCAGGAATATTAAAGCCAGATGTTTTTCTTACAAGTGTTGCCTTTTTGAGACATTTTTGTTGAACAGAGGAGAGAGTATTTCCACTTCTAAAACAGCCTGTACTGTTGATGGTCAGTGGTTTACTACATTTAAAACTGTCTCAATTTTTAAAATAATGATCCAGCATACTTTCCCTTGTCAAAGAGGCTTTGTTTGTTGTGAGTTGTTTTTTGTTTTTTTTGCTTTGGGGTTGGTTTGTTCTTATTTGGTTTTTTTTCCTTTTTTGGTAGTTTTTTTGTTGCCTACCCCCCCCAGCTAAAGAATAACATATTTGATGAAAAGAATAGTAGAAATGCATTAATAATAGATGGATAAAATGTTTTCTGGCATCAGAAAGCATTTAGATTTCTCTGAATCAAGTGACACTTAGGCAGAAATCCAAGGAACCTTTTTGCAATAGCAAATAGCAATTTAAAGTGGATGTGCACCCAAGGCATTATTTTTTAGGAATATTTATTTGAAGGTGTGACATTCAGAATTAAATTTCCACAATGTTAATGGTGGATGAAGGCTGGGTGACTACTGAGAAATATTTTTGGGTTTGGTTCTTAATGAAAGTATGTCAGCTGACTGTATTTCTGAATTTCAATGGTGTTGACATTTGAATTGTATGTAAGGCAGTTTTCATGTGAAGGGTGCTCTAGAACTTGCCTGAACACTTTTAGGTACTGTGGTTACTATGTTGATCACCAAACAGTCTTCCACATTAAGAGTTCTGCTGCCAGTGTGGAGCTTCAGTGCAGCTCAAAGGTCTCTGAGAAGCCTCTGCTGGTGGAGTATGGCAGCTATAGCATCGGCCAGCGTAAGATGGATTTTATCTCTTTCAACCTTTCCTTGCATTTCAGATCTGTGAAGTAGCGTTTTTTGGGTCCAATAGGACTTAATTAAGTTTATGCAGGAAATGACCTGTCGGGTTTCAGTTAATTTTCTTTTCTAAATCTCACTAAGCCAGATGACTAGCAAAGAACAAAGACTAAACAAAGAACTTTTTCTAGGCTGTGCATTATGCCCACATGTTTGTGGGCATGTGCAGCATGCTCTGGTTTCCTGCATGCACACTGTTCTCTTCTGCACAGTCCTCAAATCTTCCTGCATGGCTACGACCATGGTGCAGTCAGTTGAAGTCTGCTGTTCCCGTTCATTTTCATCCCCAATGTTTTGTTTGCAATGTTTCTATTGCTATAAGGCTTCCAGGTAATGAAAAGAGTGCCAAATAACCACCTGATTATTTCAATGTTTCCATGTACTCATATATAGTGTGCAAATCTGAAATCTGAGCTGAAAAAACAGCTCATAAAATTGATAAACTCTGAGACCCTGAGATTTTCCAGTCCTGAAACAGACAACTTGTTTGCTGGTACTTTTTCACCTGTGTTAGTCTTATATATTCTTTTCAAAGTAGTAGGGCTTCTAAACATAGTTACTTGTAACATTAGAGGAATTTTATTCAGTGCATATATGTAGAATATGTAAAAAGAGGGGAAAATTGATTATTTTAGTTTCTAAGGCAGAATTATGTAGTTACACCACCTCATTTATGTAGTACACCACCTCAATGCAGATTATTTGCCAAAGCTGCAAAATGCTGCAAATTTTGGTTATTGGAAGTGAGACTGTCCTTTAAAATAAAGATGGCATTCTAAGCAGTCTTGTGTTGCACCATAAAACACTGGCAGATGTGGTCCAGCCCTAGAGAGCCTGTGGTACATATTCCAGGAAGAGCTCAAACTGGAACTTTAGAGACATTTTTTCCTCTTCTTTAAATCCCAGTTTTCAACATTTGAATTCAATTTAAGTGCTGGCAATGTGTACAGACTATTAAATCTAGATCAACTTTATGGTTCCCCAGAACAGCTTAGTGACTGTAAATTGAAACAAGCTGGCAATATTTGTGAAAAGCAAATTTCCAAGTTTGGTTGCTTGGTTTTTTGTCTTGTTTTGTTTTTCCTTTTTAACCTCCAGCATGTCCACCTGGACATTTCAAGTGTTCTACTGGCTTATGCATCCAGCAGATGCAGCGCTGTGATGGCATAAACAACTGCTTCGATGAAAGCGATGAACTCTCTTGTGGTTTGTATTCACTTATTAGAGATCTTGACTGGAAAACACAGTGATTGTATTCTCTAATCTTAGAAGGCAGCTGAAACAAGGTGAAATTTTTTAATGGGGATAACAAAAGATGCTTTCAGCTTCACTGTGCATCTCGGTACAGACTACTTGTCAGTCTCGTGAATGCTTAATTTGTAGTTAATTGGCAAGGGACAAAAGCAAGAATGAGGAAGGTATGGCACTGGAGAGCACAAGGAAGAAATTTAGATGTGCAGTAATAGCTGTAGTAGGCTATATTTTAGTTTTTTCTCATGTGATGAAAGCTTAAAATTATTAATAAAAGTACTAATAAAATTATTGATAAAATTATTGATAAAATTATTAATAAAATTATTAATAAAATTATTGATAAAATTATTAATAAAATTATTAATAAAATTATTAATAAAATTCTGTCCCATTTAGAGATTAGTTATTTTGATTTTTTGGGGGAATGACAAAGGGGGGAGTCCACAGAGTAGGTGAGAGTGATACTAAACATCTCTACCTGGGGAGCTCACTGAACTCCTTTGTGCTCTATTTTCTCCGTGCATAATGTGGCACTGATGCCTATCCTTGTTCCATGCTGTGAAGGAATGAATGTTGTATTAAGATGCAATCAGAAGGGGATGTGTTAGCATTTACAGGAATGTTTCTGTACCTGATTTGGTTTATATTTTTAAAGTTGTCCCTGAGTGGAACTGTAACTCCAGCTTTGCAATACAGGACAACTTGCTTGTCTGCAATGGAGTAAGTGATTGTGAGAACGGAAAAGATGAGCAGAACTGCACTCAGAGTAAGGCTGCTCTCCTGAATAACTGATTTTTTTCTCTCTTTTGTTGTCTGTCTATTCCTGACTTGAATTCTGGATGCTGCATTCAAAGGGTTAAGAGGCACAGTCAAATCTCACTTGGGCTATATAATACTATTCAATTTTTCTGTTACTCTTAGAAACAAGCCGTTACTGATTCTAAGCTATTTATTTTTAATAAGCTCATGAACATCTATTTCTGCAAAATACTGGCAGAAGAATTAAGTACTTCAGGTGCATGGTGGGCATCTAGGGATATAAATCTTGAATCCGAGATTTTATCTCTTTACAGCATAATCTGTGCAAATTAATTCCTGTATCTGTTTTACCATCTGTAAAATAACTATAAAAATCATGGTTTATCTGTAGCAGTCTTCAGGGTTATAAGGTTAGTGGAAGCCATAAATTTAGCATTAGGCAAATGAAACTTTTGAATCAGAACTTTCTTGAACTTTTTCGAATAAATGGATGCTGTCACATATGAAAGGGAGAACAACTGAAAAGTGCTGCAAGTGACTTTTTTAAAGAAAACTTTTTTGACCCCTCTGACAAGACAGTCTGTGTAAATGATTGCAGGATACTTCTGTATGTTGACAAGAGAAATGTATTGGGTTTGAGTGGCCTCATTTATTGCAAGCCACAGGGAAACAGGAAAATGCTGAGTTTGGGGGTTGCAGTTCTACAGGATACAGTTAATAAGGCTGCTTGCACTGCAGTCTTTCATTTCACATTTAATACTGAAATACAAAGGAGAACTCCTTTCCAGAGTACTGGATGTTTACTCTTGCTATCCTTATATTCTACATCTAATTTTCACTACTATATCTGTGTGTGTTAGTGCTGTGGGAAAGGATTGGAGGAAATAATTGTTTGGACTTGGCCAAGTAAATTCACACCCAAGTACAGATGCAGTTCTGTTTGAATAGTTTATTCTGTTTAGAGGTTAAGCCATCCCAGCCAAAGTGCTTTTTAGTTGTATTACTTCCTATTAATACATGTATTAATACATGTACTTCTTCAATCTGTGTAGATATGTCTTTGTGTGTTAAGCTGAGCCAATGGTTGTTTTGGTTTTTTTCCTCACAACTATTTCAGGTATTCCCTGCACCAACCACACATTCAAGTGCAGGAATAACATTTGCATTAGGAAACAATATGCAAAGTGTGACGGGACTGTGGACTGTGTTGATGGAAGTGATGAAAGCAGCTGCAGTAAGTTTATCTCAAATATTCATCTTTCTGAACTTCGAACTTTTACACAATAAAGACCTTTATTTCTTCCTGTTTTGGAGTGGGTACAAGTCAGGCTGCAGGTACTGAATTTTTATTGCATTCTCTCTGTGATAGTTGGGTAATGATCAGATACCAATTTACCTCAGATCTGGTTACAGAATTTGCCAAGTTCCTGTAGGAGGGTAAGCTTACAGTTATGGGGAGGCTAAGACAGCTGTACTGCTTATTGCAGCTATGCTAAGGATTAGGGCATCAGGGTTAATTACAGAGTGAGCTTGGTTAGTTGGTAAAGCAACAGCTTTTGTTGTGTGCAGCAATGCCAGGCATTTCGTTGAAGTCAGACTGTTTTTGGACTTCAATAGCGATACAGCTGCAATGAGAAAAAAACAACAAACTTTTCACTATTCTGACTCTTCCATATGGTGAAGATCCCAATACTTCATATTATCAAGTTAGGTTCTAGTCTTAAATCTTCCTAAAGTAACCTCTGTACAACCTTTTCAGTTTATTTTACTGTAAAGCAAACAGATGATTGTCACTGCAGTAGCAATAAAAGTGGGGTTAGGATTAGTTGCTTAAACTGAATGATCTCAAGTATATTACATAACATGGCTGTATTGGAGCAAGCCCAAAGGAGCTTTATGAAGATATCTGCGGGCTGGAGCACCTCTCCTATGAAGACAGGCTGAGAGAGCTGGGATTGTTTAGCCTGGAGAAGAGACAGCTTTAGGAAGAAGGCTCTTAGGACCTTTCAGTAGCTAAAGGGGCCTACAGGAGAACTGGAGAGGGACTTTTCACAAGGGCTTGTGATGACAGAACAAGGAGTGATGGCTTTGTAATAAAAAAGGGTAGATTTAGATTGGGTATAAGGAAGAAATTCTCCACTGTGAGGGTGGTGAGGCCCTGGCAGAGGCTGCCCAGAGAAGCTGTTGATGCCTCATCCCTGGATTTGTTCAAGGCCAGGTTGGATAGAACCCTGAGCAACCTGGTTTAGCAGGAAGGTGTCCCTGCCCATGGCAGGGGGATTGCAACTAGATGTTCTTTAAGCTCCCTTTCCAGACCAAATAATTTCATGATTTTGCCTGGCCCTCAGCTGTCGCTGGCTTGCTGCCAGATGTCAAATCTGTCAGCACTTGCCTTGGATCTAGTAGGATGTCTAAAGGGTCTAGCCATATGCCTATTTTTATTTGGAAATATTTAAGCTGCATTTGACTCCCTGGAAGTGTTCAGGAAAGGGTCCAGAAATATTAACACCTGTGTGTGGGAGTGTGGGACTAAAACTCCGGAGCAGAAACTTTATGTGCAAGCACTAGGGATGGATGGGAGGCTCTACACAAAGGTCTTTCTCCCGTTTTTTTCTCCCTTGCTTTTCAAATTAAGAGTTCAGATTTTTGTGCTGATGAGACATGACTTCTTCATCTGTTACTAATATACACTGTCAGACTGTCAGTCATTTCCATATGAAATAATTATTGTACTACCTTGTTTCTCAAATAAATGTCCAATCTCCACATATATTTTTCTTGTATCATTCCCACTGTTTTGGCAAGAAGTAAATATTCTGATGACATTGAACTTCTTTGTTGATGGTGTCCTTTCAGGTCAGGGTTGGCAGTATCAAAAAGAGATGACGGTTTCCCCATTTGTATATATTAATTGTGATGCTTATTAAATCAATGGATCCTTTGACATTTCTGACACAAGAAATAGTTAGAGGCTAACTCCTGCAGAAGAGCTAGAAAAGGGACTTAATAAAATTTTCAGATTAGTGCATTTTTATGGAGTCACCTCTTGTTTCATTAATAGAGCAGCCAAAGAGAGAAGTTTTGTGAATATAGGAGGGGAATGAAATAGATTCCAAAATATTTCAAAGTCCAATATTCTTTCATGCCATGTGTGGGAAGCCCCCTCATTAAAAGAAAGTACTGGACTTTAAAGACTGGGGACTATAACCTGAACTCTCTCTTACAGGTTGTGGCAGTAGCAAGATCAGCAGTCTCATCTCTCGGATTGTAGGTGGCTCAAACACTGAGGAAGGTGAATGGCCCTGGCAGGTCAGCCTTCATTTTGTGGGAGCCGCTTACTGTGGAGCATCAGTGATATCGAAGGAATGGCTTGTGTCTGCAGCCCACTGCTTTCAAGGGAGCAAGTAAGCAGTCTTCCCTCTATATCTGTCCCAAACATGGCCAGAATCCACAAGTGCCTTTAGGTTCCTGAGTCTGAGCTGCATGGAGCTGCTGTGCTCCCCTTTCCCCAGCCCTGCTGTCCGTTGTTGTTTTGAGGTACTTTTTAAAGAAGTGACTCCTTTGTTTGCTCCCACCCAGACTGGCTGACCCCAGAGCATGGCGTGCCCACCTGGGCATGCAAATGCAAGGCCATGCCAAGTTTGTGTCTGCAGTAAGGCGGATCGTAGTGCATGAGTACTACAACAGCAGGAACTACGACTACGACATCGCGCTGCTGCAGCTGAGCACGCCGTGGCCTGACACCATGAGCCACCTCATCCAGCCCATCTGCCTCCCTCCCTCTTCCCATAAAGCCCGCAGTGGGGACAAGTGCTGGATAACAGGTTGGGGCCAGAAGCAGGAAGCAGGTGAGTTTTATCCCTTCCACTGAGCTAATTTTGTTCCCAGGAGCCTTCACAGCTGGGGGACTGTGCATGTACCTTCGTATGCTCAGGTAACTTGGCTGCTGGTCCCATGGATCTGAATGCCTTCCATATTATGTTGCTGGTGTAGAGAGCAACACTAAAATATCACAGTGTTGTCTTTCCCCTCTGTTCCCCTTGGAGGGGTGGGATGCATGGTGTGGTTTCTCTCTTTGGGCTGCTGGTTAGTCATATGTGAAATTAAAAAGCTGATTATTTGAAAGAAACGTAATGCCTCAAAAAAACAAAGAAATGGGGGGGGGGAGGGGGGGGGTTGTATTTTTTTTCCTGTTTCCCTTCATCAGCTTTTACCATGTAAGTGCCAAATCAGTATTTTAATTTAAAAGTAGACTTTATTACATACTGGCTTTATCAAATCCTAAAACAAAGTTTCATGTAAACTAGTGTTTGCATATTTGAATATGTGGGTGAGGGCTTTTTGGCTATAACCAGATATTGAAAGGATCACCTGGTGATAAAATTGGGCCTGCTGTATTGAAAGGAAGGGAAACTTTGGGTTAGTTCTGTTATTATTAAAGTATATATATATCTTATAAAAATGAGGTGTTTCACCAAATCTTTCAGACAGAAAGAAACAAATTTAGAAATTTGTTCTTTATGCTGTCAGAATTCACATTCTGAAACTCTGACTCATTATCTTAGTCTTTAATTTGGCTTCTTCAGATATGCTTTCCTCACTGCAAATCTGTCATGTGATGATCTAAATTCTGTTTCCTTTTCTGTAAATTTCTGTTTCCTTCTTGAAATAAAAAGAGAGAAAATTAAGAAGTCTCGAGAGATTTTGGAAAAAACAAAGGAAAATCTTTTTGGCCAAAAAAAGATTTTAGTATTCCATTCTATTTGGTGTGTCTGAAGGACCCAGATAATGTTACACAGTTGCCTGATAGTTCTAAGAGGCTTTCTGCTCTGTTACAGTTAATTGTTTGGAATCTGGAATAACTTGATGGTCAAAAATATGTATGGATATTTTCTGAAGACCTCTTGTTTTGTATTTCAACAGATGAGTAAAATGAGTTAAGCTCTGTTGAATCACCCTGCTCTGAATTTGTTTTCCAGATGATGAAGGTTCAGTAGTTCTTCAGAAAGCAGAGGTAGAAATTATTGACCAGACATTATGTCATTCCACATACGGGATTATCACAGCTAGGATGTTTTGTGCTGGGCTATCATCTGGGAAAAGAGATGGGTGTAAAGTATGTATCTCAGCAAACTTTGCAAAGTGCTTATCTTGTCTTTCATTGTTGCGTGTTGAGGTGTAAAGTTGACTGGCAGACCACTTTGTGGTCAATCTGTTTCAGTTCTGAAAAAGAGCAATATAAGAATTGTCTGTCAGCAAATCTCTTCTGTGGGTGATTTCAGAGTTCTGCTGCTTTATGTGCATCAGTAGCACCACTAAGTTTCAGTTGCAGATCAAGAGTCAAACAAATTGCAAGTCCCAATAACAAGTTGAAATCAGGCAATTCTTGGCATAATAGGCTTTCAGCTGAAGAAAAACTGAGAAACAAGCTTGTGTCTTTTCAGACTTCTCAGACTTTTCCTCCCCTCCAACTTGGAGCTGCAGGACTTTATGATGAGATTCAGACAATTAGGCATAAATTTGCAAATGTAAGATATTTCTGATCTGGAAAAGTTGAAAGATGATAAATGTAAATTGCTGAATTTACTTCTAGTGAATAGTAGTAAAACCACAGAGATATGCAATATATGTCTATATGACACTTGATATTACAGATCTTATATGCCATATTATATTATATTGAACTTAGATAAACCATACATATTTTCTGCTAAAACAGTAGTAAATTTACTGCTGAAATAATAATAAAACCACTTTTTTATGATGGAGAATCTTCAAGATGTTCTAGCTTTCACTGATCTACACAAAAATGAGCCTACAATGGCTGAGGGAGTATAATGAACCAGCTGTTTTTTAGAGGTTAGTGAGGCCATTGATATTAAGTATCATTTTCAGTAACTGCAGAATTTGTTTAAGGCAGCTCAAGATACAGCCAAGGAAATAAATTTTTGGCTTCGTTTTTGTAAAGGCAAATGATTTGTGTCTGTCTGGTAGTTGTTAGAACTAATCAAATAGTGCTATTCCTGTTTTGTGAAAAGTGCTGGTGTTCCACTTTTGTTTTGCCCTAGGAATGAAAGAAAATACTTGCAAATTTTACTCTCTAAATGTAAAATCTTATTTGTCATGGAAGGAAAAAAAGTCTTCTAAATTCTTCTCCTTTTTTGAGGCAGTTCATGATAACCCTACTTTGAGGAGTGGGTGGCACCAGAGCACCTTGGAAGAGGTCCCTTCCAACCTGCATATCCCAACAACCTATAAAGTGAAGGCAGAATAGTTTTCTAGCTCTAACAAATATTTGTCTAGAAAGAAGGCGCTTCTCTTGCAAAATACCTGAATTTTGCCAAATGTACCTTTTGCTTTTAGAAGTTGTACCTTGCACCCAATATTATGGTAAAGTTTAATTTTCCACTAGGTGTCTTTTTCAGAGATGCTGTGTGTGTGACAGAGCCTTCCAGACAGAAAAGTATAAGCTTGGTCCAAGGAATTCCCCAGATGGTGGAATATGGTTTTATGCCTGATGCTGTGCCAATGTATTTCTAAAAGAACACCCTTCAAAGGAAGAATCCTAGTTGCTTTCTCATGTATTACAGCATTATGAGATCCTGTATTAATTTTGAAGGCTAGAACAGACTTAATTTTAACTGCTCAAATTACAAAGACATTATGGGCCCCTAAACATTATATGCTGACTAGTATCTACTAGAGGACAATCCTTAGGCCCTTTTTCCTTCTTAAAAAAAAAAGTAAAACCACAAAAAAACAAGAAAAACCTCAAACACAAAACAACTGAGGGACTCTGTTTCTGTTTACCTCTAAGTTAAAAGAATCATACAGTTATTAAGTACTTTATTTATTGTATTTATTTTATTTTAAAATATTTTCATAAAGCTTACTGTTTTTGAGTTTTAATGTGGAACCTGTGAATATATATATATGTTAAGTAGTAGATTTGGGGTTTAGCTGTAAAATATATTTCCAATATATTTCCAAATATTTCAAATATAGTCCATAGAAAGTAATATCTTTATTACTGTCTTTAAAGCGTGAGAATTACCTTCTCTCTTGTGAAAGAGCAAACTTTGATAAAACTGTGCAATGCCATCTACTTGAAAAAAAAAGAAAAACTCTATAAATTGTTTGAACTATATGAATATGAAAATCCAATCACTGGAATTATGCAAAATAGCTCCTGTGGATTTTTCCCCACTTTTTATAATTCATATTATAAACACATATAACTCGATACATTATTTTTAGGGTGATTCTGGTGGACCACTATCATGTCAAAGCAATGGAGATGGAAAATGGTTTTTGACTGGCATTGTGAGCTGGGGTTATGGATGTGGAAGACCAAATTTCCCAGGTGTCTACACAAGAGTGTCAAATTTTGCACAATGGATACACAAATATGTGCCTTCAGACTTGTAACTTGAAAACTTTTTTCTTGGAATAAAACATGTCCTGGATATCTTCATTAAAATCATATTTGGAAGACCTGTTCAGTGGTGGAATTTCTTTGCATGTCTCTTGCTGATTCTGGAATTCACAGATGGGGGGTAATAAATACCATTGTTTCAAGCTTTGGTGAAAAAGGAAGAGATGTTCCTTGTGGTGGTTGCTCCAAGCAGATATCTGGAGACATGGGGGGAGGTGCAATAGTGAACTTCATTTTCAAGGCACCAGCTAGGTGCAGGTACACTCATCTGTCAGGAAGCTGAAGATACAATTGATTGTGTAAACAGAGAACTTGGTGCTTACTCATCATTTCTTCTGAGATGTGTGCAGCCAATACAGAAGTAACTGTGAAGTAGCAATGAACTGTTTGCACTGTGCCAAATACTATTTTCCCTGCCTCCTCCACCAAGAACAGCTGACAGGGAGAAAGGGAGAGGAGACACCGTAAAAAGTGAACTCAGTCCTTTCAAATCCATAGGGCCCTAATTTTTGAAGATCAGAAATTCTGCTGCTATAAGTGGTGATTTGTTGTATGTTTCTTCCTTCTCCTGCATGCATTTTAATCAACTGCATGATTTGGAGATACTAACTCTTTTATTTCCTGCTTTCATTTCTTTGTTTTCAAGCTCATCCACCTAAGAATTTGAATTCTTGAGCTTCAGGTAACCTTATCAAAATGAATAAACATTGAATATGAATGATTTCAAAAATGAATAGTGTTATTGCAATGATCTTGTCCTTGGTGAAACAAAACCGGTGTTTCTAAAAGGTCCTGATACAAATTTTATGCAGAAGTGGATTTTTTTCCTCTAGGCATTTTCCTGTGGGCTTTTCTCTTTTCCATGAAGGAAGGGGCAAAGTGCCTGTCATCAGGTTCTGTGTAGCAGATAGGGTGTTGAAAAAGAGAGAACTTGAACAAAGCCATCTGTCTGCAGCTGTAGTTTGAATTCCTGAGCTGTGAGGATTGCCTTCCAATTAATCCCTTTTGCAATCTCTGTGTGAACTGCTGGGATTTGTTTGTTCCCTTTGTATTATTTTTCTGGGGCTGAGATTTCTTCATTCCCTTTTGCTTTTCTAGATTCTGTTCTTTGTGCTCTCTCTCTCTTTCAACATTTATCAAATATGCTATTTCTCCACACACATCCTTGATTTTTTTTTTTTTTATTTTACATGAAGAGTATGCTGAACTTGATGGTTTGCTGACTTAAAGCAGCTTTTCCTTTCAAACAGGAAATGTGAACATAAATTGGTTTGCAATTTATTTACCACATTTATTCTATGGTAATATCTTGAAGCTGGAAAACTAAGGTCATATGTGGAATTGAGCATTTCTCCTCTCTTACAGATATTTCTATGAATTCCCCAGGGAATTTATTAGAAGTTGCCTCATTTATATTGCCCTGGGACCTTTTGTCTGTAAATTGATTGTATGTCCTTTGTGTTGTGTCATAAATTATCTCCCTATTCTTGTAGTTCTGAAAGAAGTGATCTATTTTCAAATTATGGGATCCATATCCTACTTAGCCAGTCAGGAAAACAAGGAGTTACAGTGATGGCAACTTTTCCTGCCCACCTTCTTTGACTGCAGATCAGCTGGCTCCAGCTTCAAGCAGTATAGCAAAGGTGAAATAAGAGAAGCCTGGTGTGTGTTTTGGGGAGAGCAGCTATTCTGAGTTATGTTTAAGTAACAAGGTTGATTTAGGGGGTTGCTGCTAGGTTTGTCAAAAGGCATTTGTCACGGCATCATGCTGCAGGCTCTTCCCTCCAGCCGGATTTCTGTGTACAGCATTCCGGCTCCGGACGCTGAACGGGCTTCAGGGCAGGTAAGAGCTACCAGCTAAGCTTTGTAGTATGAACACAGTAAATAAATTATCTCTGGCCACTCCTGTGTGCATTGACCCCTGTTCTTCATAAATTGCTCTTAATCAGTGATTAAAGTCAACATACAATCCCTGCCTCCCCCTGCCTGCTTTCACAGCCTGAGATGCATACAAGGAAATAGCCCAGAGAGATGCAGGTTTCACGTGTGCCCTAGCTGATAACATGAAAGCTCTTATCTCGATTTTAGTCTCTTTGAAACTAAGAGAGTAAATACACCAAAATGTGATACAATAGCTCTTCTTTTTTTTTTACTAACTGATGCCATCCATGGTCTTTCTGTAGGAAAGTCCGCGCGTTTCCTACTGCCCATCCTATCAAGAAGGTGTGTGCCAAAAGTATCATTTCTTCAAAAAGATGAAATTGTGTTTCTGGAGGAGATGTCTTCTAGGAATATTACCTACAGTTTCTTTAACAGTTACAGCAATCCTGCTAGTCCTGCACTACTCACTCTGTAAGTGTTACTCCCAGTGTGGTCTGGGTGGGATGGATATTTCACACTGTGAAAAGCTCTGCACTAAGCAGCTGAGCTGCTTAGTTTATATATACACACATTATATACACATAGTGTGTGTATATAAACTACTGACTTTGCCTTCTCCTTAGCGTCTTTGCTAAAGCAACAAAAGACACAGTAATTAGCAGTTAGTAGTTGCACAAGAATATTGAAAGTGTGCATTTTATCTCTATTTATTTTTTTGTTTCTGCTCATGAATACCATCATTATTGGTATTAAGTGTTATCTTTTCCAGGAACCTATGGGAGTTATTTGTCTATTTTCTCTTCACTTTTTAAAAAAACAGAATGCATACCTAAATTGTTTATGTACTTTTCCAAATATCAACACATAGCCATTAAAACCGTGCCTCTTCAAGATGAGAGCACTTCAAAAAAAAATGGAAGATTAACAATGAAATTTTCCTAGTAGAAATCTTCTTATCTCCTTATTTTCCTTTCCTGCTGGGCTTTACTCTGTCAGTGGGACTGGCTGAGTGCTGTAGCTATTACTGCATGTTTCTCTTAAGAACTAATACCTACAAATGCCAAGGACAAGCACATACTTCTTGTTCTCTTCATACTTCAAGCCTCTTGTTCTGTAACATTATTAGGTGTGCTTTTTCTTTCTTTTTTTTTTTTTTTTTTTTCCCTCAGCTCCAGCTTTTTCCTTTACTTATATCAGTGGAAGTGTAGAAATTCCTAATTTGACTTATACAAGTGACCTCAATGATCCAACATCACAGAAGTTCCTCCTGCAAGCAAAAGCAGTCCAAAATTATGTAAGTTTCCACACAAGTAGAGCAATATTTTGTAAATATTTATACAGAATCAGCTGGGGATGAGGAGAGGACTTGGGTTGGCCTTTCCCCCCCCTTTCCCCCCCCTCCCCCCCCCCCCTTGGAAACAGTAAGTTTAAAGCTAGCAAGAGCCTTGGCAGTTTTCAGTTTTAGAAATGCAGCTAGACAGATGGGTCTGTGTGTCTTAGAGTAAGGTGAATACTTTCTAGGTAATAAGGTTTCAGGGTTATGGACAAATTGTCTTGAAGGAAATAGGAGAGTGATTGTTTTATTTTGCCTTATTCAAACTATCTTCCTTCTACATTTTGCTTTTTCTTTTTAATTTCACCTCCAGTTCAATGCTTCACTTTTTTTAATCTTCCTTATCACTCACAACAGTGCTTGCTTTCTTGCCCTTCTTATGAGTTTCTATTTGTGAGATCAGTACTGTTTCCTAGGTACATGTGGGCAGCAGTTTAGAAGACAAAGCTGTTCTCTGTTAGCCTGTATTTCCCAAAAGAATTAATCTGGTGTCTCAAAGCTGCTTTGTGCACAGCCAATACAAGTCAATCATACTGGAAGTTTAAAGACTGAAACAAAAATATAAATGTATTCATAAAGACTTTTTCGTGACTAAGTATCAAGAACTGTCTCAGTGGTCTTCAAATGTAGTGTGAAAAAGCAATTTTTTAGTGGAATTTAATGCACATTTATGATCCTTATTTGATACATTTTGTGAAAATTATGGACAGTGCTTGTAATGTGGGGGAAGGCAGTGAGGAAGAAGAAAGAATGAAAAAGACAAGCACTTTATAGTATTAGAGGTTATATTGGCACTATAATATAATGTCACATTTTCTTTCACCACTACTTCATTGTCAGCTGGCAGAAACATATGAATCTTCCTTCTTGGGAAAGTACTACTTGAAGTCTGTAGTGGCTACTTTCAGGTAGGTGCTGTTCCAGCATATGGTAGAAATTTTAAATATTCAGCTGTGTTTTTCTCTGTTTTTTAATGCATTTAAAATAAGCTATCTAGAAGAACATGCACATTTCTGTAAGAGAATTAAAAACGCAGAAATGCGTTTAAGTACATGAGCTAAGCTAACAGTATGACTTCTGTCCTGCCCTGTAGAATTGGTGAGATAAATGAAATCTGATTAATTGTTCCTGAGTCTATGAGTTGTTATGTTGTCTATTAATCTACTTTTAATTTTTGAAATAACAATACAGCACTTGCATGATCTTATTTCAGTTTTGTCCATTCAAATGAAGTTCCTTTTTAACCTCTGAAAACAAATCCTTAAATGTGTAACTTGGGGCAAAACACTATTTGAGTTCCTGGTAAGAAACGTAGATCCTTTGAACAGCAGGTTATTACAAACCTGGTACTTCCTGAAAACCCTGAAGGTTCAGTGTACAGGCATTTTCAAAAGGATTGTGGTGGAATCACTGAAGTAATAATTTGTATGCATATGCTCAAGGTTTCTTTATTTCAACAAAAATTGTGCAAAATGCTGCATCGAAGTACAGACATAAAATTGTGTTGTTGTATGGTGCTATCTTCCATTAAAAATATTAATTACAAGGTGTCTGGAGTTGTTATATGATCTGAAAAGTGTATCATTGTACAGCAGGGAAGGTAACATCCAATTTCATAAAAACTATTGTAGGATTTCAAGGTGTGATTTTTCAGTCTCAGTGTGTAGCTGGTTAAGCTGCATATGTCAAAAATATTTCTACTGGGCAGCAAAAATAATTGCTAAACAAGAGAGTTTTTTGTCACCATGTTTAGCAGCAACTATTGGGCACAGAAATTCAGGTGGCTATGAAACTGTGCTGGCTAAAAATACAGACCAGTAAAAACCATGTCCAAAACAGTAATTAGACTGCATTTTTGATGATTTTTTTTTTCCTTTCACAGTGAAGGAGAATCTGGGCTTCGAGCTTATTTCTGGAATACATTCTGGGCACCACAAGATATGGTTGCTTCTCTAAAAAAATTAACCCCAGTGGAACAAAAAGAAATCTGTAGTAAACAAGCAGCTCCCTTGTTCAGTTCTGGGGAGGAGGATTTTGATCTTGATACAATGGAGCTTTTTGGTAACAATGTACCTGTCATTTAATACCTATTCTGTCTATTTTTCTTTCTCCACTTTGTGTCTTTGGCTTATGTAGCTGATAATTATTACATTTCAGTTTCAGATTCCATAGAATATGATGTGATGCTAAAATCAGGTAATTATGTTTCAATCCCAGGTGATACCACTTTGGGGGGGAGTGGAATCCTGTGACAGAAAAATGGCATTTTGCCAGTTATTCTTATATCTGTAGGGCTTATGAACTAAACTAGACTATGGAATCTCCATGTGTTGTGTTTCAAATGAAGGCTGGATGAAAATACCTTACAACTTTTGTTCTGATATTCCAACTAGAATGGTTGAAATTTAATAGTTCCCACTGAATTGCAGTGAGCTGTGGCTCCTATTTTTGCCATCTCTAAAAACACACCCCCTACCCCCGAAAAAACCACCAAAAACAAAACCAAAAAAAACAAAACCAAAAAAACCAAAACCAACCAACCAACCAACAAAACAAAAAACAAACATCTAACAAAACCTCTAAAAAATTGTACACGATTTGGCTGGTGATTAGACAATTTTGGTTATATGTTGTTAGTGATCATGCAGATAATGTAGAGCTTTAATTCACTTTGCCTGATTTCCTCATGCCAAGCGCATCTCGAGGTTTGTCTTCATGTACTTAGTGTTGTCACTGCACAGAGAGGGAAGAAGAGAAAATGGCAAAGGAAGCAGCAGGTGTGACACAGATATTGTAGCAATTGCAGCTGAATCAACTCCTACTCATGGAATGTGCAAAGAGCTGGTGATGGTGAGACTTTGTACTTCCTTGGCCAGAGCAGGAGAAGGTGATGCAGTCTGATAGGGAAAAGGAAACAGAGCTGCAAACATAAGAGCAAAAAGGGAATAGAGTAGTCAAGAAATATGGGTAGGTGATCACTTCTACCTTGTCTGAAACCTTTCCCAAGAACTTATCTTTCAATCTAACAGTTTTTCCATACTGATCTACATTGTTTTTCGTAGCAGTATCCTTTGACCTGTATGCCAAGCCAGGTAACAACAGGACTCTAACTCTGATGAATCCCAAAAAGTCATTTTATCAATGGAGACTGCGAGTTCCTTCTAACTATGTGGTGAGACTGGTAGTTATCACTCTGCGTGGTGTTACTCCAGAGAGCTGTGCATCACACCACTTGTCAGCATATGATTTCCTTCTTCCACTGCAGAACAAGATCATTACCAGGTATGATACACAGAACAAAGATGCTTTACTGAGCTGTACAGAAGAAAAATTGATGAAATGTAAGATTTGAAATACAACTTAATCAGAAGTCTTGGACAGCATAATAAAAAGATCTTCTAAAAGAGTTGGAAAGGTCTGATAAGGGTTTTCAAGTCTTACTCTCTACTCCTCAGAGGACTACCTAAAACCAAATCATCTGACTAAATGCATTGTTCAGATGTTCCTTGAATTCTGACAGGCTTGGTGCCATGACCTCTTCTCTGGGGAACCTGTTGCAAATTTCTATGGGGTTTATTCTACACTATGACCAATTCTTAATGGGTTCCTTTCCATAAAATTACTCTCACAATTCAAAAATGTTCAGACTTTATTTTAGAGTATTCTATTGTATTACTTTCAGAAAATGTATGTTTTATGGCAGTCCAGTCACAGCTGAAGTCCTGTTTATAATAGGAGGGTTGGAGGGCTCTGTCCTCAGAGTCACTCTGTAGTCTATTTGCATAAGTAAGTTCAGATGATATTTAAATTTGAGTGGCTACACTGCTCCTACTTTTCAAATTTCATGTATGAGCACAAAGAATCTGTCTTCCTCAACCAAATAAATAAACAAGCTGTAGGATCTGAAGATGGATGGTTTCAAGAGGGGAACTTTACTTATTTTTTTTATTTTAGGAACTTTCAGGAAGAGGTTAGCTGGGCATGAAGATTCAACTAGGAATCTGAAATGCACTCATTTAGGAATGCTTTAACTTAATTGAATAGGTGGTCCTCTTCAGCTCTATTAATGTACTAATTGCTCCCTGTGCTCTATGCCAACAACAGATTGCCATTGTTGGCATGGAATGAATGCAAGGTTTTTGTAACGAGTTACTCTCAAACTGTAGCTTAATGAGGAGAATCCTGTTTCTGATGTGAGCCTGCATCTGTTCTGCTACTTATTATGGATTATTGCTGCAACTGTTACTCCATTGTGCATTATTACCTCTGGCTCAGCTTTTTAGGAATCACAAATGTAGAGCTGGCTCTGAGCAATAAAACTCCTGGAAGACAGCAAGACCAGCACAGGTGTCTGATGTAACACATTCAGAGAACATTGATGCAGGAAGCTGTAAGACAAAATTCAAGAATGTGCATTGCTATCTGTCTATTAAAGAACCAAAACAGAATTTGGTGACAAATTATGTAAAAAGCCTCGTGGTACCAACTGTTTTGGTTGCTTTTATTGCCACTCTAGAAAATGTGTTGTTTTGCATATGTCTATTAGTTTTCTGCTTGGGTAAAAAGCAGCCTAGTGGCATACTTAAGACACATACAGTAGAACAAATAATAACAGTATGTCCAATATCCAGGACAGCCAGTAACTATAGTAGCCATTATTCCCTGATGTTTAGGTCTAGGCTCTCACATGATGATTGAACTGGTTCTCACCAGTTTCTGTAAACTACAGTAATACATCTGTTCAGTGACAAATCCTAAAGCATTTTCAAGCTGAGATGATGTGAGGTGTAAGACACCTGAGTGAGAGTAAGCATCTCATGTGGATTCCTCTTCTCATAGCTTGCCTTGCTGTTCTGATGATACTATGACAGAAAGCACAGATAGAAGATAAGCCAGGCTGTCAACTGGGTTGATGAAGATGCTGAAATATTTCTACATGGCAATGTGGAGAGAACTTAAATAGTTATTTTATAAATGTTTTGTCAGCTATTATGATAAAAAGGATTTAATAATGTCTGCTGGAGAGGCAAAGCAGAGATTCATTCACTAGTGTCTCACTTCAAATGTGTGAAAGGAATAGCCTGCTAAAGCAGAAGACAATTACTTTCAATTTAAGGTTAAAAACTTTTACTTTAATGCTTCCAATTTGGATCTCAGTGACATCAGAGAACTTACTGCTGGGCTGTGATTGAAATACTCTGTTACTGTGAGGTCTAATCTTAATTGCTTTCATTTGCTGTGCACAGAAAAAGAGAAACCTGTTAGAAATTTTTAACACATAGATTCACGGATATCACAGAATATTCTGAGTGGGAAGTGACCCACAAGGATCATCAAATTATAAATAAATGAAAAAAACTCAAAAATATTATGTGGGTTGCAAAATGGAATAAGCATAAGAGTGAATTTACAGATGCAAGAAATAGCATCTCACATTACAAGTAAAAGAACAATAGGAAGCAATAGCTGCCAAGCGTGGGGCTTCACATTTTGTGTGATAGCTTTTGTGACACAAAACAAGGCTGAAAATGGATATATTGGGAATGTTTTGGGTTTATCTGTTGCACAGATGCTGCTCAACACTGCTGCACTGGCACTTCTTGCCTTTTCATTCCTAACCTTTGCTTCTCAGTGCCACTATCACTACTGAAGTAACATAATCTGGCTTCTGTAGGTAATCTGATGCTTCTATAGGTATGAGAGCTCCAGGGCACTTGTTAAGCAAGAAAACTGTGATGTACACACAGAGTGACTAAGCCTCAAGGCTGGGAACTCCTAGCATCCCATGCACTATCAGCTGGGTGGAAGAATAAAAGGGAAGTGATAGCCAAGGGAATGCTACTGAAACACAGATGCCCAGATCAGTGTTACTTCTGCCCAGTTTCCCAGCAAAGATGACAGGAACGTGGGAAATGTTTGGGGGATTACATTTTTTAATGCTTTTTTTTGGTAACCTTCCAGATGGTGTGGGCCTGGGGCCTGGTCTCCTTCTGTTGTGCGTTTAACTTCATCAAGTAATGTAATGTTGCTTACCTTCTCACTGGACCGAAGAGGAGAAAGAAACATATTAAAAGCTCACTTTCAAGCCATTCCTAAAATCAGTATGTAGTTAATAGGAAGAAGCATCTAATAAAGCACACACTTATTGCTGTTTTTGCTTCTAAAAAAGTTGATATTGCCTTGAACATATCTGGAGGAGGGAATGTTGGCATATAAAGCAGAGAGTTACCATTCTGATCCACTTTACAAAAGACTGAGAACTGAACAAAGAAGAGAGAACATCTTTTGGTCTGAGAGACTTTGTCTTCCTGATAACTACTCAAGCCTTACTTGCCAGGCATTACATTGGTAATGCTGAGTAGTGCCAGCAGAGCAGCCAGCCAGCTAGAGGCACTGTCTGCCTAGGCAAAGTTAGATAGCCCCCATGACAGAGCAGCTATTTTATCAGTTTTGGCAATGTATCCACAGATCGTAGAATGTGTGTTTAAAGAGAATGGAAAACAAGAGCAAACACTTCTAATTTATCTTTGTTCTTTTTCTGAAAGCATTGTTCAGTGCAGTTAACTGAATAAGAAAAGTGTGTTCCAAACCTAAGAAATACATTCCAAACCTATGGGGTACTATGGATTTTACATGGGTGCTGTGTGGTGAAATATTTTGAGTAATGCTAAACTGTAGTACTAATTATAGAAGGGATAAAAAGGCTTCACAGGATCAAGTTTAGCCACAGTTATTTGGTAAGGTGTAAGTGAAAGAGTTTTGACAATGAAGCAAGTGATTATTTTTTAACGTCTTGAACAAGTCACAGGGGATAAACTTGCCCAAAGATGCCACATTTCAGTTTATGTCTCTCTGCATGCTGCTTATCCAAATATTTATCCCATGCACATTACTAATTAAAATGGCTTTATTGTTTTGAGGATGGGCATTTTGAATTGTATTTAGCCCAGGTTTTGCTACAAGATTTTTTAATTTCAAAACTAGCTTATTTTCTGTTATGTTCGTATTTGTATTCATAACATTACCTAAAGGGAACCAAAAAGCACTAAGGACTGGATATCTAGGAGAGTCTTTGGTAAAAAATAAAACCTCAAAGGAATTGTTCAAATATGGCATGAATTTTCAAAGTGGGAACTGATACATGAACTTCCTTGTTTACATTAAATTAATCAGTTTTAACTTCAGTGGGATGATTGCTTTTTAATTTTGAAAATGCATACATAAAAGTCAGAAGTAAATTGGAAGGGGGAGGTTTGTTGCATCCACATCTAGTTGTTTCTTTCACTTACCGTGAAAGAATGCTTTCTTAAAAATGAAAAGCTTCAGTCAGAGGTTTTTTGTATTTACCTGTAGTTTTAATTTGATCCAAAAATAAGAGAAATACAGTGTTATGTGGAGGTAGAAGTTAAGTGATTTTCAGTTAATACAGGGAAAATGTTAGTTTAATACTGTCACAATGTATTCTTCTAACTGTAGTTAGAGAAGGGTCCTAGCAAGTGGACTCTGCACTTTGGTCCAGCTGAGATAATTGTGTTCCTTGCTGATGTTTTTCTCTCCTAGTATGTGGTGGTCATTATACTTCCTGGAATGGGACACTAAGTTCCCCTTATTACCCAAGTTACTACCCACCAAACATTGACTGCACCTGGATCATCAAGGTAAACACTGGGAGCTCTTCTGAGTACTGATTACTCCTCTTTATCTTATGTGGACTCAAAATTGGGAGAAATGGCTTTTGATGTGGGTGAAACAGAGAGAAAACCTAGTGAGCCCACTGAACCTGACTTCTTTGCTGGCACACGTTTCTTTCCTGTCCTATGTACACGTGCCAACTATGGGAGGGAAATACTGCAAACTTCCAGAAGTTTGAGCATTATTTGTGACAGAAACAAATTAATGCATAAGATGACAATTCCCAGCAGCCAGAGAAAATTAATAATAATCAGAGCTTTTCTTCTATGTTAAAAAGAAAAAAAAGATCATGTAAATCATGCCTCACATGATGGATACTACATTGTATTTCCCTGAATTCTGCAGGGCCAGGACCTTCTCTGGCTCAGAAATTCACCTCTGAATTTCCAGCAAGTCCTTTGGCAAGGCTTAAAATCTGCTCATGATTTCTACCAACTGCCTAATGTGTTGGTCTATTGTTCCATTCAGCATTTAACTACTTTTTCAGTTTCCCTGGTAAAGGAGACTTTTCATGTATACCACTTGACAAGTCTCTGCCTCTCATGGTATTATTAGCAGCTTGTGGCAAAAGCCTCTCACCTCTGTGCAGGACAGGAACACATGGCATTACAAGCCTGGTGTGAACCTCAGATATAGTGCTTTATTCTGGCTGCAGAAAGGCTTACATTCCTTCATCAGGCACAGTCTCACCAAAGATGGTCTAAAAAGATTTCTATAGATGTTTAAATTAGCAAAGGTTTTTGGCTCTTCGGAGGTGCTAATTTCAATAGTAGAAGTGCAGTACTTCCAATCCTGCAATAGGTAGAACACCTTGGGAGCAAAGGCTGTTTTCATTTTGTGAATGTGTGTCGGGTTTTCTTTTGATTTTTAGGCACCATTGCCTGGCTACAAACTCTCAATAAAAATCCTTGTAATACAAATTCAAGAGAAGTCTCCAGGGTCCAGTAAATGTGATAAAGACTGGTTAGAAATTGATGGAGTTAGGTGAGTAAATACGTAATTTTCTGACATGCTGATTTGCACTTTGAGTTCTGCACATTCAGGCATCCTGGTTTTTTTCTTACAGATATTTACTTTTTCTTTTGTTCCCCTTAGAGCAATAATGTAGAAAATTACAGGATTTTATGCAGCTGCAGCTGAGCTGTAAAATCCTGGCTGTGGTCTTGATGTGGTTGAAGAGTTTGTGCAATCAGAAGTTTAATTTTCTTTACCACTTGCTCTTCAGGGACTGTAATTGTTACACAAGCACTAAAAATAAAGCTATTCAGAGAAATTTGTCTCTTGGAAGGAGCATATTGAAACAAACAACAGCTGTTGGGTTTGGCTGGATGATTTAATCCTTTCCTGGATGTGGAACTTTTGGGTTTGCAAACCTAAATGGGCAATCTGAAATCAAGCATGCTTGAAGTAGTTTGTGTTTATAAGGTAGACCCTGACACTGATCATCTCGCTATATCTTGTTTCAAAGTCCGCTAATCCCAAAAAAGTTTCAGAGTGGGAGAAATTCTTAAATAGGCTTTCTAAAACTTTAATTGGACAATTTTTAACACCAAAATACAGCTGATCCCTATTGCATTGTCTTAAAATTTTTGACATCACCACCACTCAGTAAAAGGAGACATAGCTGGATGGTAGTGGTCAGTTTGGTTAGAAATTAATATTTCTCACTTTTGCCTTGCTAGATACTGTAAAGCTCTTTCAGAAAACAACAGAAACAGAGAATATGGCTATTCTGTTGAAATCAACTTCCACTCTGATGAGCTGGTCACCCACAGAGGGTTTTATATTGAATACAAAGCTTTCAGTCACACAGACCGTAAGTTATTAAGCACACACTTTAATTTTTAAGGAGAAACGTTTGAGAAACCCTGCTTGACAGACCAATTGTATACAACTCAACCTGCCTATTTTCTTAACCTTATTGCAGGAGACAAATGTATAAAATGTTATGTCTTTAGTTGACCAAATAGAGGTACAAATTTAGATATAAGGTGCATTTAGGAGCTAGCACTTATTTTCTAACTTTTATCAACATTTCTGTAAAATAGGGAGTAAAAGTAAAATTTCTCAGTTTCTGTAGATCTACTTATATGACACTTTGTTGACACCTTAAATAGCCAAGCTGCAACATGAAAATAGAATGGCAGAGGGCCTCTAAATACGACTCTTCTGCCAACAAAAAATAACCATGAATACTTAATCTTCTCTTTAAAATCACAACTCAAGGTGCTCTAGATCAGTTTTCAGGTTTAGACAAACTATTTTAAGTTTTAATGGCAGTCAAAGAGGACCCCTTGCTAGAACATGTTGCAGAAATACCTCTGGGTTTTTTATGGGCAGTTCCTAACTCCACAGTCTATGTACTTCTGGAGTAATGTTAGGTTTGGGGGGGGGCTTCCAGATGATGGAACAGGAATTTACAGGATATACACATATTTACTTGTGACACTTCTTAGAAAAGATACAATTTCAGATTTTTTTAAATGCCTGGGGTTTTTTTACCCAATTAATGTCTGGGTAGATAAAGCTCTCTATGATCTCAAGAAAAAACAATTTTGCTTCATTTTGAGAAGCCTCTTCAAATCCTCAGCTTGCTTGTCAGAATGTAGTTCTGTTCTTGGTTGACATAGAAGCATTTAAGTATTAAGGTTTCTGGTAAAGACTTTTGTTTCATGCCTTCATTTCAAATAAGTGGCACGTTTTGTGGTCAGTCATTCTATAAGACTCACAAATTTTCAGGGATTTCTTCTTCCACCAATGTGGGTCTCTTTCTACTAGAAAAAGCTACCAACTATTCTTAGTTCTATGGTTACTCTGGTTGCTGCCTCAAAAATGGTTAAGAATCTAAGCCTAAGAGCACATTTTTTAATGGAGAAAATCCCATCTTTATTGTGTGTATCTTTGTGCTCTGCTTCTAGCACTGAGCCAGCAAGCAGATGGCTCAAAGTTATTTAATCAATTCTTAGTCACAGTCAGGAGACTGTATAAAGACTCATCAGGAGGAGTGGAATAGCTGTGATGTGTCAGTACCAAGTTGATGCAGTAGTTTGGGGAAGGCTGTCTGAGATATCAGCATGGATTGAGAGCGCTGGCCTATATCAGCCTTGCCTGTAGCAGTAGTAATAGGAGAAGGAAAAAAATTAATTCGTGTTTTCCCACATCTTTAGTACTTGCAGTCACCTACCTGAGGTTAGTTTTTTCTCATTGTAGAGTGCCTATCAAAGCACAGTTGTTAAAAATCACAGGCACTGCTCTGAGCTGTCCTGGAAAGCAAATTCCAGCCATCAGCTAGACAACTTCAGGCCTGGAGAGGTGACAAGAAAATGGAGACACTCCTGCTTTGAGCTCATGCTGGCTGGGTGTAGTGTATGCTTTCCTCCCACTCATATCACATGCAAGGAAATGAAGAGAACTAATTTACTCCAGGTTGGAACTGATTAGACAACTGTGGGACAAATGGATTTGGTACTTCAGTCTGATGTAGCTCTTAATTTGCCCATAGTGCTAAATGGGAGAAAGTTTCATTTGACTTCACTTGGGCAGAAAGAGGAGTGGGTTGAGATACTTAGTCTTTCAGAGACTTTTTTTTCCTTGCACATCTGAAAGAGTGAAAGAGAACAAACATTTTTTATATACTGGAAATAAATAACTTAGCATCTATACTAGTAGTTAGTTTACGTGAAGTGAAGGAAATTCTTGGTCAAGGGCTGTTTCATAACAAGACTGCAAGTTTTGGGAAGTGTTTGATAAAGCACTTTTTCACACCAGACGTTGAGTGTAGTAACACAGAGATTAATTTATACAGAATTTTAATATCAGGAAATACATATTTGTAATACTAAAGAGAATGCCTAGTTTTGATTTTATTTTCCTTCTCCTTAGATGCTCCTGTATTAAATACATTCCCTTAACAAATTAAAGAAATGCTTCCTATCAGTAGTTATGCATCTGTTATGAATGACTTCCAGCCCTTAGAGCAGAGGCAATTAATGTGAATTTTATCTGCTAAGTCTATTTAGGTGACTCATTTAATACAGACTGCTTGATAAAAATCTTTGACAGATTGTGCCATGTAAGATATTATTTCTTTTTTAATATTCAATTTATGTTACAAATTACACAAACTTTAATTTTTAGTAGTAATTTTAATATTTTTTCATGGTAGAGTCCTGCATTACTGCATTGAGACTGTATCAATATTTCTAGGTGTCATTGATTTCTTATTTTTCTAGCTTGTCCTTAGATATGCAGACAAAATATGCATTTCTTCAAGAAATCAGTGTGAATGCTGGAAAAGCTGCCCAGATGGTAGTGATGAATTGGATTGGGGTAGAACAATTATTTCTCATTACTTGTCTTCTGTAAAGAGTTTCTTCCACAAAGTTGAGACATGGGCTGAAATTATCTCTAAAATACTGCTGGCAACCTTTAAGATCACATGAAGCCTGTGGGTGAAGATGTAAAAGTGTGGAAAAGAGGCTGTGTAATGTATCTCTTTAAAGAGTGAGAGAACAGAAAAATCAAGAGGAAATTTTGCACCGATCTTTATAAGCTAACCTTCCAAAGGAAAAAAAATGCACAAGAAGTAGCCAAAGGAAAGTAAACTATTTGTAACTAGTGAAAAGAATATTAAAACCAGCATGAAGATTTAAAATTTTGTTTTAGTTCCCTGCTGTGAGAGGATAAATAGATAAGTTGTACTTTAACACTGTCTTGTGTGACAAGCTTATCAGTAAGTAAAGAAAATGTGGGGAGAAAAAAAAATACAGGAAATTCTTTCCACAGAACAATTGGTCAAGACTCATTACCAAAGAAGAAGGATATTTTTAATGTCATTCTGCAAATGTTGTTATGGAATGTCACATAATTTTTATTCATGATCTAAATTATGGATTAGAGTAGATGCTTATGAAATAGGAAAAGCATCACACAATAGAAAGGTGGAAGTGTTTTAGAGGGATTGTTGTAAGTGTTGTAAGTGGTCCTGAGAAGCTGTAGAATATATATGGAGAAAAATAAAGACAAGAATACGAGTCAGTGGTGCCCTGGCAGCCAGGAGGGACATCCATGTCCTGGGGGGGCATTAGGCACAGCATCCCCAGCCAGGCAAGGGAGGGGATTGTCCTACACTGGGTCAGCCTCACCTTGAGTGCTGGGGGAAGTTTTGGGCACCACAATATAAAAAATAGTAATCTATTAGAAAGTATCCAAAGTGGGGTTACAAAGATGGCAAAAGGCCTTGAGGGGAAGCTGTATGAGGAGCAACTGAGGTCACTTGGTCTGTTCAGCCTGGAGGAGACTGAGGGGAGACCCCACTGCAGTTACAGCTTCCTTGGGAGGAGAAGAGGAGGCGCAGGCACTGATCTCTGCTCTCTGGTGACCAGTGACACTCCCAAGAGAATGGTATAAAGTGTCAGAGGAAGATTAGGTTGGATATTAGGAAAAGGTTCTTCACCCAGAAGATGATTGGTCACTGGAACAGGCTTTTTCCAGGGCAATGGTCACAGCTCCAAGGCTGCCAGAGCTCAAGAAGTGTTTGGATGATGCTCTCAGGCACAGGGTTTGACTCTTGGGGATGTGCAGAGCCAGGAGTTGGACTGTGAAGTCGATCCTTTTGAGTCCCTTCCAACTCAGAATACTCTGTGATTCTGTGAAGAATGTAGATAACTAAACAGACATGTGGATTGCCTAAGTTGCTTTTTTTGCTAAAAAATGTCTAGGGGGGATGATTATTACTCAAGAGATGACTTGTGAGTCAAAGTCACAAAACACTTTGTGAGTTTTGCTTGTATTTGGTGTTTTGTTGGTTGTCATTGTTCTGGGTTTTTTTTTAAGTGTCACACTAGGATGTAAGACAGGAATTTGAAAATACCTTCCCAATCACCAGTGGGAAGGCTTCAGCTAGAGTACTGAATTAGTAGAATACTGAATTAGGTATTGCATGTCAAAGAAGATAGGGAGCATTCAAAAGATGCCAGAAACAGTGAGCAGAAGGTAATCCAAGGCCAGAGAGTACAGCACAAGTCTCTGTCACTGGATGCTATCAAAACCAAGGTAGATAAATGTCTGACAGAAATGGCACAGGAACATCCAGGTAACCTCTGGCAGGGAGTGTAGCATGTGGCTGTTGGTCTGCTGTTTGTATTAGAAATTTACAGACTCTTATTTTCTTCAGGTTGTAATCCAGAACAATTGAACTGTGGTGATGGGAAGTGTAAACCTCAGTATAAGTCTTGTAAAGATGATGACAGCTGCAGGCAGGACAGTGATGAAAACAACTGCTGTAAGTATGTATTTTTAGCTATTTTCTGAAAGATGGTAGAAGTCAGAAGCATGCATATTTTAATGGTTAAATGTGTTGTTTCTAGATTATTTTTTTCATGGCACAAAGTAAAAGTTTCATAATAGTGAATACAAATCATGCAGAATAAAACTAGGTTTTGTGAGAGTTTAGACAATGAAGAAAAATCCAAGATAAAAGGGATTTTAGTAAGAAAGCCAAACCACATTTTGCTGGTGATCCTGTTGGAAGAGCACTTTTCCCCCAATTGCTGCCAGATCAGTACCACATAATTTAAGGGAGACATAGTAGGCTGCAGACTTTCACCACATTGATGATCTTTTTACTGTAGATCCACATTAGTTGTGGACATTGCTGGTACCACCAGTGGCTCCTTAGTGATTTGCTGCATTTTGCTTGTATAATTTTTGTCTTGCTTTCAATCTTGGGGTAGCCAGGAGTAAATCCTTGTTGGAAGAAACCTACCTCCCACTGTTTAGAGGTCCTTGTGAACAAGTGATAATAAGAATAATAATAATGGAAGCAAATTGCTGAGATATATCAGGATTCTCACATAGTAAACTACGATAGTCCATAGCCAGAAATTTATTGGAGGGAGGTATAAAGCTCTCCCACAGTTTTCTCAATTTCACTTGAAAATTAAAAGATGCTGTGACAATTTATGATTTGTAATGCCAGTAGTGCTGGTGAAGGCAAAATAACAGAACTGAGAAGCCACACTTATTCAATTTAGAGTTATGTAAAATAAGAGTGTGGACAGTTGAAGCTTCTTCTTTTTCCTCAGGGACAATGGAAACTGAAATTAGTGTGGTCATTAATTAGAGTGGATCAGTCCCCTGTCGCCTCTCGATAGAGGAACCAGTTTACACCAGTATAGACTACTACTTTGAGCAGGCTAGAATGTGTAGCTTTGAACAACTTGCTGAATGTGCAAGGATTTGTTAATAATTTGAAAGTGTGACTCCAAACATGTGACACTATCTTCTCTCTCTTATTTCAGCCTACAAAAGTTGCTCCCCTTATGCATACAAATGCCTCAATGGAAAATGCTTGCTGAAACCAAATCCTGAGTGTGATGGGAAAAGAGACTGCACAGATGGATCTGATGAAATGAACTGTGGTGTGGTAGCATTTATTTTAAAATCTGTTAGTTACTTGGGAAACTAAGTCAGCAGTTTGTGTTATTATTAAGCATTATTGGATTAAGAATTGGTTAAATCAAATATGAATTAAAAAAAAAAATTAATTTCCTGGTAACACTTTTTGCAAATGTCTGTCTTGAATTTTGCACTGTTTCTTTTAAATTAACTCATCCATTCTATCTATGGTGACTTATTTCAAGCAGTGCACTTCCAGGATAAGCTGGTATGTCTTTCTGCTTTTTTGAGCTGAATGAAATGCAGTCAAGGAGCTGTGTTTGTAAGGAGGAAAAAGAGACAAGAATGATTCAAATGAACTTTTAAATTGTGCTTAATCTCTTTTTGAGTTATTCAGCTCTTTGGAAAGCTACAAAGGAAGATAGACAATGATTGCTTTATATCTGACCTGCCCTGATTGAGTGAAAACGGGCAAGTACCCACCTTTTTACCAATTGCACAATAAGGTCTAAGGGTAAAAGTTTGTGTCAAGGATGGCAAAGTGAATTAACCAGTGGGCTTTTTACTAATTTATTAAATTATTTCTTGTTAGCTTGTGGAAGACGCCAGCTTAAGAAAACCAGAATTGTTGGAGGTGAAGATGCGAGATCTGAGAAGTGGCCTTGGCAAGCGAGTTTACAGATGGGGGCACATGGCCACGTGTGTGGCGCATCTGTGATTTCCAGCAGGTGGCTCGTATCTGCTGCCCATTGCTTCCTGGATTCTCATTCTGTGAGGTACGAGGAAATTATACTGTTCTAGAGCATTTGCAGTTTAATAACCTTACAAAGTTGCTTTCAGTAGTTTGCAGAAGCTATTCCTTGTCTAGATAAGTTGATCCACATTATGACTTGGTGACATGACCTCACTACGTAAACACTACATAAAAACTCAGTGTTTTCTGCTGGCTTCAAAAGTCTTAAATATTTGCAGTTATTCTTTGCTGAAGTTGCTTCCATTGCCAATGAATCCTCCATGACAGAACACTGTTCTGTTAGATTTAGGGTAAATGCTGATTATTCTCCTTCTTTTCAAAAGGCAGGGGTTTTCTGAGTAGAAGTACGGCCTTTCATCCCAAGACATGTCCAATTTATTGATCAATGAGTGAAAACCTCAGTGATGTCTGGTTTAGGTAGTGTAAATTGAAAATGCATACCTCCTTCATGTGGTAAGGAGGAGATAGAGTTTAATTATATGCTTTTATGAGTTCCAAAGCATGATGCATAGCAAGGAGTTGGTCTTATAGCTCCAGGAAATTAATTAATTTTGTAATAGCAGGTAAAAACATTGCTTAATGTTTTAGCAGACAGAGACTAGAATGCATCTATCTTTTGAAGTCATATTCTACTCCATGCACTTTGGTTTTGATGAATGTCCTCAAACACTGAAAAGTAGTTAAAATGGAACAAACTAACACTGCATTGCTTTCCAATGGGGCGTTCTAAAAACATTTTTTTTACAGATACTCCGTTCCAATGGGATGGAGAGCATATATGGGCTCACATACTATTAATGAAAAGAGCAATCGTGTAGCTGTGAGATCAATCATAAGGATTATTGTCCACCCACAGTACGACCAATCTATCTCAGACTATGACATTGCCCTGTTGGAAATGGAGACACCTGTACTCTTCAGTGAGCTGGTACAGCCCATTTGTTTACCCAGCACCTCTAGAGTATTTCTTTATGGAACTGTCTGCTATGTAACTGGCTGGGGAGCCATAAAAGAAAATAGTATGTTCATTTCCTGGATATACTTTTTGCAAGTTTGGCTTAGTTTTAAACTCTAACAATGGAATATTTATACTTGTATGCAAAAAAAAAAAAAAAAACCAACCCATGTAGCTTACTTAGTATGTCTATAAAAAGTCAGAAAAGATCTCTTTAGCTACAGTCTGTGAATTCTGAATGATTGCTTGGGTGGTAGGTGATAAGTGACAAAACGCATACTCAGGTGTCACAGACCATTGAAAAGCAAATTATTCTAGATTTACAAAAATGTGCCCATTTTCATGCTCATGACTCATTTTATCTGGTGAATAGAACCTTGCAGGTAAAGAGATCTGTAGCTTGCAACTATTGCAGTGAAATAATTTGTGATTGACAACAGAGCCATAAGCAGCAATAATTGCAAAAGGATGTGGAGGATCTTTTATTTTTGCTGTCTTAGCCAAAGGCAGTTTAAAGTATGTCTCATGAGGAGTTCTGCCTCTGTGTAGCTTAGAGCAGCCAGCTGCAATGGAGAGGCAGGAAAAAAGCACCCTGAGTTAGAGAGGGGTGGCGAGGGAGCCTGTGGGATCCTTGCTCTGTCTCAACATTAAACAGCTTGAAACCTGGGCTTGGGCAGTATCTCAGCACATCAGAGGTGTCAGGATATTTAGCTCACAAGGGCATCTTATGTCAATACCATAGTACAGAATTAAGATGTTACCATCATTTGTAAGTTACAGACTGTTCTTTGGGTTTTTTTTAAATTATTTGGTTTTCCACACTCAGCTTTTTTCATCAGTTTCTTCCCTAGAACTGAGAAGATGGAAAACTATATAGAAATTGCATTTTGTAGGACTTGGATGTTGCTTGTAGCACAACCATGGTGTAAATAATAACAAAAAGGCATAATTTGAAATGGCATTCAAATTTAGTCACCCTGTGTACAGTCTTATCTTACAATTTGCATGGCACTTTTACTACTTTCTGGCAGAATAAGGTCATAAGGATAAAGTCTAGGGAAATGGAAAGGTGGTGCATTGGAACCTCTATGGCTATAGCGTAGTGTGGAGAACAGCTTTCAAAAACTCGGGCAGGCACCATTTGAAGGGAAGGGAATTACTCTGCTGTCATTAGCTGGGTAAAATTTGAGTTTGAAGTAATCCTCCTTTGTTTTGATAATTGATATCTCTATAAGAAATTTGTGCCACCTTTGCAATACCATTTGTATTTTTTTCTAGGTCATCTTGCCAAAACTCTGCAGGAAGCTCGAGTGAGAATGATAAACGAAAGTGTTTGCAACAAGCTCTATGATGATCTTATTACTTCACGTATGCTGTGTGCTGGGAATCTTAATGGTGGTGTTGATGCATGCCAGGTAATCTGTAACTGGCAGGAAAACTACAAAGGAATGTTTGCTTTCATTGGAAAGCTCTTCAGAGTTTTAGGTTGTTTGTGTGGTGGGTTTCTTTCTTTGTTGGTTTTTTTAATTGAGATGTCTTGAGTGTGAGTTTATGGTTAATTAAACATAGCAACTAAAAGCCCATCAAAATAAGGAAGAAAATTCATCATAGATAATGTCTGACTCTCTTGAGAAATATCATTTTGCATAGGCAAGGGGTAAAATATGTTGAGAAGAATTCTTTTTCATCTTCAACAGTTATATTTCATACAAGAGAACAAAAATATAAAGATAAAAGGAATCATCTGTGATAAAGGGTCCATCGGTGAATTATGCTATTTTTATTAATTTCTTTTTATATTTTTTAATATCTGGGTATGGAATTGCTAAAATACTGTAAAAGTATGATGAGTAACGTATTGTTACAGTTGCAAAGAAATATGAAAGGAAAAGCTAAGCTAGGTTTTGGAACTGCAGCTGCAATGGTGCTTTTTAATTTCAAACATTCATTCATGTGTGTAATTACAAGTTGTGACTACATGACAGTAGTGTAAGTTATGAAACCCAGCTTGTTTACACACACAGTCAGAAACTGCTTTTTGGGCATACCACCTGTCCTGACTCTGCCTTCTTTCTCCTAGTGCACTACTTGTGTACTTCATTGGTGTTCAAATTTCTCATAATGAAGAATGAAAGAATCAACTTTACAAACATGTTTTTTTATTCCAGTTACCATGTAAAGGGGATAGAAATTTGTTACTGATTATTAGACTGAGGCAATTTGGTATATTTTTTGAGTAATATATAAAATTTATTCTTTTAATGAAATAAGGTAACTTTTGCAAGATTGTAGCTCATGATGGGTCAAACCTCTTTTACACAATAGACTATTTGTAGAATTTTCTTGCAGCGTCTAAGAACTAATTAAATTAATTAGTATTTTTATTTACATTATGTAGAGTTTATCTGCAAACTGTGACCTTGGAATTGTTTTGCTAAAATATGTTAATTTGTAGGGGTGATGTTCCTACAAAGAATGTGCTGTTTAAGAAATGCCCTTGAATTTTCAGATGGGCATTTTTAACAAATTCAACTGTATATCACGTATTCAGGTGGCCAGTTTTCAGCATAATACACTGTTTTTGAGTTCTAGCATGTTGGCCCTATGGGTCTTAAAGTTCCTAGTCTGGGTAGCATTTTTGCATTTTTTTTTCATTTCTGTCACTAGTATATATATCATGTAATATATAGTATGTGTTTCCCATACAGTGTTAGAGAGGAATGACACTGGGAGTTCAGGAAACCCCCACAGCAGCCTAAGCTCCCTTTACTATGCTTTCAGACTTGTGAGCATCCTGTTTGGTTTCACTTCTTCCGGGACATGTATGTGGTGCATATATTGCACAAGTTAAGTGAAGCTTCCAAATACCTTCCATCTTTAGAGGATCTGATACATCAGAAATAAAAATTTATACTTTCAGACTGTTTTCTTATCACTCTAGGATGTTCTTTGGTCTTGGTTGCTCTGCTTAGGAACCAAGACCTCATTCCTCTCCCCACTGGCATACAGCCTCTTTGGTCCTTCAGAACTGGCTGAGTAATTGGCTGAACTATGCAGCCTCCTTTGTCAAGTCACTTTGACATCAGTCTCTTGGATTATCAACATTTCTAGTAAGACAGCAGCCTGAGAGAGAGGAAGAACTCTGGCCTCTTCTTTTATCTCTACATAATTTTGTGCCACCATAATAGATAATTTTGTTTGGTTGGGAGATGAAAGCTTTCTGTTATTACTCTTTAATCAGTACGTGTCTTTCTCCTGACCTTGTACATGTTTTGGCTGCAGCTGGAGGCTCAAACAAATCCCAGGGTCAATTTGGAGGCTGCTTGACTGCCTTGTGAGCATTAGGAAATGCTGCAGAGAGGAGCTGCATTGTAGTTGCCCAGAGTTCTGTGAACAGACCACTTCACAGACGACATACAAGGTTAAAGCAATGAGAGGCAAAAAAACATTGATGAGCCCAAATGCATTTTGATCCTGTGAGCTGAATTGAATGGGAATTTTTATTTTTCTACATTGCTGTGCAAACCTGCGTGTTCCATTTGAGAAGCCAGTTCTTATTTGCACATTCCTTAGTCTTTGTTCTTTCTTCTGCCCCTTCAAAGTAGTCTACTGTAGATCCAGTCCTGATTATAAAACTGCTGATAATACTTAATTGTGCCTGGTTTGTTTGTTGGGTTTGGGTTTGTTTTGGTTTGTTGGCTTTTTTTTGATTTGGGGTGTGTGGTATCTTTCTGTTCCTACTTAACACACAGTAAAAGAGATCTACTTCAACCTGTGAACAATTTTTATTCAAATTGTAGTAGAATTCCCTATTTCCATCCATTTCTTTTTCTCTCCCTTTTTGAGCTGTGGTGTTATTCTATGAATCCTGTAATGGGACATTATCAAGGAGTAACTTTATAAACAGCTTCTTGCCATTTGCTTTATATTGATAAGTGTGCTACATACATAAGTTAAAATAATTGAATAAATATGACATCTGGTTGGGTACATTATATCCAGAAGTAAGTTTTAATTAATACTAAGTTTTCATTTGAGAAAAGGAGGGGCATGGATTTACTGTTCTTAAATAGTTTATTTTTTGTTGCAGTGCTCTGTGTGTGTGCACTAATGGCTGGACTCCTTCCTTCTAGGGAGATTCTGGAGGTCCCTTGGCCTGCTCAGGGAAGGGCAATAGGTGGTACCTTGCTGGCATTGTGAGCTGGGGTGAAGGGTGTGCCCGGCGCAATCGTCCTGGTGTGTACACCAGGGTGACAGCACTTTATGACTGGATCCGTCAGAACACAAACTGATGAGCCAAGGAGAAAATGCAGATCACATCTGTGTGAAAGCTGCTTCCTACTGTAGTCAGTTTGATGATACAACATGAAAATGCCATTGACTGTTCCTCTGTGAAAAAATACACTTTTTTAATGAAGAAACTATGAGTTGTGGTTCACCTAGCAATAACTGTCCAGCCTCAGAGGAACTTCAGATTCCTTATGGATTCCTCTTCCTTATGCCTATTTGCAGAAACAGCACTGCAGTAAAAACAAAATAAAATGGATTAGAACCTGTAACAAAAGTCCAGCCATAGCTCTTTTGTAACCCTTCTCCTCTCCCACCTCATCCCTTGTTATCTATATTTGTTTTTACATATGCATATCGGGCTAAAAATGGCCACATGCCATATATATTCTACTCTTTAGGGATGTTACAGGATTCTAAACATAAATAATTATTTCAAAGTTCTCAAAAATATGAATAATGTATCATGTACAAAGCTGAGATTAATTTGTTCTAGTTATGCACAACTGCAGGACTTTTACATTCTGGGCTGTAACTTTTGGGGTCTCTACTGTGTTTTCTTAAAAATACCAGATATATAGTTCCAAAATGTTAGGATGCAAGAAATTTTCATTAAAGAACTGGAAAAGCATAATTTAGGTTCTTTGGGATGATGTCTAAATAAAAGGAAGGAATTAATGAGTTGTGATTCATTAAAAAAAGGAAACTATAATTCTTTCTTAAATTCTCTTTAGAATTTGAACTAACTGTAGGGTTAAATGTTTGCAATATGTTACAGATGTATTTTGCCAGCTCTGGCTCTGGCATGTATTGTGAATTTTTAGCATGTTCCTGGTAGATTAGGATTGTTTTTCCTGCTGTCCTTGGTCCACAATAAGCAGAGTTTCAGGCCCAGGAATTATTTTTTTTTTTTGTGTATCTTTCTGGGCTGTGCCCATAAGGCCACGCTAAATTGAAATGGACATAGAATGAAAATGGAATTATGTGGTTGGATGCATCCTTCAGCTCAAAGAAAGTAAAAGAAGAAATGACAGCCACATTCCTTTAACCCTGGTAGTAAATCTAGGTTTTATAATTTTAATCTCTCGATGAGCTTATCACTCCAAATCTAGCCAATTTAAGGTTTCCAAAGCTGTTAATGGGACTTCAGAATATCAATACTTAGCTTAATAAAAGAATTGTTTAAATGGCCTTAACACCATTTAGATGCTCTTTAAGTTGTGCTTAATATTTGGAAGTGTTTAGCTTTCACCTTTAATATATATATTTTAAAAATGAAGCTGGTGGTTTGAACACCTTTTATTGCTGTCCACACAGCACACTTACTGTGCAGTACATGAGATCTTTGTTTCATGTTAGAGCCACCTTGGCAGCACGTGGGGGAAATGTTGAAAAGAACCAGCACTGTAATCTGCATGCAGTGAGATTCCTCCTTCTAACCCTGCCATTGCTTTTCCTTCCTTTATCCTGGTGGGCATCTTGTCCCAGCTTGTGTCAAACTTACAGCATAAGCTATATTCAAAGCCTGTATGTTAGGAGGTTTGTTTCTCTAGTGGCTGAGTATTATTATTCACACCTTCCTTTTTAATAAACACATGCTAAAACTGCAAGGGACTGTGTTTTATTTGTTTGGATGCGCCTTTGAAACTCCAAACCCCAGGTTCATCAGAGCTTGACAAAGTGCCTTTGTCAAGGCACTTGACAAAGTTCAAGTGCCTTGGACTTTGCTGTTTTTGTAAAGCTGAGCTCAATGTGCCCCTGTTACTAAAGAGTACATTTAGGGGCACAAGTTTCTTTTCCTTTTGCTGAAACCAGAAATAGCCTGCCTAGGGAAGAAAACAGCTTTCCTGGTATTCTGTTTTAGATAAAAGCCTAGCCTAGAAAGTTCAGCTCATTTCTTGACTTCTCATTTTCTCAGAGTTTCTCAGCAACTTGCCAGAAGGGTCAGTATTTCACATGGAAGAAATGTGCCAAGTGTAGGAAGTTAGATCCCCCAGATGAAAGAAAGACTTTAAGGAGCTTCTTCACAAATATGTAAAATAAAATAAGGACTTTGGCCTTTGCATGGTGAGATCTGTATAATCATTAACTCTTTGTCTTAGAGGAACAGTTTTGGTTTCAGTCAATCCAGTAGGAAGGTCTACTGTGAATGGAAATTAATGAACCTGATACCCAGCAGGAGAAGTGAGAACCAGATAGTCGTTTCTAGTGTAAGATGTCCTAAGGAAGACTTTGTAGATCCAGATACATGTTCTCATCTTGATGACTGCTCAGCTTCACCTTCAGTCTTCCAGAGCTTTAAGGATTCTCAGAACCAGAAGTTGTGGGGTATATAAATTTGTATTTCCTTTTACTTGTGGAATAAACCCAAGTCATGCTCACTTTCATGGAGTGCCTTTGCCTGGATGGGTGTGAGGTGACATCAGGAATGCAAACCCTGGGTGTGCTTCAGGCGGCAGAACCAAGGTGAGTCTCACAAAGAAAAAACTGAGGTGTTGGCAGGAAAAAAGAGTGGTGCTGTGAGTGGATACCCAGGCAGAAGGGAAGGGGGCTGGGGAGAGAGGCTGTGTTTGGTTTTTAATGCATGATACTCCCTGTGCTGGGACAAAAGAATGAGCAAGGATGTGGTTACCAGCTGTCTGCCCAGACCTTTTGATTCAGAGGGGAGAGAGATGCCCTGTGGGGAGGAAGGAGAAACATGGGGATGGAGTGTGAACAGGAGAAATAAGATGAGGTAGGGATCAAGGATATTGGGGAGGCTGGGTTTGTAATCAGCCCCTGGCTACAGTGAGGTGCTGTGAGTGATTCCAAATGCACGTGAGAGTTCCTGTGGGAAGCTGGCACAGACCAAATCACCACGGTTTCATAAAAGCATGTCCTCTAGAGCACAGGTTGAAATTGAAGGCCATCTTTCTCTTTTCTTTAGCTATGTCCTTTGGGGTTTTTTTATCTTAAAGCAGCTTCTCAGGTTTAGGTTGGATAGTATGTTAAAGCACGTAAATGGTTCTTTGAGACCAGATATGATTTTAGGCAGTATAATAGCTAGAGGGAGAACAATTTCCAGTACAAAGGTCAGCAGTGTTCATTTCTTTATTAACTATAGAGGGAGACTAGAATTACAAGTGTTAACAGAGTCCCAGCCTAAGCAAACAACATGCTCTATGAACTTTTACTCACTTTGTTCTGTTCAGCAACACATCTGTTTAGCTGCATGGATAACAGTAATAACATTTTATTGCTTTGGCTGACAGCAGCAGAGAAAACACTCGGGTTCCTTTGAAAATCGTCCCAGCAAATGACAGCGTTGCTGAAGGTTTAGTCACTTGCTCGTCAAGAGCTGGTACAGGAAGGTAGGCAAACTGGAAAACCTAGTATTGCATAGCTGAGAGCCAGAGTTCTCACGGCTAAGCAAATCGATACTTCCTCCGCCTTCCCTGTCTCTGCAGCTAGGGCAGTCGACTTTATTTCTTCTTCCAAGGAATTCCCCTAATTTAGCAGTATTTTGAGACCTCCCTTTTGAAAACTATCCCCACTCTCCCTGTTTCCAGCCTCGTGTCAGAGCTATTACTGAGCATAACTGCAGCTGAAACAAGAAGGAAATGAGTTGGCTCCGTGCTCACTTCAGAGACAGAGGACCTCGCAGAGGCCCTTCTTCAGAGACAGAAGCAATGAAAAGGCAGAGCTCTGCTCAGGAGCATGAGATTATTGAATTACGGGGACATAATGCAGAGGAAAGTGAGACTGATCATGACAAGGCTCTAAATGCTCAAATGAGAAAGGTAGGAATTTCACTTGCTCATTTGATCCTTCCGGTGTGGGAAATACTACACAGCAAGAGGAATGACACTTGAAGGAACATTTTGTAGGGGTGATTTAATTTGTTGTTTGAGGGAAAGAGGCTAAAAACCCGTTAAATGTGGGGTTTTTTTTCCTTATCAAAGAAGTGTTCTAATATGAGAGTGGGACTTTAAGCTTAAATTTAGGAACTGAAACTGTAATTGGTTCTCTGATTTTTGCTTTCTCTTTTAATGTGCTATCTATCAATGGGATTGGGCTCAAAACCAGAAAAGAGAAAAGCTGAAATAAGTTTTAAAACCAGGCTTTCCTTCAGTAGGAGTTAACCAGGAAACAGTGCTGCCAAACAAAAATAAGATGTCCCTGAACAGAGCATGCTGGATTCTCTTTATCCCTGAGTAATTTTCAGTTGCTAGCCATTATGAATCTGTATTAACAGAATGCTCTGAAACCTCAGTTAAGATCAGCACATGAATCCTAAGGGAGGTAGCTCCTAGTGCCTAGTTTAAAGCTACAGAACAGACTAATTCTGGCAGAGGAATAGCAACATGTTCACACGTGAGTGCTGTCCAGTGAATGGCACTACTTGCTGCAGGGATATTTGTGGAGGAGGAAGAGGTTTCCCTCTCTGGGCACGGCTGGGATCTGTCTGCAGGATCCTCCCCACCCGGCCCTTCCCTCTCCCCTGTGCTGCTCACCCTGGGGCTGATCCATCCCTCTGACCGGGCAAAACCCCTGTGTCGTGTTCTGTCGGGGTCAGCTACCTCTCCTGTGCTCTGGTGAGCTGAATCAGCTCGCTGCAGGGTCAGACACATTCCCAGAGGTGCAAAGAGGAACAGGAAAGAGGGGAGGAGAGGCAGGGATGTGCTAGATCTACTTGACTGTCTTGAGAAACTTCACCCTTGGGTTTATCCTTCCCCTTTCCAGCACTGCGTTTTCGTTTGAGCTCTCTCTATGCTGATGATAGCAACTGGCTTTCTATCCCATACAGACTGCTGGAAAGTTACAGCTCAGGTTAATCAGAAACCCTGCCCAAATCCCTGCCCACTGCAGAGAGACTTTCTCAGCTGCGGCTACGGGCAAAGTTCAGGTGGTGTTGTACTGATTGTGGAGCTGAATGTTTCCTTGGGATCGAGCCAGTTTGCTATGTGTGATTAAGAATTGTGTTTTGTGAAAGTCTAAACATGTGGTGGCTTAATCAGAACTTGGGCTTGACAGCTCCCTGTGTCAACTGATGAGGCTATGGCTGATTTCATAGTTTCACTCTAGGCAGTAGTTACTGGCTTTTAAAAATTTTCGAAATCCAAAACGATACGGTAGTATTAAGTATTACATTGAAATTCATACTTCTAAAATATTTTAAAAATCAAATTAAAAAAAAGTAAATGTGATCACAGCTGAAAGCATGCTGTAAACAAAACTATACTCAGTGTTTGCCTTTCATTCTCCAGCAGAGCAAAGTTCTGTGTGTAGAGGTGTCTACAGAGAGTGTTTCCCTTTTTCTGCCTCTGCTCCTGGAGGAATCTCTCCTGTAAGCTCTTTCTCCATGCGTGTTTTCTCTCCCTGTTCCCCTGCCACCCACACAAAAGCTTTCAGCCAGCTGCCCAACTCAGTTAAATTCAGTGAAAGCCTCTGTTATTCTGTGTTCTTAGAAAGTTCAAAAAGTAAAGGAAGGAAACTTGGATTAGTGCCTCCAGCAGCAGCTGGTTCCTGCCAATCTGCATGTGTGTGGCCCAGACAACCCACAGCACATGCTTTGCCTTTCCTGGTACTGATGTCAAAAAGGACGTGGAGTTTACTACTACCTTTATGGCAGATGGAGAGGGAGGGAGAAGAGTAATTAAAAAGACAGCATGGTCTGCTTATGAATTCAAACCATTGCTTCAGTCTTCTGATTCTTCTGGCTGTAGAACAAAACAGATGAAGTTATCTGTTTTGCTGTCACCTAAGCTTGCTTTTATCTTTTTTAATTTTTTTCCCCCCTAATATTCTTCTCGCTGGATTAACTCATTAAATGACTAATTTCAGTCATGGCTTTCAGTCTTATTAAAAATTAAGTAACAGGCAAGGTATTGTCCTTTCTCTCCCCTGTGAATGTGCATACATGCACAATTGCTTTGAGTGAAATGTTCTTTTGACCTCATAGAACAGGTGAGATTTACATTAAACTGTCTGTTAAATACACTCAGTAGCCTTCAAGTTTCCAGTCTTCTGAAGAAAAAGTAAGTCAGCTATGAAAGTCTCAATTATTTTATGGAGGTTTTATCACAATAGTATCTATTGAATAGCATTGCCTTTGCTTAGAGTGCTGGCACCCAGAAGCTATGCAGGTTGACATCATCAATGCTGCAGAGGTGAATGATTTTGGAAATACCTCCAGAGACACCTTTTTAATTGGGAGAGATGGCAAACATTAAAAGGAGAGCTTGTGGAATATGAAAATTTAATTAACGTAGTTAAAAAGAAAATGGAGCCAAGAAATCACCTTTGCAGTACTTTAGCTTTATGGGCCATTCAGCAGTTGGAAATTTTGCACAAAGGGGAATGATCTCTCTCAAGTGAATGTCCTTTACCTATTCTATGTCTGCATTTTCTCCTGCAGCAGTAGTCAAGGCTGGGAACCCCTGAGGTAGGGCATTGTTTACCAGTGAGGCTCTCCCATCTATGTGGGGGTTTTGTTTCAAAGTAGAGACATGCTTAATTTTTTTTTTTTTCCTGCCTGATTTGATTAATCAATATGTCCTTCTCTTTTATATCTAGGAGAGAGATCCCTGGAAATCATGCAGGGATGTAGTTTTCTGGAAGTGTAAACTATGGATGGTTATAACTACAATATTTCTAGTGATCTTCCTGGTCATTCTCATCAGCCTAATTCTTTATTCTAGTAAGTATCTCACTCTTAGTTACACTAATACAAACATGCAATATGTAATATCTCTAGCAGAACACAAATGCAACAGTAAGATCCTCTAATCTCTTTCAGTAAACTGCTGAAGGAACTGGGATAGGGACTGCAGAGGGCGGTGTTGTAGCTCGGTAGATGTTGTGAATGCTTTTATCTTAGCAGGCAGCAAGCAACTTGTGTCCTGATCAGGCGGCAATTCAAGTTTGTAGCTAAGTAAGAAAATACCACAAGAAGAGATTTAGATATGAGGATGGAAATAGTGTTTGTAATGGAACAAGGGCCATTAATTAACAATGCCATCCATGTAATGGATGACTTGGGTCCCGTGGTGTCACTGCCTGTCAGGCTCCCAGAGCAGATGACTTTTGTTAATGGAGGTGGGTGATTGATCTCCATGTGCTGTCACATTTTTTAGGTGACTTGCACTTTCTTTCTGTCTTTCCCAGTCAGTCCTTACCTAGGAAATTTGTGAGAAAACCACCCAGGAGAAAGCCAAGAGGGGCTTTCTTCAATACTTCAGCTAACTGAAACTTTTTTCTCCCCTTTCTATCTCCTGTTAATTATTAGATGTTTACACAGATGAGGATGACTACTGGGATCCTGATGAATTACTAAGCAGTGGAAACTTTCACAATTTTTCAGGAACATTGGAGTTAATGTGTGGTCTCCCACACTTCTCCTCTGAGGACATTACTGAGAGGGTAAGTGTTTGTATGATTCTTGGCAAAGTTGAGTCTACTTAGAACATTATTTCAGTGTTTTTCCTTCTAAGAAGTTTCTGTTTCTCAGTTTCTGTGTAGCAACTCAGTCATTTGCAAGTCCATAAATAAAACGTGTTGTACTTTTTAAAATCACAATCTAGAAAAAAAGGAATTGTTTTCTTTTCAGCACAAAAAAGTGTTGATTTTTTCCTCTTAAACTTGACCATTTTTTAAGACAGTCTTCACCTTTTTCATAGAATTATTGAATAATTTAGGAGAGGCCTGTGAAAATCATCTAAGCATAATATGGACTAAACATCCTTTGTGCTGCATTCTCTAAATGAGTGTACGATCACAGCCTGGGTTTATAGCTGTGATGTCTGCTGAGCCAGCACAACTCTGAGTTACAGCTGAAATAAGCTCAGCATACCTGGCAGTGATCATTTGAACATGGTGGGAAGACAGTCTCAGGACATAGACCATCCCCTCCACGAAATAAGAGTTAGAAGAGCCTCTAGGTACTAATTAAATCCCAAACCTAACAACATCAGTTGCACATGGCAACACAAGCACATACTTTTAGTTCACCCTGAGTGCCTCTATTGTGTTAAGGTTACATAGCAATCACTCAAATGCACAATTAATTTGTCTGCCAAATTTAAATTACTCTCTACCTTTTTCAGAGCAGATATTTGCTGTTATTTGACCTTCAGCCCTTGGTTTTATGCTCCTTAAAGCACTTTATAAGAATAATTTGCTGTGGTTTTGGTTATTTTTTGTGAGGGGAAAAAAGAGATTGAAGAAACAATTTTTTTTCTCTCTCAGCTAACAGAAGTCTACAGTTCATCTCCAGCTTTAGGACGTTACTTTAGGTCAGCTCAGGTGATTTCTTTCAGGTAAGCAATTTCTGTCACCAAAGTTATCTGAAAATTACAGGCTTTTGACAAGACATGCATGTGCTTATGTAAATATGTGCAATATTTAAATAATGTGAAAAACAGGTTGTTTGGGGAAAATTATGTATATAGGCAGTGAAAACTGTTCAAAGGATCCTCTGGTGTAAGTGGTAAACACTGCTAAAATTATAAAATGACAAGAACATATTGTTGCTGTGAAGTATCATTTGTTATCTTTGATTCCAACTGCAGCCCGTAATAAACCTATTCAAGGATATTTATTAAAAGAAAAATTAATTGCTGGAGACACTTAAGATTGACATAGTTTAAATAATCTTAAATGAACAAAACAGGGTTCATGAGGAGGAGAGAATCATTTTGTTTCCAAAAGAGATAAAGGCAAGAGGAATATACATGTTTCCTGTCACAGAGAAATAGCAGAGAGGCAAGGGAAGACAGAGAAAGGAGTTCTGAAAAAGAACTCTCACAAAATAAATTTGAAAGACAGGAGAAGATCAAGGGAAGTAGTTTTGCAAAGTCCCAGGTCCTTTGAGATAGCAAGGACAGAGGGATAGCCACGTTGGAATGTGGCAAGGTGCAGCTGTGAGGGCACTTTGCTCCCTTGAGGAATATTCTCCCTTGCCCTGCCAGCCTTGGGCACACCAGCCTTATTCAACAGTGAACTGTAGCTCCTTAGCCCTATGGGTACTAATTATGATTTACAGCATTAGGTACAAAGCTGTAGTCCTGCACATATATTGATTAGCTAATAACTCTCTCTCTGCACCTCTTTGATGTCTCTCTCTTGCTGCTTCCCTCTCTTTCTTTCCTTTTATTTCCCCCCATTCAAGTACTTTTTGAAAATGTTTTGAATTCTGTGAGTACAAAAGTTAGCTCTTGAATTGTAGTCAGTTTTGGTAGACCACAAAAAATGAAATCTTCAGAGATGGTCTCCAGTTCACTGGTTTGTGTAATCCACGCCTGCGCTTAGTCAGGAGCACAGCTGGGTGGTCTCTGGCACTGCTAGCAGGAAAACAAGCCTTCCAAACAGTTCCTAGCTAAACTATTATGTGCTGTACTAGCACAGGATATTGCTACGCCTCTTATCAATAGCTTCTTGTGAAGCACCAGGGCTGAAAACCACATCCCATCAGAACACGTGTTCAGCTGCCCCTCCTGCATCTCAAAACATGTCTCTGGCTGGCTTCAAGTCTCAAGAGCTGTTCTGAGAAGGGAGGGGGAGGTGGAAGCTGACATCTTTGGCAGTTTTCTTTCATAATGTTTTTCTTGGGGAAATGTGTATCTTTTCTCTAAAAAGTCCTTTTTCTGTTTCTTTGTTTCTGCTGCATCTCTTCTGTATTTTTCTTTTTATTCTTGGATTTCTCAGCTTCCTTTGGACTGAATTCTTTTGGGATCCTCCCTCATGGGGAGCCCTGCTTATCTCAGTTCTTATGATTCGAAGAAAACTCCCGAGCTCATTAGAATCTTGTTTCTCGTGTTTATTAACAAATGATCACAAAACTTAACAGGTTTCTCCAGGCTGGTCACAAGGTTAATCTTTGCAATTTGGTACATTTCTTTCTTCTGATGGTATAAACAAGGCCTTGTGGCACACTTCGTGTCTGATGCACAAAATGGCCCCGAACTACACAGTTCTTTTATCTTTATACTTATTTTTACCCAATTAACAATAGATACATATATTGTTTTTCTTAATGACCCAATGACCCATCACCTCTGTGATGCACTGCGGCATTTCCTATCCAATCACGAACTATTACCCAAAAACCTCTAGGAGAAGAACATGAAGAAGAAAGACAACAGGATTTAGGGACAATACCCTAAATCCTCCATCTTGTCTCCTGTTCTCTAAACTTACTTTTTCACCCAGTGATTTAAAAAACTTTCTAACCTACACACACTTTTAGCTTTTTCTATCTAACTTCAACATTTGTTTTCATGTATCACCATGAAAACATGCTCATGAATTTCATATTATATGAAATGCAGTGTTTTTCTGGATCTTATAACTAAGTATCAGAAACAAGGGCACACACTCTGTATTCCAGACTCCAACAAAATGGTTTTTTAAACAAAGAATCCATTCCAACATTGATATGAAAAGTCACACTTCAAAAATAAAAAAAATCAAGAAAGATCCTGTTGAAACTTGAAGACTTTCATCCTTGACTTTGTTTTGCAGTAATGAAAGCTCCACTGTAATTTATCAGCTAGTGTTTTCTGTACCACCATCAACAGAGGGATTTATGGAAAACAATATGAACCCGGATTTTATAAGGAACATTTTGCGTCAAAATATTTATGATGAAGATACTCTTAATCCTGGGGCATCTGAATGTGACAGGTTAAAGCTCAACCCAACTTCTCTCACGTGTAAGTGCTGTACATTAGAGAAACTGTTTCTTTACAAAGGGCAGAGGTATTTTTGGAAAAGGAGGGAAATATTTCTAGAAAGATATTTGTATTCATTAGTATATATGATTTGCATAACAGTATTAAGAACATTTTAAAATAGCTTTCAGAAAATCTTGATATGCTTAACTTAAAACCTGACACTCACTGTTTGGTCCTCTGATGAGAAAAGGAATGGTGATGAGACTGGTTAGCTGTGGACTCCAACCGAGCTTTTCTGATCTAATATTGCATTTTATCTATACCAAAAAACTCTCCTTATATGTGTGTGTACCATAAAGGGGAGACAAAAAATTTAAAATATTTCTCCTTATTGTACATTTGATGCTGGATGCTAACAAAAGAAATTTTAATCCAAGGGATAAAAAAGACTCCTGATTTGTGTCTTTCTGTAGTTTTTTTGAAAATTTATTATACACAGAAACACCTTTAAAGAAAACAAGTGTTCATTCTTCCAGGTTTTCTAGGCAGTGAGTCCAGTGACTACCAGGGACTAGGAAGTGATTCCAATGCATTTATATTTGTCCTGATAGAAATGCCCATATAAAAGTCCCGTGAGCTTTGAAGCGATACTGAAAATAATGCATGGAACTGTCTCCCCCCAGTCCCAATTTACTGAGTCACAGCAATGTGCTTTTAGAAAATAATCCTAGGCTAACAATTCAGCATTGCAGTGTAGGTAGGTATGGTTTGCAATTAACTTGCATTGTTTTTTCTTGAGACTCTTACCAAGGGACAAGAGATCAACAAGTTGTGAGTTTCAATCTATAGAAGCATTTTATTCCTTATATCTTGACAAGATTTATAGAAAAAGTAGCATAAAAAGAGACAGGAAAGAATATGTTGAAATAACTACTTAAAGCTTTATTTTAATATTAATATAGTACTGTTTTAACTTTCAGAGAAATTATGGAAAGATTCCTCACCTTCATCACCACCTCGAAGAGATGGGATTCCCTGTCTATAAGCAATCCCAGGGCAAAGAACTATTCATTAGGAAGAAACACTTCTAAAATTGTTGTCCTGTAAATACTGCCTGTGATGCAATATTGTAAATGGAAAATATGGTATATTTATGATGGTGTATTGCTATAGCACTACTACCTCCTTCTTTTATATCTCAATAATCCGTTTCACTCTTGAGAAAATCGTGCATCTGATACATGCTCTGTTGACTTTGAAAGCTCTGCTTTGTCTTGCCTTATGATTAAATCTGAATGCTCTGCATGAGCTTTAAAAGCAGTCTTGCACATGGCTCCTTTTTCTCTTAGCCTATGCAAAATTATCTGCACGGCTTTATCTTCAATGCTCACTTCCACTCAAACTCATATCTGTTTTTTTTCCCTCCAAACTTCACATGCCACGTTTCCTTGTTGATCTTTCCTTGTAAAACAGCCTGAAAACATATATATATATATATATATATATTTGTATTCTTGACTTATGTGCAAGGTCTCTGCACTAGCTTCTTAAGAATGCTTTAGCTCTCATGATTTCCTTATTCTTCCTACTGTCTCCTTGGTTAAGGTGCTCTTTGCTCTATTTTTCTCTTCTTCAATGTGAAATATGAAAGAAGAAAGCAACAGCATGAAGAGACATGTCTTGTTCACTAACGCGTGTGAACATCACAGGAATTTTTAAGAGGTCGAATTAGCAGTGTGCTTTTACGGTTAGCTACTGCTACCAGTGAATAGACAGATGCTTGACCTGTTTTTGTGAATTTGAAGACAACTCTATGCCCTTAATTATCGTTCCTGCCCAGCACTGGGGATAAAAATGAACAGATGTAAGGTATTTGCCTTAATAAGGCAGTAAATAGTCGTTCTTGTTGATGAGAGACCAGATGAGATGAATCAGTGCCAAGAGGAAAGTGCCGAAGCAGGTGACATAGGCCAGCAGTCAGTAGGCCAGTAACTGGCTATAACATAAAAACTAAGCATTAACTTTATGCAGAATGGAACATATTCACTACCATGTGAGTGAAGTATATCTTGTCATTTATTTATAGCCTTATAAATATTAGTACTCTTGGATACTTTTATTTTAAGAAGCATTTTTTATTGTAAGAAATATGTCCTGGAAAATTGTTTTTCTCTTTCTAATATTACTGGTTTATTTAAGGAGTAATCTGACAATGTTATAGTGCATTAAATTATTTTTTTTTTACTCTTAAAGTGACTGTTTTCATTCTTTAGCAGCTCTAGTCTTTCAGCTGTGTGAGTTGGAAAATAGCCATTGGAATTCTAAATGCTGAGCTGTATGAAGCATGTCTGAGAGAACTGTACGCTCAAACCCATAGTTGCTGTTGCATGTGTTTAAACTGAGCTTGGGAAACATCCTGGAACAAATTAGTAGTTTGCATGACTCTCATATTTGTGACTTATTCTGATTCCCTCTTGGTTTGTAAGATATAGCATTGACTGTAAGAACTATAATTTCTCTTCCTGTAATAGTCTATGCAGCACACAGTTAGAAGAGAGATTTCTTTTGATCCTTACGCTGGGGAAGGACAAAGTTTATGGCTTGTATGGCTTGTCCCAAAAGCAGCTAGCTATCAAAGTACCAACAGCAAAGAAATAAACTGCTGTTGAGATGTTGCTCAATCTTATTGCTCTCACCAAGACACCTAATCCCTTCCTTGAACACTTCTTTATTTTGATTCTAGGAACTGAAAAATAATGTAATGAATAGACTTATTTATGGTGATACCCATATGGGCATTAAGAGTTGAGAAAGGAGTCGAGCATTCATTTTTTTCCCAGCCATCCTCCTTTACATCTATACCTTTTCCCCAGAACCTCACATGGAAGAAGGAGGTGGGGCTGGAGTAAGATGTGATATTCAACGGGAAATGTCTGACTTTACAGACTGCATCCAGTCAGGATTGAAGGAAATGTTAAAAAAAAAAAAAAAAAAAAAAAAGTAGTTTCTGGTTATATATCTGTGAAGTAAATTGATCATGTAAAAGAAAATTAAAAAGTGAATTAATTATGACTCAATCCATTAGGGACACAGCAGTGTGAAAACACATAATTACATCAAGTTAGATGTTTTGTGTGAATGATCAATATTAATTTGAATAGAAGGAATGAGGAGAATACCTTAATAACTGAGACATCATTAAAAAGCTGCATGTGGAGTGTACAATCAGCCCTTTAAAATCCTGTGGCAGGTGTCATCTGTGTAGCCACAGCAGCCAGTATGAGTTTTGGGCAGACTCAGCTGCCTGCCACAGCAGCGATACCTGCACATGCTGGCAGTGTGTCCATCCACTGCTCCATGCACTTGGGACTGTCCCCAGCCTGGAAATGGCAGGTGGGAGTCACAAAGGCACTGCACTATAGAGCCAGGGCTGCAGACAGCAATCACATACTAGAGAAGATTTAAAATCAGAAAAACTGTTCAACATTTTCTTCCATTCTGTTTGGTTACAAAAACGGAGGGAGCAAAAACCCACGTGCTTAAACAAGAACACAGGCACACAATCACTTTATGAGCTCTGGTAAACAGTTGAATATCTGGTTTCAGTCCTTGCACATGTTCAGAAATGTTGCTTGCAGAGGGGTGCTGGGCTGTGGGGAGGTGATACTCTAGCACTGCAGAAAGCTACACTGGAGACTCCAGCAGAAGTGAGCTATCAAAGCAATGTGTCATGGAAGCAGCGCCTGAACTTCTGTTCTGAGAGGTAGTTACCACCTTGGCATCAGTATTGACTTTTCTTGTGGGTGTAATATTTGTTTTGCATGCACTGTTTTATTGTTTTAGGGCTTTTTATTTAATTCCAACTTTAAGACTTCACACTAAGTAGTATTACATTAGAAGGGGAAGGGAAGAATTTGAGAAGTTAGTTCTTTATTAAAATTGTTCATTGTATAATGGTACAAATCAAGCATGTCAGAGAAATTTTGTACAAGAGTAAATGAATCTAACACAAGGTTTATGCTTTCATTTAAGGTAAGAAACATTCCCCAAACAAACAGAAAGACCCTGTTATTATTGCATTTTTGAGATTTATAGCAGTAGTTCTTTAAACTACTTTAAAAAATCCTTTTAAAAAAAGAAGCATTCTACAGGTTCAGAAAAATGTACAGCCTCAGTTGCTTAAAATATTGTAGGTCCTAATTTTCTATAGAGGAACATTGTCTTATGATGGCAGTTGCTACTGATTCCCCTGGTCAAGCCCTGTACCCAGTCCATGTTTCTTTCTCTGACCAGCTGTTCATGGACAGATTACTCTCATAGTAAATGACTGGTAGATGTAGCCTAATGGGCAAACTTGGTAACAAGAGAGATTTGTCTGAAGACCCAACAGCAGAGGTAGGATGGTTATCATCATTCACCCAGGCAAAAGGGTGCCTTCTAAGTTACCAGGACATCATCATATTCACTATGCTCTTCAGGGCTGGTGACAATTGCCTTCCTCTTGGGCACGCTGACAAGTGCATATTCTGTCTGATTATTGCTGTCAATCACACAGACTTCATGTTTTACATCATGGCTGACAGTCGAGTACCACAGCTCACTGGAGTTCCCAGAATCTTTTTTGGCAATGTGTTCCTGAGGGGGAAAAGGGGGAAGAGAGAAAGAGGGAAGCTTCAGTCTGATTATAGCCTGGAGAAGTTTGGAGCCAGTCTGGTACAGCCTGTATGCTCATGCAGTGCTGTTGACTAACACACACTGTCAGGTTGGTAAATCCACAGTCACTTCCCAACTACCCAGGCTGTGGCTGCACACCTGGAGAGTCCTCTTAGCAGTGCTGACACAGTGGAAGCTCATCACCACATGAGAGAGCACAGCAGCACAAATGGAGCCAGGCAGCCCCAATCACCCCAGGCCCCAGCTCCCTCCAGGGCTGTCCCAAGAGAGATCATCCCTGTGACATCCATTCAAGTGGGGAATGGGAACTGATGGGCAAGAAGGGAAAGTTACATAGGACATTTTATCAATGCATGTGAAGGGAGAGCATTTGGGGTTTGAACAAGACTTAATATGGGGTGTTTAGGGAAGGGACTGAAGGAAAGGGGTCGGTGACTTGCAGAATAAAAGCATAAGAAAACAGAGGAAGAAAGGGAGGGACAGGAGTCACAGCTAGCTGCCAGACAGACTGTAGGCTTTGGGAGGCAATAAAGACCCCAAGTGCAAGTGTGTGTGTGTGGCTGTCCAGGAGATGCACTGTCGTGGAAGGGGCCCTGGCCTCTCCAGAGATAAAGTGAGGACTAATCCTTTCCCCAGCAGCTCTCATCTGATTCTGTCCTTGAGAACAGAGAGAAGAGGAAGAAGAGCCATTAGCAAAGGAGGAGGTAAGATTGTGTGGGCAAATGCCTTCCCAGCTCTGTTTAGACTTGTCCCTCCTTTTGCCTCCTGAAGGTGTTTGCTAATGGGCTGCGGGTGATTGTGCATTAAATAGCTAGCAGGATGACTCATTAAATCTAAAGAGCCAGTGTGCACAGATTAACTTGAAGCAAGAAGTTAAAAATTTGTTTGCCCTTCTGTTCTTGATTTGAATGCACTGGGTACTGCAGCCAGTGAATAACTACCAGCTTTATCGTGGAATTCTCTGTCGTCTGCAGTAGTGGCAGTATTTTGAGTGTGTGTTGATGGGTTCATGGTGACATTTGCACTACCTTCCACATTCTGTTAAGTGGAACAGAGGTCTCTGTTTCATGGCTTAAAAACTCCAAAGGGTTAGCTTTTCTTTTTCAAGCCTAGAAGAAGGACAGTGTTAGAACAAAATTCCTGCAGAATTTGCCTTGGGTTTTCCAAGTTTACCCAAATCATATTGTCTGTTCAGATTCTGCTTTGCATGGAAGATCTCCTGACCTAGAGAACATTTCAGTGAAAATAAATTCTGATTTTTGATTTGAGGTTTTATGAAGTTTTGAGATGTAGAAATTCCAGAAATTTTAAGAAGCAGAGCAATCAGGGTAGACTTGCTTATCATCAAGTGCATGGCTCTCTCCTCCCCTAGTCATGATTGCAAAGATGGAAGGACAGCAGTATTTCTCTTAATGTACCTATGACATGAGAACACGTAGGCTCTTAATTTTCATGAGTGAGTGGCTCTCAATCCACTGAGTGAAGTCTGGAGCATCTCTCGTCCCTTCAAACACGTAGGTCTAACCAAGAGTTGCTCTGAATCACATTTTCCAGAATCCTTCTAGTCATTGTGTTTTGAAAGGCTGTTATCATCAACCTTCTCTTATCAGTAGGGAGACTGAAGTGCAGAGGTGATTTATCCCACATGCCAGTGGAGCAAGTGTGGAAACTTCCATTATTCACAGGCCAAGTTTAACACTCAGAGGGGCATCTCTCCTATTGCACTAACAGCCCTGTGAGGACTGTTTTTAAACCATGCTCTGGGGCTTTTCCTTGGGACAGCAAAAACTCTCAAAACCAGACAGCTACTTGGCGGGTTCCCCATTACAGTTCCACTCCCTCCTCTTCCCCCACAGTCCATCCCATACTCACAGGTACAAATGATGAGCTCATTTCATCACACCCTTTTCTGTCATCTTTCCCACTTTCTTCAAAATTTTCTGCTAAACGCCCACTTATCTGCTGGGCACCAACTTTTGCTTTACTGATATCATCTTTGTTAAAGAAAAAACCCAAGAAACCAAAACCAAACCAACCCTGTTAAACTGCTAAATGGCAGTGCTTCATTCTGCAGTTCATAGGGCTTCTGGTGATTGCTTGTCATCAGGTGTTGCAGTGTGTTTTTTGTTCATGGTATGTTCTGTTATTGCCCAAGTTGATGATTTGGTCCGAATGAGACCCTCCCACCTCAAATTGTCAATCTACCCTGAGTCTCCTGTCAATCTGTCTTAGGCCCACCACATGCTTGGAATTCCACTTCAGAAATCCCCTAAACTTCAACACTTGATTAGTCCATGTGTCCCAATTTCCCCCCTACCTCCCTCACTGGATGATGATTCTGTGAACCCTGCCTTTTACCCTCCCCAGGATATCTCTGATTAGCTGATGCTTTGTACCTTCCCTTTGAACCACCTCCCTATTTCAGCTGTTGCACGCTCGCATTTTCTGTTTTTTGCCCCCAGGATTCCCAGAGAAATAAATCCTCTATTATTCCATGCAAAAGACCTCCCTCTCATCCTTGCCTCCTCAGAGCACAGACTGACAGCCAAAAAGCCGTAGAGCAAGTGCTCTAGTCACACCTTGGGTCATCCTGTTCCTGGGGTGTGACCCACTCCTGTTACAGGCAGAAGTGATAGAGCCAGATAAGCTCCGGCCCCTGCGTTAATCAGGGACTCAAGAGGCAGATTCATTTACCCTCTGCTAAAATGAACTATTTAGAAAGCAGAGGCAGCAAACCACAGGTACTCAGGTCCCGCCTCTTGGAGCATATTAATACACACAAACAACCACAGACAAACAACCACACAAGACTGTGAAGTGCAACTGTTGAGAAGGGGCTGTTCCCCCACCCCGGCCTTCCAGGATGATAAATTTGGGCAGAGAAGCAGGGCACACACCAAGTTATAGAGTTACCTCTTAAATTACTCTGGAGTGAATTTCTAGAGCTCCTAAAGCTAACCCCAAAGAACGGAGGTAAGATGAAAGGGCAGTGTGTTTAGCTTACCAGTCTCCTGTGTTCCAATGCAATCATTTCCTCCATTCCGATTTATCAGAAACTAAATGTGCAACCTGAAAGGGCATGTTTGGTTTTGTGGAGGTTTGTTTTTTCTTTCTTTTCTTCCTTCTAGAGGCAGTGAGACACTGCAAGGGGAAACCTTATTCTTTTCCAACAGAGACTTAGCCATTTGTTGATACATCTGCTATTTTTTTTATAGTGCAAAGGTTAACCAAAACCCTTTAAGCCTCAATGTATTAAATCTCCCTTTGTTTTTCAACTGAAGATTTCTTTATTACTAAACTTGGTTGGCAATAGTCCATTTAAATGACTTCTAGAAAATGTCATGCTGAAACTGAAACTCTTTCAGGAAACATGCCAGTAGTCATGAGACTGCTTACCAAAAAGCTGAGTGGAGAAGGGAGAGGGAGAAGGAGAGAAGCACCCCAGCAGCCATAAGTTGTGTAGTGGTTGAGGACGTTCACTGAGACATCATCACAAGGTTCAGCCTCCGAATTGTCTGATTTGGGCCACACATTATTACACTCAGCCTCAGAAATGATGGGTGTGTGCTGCAGTATGTTTGGCCACCAGCTGCCCAAGAGTGGGGCTGCATCTCAGTGTTAAGTGCATGAAATTCTTTTGTTGGTAGGCTTAAACTGGTGTTTTTTGGCATCCTAAGCAATTAGTCTGATTAAGGGCTTTTCTTTCTTCTGCAGGAACATGATGGACACTTTGTCTTTTTAATATGTGGATGTTTGGATGTTGCACCAGTGACTGGAGGTGAGGGGTGGGAAAATCAGCTTTAGTCTTTACCTTGATGGTACCTGGTGGATAGATGCAGGTCTGTGCTGAGGAAAGAAGAAAACACATATGATTGTCATTCTCTGGTGTAGCAACACTAGACAAAGATTTTCATCTGCACAGGATTTATTAAGTCACAGACTGAATATAGGTTGTGAAAAAGCATGAACTTGTGTGACAATAATAGGGACAAGGGTTGAACTTCTGAGAGCTAAATAAATCTGATGGCTTTTTGAGATTTATCTTGTCTCTATACACACTTGTGTCACACAGCACTGTTCACTGAACTGAACTAAACCTAGATGAGCAATCTTCTTGTGGTTTTCTTTTTGTTTTGTTTTTGTTTCATTTAATTAACTGAATTACATGTCTGTCTTAGAAATGAAAGTTCTTAGTTGCTTTCTGACTGTGTTTTAGCTTTATGACCCATGCAGCCTTAATTTTGCCTGGAATTGCTGGCTGGATGCTAGGGCACAGAGGCACTGCCTGATGTGCCACATGCACTGGGTGTCTGTGTGCACAGGTTGGGCAGTCTGGAACTTTTCTGGAAATTTGTCTCTCTGACCCATAAACATCTAAGTGGCAGAGGTCTGTCATTTTACATCCTGCTTTCTCCTAGCCTTTCCTTTACCAGTCTGGCTGGTTCTTAATATGAGGTGGATTGAACATGTTGCTCCTGTAAAATTTCAGAGCTGAACTTTCACTTTTTCTTAAGATATCAAGGCTTTTTAAGCCTACTTGTTTTGCAACCTGACAGGAGAGGCATCAGTCAATTTGCAATTAAATATTAATAACTCAATATTGCATTAAAGCTGCTATCTTAGAGAATTTATGGTATTTTCAAACATTATTGTGCTGCCTTAATACTTCCATGAAATTGCCAATGTAGATGACTAACAAGAAGTGGGTTTTCGCTAATACTGCAATTTGTGAAAGTGGTAAAAGTATTACACCTTTGCTACATGAATGGCTTTACCCATAAGAGGAAAAAGGCAGCAGTCTGAATCTAAATCAAGACCTCCCGATTCACATGAGCACATGTGATTCTGGTTATCACAGAGTTTTCCTATTTGCATATTCAATATGAAGAAACTATTTTGATAGGAGAACACCTCATACTGACATCTGTTTAGAGAAAGTCCTGAGCAGTGCTTTTGTGTGGGGAACAGGGAGTGTGAGTAGATGTAGGCTGTGCTGTGCTGGCAGCCCACTGGCTGCAGGGGAAGAAGCAGGGGCACAGCAGAGGTTCCCCCACTGTACTTGCCAGCCTGCAGCTCTGGCAGTGATGGACAAAGGCCAAGTAAGTGTCCTATGGCAAGGCAGCAGCTGAGGCACCTGGGGCTCCGTGGCTGGAGGGGATGGCTGCCCACTCCTGCTGCCTTCTCCAGAAACAAAAAGGACCAAAGAGCCCCCAAGTAATCCAGCACAATGGGACATCAGGAGGGCAGGTACTCACTGGATGCAGTGAGGTGGGCAACCTCACTGGATGCAGGGAGGTTTCTCACCACTGGGGTGCAAAATGCCTTGCCATAGCTGCTGCTCATGGCTGTGCCTGCCAGCTGCCTCTGCAGTGATGCAGAGAGCTCCCACATGTCCCCATTCATGCCTCACCATCCCCGAGGGGCTCGAGCTTCTTTACTTACTTTGCTTATGGGAATATCTTTTTCTCCTGATGGGGACAGGCACTTTCCACCTAGGGCATGGAAATAAGGGTCAGCAGACAGATCTGGGGCTTTATGGTCCTCCTTTCCCACTGCCAGCCAGGGGCACATGTAAACCTGTAGGGAGATTGCCTTCTCCAGCTGTTTGGACAAGGCACTTTATGCAGATTCTCTGATGCTGTTCTCCCTGAGAGGCAGCCCCTGGCAGGCACCCAGCCCTGCTCTGGGGGCTGCAGAAGCAGGGGCTGCCACAGGGTAGGAGAGGCACAAATTGCAGGTCCAGGGTTGAAGGGTGGCAGCTGTTGGCAGGTGTTACAGTGTTTAGCTGTTCCTGGGAAGTACAGCCTTTATTCCCTGGGAACCATGGCAGTACAGCAGCAAAGTTTGTGGACTGGAGGAGCAGCCAGCCTTTCTGGGCTTGTGCATATTAAATAGCTCTTGGTGGGTGAATCAGGAGCAAATATTGGCAAGAGATAAGAAAGCACCAGTCTCATGCTCCCACAACTGATGTACATCAATCTGACTTCTAGCACGTCTTGGGAAAAATCAAAAGGAAGAAAAACATAGCAATAGTGTGACAGAAAGGACAAACAGACGGGGGTGAGTGCAAGGCTAGCGGATCTGATGTCTAGCAGTTGAAATAATCCTTGCTGGTTCAAGAAGAAGGCTTTACTTGCAAGTTTAAGTACTGAAATTATTTGGCAAAGTTAGGAACCTCTACGCTGTGTTCAGGTTGGTGTTAACAAGTTTCTTGGTAATAAGAACTAGGCTTTCTGGAGTCTCCACTGCTGCTTATAGTTTACAAATTTGTGGTTGTAAAAGGCCAGTAATTAACAAACATTTGACAATTTAGTGTTAATATTTATCTGCTAGATTTATATATATAATAAAAATGTGCTGAGGGATGTAAAGCTGCCAAGTTATATGAATTTAGGGATTACACACAGCATGCTGGTGGAGGTACATTATGAATCAGTCTCTAATTGCTTATTTGCATTTTTTTTTCTTTCCCAGGACTGAGGGAAACAGGCAATGCCACTATTATTTTTTGCTGTTGATACTTTCCTTGCTAAATGTGTGCTCTTAGGTCTTATTTCTTTTATAAAGTACCAAATTTCCACAACTCACCTGGAATAATTTCTTTCTGCAGATGTCCCTGGTGCTCTTATAAGATTAGCAGAAAGTTTTGAAAATATTAGTGAACTTCCCAATTTTCTGTTTAGTGGGAGAACTTAGCTTTCATTACAGCTGGGTATAAAAATAAAGCTAAATACCACCTCATTCCAGGTTGCCTACCTGGTTTTCTTTGAATTATGTATAGAGTTTTGCCTATACTGAATATAAAATTCTCTAGCTGAGTTGGAGATGCCAGTGTGACTATTTCATATAATTCAATAGAAGTCCTTTGAGCTACATTTAAAATAAATTATGTATATGTATTTATAATACACAAAATTCACATTAGGGGCCTGTTGTAGCTGTCAGATATTGTGAGTTTGATCTAAGTATTTTTGTTTCCTGACCTCTATTTATTCCACATTTTCTTGTTTATATTCAGTTGGCTTCTGATTTTTTAGTCCCTTGCTCAGATGAAAAGGCTGTTGGGTTTGGCTAGTTCTTCCCCTGGACTGTCAAAAGATAAATAGCATATATTCCTACAGCAAATCAGATCTGTAAACTGATGCATAACCCTTAGATAAATTCTTATTTAGTCAAACATGTGTAATCCTGCAGGGAATATACATTGTATGGCCTGAAAGTTGAAAGCCTTTCTCAGCATCTGCATTTGTGCTACAGACATGCTGACTCTTTGAGGCAGGTCCCCAGCAGTTAGAGAAAGGGACCCCAGCTTGCCTGTGGGGGGAGAGGGGTTCTGAAGGGTTGGCTCTTACGGGGCTGAGGTTTTTTCAGAAAATTATTAGATTTTTTTATATAGATTTATTAGTAAAAATTCTGGGAAATGGTTCTGGCCAGCAGTCGTAAAAGAGGACAAATGCGACTCTCATTAAAATGAGAACAAAAGCAAATTTCCTTTTCCTTCTTTCCATAGTTTCACTTAGCTCTTTGCAGAGAAGCTGTATGAACTATGTTACAGGGCTGTCGTGCTCAGGAAGCAGTCAACCCAAACACAGAAATGCCTCTAAAAAGCAAACACTCCAAACAGAAGGCATGAAATAGCAGACATGGGAATGTATAGGAAAGAGTCAAGAAATTAATTACAGAGGAAGCAGCGGAGTTCACAGATAAATGGTAGGGTCTAGAACATTTTCTCCTAGCAGCTGCTATTAAGAGCTCAAGTTTATGTTTTCTGCTTTGGACACCTGAAACTAAGATTGCCTTCAGTCTGAATTTAGTTCAACCCAGCTGCTAAAGGGCCGAGCACAGGGCAGTGGATACCCTTTTCTGTCCCTGAAGGGGCACTTCCTGGGCAGAGGTGGTGGGATGCTGCTGGTAAGGACACACAGACACCCACAGAGCCACCTTAATAAGGGGTGATGTCAGCCTCACCTGCTCCCAGAAATATTAACTCCTCTGACCTGCTGTGGGCCATGACATCATCCACCTTCAGGAGGGACCTGCTGCAGCTGTTTTCTGTGTCTAACTTGGTGTCCCACAACTAGAGGTTGCTGGTCCAGAAAGAGCAGGAGCTTCCTCCAAAAATACCCAGTTCTTACCTAACTCCTTAAACTCACCACCCCGACACAAAACAGCCAAACTCTCAAAACTCCCCATATCCAACCAAATAAAAAGTGCCATCCTTGCTCTGTGGCTGGCTGCCCCATCACTTCAGTACATTTTAATTCCTGCTGCCCCTGTAATTGACTCTGGGGCCTCCTCCGTTGGACCCCACCAGACATGGTTGGTCCTCACCTACATGTTGGTTAATTAATCTGATAAACTTTGCCTGCCTGTCTCACTGGAGTGATAATTTTGGGATATTTCTTCCAACTGGCTGCCAATTTTCCCAAGACTTATAGACATTCCCTCACCTGTATGTGCCCATTTACTTTGATTCTTTCCCACATCTAGTTAAAGTTACTCAGGAGAGATGTTGACAGCTGGATGATGTAAATGCATGAGCTTCATTCCTTAGGAATTTTATGTGGCTGGGCTGACTGTTGCGAGATACATATAAACTTTGTGTTGTAACCTGAGCTTTCCCTTCAGCCTGACTCTGGGCCTGGGCTGTGCTGTGGAGCAGAGGAGCCTTTCCTTGCTGACCCTCAGCCTCTACCTCTCACACTGCCTGGAGAGCAGCAATGGCCAGGACTGGAGCTCTGCAGCACCAGAGTTTTGCAAGGATGCTGAGTCACTGCATATGAATGCTTGTTTCTCTGGAAAAAAAACAAAAACCAAACCAAAAACTCCACCCTCATCATTTCTCCATCACTCTGAACTTCTGCAAGGTCTGTGATTTTTCTGAAAGAGGCAGTTTCTCAGCAGTGGGGCAGCTATGGCTGAGGAGAGATGCGCTACACAGAAACCACCCCAAGCTGGCACAGCTCATTGACAGCAGTTGGAGTGAGATGATTTGCAGTTGCTCTCTGCCATGCAAGGACAGCTGGTCAATGCTCTCCCTGAATGCTTTCTCCTGGCAGTGGTTTGTTGGAGTTTTTGAAAGTGAAGGAAATGGGTGTGTAGCTGCATGAGCACAGACTGGGGCACAGCACCTTGCCAGTGATGTCTTTTATGGCAGTGCCCCCTCCCCTCTGATGAGGGATATGGGTTTCACAGCCCTATCAAGCTAGCAGAAAAAATCTGCCTTACAAAAACCTTGCTTGCAAGGTTCTTGTAAAGAATTCTGTTCTTATTCCCACTCCTAAAAAGCAGTCAGGAATTATTTCAAAAGCAACACAAGTCCCACACATAAGGACGACAAGACCACTTAAAGCAGTGGGGATTCAGCAAGCCAGGGAGCTGAGAGCCTGGACCTGAGACCCTTAAGGCACAGGAGCTCCTTGCTGCCACAGGTGAGGACCCACCAGTTTCACATGGGGTTTTTTTTGCCTTGACTCAAACTGCTTCTGAGAGCAAGGCTTCATGCTTTAGGGACTTCTGCCCTTTTCCTCAAGGCCAGGTAATGTGGTCACAACTTAGATGTCTTGCCACAGACCTGCAGGGACACGAGAGATGCATTCGCTTTGCAAACAAGAAGAATGTTGAATTTCGTCAATGGAGGGCCTCATCTGAGCTCCTTAAGACCAAGCAAGCAGTCAGGGTGCAGTACTCAGAGAGTGCATGACCTTTTCTTTGACCTATCAAGAAGACAATGGAAAAGAAAGGGAATTTTCCACCTGTCCTAGGTGGTTCCTGTTAAGCATTTTCCTCTTTATAGTTCCTTAGGAGACAATCTATTCCTAACCACTGTTGTACATAACTATAGGATATCTCATGTACAGCATTTAAATATATTGTACAATTTAGTCTATTTCTATATAGTGTATATAAAAGCTTGTCTTTATGAGACATGGTACCAACAGATAAGAGACAGCAAGGTGAATCTCCCTCCTGCCTGGAAACTTGGAACAGATGACAAATGTTCTCTGTTCCTTTTGTTCCTCACCAGGATGGACTCCCTTCCTCCCTTCAGCAGACTCTCTGTGCTGGGAGCTTACAGACGATGTCACCTCTGTAAACATCCTGAGGCAATACTCTTTGACATACTAAGAACTACATTGTTCATCTCAATTTGCTTGCTAAATTATGTTCTGTCAATCAAGAAGCTCCTCATGGTGCCTTGTATGATGCCTTGAGGCTGATTCATTGCAGTTATCATTTGTTTTGGAATCAGTCTCTTAGTCCTATTGTTTAGTAGTTAAATACAACATGGTATTGGACTTACCTTACTTTTGGTACGCAGTTTCCCATCCTTCCACTGGATCTCTGCACCCACCCTTGGTAGCCAGTTTTGGTGTGGTTTCCTTGCTGGCTGAATTGTTTTCTGTACTGGCTGTTCTACAGAATGAAACTCAGTGACCAAAGCAGCTCACTATCTCACCGTAAGTGCAAGCACCTCTCAGATGTTGTGCACCTAAAAAACCAAAAACCACCCCAAAGCGTCCACTGCGGGGAACGTTAACAAGTGGGGGTAGGAGAGGAAGAGAGGTAGAATGGATGAGTGATGGAGCTTCCTGGGGTGCTGGGATGATGTGGTGGTCTCCACAAAGCAACTAATGTGTTGCAGAGTGGACTCCCTCTAGGTTTGGTAGTCTGAAATAGAAACTTAGGGTGCTTTTGGCAAGAGGAAACCACATGCCTAGCCATCTTGCTCTTCTGAGAAATGCTGTGACAAACTGAATGGTAAAAACCAAACGCTTAAAACCACAATGAAGCATAGCCCTTGCTACTGAAGCTTTCCAGTGCAGTCTTTTTGTGATTGTTTGTTTCTTTTATGTCCTTTTTAAAAAAAGTATATATATATATACTTTAATGGCTTTTTCTTTCTCCTGAGCTACAAGGATGACAGAAAAATAGAAGAACCAGAAATATAATTTGCAGGGCTTGTTGGCTGGGGAGGAAGCAAGTTTTAGTTGACACGTTGTAATTGCCATACATTGACGGGGAAAAAAATATTCTCTGTAAGACTTCAGGTGTCGGCAGCCATTTCATCAAACCTCAGAGGTGAGAAGTGTTGAGCAGTTAACAGGACACTCTAAGAATATTTGCTGTCCCCTGGGAAAGTGGGTTTTTTCTCATAGAGGTACACCACCATTAACTAGGTCTCCACTAAGTAGCCCCCTCCTTTGTTTCTGTTTTGCACTTTGCCAGGCAGTCTAACACCAGATTTCAGCAACAGAAACTGTAACTTGCATCTGACAGCAGGGTGATAGCAGAGGGAGGGAGTCCAGTTTGGGGAGAGATCACAGATCACATATCTATTATTCAAACGTGACAAGGATAAACAGCTATGTCTGTGTGCAAACTACCCTTGTGTGCTCCAAAACCTGTGCACAAACACAAGAGTTTGTCTGTAACCCTGCCCAAATGAGCACCACCTGGTCCTGCAGCATCCCTTGGCATTTGAACTGCCACAGCCTGCCCTTATGCAATGCCAGAGGCTGGAGCAAATGCTGGTAGATGCAGCTACTGTCCTTGCCTCAGTGTACTCTCCAAATTCAGCTGAGATGCAGAGTGATTTGCCACGTGCAAGCACTACTTAAACACGTTCTAAAGTTCCAGACCTGTCCAATTGCATTTAACAAGCTGCCTCCCAACAGTGCTACCTACTGCTAGAGGTGAGGAACCAACCTCCAAAAGTCACTGCAACTCAGAAGTGGATGAAACCCTCTCCACCTGTTTTGTTCTCTTTACAGGCAGTGTCCTGAGAGGTGGCACTGAATCCTTCCGACAAGGTAGGCAGATGTCCAGTTGTTAACCTGGGCTTGGATGGCTGAAAAAACAGTGGTTTAGCCTGGTGGTTGATAAACCAATGTTTTAGGCTATAACTGTGCCTGAGTGACTTCCCTTGGCAATATTTTCTGGAAGTTCAACTATGTGAATTATTAATTGCATTAGTCACTCGGTCTGTGGGGAAATGCTGGCATTTCGTGACTGTGCAATTCTTTTTTGTCCTGTTTCAAATTTACTCAGAACAATAGAGAACACCCTGGTGAAGCAAAAAGGAAGAAAATAGTACAAATCGCTGTGCTTTTCAAGCTGTGGTTGCAGAACTACTTCTGCCTAATTTATCTGAATTTATTCACTGTCTTTGGAATGTGACTGAAGCTCAGGCATTGCGTGCAATTCTCAGAAATGAGGATGTCGTGCAACTGAAGCTGAAGAGCATGGCTTCTGACTGGCAAGGAAGAAGGTCTGTAATCCACCAAAAGTCTATTCAAAGATGAACAGAGCAGCAATACATGCACTTAAAGATACATTCATAAATTTCAAATAAGTGGTTGGATTAATGGATCTCACGCTGTGTGTAATATGTTGTGTTTAAAGCAATTAATCAACTGCTGATGTTATCTGGTCCCTGGAGGAAGGGGAGTGGTCCAGCAGAGATGCTGCAGCAGCTGGATGTGCATGCAAACACCGAATCATGAAGGCTGCTAGGGATGTCCCTGCAGGCTCAGGTTCCCTGTGGCACCAGGAGCTGTCAGAGGAAAAGCAGAGCTTGGAAGAAGCAGCCAGCATACACACTTCTTTCTCACCAGGGATGCTCTAACAAATTAAACCCACCAGCTTTAACAAAACAGGCATTTTAAAACAAATTTTCCCCACCAGCAGAGCCTTCTCTGTCCTTTGCTAAGACTGAAAGTTTGCTCTTCATTGAAAAGTGTTTCCTCTAGCAGGGCACAGTTTCTAAGGGTTCTGGAAGATCAGAGTGTTTCTGGGAGAAAATAAGTTGGTTAAACCTGACAAGAATTATTTGCTACATACCAGTTGAGCTTGCAATTCTTTTTGAACTCAAATGCAGTTCCTCTCGTGATCGCTAAGTGGCGATCTCACATTTTGATCAGGCCAGAATGCCCTTCCAGAAATTTTGCAGGGAAGTGCAACCATGCGAATAACTCAAGGAAAGGAAAATAAGATGTCTCAAAGGGAAAAGGCAATAGTATGAAGCAACTGCAGTTTTCAGACTTATGGGAATGATTTTTTTGAACCTACTCAAAAGCACATCCAATATGTGCTTTTTTTAGAGGAATACTGATACTTGCACTGTTTCTGTTTTCAGATTAGTTGCCACTAAGGAGAGAAGGAATCATAAATGTAGAAGCATGTGTGAGAATTTTTTGTGTCACTTTATGGCTTGGGCCTGCTGGATTTGCATAATTTGAGGCTAATCTGTGTGGCCATTCAACTGAGAGAAAACATTTTCTTTGCAATCACAGTCATTTGCAGTAGTAAGAATTTGCAAAAATGTAATCCACCTCATCAGAAATTGGAAACGTGAAACACAATTGACCAGTAGAAGTTTGATTAGCAAATGAGGTCTCACAGACTGTCTGCCCCACTGTGCCATAGGAAAGCACCTGTGGCTGAGGCCTTGGCTGGTTTCAGCAGTGATCACAACCCACACAAGAAGGGGAACACGGGCATAACAATGACAAAGCAATAAGGCACAAAAACAGTGACTCAAACAAGTTGTGTGACCTATTTTTATGTCGTCTCAGGGGATGGTGGAGGAGGAAGGGCATGCTTGTGGAAGGGCAACCCTGTTTTCCAAGGGACAGGGCTGGGGAAGGATCATGGACCTGTGGAGATGGGGACAATCTCAGTGGAGGAGAGGTGAGACCAAGCCTCTGCTCTTTCCCTGGGGCAGCACATAACCTAGGCCCTGAATCCACCTCTTGGCTTGCTTTGGTCTCCCTAACCTAGAAAAAGAGTTGTGTCACAGGAGCATCAACAGCTCCTGGGTCTTCACTGATGTGTGCAGACCCCTAACTGTGTCATCTGAGTTACATATAGGGATGTTTGCACTACTCCTTGCAGCATGACCTTTCCTAGAGCTCAGGTCAAGGTCAGAGTGGCCTTTCCATCTGCAACCCACAGACACTGGGTGCTGAGCCATTTTCAAAATGTGTGCTTGTATTTAAGTGCTTATGAAAGTCCAACCTTATGGACAAAGTGCTTGTGAAAAACCCAGTACTCCTGTCTGTGTGTGTCCCAGCACAGCTGGGAAAACCTGAGTTTCTGGCACTGACTTTCATTGTCATGTCCCCTAAAATTCAGTTGTGTCATAGAGGCAACAGGTTTTACAAGGTGCCATTTACTGTAGTTGCATGATGGGGAATGTCCCTAGAGTAAGAGCGAAGCGTATAAGAATGGGGAAGTGGCACTCAGTGGATCACTCACTCATCTCACAGCGCACAGCTAAGATGATGATGGTCACTTGCCTGCTCCTCTCCAGCATCTGGGCTGCTGCTCCAGGTAACTCCTTTGTCTGTCTGGGTGTCTGTGTCATGATCCTAAGAGCATTAGGAACCTCGGTGGCCATGCCAACCTCCTTCTGTGCTGCTGGGTGCTGCAGTACCCACCCTCCTGGGGCAAACCCAGTGGTGACACAGCACTTGTGGCACTGTACTACTTATCTGGGGCTTCAGACGTATCACTGATGAGTGTGTTAAGAGCATCCACTTCTTAATTTACCACCAGTGTATTTATAAATTCCAGAGAGATGTACAAATTTATTGCAATAGGAAAATTATATTAAGCAGACAAACCATGCTTGTAGGTATCTGCTCAGGCTATCAAAAGCATGGGTGTATTACACTGGTTTTGTATATAAAATCATGTAGAAATAGCTGAATTAGTTTTAAAATAGCTTTCATGATCATGGTTTGTAGTCTGCCCGTGGCACTGCTGAGATCTGGAAAGCAAAGTGACTGGCACAGCTTGACAACTGGCTTCTTGGTCTTTGATGGAAATCTGCCTGGCCATGGTCACAGACAGAATCTCAGAGCACTTTGTAGAGTGAATCAGCCTATTGTACCTCTGGGCTTTGCAGTTACCCTTCTCTGCAAAGACATTTCCCTTTCTTGTAAATTGAGTTATGTTTTCAGTGCTGCAGCTGTTACTGCTGATATCTCCCTTCCCATGCTGACATGCACAAATAAACTTTTAAAACTATTATGCCAAGAGAACTGGGGAGCTGAGCTGTCAGCCTCACCTTGCCTGTACCCTTAACAATTTTTTCATGTCTACAAATTGGAAGAGGAGACTGATTATTTTCTTCTTTTTCCTGGAGAATTTTAATACCATGGCATTTATACTGTGAAAGTTTTCTCCCTGTGCACCTTCAGTAGGGTCTCTTCTGCAGGTGTTTCTCAGAGCATGACTTTAATGCTGAGATAAGAGGACAGATGTAGCTTGCCTCAGGTCCTCCTTACTTTGCCTTTTTCTTCTGGTTTTCTGATCTTTTATGATCTCTGACAAGTGTGAATACATGATGTATAGTGAGACACATAATAATTTTTAACATTTTTACTGTTTTGCTTCACCCCACACCACAGGTGGGCTAAGAGGGTGGTATTGGGCCAACAGCTGTTTGGTTGTCAGCATGGTTGAAAGTTTAGGGAATCTGTCCATGGGATATATCAGTCCTAACAGACAAATCAGTGGCTCCCAACAGCATAGCTGCCTTTCTCAGTGGTGCTCTCTGCAACACAGGTATCAGGCTGGCAAGATGCTTGGTGTGACAGGTGACAGGTCCAGTGAAACCTTCTCAGTAGTTCTTTCAAGCTGCATTTTCAACTTTTCCCTAGATGGAGGGATAGAGAAATCCTCCAGAGCTGTTCTGCTTGGAAATGAGGATGAGGGGCTGCAGGGGCCTCTGCTGGGGTTGGGTTGCAGAAGAGTGTGAGAAATGCTGAGTGTGGCACCTGCTTCTCCCCCAGCCTCTGTGCAGGTGATGAACAGAAAGGTCCAGTCAGTCCAGGCAGGAGGAAACGTGACTTTTTCATGCCGGTCAGTCACGAGAGAAGATGTGATACAGGTGACGTGGCAGAAGGAGACGGACGGGGCTGAAGACAACATAGCAACTTACAGTACGATGAATGGCCAAAAGATAACCAAGGCCTATGTCAGCCACGTGAGCTTTGCCCACAGCGAGTTACAAGCCTCGGCCATCTCCCTTCATGGAGTCACCCTCCATGATGAAGGATGTTACAAATGCATCTTCAACACATTTCCCTCGGGGGCTGTCACCGGCAGGATGTGTCTCAAGGTTTATGGTAAGGCACTGTAATTGTATGTGGGTGCTCATCTGAGGACCAAGTAATTTTTCCTGTGAAAAACCTTCCCTAAGATTGCTACACTGATGTGGGAAAAATATTAGTCCCTGGCACTCTCCCCCTCTGGTTTTACCTCTGATGGGAAGTCAGTGCTCAACAGTTCTTTAATTTGCTTCCCTTTCAAGTCAGCGACAGCGAGATTCAAAACTGATGTGTAACCCATGACTTCCTCCAAGTTTCCCTGGTGCTGTGCTGTGCTGACAGCTGCGTGGCCACAGCCATGAACCCTGTCCTCCTCTGCTTCCTTTCACTGCTGCTCTCACCTCCTAATCCTGGAAATCAGGCCATTTTTAACTTGCTCTGCATTTGGTTATATAAAAACTGCTGAGTATTCAAAAGGCAGAGAGGCACATGCATGACCAGAATAGCTGGAAGCTCACTTTGAAGCTAGAGTAAAAATAACAGTAGCTGGGCTGGGGTCAGGAAAAGAATGCAAAAAAGTAAATAGAAGGCTGAAACACTGTACAGCTCTTGGGATTTGACACATGAGTATCTTGATCAGGTCAGCATCAACTAGCTTAAAGAAGAGAGTTGAAACAAATCATGAATCAGGATGGCAATATTTGTCACCTCCATATGAATTTACCAACCAGCAAGTGCAACCTGAAATATAGACAAATAGATGAACTCAAAGAAACTAAGAGTGACAAGCTGCTTATCTTTTGAGGAAAAGTGCTGGATTTTGTCCAGCTGAGAAAGCTGAGACATTAAACATGCTCTGAGGACACCCTGATGGCTCCTGGCTTTCTCAGGGATGAGACTGCTGTGGGGAAACTGGTGAAAGATCATATCCCATGTGGAGAGTACCAGTGTCTGTGTCCTGTCACTGGTGAAATGATCCCTGCAGAGTATTTTGGTTTTCCCTAGTACCTACTGCTGACAAAGACATAGACACATATGTCCACACACATCTCTGTAGTCCTCTGTGTGGAGAAAGGAAGCTCCTAACTTATAGGACAAAGGATATGGTGGTGAAAAATACAGGAGAAAACAAAAGTTCTTTTTCCCCTCTTTTGGGAAAACTAGGGCAGAGAAGAGAAATGAGGAGAAATCCATGCAGTATTTCACATATGAAGAGGAAAGTTCCTAAAGAAATCTGGTTTTGAGTCATTCAGAGGGTAAACACTGATTATATGATACAGGAAAAACATGGAAGCGCCTTGCAGAAGAATCCCGTTCTTTTTAACCATGTAGATCTAAACACAGAGATTTCTTTTGGTTTTTGGTTTTGGTTTGGGTTTTTGTTCCTATCTAAGTGGGGGAACTCCTTCCCAAATGCATCAACCTTTTGTCTACTGTTCATCCCTCACCAGAGCACTACTTCTAAAAAAAAAAAAGGGATGTTTTTCTACTGCCACAAACACTCATGTAAGCACCTCTTCCTGCAACTCAGATGAAAATGCGTCAACTGAGAAGGGTTGAACTTCTCTCATGGGCTCATAGGCCACGAGGCTGCCTCACCGAGGTCATGGTGGCCTTCGTGTCATGTGCTGTATCAAGCCAGCCCTGGAGGGTCACTGTGAACAAACTGAGCATTTGGCACTCTGACAGGAGCTTTTAGTTCATATCTGGTTATTTCATTGAAGCTAATTTATGCAATGCAACTTAAAAGCCACAGTCTTGCTCGTTATTCCCCAACCCCTAATGGTGGGAACAACTTGTCTGAACAAGCCCAGAGGGTGCCCCAGGAGGGAGAGTGAAGCCAGCAGGAATCTCCCAAGGCTCAGAGGTTCAGGCCACAGTGAGCTAATCAGAGTCACCAGCTGAAACTGAAATGCTGCCATGTCTTTGCCCTCAAGAGGGGACTGCCAGGGGGTTTACAAGCTGGTAATTGCCTGATTACAGCAGCCTTTGCCAGCCTGGCTGTTCCGGGACAGCATGGGCACCATCGCTGTGTGATGAGGGGAAGTGAAACCACCTAAGAACTGGATGCAACACTGTGAAAAAAGAAACAGGTATGACTGGAGGTATGTCAGAGCTGCCTGGCTGAAAACAGCAAACCCAGGAGGAAGCAGAAACCTTGTACCCTGTAGCAAAATCCATTTTGGAACAGAATAGTTTCAAGCAAGCTTGCTGGGTCTCTTTTGAACAGTCTGCTGCCTTTCCCCCTTCATCTTACTTTGGAAATATTTTTCCACCCTTCATTGTCAAAGAGGATGAGAATGAAATCCAGGCTGAGGATTGAGGGAGAAGTATGGAGAGAGGGGGATGTGCCACATGAGGATGGGCAAGACTTGCTGAATCACAAAATTCCCTGGACATTTGTCTTTGGGGACTGCCTGCCTTCACTGTAGATGGCAGCATTTGTCTGGAAGTCTTGAGCACAGCTGGATAAATGCCATTGCAATTCCTGAGGGAAACCAAGGTACAGAACTGCTGGTGACCAGCCGTATCGTTTGAAAAAGCTTTCTCACCATGAGGCAAGCTGTGATTCCTACAATCTTTTATCATTCTCTGTAGCACCACTGCCAAGTCTTTAAACATAAAAAGCATATCATATCATACCCTGATGGTCCCCCTCTAATTACAGAAAGCCATTACCAAAGGTCCTTTTGTCAAATATTTGGGAATGCTGACAGAACTCAAATTTGGGAACATCTTCAATACTGATCTGCAAGAGAGACTAAAGCAAGTACTGGCACACAGCATCTCAGGCAAAGACTTTTTTACTGGAAACAAGTATTTTGATGAAGGGCAAAAGAAGCAGTTAAGTGTATACATCAAACATGAACAGCCAGCACATGCTAGCAAAGAGTGTAGCAGGACTTTACTGCAAAAGCAAGCACTCACAGGTTTTGACAGTGCATCTATTACAGACATTTGCTAGAGAGAAGCTCAGCCCTACAGGCTCATTCCTTCAGCTCCATTATGAGAAGAGATAGAACCCTAGGTTATAGTTAGTAGATAGAATAGCTAGAAGAAGAGCAGTGCATGTGTTTCTGGCAAGACACTGAGAATTCTCATCCTCTGTGGTAACATCTGTGACTTCTCCCTTTGATTGCTTCTGAATTTTGCAACCTAATATTTGAAGTTAATGCTGTGGGTGAATATGTTATTTTTATTTATATGTTTTTATGTTATTATTTTTATTTATCTGGTTTTCTATTATTTATTTATAGGTTTTTATATGTTTCTATATTATCTTTATTCATCCAGTGAGTGAAAGAAGAAGTTCAGAGATCAATTATTAATCAAAACATAAATTGTGACACTAATCTTTTCATACCTGGGAGATTTTGAGAAGTTCCAAGTGAAATCCCCCTACACACTTTCCTTGTTTTTCTCAAGGGTTTCAACAATTCTGTGGGAGTTGATTTTTTTTTTGTCTATGGTTGATGCAAAAAGTGAAAAATACAAGTTTATTTTTTCTAGGTTCACACAACTACAGTAAGTAAATGAGGTCAGGCTTGTAAAAAAAATCAAACAAAGAAAAAGCAGCGCAATTGTTTGTATACAAAAATCTTGCTTCCACCCTCTTGGAAGACACAGACAACCTTTTGAGGTGTGTCTGGAATTGTACCAGGAGGTTATAGGTGCCATTAAATATCTGGCACACGTCTTTTCCCCTTTTTGCAGTGTCTGCTACACCTTACAGGCAAATCTTTGTTTACCTCACAAAAGAAAAAATCATTGTTTTTCCTGAGAAGAAGGAGAAGTTTTGCTTTCTTGTTTAAAAGCAGGATTTCTAGATGATAGCAGTATGGTCTCGTGTTGGGACAAGAATTAATTTCAGCATAAATATTGCACTTATCACTGTTATTTTTCTTATGTAAGTAGTAATATACACATGGAGTTCTACTAATTATATCTGTGGATACTTTTTTAATCAGAGAGCATTCATGGTAACTCAGACTTGATTGAAACTAGAATTGCCACTGCACATAAATGCTGAAAAAAAGCAATATTCTCAGAAACAGAGAAGTAGAGTGTGGTTTAGACCCCCATTCCATCAGCACATGCACTGAAGTAGAAGGCAGGCTGGTGAGCTCTCACACAGAAACCCACAGATTGCACTCCCAAATGGGACTACACACCTTTATTTTATTGGCATGTGAAAATTAACCTTATCAAACTGAGCAGAGGCTTGAACTAGACAATCCCTGAAGTCCCTTCTGACCTAAACTATGATATGATTTTTTGCCAAAGGATAAATAGGCAGTTTTTCACATGGAACATGCCCTATATGTTCAGATGTCACCTGGAGTTCTATCCAGGTTGAAACCAACTGCCTGAATTTCTCCCCTTTATCTAGTCCTTGCAAATACAGTTTGTATAAATAGGAATCAACAAGTAGGCTTCATGTGAGTGAGTAAGCATGAATGATGCCTGTAGTTCATCCTTCTTCCAGACTAAAATTAAATGTGACAGCATCTGCAAATCTTCTAGAGTGAGAGTGTTCAGAAGTGATCTTTCAACATAGTTTTGAGGGATATTATGGGATACCCAAAACCCATTTACAAGAGGAAACAAAGTTGTACACAAACCCTCCATACGTGAAATCCCATGGTGTAACCACATACAAATTCACTGTTACTGTCTTGCATAAATAGATGCATTTAGTCCTTTGACTTGCAACTCTACACACCTTAGCAGTAAAGCTAATCCTGCAAGTAATTTTAAAGGAAAATAATTCTAACTCATTTACGCAGTTCAGCTCTTTCAGAGAGAGAAGGGCATATGATTTCACAGTTTCACTACATTCTGCTTTTAACTCAGGTATAATTACCACTTCTCAGCTGGGATGCTGCTGCTAGTTACAGAACTGAAACAGATACTTCTACCCTCTTGCCCTCTTTCTTTTGTCTCTTCACTTCCAGGCTGCTGTCTGATCACTTTCATGTTTGTCACTGCTGCAGCTTTGGGAAGGGGGAGATTAGATAAGAAAGCTTTTCCTCCAGGATAACTGTGAATACAGATGCCCTTTGCTCAGACATTAACAGAAACTAATTGACTTTGTTGCTTTGTTGTTTACAGCCATCTCAGACCCTGTAGTGGAAACTAAGATTATACCCAGTCTAGATAAAGCTGAGGACTCTGAGAAAATGGTGGGGATGAGCTGCTCAGCAACAGGGAAACCAGCTCCAAAAATAATTTGGCACCTTCCCAGCATCCTGCAGCAGAAACCAAGGGAATACCACATAAAGTTCAGCAACCAGACCGTGACTGTCATCAGCAATTTTACCCACACCCACTCCAAAATCCTTCGGGAGTACCCCATCACCTGTGCAATCCAACATCCTTCTCTAAATGTGACCCTGGTCCTGCCCACAGACAGCCTAGAGCAGGGTCAGTATGTAACTCTGCTGCTCTGGAGTGGGGCAGAAATTGGGAAGCACCTCGTGGGGTAGATCAGAAACTGCTCAGAGGGTTGGGAGCAGGTGGGGAAAGGCAGCTGTGGCTGGGCTTGGGAGGGATGGAGGAGGTGCCGTGGGACATCCAGATGCACTGGTCAGTGGCACTAATTTCTTACTGCTCCTCAGGTTCTCTTACCCACCATTATGTGGCCCAGCCTTCCTGTCTCTGTGCAGGACTGTTTGTGACAGCGTTTCCTGTCACATAACGTGACAAACCAAGAGGTGCCAGCGTTGGGTAGCTCAGAGGGGCTGGGTTCTGCATGCCTGACTTTAACATCAGACTCCATGCACAGGTCTGCTGGCAGTGCCGCTTGTGTGCATCATGCTGGAATGTGCTCCCAGCTCCTCTGTCCACCCCATTTCACCCCAGGGAACGGCCTAGGGGTGCCTGAAATGGATTTGGGGTTGTTTATTTACTTTGTGCACAAACTGAGTAGCTGCTGTTTCCCCACAGGTCCAGAGAGCAGCATGGCACCAGCCATTGCCATTGCAGTGGGGGTCCTGGTGCCCCTGACTTCTCTTCTCCTTCTCACCTGCCTTCTCTACCTCTGCCTCAGGCACCTACGTGACCCAGAGAGAAACCCAACCTGGCCATGCTGGGTAGGTCTGCCTTTCCTCAGGGTTCTGCACAATTCACCCCCACACGACTTGGGGCTCAACACCATGACCTGGCTCTGCCCAGCCACACCAGGGCTGCCTGCACACTGCCCAAGCCAGGCTGAACCTGGGCTGGAGAAGGACACAGCAATGAGCCCCCAGCCAGACAGCTGGGAAGGGGAAACCTGATTCTGCACAGCCAGCCTACAGTGCCCAAGAGTGCTGGCAGCTAGAAACATTCACTGTGCCAATGACAAGGCATGCTGTGGTGGAAGCATCGTTCTACTACCATATTTATGCACAAAATAGTTGTGTAAGCAGTGGCCAGACCCTTGCCAGCAGTGGCACCAGTCTTCTGCAGCTCCTAAAATAACCGTCCTCAGCACAGCTTACAAAGGCAGCAGCTTTGAGGATGGGTCTCAAACAAAATGTGGTCTTCAAGGAAGACTGTGCCTCTGGGAAGGAAGCCCAGGGTGCCACACTGGGACACAGGCTGAGGCACTGCTGGTTGTCCATCAAGGCTATTCCAGTGCAGGATACAAGCTTGAGGTGGGGGTAAACTGAGTGAAGTGGCATCATTTCACGAAAACACAGTCCAGTTTTGTGAAGGCTCCTCATCCTCCTTGTAGTATATGCCTAGCATGTGCACCCTGGATTTTGGTGAAAATTTTGGAGAAAAAGAAGCAGTGGAGGAAATGCAACACATGTCTTCCATGGGTGTTATACCTCTAGGTCCAAGCTGAAGACTGCTGGTGGGATTGCCAGGGGAAAACTTTAGTCTTCCCTCACAGAGAGATGAAAAGACTCACTTGGCAATACAACTTTACCCTCACACAAAAAACATCCATGTATTTTGAAGAAATAAACACAACAACCTCTCTTTCATCAGGTACTTCCTGCCTGCACCAAGGCCAAGAAGTGCAGGCAGTACGGAGCTGCAAGCAGGTGGGCTCCTGCAGTGTCCCCCAGCCTCGGTGCACCACTGAACACCTGAGAAGCTGCCCAACCTACACATGCAAGAGAGAAACTCTTAAAATGGCACCTCAAGCTTCCAAGGAAACTTCCTGTGACTTTCTTCTAGAGAAATATAAAAAGGGACAATTTATAATATATATTTATTTATTACATTATAAAATTCTGTTTTGTAAGGAAAAAATGTAAAGTATTTATTTGAAACTCAGGCTGGTTGTGTGGATCCATTTAGTGGAAATCATGCTTTGTATTTTTGGGGGTTTTAACATTGTTTATTACTATTTGATATTTTAACATTGTAAATTCAAAAGTGGATGGGGGATTGTCTGAAACAAGGCAGCATTTTGTAAGGTTGCTGGCTTGCAAAGTGTTGCAGATGGACCAAAGGAGCCCCCCACCAGGAGCTGGGCTGCAGAAAACCTGTGGAACATCCCAGCACACTGCTCTGAACTTCAGGTGTTGAACTTGTTCCCTAAATGGCACAAGAGATCAGGCCAAGACTGCAGCCAGCCCAAATTTATAACCCAGGTGCCAGGAGCAGTGGGCTTCAAGTCAGGAGGAACTGCAAAGTCCAATTTCCAGCAACTTCTCCTGGAAAACAATGTAAAAGGCACAAAAGTGTTTCCTTCTTCCCTGTTTCTCAGGGGCTTCCACAGCTTTCTTCTTAGTGTCCCTGATCTGTCACAGCTGCCTTGTGTTTCCTGGCATCCCACCCACCTGCAGGAGACAGCGGGGCAATAAAAGGGCAGGTACAGGATTTGTAGGTTTTCCAGTGCATTTTGTTTCATTTTGTTTGTGTCCTGGTGTAGTGGCACGTGGGCGCAGTGGGAAGCAGGAGGCTGGTAGGCCTCAGGAGGTGGGTGCTTTATTTATTTTTATACCAGGGCAGGGCAAAGAGTGTTCTTATTCTGACAATGCTTGGCTTCTAAGCAGTGGCTCAAATCTGAGCTGTAATCTCCTGTAATTGCCTGAATTGCACCATATGTTCATAAAGTCTTGCAGACTTAGGGAAGGAGAAATGAGCCCACCTGGCTCATGCTGGTCTTGTGGGAAGCCACCAGTGCAGGCTGCTTCCTCTCCTGGCTTCCTGGAGCAAATGCATGAAATCTGGGCTTTCCTCATCCATGTATTTCAAGCAGGCATCCCACATGAACCACTAAATTTTAGTCAAAAAGCCAAGTGAACAAAAGTGAAAGCAAGTAAGTGAGTTGAGAATGAGTAAACCAGGTCCTCACTATAAAATACTTCTTGTAGGCCTCCCTAACATCTAGAAACAGCACAGATGGTGAGTGAGGGGAAAGGGGAACTGGCTGCAGCTGTTACAATTGGGTGCTTTTTTTCCATAGCCCGTTAATTGTCAAAGGAGGAAGTAATGGTTTGTCCAAACTTTTTCATCATTGCCGCTTCATTTCTTCCTTGATGAGGGAAGAGGCCGGGGAGAAGAAGGTTTTTCCCTGGGTATGTGGAGGGCAGGAATAGGGTGGAGAGCCCTGGCACCCTTCCTGAGCAGGCTGTATGGCCTCAGCCCTTGCCATTCTGCAGAGTCTGCACTTGCAATTTACAGCAGTTTGTTTGAGTTTTAACATGAGGTTTCTGCTTTTGTTTAGACTAAAGTGTTGTTGTTTTTGTTGCCTGGTTTGTTGTGGTTTTTTTAATTAAAAAAAAAAAATCTCTTGAAGAAACAGGGAGTTTGGACATGGAAAAACAAAAGGACTTCCTGGGGGAAGAGAGAAAAGCACAATGCCAGTGAGAAATCCATTCAAACCCAGAAAAATAGCAACGATTACCTATTATTGTTTTCTACAAGCTGGTCACCTGGAGTGTGGGAAAGCAGGGCTTGAAGTTATGAAAGAGTTATCTGCTTATGTGTGGGGTTTTAGTTTCTTTTACTTTTTAGCTGAATACAGAAATTTTTAAAGCTTTTAGAGGTTTCTGCTTAGGAGCATGATAGATCCAGCAGCTGGGTGAGGGATGAAATTACTTATTTTCAGGTAAATATTCTGTAAATCTAAATACAGGTAAAATTCTGTACAAGATTTATTTTTTCATTCATGATATCAGAATGAGAACATGACATCCAGTCACAGAACACTTAAAACCAATACATATACTTAACTTCATGCTATGCAAAGCTATCTACTAAGATACAGTGCCATAAAATGCTGAGTGCTACTGCTGTGATGTTTGGCTTCATGTAGCAATGAAATGAAGGCAAGAATACAGACTATGGATAATTAACTGGCTGACAGCTATGGGGGAAAAAAGAATATGGAATAGATACAAACCATCTTTGGTGGAATAAACAAAAGCATGACTGAGGGAATCAGAAGTTTTGACTATGAATTATGAACATCCTAACTGCTGTTATGAGATTTCTTTGTGATTAGTTTGTGCATGTCTGTCCAGTTACTTCTGTTAAAAATTTGTAAGAATTCCTTGGAGGTTATATTTCAAATGGGTTTATACAGACACCTAGTATTTGTTTTAATAAGTGTGTGATTTTAATAAAGGGTGAGTTTGATCCCCAACACCTTTTGTCTGCTGTCACCCTGCATGGCTCTAGGTGGAGACAGTAGGTGAGGTTGCTGTGGAGCTTGAAATGATAAATAGAAACAAAACTGGTAGGATATTTAAGGCAAATAGACTGCTCTATTTTTCTGCTCCAATACAAGTGACATAAAGCAGATTAACTTGGTAAGTGAATGGAAGCAGACCATATTCTCAAACAAAAAAATTCTGCAGGAATGTTCTACGCTATTACTGCCACCAAAACCAAAAGGGAAAAAAAAAGCCTAGGATTTTGTTTTGAGGCTGGGCAGTTTTCAGTCTCACCCAGCTCTGCCTTTGGTTACTTTTTGTCACTGCATTTTGTCCAGCTTAGGGACAAGTGGTGTATAATTTCTCCTAACTGATGGAAAAAGGGCAAGCAAGAATGCCAACTTCCTTCTTGCCTCTCACTTAGATAAAACTGGTTCTGCATGATGTGTCTCTCTATAACGCAAATGTAGCCTTCACCTCTCTGCTTTGGGATCCTTTGACCCTGACATTAGCCAGTTTGGGTTAAGATTTTAACTCATGTAAGAAGTGAGCTTTTAAACAGTTGAGATAGATATATAAATAAATAAATAAAATGAAGCTTCTTCAGGCTGTATAAAATGTCCATGCTTCTGTTTTGGCATGCCAGACTTTTTCAGAGGTGTATTGTGATGGTCTTTTTCTCTGCCTAGATACTGGGTTCCTGGTTCTAAGAGAGCAGTAAGATACAAGCAAATTGGCCCCAACAGCTCTGGCTGAAGATAAGACTTTGAAATGTAGCTGAAATGTTTGTCTTAGATATTTTACAGGCATTGGATGAAATAGAAAGAATATTCTTCTACTGATACCAGTGCTGGTAGAGGCATAGGACTAAATTTGTACAGTGAAAAGTGAATCATTAAAAACCAGTATGACCATAGACAAAGAGCCTCTAATTAAAGTTAGAAAGCAGTATGTTTATTCACTGGTGGGTGGCATGGGGATCATCCCCAAAAGGTGTGACCACCTCAAACAAGGTTCTCTTCCCTCTATTTATTTCCCAAAACCTTACATGTAATACATATGCATAACCCCAGCACCTCTCATCCCCATTCAGTATTAAAATGAGGCTATTAGTCCTTCACACCTGTGCAATTCTTCTCTTGATTTGGGTCGGTGGTCTTGAATTGGGTCAGTGGTCCTCAAAGGATGAAGTCAGGAAGGTCTTCATCAGGGCTCTGTGACCCTCTGGCACGATCCAAGGCCCCCAGCTTGGTGATTTATTGGTATAGAGTCCAGGTGCTGGACTTTGTTCTCACATTTACTCAATTTTTTCTATGAACAAGCTCATAATAGCAAACAATATAACAATTAGCTCTGGCTTAAGCATCTAATAATCATTAACTTACAATTTACTTATCAGACTTACATCTTGATCATTATAAATTGTTTCTGCCCCTTAGCTAAATCCCAACCCTTCAAAAATCATGATTCAAAAAGAAACTTTGTTTTGGTGATAGACTTTTGGAAGCATCATTTATCGATTTTCTGTTGTGTCACCTTGGGGCAATGATTCATTTAAATACCACACCAGTAAATTTTCTTACAAAATCAGACACAGAAGAAAATATAACCCATTGTTTTTCATTCAGTTTTCAGCACTGAGCTGCTGTAAATCAATAGAAACAAGAGAATTGCACCAATTGATTGCATTTTTCTCTTTCATAAATAAGACTATCAAGCCAGGCAGTTACAAATAAAGTGTACTTTTGTTTTCACTCTCAGTACACCAGAAATTGCTCATTTTTGGAAACTATACAAAGGGCCTTCTCATATTTCTGCTGCTTTCATCTTTGAACATATAAAGCTACTGTGAAAGGAGCACTGAATACTTGTCCAACTCTTTGTGGATGGATTCTGTTGTAGTCTGCTCAACTTTGAGAAAAGCTACCTGGAATTTCTGGGAAGTCTGAGAGGATCCTCAGTCTAAGACCCCTACACAATGCAGAGTTTTAAATTCCCTAACATGTCAGAAGCTGTGGTCCTTAAGGAAAAGGCAGCTTTGTCTAGTAAAAGAGCACTTGAAATTGTGCATGAAAGGGTAAGATGGAATGAAAACCTTGCAGGAAAAGACTCTACACTTCTTAGTAAAAAGAAAAAAACAACTTTTTTTTTTTTTTTTCAATCAGACTCAATCAATTTTATTTGATATTATCCTTTAGGTAAATTACAGAAAGCCCAGGTGTCATCATAAACACCCAGGCCTACATTTCAGTTTAAATAAATCAGTTTGCCTTGAGCCTTCCTTGTTTACAGGAATGTAGCTATTTTCATAAATGAGATTGTGGTGGATTTTAGCTGCCCATCATCTGAGTAACAAGAAATATCATTGTTTGCTGCAGGTTTCTCTCTAAACATGAGAACCTATATGCAAAGAGGAAAAGGGGGAAATATCCTAGTGTAGTTTTCTGAGAATCTTTGCATACCTACTTTAGAATGGTTTCATTTTAAGTGTATTAAGCATAGGCTGCCTGCTTTCTAGGATTATTAACAGAAATAAGGTGTCAGTTTTCTACTCAATACTTCAGTATTTATGTATATAACTTTATCATTTCTTTCTAAAAGTCTGTATTGTAACAATTTCCAACCACTTCAAGACAATTGGAAGGTATTCCTTGGAGTCTAGCTTAGGTTTCAAAGGGAAACCAAGACCTTTTCTTCATCATTAAGAGAAAGTTCTGAGCTCCCTGCAGGCTCCACTGGGAGCTAGCATTCTGACTAGAATGAAAAACAAAAAGGACCCACATCCTGGGTCGAAGGTAATGACATCCCAAGCTAAAATGATGTGATGTACCCAGCTCTCCAGTGAGCTCTGGCCCAGGAGAAGGATTTTGTGGTCATTGTGCAGGTTTAATTCCTCTAGTCTCAGGTTTGTGACTCTGTATCACTCTGCTGTGGATCTGACAGACATGGGTTGGGAAGCTTGGAAAAACTGAAGTCAGAAACTGCCAAGAAACAGCATCAGTCATCAATAGTGAGACAGATGTTTTTCCTGGAAGCTGAGCAAGAAAGCTTGAGGACCCCCTACTCGATTCTCTACAGCTTCCTTCATCCTTGTAGCACGTTTATTCTTTCATTGCTCTTTTTCTGGTCCATGGGATCCAGACCTGATGCTGAACCATCCCACAGTGCTATATTTCTGCCTCAAACAACAAGTTTGTATTCTTGTTGCTCAACTCAGCCACCTATTTTGCCTCTCCTGGTTCTTTCAAGGTTGTTTTGTCTCACTGATACTGTCTGTCTTACCACACCTTTGAAGACACTGTCCACCTACCTGGATCACCTCTCTTCTGCTGGGCACCTCTCGTTCTTCTCCATCCAGGGTTGTCATAGGGTTGAGCTAAGAGGGAGCTAGGGAGGAGGGAGGGAAGGAGAGAAAAGAGGAAAACGGCACACACAGTGACCAAAGGCAGGGGAAGGATCTCAAAATGGAGCCATATGGGCAAATAATATTCCCAGGAAAACTCCCAAGTTGGCAATTTGTTAGAAAATGTGAGCTTAGGCCTTGGTTGCTTCCAGGAGTAAAATTTCTCCCAAAATTAGCTTTGGAATATGAATGTTATCTGCAATCTATACATACCTCTCTGTGGCCTGTCACTTCTGCAGCCATCAGCAATGAATTAATTTGAGGGTTTTGGCCAGTTAGACAACCAAGCCACAGAGATACTTAGTAAAACTAATTCAGAGAGTGCTTGGAAAGAGAACCATTTAAGACTATGAGCAAATGTCTTGGTTTGTGATGTCTGCAGAGTTAATTAGCAATGAATGGGAGCTGTTTGTGCTCCTTTTTGTCCCTTGATGGCCAGCATATGACATGAGGCTGGCTATGGGTAAAGCTGCCAGGGAAGAAAAGGTCTGAGCACAGCACAGAGCTGATGCTGTGGGAGGGATCTGTCACTGGATATTACTTTGTGTTCCTCAACTGATTTCTGATAAAATTCCCATAACTTCCTAGCTGAAGTTCACATGCTACCCACAGAAAATGAGGGGAATTAACCTTTCTGGTGATAATCTGCCCTCATGGCATTTTCTAGTTGAATGTCTGCTCCTCTTGGAGTTTGGGCTTGCAGCCAGGAGTGAGCCAACATTTCACTTCCTCCTCACCCCTTCATCTACAGGCTGTGACCAGGAGCAGGATGCCCCTTGGTCTATGGCAGAACTGAGAGCAACAAACATGAACCACCAGAAAGAGGGGTGCTATAAAGCTGCTGATGAACTGTCTTTTTCTTCATTAGTAATTCTTCTCTTTGGCATCAGCAGAAATAGCAAAAATAAAGCCCAAAGAGAGAAGCGCCCAGAAAGTTCTCTTCAATTTAAGCACAGGGCAATTAGGCAGAATTTGAAACTTTTTTTTCCCCTTCAGAAAGTAAAAATTAAGTCATTAAGATGACATTTTCCAGTACTTACAGTTCAAACATGCTGCTTTATCTGAAAATGTAAAAGCATTGAGGTCTGTCTTGGACAAACAGTCCCCTGGGACAGTTCTGTTTAAACAAACAACTGCATCTCCAGTAGCTTTGATAAATGACTGAAAAGAGAAAAGCAGCTAGCATCTTTTGGTGAGCAAAGTTCAGGAACCATACAAAAGAAAAAGCAAAAGCTGGGGAAGAGGCCTGTGGGAAACAAGTTGGAGAGATTCTCTTTCTGTAATCTGGCCACTTGCCAGGACCTTCTAGAGATGCTAGTGCCATTTCTGTCTGTTGTTATCTTGTATGTAAGTTTTGCTCCACAACACGCAGCTGGCCAGTAGGATCCTTGCCCAGGTCAAAAATGCAGTGAGGTTCAGAGGATAAAGGTTTCTTGCTGTAATCAAAATATCTGAGCCCATTTGGTTGCCTGGACAATGAAAAAATTCTAGAAGGGAAAAATTGGTTGTTATTTAAGAGACTACACCAATCTCCCCTCTTGTGTAGGAAAGAAATTGAAGATGTACCTCCACAAAACTATTTACGTGTGTAACCTTTCACTGATGCCTGCACCTGAGTCTGCTTTTCCGTCTCCAACCAGGCTCTGGGGATTGATGGAAAAGAGCAGATCTGTTCTGCTAAGTCTATTGTATCTTGGGTGCAAGATACACATTGCGGTGGTTGGTATTTGTGCTGGTTGCTTAGTGTTAGCTACACTGTCTGTTTGCTTGGGGCAGTGATATGCTGCCCTCATGCAGCTGCCTGTGTGCATTGGGAATATTCACCTCCATGGCCTCTCTAAGGCCAGGAAAGTTCCTTGTGTGAGCTCAGCAGCATTCGCTGCATCCTGTCTTGTCCACATCTACCCTTTCTCATCCTGAGATCCTTCTGCCAAAATCTCTGATGTTTGTTTTTGTTGAGGTTTCTGAGTTTGCTACTAAAGAACTTGAAGTTTGTTGGCAATTCTGACCCTGGCAAAGGGGACATAAGTGAGTTGTTGTTACTCTCTCTGCTCCAGGTCACAGTTTGCTCTGGAGTATCTCTCAGCCAGCCCCTGGAAACTTGCTCCTAGCCCAAAATGCTTCTGCCTTCCTGCAGTAGGGACAATCCTCCTGCTCAAAACAGAAGTCTGTGACAGAGAAGACAGAGATGTGACCAGGCATGAGGGGAGAGAAGTTGAGAACCCCTGAGGGACACTGTGGAAAGGCTTGTAAGCTGGGCATGGGTCAGCAGCAGCCAAATTGGGTAAGACTTGGAACACAGGGTCCTCACAAGCCATATGCTCTGCCTACATATGCCCTTTCTTTGTTGGTGTTGCTGAACTCCTCAGCACAGGGGATGGAGCAGGTTTGCATTTCCAGTGTACATGTCTGGGTGGTGCACACTTCTCTGGGGAGTGGCTGGAGCAGGGCATATCCCTCTGCAGCCTTTCATGCAGCCTTTCTGGCTGTGGGCTGCTCCGCTTCCCCACAGCCCTGCAAGAGGGGAGCAGGGGTGCTCTCGGGAGTGAGAGCTGTTTTTGCTGGTGGTTGCTGTGCTTGCTAAAGAGCCTTCCTTCCCTCTGTTGCCATGCTGCCTTCCTCCTCTCCATGGAATTGTACAGCAGAGGATAATGATGTGATGGTCACCTGTGACAACAGGGTGTCTGAGGACTCCTGGTGTGCCCCATGGCCCAGTGGTGGAATTCCTTACTCCAGTGTCTAAAGATGGGAAAAATGTGACTGGGTGTTTCAAGCCACTATGGCCTTCCCTGAGTCAACTGCTTTTCCTCCTGCCCTAATTTGGGGATTTGTTTTGTTCCTAGCTTTAAAGGAACCCATCCAATCTGATACCATCATCATAGCCACGCTTGGGGGAGAGGCAAATTTCCATTGCAACTTCTCGCTCTCAGTGGATGTTTTGCAGGTCACCTGGCAGAAGAGAAATGGAACTTCCTTCCAGCCACATGGGCTGAGGCTGATAGGGTCATTTCAGAAGAAGGTGCTTTTCACTAGAGGCTCAAAGGCCTCAGCTGTCACCTTCCAAAATCTCACACTCGAGGCTGACTCTTATTACAGATGCATTTTCAATGTGTTCTGTCATGGCTCCTTCAGCATAGAGATATGCCTCAACATCCAAAATAAGTTTTCCACTAACTCCTTCTCTCTTTCTGGCATGCAGTTTGGGTCTGATGTACTCAGGAGGTGGAGATGTCATTATACTATCCAGCACATGGAGATTTTCCGTGCAGCAGCATGTCCTTGGTGGATAGTGTCCAGATTGTCATACTGGAATTATTACCTAACCAACTGTCCTTTTAATTGGACAATACATGACAGGAATATTAACCTATTTGCCATATAAAACTTGTAGAATTGCTGTACCATGTGTGGTTTTTGCCATATTGTATACCTGAAAGCTTTCAAGTAAAGATTTGCTTTTATATTCACTCTAACTATTTTATTTTTTTTTTTTTAAGATCTGTTCTATTATCTAGGCAACACTTTCCTCAGGGGAAGTGAAGGCAAATAAGCCAGCAGATGCTTTTGGGTAAAAACCTTGTACAGAGAGAGAAAGCCACCTAGCTTTGACTGTAAACTCACCACAACGTGTAAAAAGCACCTTCTCTTTTTGCTGCCAGCAATTTCTGAGCTCACAGTGGAATTCCATTCCCTCCTGCCCACTGAGGATCTCCTCACTGCAGTGAGAACTCAGCTCAGCAACAGGAAAGTGTGTTCCCAAGATCACATAGCTGGACGACAGAGACCTCAAATACAGCACGTCCAAATCACCAAAGGAACAGTAACAGTGGTAAGCACTTAACTGTCTCTGCCAACCACCTCCATGCCTTGTTCTGCCTCTTCAAGCACCCACAAGGAAGGAAAATTAAGGCACTTCACCTGGAAAAAGGAAGGGAAAGTAGGCTGCAGTTGTATGGAGATGTGCAACATGTAGTGGGGAGCACTTAGGGAAGGATGTGCAATTGTGAAAGGGCAGGTTGTACTTATGTAGGTCTTGCTAGATAATTTTCTGTGAGGTCAGATCTCATGCTAGATTAAGATTTCAGGATTACAAACCTTCCAGAAGACTCCCCCCTGTGGTATCTGTGTGTAGTGGATTTGTGCATATATAGATGGAATAAATATGTACATTTGTGCGTATTTACACAGTATGTCTACATTTCCATGTAATGATTTATGTAGAGCAGCAGTACACACAGCTGGGGTATACCAGCAGAGCAGGCTGCTGGCAGATAAATGCTGGGGAAAAACATTTCGCATAGAATATCTTGCATGAGGTTATGTAGAAAAGATGGGACATTTGTGATAAAGTTTCTTTCAACAGAAAGAGAAGAACAAATAAATCAAGAGTAAAACTTCTGGGGTCTGATACCCCTGACACCAGGGAAGTGTGAGACATCATCAGTATTTATTTAAAAACATAAAATAATGCTTCACCTTTGGTAGAGTTATATTGTTACACTGTGCCTTTCTCTCCTTCAAGAGCACAAAATGCTGAAGGTTGCACTTTCAGTCCCAGCCCCTGCAAGAGGACAGCAGAAACATTGGCATCACTTCATATTCTGTGTGAGCTTACTGGTTTCTTTTTGTAGATGTTCAGAAGAGTACAGTCATCATCACATCAATATTAACATCACATCAATATTAACAGCTGTGTTGTTCTTAACCAGTCTTGATATATTGTGTCATGAGACTAAATAACAGCAAAAGGAACAGGTAAGAATAGTTTCCCTTTCCTTGCAAAGGAGGTGCCTTGCTCCTGTTCACCTTACAATTTGCCTTTCTCTTTCTTCTTGGTATGTTTATATATCTGTTCTGGAAAACCATCCAGCTAGTAACAGCATCTTTAAAATACCACAGTTCTCTCTAAATGACCACGGGTATACTAAGCATCCTGTGACTAACTGATGGTGTGTTTTTTTCCCAGGCAGAAGACACACAGTGTACCCAGAACTCCTGCAAAGGAGACAGGCTTTTACAGCAAGACCTAGGTGAGACAGCCTCTGTGAGCCTGCACACACTGGAAGATCAGCACATCACTTTTCAAAACGAGGTAACACGAATACCCAAGGCTTCTAATGGTTATTGATATTCTCCATTAGGGGTCTCTGTCCTGCCATGTCTCTGCTGCATGGGACAGTCACACTGGGTAGATGACATCGCATGTGCCCCATATGCCCCTCTGGCAACCATCAGGAAAAACCACTTAATGTTTTGCACCTCTGCCCTGGAGGGTGCAGCAGAAAAGTCAGTCAAAGTTATTTACCTGCAAAGGCATGGAAGAGGCACTGAAAATGTCCAGGAGGGCAGATGACATGTTCCTTCTGGACAAGGCCAGGGAGCCCTGCAGAGCTTGGGTGCTGTAAAGAGCAGCCTCACACAGAAGTTTCCCCACCAGGGTCTGTCTGCCCTGCCCTCCTCCTGGTGCAGACTCAAAGGTGCTTTGGAGGATTGCTGGCGTCCACAGACAAAAACAGTAATTAGTCACAGTTGGGAATCCTTCCCCCCGGACACTTTGCTCTGACCTTCCATATGTTCCCTCTTTTCCCTGCAAGCTTCTGGTGCTCCTGTGCTGTAACTGGGAACCTATTGTTGACACTGTTGTTGACAGGTTCAAGTTAAAAAGTATAAGGTAAATTTATTATTAATAGAGTCAGAGGAGGGTAATGAGCGATAAAATATGTAGGAGAAGGGATTGCAGGTGACCTCAGCCCTGATAAGTCACAGCTATATCCAATAAAAATAAGTGTGATTAAAGGGTGGGTTGGTTGGTCAGGGGAGGACCTTGAGGAAGAGGAATGATCCTAAGGAGATGCTGAAGGAATGACCCAGAAGGACTGGGCAAAATGAGAGAGAGAATGAATCACTGCTGTGAGGTCAGTCTGGGTCTGCAGTTAGAGCCTCCTGTTGGAATCTGCAGTCAAAGTCTAGCTAGGTAAAGGCCTGCAGTCAGAGGCTGGGAGGGAAACCTACAGCAGGAGCTTGCTGTAGCCAGTCAGTGAATAGTTGGAGTCAGATGACTGCACTGTGAAGAGGAATAAACCAGGACCCTTTACATGATGTGATAGACAAGAAGTTTGTATCTTGGTTCATTTGTACTCTCTAACGAGAGGGCAGCTGCAACAAAATAAACTTTTAAAATATCTTTCCCCCCCAGCCCCTCCCTCTTTCCCTGACAGCGCCGGGAAACAGGACTGGGGGGTTTTGTCCAGTTTGTCACCTAAGATCTTTTTTTGTTCACTCAGGGAACTATGCCATGGGGTTCCTACCACAGCGGACAGTTCTCTGTGAACTTCTCCATCATGGTTCCAGTCTCACAAGCAGTCTGCCAAAACTATTGCAACATGAATCCCTCCCATGGGCAATCTTCCCAAAACTGATAGGGCATGGGTCAGTCGTCCATGGGGTGCAGTCCTCTAAGGACAGGCTGCTCTAGTTTGGCAGCAAGGGCTCTCTCTCTCTTTACGTCTGGAAGCAAGTGCCCTCTCTCTCCATTTGGTCTCCCCCTGGATCACAGCTTTCCTTGGCATCCACCTGCTCCGGCACGAGCACTTTCCCCATGGACAGCGAGCGGATCTCTGCATCCCTTGTGGACCTCATGGACCACAGAGGGACAGTTTGTTTCACCATGATCCTCACCACAGCCTGCTGAGGAATTTCGGCTCTGACACTTGGAGCACCTCCTCTCCCTCTTTATTTTCCACTGACCTTAGTGCTGCCACGATGTTTACTCTTATATGTCCTCACTTCCTCCTCTCCTCTGACTAGAAGAAAAACTGCTGCTCACAGGTACCATTGTCAACAAGTTCCCCCAATTCAAAGATTCCTATGGGATCCCTCAGCACTGAGAGTTAATCTCCTCCTCTAACTCTCCATGCTGGAGAGTCACTCGCCACATTTTCATTGCCAGCCATGCGGTCCCACCTCCACCGCATGGGCAGTGGCAGCCACCACGGCATTGACGCTGTTTAACGCCTCTCCTCATGCAGGGCGCTGGGAAAGAGAAGCTGCTGCTGCTGCCCCTGCCCTTCTGCCTGCAGCACAGCTGGCCAGGGACAGCCAGGCAGGCAAGGCTCCCTGCGGGCTGCACCGAGATGGCAGCAGCCGTGGCAGCACATTGCCAGGATGGCCACAGTGGCAGCACCTCACCACTCCTGGAAAAACCTGCACGTGTGATGTTTTGATTTTCTTCTTAAATATGTCATCAGAGAGGAGTTACCAACCCCTCCAATTGGGCCAGCAGCATTGCAGGAGTTCAGGACCTCTGACCAACAAACCAATAAGATTTTGCAGAAGCCATTTATTATTTACTTTATACACTTATTTATACATTCTCTAACTACTGTTCACGCAATCACGCATCTTTTCACTGGTGCCCCTATCCTGTCTGCGCACTCTGCATGCACCCCTCGGGGCACAGGACTGGTTACAGCCCAGGTGTTCAACTGCCCTCTGTTATCTGTCTCTTGTGGTCTTGTTTTCTTGCTTTTCAGCCTTTTCTTTTTGATTTTTAGAACAGCTTATGTCTCAGCAACCTTGAGAAATACCGGAGGGCCTGATAAGAAACACTACAGAGTTTCTATGGCCCAAGCAGCTGTTCAGATGTGTTATTACACAGCATGTCCATCTTCAGAGACATCAGAGATTGGCTCTGTCAGACATGGTGGAAGGTTCTAGCAGCTTCTCACAGATGCCACTTCTGTGGTCCTCCCTCACCACCAAAAACCAGGCTGTGCCACATCAACACAGAACCCTCTTGTCTACTCATCACTTCTCTCTGCCAGGTCATGTAAAGCTCTCTAGTGACTACCACACCACTCCGCTGGGTCTCTTGCAGAAGCAGACACCACGCTCCATGTTTCACAAAAGGCTGAAGAGAAATCTGGGATCAAGAAAAGTTGGAGGCACCTGTTTTCAGAGGAAGGAGAGAACCTGAACAGCAGCTTCCAAAGTGAGTTGAAGAGTGGACCTGGTAGGTTATCCATCAAGGAGCTTGGCTGCTCTCCCATGGAGGACGGAGAGGCAACGGCAGGTGAGGGAGTCCAAGTGGCACCCCAGCCCAGCAGAGGAAGGAGAGACACCAGCCATCTCCACAAGCCCAGAGCACAGTGGCCCACAGGCTGGTCAGGAGCCCACACTAAGGTGTCAGGAAGGAGCAGCTTGCCCAGCCCCTCCTAAGGCTGTTCCAGGAAATCCTAAGCCCTAGGGTCTGTGTGGGAAACTCATCCAGAGGAATTCATCACCTTTTGAACTCAGGGCATCACTGCTGAAGGGCTATGGACACATGATGCCATGCAAATGAAGTACATTTGGGGATTGCACCAGACTGTTATGGGACTTTTAAGGGAGGATACAAAGGTGAGAAAGGGAGGAATCAAAGGAATCCGGGAATAAAAAGCCTGGGAAAATGGATGGACGGACGGATGGATGGATGGATGGATGGATGGATGGATGGATGGATGGATGAAGGAATAAAAGGGTCTGGTTTAATTTATGCAGGTGGCTGATCAGTACATTTGTCTGGACTGGCCCAGTGCTCTGTGACCAGAGTCTGTCCTGTCTTCTCATTAAACTCCATTTCTAGCTCTTCTCCTGGGTGAGTGACACCTCAACTGGTGTGCCGGTGTGTAGGGGGGCATGTCTGCAGCTGGGCCAGAACCAGAGGCCCTGTGTGCCCGGGTGCCAGCAGCTGGGGAGACCTGAGTGAGAGAGGCCAAGTGCCAGCCACCAGCCCAGACCAGGGTCAGAGCCTGTGTGTCCCTGGTGTGGCACCTGCAGCGAGCACAGGTGAGCCTGTGAGGGCCATCGGAGGTCGAGCCAGACCAGCTGATGAGTAGGGGACATCCCAGGATGCTCTTTGATGCCTCACAAGCAACCAGGCAGAAGGATCTGTGCTGTGGATGGACCAAGACCAACAGAACTAGGCCAGGATTGGTATTTGGGGGGAAAAAAGCTATTTTTTCAAGGCCTTGATCTGGGAAAGCTCCCCTCCAGCTCTGTATGTCATTACACAAGGTGTTTCAGAGATGTGCTTCCAATGTATTTGCAAAGGCTCCTCTGACAGCTTCTGTGGTGGTGCAGCCTCAGCATAGAGTGCTGCCTGTGATAAACACCTAGGGAAAATGAATTATATCTCATTTAACCAAGAATCTTGAAGTCTCTTGAACTGTGTAAGGAGTTGTCCCCTAAGGAATTTATGTGAGTGTTTTTGTACTTTGTTTTTATTTAAATCTGTGTTTAACTTAGTGTCAGTAGAACAAGATTAAAAACCCAAGAAAACTAAGAAATAGCTGACCTTGAACCTGCAGGAAATAAGAGAGCTATACACCAGAGCTATAGCTCCAGAGAGCTATACACCTCAGAAAACTAAATTAATAGAGGTTTGTTTGGCTACAGAACAAACCAATAGAGAACTGTTTAGGTAAGAGGAATTCTGGGTTATCTTTAACTAAAAGTAGATGTAGTGTCTTAGTAATGACTTAGTACAGTAAGATAAAAACCTGGGGATCAGCAGATGTGAATTATGTATGGCTGGGAGCTGCCAGCATGGAAGGGTCATCCAGAGGGCAGACAATAATTGAAACCCTCTGATGAACTAACAAAGCCCCCTAATCAAAATAATAGCAGGTGAAGGATACTATACAGCAGCCCTGCTCCACACCAAGACAACATTAGAGAAGATACCTTGGATGTAATGGCTGGTCAGACTCTGGGAGGGGCTGTAAGGAAATCCTGTGTGACAATGTATTTAAACCCTAGAGAACTGTGTCTCATGGGACCTGTTCATGGCAAAAAATTCCCAGCATGTCTCCAGCACTATAATAAAGAAATGCCCTATATAATAGAACTTTTCTGTTGGATTTAAGTTCTCTAATTCACTAGTTGGAGAGATCCCAAATCCACTCACTGAAGGGAAAATGCCTTTCGTGAGTCTTCCATTAGAATATTAACTCACCAGTACTGTGCTTTTCCTCTTTGGACTTTCAAATAGTCTTTCGGTATCCTACGACCCCATATCCGGTGTCAAGAAATTACAACCACGATATCCAAAGTCATTCCATGCTGAAATGACTTTTTGAGGGCTGTTCAGCAGCAGGCCCTGACTGTGTTTGCTGGGAGAGAAGATGTTGAAAGGGACTGATGAAGGAACTGGGCACTGGATATCAGTACTTCTTTTCTCTCCCAGAGAACAAGGTCTTTCAAAAGGCCAGGGAAAGGAATGTGGAAATATTCCCAAGCCTTTTCTCCACACTTCCAGGCTGGCCAGTGATGAGTAGAAGAATGTGCAGTGCTAGGGGATGTGCAGATAAATTTATGATGCCAGAGGTTTATGTCCAAAAGGAGACATAGAAGTCCTGTAACTTTATTCAAATGAGAGGAAAGGCATGGAGCAGTTCCCCTGGGGTCTCCCAAATTGTTGGAGAGAACAGTCTCCTTTTTAATCCTAATTTCCTGCCTGCATAACCCTCTCCCTTTCCCCATTGGCTAAGGTACTTGAAAGGTACAGATTTTGTGATACATTCCCTTCTAATGTGCACACAACGCCCCCCATTGTGTCTTTGTTCTACTCCAGGTTCATTGATTTAACAAGGCCTTGGTTGAGCAATATTCCATGTCAATTAGTAACATTCTTCTGAAAGGCTCCTACTATTACTATCTTGTCTCTGTCCCTGGCCTTATCTCTTACAAATTTGTAAAGCCAAATGCCTCTCATTCCTTTCAATGAGAAATGGGAATGGCAGCCATTTGGTAATACCCAGGACAGCAGCCAGACCCAAATTCCTCTGACAAATTCTGCCCTGGGTTGCCTCCTCTCACAGCAGGATTTTATACAGCTGAGCTTCTTGGTGTGTTGAGATGAAGAACAAGGGATGGCACCACCATGCTTTGAGATGATTTATTGCTCAAGTAGCCAGGTAAGATGTCTGTCTCAAGGTGTGAGATTTAGAGAAGCAACAAGTCAGCCATAGCTCAAGGAAGTCACGAGTTTTTTCTTTGCATAGCAATATATAATATTTTAGCCCAATAGGCAGTTGACATGAAACTTGTTTTCACTTATTAACCTACCACCTTTGTTATAAATTCACTCGAGAGAGTGTTAAAGTTTAATAAAGGGAAGTTTTATTAATTATAGCAAGCAAGCAATAAGCAAAAGACAGCGCTGGACAGCCGGGAAGCGATCCCGCTTTGCCGCGGCCGCACTTCCGTTTTTCGTGTGTCTCTTTTTAATCAGTCCGGCTCTCCGGGCTCTCCTGTGAGGTGTCCTTCCTCGGGTCTTTCTGCGCATGCGCCTTCATCGGTCTAGGGGTCCGATCGTTCCGTCTTTACCTTATCTTCCTTTAACCTTTCTTCACTGTTCTCTGTAAAGGCTTAGCTCAGTAATTTTTTGGAATTCAAGGAATCTTAGCAAGGACATGATAAACGTCAGTAGCTATACAAGCATCAGTTACTATGCATACGTAAGTAACTATCGTAAGTAAGTAAGGGGTAAGTAACAATCTTGATTTTACAGAACATAACATTACAGGATATCATATCTGCATGTTTAGTCGAACAAAAGGGTCTCTGTTTATCACAGTTGACATGAAACTTGTTTTCACTTATTAACCTACCACCTTTGCTTAATTTTGCTGCACTGTGTCTGTCTCTTAGCCACTAAGCTGACAGGTCATGTACTCATACACACCTCTGTTATAGTTTCTGGATCTCTAACCTACTCTGTAAGTCACACTATTACAGCTTAAATCTCAAACTATTTTACCTAATATACTTTCTCACCTACTCTAGGCATATTCTTACTTATTATTATAGGAACATAAGTTTATAATTTCTCTACCCAGTGTCTGTGTACCTTCATCATTACATCAATCCAAGCTCTTTCCAAGGCTGCAGATTGAACCCTTCAGCATCTGTGGAAGTTTCTATTTTTCGGTTTCCAGCATTGGTGAATGAACCTTTAGAGTGTAACCTCAGGCTTCTTGGCCAAGGGACCTTTAGAAGTCAATCTCAAGCGGTGTTTTACACAAGAGTTGCTCAGCATTAAAAGACAATGATTCCTTGAATTCTGAAAATCCCATGTCAATTCAGTTTTTCTACAAATCTGTCATGTTGCATACATGTGGGTTACAATGGGGGCTGCAACTTGGTATTCCTCATATGACAGTTTCCTGCAATTAAGTGCTTGTTATCTTTGTTCGGTTTTGGTTTTTTTTGGAATTTATCTGTGTATTTTTTTCATGGTTGTTGATGTGTGTGTGCTCTTCCATTGTGGCTATGATTGGAAGCCATCAGTGTGTGAATAAACATAACACAAGATGATGTTTAAGTACCACTTTTCAAAGTTAACAATTTTACCGGACAGTGGAAATTGTGGAGAGAAAATGCACAGGCTCAGTACTGTGAGACAGTACCAGTGGTACTCCATGCCAACCATGGTCATAACTACACCAGAGAGGAAACACCATGCTCAGCAGGTGAAAAACTTCTGTGTTGTTGTTTGTTCTGTTCTTTTATACATCTACACATACACATATTTTCTGGTAAAGAACTTTTATTCCTTTTCCTATATTTTTCCCTCAAAGCCCCATAATTTTGAAGTTCAAATAATTTTGAAGGAGGGGTTGTCTTTCCATTCCAGGAAGGTTCCTGCCTTCCTTGGCAGACATTTGTCTTTTAAACCAAGACATTGTATCACCAAAAACTGGGAAATACGTTCTACAAGCACCGTGCTAGGTTAGAAAGCCAACAATAATTTATTCATAATAACAATAAATCATAATGTCATGATAAACATCAGTTTATTCATAATAATATATAATAATATAACTTGTTCGGTAACAAATTGACTCTTTGAGACTTTAATATAATTTCTTCAAAGTCTCATGTCCACATATTGTATTGACCTAGTCTATACAGCAGTATGTATTGCAACAAGTGATCAAGATCATGAGTAGAGAACACCACAATAAGTACAAACAGTTGTTTTAACCACCCTAAGTTGGGGAATCACAAATCTACTTCTTGCACCTTCACACCAGTATTGACAGTTAGCAGCACTTGAGATGGCCCTTTCCACTTTTCTTGGAGAGGCTCTTCAGTCCACGTTTTGAGGAAGTCTCCAGGATGGTACGGATGAGCTGTGATATCCAGTGTCATGGGTGCTGCCAGCACAATGTATGTGTGGAGAGAAGACAACACATTCCCATCAGATTTTATATATTCCGTTAGACTCTTGGTCATTCTTCCTATTTTCCCACTCGACCAAGGTCTCCAGGGAGTGCACAAGCCCCACTTTACTCCTAACATTGTAGCTGGGCTTTGTGCTATTTCATAAATGATGTGAACCTTTGTCTGGTGACATTCCCACTCATACTCCAAACCATGGGATAATTTTTTTCACCAAAATCTTTACCAGATTTATTAGTGCAACAAGAAGCTTCTGGTCATCCTGAAAAGGTATCTACCAGTACCAATAAATACCTGTAGCCCTTTTGCCATGGCAGCTCAGCAAAACCTATTTGTTAATAGTCTCCTGGGAAATTTCCTTTCTTGGCTATCTAATTTGATGTGCATTGTTCTTTAAGCATTCGACACTTTTTAACAATGCTTTTTATGATACCAGTCATTTGTATATTCAAAACCTGAGGCTTCATTGCTTCTACGTAGACTCTATTCCTCAGTGAGTTACCATATGTTCTTCCCCTGAAATTTTCCTCATATGGTGTTGTGGAATCATTACTTGTTTGCTGGATGTAATCCACCATCCTTCAGGACTCTTCAGCATCTAACAATTTTGCCAGTTTCTCATCTTAGGCTTGTAATGGGAAGCCTGCTTGTTCAGATATTGTTATTTCTAAGGTAAGACCAACAGGACATCACCACCAGCAGCCTCCTTGGCTGCTTTGTCAGCCAGGCAGTTTCCAGTATTTGCTGGGGTCTGTCCAGGCTGATGAGCTTTACAATGCATTAATGCCATCTTTCAAGGCAGCTGCACCCTCTCTAACAATCTGTATTATTCATCCATGTTTCACAGGGGATCCCTGGGTGATTAACAGCCCTCTCTTTCCAAATGGCTCCATGGGCATGGACCACTCCAAAAGCAAATTTTGAGTCTGTCCATATATTTACAATCATGTTCTGTGAGAGCTTCAGTGATCTTGTCAATGCAATCAGTTCTGATTTCTGAGCTGATGTGTTGGTGGTTATAGCTTTGGCTTCTATTACCTCATGCTGAGTTACCACTGAGTTACTTGGCTTTTCAGATTCCATTTTTCACAAAGCTGCTCCAACCCACAAAGCATTCCCAATCCATGTCTTCCAAATTCTGTAGGTGTGTGTATGTGTATGTATATCTCAAAATACAGTACACCTGTTCAGTGGTCTGCAAACAATCATGGGCTAATTCCTTTCATTATGGGTCAGCTGTTAAGAACAGTGTTGGATTCAGGTTTTAACTCCAGGTTAGTTACTTTTAACTCCACATCATCTTGTTCTAGCAGTATTGTCTGGTCTGTTAACGTTCTGCATGGTGATGGCCAGTATCCTTTTTATGTTCCAACACCACTACAACTGTACAGGGCACAAAACCAGTCAACAACAGTTGTTTTTTTCCTTCCTGGATTTGTAATTAATGCCGTAGTTATTCTTGTTTGTTTGCCTTGTTATACATACTAGTAAAGAACTGTTATTCCAATTCCCATATCTTTGCCTAAGAACCCCTTCATTTCAAAATTTTAATAATTCGGGGGGCGAGGGTGTCTACATTTTTTATTCCAAGGGAGGGTCCTGCCCTCCCTAGCAGATAACTGTCTTCCAAACCAAGACAGATTTTTAGCGCCCAGCAGTGGGGCTCGAGGGCACTGAGAGAAAAAGTGTGAAAAAGGAATAACAGTTCTTTAATAACCTAACTTCTGTGTGCTGGATGTAGAAACGCTGTTAGGTAGAACCATGTGGTCCAGCTTACCCAGGTTTGGGTGGCATGTGGTCACAGCTATATTTCTCCCATTTGCTGCACCTTACCTAAGCATGGGTCCTATAACTAAGGCTAGTGTGGCTATTATCCAGTTTGTTTTGTGGGTTGATAAGGTGAGGAATTCACGGATGTTTAACTTCCTCTTAAGTTAACATCCATGCCAGCTGGCCAGCAGGCACATGGATTCAGAGTTATTGCACACTAATTCTAGTGTTTTGAGTTTACTTTAATAATGGTACCTACTGTGAGGAAATGACAGCAGGGGAAACTTTCTCCCAATCCTTCATGCAGTTCCTTGGCCCTACCCCACCAGTTTTTGAAGGGTTAAAATCTTCTCTAGAGGCTAATGATGTCAATGCAGTGGCTGATGTTGCTGATATTTAGCATTCTATTTAGCATTCTAGCAGTCTATTCAGCATTCAGAGATTAGGGGAGACTGACTGAGATAAGCACCCTGTCACCTAACCCAGAGACTAGTGATGCTGCCCCAGAGCCTGGCACAGCCCCAGAGACAGGGAGTGCTGCTCTAGAGCCTGGCACAGCCCCACAGCCCACCTCAGAAATGAACCACCCAGAGTGGGTGGGGGTTCTGGTGAAGGAGATACGTGAGATGAGCCAGAAGATAGAGTGCATTTCCTCAGCTGCTGGGAAACCCTCCCCCTGCCCCAAAGAGGGAGAGTCTGATGGTGCAGCAGTGGAACCCACAGATGTTACAACCGTCCAGGTTCCAGCTGAACCACAAGGGCAGTCACAGCCAGCAGCTGTTGCCCCTGTGGAAACGAGGAAGTCTAAGATGAAATCACATGATGCTGTGATTTCATCTTAGACTTCCTCGTTTCCACAGGGGCAACAGCTGCTACCTGTTGATAAGGATAAGAAAGGAGGGCCCTCACAACCCACAGGGGAGCCAGAGGTTGAAATCATTAGAGTCCCTGACATATGACGGTCTCTGTAATCTGCAAAAAGACATTGTGAGGCGGGGGCGTGAGCCTTATACAACCTGGTTACTTCAGGTCTGGGACCTTATGGGTACAGGCGTGCAGCTGGATGGTGGTGAGGCAAGGAATGTGGGACCCTTGACCCAGGACTCAGGTGTGAATCAGGTATTCGTCAGGGAGCCAAGGCCCCTTTCCCTCTGGGAGCGGCTTTTGATGAGTGTAAGAGAGAGGTTTGTCGACAGAGAGAGAATGGAAAAGCACTATCATAGAAGGGACTGGAAAACCATTGAGGAAGGGATCCAACAGCTGAGAGAAGTGGCGATATTAGAGGTCCTTTTTGGGAGGGGTGAAAACATGATAGTGACCCCGACAAAGTCAGGTGCACTGGGCAGATGTTGTGGAGTCTGGCAAATCTAGGGCCACATGAATACACCAGCTTCATTGCAATAATTAATGCTGATAACAACCGAGAGACAGTGGCTTCTGTCACCACCAAGCTTAGAAATTACAAGAGTATGGTCCATGGCCCACAGCAGGCTCAGGTCTCTGCTGTGATTAAGGAACTCAAAGAAGAGTTTAAAGGGGAGGTGAGGGAGATGAGGGAGGAGGTGAGGAAGATCATTGCAGCACCAGTGCAAGTCACAGGCCTGAAAATCAGAGCCCAACATGCCCCAGATAGAGAGAGAAGGTACACCCCACGAGCTGAGCTGTGATTCTTCCTGCATCACCATGGGGAAGACATGGGAAAGTGGGATGGGAAACCCACTTCTGCCCTGGCAGCATGGGTGAATCAACTCAGGGAGGGAAACACTAACCAGAAAAGTTCCAGTAAAGTGAAGGTAGCCTCAACCTCCCATGACCAAATTGCCAGATATTACAGAAGGGAGGATGATCTGCCAGATCCCTTGCAGGAACCTCTAGCATGTATGGCCAGGGAGGAGGAGAGGTTGATCAGTGCTAGAGGGGCCCTGCCTCTAGCCAGGAAGAGGCATGGGAAAACCGGGTCTTTTGGATGGTGTGGATCCCATGGCCTGGCACATCAGAGCCACAAAAATATGAAGCTTTAGTTGATACTGGTGCACAGTGTACCCTAATGCCATCAGAACATGTGGGGGCAGAACCTGTTTCCATTGCTGGGGTGACGGGGGGATCGCAGCAATTGACTCTGTTGGAAGACTCTCTGGGAGAGAGTGGCAGAAACATCCCATTGTGACTGGCCCAGAGGCCCCGTGTATTCTGGGCATAGACTTCCTTCAAGAATAGCTTCTGAATGGAAAACACACAAAGGGACTTAGGTGGGCTTTTGGAATAGCTGCTGTGGAGGCAGAGGACATTCAGCAATTGAGCACCTTGCCTGGACTATCAGAGAACCCATGTGCAGTAGGACTCCTGAAAGTGGAAGAACAGTGAGTACCAATTGCCGCCTCGACGGTGCACCGCCGGCAGGATAGGACAAATTGAGATGCTGTGATTTCCATCCACAAGATGATCCGAGAGCTGGAGAGCCAAGGGGTGGTCAGCAAAACCCACTCACCCTTCAACAGCCCCATTTGGCCTGTGTGCCAGTCTGACAGAGAATGGAGATTGACTGTGGACTATCGTGCATTGAATGAAGTGACTCCACCGCTGAGCGCTGCCGTGCCGGACATGCTGGAGCTCCAGTACGAGCTGGAGTCCAGGGCAGAGAAGTGGTACGCCACTACTGACATTGGTAATGCACTTTTCTCCATTCCCCTGGCAGCAGAATGCAGGCCTCAGTTTGCTTTCACCTGCACGGGCGTGCAGTACACCTGAAACCGACTGCCCCAGAGGTGGAAGCACAGCCCCACCATCTGCCATGGACTGATCCAGGCTGCCCTGGAAAAGGGTGAGGCTCCAGAACATCTGCAGTACATTGATGACATCATTGTTTGGGGGAACACGGCAGTGGAAGTATTTGAGAAAGGAGAAAAGATCATCCAGATTCTGCTGGAATCCGGCCTCACCATCAAGAAGAACAAAGTCAAAGGACCTGCTCAAGAGATCCAGTTCCTGGGGGTAAAGTGGCAAGAGAGACAGCATCAGATTCCCATTGAAGTCATCAATAAAATCACTGCCGTGACTCCACCAACCAGCAAGAAGGAAACACAAGTTTTCTTAGGAGCCATAGGTTTTTGGAGGATGTACATTCCCGAGTACAGCCAGATCGTGAGCCTTTACCTGGTTACCCACAAGAAGAATGATTTCTACTGGGGCCCTGAACAGCAACAAGCCTTTGCCCAGATCAAGTAGGAGATCGTTCATGCGGTAGCCCTTGGCCCAGTCAGGACAGGACCAGATGTGAAGAACGTGCTCTTCCCTGCAGCTGGGAACAATGGCTTGTCCTGGAGCCTTTGGCAGAAAGTGCCTGGGGAGACTCAAGGTCAACCACTGAGATTCTGGAGCCAAAGCTACAGAGGGTCCAAAGCCAACTACACTCCTACAGAGAAGGAAATCTTAGCTGCCTATGAAGGAGTTCAAGCTGCCTCAGAAGTGATTGGCACAGAAGCACAACTCCTCCTGGCACCCCGACTGCCAGTGCTGGGGTGGATGTTCAAAGCAAAGGTTCCTGCTACCCACCACGCCACCGACGCTACATGGAGCAAGTGGATTCCCCTCATCACACAGCATGCCTGTATTGGAAAAGTGAATCTCCCTGGGATTTTGGAAATAATTACAAACTGGACGGAGGGTTAAAACTTTGGTCTCACTGATGAAGAGGAGCAGGAACAAGTGACACGGGCTGAAGAAGCTCCACCGTACAACCAACTGCCAGCAGAAGTAACATGCTATGCTCTGTTCACTGATGGTTCCTGTCGCATTGTAGGGATGAACCGAAAGTGGAAAGCAGCTGTATGGAGCCCCACATGACAGGTCACAGAAGCCACTGAAGGAGAAGGTGGATTAAGTCAACTTGCTGAAGTCAAAGGTGTTCAACTGGCCCTGGAAATAGCTGAAAGAGAGAAGTGGCAAAAGTCTATCTCTACACTGATGCATGGATGGTAGCCTCTGTGGTGTTCACTAGAAAAATGGAAAAGGGCCAGTTGGCAGTGTAGAGGAAAACCAACCTGGGCTGCTGATGAGTGGAAAGACATTGCCACTTGGGTAGAGAAACTGTCTGTGAAAGTCAGTCATGTAGATGCCCATGTCCCCAGGAATTGGGCTAATGAGGAGCACCAAAACAATGAGCAGGTAGATCAGGCTGCAAAGATAGACATGTCAAAGATTGACCTAGATTGGCAATACAAGGGAGAGCTGTTCCTAGCTCGATGGGCCCATGATGCCTCAGGCCATCAGGGTAGAGATGCCTCCTATCTCGGGCACGAGACCGAGGGGTGGACCTATCCATGGACAGTATTTCTCAGGTTATCCATGACTGTGAGACATGTGCCACAATCAAGCAGGCCAAGCGGTTGAAGCCCCTCTGGTACGGTGGGCGGTGGTCCAGATACAAGTATGGAGAGGCCTGGCAGATTGACTACATCACACTGCCCCAAACCCGCCAAGGCAAGCGCTATGTGCTCACGATGGTAGAAGCCACCACTGGATGGTTGGAAACCTACCCTGCGCCTCATGCTACAGCCCGTAACACCATCCTGGGACTTGAAAAGCAGGTCCTTTGGAGGCATGGCACCCCTGAGAGGATTGAGTCAGACAATGGGACTCATTTCAAGAACAGCCTTATAAACAGCTGGGCTAGGGAACATGGCATTGAGTGGGTGTACCATATCCCCTACCATGCACCCACTGCTGGGAAAGTTGAACGGTGCAATGGCCTGCTTAAAACCAGCTTGAAGGCACTGGGTGGGGGAACTTTCAAGAACTGGGAGATTAATTAAGTAAAGGCCACATGGTTAGTGAACACCCAAGGTTCCAGGCCCTGCCCAATCTCAGCCCTTGGGAACAACAGATGGAGATATGGTGCCAGTGGTACATATGAGAGGTATGCTGGGAAAAACTGTTTGGGTTAATTCTGCATCCCATCCATGGGGTTTTCTTTGCTCAAGGACTGGGTTGCACCTGGTGGGTGATACAAAAGGATGGAGAGACCCAGTGGTCATATGATCAAGGTATATGATATATCCCAAGTGGACCCATACCTCAAGGGGACCTTGTTTTAGAGTGTACTACCCATGACACTGTGCTTGTATCTCTATCTGCATGTACATATGTTTATAATTAAGGTAGTGGATGTTTCTATGTAATTTAAAGGTGTGAAAAATGAGGTTCACTCTCCTGATAAATTTTAAAAGGTTTAATATAAACAAAAAGACAATATGAGACAAAGATAATAAAGCAAAGGGTTAAAATGACTGGGTGCTTGGCTCTCTGCCAAGAGCACACCTGGTGCTTTGGAAATAGCCTTTATAGAGAATTTGTACACTATGGACTGTATGCATATTCAAATTTTCTAGGAAATGTTTTGCATGGGCAGTCCTTGGGTCAGCCTTTTTAGAGCATGCACATTTCTTGACTTTGTCGTTATAATTTTTCTCTTATCATCTTTTGATTTGGGCTTGGGCTTCTTTGTCCACAGGCAGTAAGTGTTGATAGCAGCCTGGGCCCCATCATCTGTTCACTGGAGGTTATGCTGCCCATTCAGACAGGACTTAACCCTAACACCTAAATTCTAGGTAACAGCAGGAGAAAAATACATGGCAAAAGCTATTCTAACATTATACATATAACATTCATCTTAATACTTGCGAAAAAGCCAAAATCACAATATGTATTTATAACAAAGGCTTAAAATCTGATGTAAAATGTTGGCATGGGAAAGAATTTGAGGTGGATAATGTTAGGGTTAGGTGTCCTTCCTTTTGTTCCTTCTCCCCTATAGAATTTTCCATATTAGCTGGGGGAAACCTGACTGCTGCTACTTATTGGGTGTTTGAGGGCACAAAGCGTTTGTCTGGGCCCAGGGGGAAGGGGGTCAAGTAAAAAGGAGGGTGGGGGAACTTTCCTTCTCCTTCTCCTTCTCCTTCTCCTTCTCCTCCTCCTCCTCCTCCTCCTTCTCCGTCTCCTTCTCCTTCTTCTTCTTCTTCCTCGTCTTCCTTTTCTCCCTCCTCCTTCTCCTTCTCCTCCTCCTCCCCCTCCCCCTCCCTCCTCCCCCTCCCCCCCTCCCCCTCCCCCTTCCTTTCCCCCACCTTCTCCTCCTCCTCCTCCACACCCCCTGTCCTGCCGGGACGTGTGGCAGTGCCAGCCACCGCCACGGAGCTGCTGATCCACCTCAGCCACCAGCCCAGGATCTCAGCTCATCCCTGCTGTTCCAGCTGAGTGTTCCTCAGAGCCCTGCAGGAGCACCGGGACTGACTGCCCGAGGGGTTTGTGAAGCAAAGCCTCTCCTCCATCCCTTCCCGTCTCGGCCGAGAAGGCTGTCACGGGGTCCCTGCTTCTGTTTTGTTGTTAATGCTGTAGTTATTGTTGTTTGTGTGCCTTGTTATACACACTAGTAAAGAACTGTTATTCCTATCCCCAGATCTCTGCCCGAGAGCCCTTGATTTCAAAATTATAATAATTTGGAGGGAGTGGGTCTATATTTTTTATTCCAAGGGAGGCTTCTGCCTCCCCTAGAAAGACACCCCCAAAAGTCCTCTTTACTTTCATAAAATAAGAGCAGGAAGATTTCACTGGGATTTCCCTCCTTTTGTTGCTTTAATGCCATGGGGCACTTAGGGATAAATTTATTTAAGCTATGCAGTGGCCAGTTCCCTGGACTTCTCTCTAAAATTCCCTCAGCTATAGTGAAGACAGGTGAGCACAGGAAACTTGCTAACACATTTTTCTCATTAAAACAAGAAAGAGTGTTAAGCATGTAGGTACATCAGTCTCAAACAACAGGTGGGTTAGTTGCTGGTCTCTTTTAGGATGAACAAAAAGGGGAAAGCTGCCAGAGGGAAATTTAAGTGATTTAAGATGCAGTGATTGATCCTAGGAGATAGAAAGAAAGGTAGAAATAGAGGTAGTGGTAAGGTTGAAATTTTGTTGAAAAGCCAAGAGGCTTTGCATAGTTAGTTTGGATAGTGAGTTGGCAGGGGGAAAAGGCTGCACTAAATCAAGCACAGTGATGGGGAAGGTGTCTCCAAGCACAGCTCCACCCATCTGGTAGAGACACCGCCCTGATCTCCGGACACCAGCTACATATCTGGTTCGGGGAGATTTGTATTTCCACAGGTCAAAGGAGACTCCTTTGTGCACCAGGTATTGAGAGCAACAGGACTGGTAAGGTTAATATATGGTGAGCTTGGGATGAGCCGGGAAAGCTGCAAACATCACCTGCTTGCTTAAGACAGTTTAGTAGTAAGAGCAATGGTGGATTTGTCTTTACAAAAAAGCTGTGGGTCTGCTGGTAAATAAAACTAGCACTGAGAGATAAAAGAAACAATGAGATGGATTCCACTGATTGATGAATGGAAAAAAGATATTTGCCTTTATAAACAAACTGTAGGTTTGCTGAGAAATGAAATTGAATATTGAAAGATGAAAGAGACAATGGGGAAACACCATAAATTCAAGAAGAATTAAAAATTAAGAGGGAGGACTATAGATTAGAGGGGAATCTTAGGTATCAGGCATTCCGGGAAGTCTGTACCTCTCAAGTACCTCAGCCAATGGGCAAAGAAAGAGGGACATGCGGCCAGGAAATTAGGATAAAAAGGAGGCTGAGTCCTCCAAAAATTTGAGAGACCCCAGAGGAATGCCCCATGGCTTCTCCCTTTATTCTAATAAAGTAAAAGGAGTACTCTGTCTTCTTTTTGGACATAAACCTCTGGTGTTTGTGGATTAATTTTCCTGATGGTAGAATTGCTCCAAATATTCCCACACATTTGTGTCATTTAAGACTGGGCATCTTTGTCAATTAACTTTGGCAGGGAGTTGAAATTGTGGTGTTTGCTTTTTCCTGTGAGCAATCATGGCTTAAAACAGGAGATCTTCTAGAGCCTGGCAAGATAAATATTGCAGCTGGTATATGAACAGTGTATGAACAGGTGCATGTGAATGAAAGCATTTGAAGAAAAAGCAGGCACCAAATATCCTGTATTGATCATTAAGAATGCTGTTTCTAATTAATCAGACTGGGAAATGGGTTGTTTCTGCCAAGCCTGCAACAAGGTCTAATAAGTTATCCCTGCTGTAGTTCTATTAGTGGAGACCCTAATTGAAGAACAGAAAAATGGATTCTTTTGAGATTGAAAAACATCTTTTTGCCTGGTATCACTTACTGCCCCTTCTCCTCCCCACCCAACAGGAAGGAAGCAGTGAAAGCAAAAGAGCTATCCCAATTACATAAGAGATAGAGCCCAAAATAATTTGTTACTGGGCTGTTATGAATGCTCTTGAGGGAAAAGCTAACACTGCGTATGTAAAGCGCTCGCTGTCATCCCCCAGCTCCGCCTGTGGGACAAGGACTGCGATGTCGGAAGCTCTCCAAGCTCTCAATCCGTCTTGCTCCCCTCTTCCGTGTACTTGGAGCAGCCATCCCTCTCACCGCCTTTTCCGGACACATTCCCAGGTGTGAGGAGGGTTTCGGGGGCTGCCCGTGGGTGCCTGACAGCGCTGCCCGGAGCGGGACCCGCCGGGGACGGAGAGCTGGAGCCGCCACCCGCTGCTCGCATCCCGTTCCTCTGTCCTTCCCAGGCGGGAGTGTGGCATCCTCCGGGTGCCGGGCTCGGTCGGCAGCTGCCTTCGGAACCCTGAGGGACTCCAGGAGAGTGAGAGTTTCTTTGAAATTAATGGAGATTCCCAGAAAGTGGCGGGGGAGCGATTTGTCCACGGAGGGACAATCTAGTAAAGGATTTGAGCTTGATTTGCCCCAGTCTTTAACTTTTTTTTTTTTTTGGGGGGGGGGGGGGGGTTGCCTTTTTTTCTTTTTTCGTTCCTTTTCTGTTAGTTTTGGTTTTCGTTTCCCCACCCTCTGCAGCACCCGTGTTTGGGGTTGTGACTTTAAGGGAAGTCTTTCTTTCTGTGCCCGTATAGCTACTGTGTTAGAGCTACACGGTATAGCTCTGTTCCTCATTGTGTGAATTCTTGTAGCTACCCCGGGTGTGTGTAGAGGTGCATCAAGGGCTTTAAAGGGTACTAAAGCAGTGAAGCAAAGAATTGTTATTGAAAACTCTGCTTGCCTGCAGGTGTGGTACCTCTTCCACTGCTTTATAAACAATTCTGGGGCTCGACAGTTTGTTTGCTTTGCTGGCCCTTGATTTCTGCGTGCTTCTAGAAATACTTACCTGAATTTCTTATAGCCATGCTCAAGTACCTGACTACACAAACTTTTTTCAGCTGTGCTTGTTGCTGATGGGTTCTTCTTTCCTGATTCTACTCATAACAAGATGGTCTCTGTCCTTGCTAGCTGGAGAGTTGTATCAGGAGTTGTTTCAGCACGGTGTGTTTAAAATTTAAAGGCAGGCTACTGGTTGTGGGTGTATGCAGCGTGTATGCAAGTTTGCTGGCAATTTGTTTTTAAATATTTTTTTCTTCCTCTTATGTATTTATTTAATTAACAGCCCTCCTTTTTTAACCTGTATAATGCTTTTCAATTGATTATCTCTTTTATTTTTTTCATGTTATCAAAATATTTAAAAGGTTGGGCTTTGCTTCCATTCTTGACATAAGATGGTCCCCAGATGCCTCAGCTAGTTTTGCAGGCATTTGTTTGTTCGGCAAACAAACTCAGCAGTGGGTTCAGTGTGTTACAGAGGTATTTTTGGCAAAATAATGTTTCCGCTTGAATATAACACCAACTTCAGTTCCAGGCAGGTGTACAATTCAGTTGTAGGAAACAGGGCAATAAGACTTGTCAAGTCTTGCTGAGTGACCACAGAACTACATTCTTCTTCACATGAGAAATCTACAGGTAATTTTTGCACCCTGAATGTTTCAATATCACAACAAGATGATCTATCATGTCTCCTTGTCTTTCTTTAGGTGAAGCAGGTTTTCTCTTCCAAAATGACTTTACAAGTTCTGTTTTTGTGTTTGACATATTCTGGGCTTGGAAAAGCAAATGGTAAGTTGAATTTCCTGAAACCTGCTTCAAATTGTTTGGGAAACTTGTTTCAGCTTTGTGAGGCTTCAACAGAGTAAGATAAAAAATAGGTGAAATACAGATAGCTGGTGCTGTTTGACTTACATACTTACATAACTGAGACAGAGACTTGGAGCTGGTCCAAGTTGTGACACAAAACCTCCCAGAGCAGAATTTACAGATGGGAGGGACAAGAAGCATCCCTTATCTACAGTGACACTGGACACCATTGTTAACCTGAGTTGACAGCTTCCAAGATTGGGGCATCCCTAAAGAACTTCCTTCCCTCCATCTCAAATGCACCGTGAACTCTGAAACTACAGTTCAGAAAGCCTTTTAAAGGCATTTTGCTGTTTACTTCTCTGATAATGGCTTGGTGTGTCCTTCTCTTACGCATTCAATCTTCCTCTAGCTCTTAGGAAACAAAAATTGAGTATTTTCTGAGTATAGGAAATCATGAGCTGATTTAGTAAAACAATATACTAATTAACTATATTAATTAGATAATTAGTATATATGATATGACTACAGAAATAGGTAAGTCTTTTTCTCTTTTAAGAAGCTTAGAAGAAAGCTATAGCCTCAGCCAATGTAAATCAACATAACTTCATTCATTTCTAGAAGTATGCTGGAGATGGACTTTTTTGTAGGGAAAAGCCAGAGAAGCAGTATGAACTGATTGTGTCTGTGGGTATTCCAGGCCTTATAATCAACATTTGGCTTCTGAATATGTGTGATGTTTGCCCATCTCATTAACTGTTTACTGTCATTGCAGTGCTCCCACAGGAACACAAAAAAGTGAGGATGGGTGACAGTGCAACTCTGAGCTGTGCCCTGACAAAACCCATGGATGTTCTGCAAGTGGCATGGGAAAAGGACTCAGAAGATTTCCATGACAACATACATGACAATATAGCTACATACAGTAAAAGTAATGGATTGAAGATTCACAAGCCCTATGAAGACAGAATGAATTTCACGAGTTTGGAACTCAACAAGACAAGCATAACTTTTTGGGACACTAGATTGGATGATTCAGGATGTTACAAGTGTGTCTTCAATGCTTTCCATTTGGGCCCCTTCTCAGCAACCACGTGCCTGAGTGTTTTTGGTGAGGTTCTCTGCAGGGATATGTCTCTAGTGAAATAAGAGGTGTTTCCTCACCCACAGTATTTCCTTGAGCTGATTCAAGAACTGCAGTGATAGCGGCATTCCTTGGTGGAACATGATGTAGAAACAGAGCACTACTGCTGTGAGCAAAACTCTGGGGGTCATATTCAAGCCTATCGTAGTTGTTTTGGCTTTTGTTTGTTACTCCTTGAAGCAGCAGCTGAAAATCAAGGAGTGGAATATTTGTAAGTCATTGATCAGCTGGAGCTTGGGCAAACCAACATGGCCCATTGCAGTTCCATTTTGGTGCAAGCCTTTGGCAGTGCTGTGAGCTGCTCTGCCAAACCCTACCATTGATAGGGAATTAGCAGATAGGACCAAGAAATTATTTTACTTAACAGATTATTTTAAAATAATCCATGCTTGGATTTCAGATTGAGTGAAATCTTTGGGGTATATAACTTCAGTATGGGGGTATTGAGTCATGGAGGGGACCTGACCCAAGGAACTCTTTGTGCATTCCTTGCCATTGGGCTCAGTGTGAATTGAGTAAGGTTTGCTCTGATTCATAATGGTTAGAGTGCTACTACTGCTTATGACCAGGTGCTCACTGTGGTGATGACTTTTCTCATCTGTGTGTTTGAAGGTCTTAATGCATCTGTCCATCACAACATTTCTGAAGGTCATTTGATAGCCATCTGTAATGCTGATGGCTTCCCAGAGCCCACAATCACCTGGAACAACCTGTTCAATTCTACTCCTACACAGAAGATAGTCAAGCACAAAAATGGGATTGTGTCCATCACGAGTCAACTGGAAATCTACAACATTCAGAGCATCAAGGCACAGGATTTGACCTGCAGAGTAAACAACACAGAAGAATCATTTGAACTGCCTGTGAAAATAAGAGAAGGTAGGTGAGCAGTACAAGCAATTTGTTAGCATTCTCTTGGCCTCCATGTTGTGCCGTAGCATATTTGGATAGGAACTTCTGGGAAGAGGAGGGAATGAGAAGTGTGTATGTCAGGAAATCCTGCTTGCGTTCATTGTTTTCTTTCAGGTAATAAATAGTATATTCGAGTCCTACGCAAGAGAGGAAAAAAGGCAGACTAATCACCTAGAGAGATATGGGGTTTAGAAGCACTGTGCATTTTGCAGCAAGTTGAACTAAGGTTCCCATGTAGACCTTCCTAATTATTTCTAACAGCCTAAAAATAAATATAGATATGTCATCTGATATCTATGAGTAGAAACTCTATGGGTTGCTTCATGAACTCAGAAATTTTAAAATTCAAAACAACAGTCTCCGAATCAGATGTTTCAGTTCAACTTACTCTATGTTTTGTTGTATTTAACCAGTATACTATGATTTAGTTTCTCTGATTTTTTCTTAAGGCACATGTCCACTGCACTAATGCTCAGGGAGGAATAGTACTTTCAGGGTCAGTTGAAGATTCCATTATTTGGTTTATACAGAAATTTTAGATACATTAATGGAACTTATCAATGTCTTGTAGTGTTAATTTATTTCTTCTTCCAACATTCTGTTCTGCCTATAAGATTTTTCACGCTGTTTCTGCACATGAGGAACAGAAACGTTAAAAGCTGAACTACCATTCTTAGTTCATACAGGAACACTGACTTGGGCAATTTAAACTTCGCATGTCTCTGTATCCAGAGCCTTAAATTGAAGACCACCTGTAAATTAGCAAAACAGAAAAAGCAGCTTGTAGCTGTGGGTTAATTCTGAAATTACATGCTCAAGAAGTGATTGTTATTGGAACAGTAGTAAAGAGCAGTATCTGATTTTTAATATCTGCTCTCTAAACATCCAAAAGCAATTAAGTTCTTCATTCTCAATTACTGTTCTGAAAAAGCATATTACTTTTTTTGTCCTGTCTCAAATATTCTTTTGTTTTGGTCATTTAAAAAGAAGATGTATATCTTAGAAAGCAGAAAACTAAGACACTTGTCATTTTGTGTAAGTGGATAAAAAAATCAGCTAACAACTTCTTCTTTAAACAATACTTATATTTTAGAGGATGAGAAGTTCAAATAACTAGTTCAATGTGTCTTTATTAAAAGACATAGCAGTTTTAGCTTGAGTCAAATAGATTTCAAGACAATAAATTTTCCAGCTAATGTCAGTGAAATGAGCCTTTGTATAACATTTTGATTGATAGCAGTCAAATGAAGTGGCTAATGCCTAACCAGGGAGGAATATTTATATTCAGCTGTTGGATAGAGCTATTTGCAGGCAGCAAAACATAGCCTGTCTTCTTTTCTTAAAATTAATGTTGCCTTTTCACCAGTGGTAAAGGTTTAAAAGTAAAAATAATAAAATTCCAAGCAAACAAAAGAACTGTAATGAAAGTGATAAGACTTTTATGAAGTTCTGCTTGTGTATATATGCCAACCACTCTATCAGCTATGGGAATGGCAGTGTTCTTTGCCATGAGCACATCCTGTCTTCACATTTTCACATGTGGGCAAATAGTTTGTGTTTGAAGATATACAGGTTTATTCTCTCTTTTGAGCAATTGCTGCTTTCACTTATCTTAGCAAGACCTTTAGCCATATCAGAGGAACCACTGTCATTAATCAGACATCCTCATGGCTCATTTTGCTTCTTTTCTCAATAAACTAGATTAATTTGCTATGGGTGTTTTATTGTTTTGTTTTCACAGAAAAGGGATCATCATTGCTTTGGCTGGTGATTATTGCGGTGCTTCTAGTAGTCATCACAGTTCTGATTCTGATTACACTGTTCTGGAGGAAGATCCTGTGCAGGAGGAGTTGAAGTGGTGAGTCACAAATGAGTGGAAACGTGATTTTCCTAGAGCCCATAAGAAGGTCTGATCATCTGAAAGAAGAATGAGACTTCATTAGGATAACACTAGGGGTATAAGAGTGTCGTATTGGACAACTCAATAATAATAAATAATAATAGTAATATGTTTACAGTTTTTAGAGGTTGCCTCAGTTGCGTGTAAGTTTAAGAGCTGTTTTCCCTTCTGCCAGGGGGCAATCCAAGGCTGAAAACTGTGAGGGAAGAATCCAAGCAGAGCAGAACATGCTGCTCTTGGTTTGCTTTGAAGTAGCAGTCTCAGCTGAGGTAATTCACTTATCTTACACATCTTCTTGGAAGGCCACAAAGTGTAGCATGCTCAGATAATTTTTGTCAGATGAAGTAAACACTGGAGAGAAACCCACTCATGCAGAGCGATGTCCCCTCAGGGGAAGCATTTCTCCACTGGTCACAGCCCCATCTTTGTATTTTTTAAGCCAAACTGGGTAATATGATGAAAAAGTGTGCTCAAATTTGGTACATGAGTGTGCTTCCTAATGATGAATTAAGGAGAAGTTGCAGTTAGTGTAATGTCTCTGAGTGTGTAGTAACCTGGTCATGGATCAAGTAAATGATCTGATCTTAATTAGTATTAACAATGAACAGAAAAAGATGGGGTGGGGGGGGGATTGGGTTGCAGCATGGGACAGGACAGGGGGAACACCATAAGCTTCAGAAATCACAGAAATTTGATGGTCATTGGCAGTTTCAGTGTTGTTTAACTAAATCCAAACTCCATGTCTGCCTTTAAATTCCACTAATATATTTAGAAACATCAGCACATATTCACCTGGCTATTTTGATATCTGCTTCAGGGCAATAATGCAATATAAACTAAAGAAACATTTCAAGGAATATTACACCTGTCTATTGTGAAATTAGATCTACAGCATCAACTATGAAAAGGGTTTGACCTAATGAATCTGCTACTGCCAGAGACACAAAAGTCTTCACTGGGAAGAAAGAGAAGCGAACAGTCCTTACACCCCACAAACAATATCTTAATTGTAAAATATATGTGGGACTTTCACTGATCCTATAAACAATTCAGAAGATAAAATTTCATACTGAATTTTCAGACCAACCTGGAAGTTAAAATGCAAGAAGTCTGTTCTTAAATAATGCCTTTTAAAGCATCAGAAGAAAAAGATGAAATGCTCACAAAAAATGTATCTTTACTCTACAACAACCATTCCAAACACAAAAGAGCTTGTACTAAGCATACCTTGAAGGAGAGACCTTGAGGTGGAGGTGATCTGATAGAGCTTTGGGATCACCCCCTAGAGCAGATCAGAGTATGACCAGGAAAAGAGAGTGACAAAGAGCAGAGGTGCTGCCTTGCAGTGTTTTGAAGGCCTTTCATTGCATGGCAGATGAGAACCACGCTGGGATGCTGTGTCTGCACTGGGGCCCAAAGCTGGACCAGTGTCACTTAGTGAGACACTGCTTGACAAGACCAGGTTGTTCATGTTTAGAGCAGGCAGAGGATATTAACGTGTCCTAGCGTGATTCTGGCCTTGGATATGAGCGGTTCCTTGGACAATGCCCTTATGTGTGCTCAGCGATAGTTCGTAACAGGGCCATCCCCAGCAGGCAGTGACAGCAGGTTTCTTACACCCTACACCACAGGCTAGGAATTTGGCTTAGAACTCCCCAGCCTTTTTCTGTATCCCTGTGCCATGACATGGGTCATGTGAGACATGATTTTCTTCTGCGGAGACACCGCTGTGACGCACAGCAACAGAGCCTACATGTTATTTGGGAAACTGAACAGATCCCACTCCCCTGCCTTGTAAGGAAAGTGTAAGACACAGAAAAGCATCAGTTTCAACTGAAAGCACTGGGCCTCTTTTTCCTTAGCTAAAAGCTCAAAGCTTGAAGTCCCTCTGTGTCTCCAAGAGAAGTGAGGTCTCTTGTCCCCCTGCCTGGGAAGACGTCAAGATTCCTGGCCCCACATTTATGCCAACATGTCACCAGCTCAAGACTTAACGGAAATCCCTCTGCTGTGGGGCAGGGGGCGTAAATTAGATGAGCAGTGTCTAGTAGTGGGTGTTTGTTGAACCAAAGTTTATCAAGAAAAGCAGGATTTGAATGACACCCATTGTTTGTGTTCCTTCCTATTTTTCATGGGTCTTGATTAACTGATGCCAGGATGTGACTTCTGCAGTGAGGCTGTAAGGCGTTAAGGGTTTTTTGTTAATGTGGTCTAGTTTTTATCAGCCACAGTCTGTATTTTTTCAGCTGCTCTTTGGTCTTCAGTTTCAAAATTGTAATGCACTGACCTGGATTGGTTTTGAATAAAGGCAGCACTACTTTAGCCAGAATAATTTTGACCAGCTGATCATATTCCTTCCTACAGTGACCATCTTAGGGAAGTGTGTCTGTCTTCCAAATTTACATCTGTTTCCCTGGAGTCATCATTAATGATTTGCTGTAAAACTTCAGTGGTGGTGCAGTTTGATCACCCTGTCACCGTCTGATTTTTATTCTTATTTTTTCCTCCCAGGATGCTCTTTTCTGCAGGTGGCTAAGGGTTCTTACAGTTCATCTTGTATATGATTCCATGTATGTGTCACTTTCCTGGTGTTGAGGGTTAGGTGGGAATTTTTACCCATTATGTGCTGGGAAACCTAACTACCGGTACTTAAGGGTGCTCACAAAAGACAAAGAGTAGCCGGGCCCAGGGTGGCGGGGAAGGGGGCAGAAAAAGGAGGGTGGGGACAGTTTTTAGCTGGCTTTTTTTCCTCGGCTTCGGGGAGGAAGGACGTGTGTGCGCTGGGTCGCGGAGCTGTTTCTTCTCCTTCTCCCCTCTTGGTTGGTGGCCTCGCACCCGCTGTCCTGCCAGGCATCGCCGTGGAGCTGCTGATACACCTCATCCACCAGCCCAGGATCTCAGCTCGTCCCTGCTGTCCCAGCTGACTGTTTCCTCGGAGCCCTGCAGGAGCACCAGGACTGACTGCCCGAGGGGTTTGTGAAAACAAAGCCTCTCCTCCATCCCGTCTCAGCCGAGAAAGCTGTCCCGGGGTCCCTGGTTCTGTTTTCTTGTTATTGCTGTAGTTATTGTTTGTTTGTTTACCCGGTTATACTAGTAAAGAACTGTTATTCGTATCCCCAGATCTCTGCCTGAAAGCCCCTTGATTTCAAAATTATAATAATTCGGAGGGAGGGGGTCTACATTCTTTCATCCCAAGGGAGGCTCCTGCTCTCCCTAGCAGACACCTGTCTTCTAAAACCAAGACACCTGGCCATCCTTAGAATACTAAGAATATCTGTGGAACTACAGTAATTTTTAACACTATATTTACACTATGTTGCCATTCCACAAGTTCTATGATGAGGAAATCCCCTAAACTTCTTAGCTTTGGATCCTAGTGTGGTTTTGTGGTGACTTGTTTTTTTCCTTGATCATCTGTAAAATATGTTTATGCTGTCTAAAGCATTGGTCATAGCTGGTTCACTCAAAAGGCAGTAACACCTTGCAGAGAGCCCTTTTCTGGTTTTATCCTCGCTTGTCCTCAGACTGGGTGGAATGAGGAGCAGTGCCTACCCACAGACTTTTGGACGTGCTATTGTAACAGCACAATAGAGAGCTAACAGCACTGGCTAGAGAATACCAGGATCTGTCTGGGGCTTTACTACTCCTTTTCCCTCTGCACTAGATAACAAGCACAGCTTTTCCAGGCTTGTCAAGATGCTCAGTTTTTAGAGTGAAACAGTAGTTTTTCATCTGGGTGGCTGGGGAGCCTTCTCTGACAAAGTTTCTTCAAAGTGTTTTTGCTTCTAAGAGTATACTTTTGTTTTGCTTTGCTTTTCTGTCACTGTTGGACATGAAATGATTCACATGGACACAGCTCAGTGTGTGATAGGAAAAAGAGAGTGATTTATTCCATGGTTCCAGTATTTATAGATTCTCAGCAACGACTAGGGATTGGATAATTAAGTTACCACCTTCCCAACCACACTAGTCGTGAGAAATGTACATCAAAAGACATTTCTTTAATGGAATGTATAAACATCTATGTTTATAGTTACTTTCCTGGGAAAGTGGCTAGAAACTATGAAAACAAGATCAGAAGGTTTCATTCTCAGTGTGACACTTATTTTTGTTGTTCCCTTCCTTTTCATGGTAGATACTTGGGAATCAGGTATCTGGGCCTGAAAGTTGATGGCCCAGCCCTCAGGCATTTTTGCCTTGTATACCAGTTACAGAGCATATAAACATTTTGGTTCTCCCTGAAAATATCCCAGGTGAAGTGTCTTCACAGCATTTATGGGTAAGTGACTTGTTTGGAATCAAACTGAGCAGCCTTTGGGGCAAGTGCTGACACACAAACTTTGGAAAACTCACGTCTCATCCTCTACCAAGTAGGGAGGCAACCCCAGCTGTGCCTATCACTCGATGTAAATGCAATGAGCAGGCTGCAAAGAATCACCAGGCATAAAATCTCCCATACCTAAAGCTTCTTGGTGCTGCTCATCTGACAGAAAGTTAAATCCTTTCATTCCGTACTCAGCTAATAGAGCTTAACTGTAGAGCACACTGAATTAAAGCAGTCCAGGTAAGAAGCCAAGTGCCTGGGTAGAAGCCAAATAAAGGCTATTAGCCTGGATAAATTCCTGTGACTTACCTGTCATTTATGTGTCCTCACTTGAATGCTTTCCATAGCATCACTTGCTTATTTCATGGCTTGCAGTATACTCATATTTCAGCCTGGCCAATTAAAAAGCTTCAAAGTTAATTCTCAGGATGTATCAGTTTGCAGGGGGATAAAATTCCACGCATACATTTCTTCTGCAGGCTTGTGATAACCTGCGAGGAAGGACTCCTTCACAAAGGCATATAAAGGACAGAATCGTTTCTTTTTGGCTGGGTTTTGTTTTTAAGAATTGGCATGTTGATCTCTCTTGTGTAGCTTTTGTGGGTTTTGCCATGCGTAAATCTTCAGAAATATTCAAATAGTATGCTTGTGTTTAAAAATACTATAACAAGGGGGGAAAAATGGGGCTTCTAATTGAGTAGATATTATACTGAATAGATAAGAAAGCTGAATAGAATAGGTTAACCTGGAAGAAGAAAACTTGAAGAGTCACAGAAGAAAAGACTAGGCCAGAGCAAAAATTCCATTCTGCAGAAAGCACCAGCACAGAAATGTGTTTTTCCTGTTTGGAAGTCAAAACATTCGGGTTCTCCTTCAAGTGGAGATTTTATGGAACTCACATGCAAGCAGCATTGCCTTTGCCTCTTAGTGCTATGGTTTGCCTGTCAAGGTGGAGTTCAGTCAAAGGTTGGACTTGATGATCTTAGATGTCTTTTCCAACCTCACTCTTTCTACAATTCTGTTTGTCTCAACACCAGCTATCTGTATTCCAGAGAAATGCTGAACCTCAGTGTGCTCAATATGTTACACAAGTACTCCAAAACAGGTTCAAAATACCACTTTGACACAAGCTGGAGATCACTTAATACCCTGAATAGGAGTTTAAGAATCCCTGATTGTTACCTTTTGAATTTGATAGTTGCTACAAAAAGCGTAGAATCGGGTCTGGTAAGTGTAAAATAGCAGCTTGGCTGATCAGCTATAGTATGTGGGTATGAGAAACCCAAATTTTGGTGGCCAAATATGTCCTGGAAGGCTGGGAAATAAGTACTATGCAGGAATTCCAGGTTTTGGGAATCTTTATAAGAACAAGTACTTGGTTACACTTTTCATTGCTTTGTTCATAGTAAAGATAGTCATTCTGGAAGAGCCATTATAGCAGTACTCTCTGTCTATATTCAGTTTGGGGAAAGGCTCTGTTTCTAAGCTCTAGCTTAAAAATTACAACCATTCTTATTTTGTCTTATGACTTGGATTTGCTTTGACATCTGGTTTTCTTATTAGCAACAGACTCAGTGGTTGAGAAAAATATAGTAGCAGCTTGGTTTTAGGAGAATTTTTACAATAATATTTGCAGAGAAGACCACTATATACCAGACTTTCAGATTATAAACTTGGGACATAAGCTCTTTTTTGAGGCAGATGGACACAACACACTTCCTCTGCTTACAGAGACAAATGGGTTTCTGGCAGTCATGTCCCAGCTGGCAAGGCTCATTTTAGAGTAGCCTTGGTTTCCTCTCAAGTGTGGCTTTAATGGGAGTAGGAGATTATATTGCTCCTATTTTGAATTCCTGCAAAATAGCAAAAAATATGCAGTGAATATTCAACAGCCTCTTTCCTTTACCCTTCTTAATATGAAACCAAAAAATACCCCAAACCCAAGGCAACTAACCAAACAAAAATCCCAAAACCTAAAAATGCCACAGTGTAAAATAAAGTATAGAGAAACAGACCTAAACAGAGGTTCTGAGGGGCAGAATTAAAAAAAATATACAACAACCTCATGATAAATATGCCAGTGAAGGGGTAATTCTGCTGTCAGTCTGCCCATCAGGTTTCCTTCAGATATTCTGCAACTCAAGTAAAGACATTTCCTGGGTTTAATCACACTGTTTGCAGACCGCTCCTGTTCCCTAGTAATTCCACCTAATTATCTGCTCACTGAAATATGCCTGGTACCCTCTGGTCTGTATCATAAATAGAGGGAGGATGGGCACACTTTGCAAGCTTTCCATGATAAAGTGCTACCTGTTTCCATTGTGAAGGACAGGGACAGCTGGTGTTTTGTTTGTTTTCCCTGATATGTTTTGCTAGAAAAAGCATGTTTCTTATCTTGCTCTCCATTTAGTACCACAAGGAAAAGGGAGGGGAAGACGAGGGAGGGGAAGGTCATATGGGTGATTCTTGGTCCCCTAGGACATGGCTGGGTTTTTACCTGGAAGGATGAAATAAATCCTGGTTTGCTACTCACAGGATGAAGGTAGTGCTATAGGAAACATCTTGGAGTTTGTCCTGCACATCTAAAGGAAAGGCATTGAAGTCTATGCTACAAAAGCACAAAGCCCTTCCTTTGCCAACAGGAAGGCTTTCAGTATATGTGACTAGTAAAATTTCTGTTCTGTGCATCATATTTGTGCTCATATTTCATCATGAAGCAATTTTCTGGTCCTTCCTTTTCCTTTTCATTCCAACAATAGGGCTTTATATATAAACAGAAAATAAAATGTCTGGCAGCTGAAAGGGAGAACAAATAGCACTCCTGTAATATGTGAACAGTTGCCTCACTGTTTCAATTCCTCATTCACTTCCTTGATAAGAATTATTTATATTCGCAATTACAAAATACTTTACAAAATACTTTGTCAGAATGCAAGGTTATTCGATAAGGAACCTCTTTCATTTTGCTCTACATGAAAATTAAAGATGCCATATATTTTATTATTGTCTTCAAAGCCATGTAAAGGTAGTGTTGTAAACTGAATCTCAAACAAATTAAAGACATTATGAAATATCAAATTACTTATATATGCAGTATATGTGTATTAATTAATTATTGGTGTGTTATTACCAGTGAGGAAAGTTGGTTTACTTTTCACAGTTTACAAATCCTTTCAGGGTTTTGTATATTCTTTATGTCATATTCTGAATTCCTCAATGTGTGATTTCCAGAATCAAAAAAGCAGGGAAATTGTTCACCACAGGGTGGGTTTGTCACTGGTGCTCCCCAGTTTCCCCACTGTGCATTTCACTTCCTCCTGTCCAGCAGCAGCTACACTGCTAAGCAAAGCCTGAGACAGCAACACAAGGGCCACAGCTCATCCTCTCCTGGCGTTGTTTTTGTGTTTTCTAGGATCCTTGAGGATTTCTGTCCATCTAACAGCTCATTAAAAGTCAGCAGCATGAAGTCAGCATTACACTTGACTCGCTGGAAAGAAGCAGCAAAAAGAGGAGAAGACATCATGTACACTGCCCTATCTGGAAGCTGAGTTGATCACTGAAACAACTTAGACAATGTTTGTTATCTGGTATAGGTCCTTAATCTTAAAATGTAGGACTGGAGGGACCACTTGGTCTGCTGCTCCACAGACGAGGAGATTTTTGTCAGGCAAAACCTTCTTTGCCCATGCCACTCCTGGTACTGCTGCTGGGCAAAATGTGTTTGTCTTCTTCCAGCTGAGTTTTGAAAATGTCCGTGGATAGAAGCTCTGCAAACTCCCTGGGGGATTCTCTTCCAGTGCTTAATTGCTCTTGCTCTCTTGAATTAGAGAGGGATTTCATTTTTGCCAACATCTGTCTGCAATTTCACTTCCAGCAACTCAGAGTTCACCACCCTCTTTCTCTCATCTGATTTTTCTTCTCTTATCCAGCTGTTCCAACTCCTTTTTCTGTCTGGAAAGACCTGCTGGACTCAAAATCACAGGACTCAAACTACGCCAGATTTGTCAAAATTATTGGGGAAGAGCAATAGGTCTCCAACAGGTGACTGAATAAACGCAGTAGCAGCCACAGTTTGGAAAGAAGAATTGTAAGTAACTTGTATAATATATACATCATTTACTTTATTTGATTTTTTTCTAATCCAAGAGTGTTTTCTTCTGTGTTATCTGTGGTTTTTAGGGATGTGTGTGGTGGGGTTAAATATTTAAGTGAGGAGGAGATGGTAACAAAGGCCAGTGGTGGAAAGCATTGTCTTCTCCATCTTTCTGTTAATACCCTATCCTACTCCTTGCTGAGCTGCCAAAAAGCATGGATTTCATCAATAGTTTTTGTGCTCACCTTATGCACTGTTCAGAATAGTCTTCCCTGTCTTCATCCATTTTTATTGTGTTTTTTTAAACACTGATAAATGGCTTAGCTGGCCAAAAGTCATTATTCCATGGCTGGACCACATTGGGTGGGATGTCACACGCTGAGCTCGCTGTCCTGTGCCCCTACTGTGGCTGCAGTGGTATCAGCTGGCACTGCAGAGGCTGAGCTTACTGACTTGTCGTGCCTTTGGTAGCAGCTAAAGACACTATTGCACTATTCTTAGGAGGTGGACCTAATTCTACTCCTGTCCCAGGCTGGACTGGAGTTCCTCTCCTGACATCCCAAGCTGCTCATCACTGCCAGCCCAAGCCTGCTGATCCAGCCATTTCCAGGCTTAAAGTTCCAGGTGCTTGGCCCCCTCTTGCTGGGCAGCAGCAGGGTGCTCAGGAGGACCATGCACTCCTGGGCATTGCCCTGCAGCTCCTCTTCTTTGTGAGGGGTTGAAGGCTCCAGGTGCCCTCTGCTTCTGTGCTTGTTTTAGTTAGGACAGAGTTATTATCTTGATACGAGTTAGAATGAGGCTACCTTTCCAACTCTTCCCTTCCTTCCTGGGGACTGTGTGGTTATTAGTTGCTGGCTGGGGTTAAACCATGACAGCCTCCGAGCACCTCCGCAGGGCTCTGCACCTGCCCCACAAGGCAAAGACTGCTAAAAGCAAGCCTACCTCTGGGTGTTCCTTCCTAGTGGCCCATTTTACTGACAGGATAGACAGATGGGAGGACACCAGGGAGTCCTCTGGTGATTTTTGGTTCAGCTGATGAATGCTACTGTTCAGGCTGTTTCTGTCTTCCTTCAGTCTGGATGTTTGTCGTTGTATCAGGATCACTAACAGTATGCTCTTTCCTTTTGGCTTTGATGAGCATTTGTTTGTGCATCTGAAACAGTCCATTTTACCTGAGTGTGTAGCGTTTTGGATTGTGCCTTTTATGTCATATGTTTACTAAGAGTACAAACTGTCAAGCTGAAAAATCAACAACAGAGATGAAAAACTTAGGACAGTGCTCAGAGCGAGTATTTTGCTGGTTCTTGAGCAGTGGCCTCTCCAGAGCCTGGTAAAAAAGCTTCATGTGTCTGTCTGCTTGTGTTCTTGAGGATGTGAGGGCTGCTGTTTGCTCTGCTATTGTAGGTGCAATATGAATTATTTATTTGTATTTATTAGACCAACCTTTTTTTTTTTTTTTTTTTTTTTTTTTTTTTTCCCCCTACTTGTTTGAGATACCAGAAATGTGTCATTGCAATTTGGGCTTTTTAATAGTTTTGATTTATACTTTACTTCCTTTCTGAACAGAAAATGGCAGTTCATGGGGCTTTTAGGGTGTTTTGGGGTATTTTTTCCTTTTAAAATAAGGTTTTGAGCAAAACTTTTGAGATAAATTTACAGAAATATTTTTGACCAGAACAGCTGCAGTTGAGTTCAGATTTGAAAATAACTTCAGTCAATCAAAACAGTGCATTCTGTATTTTTGCTATTATGGTCTGTGTCATGCTTGTTGCTTAATTATTCTTTATCTAAAATTACATGCTCTACTGATATATTGTCTGTCTTGTTTTCTGTATTTCCTGGATGAAAAGAAGCCAAATAAAGCAAATTCAAACATAAGGCCACATGATTTTTTTCATTTGTAGCACAGTGCATGTGAGCTTTTATAAATCAATGAGAGAAGTATTACACATGCACTCTAAGTGTATGAATAATTCCTTTGGGGAAATATTGAGAAACCGCCAGTTTATTCACCAGCCTTCACAGAAGTAAACGTGAACACCGTTTATTTCTATCTTTAGCACACCTTTTATAAGGTTCTACAGGGTCTGCGGGCAGAGCAAGTTACTACTGGCTAACACACACAGTTTACATTTTTTCTCCTACACACAAGAATATTGTTTTGCTTTACTCTCTCTTCTGCATGCAAGTTTCAAGGATTTTAGCCCTTAATATCACGACTTATTTCAAAGGCTGGTTTGTGCATACAGGCCTTTACTAATATATAAAATATATCAACAATTCCCCCTTTCTCTTTTTGCACAAACCAAGCTTTCGATAAGATAACATCCCGTTTAACATTATAAGTAAAGTCTGTCCCCCTTCTAGCACAAGAGACCTCAACCATCACCATTCAGTGATGCCCCAGCTGGCAAACCAACTTCTAATGGGGTCACTATCTTCTTTCAGGGCATGTAACCCATCCCGTAGCTGTTGTAGTTGCTTATGGATGGAAGCTGAATGATCAGTAAGATTCAAGCAGCACATGCCTTCAAACTCCTCACAACCATGTCCTTGTGCTAAGAGCAAAAAGTCAATTGCAGCTCGATTTTGTAATACTGCATGACATACACTACTCACATGGCTGAAAGCTCACTTAACATTGTGGATGTTAAGTTCAATTCTTCCTTAGTCTAACAAGCGAGACTTTTTAGAGTGGCTAGGCCTTAATTCATTCAGGCTTCACTTTGACTGTTTGATGTTCTTCATTTTGCTAGCTGTATTCAACAATTGATGTAAGCTTGGGTGGAACAAAGCAAGGTTCCCAAGATAACAGGCTCCTCTGTGGACTAGCAGGAATCTCATTCCATGCTCTATCCCCACAGATTAGGAATATGGAACTAGGTAATCGCTTTGGTAATTGTTCTGTGAGATTGCACCACAAATAAAGGCTTTACTTTCAATGGTAGTAATGAGATCAGCTATAGGGCTGACTGCATCTCAGTGCTACATTACTTTGTTAGAATGACTTTTTGTCGGGGGTTCAAACATTATCCATCCACCTAAGGTATTGGTGGAACATAACAAATCTAATTCTTCTGAGGGTTGTAACATTGAGAACTTTGGTAATTTTTGCTTGCCAGCAGGCTTCAAGTTGTCTTAATGTGAAACCAACAGTGTGATTGCACTCTTCCAACATTGCCAATCGATTCAGGTGAGTCTCATTGCTAACTAAACCTTTAAATGCTGGAGAATCCCACTCAGGGACTCCCATGAGACAGGTGGGAAAGGATCTCCAGGGGTGGCTAGGCTCAAACACATTGACCTTTGGCCAGTTCAATGTGCCAGAGTGACCCATATGTTCTGTCACTTTTGGATGTTAGTTAGCAGACAGTTGGTCATGACTATACACATCACAATTACCATAAGCATTTTACCATGTAAATGACACCATATTTGCAAACTCACAGCTAGAACTTCAATCGTTAAATGAACTTTCAAAGATGCTTACACTACCTCTTGAAGAGGGAATACTTATACTTTATACTAACATAACAATTACTACACAGGCTAAACTCTTTATCTTAAACTATTATCTAACTACCTATAACACAAGTGCTCTGGTATATATGTAGTCTAAGCGTGAAAGCAATTTGCTGAAAGGGTAAACATACAACTACAATTTGCTTTATATACAGTTAAATGGAGTCTCTACACTTCTTAGATCTTCTACAGAATTTCTCCAGCACGATTCAGTCCTGGAACGTTCACTGCTCCCGTGTTGTCAGCTGGCAGCTGATCGGTGACTGAGGGCTTTGATGTCCAAGCTGTTCTTCAGATCCTTCTAAATCTTAAAACAAAGGATACCTGAAAAATTGGTAGAGACACAACATCATAATATCAACATCAAATTTCTGTTGGCAACTGTCTATATAGGGTTCAGACACAACTGTGTCCTGACAGGTCCACTTCTGATCCATGTCTGGAGTACCAAGGCTGTGTGATGACATCTCTGTTCACTGGATCTCGTGTGTTCAGAGGCACACAGTCTGGTCAGATGGACAGGTGACCTTTCTGAACCTGCCAACAAAACACAGACACTTCTCCCTTTGAAGTTAATGAATTACATTAATTAACTGCTTTTAGGGCATCCATTTCCCCCGTTTTCTTAAAAAAGAATAAAATGAGATGTACTTCTGTTATAAACATCAACATCAACACAAAACCATATACACAATTAATAAGAACTTATACCGGTTAAAAATCAATTAAATCATAAACATTATTAATAGGACATGTAATATAAAACTACTATTAATTACTAAAACACTGCACTAGCATCCCATAGTTAGCAAACAAACAGAAACAAAAAAATCAGTGAAGGATTGGAAAATCACCTCCGGAAATGATTCTCCAAGCTCACTTCAAAATTGATCCAGCTGTCATATTAATAGGGTTGAATTGCTGAGTCAAAAACTGACTCAAATACTCTTTTGGTACAGAAAACATCTGGATCTGTTGACAAACATTCTGTCCAGGTAAAGTCAAGGCTTGGCCAGGGCCTGGCTTTAAACTGGAAAGATGCCTCTTAACATATTTCTAGAACAAGGTTCTCAATAGTAGCAGCTATGAGATGCTTACAGCACAGCAAACTGTTAAAATGCATTTGTACAAAGCAAATGATCAGAAGCCTTAATCTTAGCCTAGGTACCAGACTAATTAAACCATGCAGCAATTGGTTTAATCTGAAGCCTCTCCCATGGCAGCTGATCCTCAGCAATGGTACATCTTCTTAAAATTCTGGAAACACTGAAAAATAAGAAAGCTATAACAAACAAAAACTGCAGAGATTGCAATAAATAATAGAACTCCCAATGAAGTCAAGGGTGTTACAGACTGCATTCACTTCTATTCACAAGCAGGTGTTCATCACAGCTGTTTCAGTTGTGGCTGTCTTCATATCTCTAGGAAAATTACTATACTTTGCAGTTTAAACAAGTGTCTCCAATAAAACATAAAACAATTTAAATTAAACAATATTTAAACCTAACAATAATTATTTATGACAAAAGGAAATAACAACCTTAAAAGAATATCTAAGTTAGAAAACTTAACTTAGAAACATTCAAGCCTAAACATTATAAAATTTGACTATCCTTAATTCTATTAACACTTAATCTATATTAAATAAAAACATAACTTAATCTTATTCTCTTACTACAAAAGCAACTAAAAGTTTGATATATACCTTCTAAACACAATATAACAGTAACATGGATTCACTATAAAGATTATAAAAATGTAACAAATACATCACAATTCTATGTCATCTAGCTTTAAGAATAACCCACAATAACTGCAAATGTTACTAAAAATACTTATTCATAACAGGAATCTGCCTAGTATATTCTTAAATTAGTTAGGATTTTAAAGTGCAGCCTCTCTAGAGAAAAACCACAACAACACAGGATTTGTCAGGTTACCATTTAGCTTTTGTAGCACTTTTCAAGAACATCAAGTCCAATTTTTAAACTAAAACCCAAAATCCAAATTGGTATATATGCAGTTATATGTATTTTATATAACAAAAGAACTCACATTAAAATTACCTTATTAAAATTGTGGAAAAAACAAGCAAATAGATAATACATGCTCTAACTTAACTTTGTCTTGTACAGTAAAGTTCTCTTAACTAATTATTTTTTAAACCATAAATCTCTTCTGTAGATAACATTAATTGGAAGGTTTTCCTAGAAGTTGTAAATCACACCATATTTTAACCTTGGGTTCTAAAACCAATTATTGTAAGGCAACGTCTATTAAACACTTTATTTTTTTTTTGACTTTCAAAGAACCACAATAATTTCTCCAGTAAACTCTAAAAACTGCAATTGCATAAACTCATAATTACTTAAAACACAAACTTAACTCTAAAAGGGTATATAAAAACATTTTGAAAACCCAATAAATCATGACTTTGTAACAAACTGGGTATTTCCTGGTGCTTTTTCTTAGAGAGGGAGCGGGGGGGTGAGCTGCCCACTCTGCTGCTGCTGCAGCTCTGCTCTTATCTTTCTTCACATTCTCTACATACTCTTGCAGAGTATGTAGAGAATCTCTCAATCAATCTCTCTTTTTGTTTGCCAATAGAGGAAAAGGGGCACAATTTTACAAAAGTAGGCGATGTTACACGAAAAGTCTCTCAGGGCCAGGTGCTAACAACGGCGATCATTGCAGTTTATCAGCTTCTAATTACAAGGATGAATTTTGAACTAGATACCATTTAGTTTGAGATTTTTTGACTAGTTTGTCTCTCTTTGAAGCTGTCTGAGCCACCTGTTTCTGCTCAGTTGTTTCTGTAATTGTTCAGAGTGGCCTTGGAACTTTTTCTTGCGCTGCTTCTACCCCCAGGGTGCCTTTGTTCTCTGCGCCCACCTCAGTGCTCCCCCATGTCCCCCTGGTTCGGGTGGAAACCAGTCTAAATTTGGCTTCTTTTCTTCCAGGGTAGTAAAGATGGAACTTAAATAAGATTGTAATGCTAAAAGTGACTCCAAAAATGAAGCAAATATTTCTGGATGTATCACATCCTGCCATAACTGAACAGATTCTGTTCGTTGTTTCAGCGTTCGCTGTGGAACTTTTTTTTTTTTTTTTTCTCATTATTTTCTTCTCTCTGACTCTCCCTCCCTCTCTCCATGGGCAGCATAGATAGGGGTGTTTGCCCAGCAGTGGGAGGTAAAGGCATCTGCCGCTGTGATGCAGGTAGAATTACGGGGCTCACAGCCTCAGCATATATTGCTTTTCTGGTTTTTAAGGTATTAATTACAATCTGCCAAGTTCGACTGAGAGACACAGTGTCCTTGCTCTTTTCCGTAATTGCCGTTTCCCATATCAGAGCTGATATATCAGTCCGTTCTTGCACCGCAAAAAGCAGTGTGAGCACTGCAAATGCCCATGACAATTAGCCCATATAATGAGCATATCCAGGTCCCTTTCCTGGGCTGCTTCGCCTCGTTTAATGAGGATGCTGAGAAGCAGTTTATCCACCGCTGCAAATTCCACATCCATGCTAGCAGCCCGCGAGAGGGAAGGTTGCGACCCTTCTACTACGCTCTCGCCTCTTGGTCCCCCCCAGCAGCCTGAATTTCCATGTCCAACCGCTCCATGTCTCACTGCACTCAGGCTGCCTATCTGGTACCGATCCAAGGCAGCATCTATCTGCTCTCAGATCCGCTCCACCAACCTCGGTCCAAGGCTCCGTCCCACCATGCGTGGATCCACTGAAGCCCCCCTGCCCGCAGGGTGTCCCGTTCGGAGCACCAGATATTGAGAAGCCGCCAGTTTATTCACCAGCCTTCACAGAAGTAAACGTGAACACCGTTTATTTCTATCTTTAGCACACCTTTTATAGGGTTCTACAGGGTCTGCAGGCAAGGCAAGCTACTATTGGCTAACACACACAGTTTACATTTTTTCTCCTACACACAAGAATATTGTTTTGCTTTACTCTCTCTTCTGCATGCAAGTTTCAAGGATTTTAGCCCTTAATATCACGACTTATTTCAAAGGCTGGTTTGTGCATACAGGCCTTTACTAATATATAAAATATATCAACAGGGAAAAGCAGTAGTGACCCAGTGTACTCTTTAATACATGTGGCCTTTTGAGATTAATTGTGAAACCACAATAATTTTTGTTTCTCATGACATCACCTTGCACTTTTCTTCTTAAAAGATATGACAATGAGAAACCTGAATATAATTAAAAGGATATGTCAATGCTACTGTATCCCTTGAGGAGCTGACTGTCATGGGATTGTGTCCTAGATCTGAAAGGCAACGCTTTATTGCTTGTCTGAGCTATATCTGTTGGTAAAATACAATAGGCAGTGATTTCCAGAGGTTTTCCAGAGATTGCAACATAAACTTTTTATTTTCTCAAGGATACAAATGGTTGCTGGTGATGCTTCCTCCTGGATGCTGGCCAAAAGTGCAAGTCTTTATTGCTGCAATACCTCACTTACCCTGAGTGATGGGAGATTCTAGTTTCTTGTCCTGGGAATTTGTTGCTATAGAACAAGGAATGACAGCTTTAAACTCAGAGAGGGTCAATTTAGATTATGTATAAGGAAGAAGTATATTACAATGAGTGGTAAAACACTGGAGCAGGTTGCCAAGAGATGGTGGATGCCCCATCCCTGGAAACATTCAAGGTCAGGCTGGATGGGGTCTGAGCAACCTGGTCTAGCACAAGATGCCCCTGCTCATTGCAGGGGGATTGAACTAGATGGCCTTCTGAGCTCCCTTCCAATCCAAACTCTTCTGTGATTCTAAGAATCTGACACTCTCAGATCAGGGAAAGCAGTGAGCCAGAAATGCTGCTGCCCTGAGCACAGAACAAACTGGTTTTCTCTGGAGAAAGAGCAATGTTTGCTATTGCGAAACCGCTAGCTATTCATGACCCTTCACAGAAGTAAAAGTGAACGCCGTTTATTTCTCTCTTTAGTACACTTTTTATAGGGTTCTACAGGGTCCGCGGGCTAAGCAAGTTACTATTGGCTAATACACAGAGTTTTACATTTTTTCCCCTGTACACAAGGATATTGTTTTGCTTTACTCTCTCTTCTGCAGGAAAGTTTCAAGGACTTTAGCCTTTAATATCACGACATATTCCAGAGGCTGGTTTGTGCAGACAGGCCTTTCATGCCCACCTTCTGTTAGATTATTAGCTACAATTCCCCCTTTCTCTTTTTGCACAAACCAAGTTTTGGATGCGACTCATTCTACATTTTTGCAAAGACAAGATAACATATAACTTAAAAGTATCATCCCAATTAACACTATAATTAAAATCTGTCCTCCTTCTAGCACAAGAGACCTAAACCATCCAGTGATACCCCAGCTGGCGAACCAACTTCCAATGGGGTCATTATCTTCCCTCAGGGCATGTAACCCATCTTGTAGCTGTTGTAGTTGTTTGTGGATGGAAACTGAATGATCAGTAAGATTCAAACACCACATGCCTTCAAACTCCTCACAACCATGTCCTTGTGCTAAGAGCAAAAAGTCAATTGCAGCTCGATTTTGTAATACTGCATGACGTACACTACTCACATGGGCTGAAAGCTCACTTAACATTGTGGATGTTAAGTTCAATTCTTTCTTAGTCTAGCAAGTGAGCCTTTTTAGAGTTGGTAAGCCTTTAGCAGCAGCTGCTCCTGGAATGAAGGAGGCTGCCCATATTATACCACCATTCCAAAAGTCTGGGTGTCTAACATCATTACATTGTAATTCATTTAGGCTTTGCTTTGACCATTTTTTTTTATTTATTTTATCAGCTACATTCAGCAATTGGTGTAAGCTTGAATGGAACAAAGTAAGTTTCCCAAGATAACAGGGTCCTCTGTGTAGATTAGCAGGAACTCCATTCTATGCTCTATCACCACAGATTAGGAATATGTAACTAGGTAATCATCTTGGTAATTGTCCTGTGAGATTGCACTGCGAATAAAGGCTTTACTTTCAATGGTAGTAACGAGATCAGCTATAGGGTTGACTGCAGCCCAGTGCTGCATTACTTTGTTGGAATGGCTTTTTGTTGGGGGTTCAAACATTATCCATCCACCTGAGGTATTGGTGGAACCTAATGTCGCCCTGAAAACTCAGCTTCTGAGCTTGCTGACATGGTTTTCTAAAGACTTTCCCAGGACAGTAACTGTAAACATAGATATGTGTACATTCTTTCTGTTACACGTCTTGTGATGGACATCTCTCATGGCCAGTGCAGTGAGAAAATGTTATCCTGACCATCCAGTCCCTGGCTGTGGTCAGAAGCCTATAAATCCTGGGAGGAAAAATAAACTCTCTCTTCTTTTCACCACACCTCAACCTGTGTCCATGTGATCTATTCATCTTCAGCAGCAACACCTAACAAATCTAATTCTTCTGGCGGCCCTATGGTAACATTGAGAACTTCAATAATTTTCACTTGCCAGCAGGCTTCAAGTTGTCTTAATGTGAAGCAAGCAGTGCGATTGCACTCTTCCAACATTGCCAATCGATTCAGTCGAGTCTCGTTACTAACTAAACCTTTAAATGCTGGACGATCCCATTCAGGGATTCCCATGAGACAGGTGCGAAAAGGATCTCCAGGTGTGGCTAGGCTCAAACACATTGACCTTCGGCCAGTTCAATGTGCCAGAGTGACCCATATATTCTGTCACTTTTGGATGTTAGTTAGCAGACAGTTGGTCAGGACTATAAACAACATAATTACCATAAGCAGTTTGTTCCATGCAAATGACACCATGCCTGCAGACTCACAGCTAAGGCTTTAACGTTAAATGAACTTTCAAAGATGCTTACACTAGCTCTTGAAGGGGGGAATGTTTATACTTTATACGAATATAACAATTACTACACAGGCTAAACTCTTTATCTTAAACTATTATCTAACTACTTTTAACACATGTGCTCTGGTATTCATGTAATCTAAGCGTGAAAGCAATTTGCTGAAAGGGTAAACACACAACTACAATTTGCTTTATATGCTGTTAGATGGAGTCTCTACACTTTTCTTAGATCTACAGAATTTCCCTCACAAACAGACTATGATTTAACACGATTCAGTCCTGGAACGTTCACTGCTCCCATGATGTCAGCTGGCAGCTGATCGGTGACTGAGGGCTTCGATGTTCAGGTTGTTCTTCAGATCCTTCTAAATCTTAAAACAAAGGATACCTGAAAAAAGTTGGTAGAGACACAGCATCATAATAACAACATAAAATTTCTGTTGGCAACTGTCTGTGTAGTGTTCAGACACAACTGTGTCCTGACAGGTCCACTTCTGATCTTGTTTGGAGTATCAAGGTTGTGTGGTGACGTCTCTGTTCACTGGATCTCATGTGTTCAGAGGCAGACAGTCTGGTTAGATTGATAGTAAAAGGTTCTAAAATCTTAGAAATTTCGGAGACTTAGAAAGAAAGTTAGGTTTGGAAAGCCCTGGGAAAAGTAGGCCCGGAGAAATGTTAGGCCCTGTGCTTGCTAAAGATCAGGTCAAACTGCACCTGTGTAGTCAGTATATGATAAATGATACAATTGTTAGATGTGATCAGATATAATTATTGTTTAAAGAACACGAGGAACAATGTTAGGGGGCTGGGGGGGGATCACAAGAAATCCATGCTTGGGTAAAAACAATGCTTACAATAGAACAATGTAAGTTTAATAATTAATATGTAAGTTGTATAACGATAGAGTATAAAACATGTTCAACTCAAAACCAAATCGGGTCAGATTTGGGTATGTGTACTCCTGACACCCAGAGCTCTTCAATAAAGCACCTTCATATAATCATTCGTGATTATGTGTGTTCCTGAACGCTAACATTTTGGCAACCCCCGATGGGACCTTGTGAGTGCTGCTGAGCTTGCTCACGACCCAATCATGCTCCAGCCGGCACCAAGGGATTCTTGGGGAGCCCATCAGCCGCGACCGTCTCTGCTGCTCACAACGTCCCCGGGAGAGAAAGGTAAGGCGCTTTATTTTGGTTTGGGTGCCCGCCAGTTAGACGCGGCGAAAGCTGTGTGTGGTTGGGCTAAAGGAATTCCTGTTGGTATTGCCTAGGCGCTGTCCATAAGATGACTGCGAAAGCATCGCAGGTTCGGCATTTGGTGTATTGTAGTTGCAACATGGAGAAGGGTTTTGGGCTGCTATGCTCCTATACCGGGTACTTCTCCTTTGGGGTGCTTATTAGCACTTTGGAAACAAGGTAACTTTGGGGAAGAATTACATAAGACTAAGATAATTTCGGCCAGATCTCCCACAGAAAAAGACCCCAGCAACCCTGTCTCGTCTGTTGGTAGCTATAACCTCTTTTCTTTCTTTACTTTGTTTACCTTCTCTCTCTCTCTCTCTCTCTCTCTCCTCTATCGCATAACCCTTGTTGTTGGCACTAAAATAAAGGTACATTATTGTTGTTATGATGTAAACTGAAATCCCTTTGTGTCCTTTTGCACTCTGAGATCAAACGAACCTCTCATGAGCCCCACTCGCATTAGTGAATCATGACATCTAAATTGGAGTCACGGACAGGATTTCTGACAGTCAGAAGGGGCTGCAGGTTTGTTATGCAGTCTGTATTAGGGGAAAGACGTCTCGCTCCAGCCACAGCTAGCCCAAGACTCCCAAAAGAGTGAGCGGTGTCTAGAAAGCAAGGGTGAGCGACTCGAATTTCCCGCAAACTGCACACACCAAGGTGAAAAGCACCCCACACTCACTTGAGGGCTCTGTCTGCAGAATTTCGCAAAAGATGTCTTAGTGCAAAAGGGTGGGACTGTTTTTTTTGTTGTGTGTATGAATTTTGACTGCTTGGTGCAGCAAAGAGACAATCAGAATTTTAAACTGAAGGACTGCCTCCCAAGCAGATTTGGTCTTTTTACCCATACAAGGAAGCAAAAGGTTTTGTGTGTGTGTGTATAGTTTAAGTTCATATCTCCCTGAAGTGGTTTTTCCTTTGTAAAAATGACTGAAAACGGCAGTGCAGAAGTTAAAGCTGCATTTTATGCATGTTATGCTCTGTTAGCAAAACACAATGCCAGACCATCTCCAGGAAGGAAAAGTTGGTGTTTAATAATTGGTTTAATTTGGAAAATGTGATTGACAGAGTATGTTCTTTACAACATGAAACAAAATTTAAACCGGGCAAAAATAAAACTATACTCTGCTCAGGTTTGGGAGCTTGTCTTACAGCAGCTATAGAAACTCGCTGTAAATAAAGAAGTGAGGAAAAAAACTACAATAGACTCCCTCCAAAACCTAGTTAAAACTTTGCAAAAACTATTGGATGAAGAAAGAAGTAAGATCAATCTGTTGCGAGCAGCTCTCCACGATAAAAATTCAAAAATGCTGACTTGCTAAAAGAGACAAGAGAGGGAAACCCCTCTCATTAATCAAATTTACCCTCAAAAAGAGCTAACTTGGATAAAATTGTGGGGAACACTGCTGTCCCAGTTTGAAACCTCTAATTAAAACAGAATATAATTATATCAATGATAAGGATCTTGATCTGCACATAACCACTAAAAATAGAAAGAAAAAAGAAAGAAAAAAAAAAGAGAGAAAAGAAAAATGGGAGTACAGGCGTCTCCCTCACGAGTCAGAGAAAGAATATGTATTCTGAGTGTCTCACTGGAGGTAATCAAATTCGATTGAGAGAACAGGAATCCAGTGGGTACTGGGGACATGAAGTATTTTTAACAACAAGAGACACATATAACCCATGGTCCCTAACTCAGCACACAGCTTACTGGGCAGAGGGGTTTAACCCCTTGGAAAGAGGGGACTTCATTGCTATAGTTTGTACCCCCAACCAACTACTGAAAAATATTTAGAAAGCTGCCTGCTTACAAATGATACACAAAAGAAAATTAATTGCTGGTTATGACTCACCAATGTTGTTACCTGTGAAAACTGAAATTATGACCCCTTTAATTCAAGGCCTTCCAGAATCACTTAAACCTACAGCAATTTCCTCCAAAAACATAGCAACTATAACCCCTGTGGATACACTAAATAGATTTCTTGGGAACCCGACTAATCAACCGGGTTCCACTGATTCTGGGTTTACTCCTTTCACCACCCCCTCTCAGCCGACAGGTTCACAACTGCATTCTCCTGCTAGGCTTATCACTTAAAAATTGAGTAAAGTAGTCTCTAATTGGCATTGTCCCAAGTTCATTGTATTGAATGCCCCATTGTATAACCCAGCACACTTCCACAGGCTCTGGGCTGTAAGCCAAGGCAGTCTCCTCAGCTTCAGGGAGTAGAGTCCAAACAGCCTCAAAATCAGGGAAACTGGTAACTGCCTCTCATGGGTAAGCAGAGAGGTGAAGGTTGGTCATATTTAAAATGCTCACTAGAAATAACAAAACTAGAGATATACTGATTACAGCAATAGTAAGTCCTAAACATGCACCTATTACTTCTGTAGTTAACACTCGAGCCCAAATTTCTGTGTTAACCAATACAGACTAGTACAGGATTTGAGAGCAATAATGGAATAACTAAAGATATTTACCCAGTGGTAGCTAATCCTTGCACATTGTTAACATCCTTAAAAGAGAAATATAAATGGCTTAAGGTAATTGATTTAAAAGATGCCTTTTTCTGCATACCCCTTGACAAAGAAAGTAGGAAACTGTTTACCTTTGAATGGGAAAGTCCAGAAAACGGAAGGAAAACTCAGCTCACCTGAACACGACTCCCACAAGGATACAAGAACAGTCCAACACTATTTGGAAGTCAGCTGGCGAAGGAGCTGAGAATGGCCAAGTACCAGAGAACAATACCTGCTGTTGCAGTATGTTGATGATACACTGACAACAACAGAAGAGAAAACAACATGCATAAAGGTAACAACTGAAATTTTAAATCAGCTGGGAATGGGAGGATATAAGGTGTCTAAAGAAAAGGTGCAAATTGCCCAACAAACTGTGATTTACCTGGGATATGAAATCTCACAAAGGCAATGTAAGCTGGGTACTAATCGTATTCAAGCTATTTGTGCCATTCCAGAGCCCCAGAACCTACATGAGCTACAAGTTTTCCTTGGGATGACAGAGTGGTGCCATGGATCATGGACTATGGACTAATTACAAAACCCCTGCATGAAGCCCAGAAGACGCAGCCATTTACCTGGGGCAAAGCACAGAAGGAGGCCCTCCCCAAACTAAAGGAGGCATTGACAACTGCTCCGGTGTTAAGACTGCCTGATTCATCCAAGGATTTTCACCTGTTTGTGCATGAAAGACTACACCTAGCACTGGGAGTGCTGACCCAACCTTTGAGAAGCTGGAAAAGGCAGGTAGGCTGCTTTTCCAAACAACTTGACCACGTGAGTGCCAGATGGCCTTTGTGCCTGCGGGCAGTTGCAGCCACTGTGATGCTGATACAAGAAGCTAGGAAACTCACGATGAGTAGACACATTAATGTCTACATGCCACATATAGTAACCACTGTTTTAGAACAAAAGGGGGGTCATTGGCTATCTCCAAGCAAGATTATAAAATTCCAGATAATCCTGACTGAGCAGGGTGATGTCACACTAAAGACAACTAACCTTTTGAATCCAGCTTTGTTCCTAGGTACCACAACTGAAGAAGGCCCATTAGAGCATGACTGTGTAGAAGTAATAGAGAACAGCTATTCAGCAAGAGAAGACCTGAAAGACATCCCACTGGAGCAAACAGAGTGAGAGCTATTCACAGACGGAAGCAGCTTCACAGAGAAGGGGACCAGATACGCTGGATATGCGGTAACAGTCAGTACAGTAGTGGAGGCAAAAGCATTATCACCAAATACATCTGCCCAGAGGGCAGAACTGGTTGCCTTAACTAGAACATTAGAATTGAGTAAAGGGAAATCGAAAAGCAGACTGGACAGCTGTCTTGGTTCTAGAAGACAGGTGTCTGCTAGGGAGAGCAGGAGCTTCCCTTGGGATGAAAGAATGTAGACCCCCCCTCCCTCCGAATTATTATAATTTTGAAATCAAGGGGCTTTCAGGCAGAGATCTGGGGATAGGAATAACAGTTCTTTGCTAGTATAACCAGGCAAACAAACAATAACTACAGCATTAACAAGAAAGCAGAAACAGGGACCCCGTGACAGCTTTCTCGGCCGAGACGGGATGGAGGAGAGGCTTTGTTTTCACAAACCCCCTCGGGCAGTCAGTGCCGGTGCTCCTGCAGGGCTCTGAGGAACACTCAGCTGGAACAGCAGGGATGAGCAGAGATCCTGGGCCGGTGGCTGAGGTGGATCAGCAGCTCTGCAGCAGTGGCTGGCACTGCCACACGTCCCGGCAGGACAGGGGGTGCGAGGCCACCAACAAAGAGGGAAGAAGGAGAAGAAGCAGCAGCTCCATCTGGGTGATGGCGAAATTCCCTTCTCCCCACCACAACAGCTCCGCGACCCAGCAAAACTAATGTCTTTTCCCGAAGCTGAAGAAAGCCAGCCAAAAACTGTCCCCACCCTCTTTTCCTGCCCCTTCCCCCCCCCAGCCCGGCCACTCTTTGTCCTTTATCAATTACCCACTAAATACCCACAGTTAGGTTGTCTCCGAAGCTAATGGGTAAAAATTCCACGGGCAGGCCAGAACGACAAAACCAAAAAAAAGGGGACACTTAACCCTCAACAACAGCCCAACAGATTCCTCGAGAAGTGCAAACAACAATGGCACTGATACCTTTAAAGACTAATGTATCTCAATTTAATTAGCCTCCAAAACCAAACTATTCAATAGAAGATGAGAAATTGGGACATTTGCTAAATGCACAAAAGAATTCAGAAGAGTGGTATGTAACTACACAAAGATAAATAATTTTAACCTCCTTGATAATGAGAGAAGTTCTACAAATTAAATATAACAAATGTCATTGGGGTGCAGAGGCATTGGTAAAATTGCTAGAGCAATTATCTCAGGTCTTTATATTTGAAGAAAACTCCCAGTCTCATTTGAATCTTGTTTCTCGTGTTTATTAAAAGGTCATTACAAAGCTTGGCAGGTCTCTCCAGACTGGCTGCACAAGCTCAATTCACCACAACCCAGCTCATTTTGCTCTGATGGTACAAAATGGCCCCAAACCATGCAGCTTCTTCACATTTATATCTATTTTAACACTATTAACTACAAACACATGTATTGTTACTATATTTTAACAAATAAGTTTTCTATATCTACTTACGTAATTAAAACTGCAGCTAACTCTAAACCAATCATTCTTTGTGCTCCCAAAAACTGCAGAATCATGAAGGAAGGAAGAAGAAGAACTAAAAACTACACCTTTTTTCCTCCATCTTTACTCCATACATGAAACCCCTCTAAAATCTATATTTTTCACCTCAATGACATATTAAACATTTTTCTACTTTCTACTTAATCTCTTATAAATCTTGGTTTGCCCAGGGATATTTGGAAGCCCTTCTGTCAATAACAAATAGGATTGATGCTTTTTTAGAGAATAGAATAAACAAGAGAAATGTCTCTACATTTCTGGACTCCTACATCTCCCCCTTCTCTTTGCCAAAAAAAAAAAAAAAATTTTTCTTTAATTCTTCTAGAATGTCTTCCTTGGCCCTGAATGAGTCAAGCAGATGATGTCTTCAGACATTTTTTCTTGACTGATTCATGGGCAAAACTATGTTGCTTAAGGCAATTAATAAAAAGATAAGGCACAAACACAATGGCTAACTGATCTTATTCAACAACTTTCTTTCTCAAAAGTTTTTAAATTTCTACATTAAACAACCCTCCCTCTCAAAGTTCTCAGTTTATAAATTTTGCATGTTGTTGGTTCTTCAACGTCTGAGATGTTGAACGCTGTCTTCACTCGAAAAATCATGTTTGCGTACTGGCTTCTCGATTTCTGGAGTCTTTGTTTGCTTGTTTCCCAGTTCGATACAGTTTCACACACTTTGTGGGAATCCACTTCGGTCTTGCACTTGTGGAGACACAAGTATATCCTTTTCCCTAGGTTATTAATTGAAATGGACCTTCAATCTGCCTTGATTCTAAATTTCTAATCAAAACTAAAGGTCTCTCCTTTAGTTTCGCCTGGGTATTATTTAAGAAATGCCTACTAATTGGTGGAGTAGGTTCTGCAAAAGAACTATTCAGAAAATTCAAAACATACAGTGCTTTATTCAATCACATCTGGGGTGTAGCTTCTGCTTCTCCTCTTTTCTGCATATTTAAAACAGATTTTAAAGTACGGTGTGTTCTTTCAGTAATTGCTTGACTTGTTGACGAATGGGGGATGCCAGTAGTGTGGAAAACACCCCATTTTTTCAGAAATTTTAATTTCTTTAGGTACACTTAATGATCCAAATGCCTGCAAAAAATGTTAGCATGCATGTTTTGCTGTTTCACTCGTGTGAAGAGAGGTAAAAACTGCACCCGAGAAAGTGTCTTCTGATACATGGATATTCTTAAACTTTTAAAAAGATGGATATTTCGTGACATCTGCTTGCCATAATTGTAAACTCTTCAATCCTCTTGGGTTCCCTGTCCCTGTAGATACAGGAGGCTGTGCCAACTGACAATCTGGGCAAGCATTTATAATGGCTCTCACTTGCTCTTTTGGAATACGAAAAGTGCATATCAGTGCTTGAGCATCCTGATGGAAGAATGCATGACTCAATTTTGCCTGTTCAAAAATGTTTGGTAGGGTGTCCGAAATAACCAGAGTCAATTTATCTGCTCGGGCATTTCCCTCTGCTAAAAACTCTGGAAGGGAAGAATGTGCTCTAATATGTGAGACAAAATACTGATTTTTCTCTCTGTTCTATTAATTGCTGCATATTTACAAGATAACAATACAGACTTTCATTATCCACTTCTTTCAGAAGAGATCTTTCTATTCTTTTGACAATATTTGCTACATAGGCGGAATCTGTGATCAAATTGAAGGGTTCTTGAAATAATTGAAACGCTCTGATCACTGCTGCCAGTTCCAGAATTTGGGGTGAACTTTCTACAATTTGGATGTCTGATTTCCATTTCTTTGTAGTGGTATTCTGCCATGCTACATCTGCTTTGTGAGTTTTTCCTGAACCATCAGTAAACAAGATTATTGCATTTAATGGTACTTCATTTTGGTTTCTCCTCATAACTTAATTTGGACTGCGGCAGTTTATAGCTTGGGAAATGACTTGAACAGACTCCCAAAAAATTTAACAATGCAATCTGCAATTTTTGCAAGGCCTAATCTAAATAATTACTTGCAGAAACAAGTAGATTGTAGTCAAATCTTTACCTGTCATTGTCAACAATCTGGTTCTGGCTCTAAAAATTATCTGGGCTGCTATTTCCCATGGAGCACAAATTGTTTTAGGGAATCTGTAGGGCAAAAATACCCATTCTATTATTAGCAAGGGATCACTCTCTGAACTAACCTATTGGCATATAGCACCATACAACTGAATGCCCTCCCCTAACACTCACAAAGAAAAGGGGAGAATCTTTGAAAAGCGATGTGCTTGTCGTTTCTGTAGAGCCTCAGTGATCTTCTCAAGAGCTCTTTGAGCTTCAGGTGTAAGAGTTCTGGGAGATCTAATGTTATTGTCTCCTTTAAGTATATTAAAAAGCAGTGAAAGTTAATAATTTGTGATTCCCAGAGTTGCTCTGACTCAGTTGATTTCGCTCAGGAGTTGCTGTAATTCTTGCAGATTACTGATTTGAGTTCTAATTTGTATTTTCTGCGGCCTTATCGCTTGTGCTGTGATCTTCCATCCTAAATAGCTCTATGGCGAAATTTCCTGAATTCTTGAAATGGAAATTTCTAATCTTGCTTTTTGAATTTCTGCAAACATGCTGCTGTGAGTTTCCTCTAATTCTTGCTGGGTTGCAGCTGCGATGAGCAGATCATCCATATGATGAATGATCAATGCCTTTGGATGTTTTCTCTCACTGGAGACAAGGTTCACGCCATGAACCATTGGCAAATTGTTGGTGAATTGTGGAGATTTTGGGGTAACACCACCCAATGTTATCTCTGTAAAGGTTTCATTCTCTTGATGCTTGGAACAGAAAAAGCAAATCGAGGAGCATCTTTCAGATGAAGTGGAATGTTAAACAGTCTTTGAGGTGTAAGATCATGATCGGCCAATGTCTTGGGATTATTGAGAGAGAGACGGAAGTCTGAGTTGAAGGGGTCTCATTTCTTTAATGACCTCATTGATTCTCCAGAGATCATGAATCAACCTCCATGAGCCTGAAGATTTTTTATAGATTACAAAAACTGGAGAATTCCAGAGACTGGTAGTTGGCTTAATACGATCTTTCTGCAATTGTTCTTCAACTCACTTCTCAAGGGCACTCAGTTTTTCTTTTTCTAGAGCCTTCTGATCCACCCAAATAGGGTCATCTGTCTTCCAAGTCAGTTTCAAGGTGGTGAGGGTTTCAGTGGCCCCTATCAAAAATCTATTTCTATTCTCATTCCTCACTGGGATAAAATGTCTCTTCCCTATACTGTGAAGGGTCTCTGCACCACAAAAGGACAAACAATGGCTGTCTTCTCTCTTGGCCTTGTAATGATGATGGTATGTTCACTCTGCAGGCGCAAGCTGTTCCCTGTAATGCCTGAAAGGGCACTCAAGGGAGTATTTAAACTCCATTCCCTGGGTCAGAGGAGATGTGAAATTACCATAACATCAGCACCTGTATCTATCGCCCCTTGAATTGAGACTGTGTTGTTATTATATGTCAATCTGCAGGTGATTATAGGTCGATCACGGCTTATTTGTTTCACCCAGGTGGCATGAACTTCTGTACATTCATTAATAGATAAAATTTGCATCCTTGTCTTTATCTTGATTGGGTTGTTTACATGTGGAGGCAAAGCAATAACTTTGGCTATCATTGTATTTGCTGGAAGAGTTAATGGAGGATGTGATAAACAGAGACCCTTTTGTTCAACTAAACATGCAGATATGATACTCTGTAATGCTATGTTCTGTAAAATCAAGATTATATTGAAGGTTACTACTGACGCTTGTATAATTATTATGGCCTTGCCGAGATTCCTTGAATTCCAGAAAGTTACTGAGCTAAGCCTTTAAAGAGAACAGTGAAAAAGGTTAAGAAGATAAGGCAGAGAAAGACCCCCTAAACCAATGAAGACGCATGCGCAGAGACACCCGAGAAAGGACACGTCATCGGAGAGCCGGACTGATTAAAAGAGGACACACGGAAAACGGAAGCACGGCATCGGCGAAGCGGGATCGCTTCCCGGACGTCCAGCGCTGTTGTTTTTGCTTATTGCTCGCTTGCTATAATTAATAAACTCTTTCTTAATTAAGTCATATCACTCTCTTTGAGTGAATTTATTACAGAGGACGTTAGGCTTTAGCTAATCCTGTCAATTCTTTGTTGTAATTCACAGAGACAACATATGGATAAATAACAAGTCTCAAAATACTGCATCTGTCCCTGCCTATTATCAAAAAATCTTGTCTCTTTCTTGATGCTCCAGTAACTGCTGTATGGAGTACTGCATGATCCTCATTAAAAAAACACACCAATTTTGAAGTCCTCAATTTACCTTGTGCACCTGGTGGTAATAAATCTGGATCACTGGGAAACTGACAAATGGTCTTGCTGAGCAAGTCAGACTGTTGTCCCCAATGATCATTTTCTGATTAGAAAAGTTTAATGAAATTGGCATTGAGGGTGTTGCCTTACCACCACTTGTGTCGTCGCACGGTGGCTCAACGCACTCTTTTTGGAGTTTCCCGGCAGGCCTAGAGGCCTTCCTTCCACATCTGTTCTGGAAAAATATTGGCAAGGGTGATGTTTTCTTCTTCAGCATCCGGGACAAAGACTGCACTTTTTTCTGCGATAGGCAGTTCTTTTTTACGTGTCTCTGTTTTCCACATTGATAGCACGTTCTTTTAAAAAGTGATGCTTCCATTACATCTGTACAATTGAGCTGTTGAAAACTTGATTCCATGCTCTTTACAATTTTTATAAATCCTTCTCGTTGTTCTTCAAGCAATTTTTCAAACTCTTCTGCTGAAACACTTGCAACATGTGGAGTGCCTATTTTACTGCAGGCCTCTCATTTCTTCCGTTGTTGGGTATCCAGGCAAAGCACTGATGGTACACCAACATTCTGCATTAGCATTTGCAAAAGCAAGGCTTTGAAGCAAGTGTGGCTTCACTCTTTCTTCTATCACTTGTTGGTCAATTGCTTGTGTGAGGTGACCCACAAAGGTAGTGAAAGGCTTTGAAGGGCCTTGCTTCACTTCAGTGTAGATACCTTCTGAAGTTCCAGTGGGTTCAATTTGCAGCAGTGTCTTTTCAGTTGCTTCTACAACATCTCAAAGCACTTCTGGAGGCAGTTCTGCTACCTTGGTTTCTGGCTTGTGATATGGCATATCTTCTGCCATCTGAGTCACTATGTCCTCTTGCATATTCATTTCTCAGTTCAAGGAGGGTTTTTCTCCATCTTGAATTCCACAATATGAATTGTGAATCCGTAAAAATTGTTGAAGCTATGTATTTGCAATCATATGGTATCATTTCATGACTATGAAAAAGACCTTTCAATAATTGTTTAAAGTATGGAGAACCAAGTCCTCTCTTTTCTACTGCATCCAATAAATCCTTTAAAAGTGAACGATCCACTGGTTCCCATCTTGGGACATCACCTCTTCTTCCAAACCTCACTGGGAGCACGACAATATCTTCAATATTTCTAAGAGCATCTTTTCTTTTATTTTAAAAAATATTTATATATCTGTTTCTCCCCCTCTTCTTTGAGGAAGAGTCCATATTGATCTTTGCTTTTGTTCTTGTAAAATTGTTGGTATGATAGGGAAATCTAGTGATCGTGACGCCTGAATAGCAATAGGATCCATTAAACCTTGGAGAAGTGGAGAATATTGTAATTTTTTTGAAGAAGAGAAATGATTTTTTGAGAAACAGTCTTTTGAATCAGCATTTTGAAAAGCTGAATAATCAGCTTGAAACAAAAAATCTTGTGTTTTATTCGATGTCAGTGGAATCCCTTCACTAGGGTAATGGCTATAATGTTGTCATCATCCTCATGCTGTGCTTCCATAAATGTAGAAAATGATGAGGGCTGCTGTAATACTGTTTGCCCACAAGGTGGCGGTGTTGCTTCACAAATCGGCTGCAACTCCGTTGTTACCGCTGAGTCATTTTTGATTGTCTTGGGAATTTCCCGAAACTGCAATAAAAACTCTGAAAATGTATATTCAGGGGGATCATCCTCCTTAAGAGATGAATCCCTCTCGGCACCAATGCCGCTTGTGCTAGAGGCTGCATTGCGAGCAGGAATCACGTCTGCTTTCCCTGTTCCCAGGTTGTCTCTATGTTTGAAGTGCGCAGACTCGGCATCTGTGCCGGATTACGCATGCGCAGTGTGACACTCTCGGTCTCCGCCTCAATGGGTTGGGCCCTCCACATCATGGACCTTGTCACTGGTCTCCCTGCGGGGTGTGCCTTTGTAGCTTTGGCCAGCCCCCTTCCTTTCCCTGCCTGTTTAAGGCAGCACTTCTGTATTCCCTGTAATTTCTCTCCCTCTGATCGGGGTCAGTCTGCGGCGTGGCCAATCCACCGTCTCCCGCCGCTCCTTGAAGCCTCTCCTCTTGGGCAGTCTCTAGGTCTGCCCCTTGGAGCGCCTCTGGGTCCGCCTGGTGGGCCGACATATTTGAGCTTGCTTGATGGGCGTGCTCTGTTTCACTAGCCTTTTCTGACATCATCTCGGGGTTATTAAATTTCTCAGGGGGCGGGGTAAACTCCATGCCTCGCTCTGGCTCCTCTGACAGGGGCGGGTAAGGGGGTTGTTCTAAAGGCGTGGTTTTAGAAACAGTGTGGACTTCTTCCGACACTTTCTTCACCTCCCCCCACCCACATTTCTTCTGACTGCAATAATTCCAAAAAGAATCTCTGCAATTCCTCGTGTCTCCTCGTGCGACTTTTCTCCCTCAAATATTGTAACAAACTTCTCTCTTTGCTTTCTGAAGCAACGGCAAAAGCTTCCTGGTGTTTAGCTTTCCCCCACATTCCTCCCCCACATAATCTGAAGGGGGCAGAGGTGACCATGCCGCAGGGGGTTTTTGGAGCTTCCCGATTCTCCAAAAAAGGCAGTTCAACCTCTCTTCCCTCCCTACCTCCCTGGGAAGGCAATCTCAAAAAATGATATTGATATATAACATTAAAAAGATTATCACACATATCTATCATATTTCTCGGCACCCATGGTCCTGGGATTTTTGATTCCTTCAATCTCATTTTTACATTTGCCCATATACATGGTTGAAATATTTGCTCCTCAGTTATAGTAGGATAATTCTCTTTTATCCAGAGTAATAACAATTCTAAATCTTTCCTAGGAATTTTATAAAGATATTGCTTAATAATGATCTCTAATTTTTCTAAAATATCCTTTAGATATATTTGATCCCATCTCATAAGGTTTCAACAAGCTTGCCGGTTCAGGTGGCCATCTATGAGGATTACAGACCAGCAGAATCCAATGTTCCGAGTCCAGGGCCCCTGGAGCTTCGGAATTTCATAGCAGATGGGATGTCCAGAACAGGGAACTCTGGTCCAAGCAGGCATGGATGAATACTTCTGTGAGCTATCTGTAGCACACTCACAGGGCACCACTTGTAACTTTTCTCTAAATAATTATTTTTTTTTCTTTCTCTGATTCTGCTGTACTTCTATATTTCTCTTTCTTTTCCTGGATTCCTCAGTCTCTTCTTGACTGAATTCTTTTGGGATCCTCTCTTGCAGGGAGTCCCTTTTTATCTCAGTTGTTTATGTTTGACGAAAACTCCCAGTCTCATTAGAATCTTGTTTCCTGTGTTTATTAAAAGGTCATTACAAAGCTTGGCAGGTCTCTCCAGACTGGCTGCACAAGCTCAATTCACCACAACCCGGCTCATTTTGCTCTGATGGTACAAAATGGCCCCAAACCACGCAGCTTCTTCACATTTATATCTATTTTAACACTATTAACTACAAACACATGTATTGTTACTATATTTTAACAAATAAGTTTTCTATATCTACTTACGTAATTACAACTGTGACTAACTCTAAACCAATCATTCTTTGTGCTCCCAAAAACTGCAGAATCATGGAGAAGAAGGAAGAAGAACTAAAAACTACACCTTTTTTCCTCCATCTTTACTCCATCTATGAAACCCCTCTAAAATCTATATTTTTCACCTCAGTGACATATTCTACATTTTTCTACTTTCTACTTAATCTCTTATAAATCTTGGTTTGCCCAGGGATATTTGGAAGCCCTTCTGTCAATAACAAATAGGATTGATGCTTTTTTAGAGAATAGAATAAACAAGAGAAATGTCTCTACATCTCTGGACTCCTACATCTGCAGTACATCAATGACATGGTGTGGAGGAAAAGTCAATGGAAGTATTTGAGAAAGGAAAGAGGATCATCCAGATTCTGCTGGAATCCGGCTTGGCCATCACGAAGAACAAACTCAAAGGACTTGCTCAAGAGATCCAGTTCCTGGGGGTAAAATGGCAAGATGGACAGCATCAGATTCCCACTGAGATCATCAATAAAATCACTGCAATGTCTCCACCAGCCAGCAAGAAGCTTTCCTAGGCACCATAGGTTTCTGGAGGATGCACATTCCTGAGTACAGCCAGATTGTGAACCCTCTTTACCTGGTTACCCACAAGAAGAACGATTTCTGCTGGGCCCTGAACAGCAGCAAGCCTTTGCCCAAATCAAACAGGAGATCGCTCATGCAGTAGCCCTTGGCCCAGTCAGGACAGGACCAGATGTGAAGAACGTGCTCTACTTTGCAGCCGGGAGCCAGGGTCTGCCCTGGAGCCTTTGGCAGAAAGTGCCTGTGGAGACTCAAGGCCGACCACTGGGATTCTGGAGCCGAAGCTACAGAGGGTCTGAAGCCAATTACACTCCCACAGAGAAGGAAATCTTAGCTGCCTATGAAGGAGTCCAAGCCGCCTCAGAAGTGATTGGTACAGAAGCACAACTCCTCCTGGCACCCCGACTGCCAGTGCTGGGGTGGATGTTTAAAGGAAAGGTTCCCTCTACCCACCACGCCACCGACATGAAGCAAGTAGATCACCCTCATCACGTAGTGTGCCTGTATTGGAAAACTGAATCACCCTGGGATTTTGGAGATAATTACAAACTGGCCGGAGGGTGAAAACTTTGCTCTCACTGATGAAGAGGAGCAGGAACAAGTGACACAGGCTGAAGAAGCTCCACCGTACAACCAACTGCCAGCAGAAGAAACACGCTACGCTCTGTTCACTGATGGTTCCTGTCGCATCGTAAGGATGAACCAGAAGTGGAAAGCAGCTGTATGGAGCCCCACAAGACGGGTCATAGAAGCTACTGAAGGAGAAGGTGGATCAAGCCAACTTGCTGAACTCAAAAGCTGTTCAACTGGCCCTGGACCTTGCTGAAAGAGAGAAGTGGCCAAAGGTCTACTTCTACACTGATTCATGGATGGCCTCCATGAGGATGACTGGAATAGTGGAAAAAAGCCAACTGGGAAAGTAGGGGAAAATCAATCTAGGCTGCTGATGAGTAAAAAGACATTGCCACTTGGGTAGAGAAGCTACCTGTGAAAGTCCGTCATATGGATGCCCATGTTCCCAAGAGTCAGGTTAATGAAGAGCACCGAAACAATGAACAGATGGATCAGGCTGCAAAGATAGAAGTGTCAAAGATAGACTTAGATTGGCAACACAAGAGTGAGTTATTCTTAGCTTGATGGGCCCATGATACCTCAGGTCATCAGGGTAGAGATACCACCTATAATTGGAGGTCGAGCCAGACCAGCTGATGAGTAGGGGACATCCCAGGATGCTCTTCGATGCCTCACAAGCAACCAGGCAGAAGGATCTGTGCTGTGGATGGACCAAGACCAACAGAACTAGGCCGGGATTGGTATTTGGGGGGGAAAAAAGCTATTTTTTCAAGGCCTTGATCTGGGAAATCTCCCCTCCAGCTCTGTGTGTCATTACACAAGGTGTTTCAGAGATGTGCTTCCAATCTATTTGCAAAGGCTCCTCTGACAGCTTCTGTGGTGGTGCAGCCTCAGCATAGAGTGCTGCCTGTGATAAACACCTAGGGAAAATGAATTATATCTCATTTAACCAAGAATCTTGAAGTCTCTTGAACTGTGTAAGGAGTTGTCCCCTAAGGAATTTATGTGGGTGTTTTTGTACTTTCTTTTTATTTAAATCTGTGTTTAACTTAGTGTCAGTAGAACAAGATTAAAAACCCAAGAAAACTAAGAAATAGCTGACCTTGAACCTGCAGGAAATAACTCCAGAGAGCTATACACCTCAGAAAACTAAATTAATAGAGGTTTGTTTGGCTACAGAACAAAACCAATAGAGAACTGTTTAGGTAAGAGGAATTCTGGGTTATCTTTAACTAAAAGTAGATGTAGTGTCTTAGTAATGACTTAGTACAGTAAGATAAAAACCTGGGGATCAGCAGATGTGAATTATGTATGTGATGGGAGCTGCCAGCATGGAAGGGTCATCCAGAGGGCAGACAATAATTGAGACCCTCTGATGAACTAACAAAGCCCCCTAATCAAAATAATAGCAGGTGAAGGATACTATACAGCAGCCCTGCTCCACACCAAGACAACATTAGAGAAGATACCTTGGATGTAATGGCTGGTCAGACTCTGGGAGGGGCTGTAAGGAAATCCTAAGTGTGACAATGTATTTAAACCCTGGGGAACTGTGTCTCAGGGGACCTGTTCATGGCAAAAAATTCCCAGCATGTCTCCAGCACTATAATAAAGAAATGCCCTATATAATAGAACTTTTCTGTTGGATTTAAGTTCTCTAATTCACTAGTTGGAGAGATCCCAAATCCACTCACTGAAGGGAAAATGCCTTTCGTGAGTCTTCCATTAGAATATTAACTCACCAGTGCTGTGCTTTTCCTCTTTGGACTTTCAAATAGTCTTTCGGTATCCAACGACCCCATATCTGGTGTCAAGAAATTACAACCACGATATCCAAAGTCATTCCATGCTGAAATGACTTTTTGAGGGCTGTTCAGCAGAGGGCCCTGACCGTGTTTGCTGGAAGAGAAGATGTTGAAAGGGACTGATGAAGGAACTGGGCACTGGATATCAGTACTTCTTTTCTCTCCCAGAGAACAAGGTCTTTCAAAAGGCCAGGGAAAGGAATGTGGAAATATTCCCAAGCCTTTTCTCCACACTTCCAGGCTGGCCAGTGATGAGTAGAAGAAGGTGCAGTGCTAGGGGATGTGCAGATAAATTTATGATGCCAAAGGTTTATGTCCAAAAGGAGACATAGAAGTCCTGTAACTTTATTCAAATGAGAGGAAAGGCATGGAGCAGTTCCCCTGGGGTCTCCCAAATTGTTGGAGAGAACAGTCTCCTTTTTAATCCTAATTTCCTGGCTGCATAACCCTCTCCCTTTCCCCACTGGCTGAGGTACTTGGAAGGTACAGATTCCATGATACATTCCCTTCTAATGTGCACACAACCCCCCTTTGTGTCTTTGTTCTACTCCAGGTTCATTGATTTAACAAGGCCTTGGTTGAGCAATATTCCATGTCAATTAGTAACATTCTTCTGAAAGGCTCCTACTATTACTATCTTGTCTCTGTCCCTGGCCTTATCTCTTACAAATTTGTAAAGCCAAATGCCTCTCATTCCTTTCAATGAGAAATGGGAATGGCAGCCATTTGGTAATACCCAGGACAGCAGCCAGACCCAAATTCCTCTGACAAATTCTGCCCTGGGTTGCCTCCTCTCACAGCAGGATTTTATACAGCTGAGCTTCTTGGTGTGTTGAGATGAAGAACAAGGGATGGCACCACCATGCTTTGAGATGATTTATTGCTCAAGTAGCCAGATAAGATGTCAGTCTCAAGGCGTGAGATTTAGAGAAGCAACAAGTTAGCCATAGCTCAAGGAAGTCACGAGTTTCTTCTTTGCACAGCAATAGATAACATTTTAGCCCAATAGGCAGTTGACATGAAACTTGTTTTCACTTATTAACCTATCACCTTTGCTTAATTTTGCTGCACTGTGTCTGTCTCTTAGCCACTAAGCTGACAGGTCATGTACTCATACACACCTCTGTTATAGTTTCTGGATCTCTAACCTACTCTATAAGTCACACTATTACACACTATTAAATCTCAAACTATTTTACCTAATATACTTTCTCACCTACTCTAGGCATATTCTTACTTATAATTATAGGAACATAAGTTTATAATTTCTCTACCCAGTGTCTGTGTACCTTCATCATTACATCAATCCGAGCTCTTTCCAAGGCTGCCGATTGAACCCTTCAGCATCTGTGGAAGTTTCTATTTTTCAGTTTCCAGCATTGGTGAATGAACCTTTAGAATGTAACCTCAGGCTTCTTGGCCAAGGGACCTTTAGAAGTCAATCTCAAGTGGTGTTTTACACAAGAGTTGCTCAGCATTAAAAGACAATGATTCCTTGAATTCTGAAAATCCCATGCCAATTCAGTTTTTCTACAAATCTGTCATGTTGCATACATGTGGGTTACAATGGGGGCTGCAACTTGGTATTCCCCATATAACAATTTCCTGCAATTAAGTGCTCGTTATCTTTGTTTGGTTTTGTTTTTTTAGAATTTATCTGTGTATTTTTTTCATGGTTGTCGATGTGTGTGTGCGCTCTTCCATTGTGGCTATGATTGGAAGCCATCAATGCGTGAATAAACATAACACAAGATGATGTTTAAGTACCACTTTTCAAAGTTAACACTTTTACCGGACAGTGGAAATTGTGGAGAGAAAATGCACAGGCTCAGTACTGTGAGACAGTACCAGTGGTACTCCATGCCAACCATGGTCATAACCACAGCAGAGAGGAAACACCATGCTCAGCAGGTGAAAAACATCTATTACTGTGTTGTTGTTTGTTCTGTTCTTTTACACATCTACACATACACATATTTTCTGATAAAGAACCGTTATTCCTTTCCCTATATTTTTCTCTCAAAGCCCCATAATTTTGAAGTTCAAATAATTTTGAGGGAGGGGTTGTCTTTCCATTCCAGGAAGGTTCCTGCCTTCCTTGGCAGACATTTGTCTTTTAAACCAAGACATTGTATCACCAAAAACTGGGAAATAAGTTCTACAAGCACCGTGCTAGCTTAGAAAGCCAACAATAATTTATTCATAATAACAATAAATCATAATGTCATGATAAACATCCGTTTATTCATAATAATATATAATAATATATAATAATATAACTTGTTCAGTAACAAATTGCCCCTTTGAGACTAATATAATTTTTTCAAAGTCTCATGTCCACTTATTTTCTTGATCTAGTCTATACAGCAGTATGTATTGCAACAAGTGATCAAGATCATGAGTACAAACACCACAATAAGTACAAACAGTTGTTTTAACCACCCTAAGTTGGGAAATCACAAACCTACTTCTTGCACCTTCACACCAGTATTGACAGTTAGCAGCACTTGAGATGGCCCCTTCCACTTTTCTTGGAGAGGCTCTTCAGTCCAGGTTTTGAGGAAGTCTCCAGGATGGTACGGATGAGCTGTGATATCCAGTGTCATGGGTGCTGCCAGCACAATGTATGTGTGGAGAGAAGACAACACATTCCCATCAGATTTTATATATTCTGTTAGACTCTTGTTCATTCTTCCTATTTTCCCACTCAACCAAGGTCTCCAGGGAGTGCACAAGCCCCACTTTACTCCTAACATTGTAGCTGGGCTTTGTGCTATTTCATAAATGATGTGAACCTTTGTCTGGTGACATTCCCACTCATACTCCAAACCATGGGATAATTTTCTTCACCAAAATCTTTACCAGATTTATTAGTGCAACAAGAAGCTTCTGGTCATCCTGAAAAGGTATCTACCAGGACCAATAAGTACCTGTAGCCCTTTTGTCATGGCAGCTCAGCAAAACCTATTTGTTAATAGTCTCCTGGGCAATTTCCTTTCTTGGCTAATTTGATGTGCATTGTTCTTAAAGTGTTTGACACTTTTTAACAATGCTTTTTATGATACCAGTCATTTGTATGTTCAAAACCTGAGGCTTCATTGCTTCTACGTAGACTCTATTCCTCAGTGAGTTACCATATGTTCTTCCCCTGCAATTTTCCTCATATGGTATTGGGGAATCATCACTTGTTTGCTGGATGTAATCCACCATCCTTCAGGACTCTTCAGCATCTAACAATTCTGCCAGTTTCTCATCTTTAGCCTCATAATCAGAGGCCTGCTTGGCCAAATATTGTTATTTCTAAGGTAAGACCAACAGCCTCCTTGGCTGCTTTGTCAGCCAGGCAGTTTCCAGTATTTGCTGGGGTCTGTCCAGGCTGATGAGCTTTACAATGCAGTAATGCCATCTTTCAAGGCAGCTGCACCCTCTCTAACAATCTGTATTATTCATCCACGTTTCACAGGGGATCCCTGGGTGGTTAACAGCCCTCTCTTTCCAAATGGCTCCATGGGCATGGACCACTCCAAAAGCAAATTTTGAGTCTGTCCATATATTTACAATCATGTTCTGTGAGAGCTTCAGTGATCTTGTTAATGCAATCAGTTCTGATTTCTGAGCTATGTGTTGGCTTCTATTACCTCATGCTGAGTTACCACTGAGTTACTTGGCTTTTCAGATTCCATTTTTCACAAAGCTTCTCCAACCCACAAAGCGTTCCCAATCCATGTCTTCCAAATTCTGTATGTGTGTGCATGTGTATGTATATCTCAAAATACAGTACACCTGTTCAGTGGTCTGCAAACAATCATGGGCTAATTCCTTTCATTATGGGTCACTGTTAAGAACAGTGCTGGATTCAGGTTTTAACTCCAGGTTAGTTACTTTTAACTCCACATCATCTTGTTCTAGCAGTACTGTCTGGTCTGTTAACATTCTGCATGGTGATGGCCAGTGTCCATTTTTTGTTCCAACACCACTACAACTGTACAGGGCACAAAAACAGTCAACAACAGCTGTTTTTTTCCTTCCTGGATTTGTAATTAATGCCATAGTTATTGTTCTTTGTTTGCCTTGTTATACATACTAGTAAAGAACTGTTATTCCAATTCCCATATCTTTGCCTAAGAACCCCTTCATTTCAAAATTTTAATAATTCAGAGGGGGGGAGGGTGTCTACATTTTTTATTCCAAGGAAGGGTCCTGCCCTCCCTAGCAGACATGTGTCTTCCAAACCAAGACAGATTTTTAGCACCCAACAGTGCGGCTCAAGGGCACTGAGAGAAAAAGTGTGAAAAAGGAATAACAGTTCATTAATAACCTAACTTCTGTGTGCTGGATATAGAAACGCTGTTAGGTAGAACCATGGGGTCCAGCTTACCCAGGTTCGGGTAGCATGTGGTCACAGCTATATTTCTCCCATTTGCTGCACCTTACCTAAACATGGGTCCTATAACTAAGGCTAGTGTGGCTATTATCCAGTTTGTTTTGTGGGTTGATAAGGTGAGGAATTCACGGATGTTTAACTTCCTCTTAAGTTAACATCCATGCCAGCAGGCCAGCGGGCACATGGATTCAGTTATTGCACACTAATTCTAGTGTTTTGAGTTTACTTTAATAATGGTAGCTACCTTGAGGAAATGACAGCAGGGGAAACTTTCTCCCAACCCTTCATGCAGTTCCTTGGCCCTACGCCACCAGTTTTTGAAGGGTTAAGATCTTCTCTAAAGGCTAACGATGTCAATGCAGTGGCTGATGTTGCTGATATTTAGCATTCTATTTAGCATTCTAGCAGTCTATTCAGCATTCAGAGATTAGGGGAGACTGACTGAGATAAGCACCCTGTCACCTAACCCAGAGACTAGTGATGCTGCCCCAGAACCTGACACAACCCCAGAGATGGGGGGTGCTGCCCCAGAGCCTGGCACAGCCCCAGAGACAGGGAGTGCTGCTCTAGAGCCTGCCCCTGCCCCACAGCCCACCTCAGAAATGAACCACCCAGAGTGGGTGGGGGTTCTGGTGAAGGAGATATGTGAGATGAGCCAGAAGATAGAGTGCATTTCCTCAGCTGCTGGGAAACCCTCCCCCTGCCTCAAAGAGGGAGAGTCTGATGGTGCAGCAGTGGAACCCACAGACATTACAACCATCCAGGTTCCAGCTGAACCACAAGGGCAGTCACAGCCAGCAGCTGTTGCCCCTGTGGAAACGAGGAAGTCTAAGATGAAATCACAGCATCCTGTTGATAAGGATAAGAAAGGAGGGTCCTCACAACCCACAGGGGAGCCAGAAGTTGAAATCATCACTGAGTCTCTGACATATGACAGTCTCCGTAAGTTACAAAAAGACATTGTGAGGCGGGGGCGTGAGCCTTATACCACCTGGTTACTTCGGGTCTGGGACCTTATGGGTACAGGCGTGCAGCTGGATGGTGGTGAGGCGAGGAATGTGGGACCCTTGACGCAGGACTCAGGTGTGAATCAGGTATTCATCAGGGAGCCAAGGCCCCTTTCCCTCTGGGAGCGGCTTTTGATGAGTGTAAGAGAAAGGTTTGTCCACAGAGAGAGAATGGAAGAGCACTATCATAGAAGGGACTGGAAAACCATTGAGGAAGGGATCCAACAGCTGAGAGAAGTGGCGATATTAGAGGTCCTTTTTGGGAGGGGTGAAAGCATGATAATGACCCCGACAAAGTCAGGTGCACTGGGCAGATGTTGTGGAGTCTGGCAAATCTAGGGCCACATGAATACACCAGCTTCATTGCAATAATTAATGCTGATAACAACCGAGAGACAGTGGCTTCTGTCACCACCAAGCTTAGAAATTATAAGAGTATGGTCCATGGCCCACAGCAGGCTCAGGTCTCTGCTGTGATTAAGGAACTCAAAGAAGAGTTTAAAGGGGAGGTGAGGGAGATGAGGGAGGAGGTGAGGAAGATCATTGCAGCACCAGTGCAAGTCACAGGCCTGAAAATCAGAGCCCAACATGCCCCAGATAGAGAGAGAAGGTACACCCCACAAGCTGAGCTGTGATTCTTCCTGCATCACCATGGGGAAGACATGGGAAAGTGGGATGGGAAACCCACTTCTGCCCTGGCAGCATGGGTGAATCAACTCAGGGAGGGAAACACTAACCAGAAAAGTTCCAGTAAAGTGAAGGTAGCCTCAACCTCCCATGACCAAAGTGGAAAGCAGCCGTATGGAGCCCCACACGACAGGTCACAGAAGCTACTGAAGGAGAAGGTGGATCAAGCCAACTTGCTGAACTCAAAGCCGTTCAACTGGCCCTGGACATTGCTGAAAGAGAGAAGTGGCCAAAGGTCTATCTCTACACTGATGCATGGATGGTAGCCTCTGTGGGGTTCACTAGAAAAATGAAAAAGGGCCAATTGGCAGTGTAGAGGAAAGCCCATATGGGCTGCTGATGAGTGGAAAGACATTGCCACTTGGGTAGAGAAACTGTCTGTGAAAGTCCATCATGTAGATGCCCATGTCCCCAGGAGTCGGGCTAATGAGGAGCACCAAAACAATGAGCAAGTGGATCAGGCTGCAAAGATAGAGGTGTCAAAGACAGACTTAGATTGGCAACATAAGGGAGAGTTGTTCCTAGCTCGATGGGCCCATGATGCCTCAGGCCATCAGGGTAGAGATGCCACCTATAAGTGGGCACAAGACCAAGGGATAGTCCTATCCATGGACAGTATTTCTCAGGTCATTCATGACTGTGAGACGTGTGCCACAATCAAGCAGGCCAAGCGGCTGAAGCCCCTCTGGTACGGTGGGCGGTGGTCCAGATACAAGTATGAGGAGGCCTGGCAGATTGACTACATCACGCTGCCCCAAACCCGCCAAGGCAAGCGCTACGTGCTCACGATGGTAGAAGCCACCACTGGATGGTTGGAAACCTACCCTGTGCCTCATGCTACAGCCTGTAACACCATCCTGGGACTTGAAAAGCAGGTCCTTTGGAGGCATGGCACCCCTGAGAGGATTGAGTCAGACAATGGGACTCATTTCAAGAGCAGCCTTATAAACAGCTGGGCTAGGGAACATGGCATTGAGTGGGTGTACCATATCCCCTAACATGCACCCGCTGCTGGAAAAGTTGAACGGTGCAATGGCCTGCTTAAAACCAGCTTGAAGGCACTTGGTGGGGGGACTTTCAAGAACTGGGAGATTAATTAAGTAAAGGCCACATGGTTAGTGAACACCCAAGGTTCCAGGCCCTGCCCAATCTCAGCCCTTGGGAACAACAGATGGAGATAAGGTTCCAGTGGTACATATGAGAGGTATGCTGGGAAAAACTGTTTGGGTTAATTCTGCATCCCATCCATGGGGTTTTCTTTGCTCAAGGACTGGGTTGCACCTGGTGGGTGATACAAAAGCATGGAGAGACCCAGTGGTCATATACCTCAAGGTATATGATATATCCCAAGTGGACCCATACCTCAAGGGGACCTTGTTTTAGAGAGTACTACCCATGACACTGTGCTTGTATCTCTATCTGCATGTACATATGTTTATAATTAAGGTAGTGGATGTTTCTATGTAATTTAAAGGTGTGAAAAATGAGGTTCACTCTCCTGATAAATTTTAAAAGGTTTAATATAAACAAAAAGACAATATGAGACAAAGATAATAAAGCAAAGGGTTAAAATGACTGGGTGCTTGGCTCTCTGCCAAGAGCACACCTGGTGCTTTGGAAACACTCTTTATAGAGAATTTGTACACTATGGACTGTATGCATATTCAAATTTTCTAGGAAATGTTTTGCATGGGCAGTCCTTGGGTCAGCCTTTTTAGAGCATGCACATTTCTTGACTTTGTCGTTATAATTTCTCTCTTATCATCTTTTGATTTGGGCTTGGGCTTCTTTGTCCACAGGCAGTAAGTGTTGATAGCAGCCTGGGCCCCATCATCTGTTCACTGGAGGTTATCCTGCCCGTTCAGACAGGACTTTACACTAACACCTAAATTCTAGGTAACAGCAGGAGAAAAAGACATAGCAAAAGCTATTCTAACATTATACATATAACATTCATCTTAATACTTGTGAAAAGCCAATATCACAATATGTATTTATAACAAAGGTTTAAAATTTGATGTAACATGGTATGGGAAAGAATTTGAGGTGGATAATGTTGGGGTTAGGTGTCCTTCCTTTTGCTCCTTCTCACCTATAGAATTCTCCCTATTAGTTGGGGGAAACCTGACTGCTGCTACTTATTGGGTGTTTGAGAACACAAAGCATTTGTCTGGGCCCAGGGGGAAGGGGGGCATGTAAAAGGGAGGGTGGGGGCAGCTGTGGTTTCTTGTTCTTGTTGTTCTTGTTCTTCTTCTTGTTCTTCTTGTTCTTGTTGTTGTTGTTGTTCTTCTTCTTCATCTTCTTCTTTGTCTTCTTCTTCGTCTTCCTCTTCTTCCTCTTCTTCCTCTTCCTCCTCTTCCTCTTCTTCTCCTTATTCTCCTTCTTCTCCTTTTTCTTCTCCTTATTCTTCTTCTTCTTCTTCTTCCTCTTCTTCTTCTTCTTCTTCCTCTTCCTCTTCCTCTTCCTCTTCCTCTTCTCCTTCTCCTCTTTTTCTTCTTCTCCTTTTTCTCCTTCTCCTTCTCCTTCTCCTTCTCCTTCTCCTTCTCCTTCTCCTTCTCCTTCTCCTTCTCCTTCTCCTTCTCCTTCTCCTTCTCCTTCTCCTTCTCCTTCTCCTCCTTCTCCTCCTTCTCCTTCTCCTTCTCCTCCATCTCCGTCCTCATTTTCCTCCTCATTTTCCTCCTCCCTTCTCCAATGTCCTGGGGTGACTTTATGATACTGGTATCCCCAATCATCTGGTTTATGTTATATATTAAGTTCTGCACCTTTAAGACTGGCTTTGAGAGCAAGAGAGGGGGAAGAAGAAGCCGCAGTTTGTGTTAAAGAAAAACATCACTCCCACACATCTCGCTCCTGGACTGTGGTGTCTGCAGCACGGACAGACAGCGGGACAGAGCTTCTCTCTGGTTTTTAGTTAGTTTTAGCTAGCTGAGGCAGAGGAGTTCCCTGGACCTTTGTTTTTTTCCAGTTTTCTTGGATCTGTACAAACCTGCTCTGGACTGAACACCCAGCCAAACCCCGGGAGCTCAGGCCTCTGGCCCACCGGGGCCTGGGCCTCGGCACTTTCCAGCGCCGCAGGGACTGATAAGAACCTGAGCGAGCCGAGCTACACCACATGAAAAGGACTTTTCTTCCTAAACTTGATCCCATCGAACAGCAAGAGGTTTTATTATTTAATATTACTCAATTTCTGTTAAATAAACAGCTTTTTCCACTTCTCTCCAAGGAATTTTTTTTTCCCTTTTCCCGGACCAGTTGATGGGGAGGGGCATTTCCCTGGAGAAATCCCCATTTGCAGTTTTCCTTCCTAATTTGCCCTAAACTAGGACAAATACAGCTTTCCCTCCTCCCCCACCCCCTCCCCCTCCTCCACACCCCCTTGTCCTGCCGGGACGTGTGGCAGTGCCAGCCACCGCCACGGAGCTGCTGATCCACCTCAGCCACCAGCCCGGGATCTCAGCTCACCCCTGCTGTTCCAGCTGAGTGTTCCTCAGAGCCCTGCAGGAGCACCGGCACTGACTGCCCGAGGGGTTTGTGAAGCAAAGCCTCTCCTCCATCCCTTCCCGTCTCGGCCGAGAAGGCTGTCACGGGGTCCCTGCTTCTGTTTTGTTGTTAATGTTGTAGTTATTGTTGTTTGTGTGCCTTGTTATACACACTGGTAAAGAACTGTTATTCCTATCCCCAGATCTCTGCCTGAGAGCCCCTTGATTTCAGAATTATAATAATTTGGAGGGAGTGGGTCTATATTTTTTTATTCCAAGGGAGGCTTCTGCCTTCCCTAGCAAGACACCCCCAAAAGTGCCCTTTACTTTTATAAAATAAGAGCAGGAAGATTTCACTGGGATTTTCCTATTTCACTGGGATTTTCCTCCTTTTGTTGCTTTAATGCCACAGGGCACTTAGGGATAAATTTATTTAAGCTGTGCAGTGGCCAGTTCCCTGGACTTCTCTCTAAAATCCCCTCAGCTATAGTGAAGGCAGGTGAGCACAGAAGACTTGCTCACCTGCAGAGACATTTTTCTCATTAAAACATGCATGTAGGTACATCAGTCTCAAACAACAGGTGGGTTAGTTGCTGGTCTCTTTTAGGATGAACAAAAAGGGGAAAGCTGTCAGAGGGAAATTTAAGTGATTTAAGATGCAGTGATTGATCCTAGGAGATAGAAAGAAAGGTAGAAATAAAGGTAGTGGTAAGGTTGAAATTTTGTTGAAAAGCCAAGAGGCTTTGGATAGTTAGTTTGGATAGTGAGTTGGCAGGGGGAAAAGGCTGCACTAAATCAAGCACAGTGATGGGGAAGGTGTCTCCATGCACAGCTCCACCCATCTGGTAGAGACACAGCCCTGATCTCCGGACACCAGCTACATATCTGGTTCGGGGAGATTTGTATTTCCACAGGTCAAAAGACACTCCTTTGTGCACCCAGGTATTGAGAGCAACAGGACTGGTAAGGTTAATATATGGTGAGCCTGGGATGAGCCGGGAAAGCTGCAAACATCACCTGCTTGCTTAAGACAGTTTAGTAGTAAGAGGAATGGTGGATTTGTCTTTACAAAAAAGCTGTGGGTCTGCTGGTAAATAAAACTAGCACTGAGAGATAAAAGAAACAATGAGATGGATTCCACTGATTGATGAATGGAAAAAAGATATTTGCCTTTACAAACAAACTGTAGGTTTGCTGAGAAATGAAATTGAATATTGAAAGATGAAAGAGACAATGGGGAAACACCATAAATTCAAGAAGAATTAAAAATTAAGAGGGAGGACTATAGATTAGAGTGGAATCTTAGGTATCAGGCATTCCGGGAAGTCTGTACCTCTCAAGTACCTCAGCCAATGGGCAAAGAAAGAGGGACATGCGGCCAGGAAATTAGGATAAAAAGGAGGCTGAGTCCTCCAAAAATTTGAGAGACCCCAGGGGAATGTCCCATGGCCTCTCCCTTTATTCTAATAAAGTAAAAGGAGTACTCTGTCTTCTTTTTGGACATAAACCTCTGGTGTTTGTGGATTAATTTTCCTGATGGTAGAATTGCTCCAAATATTCCCACACATTTGTGTCATTTAAGACTGGGCATCTTTGTCAATTAATTTTGGCAGGGTGTTGAAATTGTGGTGTTTGCTTTTTCCTGTGAGCAATCATGGCTTAAAACAGGAGATCTTCTAGAGCCTGGCAAGATAAATATTGCAGCTGGAATGACAGTGTATGAACAGCTGCATGTGAATGAAAGCATTTGAAGAAAAAGCAGGCACCAAATATCCTGTATTGATCATTAAGAATGCTGTTTCTAATTAATCAGACTGGGAAATGGGTTGTTTCTGCCAAGCCTGCAACAAGGTCTAATAAGTTATCCCTGCTGTAGTTCTATCAGTGGAGACCCTAATTGAACAACAGAAAAATGGATTCTTTTGAGATTGAAAAACATCTTTTTGCCTGGTATCACTTACTGCCCCTTCTCCTCCCCACCCAGCAGGAAGGAAGAAGTGAAAGCAAAAGAGCTATCCCAATTACATAAGAGATAGAGCCCAAAATAATTTGTTACTGGGCTGTTATGAATGCTCTTGAGGGAAAAGCTAACACTGCGTATGTAAAGCGCTCGCTGTGGGACAAGGACTGCGATGTCGGAAGCTCTCCAAGCTCTCAATCCGTCTTGCTCCCCTCTTCCGTGTACTTGGAGCAGCCATCCCTCTCACCGCCTTCCCCGGACACATTCCCAGGTGTGAGGAGGGTTTCGGGGGCTGCCCGTGGGTGCCTGACAGCGCTGCCCGGAGCGGGACCCGCCGGGGACGGAGAGCTGGAGCCGCCGCCCGCTGCTCGCATCCCGTTCCTCTGTCCTTCCCAGGCGGGAGCGTCCTCCGGGTGCCGGGCTCGGTCGGCAGCTGCCTTCGGAACCCTGAGGGACTCCAGGAGGGTGAGAGTGTCTTTGAAATTAAAGGAGATTCCCAGAAAGTGGCGGGGGTGCGATTTGTCCAGGGAGGGACAATCCAATAAAGGATTTGAGCTTTATTTACCCCAATCTTTAACTTTTTTTTTCTTTTTTTTGGGGGGAGGGTTTGCCTTTTTTTCTTTTTTCGTTCCTTTTCTGTTAGTTTTGGTTTTTGTTTCCCCACCCTCTGCAGCACCCGTGTTTGGGGTTGTGACTTTAAGGGAAGTCTTTCTTTCTGTGCCCGTATAGCTACTGTGTTATAGCTACACGGTATAGCTTTGTTCCTCATTGTGTGAATTCTTGTAGCTACCCCGGGTGTGTGTAGAGGTGCATCAGGGGCTTTAAAGGGTACTAAAGCAGTGAAGCAAAGAATTGTTATTGAAAACTCTGCTTGCCTGCAGGTGTGGTACCTCTTCCACTGCTTTATAAACAATTCTGGGGCTCGACAGTTTGTTTGCTATGCTGGCCCTTGATTTCTGCGTGCTTCTAGAAATATTTATCTGAATTTCTTATAGCCATGCTCAAGTACCTGACTACACAAACTTTTTTCAGCTGGGCTTGTTGCTGATGGGGCCATGTTTCCTGATTCTACTCATAACAACTTGGTCTCTGTTTGTTCTTGGTAGCTGGAGAGTTGTATCAGGAGTTGTTTCAGCACGGTGCGTTTAAAATTTAAAGGCAGGCTACTGGTTGTGGGTGTATGCAGCGTGTATGCAAGTTTGCTGGCAATTTGTTTTTAAATATTTTTTTTCTTCCTCATATTTATTTATTTATTTAACAGCCCTCCTTTTTTAACCTCTATAATGCTTTTTAGTTGATTGTCTCTTATTTTTTGCATGTTATCAGATCTTTAAAAGGTTGGGCTTTGCTTCCATTCTTGACATAAGATGGTCCCCAGATGCTTCAGCTGGTTTTGTAGGCATTGGTAAACAAACTCAGCAGTGGGTTCAGTGTGTTACAGAGGTATTTTTGGCAAAATAATGTTTCCACTTGAATACAACACCAACTTCAGTTCCAGGCAGGTGTACAATTCAGTCGTAGGAAACAGGGCAATAAGACTTGTCAAGCCTTGCTGAGTGACCACAGAACTACATTCTTTTTCACATCAGAAATCTACAGGTAATTTTTGCACCCTGAATGTATAATATCACCAGAAGATGATCTATCATGTCTCCTTGTCTTTCTTTAGGTGAAGCAGATTTTCTCTTCCAAAATGGCTTTACAAGTTCTGGTTTTGTGTTTGACATATTCTGGGCTTGGAAAAGCAAATGGTAAGTTTAATTTCCTGAAATCTGCTTGAAATTGTTTGGGAAACTTGTTTCAGCTTTGTGAGGCTTCAACAGAGTAAGAGAAAAAATAGGTGAAATACAGATAGCTGGTGCTGTTTGACTTACATACTTACATAACTGAGACAGAGACTTGGAGCTGGTAGTTGTGACACAAAACCTCCCAGAGCAGCATTTAGAGATGGGAGGGACAAGAAGCATTCCGTAACTACAGTGACACTGGATACCATTGTTAACCTGAGTTGACAGCTTCCAAGATTGGGGCATCCCTAAAGAACTTCCTTCCCTCCATCTCAAATGCACCATGAACTCTGAAACTACAGTTCAGAAAGCCTTTTAAAGGCATTTTGCTGTTTACTTCTCTGATAATGGCTTGGTGTGTCCTTCTCTTACGCATTCAATCTTCCTCTAGCTCTTAGGAAACAAAAATTGAGTATCTGCTGAGAATAGGAAATCATGAGCTGATTTAGTAAAACAATATACTAATTAACTATATTAATTAGATAATTAGTATATATTATATGACTACAGAAATAGGTAAGTCTTTTTGTCCTTTAAGAAGTTTAGAAGAAAGCTATAGCCTCAGCCAATGTAAATCAACATAACTTCATTCATTTCTAGAAGTATGCTGGAGATGGACTTTTTTGTAGGGAAAAGCCAGAGAAACATTATGTAACTGAAGGAGTTGTGTCTGTGGTTAATCCAGGCCTTCGAATCAACATTAGGCTTCTGAATATGTGTGATGTTTGCCCATCTCATTAACTGTTTACTGTCATTGCAGTGCTCCCACAGGAACACAAAAAAGTGAGGATGGGTGACAGTGCAACTCTGAGCTGTGCCCTGACAAAACCCATGGATGTTGTGCAAGTGACATGGCAAAAGGACTCAGAAGATTTCCGTGACTATACACATGACAATATAGCTACATACAGTAAAAGTAATGGATTGAAGATTCACAAGCCCTATGAAGACAGAATGAATTTCACAAGTCTGGAACTCAACAAGACAAGCATAACTTTTTGGGTCACTAGAATGGATGATTCAGGATGTTACAAGTGTGTCTTCAATGCCTTCCCTTTGGGCCCCTTCTCAGCAACCACCTGCCTGAGTGTTTTTGGTGAGGTTCTCTGCAGGGATATGTCTCTAGTGAAATAAGAGATGTTTCCTCACCCACAGTATTTCCTTGAGCTGATTCAAGAACTGCAGTGATAGCGGCATTCCTTGGTGGAACATGATGTAGAAACAGAGCACTACTGCTGTGAGCAAAACTCTGGGAGTCATATTCAAGCCTTTTGTGGTTGTTTTGGCTTTTGTTTGTTACTCCTTGAAGCAGCAGCTGAAAATCAAGGAGTGGAATATTTGTAAGTCATTGATCAGCTGGAGCTTGGGCAAACCAACATGGCCCATTGCAGTTCCCTTTTGGTGCAAGCGTTTGGCAGTGCTGTGAGCTGCTCTGCCAAACCCTACCATTGATAGGGAATTAGCAGATAGGACCAAGAAATTATTTTACTTAACAGATTATTTTAAAATAATCCATGCTTGGATTTCAGATTGAGTGAAATCTTTGGGGTATATAACTTCAGTATGGGGGTATTGAGTCATGGAGGGGACCTGACCCAAGGAACTCTTTGTGCATTCCTTGCCATTGGGCTCAGTGTGAATTGAGTAAGGTTTGCTCTGATTCATAATGGTTAGACTGCTACTACTGCTTATGACCAGGTGCTCACTGTGGTGATGACTTTTCTCATCTGTGTGTTTGAAGGTCTTAATGCATCTGTCCATCACAACATTTCTGAAGGTCATTTGATAGCCATCTGTAATGCTGATGGCTTCCCAGAGCCCACAGTCACCTGGAACAACCTGTTCAATTCTACTCCTACACAGAAGATAGTCAAGCACAAAAATGGGATTGTGTCCATCACGAGTCAACTGGAAATCTACAACATTCAGAGCATCAAGGCACAGGATTTGACCTGCAGAGTAAACAACACAGAAGAAACATTTGAACTGCCTGTGAAAATAAGAGAAGGTAGGTGAGCAGTACAAGCAATTTGTTAGCATTCTCTTGGCCTCCATGTTGTGCAGTAGCATATTTGGATAGGAACCTTCTGGGAAGAGGAGGGAATGAGAAGTGTGTATGTCAGGAAATCCTGCTTGCGTTCATTGTTTTCTTTCAGGTAATAAATAATATATTGGAGTCGTATCCAAGAGAGGAAATGAGGCAGACTAATCTCCGAGAGAGATATGGGGTTTAGAAGCACTGTGCATTTTGCAGCAAGTTGAACTAAGGTTCCCATGTAGACCTTCCTAATTACTTCTAACAGCCTAAAAATAAATATAGATATGTCATCTGATATCTATGAGTAGAAACTCTATGAGTTGCTTCATGAACTCAGAAATTTTGAAATTCAAAACAAGCAGTCTCTGAATCAGATGTTTCAGTTCAACTTACTCTATGTTTTGTTTTATTTAACCGGTATATTATGATTTAGTTTCTCTGATTTTTTCCTAAGGCACATGTCCACTGCACTAATGGTCAGGGAGCAATAGTACTTTCAGGGTCAGTTGAAGGTTCGAACATTTGGTTTATACAGAAATTTTAGATACATTAATGTAACTTATCAGTGTCTTGTAGTGTTAATTTATTTCTTCTTCCAACATTCTGTTCTGCTTATAAGATTTTCACACTGTTTCTGCAGATGAGGAACAGAAACATTAAAAGCTGAACTACCATTCTTAGTTCATACAGGAACACTGACTTGGGCAATTTAAACTTCACATGTCTCTGTATCCAGAGCCTTAAATTGAAGACCACCTGTAAATTAGCAAGACAGAAAAAGCTGCTTGTAGCTGTCGGTTAATTCTGAAATTACATGCTCAAGAACTGATTGTTATTGGAACAGTAGTAAAGAGCAGTATCTGATTTTTAATATCTGCTCTCTAAACATCCAAAAGCAATTAAGTTCTTCATTCTCAATTACTGTTCTGAAAAAGCATATTACTTTTTTTGTCCTGTCTCAAATATTTTGTTTCACTCATTTAAAAACAAAATTTATATCTCAGAAAGCAGAAAACTAAGACTGTTGTTATTTCTTGCTAAGTGGATAAAAAATCAGCTAACAACTTCTTCTTTAGACAATCTTATATTTTAGAGGACTAGAAGTTCAAATAACTAGTTCAATGTGTCTTTATTAAAAGACATAGCAGTTTTAGCTTGGGTCAAATAGATTTCAAGTCATTCAATTTTCCAGCTAATGTCAGTGAAATGAGCCTTTGTATAACATTTTGATTGATAGCAGTCAAATGAAGTGGCTAATGCCTAACCAGGGAGGAACATTTCTATTCAGCTGTTGGGTAGAGCTATTTGCAGGCAGCAAAACATAGCCTGTCTTCTTTTCTTAAAATTAATGTTTCCTTTTCACCAGTAGTAAGTGTTTAAAAGTAAAAATAATAAAATTCCAAGCAAACAAAAAAACTGTTCTGAAAGTGTTAAGACTTTTATGAAGTTCTGCTTGTGTATATATGCCAACCACTCTATCAGCTATGGGAATGGCAGTGTTCTTTGCCATGAGCACATCTTGTCTTCACATTTTCACATGGGCAAGTAGTTTGTGTTTGAAGATATACGGGTTTATTCTCTCTTTTGAGCAATTGCTGCTTTCACTTATATTAGCAATACCTTTAGCCATATCAGAGGAACCACTGTCATTAATCAGACATCCTCATGGCTCATTTTGCTTCTTTTCTCAATAAACTAGATTAATTTGCTATGGGTGTTTTATTGTTTTGTTTTCACAGAAAAGGGATCATCATTGCTTTGGCTGGTGATTATTGCGGTGCTTCTAGTAGTCATCACAGTTCTGATTCTGATTACACTGTTCTGGAGGAAGATCCTGTGCAGGAGGAGTTGAAGTGGTGAGTCACCAATGAGTGGAAACGTGATTTTCCTAGAGCATATAAGAAGGTCTGATCATCTGAAAGAAGAATGAGACTTCATTAGGATAACACTAGGGGTATAAGAGTGTCATATTGGACAACTCAATAATAATAAATAATAATAGTAATATGTTTACAGTTTTTAGAGGTTGCCTCAGTTGCGTGTAAGTTTAAGAGCTGTTTTCCCTTCTGCCAGGGGGCAATCCAAGGCTGAAAACTGTGAGGGAAGAATCCAAACAGAGCAGAACATGCTGCTCTTGGTTTGCTTTGAAGTAGCAGTCTCAGCTGAGGTAATTCACTTATCTTACACATCTTCTTGGAAGCCCACAAAGTGTAGCATGCTCAGATAATTTTTGGCAGATGAAGTAAACACTGGAGAGAAACCCACTCATGCAGAGCAATGTCCCCTCAGGGGAAGCATTTCTCCACTGGTCACAGCCCCATCTTTGTATTTTTTAAGCCAAACTGGGTAATATGATGAAAAAGTGTGCTCAAATTTGGCACATGAGTGTGCTTCCTAATGATGAATTAAGGAGAAGTTGCAGTTAGTGTAATGTCTCTGAGTGTGTAGTAAGCTGGTCATGGATCAAGTAAATGATCTGGTCTTAATTAGTATTCACAATGAACAGAAAAAGACCAGGGAAGGTGGGTTGCAGCATGGGACAGGACAGGGGGAACACTATAAGCTTCAGAAATCACAGAAATTTGATGGTCATTGGCAGTTTCACTGTTGTTTAACTAAATCCAAACTCCATGTCTGGCTTTAAATTCCACTAATATATTTAGAAACACCAGCACATATTCACCTGGCTATTTTGATATCTGCTTCAGGGCAATAATGCAATATAAACTAAAGAAACATTTCAAGGAGTATTACACCTGTCTATTGTGAAATTAGATCTACAGCACTGACTGTGAAGAGGGTTTGACCTAATGAATCTGCTACTGCCAGAGACACAAAAGTCTTCACTGGGAAGAAAGAGAAGCAAACAGTCCTTACACCCCACAAGCAATATCTTAATTGTAAAATGTATGTGAGACTTTCATTGATCCTATAAACAATTCAGAAGATAAAATTTCATATTGAATTTTCAGACCAACCTGGAAATTAAAATGTAAGGAGTCTGTTCTTAAATAATGCCTTTTAAAGCATCAGAAGAAAAAGATGAAATGCTCACAAAAGATGTATCTTTACTCTACAACAACCATTCCAAACATAAAAGAGCTTGTACTAAGCATACCTTGAAGGAGAGACCTTGAGGTGGAGGTGATCTGATAGAGCACCCCCTAGAGCAGATCAGAGACTGACCAGGAAAAGAGAGTGACAAAGAGCAGAGGTGCTGCCTTGCAGTGTTTTGAAGGCCTTTCATTGCATGGCAGATGAGAACCACGCTGGGATGCTGTGTCTGCACTGGGGCCCAAAGCTGGACCAGTGTCACTTAGTGAGACACTGCTTGACAAGACCAGGTTGTTCATGTTTAGAGCAGGCAGAGGATATCAACGTGTCCTAGCGTGATTCTGGCCTTGGATATGAGTGATTCCTTGGACAATGCCCTTATGTGTGTTCAGCGATAGTTTGTAACAGGGCCATCCCCAGCAGGCAGCGTCAGCAGGTTTCTCACACCCTACACCACATGCTAGGAATTGGGCTTGGAAATCCCCAGGCTTTTTCTGTATCCTTGTGCCATGACATGGGTCATGTGAGACATGATTTTCTTCTGCGGAGACACCGCTGTGATGCACAGCAACAGAGCCTACATGTTATTTGGGGAACTGAACAGATCCCACTCCCCTGCCTTGTGAGGAAAGTGTAAGACACAGAAAAGCATTAGTTTCAACTGAAAGCACTGGGCCTCTTTTTCCTTAGCTAAAGGCTCCAAGCTTGAAATCCCTCTGTGTCTCCAAGAGAAGTGGGGTCTCTTGTCCCCCTGCCTGGGAAGACGTCAAGATTCCTGGCCCCACATTTATGCCAACATGTCACCAGGTCAAGACTTAACGGAAATCCCTCTGCTGTGGGGCAGAGGGCGTAAATTAGATGAGCAGTGTCTAGTAGTGGGTGTTTGTTGAACCAAAGTTTATCAAGAAAAGCAGGATTTGAATGACACCCATTGTTTGTGTTCCTTCCTGTTTTTCATGGGTCTTGATTAACTCTGATGCCAGGATGTGACTTCTGCAGCGAGGCTGTAAGGCGTTAAGGGTTTTTTGTTAATGTAGTCCAGTTTTTATCAGCCACAGTCTGTATTTTTTCAGCTGCTCTTTGGTCTTCAGTTTCAAAATTGTAATGCACTGACCTGGATTGGTTTTGAATAAAGGCAGCATTACTTTAGCCAGAATAATTTTGACCAGCTGATCATATTCCTTCCTACAGTGACCATCTTAAGGAAGTGTGTCTGTCTTCCAAATTTACATCTGTTTCCCTGGAGTCATCATTAATGATTTGCTGTAAAACTTCAGTGGTGGTGCAGTTTGATCACCCTGTCACCGTCTGATTTTTATTCTTATTTTTTCCTCCCAGGATGCTCTTTTCTGCAGGTGGCTAAGGGTTCTTACAGTTCATCTTGTATATGTTTCCATGTACGTGTCACTTTCCTGGCCATCCTTAGAATACTAAGAATATCTTGGAGCTACAGTAATTTTTAACACTATATTTACAGCATGTTATCATCCCACAGGTTCTATGATGAGGAAATCCCCTAAACTTCTTAGCTTTGGATCCTAGTGTGGTTATGTGGTGACTTGTTTTTTTTCTTGATCGTCTGTAAAGTATGTTTATGCTGTCTAAAGCATTGGTCATAGCTGGTTCACCCAAAAGGCAGTAATACCTTGCAGAGAGCCCTTTTCTGGTTTTATCCTCGCTTGCCCTCAGACTGGGTGGAATGAGGAGCAGTGCCTACCCACAGACTTTTGGACGTGCTATTGTAACAGCACAATAGAGAGCTAACAGCACTGGCTAGAGAATACCAGGATCTGTCTGGGGCTTTACTACTCCTTTTCCCTCTGCACTAGATAACAAGCACAGCTTTTCCAGGCTTGTCAAGATGCTCAGTTTTTAGAGTGAAACAGTAGTTTTTCATCTGGGTGGCTGGGGAGCCTTCTCTAACAAAGTTTCTTCAGAATGTTTTTGCTTCTAAGAGTATACTTAGGTTTCGCTTTGCTTTTCTGTCACTGTTGGACATGAAATGATTCACACAGACACAGCTCAGTGTGCGATAGGAAAAAGAGAGCGATTTATTCCATGGTTCCAGTATTTATAGATTCTCAGCAACGACCAGGGGTTGGATAGTCAGGTTACCACCTTCTCAATCACACTGGTCGTGAGAAACATCCATCAAAAGACATTTCTTTAATGGAATATATAAACATCTATGTTTATAGTTACTTTCCTGGGAAAGTGGCTAGAAACTATGAAAACAAGATCAGAAGGTTTCATTCTCAGGGTGACACTTTTATTTTTGTTGTTCCCTTCCTTTTCATGGTAGATACTTGGGAATCAGGTATCTGGGGCTGAAAGTTGATGGCCCAGCCCTCAGGCATTTTTGCCTTGTATACCAGTTACAGCGCATACATACATTTTGGTTCTCCCTGAAAATATCCCAGGTGAAGTGTCTTCACAGCATTTATGGGTAAGTGACTTGTTTGGAATCAAACTGAGCAGCATTTGGGGCAAGTGCTGACACACAAACTTTGGAAAACTCACGTCTCATCCTCTACCTAGTAGGGAGGCAACCCCAGCCGTGCCTATCACTCGATGTAAATGCAATGAGCAGGCTGCAAAGAATCACCAGGCATAAAATCTGCCATGCCTGAAGTTTCTTGGTGCTGCTCATCTGACAGAAAGTTAAATCCTTTCATTCCGTACTCAGCTAATAGAGCTTAACAGTAGAGCACACTGAATTAAAGCAGTCCAGGTAAGAAGCCAAGTGCCTGGGTAGAAGCCAAATAAAGGCTATTAGCCTGGATAAATTCCTGTGTGTCATGGGGTAGCTTTACTTTTAAGACAGCTTGGAGAGCTAAGGAAGTTAAAGCTGTTGGTGGCTGATGGAATTTTTTTTCCTGACTAATTATCAGTCATTTTCAAGAATTGACAGCAGTTCTGACTATTAAAAAGTGATTTTAACTTGTAAACACTTTTTTAAGAAGTACAGTCAGAGCTCTCTTGCTCTCTTTGGTTTCCGGCTTCTGAGGAGGTAACAAGGCTCTGTGGTAACTTCTCATTCCCCCCCTCCCTCTCTCTCTCGGCCGAAGAAGGCCACAGAGGACCAAATGGGGGGGGGGGGGGGGCGGGGGGGGGGGGGGGGAGGAAAAGAAAGCAGAGCTGCTCAGTTACTGCTGCTGCTGGACTGAAACTTGACACTATGAACTTTTGCAGCTTTTCTAAAGCTTTTAATTCTTTTACTACTTAGATAAACGTACAGATTACTCTTTTTTCTCAGCAAGACAGAAAAAAAGAGATAATCAACATGAAGAAGACATCATAGAACTACTAAAAACAGTGAAGAAAAGAGTTAAGGTTAAATAAGAAAGAGGGAATAAGGGGAGATGCTTACAGCTGAAATATCTTTTTGTTAAAGCTATAGAGATGGACAATAGTAGTTTAAAAGACTCTTTTAATTCATGACTAGAGTATGAGAAGAATAGTGTTCAAAGTGGGGACTTTTGAGAAAAAGAGAGAGTGGTTGTGATACTGTGAGTTGCTGGAAATGAGTAGAGTGAAGATTTTGAAGCCTTGGGGGGCAAGGCAAAAGCTGTTTTCCAGGAAGGCTCACAGAGACAGATGAAGAAGACTTCTGCCTTTGAATAACTCATCCTTAAAATGGCATCCCTAGACTCATTGACCCATGCACACCTCGGAGTTATGTGGAATGGGAAGAGTGAACTCTAAAAACTCCATAGATTGGCAAAAGGAGACTTCTGTTTCTCTACAAAGACTGATGAAAAGACTCAAAAAAAAATTGAGACTGTTTTTAACCAACAAAGTTCTAAAGTTTTTTGTCTCTATGTTGTCATGTGTACAAAAAATGGTCAAGTAGTGAGAGGTAAAAAAGTTTTCTGAAAGTTTATTCTGGTGTTCTTATTCTTGTAGTTTGTTAACAAACTGTCTTTATTCCTTTTAAGTTTTAAGCCTGTTTTGCTCTTGTTCTAATCCATATCTCACAGCAAGAAATAAGTAATTTTTTTAATTACTGGTTTAAAACCACGACACTGTGACTTACCTGTCATTTATGTGTCCTCACTTGAATGCTTTCCATGGCATCACTTGCTTATTTCATGGCTTGCAGGATACTCATATTTCAGCCTGGCCAATTAAAAAGCTTTATGGTTAATTCTCAGGATGTATCAGTCTGCAGGGGGATAAAATTCCACGCATACGTTTCTTCTGGAGGCTTGTGGTAACCTGTGAGGAAGGACTCCTTCACAAAGGCATATAAAGAACAGAATTGTTTCTTTTGGCTTTGTTTTTAATAATTGGTATGTTGATCTCTCTTGGGTAGCGTATGCGGGTTTTGCCATATGTAAATCTTCAGAAATATTCAAATAGTATGTTCGTGTTTAAAAATACTATAACAAGAGGGAAAAACTGGGGCTTCTAATTAAGCAGATATTATACTGAATAGATAAGAAAGCTGAATAGAATAGGTTAACCTGGAAGAAGAAAACTTGAAGAGTCACAGAAGAAAAGACTAGGCCAGACCAAAAATTCCATTCTGCAGAAAGCACCAGCACAGAAATGTGTTTTTCCTGTTTGGATATCAAAACATTCGGGTTCTCCTTCAAGTGGAGATTTTATGGAACTCACATGCAAGCAGCACTGCCTTTGCCTCTTAGTGCTATGGTTTACCTGTCAAGGTGGAGTTCAGTCAAAGGTTGAACTTGATGATCTTAGATGTCTTTTCCAACCTCACTCTTTCTACAATTCTGTTTGTCTCAACACCAGCTATCTGTATTCCAGAGAAATGCTGAACCTCAGTGTGCTCAATATGTTACACAAGTACTCCAAAACAGGTTCAAAATACCTCTTTGACACAAGCTGGAGATCACTTAATACCCTGAATAGGAGTTTAAGAATCCCTGATTGTTACCTTTTGAATTTGATAGTTGCTACAAATAGCATAGAATCGGGTCTGGTAAGTGTAAAATAGCAGCTTGGCTGATCAGCTATAGTATGTGGGTATGAGAAACCCAAATTTTGGTGGCCAAATACGTCCTGGAAGGCTGGGAAATAAGTACTATGCAGGAATTCCAGCTTTTGGGAATCTTTATAAGAACAAGTACTTGGTTACACTTTTCATTGCTTTGTTCATAGTAAAGATAGTCATTCTGGAAGAGCCATTATAGCAGTACTCTCTGTCTATATTCAGTTTGGGGAAAGGCCCTGTTTCTAAGCTCTAGCTTAAAAATTACAACCATTCTTATTTTGTCTTATGACTTGGATTTGCTTTGACATCTGGTTTTCTTAGTAGCAACAGACTCAGTAGTTGAGAAACATATAGTAGCAGCTTGGTTTTAGGAGAATTCTTACAATAATATTTGCAGAGAAGACCACTAAATACCAGACTTTCAGATTATAAACTTGGGACATAACCTCTTTTATGAGGCAGATGGATATAACACACTTCCTCTGCTTACAGAGACAAATGGGTTTCTGGCAGTCATGTCCCAGCTGGCAAGGCTCATTTTAGAGTAGTCTTGCTTTCCTCTCAAGTGTGGCTTTAATGGGAGTAGGAGATTATATTGCTCCTATTTTGAATTCCTGCAAAATAGCAAAAAATATGCAGTGAATATTCAACAGCCTCTTTCCTTTAACCTTCTTAATACTAAACCAAAAAAAACCCAAACCCAAGCCAACTAACCAAACAAAAATCCCAAAACCCAAAAATATCATAGTGTAAAAAGAAGTATAGAGAAACAGACTTAAACAGAGGTACTGAGGGGCAGAATTAAAAATACAAACAACAACCTCATGACAAAAATGTCAGTGAAGGGGTAATTCTGCTGTCAGGCTGCCCATCAGGTTTCCTTCAGATATAAATATTTTGCAACTCAACTGAAGACGTTTTCTGGGTTTAATCACACTGTTTGCAGACAGCCCCTCTTCCCTAGTAATTCCACCTAATTATCTGCTCACTGAAATGTGCCTGGCAGTACCCTCTGGTCTGTATCATAAATAGAAGGAGGATGGGCACACTTTGCAAGCTTTCCATGATAAAGTGCTACCTGTTTCCATTGTGAAAAACAGGGACAGCTGGCGTTTTGTTTGTTTTCCCTGATATGTTTTGCTAGAAAAAGCATGTTTCTTATCTTGCTCTCCATTTAGTACCACCAGGAAAAGGGAGGGGAAGAGAAGGGAGGGGAAGGTCATCCTGGTCCCCTAGGACATGGCTGAGTTTTTGCCTGGAAGGATGAAATAAATCCTGGTTTGCTACTGACAGGATGAAGGTAGTGCTATAGGAAACATCTTGGAGTTTGTCCTGCACATCTAAAGGGAAGGCATTGAAGTCTATGCTACAAAAGCACAAAGTCCTTTCTTTGCCAACAGGAAGGCTTTCTGTTGGAGTCTGAAATACAGACTGTGTGCCCTTGTTTTTAATTTTTAGTTCTAAAATTCAAGAAAACACTGAATTTCATATAATATGAAATTCATGAGCATGTTTTCATAGTGATACATGAAAACAAATGATAAAGTTAGATGAAAAAAGCTAGAAGTGTAGGTGTGTAGATTAGAAAGTTTCTTAAATCACTGGGTGAAAAAGTAGTTTAGCGAACAGGAGACAAGATGGAGGATTTAGGGTGTTGTCCCTTGTCCTTTCTTCTTTCTTCTTCATGTTCTTCTCCTGGAGGTTTTTGGGTAATAGTTAATGATTGGATAGAAAATGCCGCAGTGCATCACAGAAGTGATGGGTCATTGGGTCATTAAGAAAAATAATATACGTGTCTATTGTTAATTGGGTAAAAATAGGTATAAAGATAAAAGAACTGCGTAGTTCGGGGCTATTTTGTGTATCAGACATGAAGTGTGCCACAAGGCCTTGTTTGTACCATCAGAAGAAAGAAATGTACCAAATTGCAAAGATTAACCTTGTAACCAGCCTGGAGAGACCTGTTAAGTTTTGTAAGGACCCTTCAATAAACACGAGAAACAAGATTCTAACGAGCTCGAGAGTTTACTTCGAATAATAAGGACTGAGATAAGTGGAACTCCCCACGAGGGAGGATCCCAGAATAATTGAGCCCAGAGAAGGCTGGGAAACTAGAGAAAAGCTGTATCTACAGAGAATTCAGCCCAGAGAAGGCTGGGAGACTAGAGAAAAGTTGTATCCACAGAGAATTGAGCCCAAAGAAGGCAAAGAAAAGAGAGAGAGAGGTAACACTTTCCGTATATGTGACTAGTAAAATTTCTGTCCTGTGCATCATATTTGTGCTCATATTTCATCATGAAGTAATTTTCTGGTCCTTCCTTTTCCTTTTCATTCCAACAATAGGGCATTGTATATAACCAGAAAATAAAATGTCCGGCAGCTGAAAGGGAGAACAAATAGCACTCCTGTAATATGTGAACAGTTGCCTCACTGTTTCAATTCCTCATTCACTTCCTTGATAAGAATTATTTATATTCGCAATTACAAAATACTTTACAGAATACTTTGTCAGAATGCAAGGTTGTTAGATAAGGAACCTCTTTCATATTCCTCTACATGAAAAGTAAAGATGCCATATATTTTATTATTGTCTTCAAAGCCATGTAAAGGTAGTGTTGTAAACTGAATCTCAAACAAATTAAAGACATTATGAAATATCAAATTACTTATATATGCAGTATATGTGTATTAATTAATTATTGGTGTGTTATTACCAGTGAAGAAAGTAGTTTACTTTTCACAGTTTCAGGGTTTTGTACATTCTTTATGTCATATTCTGAATTCCTCAGTGTGTGAGATTTCCAGAATTAAAAAAGCAGGGAAATTGTTCACCACAGGGTGGGCTTGTCACTGTTGCTCCCCAGTTTCCCCACTGTGCATTTCACTTCCTCCTGTCCAGCAGCAGCTACACTGCTAAGCAAAGCCTGAGACAGCAACACAAGGGCCACAGCTCATCCTTTCCTGGGGCTGTTTTTGTGTTTTCTAGGATCCTTGAGGATTTCTGTCCATCTAACAGCTCATTAGAAGTCAGCAGCCTGAAATCAGCATTACACATAGTGATTTGACCAGCTGGAAAGAAGCAGCAAAAAGAGGAGAAGACATAATGTACACTGCCCTATCTGGAAGCTGAGTTGATCACTGAAACAACTAACACAATGTTTGTTATCTGGTCTAGGTCCTTGTCATGGGGTAGCTTTACCTTTAAGATAGCTTTGAGAGAAGGAAGTTGAAGCTGCTGGTGGCTGATGGGAGTTTTTCCTCCTGACCAATTATCAGTAATTTCCAAGAATTGACAGCAGTTCAGACCATTAAAAAGTGAATTCATCTTGTAAACACCCCCCCTTAAGAAGTACAGTTAGAGTTCTCCTGCCTTTTTCCGGCTTCTGACGAGGTAACAAAGGTCTGTCTTGGCCTTCCCCCCCCCACTCCAGGCTGGAACGAGGCCACAGGGGGGGAAGCAGAGCTGGTCAGCCGAGCTTCGTTTTCAGTTTTTGCTGCTGGACTGAAACCTGACACCATGAACTCTTGCAGCTTTCTAAAGCTTTTAATGCTTTTACTATCTTGATAAACGTACAGACTACTCTTTTTTCCCAGAAAGAGAGACAATCAATATGCAAAAGACATCATAGAACCACCAAAAACCAGTGAGGAAAAGAGTTAAGTTTAAATAAGAAAGAGGGAAGAAGAAGATGCGTACAGCTGAAATATCTTTCTGTTACAGCTATGGAAATGGACAATAGTAGTTTAAAAGACTCCTTTAATTCATGACTAGAGTATGGGAGGAATAGAGTGTTCAAACTGTGGACTTTAGAGAAAAGAGAGAGTGGTTGTGATACTGTGGGTTGCTGGAAATGGGTAAAGTGAAGATTTTGAAGCCTTGAGGGGGCAAGGGGAAAGCTGTTTTCCAGGAAGGCTCACAGAAACAGATGAAGAGGACTTCTACCTTTGAATAACTTATCCTTAAAATGGCATCCCTAGACTCATTGACCCATGCACACCTCGGAGTAGTGTGGAATGAAAGGAGTGAACTCTAAAAACTCCATAGATTGGCAGAAGGAGACTTCTGTTTCTCTACAAAGGCTGATGAAATGACTAGCAAAAATTAGGACTGTTTTTGACCACCAAAGTTCTAAAGTTTTTTGTCTCTATGTTGTTATGTGTACAAAGAAATGGTCAAGTGGTGAGAAGTAAAATGGTTTTCTGAAAGTTTATTCTAGTGCTCTTATTCTTGTAGTTTGTTAATAAACTGTCTTTATTCCTTTTAAGTTTTAAGCCTGTTTTGCTTTTGTTCTAATCCATATCTCACAGCAAGAAATAAGTAATTTTTTTTAGTTACTGGTTTAAAATCACTACAGTCCTTAATCTCAAAATGTAGGACTGGAGGGAACTCTTGGTCTGCTGCTCCACAGAGGAGGAGATTTTTGTCAGGCAAAACCTTCTTTGCCCATGCCACTCCTGGTACTGCTGCTGGGCAAAATGTGTTTGTCTTCTTCCAGCTGAGTTTTGAAAATGTCCGTGGATAGAAGCTCTGCAGACTCTCTGGGGGATTCTCTTCCAGTGCTCTTGCTCTCTTGAATTAGGGATTTAATTTTTGCCAACACCTGTCTGCAATTTCACTTGAACTCAGAGTTCACCACCCTCTTCCTGTCTGATTTTTCTTCTCTTATCCAGCTGTTCCAACTCCTTTTTCTGTCTGGAAAGACCTGCTGGACTCAAAATCACAGGACTCAAACTACGCCAGATTTGTCAAAATTATTGGGGAAAAGCAATAGGTCTCCAACAGGTGACTGAATAAACGCAGTAGCAGCCACAGTTTGGAAAGAATAATTGTAAGTAATTTGTATAATATATAAGTCATTTTCTTTGCTTGATTTTTTTGTAATCCCAGAGTGTTTTCTTCTGTGTTATCTGTGGTTTTTAGGGATGTGTGTGGTGGAGTTAAATATTTAAGTGAGGAGGAGATGGTAACAAAGACCAGTGGTGGAAAGCATTGTCTTCTCCATCTTTCTGTTAATACCCTATCCTACTCCTTGCTGAGCTGCCAAAAAGCATGGATTTCATCAATAGTTTTTGTGCTCACCTTATGCACTGTTCAGAATAGTCTTCCCTGTCTTCATCCATTTTTATTGTGTTTTTTTAAACACTGATAAATGGCTTAGCTGGCCAAAAGTCATTATTCCATGGCTGGACCACGTTGGGTGGGATGTCACACGCTGAGCTCGCTGTCCTGTGCCCCTACTGTGGCTGCAGTGGTATCAGCTGGCAGGCTTACAGAGGCTGAGCTTACTGACTTGTCATGCCTTTGGTAGCAGATAAAGACATTGCACTATTCTTAGGAGGTGGACCTAATTCTACTCCTGTCCCAGGCTGGATTGGAGTTCCTCTCCTGACATCCCAAGTTACTCATCACTGCCAGCCCAAGCCTGCTGATCCAGCCATTTCCAGGCTTAAAGTTCCAGGTGCTTGACCCCCTCTTGCTGGGCAGCAGCAGGGTGCTCAGGAGGACCATGCACTCCTGGGCATTGCCATGCAGCTCCTCTTCTTTGTGAAGGGTTGAAGGCTCCAGGTGCCCTCTGCTTCTGTGCTTGTTTTAGTTGGGACAGAGTTATTATCTTGATACGAGTTAGAATGAGGCTACCTTTCCAACTCTTCCCTTCCTTCCTGGGGACTGTGTGGTTATTAGTTGCTGGCTGGGGTTAAACCATGACAGCCTCCGAGCACCTCCGCAGGGCTCTGCGCCTGCCCCACAAGGCAAAGACTGCTAAAAGCAAGCCTACCTCTGGGTGTTCCTTCCTAGTGGCCCATTTTACTGACAGGATAGACAGATGGGAGGATTGCAGGGAGTCCTTTGGTGATTTTTTGTTCAGCTGAAGAGTGCTACTGTTCAGGGTGTTTCTCAGTCTTCCTTCTGTCTGGATGTTTGTCATTGTATCAGGATCACTAACAGTATGCTCTTTCCTTTTGGCTTTGATGAGCATTTGTTTGTGCATCTGAAACAGTCCATTTTACCAGAGTGTGTAGTGTTTTGGATTGTGCCTTTTATGTCATATGTTTATTAAGAGTACAAACTCTCAAGCTGAAAAATCAACAACAGAGATGTAAAATTTAGGGCAGTGTTCAGAGCAAGTATTTTGCTGGTTCTCGAGCAGTGGCCTCTCCAGAGCCTGGTAAAAAAGCTTCATGTGTCTGTCTGCTTGTGTTCTTGAGGATGTGAGGGCTGCTGTTTGCTCTGCTATTGTAGGTGCAATATGAATTATTTATTTGTACATTTCACTTTTTCTAATTGCAAAAACAAATCTGTTTCAACCAAAACACCAACTGGTCTTTTTTTTTTTTTTTTGCTTTTCCCCCTACTTGTTTGAGATACCAGAAATGTGTCATTGCAATTTGGGCTTTTTAATAGTTTTGATTTATACTTTACTTCCTTTCTGAACAGAAAATGGCAGTTCATGGGGCTTTTAAGGTATTTTGGTGTATTTTTTCCTTTTAAAATAAGGTTTTGAGCAAAACTTTTGAGATAAATTTACAGAAATATTTTTGACCAGAGCAGCTGCAGTTGAGTTCAGATTTGAAAATAACTTCAGTCAATCAAAACAGTGTATTCTGTATTTTTGCTATTATAGTCTGTGTCATACTTGTTGCGTAATTATTTTTTATCTAAAATTACATGCTCTACTGATATATTGTCTGTCTTGTTTTCTGTATTTCCTGGATGAAAAGAAGCCAAATAAAGCAAATTTGAACATAAGGCCACATGATTTTTTTCATTTGTAGCACAGTGCTTGTGAGCTTTTATAAATCAATGAGAGAAGTATTACACATGCGCTCTAAGTGTATGAATAATTCCTTTGGGGAAAAGCAGTAGTGACCCAGTGTACTCTGTAATACATGTGGCCTTTTGAGATTAATTGTGAAACCACAATAATTTTGTTTCTCATGACATCAACTTGCACTTTTCTTCTTAAAAGATGTGGTAATGAGAAACTTGAATATAATTAAAAGGATGTGTCAATGCTACTGTATCCCTTGAGGAGCCAAGTGTCATGGGATTGTGTCCTAGATCTGAAAGGCAACGCTTTATTGCTTGTCTGAGCTATATCTGTTGGTAAAATACAATAGGCAGTGATTTCCAGAGGTTTTCCAGAGATTGCAACATAAACTTCTTATTTTCTCAAGGATACAAATGGTTGCTGGTGATGCTTCCTCCTGGATGCTGGCCAAAAGTGCAAGTCTTTATTGCTGCAATACCTCACTCACCCTGAGTGATTGGAGATTCTAGTTTCTTCTCCTGGGAATTTGTTGCTATAGAACAAGGAATGACAGCTTTAAACTCAGAGAAAGTCAATTTAGATTATGTATAAGGAAGAAGTATATTACAATGAGAGTGGTAAAACACTGGAGCAGGTTGCCAAGAGATGGTGGATGCCCCATCCCTGGAAACATTCAAGGTCAGGCTGGATGGGGTCTGAGCAACCTGGTCTAGCACAAGATGCCCCTGCTCATTGCAGGGGGATTGAACCAGATGGCCTTCTGAGCTCCCTTCCAATCCAAACTCTTCTGTGATTCTAAGAATCTGACACTCTCAGATCAGGTAAAGCAGTGAGCCAGAAATGCTGCTGCCCTGAGCACAGAACAAACTCTGGTTTTCCCTGGAGAAAAAGCAACGTTTGCCATGCACAAGAGCAGAAGGGCTGCCTGGCCTAGGAGCTCCTGGCACAGCTGGCTCAAGTGCTGCTTAAGCCACCAGTTGAGGGGTGGTTTGGCATTTAAGGAAAGAATTGGGAAACACCCACAGAAGTTTTTTTTCTGGGAGAAGCTGCTGGGAGCTTCCTCTGTGTCTGAGATTAGGCCAAGAAAAGAGATACAAGAAAAAAGGAAAAAAAAACAGTCCAGGGAACTTGTCTGCCTCAGCTAGATAAAAACTAACTAACAGCAAAGGAGAGCTCTGACCCGCTGTCTGTCTGTGCTGCAGACAACACAGTCCAGGAACAGGATGTGGAGCAGTGAGGGCTCTTTCTCAACACAAACAATGCGCTTTTCCTTTCCCCCTTAGCTCTCAGAGCCAGTCTTAAAGGTGCAGAACTTAATATGTAACATAAACAAGGTGATTGGGAATACCAGGATCATAAAGTCACCCCAGGACAAGTTGCAAGATGGGTTGTGCTGACAGAGCAGGGCAGGAACCAAACAGTGCAGGCTGAGGTGGTTCAGGCTGGGGCTGAGGTATGGTGGCAGTGTTAAGTGGCCTTAGAAAGAGTAGATTTGCCACCCTTAACTTCACAAAATGTTCAAAACATTCTTCACAAAACATTTGCAGAACAGCATGTTTCCTCAGGGAAACCACAAGGCTGCTGCAAAATCCATAAAAGGTTGATTTTTTGTCTGGCAGCCTCATCATAGGAACCTGTCAAAATGTTTGCTTTAGTTTTCAAGTCACAGTGCATTGTTTAATTGCTACAGCTGTCTCCTGTCTTGGTGTGCTTTTCTCCCTGATGTGCTCAAGGATGTAATTTCTCTGAATTGTCTTGAATTGTGCTGACATAAGGCACAGGAAGGTAAAGTGTCTGTGAGAGATAACAACTTCTACACATGGATCAGTGGGATGCAGAGAGGGTCTTCAAACCACCAATACACAGGGTGTATTTCAGAGGAATACAGGGTTCCTGTGAAAGATGGAATTTGAAAAAATAAATAAATAAAATGATCACTTCTGATCACACTGTGACTTATCCTTTTTTGCCTTGCCTCACCTACCACCCAGCCCAAGGTCAGACAAGCTGCTCCAGCTGCTCTGAAGCAGTGAATGCAAGCTTGTGTTTTTTCCTTTATCCTTTTTTCAGTCTTCACCAAACCATTAATTTTGCCTCTGCACTTTGTTTCCAGTCTCCAAGTCTGAGAAGTAGGCTTGGGATGCTTCTGGGTGACTTTTACAAATCACGTCGTTGCCATGTGCCTGCCTGCTTCACTTCTGTGTCTCCCAGCTGCTGCTCTGCTAACTAAAATGCTGTTTGCTTTGAAATCATAGTGGCAGCTGCTCTCAAAGGCTGCTGCACAACAACATGTCAGGGAAGGAAGCTAAGCTAGAAGCTAAGAGGATGTGTGGTGGGGTTTTGCCTGGATTTTTTTTCTTAAAATGTATTGAAGTTAGGGGCAGAATCAGCACATAACAAGAACTTGCATCTTGATGACCAGTATTTCTTCATTCAGAAAGGCTTAAAAGTCTTTCAGTTCAAGTTGAAAGCGATTAAATTGTTTTTTGAAGACTGTATTTAGTGAGCATCCTGGGAGATGGTAATAAAGTGAATTTGGTGCTTTGAGTCACTCTGCCTGCAAGAAGGAAGTGTGGCCACCTGGACAGGCAGAACTGGGAAATAAAGAATAGGACTGTAGCCCCAGCCTTAGTAATTGGGGTTTCCTAGAGGAAAAGGAGGAGACAAAGGATTAGTATTACTAATTACTTATTTCAGTCTAATAAATTATTTTTGGAAAACAATGTAGCTGAGTGTAGTGGTTGACAAAAGAAAGTTTCCTACTTCTCACTTGAAACAGAGGTTAAGCAGGTTGGGTCTTGCTGATAAAGTATGTATCAGGCAGATTGTCTGTTCTGGCAAGAGTTTGTTAATGTAATTTGATAAAGAAACACACACTGAGAGAATGATTTATATTTTATTTTATCCATTCCTAAAGTGGTCCTGATTTCAACTTCTTTCCTCCTGATTTTGCCCTTCACTGTTCAGGCTTCCCTGATTTATTGTTTTTCTTGGTCCTGGACATGTTCCTTCCTGATCACCTTTGTTCTTTGCAAAGGACTTGGCCTGAAGCTATTTTTTTTTGCTTATGTGGACACACTCTCCATCTGATTTCCCTCTTTCCCTCTCTGGTACTCAAGTGTTCACAACAGCCACTCCATCACTGAAAGGTGTTTCCATCTTCCTGAGTCACGGTAACCACAAAGTGAAAATAGCTCCTGTGAAAGTTTGTCCTTGCTTCCAAACCAGGAGGCAGCCCCTCAAGGAATGACAACATGGACACCAGTAGCCAGACCTAGGGAAAATGTCCCTGCTCTTGTCTGTCTCCAGGAGCTCCACAGAGCCCAGATCCTGGCCACACACTGCCTGGAGCTCATGTGGAGCCCACTGACATGTTCACCTCCCTTGCTGGGCTGCATGATTGTCCCGTCAAAATGCACACAAAAATAAAACATGCAACTGGGGGCCTGAGTAACATGGTCAATGTCTCAACGTGGAGTAAAAGAAAAGTGTACTCTCACCACTGTTATATGCTTTAAGTTGGATTCCTTTTAAGCAGCTGATTATTTCAGCTAACAGACCCTATGTAGGGATGATAAATTTTGGCATTCTCTGGCATCTTTTATCGTTTCACAGCCCAGGATAAGACAGCTCAGTTGGTCAGAGCATGGTGCTAATAAAGCCAAGGTTAAGGGCTCGATACCCATACGGGCAGTTCATTTGAGAGTTGGATTTGATGACCCTTGTGGGGTGCCTTTCCACAACTCAGAATATTGTGTGATTATGTGATAATTTTGAAATTCACTTAGTAAGTCTTGTTTCTTTTCTGTACTAATTAACCTGGGAGTGAGAACTCTGTGATGATGAGAGCAGCACTAGGAAACCTTATTAGGCTTTGATGGAAGCACAAGAGAATACTTTCTTGGACAGCATGGAGGGCATAATGCCGGGAATGAGAGGTTAGAAAACTTGGGATGAGAGAAAGCTGGCTTGTTTCCCTGACAGCTCTCAGTATCCCAGCATAGAGTGGTTGCACTGGTGAGATGAGAGAGAGCTGTGTGTCCTGCTCTGCCTCCAAATTATGTACCTGGAGTCAAGTAGCTACTTGTGCTGTTGTCTGCATGGAAGAACAGGATTGGAGTTGAGTCAAACCAAGGTAAATGTGTTTTGTTTGACCTGAATTGATGGTAAGATCTCAGATGAATTATTCAGCAATGTTTTTGCACTTAGGTACATAGTGCTTCCTGGGATTGATATTTTAATTTTAGAATTTTCAGGGAGTTTGTCACAATGTTATTGTCAATAGGATAAGAGTCCTGTTGGCCAGGGTTGTTCTGTAGTGAACAGTTCCCCTCTCTCACTGCCCACAACACTCCCATCTCTTCCTAATTTGCAGCTGAGAGTCCTAGCTTCTAAATTGATTTGGGTACCAGAGGAGCTAAATCTTATTGCAGCATGCAGCAGGAATCATGAGCTGAGATCCTTTTCCCGTTTGCTTCACTGGAAAGAGGATTTGTTACTCTGCCTGCACTTCCCAGAAATGTTTTGGTTTGGCTGCCTGTCAGAACTGCAGTGTTTGTACAGTGGCAGACTGGCCACATGAGCAACTGGAAAACTGAAACTGGAGAAATTTAGTTCCTTGAGTAGGTTGGCTGCTTCCTAGACAAAAGCTGAGTGTTCCCTGGAAGAGCAGAAATCCCAGTGCCAAGGAGGAATAAAGACACAAATTAATGAGGTTTACATAGGAGTTATTTAAATGGTGGTCTACCAAGAAGCATTGAGGAGGAATCCCTCCAGTGTGGTCCTGTCCCCTACAAATCAGTAGGGGAGCAGAGCTAGCATGAAGGCCTATGATGGACATACAGCATCAGGTTATAGAGGTTACTCAGCATGGCCTTGTCTAACTATCAAGGCTGAGGTTTTTGCCACAGTTTCCCAGCTGGATTCCCTCTTAAGTGCTTTTTGGGACCGTTCAGGATGATGGGAAATCCGGACTCTGAGTCTCCAGACACATTTCTCTTTGTGCTGTGCAGTCCAAATTTCTGTGAGAAATGTTAATCTGATATTAAATTTGGAAAAGATAAAACTCTCCGCTGTGTGTGGAGTTGTGCCTAACAGTCCATATAAAGAGCTTATTATGTCTTTATTTTTTGTTATGTAAGTAGCACTTCCATCTATGGGAATAATCTCATTTCCAGTAGGAACTGTGTCTCTGCTGGCGACCCAGATATTTTCCCTCTCCCTTCTGACATCTCCCTTTCCATGTTAATCTGGCCAATAGAAAGAACCTAGGGGTAAAATTAACCCTAGAACACTGTATGGGCACCCTGAAAAATTGTCATGCTAAAAACAGGGAAGACAGAGCCATTGAGAAAGATCAGATGTGGAAATTGTGTCCTGGGGTGACTTTATGATACGGGTATCCCCAAACACCCAGTTTATGTTATATATTAAGTTCTGCACCTTTAAGATTAGCTTTGAGAGCTGGGGAAGTTAAAACTGCTGGAGGCTGATGGGAGTTTTTTCTCCTGGCCAATAACTAACCATTTCTGAGAATTGACAGTGGTTTTGACCATTGAAAAGAGAGGTCAACTTGTCAACATCACCTTAAGATGTAAGCCTGGGAATTACTGGCTTTCTTTGGTTTCTGGGTTCTGAAGAGGTAACAGGCTCCGCCTCGGCCTCCTCCCCCCCCTCACCAGGCCAGACAAGGCCACAGAGTGTGGGGTGGGGAGAAAAGCAGAGCAGGCCGGCCTGACTTGGTTTGCAGTTTCTGCTGCTGAACTGAAACCTGACACCATGAACATCTGCAGCTTTTCTAAGACTTTAACTATTTTACTACCTGGATGAGACTTGCAGATTAATCCTTTTTTCCCAGAGAGAGGGGAAGAAAGAGAGGGAGTGAGCAACATGTAAGGAGACACTATAAACTATCAAAGACAATGAAGAAAGGAATTAGGTTTCAGAGGGGGAAGAGGAATAAGGAGATGCTTTAATAAACTGAAATATTTTTTTGTTAAAGCTATGGAGATGGGCAGTAGTGTTCTGAAAAAAACTCTTATTAATTCATGACAGAGTATATTGGGAGGAATGGAGTGTTTCAAAGTGTAGATTTTGAGCAAAAGGTGGAGTAATTGTGATCCTGTGAGATGCTGGAACGGGTGGGAGAAGTAATAGTTGAATATTTGTGGCCTTTAAGAGGCAAAGAGAAAACTTCTGTTTCTAGAGAGGTTCACAGAAACAGATGAAGAGAACTTTTGCCTTTGAATAACTCATCCTTAAAAATGACATCCCTAGACTCATTGACCCATACACACCTCAGAGTGATGGGAAATGGGAGGAGAGAACTGATGGCAGAATTTCTGGGCAGCTGGCATCAGAGAAATAGAAAGCTATGAAGAAAATAGTTTTCTTGTGAAAAACTCCATAGGTTAGCAGAAGAAGACTTCTTTTTCTCTACAAAGGCTGATGAAAGGACTATAGCAAGAATTGGGACTGTTTTAACCACCAAAGGTTGTTTTTTTTTTGTCTCTATGTTGTCATGTGAACAAGGGAATGGTTGGGTAGTTGGGGGAAAAAAGGGTCTCTGGAGGTTTTATTCTGGTTTCTTATTCTTGTTGTTTTTGTTAATAAACTTTCTTAGTTCCTTTTAAGTTTTAAGCCTGTTTTGCTCTTGTTCTAATCCATATCTCACAGCAAGAAATAAGTAAGTTTTCTAGTGATTTTTTAGTTACTGCTTTAAAACCACGACAAATTGTAAATGGTTTACGTAAGCAGCTAACTAAATCAACTGGAAGAAATTTCTGTTTTCCTAGAAACAATAATCAGGATGTTTTCCCCTTGTGTTTAAAATGAGGTTTCTGCTGCAAGGTCTTCCCTTCTCAAAATTTTCTGTATTAATTGAAAGGTTAGAATTTTAATATAAGAGGGGAGATATTAATGCAAACTGCATAATTGTTTCTCCTGTTCATTACGACCTTCTTAAGTCTGAAAATTTGAGAGATTAAGTGCTAAAAATTAGGCATGAACTTATTTTCTGTCAACCTCATTTGTACTATGTGGATAAGAGGACAAATTATTTAACATTAGCTGTAAATCCTCTGCTCAGTGGTTTAACTTCACTCTTGGGGTAGCACAAGAGGATTCAGTTTAATATCCTTGCTTTGTGTGCTTGCGCTTTGCACAGTGTGGCTGTTTGGATGGTGTGTGTATATCCATGCCATTATGGAGTGGGCTTGGGCAGGCACAGCTTTCATGTAGATAAAATTTTGTATTTCTAACTGGTTGAATTGGTACACATTTGTTAGCCTTTCCTGCTGAAATATTTGGGAGAGTTTTAGAATTAAAAGCATTTGTATCCTTTGGAGAAAGTAATTGGCTTGGAGCTGCTTCTCAGAGTAAATTCCCCTGTACAGACATTTGGAGAAGTGGGTCTGTTTTTACTACCCTGTCCTAGAACACTGTCTGGTTTAGTTCAGATTTGGCATGATTTAGCTATTTACAAAGCATTCTTTTCTGCTGGCATACACATATATGGTGCATTCTATTTTTGAAATTAAGAGTTTACTCAACATTTATTATTATTACAGCGTAAATAATGTCCACTCAAAAAAAGAAAGTATTACAACATCTCCACTGCCAGATCTTTTGCTTCCAAAAACAGGGCAAGTTTAAACAATTGTGGGTTTTTTTCCCTTCCCACTGAAATAGTGGAAAGTACCTTCTGTGGAATAAATACATATTTTACAAGAGAAGTATTTCAAGGTTTAATAAGTCTTTCAGTTAAAGTGTTCCTTAATGTTTTATTTTACCTTTATAAATTACTATGAACTGGTTTATGTTAAGGGATAGATAGCTTGTGAACAACTCTAAATAATGTAAAATTCTACATCTTCAGACTCTAAATTGCTACTCTAGTTGAAGATAAGAGACCACAGTAGAGGGAAAATAGAGAGCAATGATTAGGATGTACAACAAACCAAATAAGCTTTTCTGAGACACTAGGTAGAGCTTTGAGAATGCCACTGGGAAGGGAGATTCATAAAAATAGGGAATAAAAAATGAATCTATAACTATAAAAAATATTCATATATATTAATGAGGTTCATTCAAATATAAAATAATAATATGACTTCATAAAAATGTTAATCTCCTTTCCCAGTGGCATTCTCAAACCAGTAACTGTGGAAATTGAATTGCCTCTTACTTGACTTGAAGAGGAATTGTCTTAAAGGAAGAGCCAAGAGCAAACTCCACGTGTCTCTGTGTCCTTGTCTTCAGAGCACCAACAGACCCATGATGGTGGAGCCAAGGCCCCTGGTTAGAGGAGAGACTCTGAGGCTGCCCCGTGTGATATGGGGTGCCATCAACACTGGGCTATAGAACAGGAGAGGAACTGCAGCAAGTAGCAGGCAGGATTATGGGAATTATGGGGGAATACAGGGGAGAAAGAGCTAACTCTTGTGAAAAGGAATTGAAGGAGGCCACTTCTTTCTGTCACGGAGAACATTTTGATGGGAGTGCAAGTCAGAGATCAGCTGCAATTTGAAGTACAGAGGGAGAGCCCCTCTGGAAAGTCTATGCTTATAGAAACCTGATAGAGCACTTCTGATTTTTGCTGCCTGTGTGAACTCACATGTTTCCAGGTCATTTTGCTAATGGCTTCTGTGTTATAACATCCCAAACCAGACACACAAAATTCTCATGTGTACAAGATAGTTTCTGTTTATATAACTTTAGTTCTTGATATGTCATTAGTTCTAGAAAACAGAATCAAAGATAAAATTGTGAAAATATAGATGTTTGGGGTTTATTCTTGCAGAAAAACTTAAAGAATACTCCTTGGGGCACATGTAGTCATATTTTTTCTTCTGTTTTAAGATGGACATACATACATGCATACATACATACATATATGCAACTAGTACTTTACTGTGCCACTTGCTGACTTCTGCGATAAAATCCTGAGATTACTCCAGCTTTGACTTCAAGTAGCCCTTTTCCCTAGACAAGATCTTCCATTGATAAACTTGTAAATTCAAAAAAAAGTAGGGTTTAGTTAGTATTTACGCTAGGAGTCTTCACATTCTAGGAAGAGAAAACTGAGGTGACAGAAATAAAGGGCCTGTGTGTATCCTGTTCACACCTTGCTGTGTGCTTGTAGGCAGGTCCTTGCGTCCAGTAGTGCCCTCTGGGTGCACTGAGTCCAGGTTGTCCAGGTTACCTTGTCCTCCAGAATGAAAATGTCTGATTTTGCTACATAACAGAAATTTTAATCTTTCCTAGTAGGCATTAGAGAAATACTCAGACCACTGAGTCCACTGGGAGGAAAATATATAAAAATAGAAAACACAGTACGAAAAGAAAGAGATGTGGTGTAACCCAGTTGCGTAAATCCAATGAGTTTAGGCTGGGAAAAAATATTTTGGTGTTAATGTGGAGATTTAACTTTTGTTTCTCATGTTATTTGTCCTCCATATGATGAAGCAGTGTAGTGCAGAAAAGTACTAAGAATGATGCTTTTCTGCCCTAACTTGGAAGAAAAATTGTTTTGTCCCATGGGAGTAGTAGTTAAATTTTTTCACTAAATCCTAATTTTGAGTGTGTTTTCTTTCTCATCCATAATCTCCAGAGAGTGAGTTTCCAGCAATGCCTTGGCTTTTCCACATCCTGAGAAAGTTTAGATTGCTTTCTTCACATCATTTCTTTTCCCTTTCCCAAGCAGTTGTGCAGGTAGGGCTGCAACCACAAGTTTGCCTTGCTGCCTGTGAGCAATGCTGTTGATGCAATGACCCAGTCCAGAGAAAGACAGGAAGGGCTGAAGCATCTCAACAAAACTTTGGAATGTTAACTCCCATCCTTTGTTTTTCCTAGAGGTTTCTGGTGGCTACCACTAATTTCCTACAAGCAGAGTGCTGAGGAAGGGGGGATGCCAGATGTACATGTGGGTGTGGGTTGTTCACTGAGCTATTTTCATATTTTGTAGCTTACAATACTTGAATCTGTGGAAGGTATCTGAAAATTGCCAGGGGGAACAGAATGTGCAGCTGTTAGTTTTAGGTCACAAGAAGTGGTTAGGAGGAAAGGAGGAGTGAGAGCCAAAGCAGGTCATTGGTGTGGGTAGGAAAGGAACTTTTATGGTGACTTTCTTGGTTCAGATTCAGACAGGTTTTCACTGCCTTCCCCATCTTGTATATTTTCTGTTCTTGTGCTTTTTTCTGTTCTTTTTCTGACTACCCACATTCTCTCTCTTTTTTTTTTTTTTTTACTTCTTGATTTGTTGGCCCTTTTGGCTGCTCACTTGAGATTGTTTTTATTGTCCCCTAGGGCCACACACAGTGCAGTGAGAATAAGCCAGCTGTGCATATTTTGGCTCCCAGTGGATTGCTTACATTTTGGAGGTACTGCTAAGATGCCCACAGATCTTTATTGGTGGGTTTCATGCTGGTGTGGTTGTAATGGAAATGTTTGCTTTGGGCTGAAGAAGGGTGTGGAGACATGGGTCAAAGGAAGACCCCATGCCATTTATTTTCAGTCATGGATAAACATGCTGTGAATGTTGTGGTCAGTCCAGTCAACTGTTTAGATGAGGATTTATTAAAAGAATTTACAATGTTTGTAAAATACTAAATATTAAAAATATCAAATATTTTAATATTTATTTTAACAATAAAAGACCAAAAAGTGAGATGGAGCCCCATTTTTTCCAGAACCTATTACTGTAAACATGATGAAAAGATAATTATAAAGGAAAGGAACTAGTGCAGACTGTACACTCTGGTATTTCACAGGTGACTTTTATCTGAATGACTCAGTCGACATCAGAGAAAAAAAATGTGGCCCCACTTATTCTTTTCATTTATCTTTCATAGCATTTCACTTCCAGAACTGAGAAGCTCTGATTAAATGTCATAAGCTGTAACTTTCCTTGTTATTTTTTCCAGTTTGGTTTTGGTTTGCTTTTGAGGGATTCTGTTTGGCTGATATGTAGAGGTTTTGCCATTTTCTTAAGTGAGAACAATTGAAAAGCTTTGAAGATTACAAAGGAAATATTTTGTGCCAGTACTCATTGAGGTTCATTCTGGGAAATAATTAATTATAAATCAATTTTTAGGAAGCTAAGGGAAATGTTTTCAGAGACGTAGTATAGTATCACATTCTGCTTTCTCTTACATAAGTGCAGCTGTGCTGAAGTCCTGGAGCAGCATCAATGCCATGTGTACTCTGTTATCTCATTTTATTTACACCCTGGGATGCCTCTAAACAGCGACTGTACATTAGAAACCAGTGGCAAATCCCTCTTTCCAAGGGATAATGGATCTGACTAGGTCTAGTCCCTTCCCTATCCTCATACAAAGCTCCTGCACAGAAGTGAGCTATTCTCAGAATTTTGGAAAATCTTTTGCAGGGTGAGTTGGATGGCACCTTGTTATTTCTAGGAGTGATGCAGAGATGCAAGAAGGGAGAGTTAAGGGTGTGGTGACTGTGTCACAACAACCCTCACTTGCCAGTCAAGGCCAAATGATCATCCACCTCAGTCAGTGGTACTCTCCTCAAGGGGTTTTGAGAGCTAGCACTGAACTAAGCACACTGCTCACCTTTACTCATCGGTATAAAATAGGAGGTGTTTTATGCATGTACATAAGACACTTATTCAAAGTCATATTTTGAGGTTTGAATCCTGCCCTGCCATCCTGTAGGAAGTGATTAAAACACCAGTCTTTAGGATTTGTGCTCCTGTTCACCAAAACACTTATTTTATTCATCTGAAATGCCACTTACACACCACTGCACACAGTATAAGAAACAAATAGGATGAACTTGAAGCGCTGGTCTGCTCCCAATCCTATGATGGCATCAGTGTGAAATGTGGTGGGATGAGCAGCACAGGCTGCTCAGGAGGGACAGGCAGGGCAGGTGAGTTGGAGGAGTTGTGCTGTGTGTGAAGGAGAGGTTTGGCTGTACAATCCTTACAGTTAGAAATTATGTGTTTGGGAGCTTCTGGGTGAGGAGTAGTGGGGATGGAAAACAAAGCAAATGTTGCAGTGGGTGTCTACTATGGGTAGCCCAGGCGGAATGATAGGACTGATGAGTTATTCTCAAGAAAAAAAATTCAAGGGAAATATCTGGATCAGTAGCCTTTGTCCGTGTTGGAGATTTCAACTTCCCAGACATCATCTGGAAATACCATACTGATGTCACAAGCAAGTCTGGGAAATTCCAGTAATTTGTTGAAGAAAACTGCTTGACTCAGTGAGCCAGCTAGGAAAAGATGCCCTCCTAAACTTATTTGGAACTAAAGAAGGACTCAAGGGGAATGTGGCAATAAGTGACTGTCTGGCCACAGTGATCACAGAATGGTTTCAAATTGTTACAGAAAGTGTTTAAAATTGTCACTATAATGAGGAAAAAGGACATCAGAATTTCTACCCTTGACTTCAGGCGAGCAAACCTTAAGCTATTCAGGAGCTATTTAGCAGAGTCCCCTGGGAATCTGCTTTTGGGGACTTGGGGGTCCACAACTGCTGATCAGTTTTCAACAACTGCCTTTTAGAGGCACAGGACCCGACAAATCCACTGTGTTGTAAGTCAAATAAGCGGGGAAGGAGACCAGCTTGGCTGAACATGGAACTCTGTAGGAAAAAGAAATGGCACAATCTCTGGAAGCAAGGTCAGGCTTCATAGGAAGATTACAGAACTCTAGTTTGCACATGCAGAGAGAAGACATGTAAGGCCAAAGCTGAACTAGAGTTGAAACTAGCCAGTGTTAGGTCAGATGACAAAATAGGCTTTTTTAAAGTATGTTAGTAGAACAAGGAAGTCTCAGGAAAACATTGAACCACTACTTATTGAGGATGATCACCTGATAAATAGGGATGAAGGAAAAGGGAAGGTGTTCAATGGGGTTTTTGCCTCAGTCCCTTGCATTGCCTGGTCCCCTGAGTCACAGGACTATGGCTGTAGGAACAGTGACTTTTCATTTGTGGACGCTGAAATTGCAAGGAGTCAGTTGCATAAGCTGAATATTCATAAACCCATGGGGCTTGATGGAAGTCATCCCAGAGTTCTGAAGAAGCTGAGTATGTTATGACAGGACCCCTCTAGATTATCTACCAGAGATCTCAGGAGTCTGGGCAGGTGGCCTCTGACTGGAAGCTAGACGGTGTTATTCCGATTTAAAAGAAGGATGTGAGGGAAGACTTAGGAAAGTACAGACCTGTCTGTACCTGGAAAAATGACGGAGAAGACCATACGGCATACTATTGAAAGTCATTTAAAGAACAATGCAATAATCAGGCAAACAGTCACCATGGGTTCACAAAGGGAAAGTTTTGTTGAACTGATTGGATATCTTTTTGTGAGGTTACATACCTAGTGGATAAAGGCAATGGAGGTAGTTTTTATAGATTTTAGGTTTTTGATACTATCCCTCATGGCATCCTTTTGGACAAGCTGTCCAGCTGTAGGATGAGCAGGTACATAGTGTGTTGGGTGAAGATCTGGCTCAGCAAGGTTCAAGGGGCTGTAGTGAATGGTACATCTGGCTGGTGACCAGCCACAGCAGTGCTCCTCAAGACTCAGTTCTAGGCCCAATTCTCTTAATTGCATTTATCAGTGATCTGGATTCTTTATTGTACTTATCGATGATCTGGATGCAGGAGTTGAATGAACCAATAGCAGCTCTGCTGGTGATACAAAACTGGAAAATGCCATTGACTCACTCAAGGAAGAAGAGGCATTACAGAGGATCTAGACAGATTGGAGCATTGGGCAATGATTAATGGGACGAAATTTAACAATTCCAAATACCATATTCTGCACTTGGAATGAAGTAACACCAGGTGCCAGTGTAAGTGGGGAGACGGGTGGCTGGAGGGCAGCCCTGCAGAAGATCTGGGGGTGCTGGTTTGCAGCCAGCCCAATATGAGCCACCATTGTGCCCAGGCAGCCAAGTGAGCAAACCCCATCCTTAGGTGCATCAGACACAATCAGTAAAAAAATTTATTATCCCCCTGTATTCACCATTGGTGCAGCCTCACCTGGAGTTCTGTGTGCAGTTCTGGGCCCCACACTTTAAGAAGGGTTTTTGGCAATTTGAATGCATCTAAAGGAGGCAACAAAACTGGTGGAAGGGATGGAAAGTACATCCTATGAGGAGCAGCTTATTTTTGTCTAGCTTGGAGGAAAGGAGGATGAGAGAGGACCTAGTAGCTCTCTCTACACCTCCCAGAGGAGAGGAAGGGGAGAGAGGGGTGGTGATCTCTTCTCCTTTATATCCAGTCACAGGACAGTGGTTGAAAGCTGCTCCAGGGAAGATGTAGACGGGATATTAGGAAGTATCTCTTTATTGAGGAAGAGGTCAAATTCTGCAACAGGTTCCCTAGACTGGCGATCGATGCCCCAAACCTGGCAGTGTTTGAGGCATTTGGGGAAATGTCCTTAACACCATGCTTTTATTTTCAATGAGTCCTGAATTGGTCAGGCAGTTGGACTAGATGATCATTGTAGATCCCTTCCAGCTGAACTATACTGTTCTGCTATTTTCTGTGCAGGAAGTTGTTCTACATCCATATTCCCAATGGACTTCAGCATCTAATTTGGGAAGTTATGTTCAGCTCTCCAGCAAAAGTAAAGGAAAAATGACAGCTTCAATAAATCTGGAGCTGCTATTATTAAACGAATCTTTCAAGAAAGATTGTTAAATTGATAGATTACAGGAAACTCCAAAGAAAGCCTGCATTTAAGTAGGTCCCAAGGAGGAGGCAAATCCATGAATACCAATGTTTTGCCAAAGTTAGCTACAAGCGTGTACCTGTCTCTGCAACTAGTAACCATCTTCTCATTACTGTACATTGTCATCAAGTATTTATTTAAACAAAATATAAACAACTTATTTCTATTTACATAGCTGTCAAACCAGCAGCCTTCCATTTCCAGGAATGGAAGAGGAACCAGTCCATGTTTGGAGTCCTTTGTACCCTCCACACAGTCTGCTGGAGGGCTGGTGAAGCAGAATATTAATTGGAGAGAGATCTGACATTGCAAATGTAAACCCTGGTTTCTTTGGCTTGCAGCAGATTAGCAATAGAGTGCCAGGGTCCCCAGACTGACTCTAGATTTGTTATTGTCCCCTCCTTATCAGCTACAGCATAGAAGAAGAGGCAGAGGGCATTGCTTCTCTTGCTGAAAGATGTTATCTTACCCTCTAGACCACCCATAGCTCCTGTAAGAGCACGTGCACTACATGTATTGCCTATTAACACCTTAGCTCAAGGAATAAAGGCTTGTGGTGATGATTCAAGCCTCAGCCCTCTTGATAGGCTATTTCATGTAGAGCCTGTGGTTGCAGGGCACAAAGTTTCCTTTTCTTATTCAGTGAGAATTCTGAGACCTTTGATGTGGAGTAAATTTTTCTGCTGTGAATTATGCTCATTAATTACTGGCATGTGAAACAGCTGCATGTATAAAACCACCATTTTGTGGTTTTACATTACCTGGACCTATTGTTCAGCTCATACAAAGATGGGTGGCAGGCACTGATGGGTGTTACACTGTAGTATTGCAGAATAGGTGTGCAGTATGGTTTGCACCAGGCTTCAAAGGTACTAAGTGGACCCTACATGACTGTGTCATTAATTTTCCCAATATAAACAATTTTTGAAGACTTTGGCTCTTATCTGCAATCCTGGAGGAGCTCCAGCTGAAGATATAATCTCTCACAAGCAAATAAATAATGCAAAACCTTTAATAGCTTGCAGCAAACATTGCAATAGCAGTTCTTCCACCTGGAGGCTGAAATTCTAACATGCCATGAAGGTAAGTGAATTAATTTTAAATTACAGGATTTGTATATAGTCTTGGCTTATATAGATAGTATATATTTATACACAGACGCACACAAGATAGATATATATCTATAGTGTATGTATTTGTGTATATAGTCTTGAATTTAAAATTGAACAACCAACTAGTTGGAGCCTCAAGCAGCACATAACACTTACAGAGCCTTTACTCACTCTTTTAGCAAACTGGAAGTTCTTAAGAATCTTGCATGGAAAAAAATGTGTATGTGCTAGCTGAGACAGAGCAATAGCTCCTTCTGTGCTTAAATGAAAAGATGTAGGTAAGACAGAACTGTGTGGCTCTGCCATCCAGAAGGGACTGAACAAGCTCAAGAGGTCACCCATGAGAACCTCATAAGGTTTAACAAGAGCAAGTGCAAGGTGCTACACCTGTGTTGAGGCAACCCCTGGTATTGAAACAGGGCATAAACAGATGGAGAGCAACCCTGCCAAGAAGGACTTGGGGATGTTGGTGGCTGAGAGGTTGGATATGAGCTGGCAATGAGCACTTGGCAGCCCAGAAAGCCAGACATGTCCTGAGCTGCATCCAGAGCAGCATGGCCAGCAGGGTGAGGGAGGGGATTCTGCCCTTCTGCCTCACTCTGCTCAGATCCCACCTGCAGGGCTGCATCCAGCCCTGGGCTCCCAGCACAGGAACATGTGCAACATGAGCAACTCCAGAGAAGGGACACCTGTATGATTAAAGGGATGGAGTACCTCTCCTATGAGGAAAGGCTGAGAGAATTTGGGTTGTTCAGCCTGGAGAAGAGATGGCTCTAGGAAAATCTTACTGTGGCCTTTCAATACCTGCATGTGAGCCCACAAGAAAGATGGAGAGGGCCCTTTTACAAGGGAAGGTAGTGATAACACAAGGGATATAGGCTCCAAACTGTAAGAGGTTAGGTTTAGATTAGATATTAAGAATAAATTCTTTTCTGTGAGGGCAGTAAGGTTCTGGAACAGGTTGTGGATGCCCCATCCCAGGAAGTGTTCAAGGCCAGATTGTATAGGGCCCTGGGCAACCTGGTCTGGTGGAAGGTGTCCCTGCCCATGGCAGAGGGGTTGGAACAAGATTATCTATAAGGCCCCTTCCAACTCAAGATTTTCTATGATTTCTTTGCCCTTGCTTCAACTCAGCTACCCAGGAGAATTTTCTCACCTATTAGCTAGAAATACGTTGACCTGAGAGATTTAAGTTATTAAAATATTTTGTGATGTTCAGATAAGATTGGTGATATGTTCCGTCTTGAAGAGCCGCAAACAATGTCTTTCTTTTTATGAGAATGCATACTTGGGCTGCCAAATGTGTAACCTGCCATTCTGACATGATAAGAGGACATCCAATCTTACAGATGTCAGGGCCTTTAAAAATAACCAACAAAGTATGTGGAACTGAAATATAATGCTCTTCATGAAAATAGAAAAGCTTCACTAAAATGAAACAAAATTTATGTATCAAAACATCCTTTTCCTTGCTGAATTAGTAGAGTCCAGGATAAATTCTTCATTTCCATTTACATTAACATGTTTAGCGAAAACTCTGCTAGCTCTCCCCAGCTCCTAGTTTGCCAGCTGGCATCTATTTAAGGCCAAAAATAATTCATTATATGGGTAGCATTTCTGGACTGACCCAGTCTGAAGCTGAGTGAAATCAGCAAAGAGATACCCACTTCTATACCCTATTCAAAGTAGTCAGTGTTTTAAAGACAAAACTCCCTTGTATTCCCAAAAATGTGTAAGTAGCTTAATTGTCTGGGAACTGGGGACTTCCTCAAAATCGTGCTCAGAATATCCAAGCCTGGGTGTTGGGTAGCAAGCAAATGCATTTACTTTCAGCTGCAACTTCCTTAGTTTCCTGGACTTGCTTGGACCAGAACTTGTCCAGTGATGCCACAAAATACTCTGTGAGGCCCAAAATATGATTTGGGGAGCTGAAGAGGAAGTCTGCTGCCCTCAGGGTGCTGTTACAAAGTAGTTCATGGGGGGCAACAGGAAAGGCAATGTTTTTTCTAAGTGGATGAACCATAATTTTGGTTACTTTATTGGTAAATCTAATGGGAATAGGCAACAAGGAAAGGCTGAGGAACAGACAGCAAGCAAAACACAGGAAAAGGGTGTGGGAATTCCTCTTCTACACTGACTGTTTGAAGCATGAAGAATGGAAAAGACACAACCAGAGGAAGCACCATCTACCCTTGAATTAAGAAGAGGAAAGAAGATCCTAAAAGAAATGTGTTGCCCAGATAACAGGATGAATAACAGGGAAACCAGCATTATCCCCTTGTGTAAATGGAAAGTATGAAATTGTAAAATGAAAAGTTTATGCACGTAATTTGAATTTGGCCTCCTTGGGTGGAGTGAATGAGCATAGCTTCAACCTACATTTTTCCATGGGGTTCTCCCACATCCGGTGACTGGACAGCACTCATCTATTTTGATGTTCAAGATGTGGTTTTCAGTGGCTTTCACTGCTCTAAGTGTTCTATGTCAGTGTTTCAGTGGCCCTCTCTTCCTGTGACCTTCTCCTCTCTCCTGAAGAAGAGGAGGGCATGGATAGGCAGAGTCCTCAGGAGTTTCATGGGAGCCTGGGGGTGGTGTGCGTTGGGCCTTGGCAGAGGAAATGAGTAACCTGCAAGCACATTGTACGAGCTTCCCACCTTTGTCTTCTCTTTCTTTAAGGAATATGAATCATCATGGAGTCAGACAATGATTTTACAGTGATGGCAGAATAAAGATGGCAGATATCTTTGCCTAAGAGAAAAGGCCCATTTGACTCATCCTGTCATTTCTTAACCAAGGCAATCACTTTTGAAGCAACAACTGGTATGGTAAGGGGCTAGCTGATTTCTGGTATGTGTCAAGGCAAGCCACACATTAATTAAACCTGCCTTTTCAAATGAAGAGAATAAACCACCTATTCAGACATGGAGGAAATTAAATTTTACAGTCTTGCAGAAATGTGTTTTATTCTTTTTAAATAATAATAAAAAAAACTATCTGAAAAAAGAGGTATTTTTTCATGGGGTCATTTTTTTCTGAACATTTCCATCAACATTTTAGGAGAATTTAGGAGGAGACAAACTCTGTAAAGCTTTCCTATGGAAAAAAGTAAAGGGATCATTTAAGATGACTGCAATAAACATTACAGGTATGTACCACTGACCTGAGCCACAGTGTAAACTACTGAACAAAGTTGTCAAATACCTTCTGTGTTTCCTTAGATAAAATAGCTGTTTTCATACACCTGATAAATTTATTTTCTCCCCTTTCTAAAGTGGTTGGAGCCAGTTTGGCACATTGCAAGTCCAAACAGAATTCCAGAGGTTGGCATGTGGTTGTGTCCTGGCTATGCCCATGTTGACCCCCTCCTGCCTTGCTGGGGACACTTGCCCTTCTGCACTTCCCTTCTCTTTCTGTGGCTGTTGACAGAGACTGAGCCTGTGGCCTAAACATAGCAAAGAAATTATGAAGTGACACAGACACGTGTCTATGAAAATTATATGTTGCTCTCTGTGTGTCAAACCCTGACAGTGGTCCTTCATCCACAACAAATATAGCCTTCTGCCAGGAACAAAATTGCATTTGCAATAAATTCAGGGAAAACAAGATTACGTGGTAGGAGAAATTTTTTATTTTTTTTTTAAGGAAGGACATTAAACCCTCTGTTTTCTATCTGAAAAGCTGTGTTGTGCCTGCTCATTATTCCAAAAAATCTTGCAAGCTCTGGACAGTCTCAAAAGGAATTAAGATTGTTTATTTCTCCTTATCATAGACTTTCCGCTCTGGACAGGACCACAACACAGTCATCATTTTTAAGAAGAAAACCAGAACTTTGTCACTTGGATCTTAGGGTTTTTTTGGAAGACTCGCAAGGGGCCAATTGCTCCCATCTGTTCTAAGGCTGCCCATTGTGTATTGTCAGTGTAGGCAGCTTCACTTGTTTCTGTGGGTTTTGTGACCCCTGAGTGGGTTTGGAACAAATGAAAACTTGCATCAGAGCTGTGTGCCAGATCAGATAACCTAATGAGAGCTCCCAAGTCTTCCTGTGAGCTTTACCTTTCCTTAACCTCAGGCACCTCAGGCACACTGCCTGAGATGGCCCCACAAAGCACTGCTTCTTTTGCTTTCTAACAACCAGCAGGCATAAGCTAAGGGGGAAAAATGCAATGTGCGGAGGGAGGATGAATATTTTAGCTTGGCTGATTGCAAAGGTCATCTCTAAATGAATGTTTCTGACTGTCTGCCACCCTTTTTCTTTGGGAATGTGGATGTCCCAATCCATCACCAATGACTGAAGCTCTGTAAGAAAGAAAAATACTCAAAGGTCAAGATGGCTTCTCAGTATGTGCAATTTTCTTCATGGTAACTATAATGGAATGGTTGGTGTAGTAATGGCATTCAAGTGATGCTGGGAGTATGTATGATAATATACAATTTTTAAAACAAGTCTATCTGTATTTAAGTAACAGACTAATCTACCAGAGAGTGTATCTACTATTTCAGAATGCCAAAATAAAACAAAAATTATTAACACCTAAAGAAAATCTAACCCCATGCAACTAGTAAACAAAGGTACAGCTTTTTACAAAAAAACAGCAGCTAGCAAAAAAATATAAAATTATTTATAAAAATAAATGTGAGAATTCTAGGGAAATTTGTTTTAGATATCTTGTTAAAAAAAATTCAGGATGTATTTTGAATAGTCTCCCTTCCCCAGATGTGGGCATTTCAGTTCTCTGGAAGCCTGCAATAGGTCATGCTTGTTTTCTGTTCTTTGGGACAAAAGTAATATTTAAGTGCAGTAACTGTTTTTTCTGGCTCTGGAAAGCTATACTTGCTGGGTTAAGGCATTTTATAAGGATTAGAATAGTAAATGTAGTGATGAAATTTCCACACTGCAGTCCTCCTCAGTTCAGATCCCAGGTGCACACTGCCAAATACAGGGTTAGCTGCTGTGGGGGTTTGATACTGGCTAGATGCTAGGCACCCACAAAAAACCATTCACTCATTCTCCTCTGCTATAGCTGAGCAGAGGAGAGGGAAAGAAAAAATCTGAAACACTCATGGGGTGAGATAAGGTTTAGGAGAAAACACTTTAAGGGCAAAACAGGCTCAAAACTTAAAAGGTATAAAGAAAAATTTATTAATAGAATTAAAAGAGAATAATAAGAACTGACATAAACCTTTAGAACACCTTTCCCCCCGCCCTCCAGCCTTTCTTTCCTACCAACAGCGCAGGGAGACAAAACATTACATTTTTAGTCAGTTTGTCACTTCTAAAAATCTTTCTTCAGTTCACTTAGGGAGAGAACTCTCTTCTGCTATGCCGTGGGGTCTTTCCCTCAGGAGATAGTTCTCTGTAAACTTCTCCAGCCTGGTTCTAATTTTCACAAGTCACAGTCCTGCCTGACCTGCTGTAATGTGAGTCCCTCCCTTGGGCAAAGCAGTCTTCCCACACCTGTTTGCGTGGGTCATTTAATTCATGGGGTGTATTCTTCAAAGGACAGTGTGGAGGCAAGGGTCCTTTTCCTCTATCCTTGGAAGCAAGGGTCTTCTCTCTCTGTTCAAGCATCTCACCAGGTCACAGCTTCTCAATATCCACCCACTCCTGTGAAAGCGCCTTTTTCTCACAGGCTGCAGGTAGACCTCTACATCCCCCCAATGCACTTCATGAATTACAGGGAAACAGTTTGTTGCATTACAATTCTCACCACAGCTTGCAGAAGAATCTCAGTTCCAACAACCAGAGCACCTCCCCCTCACTCCCTCCTTCTCACTTCCCTGAGTGTCACCATGTTGTTCTCTTCAAGTGTCTTTTCTTTTTCTCTGACTTGGGAGAAAGTGGTGTCCATAGATTCATTTGTTCTCAAGTTCTATCAGTTGAAAAGTTTTCATAGAGTTCACAGTGCTGAAAGGTGGATCCTGCCCGGGCTCTGCACTGGGGAATTGCTCGCCATGCCCCTCGCTGCTGGCCATGTGGTCCCTCTGGCACCGCGCAGGCCACACCGCAGCCCTTGCATTTCTGTCTGCAGCACGGCTGGCTAAAAGCAGCTAAATAATTAAAGATCATTGCGAGGCATGCCGAGATGGCAGCGGCTGCACAATCTCAGCTGTGCTACCCCAGACGTGCAGTCCCGGCCTCGCCACCTTGGCCTCACCGCCACTCCCAGCACTGCGAGAGGCACTGAGCAGCCATGCCTCAGCCACACCTCGGAGGAGGAAAGAGGGCTTGCACGCTTTTTTTCCTTCTTAAACATGTCATCACAGAGGCGTTGCTAACTTCTCTGATTGAGCCAGCCAATATGTCCATTGTCAGAGCCTTCAGGGATTGGCTGTGCTGGACAGAGTAGAAGTTTTGAGGAGCTTCTCTCTCAGAAGCTGCCTCTGGCTTCCCCCAGCCCCACTGAAAACCAGGTTGTGTTAAACTAACACAGCTACTCTTTCCATGCTTGCACTGATCTGCTGGGTGTAGTAAAATTCCCTTCCTCCCTTGTCTACCCTCCTTCATTTCTGCAATTCATGCAAGAGAGATTATCCTAAATGGCTGACCTGGTAGTCTCCTGACTTCAGGGACATCACTCTTTGATGGTTCTTCCAGCAGCCCTGTCTTTAGCTAAGGAAGAAGGGGAAAAGTAGAAGTTCAGGATTTAGTCTTCAGTTTTCCTTTACTCTCTACAGTGATGGATGAGGGTTTCTAATAGTTGCCTTTCAGTGATTTTAACAGAGCTGGTCTCACAGTAAATCATGCCATGGAATTTAACATTCTTGCCCCCACATATTTTTAGGAAGTTATCCTCTTCCGTGATGGAAAGAGGTTAATTCTAGATGCAACAGCTTGCATGGTATGTCTGCTACCCTCAAATGCTCTCTGCTTTAGACAAATATGAAAGTATAAAAATACTCTTTTTCTTCCTTATTCTTTCTGGTTCATTTACCAAGAGCCCTCAGAAGGTGTTTATCCCAGAAAATGGTCGGGACAAGCAGAATCAAATTTTTTCTGTGTAGTAGAAGAGAAAATTTGGGCTCAACCTCTTGCCACCACTAACTTTCGTTTGATATTAAAAGTAATGTCAGACCCTGTAATGACCTACCCTGAAGGGGAAGGTAGCACGCTACTTTTCCTGTTTACCCAGAAATCTGGTAGCTTGCTTCAGATGCCACAGGGATCAGAGGACACCTATGGTCTGGCCTGAAATTTTTTATGCACACAAATGTTGAATTCCCTTTTGCTGACACCTTGATATTAGGGACAAAGGCAGCAGCTCTGTTCACCTGCACTGCAGCATGGTGGGTGCCAGATCTTGCACTGGGACCTTCCTTGTGTTACCTGCTCACTGCTCTGAGCTCTTGACATCAGCCCTGTAGCTTCAGTTGCTTCCAATCCTCTGTGTTTGAAGGGCTGAGACTGAGCCAAAGGATCTTTGTCTCAAAAGGTACCTTCTGCTGTGGTTCATGGTGGCTTTGGTTCCTGCTCAGTTTTTTTCCATAGCTGTAGCAGGACACCGCCCACACATTAACACAGGTTGAGGATCTTCAGTCCTGGGTCTAGACCCAAAGGATGTCAGACCCAGCATACAGATCAGGTGAGCAGATCTCAGTCTTAGACCTGCCTTAATTGATCTAGGTGGATGTTTTTTACAGCAGTTGGAAAGGAAGCTTGCAGAAGAAGGAAAATAAATGCATGACAGCAGATGAGAAGAACTTGTGTTCTTGGTAAAGCTCATAGCAAGGTCACTGGGTCCCTACTCTGTGGTGGGAAGGCTTCCTTCACAATCAAGGAGTGAATCAGCCAATGATGATGATGTTGTGATTTATCCAATGTCCACATAATTATGATGTGCACAAATTCTGAGATACGATTCATCTTTCTCCCTTGGGTCTTGATGGAGCTCTTGGTGCCTGGCTCAGACACAATATTCCACTGTAATTGTCTGCAATAGGTGGAATGAATCCCACACCAGAGCTGGGCTCCAGGGAGAAGATGACAAAGTCATGTTTAAGACACTTGGTTACATCCCATGTGACAAACAACACTTTATTTTATGTTGGATTAGTTGCCCCTGGAGGAGGAACAAACTCTGGGAAAAGACAAGAGTGTTTTGAAATACTGTATCAGAAACAAATCTGGCTGGGAGTAGAAAATGCAGAGAAATTAAATTCAAAGGAAACATGTTATTTTGAGAAAGTCTAAAGATGTCAATTATTTTAACAGCTGGTTTGGGACAGCCAAGAAGAAGCAAGCCTTGCAGATAAGGCAACCTAATTAGCAGATTGCAAGGAGGGATGGGGACCTGTGGCAATTGGAGAGTCACCAAAACAAAAGATGTTCTGCTCCCTGCCTTGGCTTCATGTGGCCAGGCACATCCAGGCTCCAGGCAGGGATGGGGCAGGGGGCAATTTTCATCCTTGTAGGGAATTCCTCTGGGTCCATAAAGGCAGGAGATAACAGAGATAGTACTAATAAGAATCTTGTTCTGTTTCTGTTTGGAATATAATTTTTGGATTATAAGGCCTCTGACTGACACCAAAATGATGAAAAAGCAAAAGCTTAGAGAAAATATTCGAAAATGGATAAATATAGTAAAATGGTTTTGGTGTTTCTTAGTTAAGCAAAGGAGAGTTGTTCTGGCTAAAAATGCAAATAAAAATTATACCTCAGCTGGTAGTGCTGTAAACTGATCAGAGTAAAGATGTTTAGCCCTGAAATTTCCACAGTTTTGTGGGATTTTCTCTCTGGACACATAACACTACAGCAAAAAGAGCAAAAGGTTGAGCAATTAAGGATATAATATAAGTCCTTGTGAGGGCTTTGTCTTGTTTTTAATCAATGAAAATCACTTTCAGCTGGTGGCATGTCAACCTGTCTTACAGAGAAGCACCTGCTCTTCCCTAAAGTGAGCAGGCTCTGTTCAGACATCATCACCATGCCACAGTTCAGTGGCATCTCGAAACAGGAGCTATGATTTCTTCTAGCACAGCAAGACAACTAAGCAATACCAAAGAACACCCAAAATATCACCTTAAAGTAAAAAAGAGGAAATTAATTGGAGGGCTGTTGAGTGTAGAGGGTTGTGCCTGTGCTTTAATGAGCTCAAATGAAGTTAGGAGCACCGTTCTGCAGGCTCGGCTCCAGCTGGGGCCTGAGGGGAGCATGAGGGGTCCCTCTCGCATGGAAGAACAGACAGGGGTGCTCAATCCTTGCCACTTCTTGCCATCTAGTGGCTTGACAAAGCACCAGTCCTAGGCCTCACAGCTCATGTCTTTAAAGCCCTCATCAGAAGAGAGGCGGGGTGCTGCATGCCCAGGGGAAAGGAACACTGAGAAGCGGGTTCTGCACCTACACAGCCAAGTCACCTCCATCCTCCCCGACTGCTCTCCTCTGCCCGTTCTTCTTTCTTCCCTCCAGAAGATGGCCAGGTGGCAGAGGGTTTATCCACTCACTATGACCTGGTCTAGGCTGGGGAGGGCTTTAAAGTTTTACCTTTGGTGTTTCCTGAATAGCTGAGTTGGGGTTTGGCCAGCACTGAAGTGGAGGATGGTGGAAACACAGCACGGGTTTTTTTTGGTCCTTGGTGCTACTGGGCTGGGTGGCATAACACCCTGCAGGCTTGAACACCTTGATGTAGTCAGCCAGGCTACAGGTGTGCTACCAGCCATTCCCCATAGCAACAGACAGATGAAATTCTGGCATACGTTGGGCAAAAATTTCCTGGTGCAGGCAACCCCCAGCTGTGTGGCCTTCCTTGGTACAAGACATCTGTTCTGCAGCATCCACACTTTTCGTGACATTTTATCATCGCTTAACCATTTGGGAATAACCATTACATTAGAATGGTTAACTCGGATGTTGACATCTGTTACAAGAGCAAATGCAGGTGAGTGCATTGGTCTCTCAGTTCACTGAATCCCCCATCTGTGGGAACTGCACAAGTTGTTTTATCTGTAAACTTTTGGTACGTGGAAAATATTTCAAGTGTAAACTTCAGAGTATTTATTTTTCCGCAAGCAGATTCAGGTTATCAGGGTTTTTTTGGTAAAACATTTCCCAGAGGAAGTAGGATGCTTTGACACATTTGTCAAAAAATTCCCTGCACGTAGAAAATGAAAGGCAATAGTATGCTTTGAAAGTCTGGTACTTTCCACCATACCTTCCACAGTAATGAGATAAAGGACAAACAGGAGATTACTTTGTCTTTTTTATTTACATCCTTTCCCATCCCCCACACAGAGAAACTGAAGTGTATCTAACAGTAGTGGAGTGGGATTACAGGTGAATTCTCTGCCTGTGCCAGAGTGCAGTAGGCCAGGGTTGGCCTGGAGCAGCAGAGTGAGTCTGGCAGCTGGGACTTGTCCTAGCTCTCAGCCAGGAGCAAGGCGGGCAGCAGGCACTGGGGGCACCTCTCTGGGGATGGGGACAAAACATCAGCCCTCAAGTGGGGTCTGCTATCAATCTGTTCAAGCCACAGATGATTGATACGCTCTTGGGGACATGGAGAGGATTCTCATTATTATGGACAGAATGAAGGCTTATTGGCTATGATCCTAGCAGCAGGCAGTCATGATGGGTTAGGTGTTATGCTCCTCACACATTTTTTTCAAAGAAGTGCTCTGTCTGCTGACCGTGGTTGTTTTGGACCAAGGGGACAAGAGCCATCTCCCTCTCACCTACCAAGTGCCAAGGTGGCTGTGGCTGCTGTAGTGTCCAGCCAGGAAGTGTAGACTCCCCAGCATTTATGAGCCTCTCCTATGCTTCTGTACCCTGTATATCTAGGAGCATGTTTACAAATAGCTTTTACAGATTTTAGATAAATTTTCAAAATTCTAAGCTAAATTTCTCTGTGGTCTGTCTTCAGGATCCATGTCAAAGCATGTGACTCAATCACCTTTGTTGGGATGGGGTTTGCAAGGAATTCTTGTGGTCCCAAACCATAGAGTTTGTAGCAGAAGTATTTGTGAGCCAAGTCACCACTGAAAGAGCTCAGTTATATATTTGGTCTAATCAATATGCATTTATCTGGCTTTTAAGGTATATTATGTCATCTCTGTAAGGGAAGGTAGGCAGGCAGGAAGGAAGGAAGGAAGGAAGTTAGAGGCTCCTCCTTCCACAGTCTTTGATGTAGGTGTTGGCAGGTGTGCCCAGGGCTAGAACTGTCACAACTCCTGGCAAAATAAATGCATATATTTTGAAAATTGATTTCTAGCTGTATAAAGCATTTTCACAATCCATGTTTTCCTTGATATTATGGCCTTAAAATTGCTTTTCTAGTATTAGGGTGAACACCTATTACATAGCACCTGCACATTTTCTGGAACAATCATGGTGTTTCCAGAATTATGACTGCACAATCTTTTGCCTAGCACAGGGCACCGCTAGATTTTCTTGTTCCCTGTAAAGAAACTAAGGAATTATTTGAGAATTTTATGTGCTGATTCAGAGAAATAGGATCTTAGAAGGTAGCAGGTCCAATTTTTTAGACATTGTGCTTCAAGAAAAGATGTCAACCAATCTGGAAGAGCAGAGTGAACAGCAAGTAAGACTGCTAGTCTGAGGAAGGACTGAAAGACTTGAGGTCATGAGAATACTATGAGATGTGAGGTCTTCAAATATAGATGCAAACCTGTAAAGAGGATGAGAATAAACATTCTCTGTGTCTGCTTCAGAGTAAGTAGTAACGGTTTAAAGTCTGAGAAGATTTTCAGGCTAAACATGTAGGAGAAGTCTCTGTTGGTAGTGATTATAAGATTCTGGCATATATAGTTTTGAATGACCAAAACCATCACTAAAGATCTTTGGAAATAAGTTAGTGAAAGGCCAAAGGTAGCTTCAGTCTTGTTCAGAATGATCTTGTCTTGGATCATTTTCCTGTATCATTTTGTCCTTCACAGTATTCATTCTCTTGCCTTTTACTCTGCAGTCATTGTGTCACTCCATTCATTGTGCAGACAGGAAAGCTGGAGTGGTAAAAACTATCCAGCCCTGAGCAAGCCAGTGTACCCTCAAAGCTGACCCTAGTTAAAGTGCCAGCTGGACTAAGGGGTCGCCAGAATGTTCCATCCACTCCTCCACATCCATATCTCCTATGATGTTAAACATAACCCTCATAACCCTAGGTGGGCTGCTCTTTACAAGAGCAAATGCATATTTAGTCAAAAATGTGTGCATATGGCTTTTGGGAAGGCAGTACCCATTCATTATTGGAACTGTTAGCCAGGAATTGTCCGATTTCCAAGCAGTTAGCATTTCCTGGTTGTGAAATGGGTACTTTTTTTGCAAAACATGCTGAGAAATATCTTGCAAAGATTACTTCAGAGATGCCTTATGTTTCTTTGTTTTTGCTAGGGAAAGAAATTTCCAGGGCTTGCTCTGCTGGTAACAGATGTTAATTCTGACACCAGATATCCTTTTGGCAACAGGCAAGTGCTGCAAAACTTCAGAGGAAAGGAAGCCTTGCACATCCACCTGGCCCAATCAACATCTCTCTCTGAGACTGGTCAACTTGCACTCATCAATGGAAATCTGAACTTCAGTGAGGGCTACAGCCTTGGAAGACAGTTGCAAAAAAGCATGAAGTTCTTCAGAATCTTGGGGAGAGTTTTTCTCTTGTTTTGTTCAATTACATTCTGTGTTTGCTTCCTGGCAGCATTTCTGTAATTTGAGGTCAGCCAGAGTACCTGATTTATCTCTGGTTTTTGTTTCATTTCTCTTTTGTAGGCTTAGAGCTCTGTAGCGCCTCTAAGAAAGAAAAGAAACCACACTGGAGGAGCAGAGCCTTGCATGGTGTTGGAAGTCATTTCTGCTCAAACTTAGTTTCACCATGAAAAGTCAGTGTCCCAAATCAAAGCATGCTTATTACTTCCCATCACTTGCTTAAAATGCAGGACCACTGTTTTGTTAAAGTTTGTTCTCAGACTGCAGAGAAGAGGAAATTGGTAGCTCACAGGGGTTTTCAGCCTCTGACCAAGGTAGTTGGCCATCTTGTGCATGTGTGAGGTCCCCATCTGGGGAGCTGCTAGTCATATGTTAACCACAAATTATATTGAGTTTTTGTGCCTTGATTTCCTATCATGAAGTCAGCTTTTAAAATGTGACTTTCTTGAGAAAATGGAGGGTCTACTGAAGCTATCTCTCCTCCAGAAAACTAAGACTGTCAATGAATAAAGTATGAACAAAGGAAGCTGAAAGCTACTAAATTATTTTTTACATTATTTAATGCATTTGAAATAGCATTTCCCAAAAGTTCTCAGCCTCTGTAGAATTTGTAAAAATGCAGTCTAAATTCCTGATGCAAAATTTACATAGTAGACTTCTGTGTGTTAGCAACTTAAATAGTTTTACTATCCTTCCCATAATCCAGAAATACTAGAGAGTAGGCAAGTTTCTTATTGCATACCAAAATTCGGTAATCCTATCTCTTTTACTGAGAGAGGTATTGTTTTGGAGAAGATTGCATAAGAGAAGATTATTGTAGCTTCTCACACTTCAATCAGAAATCTATTATGTGTTTGACTGTCTAGGGCTCTCTCATTTCATCTGATCTTTTAAAAGGCTTGTATACTGTGTGGGTTGCTTTGGTGGGAGTGACCCGTCATGCCTCTCCCTTGCCAGAAGAGATTGCAGTGAAGAGCAGTAATATGCTTTGATGGCATTAACAGACCTTTAGTTTCAGATTTCACTATTTTCCTTCTATGTTGGTTAGTGGGTTTGAGAGCTATAGAGCTTTGTTTCTGTTCTTTGGGCTTCCTGTGTGACTATACCTGTACAGAGTATTTGATGCAAAAATAGGAAAAGAAAGTCATAGGAAATTAAGTAGTATAAATTAGAGGCCCTTGGACCATGTCTTAGGAAGGCTGTGCAAGTACTGTACATCTCCCACCGAATGGCTCCTGAGCCTTTTTGTTTCCCTTTGTGCACTGTTGTGATTATGTGGTTTCACTGTGTGATTTATCCTAGTAGTGGCACTTTTCAGTCATATATTGAGAGCACAAGGTGAATCAGGAGGCTTCTCTCCTCCAGCTGGTGTCCTGCTCCTTAGTAGTATGCTGCAACATGAATATATAAGATTTGGAGACCATCCACTGAGCCTTAATGGAACTGTTGTTGCGTGAAATCTGACAGCGTTATCAGGAGGCACACAAGATGATGGGGATGAATGTGTTGCACCTAAAGTGACACAGTACAGTCCTTCCATTCACTGGCCAGTTTTAAAGCCAGTGGGTGGTTGTGAAAGACTGCAAAGATTAATGTCTTGAGACACTTTGGGATGCCTGTGTGGGGAAAAGGGCAGCTCAGGCCTTGCCCTGTCCCACACCTTCCACCCCTAGAGCCTGTGTCCCATCCTGTAGTGGTTCCAGACAGGGGCACAGCACAGGTGATGCTCCCCACCTGCCTCTGGAGCCCCTAGCCCAGCTCCTGAATAGCCAAATGACCACAAGTCCCACCTGGTGGAAGGGCCCAGGAAGGCCAAGGGGTATTGAAGGCTGAACATGAGGTAATCCCATTGTCTGGACCCTACCTCTCCTTTCTATCATCATTGGAACCCAGGAACTGGTAGCTGTATGTGTGCTTTTCTGTAGCTTTTCTGTCTTTCTCTCTCCTTCTAATTTCCTCTTCTAGGAATTTTGAGTAACTTGAAATCAAATGCACTTAAAGTTTGCTAAGTTGAGTGGGCCAAGCTAATGTGTTGAGAAGTGTTTCATGTTGATTTGATGTTGCACTAAACTTTTTGCCAAAGTTCCTTGATTTTTTTAAAGTTGCCAGTGAAGTCTTTTGTGTTGTTTTGACCTTTTGAGAATATCTTGTCAGTATTTCTCCTGTGCATCTAACTCAGAGTACATGAACCCTTTTAAAACTCTCATTGAGTGAGTTTCCTGGGGCCTTGCAGTGGTGGAAAAACATTTAAATTTCTTAAAAAAAGTTGTGAAAACTGAGCAATGCTGATCTTCATGTGAAATAATTACCAGAACCTTAAAAGGCACGTGCTCTCAGTCACCACCTTTTGTTTTCCTGCTTCAAAAGGCACAGTTTTTGTTTGCTTACCAAAATGAAGCTACCACAGGCTCCTGTGCTTTGCTTCTCTAGGCTGACATGTTGGTAAGGTGCTGAGGGACTTCCTGTTTTTCTACAAAAATCTCATCTTCCAAATCAAACTTGGTTCTCTGGGGATCTGATTAAGTCAAAGCTCAGCCTCCCTGTACAGGTGAAACAAGCCATGTTTAGATTTCACTAGCCTCCACACCTCTTGATGGTGAGATACTGTTCAGTCTCATTCTAGGCTCCAGATGTCAGCTGTGGCTCTGGGGCTGCTCTGAACAGACCTGGCACTGCTTCTCACCTGCCTGACACAGTGAAAGCTCTACAGGCCCAGACAAACACACCCACTTTGGAAACTCAAACAAGTAACCAGAAACCATCCTCAGCCTCCTGAATGTCTTCAGACTCCTCCATACATGTATTATGGCATGGGCAGAGCACTGCAAAGTATCTTCAAGAACAATATTGTTTCATGTCTATGTATTCTCTGTAAGGATGGACCTTCCCTCTTTCCTGCAAAGCCTGCACCCAGGTCATATGAGGCCTGAAAAGGTTAATGCTTTTTCTTCTAATACATTTAGGCTTTTCATTGAATGGCCGCTCTTGTTGTTCAGTTTAAGACCAATGAAGTGCAATCTTGATCAGAGAAGCAAAGTGAAGTGAAAAGAAGGAAAACAGTAAAAGTAAGAAGACTTTCAGAAGCTGTGAAAATAGGCCTCAGAAAAGAAAAAGCAGAGAACTTAGAGCTAGCTACAGCTGCAAAGCCTGAAATTAAAGAAGATACAATAATACAACATGCAAGGATATGAAACAATAGTTGAGTTTTTAGGCTTGGCTAAGACAGACCTTAAGGCTGCACAAAAATATGCTTACCAAGATAGCAGAAGGTTTTAAGCTTAATATTGGAGTATTGTGTATTGTTAACAGAAAGCAAACAAGCAAGCATTGTTTGAAGCAGGTGTACGTGTGCTTTTACTGATTGGCTACAACAATTGTCTGTAAGCTTTAGCAATATGCTATTGGCTGAAAAATTTATAAAATTATGTTCTGTAACAAAGAGATCTTTGGCTGCTCAAGGCAGACGTGAGCTTGTGCCATCTCCTGTATCTGTAGCTGAGACTGGTACCTGAATAAAGCTCGTGATGCATCAGCTGGCAGTCCCATCCCGTTTGTGAAAAAACGCCAACAAAAAATAAATATAATGAAGTAAAATGAAGGAAAATTAAGTGGAACATAATGAAATGAAATGAAATGAAATTAAATTAAATGCCCTGAAATCTTGTAGGCAGTAGTGTGGTGATTATACTCCCTTTTATTCCATTTTACAAGGAGGATACTACTGTGGAGTAATCTAATTAAAAGTACTCATCCATGAAAAGGTATTAAGGTTATCTGCCTTCAGATCAGTCACTGACCTTGCAAAGAAGCAATTTAGAATAATCAAAGTGATGAAACAGAGGCAATGCTGGAGTTTTAGCATCAGTAACTATGAAACAATACAGCTCGTTCCCTACTCTGTCTTTTCAGTTAGACCTTCTCAATGCCAGCTTTAAATCCTTTCCATCCTCAACTACTCAACAAAAGGTCTAGGAATTTCTCCTCTGGAACCCCAGCATTACCTGTTAAAAAATGGACTTCAGTGATCAACAGCTAAAATTCTAAAATAATAGCTGTTGAGGTACAGCTGTATGTCATGTAATTGACCATGCTACAAACTCAGCATCTGAAAATTTATACTATTAATTTCTAAGAGTTTATCACACACAGGAAGAGACAGCAATCCAGAGACTACAGAGATTGACAAAATTTATTTATTTATTCCCCATTTTTTTGACTTTTCAAAGAAACCCACTACAAATACCATCCAAGTTGGAATATACTAGTATGCTACCACTGTTAAAAAAAAAAGGCATGAAAAAAAAGTATAGTTGAAGGCTAATAAATTCTGATACATCTGCATGTTCACTTAAGAGTCCTTATTATTCTAGGACAGTGGAAGTACAGTAGACATTCAGTGACAGCTAATTTGCCAGCTCATGAAGACAAACAAGGACTGATCAGTGTGTCTGCCTTCTCTTGAAAAGCCAATCAGCAATAAATAGATAGTGTCATTCATTGTCATGCAGGAATGATTGTGGTCTCTACTTAGCTGGGCTCCTGGATTTTCATGATTTTAGGCTACCAGGTGGTTGAGGAGTTTGGGGAAAAAGAAACTTTGAAAGGTGGAAGTTCAGTTTATTAGAAGAGGCTATGTTTAAATTTTACGCTTTAACATATTATCACTGTAGTTTCATGCCTTAATGTCTAACAGCAACAACATTCTTTTTTCCCCCATAGAAGGGAATATTGTGAATGCATTATAATCAAAAATCAAATTTTTACATCACCTATGTTATATTCAGCTGTTATATTAAGAGGTATCACCTGGGTTAATTACATAACACCATGTTAGAATATGCCTAAAGTGAGACATTTTAATCAACTATGCTGTGGCTTAAACACCACTTTTCAGACATAACTCTGCATTATTTCTGAATTTTTTAATATATCTTAAAAATATACCAATTAAAATAAATTATTGTTATATATTTCTTTATATCAAAGAAGAATCTTCAAATTTACAAAAAGCCAGTCCAGAGGTAAATATGTATCATATTCCACTAGTGAAGAATTTAAAGTAAATGACATTATTTCCAAATAGTTCAGTTCTTTCAACATACAGTTTATTGCCTGCTCTTTATTTGTTATTTAGCTCACAGAAAGAAGAAAGAACATTTTGTTTCACAAGAATGTCTCTCGACAGAGTGGACATGTAGATTTGTTGCTGGATGAGAACCATTTGTACTGAAAAAGAGAAATACATCTGTTTAATATACAAAGGCAAGCTGAGTATCAGAAACACTAGTACATAATCAATAATAACCATTATTGCCAGGGATTTGTGTTGCTAAGCTGCACCAGGGCAGGTTTAGACTGGACAATAGCAAGTAGTTCTTCACTGAAGTGATTGGGCATTAGATTGGGCTGCCCAGGGATGTGGTGAAGTCACAGTTCCTGAAGATATTTAAGAAAAGACTGGATGTGGCACTTAGTGTCATGGTCCAGCTGACAAGGTGGTGTTAGGTCATAGATTGGACTCAATATCAAATGTCTTTTCTAACCTAGTTAATTCTGTGATTCTGTGAATGTAAATTAAAACATTAACTATACTTTTTTAAAAAACAACAAGAAACAGCAAAAAAATCCTTTTCCCTCATGCATGTATGCATGTGTATATGTACATATGTATTTGTATATACCCATATTAGACACACACTGTGTAGCTGCTCTTCTCTCATTACCTGCACTTATATCTTAGTACAAAATCCACAGAAATAATTCATGAGTTCAGGTAATCCCATGTACTCCAATAACAAAGTGGAAAATTGTTGGTAATACAGAAGTTTCTGGTTTAAACTATATAGGCTGGATGAGGCTTGGAACAACCTGGTCTAGCGGAAGGTGTCCCTGCTCGTGGCAAGGGGTTGGAACTAATGAGCTTTAAGGTCCCTTCCAACCCAAACTGCTCTATGATATTTTGCCTCTTTAAAAATATTTACTCCAGGTACTTACCAAGCAAGCTGAATGAAACTTCTTCTTGCATGTTCTGCAAGCTTTTTTGGGAAGAGAGTAGTTTGAACCATGAATGACTGAAAAACAAATCATGCAATCTTCAACGCCTTCAAAACGTTTATCCACGTTGTTTTTCCACAGAGATAAGCCTTCCATAATACTTCCATTCTAACAGAGAGAAAAGAGCTGTTAATACTGTAGAACTCCTTTGGACTATTCCTGTTGTAGTCATAAAAACATGAAGGAAACAAAGCCTGAAGGATTTATAATCTGAAATGACATGCAATACATGCGGTGCATAATTTATAATACTCTGACTTACAGAAAAGTAAGTATTCATCAGAGCAGGAAGAGTATATTCTGGAGCATTTAAAAAGGGATTTTGAAATTTTCAGTCACTGCTTTGTTTTGTTCTAACCACAGATGATGCAATTTCAGCAACCATCAGTCTTCTAGAAAATTCCGTGGATGGGATTTTTGGTTTTGATTTTTTTGTTGTTGTTGTTTGTGGGTTTTTTCCAAATAGTTGAGATGGTACTGCCACACAGGACAAACACTGGACCACATCCTAAGAGCTCTAAATTTTCAGCTTGGGCTCTGGATTTAACAGGACCTAGTAGGCTGATCATTTTACCTCTGCGTATGTATCTGGAGAAAAGCAGATGGTAAGAGTGACCCAATTCTATGAAGGCCTTTGAAATCTACTGATGAGATCTATTACACAGATCTATACAATACTGCATTACTCGGAATATTTTTCTGCTATAAGGACTTTTTAAGTTTTCAAAACTAGGAGCTTTATTTCAATTCACCTGATGTGTAAGATATGTGCTTAACTGTAGCATCCAATTGCGCCACTGCTGTACAGCCACACCAACCCTCTTTCCACTCTCAACTGTTATGGATCCCAGTGGATAATTTGATGGAAGCTGTATTATTAGTTCAATAAAGATATCATCAACAGAATAGGTTGCAATGACTTCTCGTGCTGCAGACCGAGCTTTTACCTTTAAAAAAAATATAGGTATTAAAAAATGCCACAGAGACATACTCAGCATCTCTAGTCTTTGTGTATGTATATATATATATATATGTACTAAATACATTACAATACACATTAAATTATTTTCTTAGATCAGGTAAACACTTTTTTTCAAAGAAAACAAAAATCTACTCATATCTTGGTAAACTAAAAAGAAATTACCAGCCATTTTTCAATCTACTGATTGATTACATCTTTTAATAAACAAAAAAGTAGTATATTGATAGCAGTACCTTCCACTGACGCCCTCAACTTCTTCAACATCCTAAAATTCATTCTTTCATGTCTTTCCAAGCAGAATATTAATAAACATCCATTTAATTTATTTTCCAAGGAAAAAATATGTTTAATCAGTCATTTAGAACAAAATTGCAATAATATAAAACAGAACTGGTTCTGAGAAGTAAAATTTCTTGAAATATTTGTAAAAAACTGAAGCGAATAAAAAGAAAGGACAAAAAGTCTTACTGTCATGCCATTAAATAACTGTGTGCTAGTCTGAACAGAGGATATTTCCTGGGAGGAGAGCACACTGCTGACATATTTGCTTGTGAATTTATCCACAACATTGAAGACACGCTTCTCACAGCTATTCCACCACAGCCTCACCATTGCTGGCAGATCTTTCAGTGTTATATGGTACACAGAGCAGGCCAAGTGTGGGATCTGGGATGACAGCACCCCTGTCCCTGGGAGGGAAAGAAAAGGTGTTGAAATACTCTTAATACATCAGTCACAGATGTTGATGCCTCCACACCACATACAAAAATTCTGTATAATAATATACAGATATATAATATAATTCCAATATAACTGTGGTAACTGGAATTTCATGTACATGTTCCTATTATTGCTATTCTAAGGGCTTGTTTGACTCAGGCCTTCTTCACCAGGCTGGTTTCTTTGTTCCTTAGCCTGACACTCCACACCTCAGAATTCACCTTCTAATTTAGAGACTGACCTCCAAGTAAACACCAGGAATCAACAATAATTTTATATTGCAGAAATCACAAAACACTCCCTTTGGAGTGAACAAAAGGTGTTTGGTGGACTGCAGAGCTTTGCAGGCATGTATTGAAATGGCCTCAAGTTCCACCAACAGAGGTTCAAGTTGGATACTAGGAAAAAATTCTTTGCTGAAGGAGTGGATAAGCATTGAACAGGCTGTCCAGGGAAGTGGTGGAGTCACCATCCCTGGAGGTGTTCAACAAACATGCAAACAGGGAACTTTGTGATATGGGTTAAGGGGCACGGTGGTGTTCAAAGGGTGAACTTGGGTGATCCCAGAGATCTTAATGATGAGTTAAGGGGAAGACTTTTCCTTGGGATGTCATGTTAGTGATTCTTTCTTATTGTCATACACATAAATTGTTCTGCACTATACAGCGATGTCCAATCAAAAACTTAAGAAATGGAAACTCCATTGCCTTGCTTATACCTGCATAGGTACATAAAAAATAATTCAATGAAGGGACTCAAAAATCTAATTCTCTTTCATGTTTTTCAGCTAAAAAAAGCAGCATATCTTCTCTCATCATCACTGATTAACCAGGTCTTCTGAACAGCATGACAAAAACAACATACAATTTAACATCTCAAACATTTAAAAATATATATTAAAATATTTTTAATATTTTGAATTGATATGTTAAAATACAATAAAATACAGACATTTTATTTAATATTAAAAAATATATCTAGAAGCAATGGTTCCAGAATAGATCACACATTTCTAGTGTTTTGGAATCGTTAGGACTCAATAGTAGCGATGTATTTATTCCTGGGTTTTGTTTTTCTTGGTTTCTCTAATAAACATGTCAACTTTGGTTAAGCTTCAAATGGGGAGTGTTAGCCAAAGATTATTAAACATATGTATGTATTTGTCTCTCTCTGCATTTGTTTTATAGGTAAGATTTTCTAAATTATTTTTAAGAGAAAAAGCTTATTTAAATATAACAACTCTCTCAAATGCACAAATACAAGTTTTACTAACCTTTGACATCTAAACGAAGCTCTTCAGTAAAGAAGGTTTTTGTGTCCTTATTCAGAACTTCTGAAGTTGGCCCAGAAAAGACAGGGTTTTCAGGCATAAGCCTGAACAAGTGATAAAGCAGTTTATTCAAGCTTTTAGTTCTTCTAAGGTATTGTGAGTAGAGAACTCGCAGCTGGTGGCATTAAAAAAAAAATCACAAAAAAACCAAAACACAGTAAGTACAGCTTACTCTGTAAATAATACAACTATGTTCTTGCAGGGAGGAAGAGCAACAGTGTGATTCAGAACTAATGTTTAGAAAAGAAGTTTAGTTCTCTGCACCATTTTGAATGATTATATTATAATATGTACTAAGCTGATTTGAAAATGAAAGAAAGAGTCTTAGTTCTTCACTGGTCTAATCTTACCATGCTCAAATACAACAGTGCAGAAATCTAAGTCTACTGGTGCTTTCAGAATTTTCACTAATTTCACTAAATCAAGGGATAAGAAGTTACATAATTAAAAGAAAAAGGCTAGATGAAACTTCGAGACTGAAACTAAATAAGTAGGATAAGAAATTCAGTTAAAAAGAAAAGACTCTGAAAATATACCTGAGAAGAAGCTGCTTTAAAGAAAGCTAATGTTAACTTCCAAGTGAGGAGATATCCTAGAACAAGGCAGAACTCATCGCTCAGGGGTTGAATAACTGCGAATTCTCCAACCGGAATGCATTCCAGGATGTTTTCTAGCAGGAGTTCTTGAGTGGCCAGGATAGACATAAGAGCTGCTGGAGGTGATCTGTGGAAAAATGTTATCTGGAATAGTGAACTCAAATCTTGAGCACAGCATGAAATGAATTTATGTTCACAGCCTTCCTAGAAAGTCATGAAAGTAAAATCATGCACAGAACATAAATTGAGCCTTTTATTACAGGAAAATTTACTCTTTTTAAAATTTCTTCTTTTTCCCTGAATGGGATAGCTGGTATTTTTACCTTCTTAGAAGACAAATTTAAACTGAATGCTGATCACTTCATCTGGGAGTGGTCTATGGCTGAGCTGATTTAACCTACATCATCTTAGCTGTTTTGCTTGCTTTCTCTGGAGTCACACCAACAAAGGAGCAACTGAACAATGATCTCCTAATCACTGTTGGCTGTGGGTTGAAAAGCCTTTTGCAGCTCTGCAGTTAGGAAAGGTATTAATCATTGGGCTGAGGTTAAAAAGGAATTTTAACCAGTTACCACATTCCCTCTTCAAACCAGAGACCTCACTAGATTCAAGCTGTATAAAACACACAGGTTAATTTTGTTCCATTTCAAGTAATTGAAATTACCTGTGCAGATGGACACATTCTGAATACAAGTAAAAATTTGCTAAGATTTTCTATTATAAAGCATATATGGCACTTACTCCAGTAACTGCACCTAAAAACAATCGCAAATACTGACTCCAGTTTTAATGCAAAGGCAGATAGGATCAAAATATTTAATATTTTAAATATTTATAACCTTATTGTCATAGCTATGCAATTTTTTAGCATCTCCTGGCTGACTGCTACTCTGCTGCAAATTTCAATCTTATAACACATTTTAAAAATATGGAAGACAGTCATATAAAAAGTGAGGGAAAAGATACACACAATGCCAATTCCTCCTCTTCGTCACCATAGGACTTGAGATCTTCATCATCAAATTTAGGCAATTCAGGCATTAATCTATAGAAATATGGAAAGGAAATCAAGTTTAATTTTTAAATTATTTTTAATAAATTATTTTAATATATGTGATGCATACTTCTTTGCTGATCAACATCAACACTACTGACAGACAATAAAATAAAGGCAGTTATTCTTTAACAACACAGAATCTTTTAGAGACACATCACCATTGCAAAGATGGTTCATGAGTGACAGCCAGTGACCATGTATCCTTGCTCACTTCTCTTTCCAGGCCTCTTACGTTTCCTGAGTCATGCCAAAATAAAATTCTCTATCAGAATAAACTATTGCAACTTTATGCCTCAGTATAAGTGAAAGATAATGGTGGCTGGCTTAAGCAACCTGCCTTGCAATCTGCATTTTGGGGAGCCAAATGTACATATTTTTCAAAATCTGTATTGCCTCTCTAGGTACTGGAAATATCCAAGAAGTTCACAAGAATACTACCCATCTATATTCATTTTCATACCTAAATTAGTGAAAATAAAAATATCATACTATTTAATGGTAGTGTCAGGCCCAGATCAAACCTGAAATATTTCAGTTTACATTTTAGGATTCTATGAGTACTAAAATATGGGCTAAAAACAAATACCTTTATTAAGTCTGCTAATACAATTAACCTTAGCATTCATAGTTTTATATTGTGTCCTCCAAATAAGAACACAAATTGCCCAGATAAAGATTTTCTCCCATAACACAACATAATTTTGCTACAAGTGCATATTCTATAGCCCATATTTTTAAAAAAAGGGGCAGGAGGGCTGAGAGGTGATGAGTGAAAAATTTGTAGCCTCTTACTTATGCATCATATGGTAGACAGAAACCTGTACAGGTCGAGCCCGGAAAAGCAGCAATGGAGAGAGTGTGTTCAGTAGAGTCTGGAGTTTATCTGGAAGATTTGTCTTCTGGCCTGCAACAAACTTCGGTGGCAGCTTATGGTTTAACAACTGGTCCTTTGAGATGTAAGTTAGAGCTTCACCCAAAGATGTTAACACAGAATTCTGAAAAGAGCCTTCTGATGCATTTTTGGTTTCTCCTATTTAAAAGAAGACAAGCTGTGATGCAGAATGTATGGATGATACCATAAACAAGCTCTGCTGAAACAACTCAAGACTGCACTTGGCAGGTTCCATCTAATCTTAACAATCTCTATGCTACATGCAATCACTATTAATTAGCATGTAAGTGTTAAAAAAACTGAGTTGTTATAAACTCTATTTACATTATATTCCAGTAAATTCAAAAATGTGGCCTGATCAGTTCTATTTCAGAACACGCTGGCTGTTATTCCCTTGTCATATACTTGCCTGTGATTTTCACCAACAAAGGTAACAGCAAATTGTGAATTCCCTCAGAAAAGAATTCCTTCCATTCACTGACCAAGTTCTTAGGAAGATTTGCAGTAGTGTCAGGAGCTGCAGTCTCAAAGTAAGCGCTAACGGCAGATGCCAAGTCACAACTGACACAAGCAAAAATCTGCACAAGCGGGACATGGTAAAGTGAACGGCTCTCACTTGTTGTCTAGGAGGAAATAAACAGAGAGTAAGATTCCTCAACCATAAATTTGCTTTAAAATATGTTTTACATCTCCTGTCTACACCAGGAAGTGTCATTTCAAAGACAATTCAATTGCAAGAACCATTTGAAAATTATTTGGGGTAGGGAGGTGTGTTTAAAAATAGGAATTATACTTTAATACGACTTCCTGAAATGAATTTCCAAGTCTCACCAACATTTAGAACCATGGATTGTTTCCATTGCATAATCTTCCTTATAATGACAAGAAGAAAATTCAATGGACAACACGCTACTAAAATCTGGAAATTATTCAAGTGGCTATTTCCTCTCCTCCAACACAGCTGCTTTCTTTTTTGTTCTTACTAGTTCTGTCAGAAAGGAGTATCACTATCAATTAAAAATATTCCCTGCTTAGTCTACACAACAAGATTCTCTTGAAAGTTTTTTGTTTGTTTTTAAACAAAATACATAGCTCTGAGGCACATACCACTAGGTAAGATTAATCCTGAGACCAAGAAAGGTCACACGAAATTTCCAGCCTGCCCTTCTAAATACATAGATGATAGAGAGTGAGAGATTCTGTATCTTTATTTGATTAATCAGGAAGGAATCAGCTGACTACTGGCACTACTGACCTCTTTCCTAACAGCATTAGAATATAACTTTGATATTCCATGTGATCAGTTAGATACTGAAATGCATACACTGCTTTTTATTGTTAATTTTGATGTATCATGTTAGACTGTGTCTTAAAGGAATATTGTTTTTCAAGACAGAGACCTACAGCAGACATATTTCAAGAATATTGCCAATTACCAATGCAATTATTAAATACCATATTACTTGAAGAACGAGCTGATTTTATCTCCATACACAAAAAGAAACAGGACTGTGTAATTGCTTGTGCTTTTAAACCACATATGACCTTTGTCCAAAGTCCAACATAAACAGGATTTTGTGCAATTTTTATAACACTGTGTCAAAATATTCGGTACACTGAGATTACCGTGTCCCTGCCATATGCAGGGAATAATCAAAAAGATAAGGGCATTAGAAGTGAAGATGCTTCCATATTACCTCTAACCAAGCCAGCATGGAGCACATCAAAAAGTCCCACTCGTTATCAGCCAAAGGAGCTGTGGAATATTTCAGCAACAAGGGAAGGTAACGCATCATCTCAATGTTGAAACCAAGCAATTGAGCACTTGCTTCTTTCAGAGTGCTGTAATAAAAACACATCCAAAGCTTACATAGCTTCGTGTTGTAGACATGAGTATTTATATTCTCACCTTCACTCCTCCTCACAGGACAAATTTGTCTGGCTCCACCACACTCTGCCCTATGTGCTTTTGATATTCTGTCTTTCAAAGGCAGAGTGCTACATTAGTTACCAGCTCTAAATAACATTCCTAAAATACAGATTCATACATTTCTACAATTCACACATTTGCTTGAGCAATACACTTACATAAACTATGAATTTTAGAAATTTTAATTAAATCAATGCAAGAAAAATAATCATTTTAAGTTACTGATTTAGGAAAAAATATTAGCCCTCAAGTGTCCAAATATACATTACAGATTTAGATTATTAGGAAGAAATCCTTCCCTGGGAAGGAGGTAAGGCCTTGGCACAGGTTGCCAGAGGAGCTGTGGCTGCCCCATTCCTGGAAGTGTTGAAGGCCAAGTTGGATGGATCTTGGGGCAACTTGGTCTTATAGAAGGTGTACCTGCCCATGGCAGGGGTTGGAACTGGAGGAGCTTTAAGGTCCCTTCCAACCCAGACCACTCTATGGTTTTATGATTATTTTGAAACTTTGTTGCCTGGATTTTTCTCATGATAGCCAAACAAATAAATCTCTGTATATTTTTACTCCTTGCTGGAAGCTTTTCAAGTTACATCTTTGGGTCCAGAATTTTTAAAAGACAGACACCTAAGTTTGTTGGGCAAGTTTTATTCCTGCTACCAAAATAAGCAATCAGAACTTGGAACTGAATATCCAGCAGCACCTACAGAAGTTGGTCGGCTCTGAATGCATTTGAAAACACTTGACATCTTTCAAAAGCATTTACAAAGCTCCTTAGTTTTCCCAGCCTTCAACCATCCAGGTAATTTTCTGCAGTATGAGTTAGTGTATACTTAAAACAGATATATTAAACCAAGGTTTCTACAAAAGCTTAAATATGTAATATTAGAGCAGTAGATGGCAGCTGTACAAATTGATTTTGTTAACTAGTCTGTATTTTTAAACTCTTGTCTTATAAATAAGAAAAGAAAGTCAAATTATCTCAAAGTTGTGCCCACCAGCTAAAGAGAAAGCTGTCCTCATTATCATTTTTCCAAGATATTATGATTTTCAGTATTGCAGGTAGTAGATGATCACAATCAATACTTCTATCCTTCAAGCAGGAGTTCAAAATGGAAAGACACCCAAATGCTCCTATGATAATAAAAATGTAAAGTCAGTAGTCATAACTATCAAGACAAAACAAATATCAGAATGTGTGTCAACGGAACTTAACTTTAATATCATAAGACAGTTTGGACAATACCTAAGCTTTCTTCTTTGAACACTTAATCCACAGATGTCATTGTTAAATCAAAATACAATATCCAATCCAAACTCTTTTTAAAAAAACTCCTATAAGATTAAGTGATAAGTTTATAAAATTTTTAAAAAGGAAAGATACCTTCTAAGATTGAAATTTCTTTGTGCTACTAAAAATACAGTATGCTAAGCAACAATTTGGACAGATAATTAAGACAATGCAACTGAAAGCTGTGAATTTTAATGTTACTGGAATGTTAATTGGAGTTCTAGTCCAAATGGTAGTTTTTACTTTTAGAGTGAAGTACAACTGTTGCAATAGTACTGTTTTCCATTTTTAGGAAGAACTGTATTTATCTATATTTCTTGGAGAAAATGAACATTTCCAACGAGCACGATGACAAAAAAATAATATAAAGTATCACGTATGCACAGCAAAACCAAGCAACCAAACCCCTGCTTCACTTAAACAAGTTCAGCAGTGTTTTTTCACAGCTGACCTGAAAAGAAAGACACCACTGGAATGGTAAGCCCACAACCTACACACCACTTAACATGAATTTGGACATATATGTTGTGCTCAGGAATCCCTAGAAAATTGAGAAGTAGTAGAAGGGAAATGCCAATTACAAATAAAAGGCCTACACAACAGGGGAGTGAGGATTCTTCCATTTTCTTCTGTTCAAAGTTTCATAAACACATTTCTTTGCCTCACTGGTTCACTTAGAAAGCCAGAAAGCCTCAACTAAGTTGAAAGAGTAGGAAACTACCACAGTTGAGACTTTTAAGATTCCTCTCAATTTCTGCATGACACTAACACTGACAATTTTCACACCTGAACATCCATTTGAAGAAGTCATCTAAAATCCTGAGAACACTGCCATGGGACAGATGTCCACAGTTTAAAGTAACAAAAGACAGTGTTTTTTTCAATTTAAGTAAGCACAGTTCTGTTACAAAATAAAAAACCTACACTTTTCATATAGACTGATCAATAAGAGTATGTGAAAGAACACACAAAAGCAGTAAGGGACAAAAACAGAAAGGACATTCTTCTTAAATGACATCTAATTCATACAGATAGAAGGACTTTGTGTGAGCATTTCCAAATAATTTTCTTGGAGAGCAGCAAGTTTGTGAAAACACAGACCCAAATTAAGTGGCTATATTCAAAGTAATATCATAATACACCTCAACCACCCCTTAAGTAATTTTCCACAGCTGCAGACAGTTAATGTAGTGCAGTTTTCAGCTGGAGGAGCTACTCAAAAATTGTATGTAAACTCTGAAAGAGTTCTTGGCAAAGCATCTGAAGACAATCATGATAAGCTGACAACAGTAATATTTTTGCACATTGTTTAAAGCCCGAATGGTTCACTGAAAACGTTGATATTTATAGACATGCTTATATAAGATAGATCAAACTAGAAGACAGCAACATCACAACACTTTTAATAATAATGGCCCAAATCTTTTCATTTTAACTTTGTAACTGGCAGTAGAGCTTTCTGAATGAGACAGAAAATTACTATGCCAAACGGTTTAAAAGAAACAGGCAAACTGAAAAGTATTTCTTTCTATGAAGAGCAATATTATAGCAAATATGTTTTATCTAAAAGCAAACATTATTACAAAATAATGTTCTTAAATTCTAATGAACTAGATTGAGGTAAGAACATACTCACCATCAGTGCTGGAAAGCTCTGTCTGTGTACATGTCATAAGCTTGGCCACACAATGGAAGACAAGTTCCCTCTTTTCTTCCTCAATTAAGAAAGGTGATAAACACTGAAGTGTATGCAATCTGCCCTCTGTCAATGGAAGGAACCTATTCATACAAGTAAAACACCAACAATGAAATGAACCCAAAAACTGAACTAGGAAACAAAGTATCAGTTCATAATGACATAATATCCTCTGACATAACTAATCCCACATGCTAACCCAAATCTGACTTGTACACATGTATCACGTCATTTTCAGCCTTCGGTTGTCAAAGGTCAGAGTCAGGATCGTTTCATACTATCAACATTCACAACAAACTGCAAGTTTGTAGGCAGCAGTATTAAGATACCCTTCTGTTGTCTTGAAAAGTTCTTTCCTCTCCCAGGATACAGGGCTCTCGGCATGGATCACTTTGGCCATGGTTAAGGACCAGAGTCTTCCATGTTCCTCTGATCTTCAAAGAAAAAGAAAGACCCTGGTTAATATATGCAGATGCTCAGGGTTCTTCACCACAAAAGCATCTGGATGCATTTTGAATCAACAAACAGATGGAAATATAGTGGTACTCTATACAATACAAACCATGAAGACAGAACTAAAAGTTGTTTCACTTGTTCTCACATACCTGTCAAATAGAGTTTGTTGCAGGCTAGCTGTACTACTCAGAGCACTGAACTCCTCATATGTGATGTGCATCTCTTCTAACATATGAAGATATTCCAGAAGCAGACAAGGAGGATTCTCCAATTCTTTAATCCATTGTAATGAGTACAACAGTTCTGCAACTAATTAAATAACAGCTGATGTTTATAAATGACTACTGACTTACAGAAGAAAGAAGTTTGCAGTTCAAGTTTTTGTTGGTTTTTTGAATATGCTTTTAATGCATTAAAGATATTTTTACATGCGATCTCAGGTGCTTCAGAGTATGAACTGGATATTTGCCATTGTATCATAACATACAAGAAAAAAAAGGATACAGTAATCTATTCTAGATATTCAAGAAATTTTAAAGCAAACTAAGCATGGCATGACTCCTCTCTGTTCTGCCCCTTTTCTTTAATATATATTTCTTCCAGACAAGGCAATCAATACCTATGTCCAAAAGAAAACCAAGCAAATTTCATAAGAGTTACCATGAGGTTCCTTCATTAGCTTACAAAGACAAACATTAAACAATTACACTTCTCATCATGGTGAGATTTTTGGAGATGGAATTGTTAATTTGGTAATGCTGCATTTGACTTGAGCATTCTTGAAAATAAAAGACAACCATATTCCACCTCATGGAATTAAGAAAAGTTGTTGTCTCAAGGTATTTTTAAATTATGGTTAAACCCTCAAGGGAGAGATTTAGTTCTTATTGCCCAGTCATGCCAATGCATGGTATGTTTGGGCAATGAACAAATCTGAACTTCGTTGAAAAGTCATACTTCTCCCAATTCAAAGTTCTGTTGAGATAGGATGTATATAACCAAAAGAAGTTCCAGAAATATAAAAACTACTTTTCAAGATCTGAACAAAAAACACCAAGCAAAAACAAACAAACAAAAAAAAACAATCAAACAAACAAAAAAAAACCACAAACCAGCAACCAAAGGTAAAAGGATAATTTCTCATACCTGTATGCCAAACTCTACCTGTGCAGTTCTAATTTTCAGTTGAGATTACAACTACTATAAAATAAAATTCCTTAAAGTTTTACCATTGTAACTTACTTATATTATCAATTTTCTTTCTTTCAGCATCATCATTTCCATGGACTGCACTATTTTTCAGTTGAAGTAGTACCATTTTACTTAACAAGGCTGAAGTACACAGATGGCCTGGCAGTTTAGTTGTGCCACACAGCTTGACACTTGATCCCAGAGGGTCACAATTCATACTAAGCCTTCCTTCCAAAAGAGGCTTGTGCATCCACTGTAATATGTGCATAAAAAGAGTATTAAAAAGTACTTTGATCTGTTTAACCTTGAAAATTCAGAATTATTGAGAAATAACCATGAAACATACACATTCATATCAAAAGCACAATGGTGACAATGACCCACTCCAGCGTATTAAAAACCTAATTGCACAGCAGTAATTTGGAACTGCCATGCTGCTAAGAAACAAATACATTTCTTTAGAACACTATGTATTTTACAAGAAATTGTAGGGTTACTGAAGCCTGTTGGCTGCACAGGAAATTGCTGTCCTTCCCCACCCTCTACTCTACATATGTCAGCATTTTGTTGATAGATAGCACACCACACTCCTCTGCAGATATTGATGTCTTTCACAAGACTAATCTTTGTGAAGAATTAACTTAGAGATAAAAACATCTTCATAACGGTTACTCTGTCAGATAAAATTCCAGAACTGTAAAGCAAGTTGCTGGTGTTCTGTGCAGAAAAGGGTAATTTCATGGATTTTGATTTTTCTCCAGTAGTACTGGATGGGTCCATAAACAGAGATTTTGTCCTCTTTATGGACAGAGGCTAAAAAGAACCTCTGCACAAACATACGGTATTCATAAGTGCATTGCTATGTCAAAAGAAAGAATGCTTACCACCCTAGGGGACAGAGGCTTGAGGAAAGATTGACCACCCTGTGCAATCCATTATCATTTCCATACCTCAGAGCACAGAGACTCGTGCAGTTTCCCCCACTCCGTTCTGTTTGGTGTGACATGCTCAACATAAGCTTTCACAAGATATCCAGACTGTCCAGCAGCTTCCATGAGCTTCAACAACAAATCACTGACTGCAGAGATCAAAACCTGAAGACTGAAAAAAGGAGAAAACACTGCCATCAAGTTGGGCAATATTCATTAAGAGCCACCTGCATATTTTCCATGGATACAATGCTCCATACATGGAGTACCAGGGGTGGTTAAGTTCTGCTCTACCCATTGCCTCCAAGAGGCTGAAAAGTCTTTCAGTATTACAGATGTTAATTAAATAAAGGCTATTATAGCACTGATCCTGGTTTGTTTTGGAGAATGACACATTATGGAACAGGCATCCCAATTACCTTTTAACATCTAAAGAGGATGACTGAACTTGGTTCTTGACCCACAGTGCAGCTTTAAGCAAAAAGGTGCTCTGTTTCTGAGTGCTCTGAAGCTGATGCACAAGTGAATTTACACCAGACATCCAAGTGTGTTTTAATTTGCATACAAGTACATCTATTGTAGGGAAAAGAAAAAGGAAAACAAAATAACAAAAAATGGACAAGCAAAACAACCACAAACAGGTAAACTGTAATTACAACCTACAGCATACAGCAACAATCAAATGTCTAAAGATCCTACAGAAGGAAAATAATCCTCTTTTTTGTGCTTACATGCAAAAACTATCAAAGGCACACACACAGCTTTCTCGTTGCACAGCAATTTTAAATTCACTGTGACTCATAGGTAAGATTCAATTTAATTAAGAGTGACATTCCTGTTGTCTGCTACCATATGTCCATATGGTCTTCAAAACCACAGATCTTTCTACCAAAATATGGAACATTCACAACAACAATAGTAATTTATAAAGCAGTAGTGGTTTCCAAGCTAGTACTGACCTACTTCGCTTCTACGACAATTCTGAAACATTGTATTTACTCATATTTATGTCAGTATATGCATATAACAATTTAGCACCCTCAAATTCTGCATTCAAAGAATATAAATCAGGATCTCAGTCTGAACATGAGACACTGGTAGAGAGAGGCATGGATCACAACTTGTCTGGGCAACTTGGCCAATATAAATGGTTTCAGAATAAATACATGTTATCTGTAAAGAAGTGATTGTACACAGGTTTTCAGAGACTCCCCAGATTGCAAAACGAACAAAAAAAAAGGTTCATTTGTTATATTTCATAGACTTTAAACAACTTCTGTAACAGTCCAAATAGTGTGCAATATCACAGCCTCCAAGTTAGTTGATACTAACATTAAAAAAGTGTCAAAATCCTCATAAATATGTTCAGGACTTGATGCTTTAGTAGTACCTATGGGCACAGTAAATTAAAGCAGATTTTCATGAGTTACAGCTGCAAATGCTCAGTATTCTATCACACACTTGATTCTGTTTCATGAAAAGGAAGAATTTAGATGTAATCATCACCTATGGAAAGGCTCAGTTGAAGTTCTTTTTCCAGATTACCTGTCAAGTGTGTTGCATCCTGCCTCTGGGCACACAGCTGGAAGATGGTAAGGAGCAAGTCTTCTGAGGATGGCATCAGCAAACACCCTTTCACTGAGCTGAAAAAGCTCGAGGCCACATCACAGATGAAAGATACTGATGGTTCAGTATTTCCAGCTTCAGAAAGATCCTTCGCTTTACACAGAGCTGCTTGAAGTTTATCAATAATCCTTTCAACAAAAGTTTCACCAATCAATGATTCTGTTGGGCAGAGGAAAAAGACAGTATGCTTTAACTGCTTGATAACATGACTGTGCAAAGATGCCATATTAATATGGACCAATTTGATTTCTCTTTACGAATTCTGAATGCAAAATAAAGTGCAAAGCCGTTTCAGTCTAATGGATAACTAAACTCTCTTATTTCATAGACACCAGCCAACATTTCACACTGCCAAGTATTTTTCTCTAAACCAACTGAAGCAGCTTTGGAAAAGGTATTTAAAATAGAGCAAGTGCAAAGTGATCCCTCCCCCTTTTATGTCTTCCTAGCTTCTGGCAACCAGCTGTGAGCCCCAGATCTCACCGGACTATTGCATATAGCCACGAACATGCTTAGATCCTTTTTCACAGGATAGAAAGCAAGCCAATCACATCTATCCTTAAACTCTGCAGTATCCTGAGGCAATGAGTTCTATTATTTAATTATAAACTGTATGAAGAAGTGTACATTTCTTTCCCCTCAAGACTGCTATCTAAGCATGTGTTAGAAACTCACGTTCTTCCACTGAAAGAAATAATGACAAATTTCTCATATTTGCATTTCCTATATAAATTGTGATTTTGTGGCTCTTAAGCACAACCCCATCCCTAACCAATTCTACTACAAGCTGACAAATTCTAGTCTGTTTTCTGCATCTACAAGCAGAAGCCATTGCTTGTCTAACCATCCCTAGCAGATTTCTTTGGGCATATTCTAATTCTATTACACGTTTTTCAAAAGCACAGAGGTGAACAAGAATATTGCAATAACCAAAACTACATGCAGTATTCTAGATATTGACAATATATTCAGTATATTGACTAGATGCTATAAAAATTTTCATTTGTCCTCTGTTCTTTTCACAACAGCTTCTAATAACCTGTATTCCTTTTTTACTATCTGTCATTTACAGGGAAACACCACAATGACTGAAGATCTCTTTTTGAGTTTTAACAGATCAGAACCTATCATTGAACTGACAGTTACAATTGTGTTCTTCCCATGTATACTTGTAATATTTACTGGCTTTGGATTTATTTTGTAATCTTTCATATCATTTAAGCACTAAGTATGACAACACACTGCTATGGGTCTGTGATGTTTCAGTAACAATTAACTTCCTTTCACTATTTATTCTTTTTCCCCTTGAATTCCTTTCATCATAGGCTACTGATCCATGAAAGGCTCTTCTATTTCCTCCATAACTATTTGCCATAATAAACTTAGATAAGAGATCTCATTAGAAGATTCTTTTTGAAAGTCCAAATACTCTACTTTGGCTTGAATGACTAACTCAAGAACCACTATAACTCCTCAAAATCTCCTAGGCTTCATCCAGTATGATTTAAAAACAAGTCACCCAGCACCCAGCAGAAAATGAGCTCAGAGTGTCTCTGGCTCTAGAGTCAAAAAGAAAAGTCACTGGACAATCAGCCCTAGAACATCACAGACTCACAAGCACATTTTTTGAACTCTCTGTGGAGAGAGGAAACAGGTTTTCCTGATGGTCCTTTGCATAAAAAGTTCCAGTAACAGAAAAAACAATCTTAGGACACCTTCAGGATAACTTGTCTAAGTACATCCACTACAGTGAGCTGCCTGTGTGCACCTTTGACACTTGAAAGCACCATGAATGTGCACAGCATCCACTGACACTGAAATATGTCACCTCAGGGATCAAAGCAAATGCTGACTTTACATGGAAAACATGAGGAAAATTGAACTACCCTGGAAGTCTATATTAGATACTAAAAATGCAAGAAATAAATTAAATAGGCTGCTATTAATAAAAAAAAAAAGATTACATATACAACATAAGAACACACACAGACTTTTTAAAAGACATGAAAATAAATGGAAATGGCCCGAAACAATTTAAAGATCCTGTAACAAGGCATTACTAAAATGCACGTAGGTCTGTAACAATTGAGTTGGTATTCTAGTTTTGAAGGTAAATTTCACATGCTATGGTTTAAAAATTCATATTATTTTACAGTACATCAGCTGATAGATCAAGCTTACTTAAATTTTCCTCAAGTTCTCAGAACCTGCAAAACTGAATTTTCTCTTTAAAAACTGCCCTTGTTTAGCAATGTGGACCAAAAAAATGGCAGCTACTGCTGCAAGTTAGTGTTTACAAAATTAAACTGGATGTAGTGAACTGGCTTAGGTATAAAAAAAGCCCAAAACTAAGAAACTAAAACCTCAACAAAAACCAACTAATCAACAAAAAAATACCAGAAAAAACTTAAATGTTCTACATGAAGTATTCTAAAGATTGCAAATTCCTTTCAACCTCATGCAAAGCATAAGTGCAGCATTTACACTTCATGAACTCCAAGGATTATATATGCTCACCATTTTTAACATGCTGTGACAACACCAAACTCAGGAGGGTCCACCTTTCTGAAGAGGCTGATCCTGATGAGGCTGCTCTAGGTTTTAAACCCAGGTGACACAGATCATCTGCCAGCATTACCAGTTTTTCTCCAAGCGTGTCCCCTTTGAGCCAGTCAGAGACTAAGGAAAGTTTTGTTGTGCTTGAGCATGCCTGGATCACAAGAAAAACATTCCAAGAATCCTTTGAGGGTATAGAATAATAGAATGGTTTGGACTGGAAGGGACTGTACAGATCATCTTCCAAGTTCCAATTTAAGTACCAACCCCCTGCCATGGGCAGGGACACCTCCCACTAGACCACGTTGCTCCAAGCCATGTCCAGCCTGGCCTTGAACACTTCCAGGGATGGGACAGCCACAGCTTCTCTGGGCAGCTCCCTGTTATGAACAATTAACTTTTATTCCTAAGCATAAGATTAGTATGTCAAACTTGCATACACAGAGCGAGAATGATACAATCTGCCACAAACAGCCTTTAGATTTTACATCTGTAACAACACCCCCCAACTTTCTCTTTGCCAGAGACAGCAACTTATGACTGCGTCAGATCTCTACTGCAGAGTGAAACAAGTCATGCTTCCTTTACCTTTCTCCTCAAACTGTAGAGCCCAGGAAACTCCTATACTAGAATTAGAAAAATAACTTCTGGATGACCAAGTTGGCTGAAATAAAATCTATTTAAAACATAAAAACTGTTTACAGCACCTGAATTTCTTTAAGAAGAAATAGAAGGTCACAAATTAAAAACATTATTTTGCTGATGAACCACTGTAAGCTACAAAATCATAAAACCTGAATAAAATTCCTAAAATACACAGCATATGTGAGGGAAGATCATATGGTCTATGCACTGGACTGTAAGTCAAGTGCAATGAGTTCTTGTTCAAGAATTCATCATACACTTCCTATTTCATCCCATCCAATTACTTAAATGTCAATTTGTCAATACTCAGTGTGAAAAAATGGAATACTACCTTTTCCTTATAAGGATGATGACATAAATAATCATTTAAATTATAGGTCTAATCCCCAGCTCCATTTTCTCTAGCTTGGTCAACAAATGAGGAACTCCTCTGGCTCGAAAACCAAACTGACCATTATTGGAAGGAGCAAAGATTCTTTTGTTTTGGCATCATCACTTCATTTTTAAGACAGTCTCCAGATTTAAATGTATTTAAAACAAACACTACTCTGAAACTGTAAGGTTTTCAAACTATGGAAATTACAACTACAAACTCATCTGAGTCTCAGAGCTAACATTAAATTAGACTTATTAAAAACTATGCATAACAAGAACAAAAAGAAATCTTAAGAGGTACCTTTTGAATTATCTGGAGGAAAATAACCCATTTCAAATCCATCTGGAAAAGAAAAACAAAATTCCCCAATATTTAATAAAAATCTTTGGTGAATAGGAAGCAATAATGCCATTTTAATTGTTCTGCAGGCTTAAGGAGAAGCTGCTAAAACTCAGTAACAAAGTTATTGATTATATTATTTTTGTCTTCCAAATCTTTCTCTCCCACAAAATACAGTAAAGGATTGTATTTATACAAAATGACTACTATTAAAGTACACTGTATAAAGAAACAAGAGAAACAAGAAATAAAAATTCTGATACTTTTTTTTTAATGATAAATACTGTATAGAAAGGGACAGAACCTTACACCCATCACTATCATGTCCAACTTTCTTAAAAGTACCTTCCTAATGCTGAATTTAACCCAAATTAATCTAGAATTATCTTCCATGCAACAGTGCCAAGGTAAGATTATTAATGAACCACAGCCCACAATAACAGTAATGACTTTGATAAAAATTAGTAACATCATGTACAAGTCATACCTTTGCTAAATCATCAAGAATGACTTTCCTTTCATCATTATTGTTGCAACAATGAAGTACACTGTATAAAATATCAACCAGGAAATGCGTGTCTTTTCTCCAGTCTTCCTTCAGCCAAGTTATTAAATTCATATACAGAAATTGTACAGATGGATTTTGGATATGAGCTTTCACTTCATTTTGGGATTCAGCTTGAGCAGGGCTTACATCATTTCCCTGCTCTAAAAGTACTTGGAAAACTCTGTTTGAAGAAAAGGAGTTGAGCAGGGCAGAGAGAAATTTCAAATGCTGTTCTGACTTCTGTTCATTGATATACACAATGCTCAGCTCAGCCAGGTTGCAGACTAAGTTCTCTAGAGGTTCTTTCCTTAGATGTGAAGTTTGCTGAAAGTCAGTCTGAATTTCAGAATCACTGTTTCTCACTTCTGTGAGCTTCTGACTCTCTGTGTTCCTTTCAGATTCATCCTCATCTGTAAATCTGATTTTTAGAGATTTTCTATTGTTTGGTTTTGTAGCGCTCTTTGGATTCTGAAGAATTTCTAGCATACCAGATATGGCAAACAGTAATTTCTCATCAGCATCCAACCTATCAACATGAAGTATACACATTTTTAAAAGATGGTCCCAAAAATCTGACAACAGTTTCTGGAAAACTTCATCTGTCCTATCATCATTGGAGAGTTCTGCTTTAGCTTCCCAGGAACTCAGCATTTCTGCTATTTGATAAAATAATGGTCCACTCTGTAACTTGGGCTCCTTAAGTACAGCATTGGTAAAAGGAATTAGCTATAAAGACAAAAAAAATATATTAAAGAACAGTGATCCAAACTATAAAATCATTTTATTCTTTATAATGCTGAGTAATTATATAATTCTGAAAAACATTCTGGAAGCAATTCTGCAAATATGATGATTATTTATGTTTGAACACTTTATAAAAATATACAGGATGGGAGGCACTTTTTTTCCCTTAAACATAACTTTAATTGCACAGTAAAAAGGATTATTTCACCAGAAGAAAAAACCCCTAAATTCAACACCTTTATTTTTGTTACACATTGCTCTCTACAACTGCCTGAAAGGAGGTGGGGGTGGGTTTCTTCTGCCATGTCTCAAGTGAAAGGATGAGAAAGAATGGCCCTTAATTGCAGCAAGGGAAATTCAGACCAGGTATTAGAAAAAAAAATAAAAATCACTGAAAGTGTTTTCAGGCATTGGAATAAGTTGCCCAGGAAGGTGGTGGAGACACCACCTCTGAAAGTGCTTAAGAGACACCTGGATGAGGCACTTGGGGACATGGTCTGGGGGCGATTTTGGTGGTGCTGGGCTGACAGTGAGACTGGATGATCTTGAAGGTCTTTTCCAGACTTGCAATTCTGTGGTTTTTTTCATCAAATCTAGGGAAACTCTCAACAGATAAGTAAATCCTCACCTAAAACTCACATTTTTTCTTTAATTTTGAATTATTAAATGTACACACAACAATATCCAGTATTTCTGATAAATACCTGGTCACATATAAGCATTTGATGAATTTGGCTTTGGTCTTCTCCTTCTCTTTTCTGTAGTACAGCAAAGCACAGACACTCCATAAATGCAGTTATAATTGCTGAACTTTCTGAAGGGCTGGCTATTGTCCTCTCATGTGACAACCTGTGAGAGGACACAGTCAGTTGTGCTTCCAAGAAACCCAGCACAAATGTCAATGTGCCCTCAATTATGTTCTGATCCAGACACCAGTATGAGAATACAGGATCACTGAATCATTTACAGAAGCCAGATCAAAATAAAGTCAATTTAAAAGGTTGCTAAACCCAGGCAATTAATAGAACCTATATCAAAATAACTTCTTCGTCTGGTCTTAGCATTCAGAAAAAAAAAGACCTATGGAAACACAGAAACCTTATACAGCACATTGTCTCATGTTTCAGACAGCTGGCAAAACTCTTTTGCAATTTTCTATACACACCATAGAGATTCAGAAAGCATCACTTTTTGTCATTACAGAAGAAAAAAAAAAAAAAAGATAAAAAATAGGAAGGAAAAAATAGAGAAAAAAAAAAGAAAGCAAGCTAAGGACAGTCTCACCAGTTTTGAGTCTGAAAACCTGTAATTTCTCTGGTTTTTAATAATTACATCACAGAAATGATCACAGAAATATTACAATCATTGTCCTATATGTAATAAAATCCTATACACTTTTCAAACAAACTCCTACATAACTCTCTTCCCCAAGAGCTCCGCTAATTGCCACACCAACATCATTTGAGAACTGGTTTTTTTTTAAATAAATGAAATTTCAGTATTTCATAAAGTAATTTCTATATGCTTTTCAGTACACAATGTACATGTGCACATTTAAATTACATTTGATAGAAAGGTGGTTTTGATGTATTTTAAAGGCACAAAGTAAAAGCAGCTTCATCCTTCAAAAATGAATATCATGAGAATTACAGTTCCTGCATAAAGGAAATGTCACTATCACCACTATCACAAGGCTAATCCCCTCTGTAAGAATTACACACTGGTGAGAAGTAATTAATGACTCTTAAGAGTCACCCTTAACTATAATTAATGTTCCATATTCAAATTTGTCATGGAATAAACACAAAGCTTTGACAAGGAAAGATAAGAATGCTTCATGTAAGGAAGATGTAATAAAATCAAAAGGAAAGCTGAAGGTTTAAGACAACAGGAACAGCCACAAAGGACTGACTCCAGTTTTGGATATTAAAAAGAATTTTAAAAATATTATCTCGTTCATCTTTAAATGCTTAAAGGTTAGTTTCTTTATTTCCAAATGTAAAAGAGACTGATTCCAAATAAATAAAATTTGTGGTCCATACCCTTGAATTATAGAGCTGAAAAAGACTCTGAAGTACTCCAGCTTTGGTTCCACAACATCAGGAGGCACCTTGCTAATGAAGGGCAGGAGGTTTGGGTAGATAATTGTAGCTAATCCTCGCCCACCTTCTCGAAGCACTGCCCAGAGCTTCGGCAGAACTCCTTTTCTGGCATTTACATGACTCCAACAGTCCTACAGAAAGAAAGTCACTTACTATAAATTAAACAACAGAATGCTGCTTCAAGAGAACTCCCAAGGTAGCCATTTAACCTGCTTCCCTGTATTATAGCTGAAACAAGTTATTGTGAAAATTAAATTCTGTTAAGTTACTCACTTGCCAGTATTCTTTAAAATTAATTTCTCCCTATTTTGGCTTGTGAAGTTAACATGATAAAACTATTTCTGCAATGTTTAAAATCCGTTGACCTTCCTTGTTCGCCAACTGCAATTAAAGGTTTCTCTTTAATAATGTTTTCATGATGCTTCATAGAAATCACTATTGTAATTAGTCCTATATTTAATTTTAAATTCTCATTATCAAGGCCAACCAATGACTGAATTTAGAAGTATCACCAACTTCACAACTTTCTTCAAAAATTTTCTGACAATTAGAAAATGCTTTGGCACTTTCCTCTCCCTATTTTTTTTGTCATCTGATCTATTTTATTTATCATCACATTTATTATCGTTCAAGGTACCTATATTTATAACTAGTTGAACAAAATCTGTTTAGGGGTTTTTCTTCATGAAAACTCATTACAGTTCATTACAGCAGTTGCAAAAGGGATCTGCAGCGTTAAACCCTCAAAGCATCCCAGTCTATGGCAACACCTCATCCTCCTAATAAATTCAGAGCCAGTGTTTCACTTAAAATTAAGGGGAAAAAAAAAAAAAGAAAAAGCTATAGAACCGTTACATTTGAAGGGAAACAAACTAACCAAAATGCACTGCAGGTTGTTTTTGTAACAAACTAACCAAAATTGCACTGCAGATCGTTTTTGTAACTGTCTTTAACAAAGAAAAAGGTTTTAAGCATTATTTGACTTACTAGTAACTACTTTTAATGAAAACATTTCAGGGTAATTAAAAGTATAAACAACTCTAATTTTCAGATATGCTGGACATGATCTATTTGAAAGTTACACTGAAAGAAGGAGGATGTAGCCTTAAGGAGTTCCTGTTATTAATTATAAAGAAAACCCAGTCAAGCCTGTCTTCCTAATTCTACACAGAAAACAACACTTGGTGAAAAGTTAACTTTAATTAAAAAATCTTCCCCTTACACTTCCCACATTACCTCAATAGTGGTGATAGTGTAAAGCACTGCTTCCCAAAGAGCAGGACACACCACTGCATCACTGTCATCAATGCTGAAAAGAACAGCAGGACAAACTCTTGGTGCTTCAGCTTTCATCACCTCAGGCAAGTGCTGGCAAAAAGCAGAAATCAGCTCAAAGAAAGCTGAGCGAACCTGACAGAGGCCACAGAAGGAAAAACAGAATGTGTCACTACATGTAGTTTATAAGATTATTTTTAAAGTCAACAAAACCTTACAACACACTATCCCCATATTTTAACATATTAACAAAAGTTAAAATATTATTAAAAACAAAGCAAAACAAAGCACTTATCAAGCAGTCTTATCAAATATTTTAATGTAATTTTTTTAGTGATAAAATGTTTATTAAAAGTTGTATTTTCATATACTTCTCAAAAGGCGTTTTTTCCCAAAAGCAACTTAAAGCTTTTAAACAAAATCCTATTGCATGAATTCATCACCCTATGCACGGCTGGTCTTGGCAGACTAAAGACCAGCAAAATGGTTTAAAAAATTAAAATCCCAAAGTATTAAGAACACATGCTGTAAGCTGACCAAGTATGTATCTTCTACATGAATTTTAACTTACAGCAGATTGCCAAGAAGTAGATCATGATGATATGGAAATAAAAATTTAGCCTACAAGGCAAATTTTCAAGCAATATTGTCTATATTGAGTCTGAGGACTTTTTAACATTAAGTCTGGTCAGATATTAGTCCCATATTGAAAAGATTCATAGTTATGTTAACTGAACAGTCTCTTTAGCCTTTCTGAAATTTACCTTGAAACCTAAAGGCTGTTTCAAATCTAAGCAAAGTATCAAGTTCACCCTTGTAGAATACAAGTAACTAATAATTCCTTAGGTTAAGGGTATGACTTTTAACAAAAACCAAGCAAAATAAAAGAGAAATTAAAAAGTCACCTGTGATACGCTGTTTTTGCTATATTTCCAAAATTTGTTTTGGGACAGAAGTGACATTAACTTTTCCTCCAATGAATGCATCTCTTTCTTTGGCAACATGCTGAGCAACTTTTTTAAAGCTAACAAGGAACAGGTCAGAATCCGGGAAAATTTGGCTTCCCTTTCTTCTGCTGGTACAGTTCTCAGAAAACAAAACAAACAAAAAAGTCAAAATGGACCGCAAACAGACCAGTAGGCATCCCAAGTTTGTCTAAACTAAACTGCCTTCATTTTGTTGTGTTCTTTTATCGATTCCAGACGCCAGCAATGTAAATATATTAACTTTCCATAGGTTCTAAATTACACTATAAAGTGTTAGAAAGAGAAGAGTTTCAAGTTATCTCATCTTCCAGCTACTCACAAATGCTATTCTTAAAAGAGCTGAAACAAGAATTAGATAACTGGTAACACTTTCAAAACCATTTTTATTGAAGTCTCAAACAAAGGTTCTGGGATCTGGACTCAAGTAAGTACTCTGTGTCCTCAAACAAAACTGAATTCACTACTTCCAGGGACAGAGAACTCAAAAAAGACCAAGATTTAAAGTCTTAAATATACATTTAAGCAGGCAAACATACTGAGGGTCACTGAGTGTATCAGCTGTTTCCTTCAGAAGGTGATCCTGAAGTACCTATGGGGAAAAAACAACACATATGAACACAAAGACATCTAATACTTATATGTGAACAATATAGTCCACACATTATTCAGAAACAGCCCTACAATAAAATTTCACAACCTCTGAGTTGTATTTCTAATATTTTTAGACAAGCTAGTAAACACACTAGAAAAGAATTTGACTCATTCTGAACATACTAGCTGTGGTACTGTCTGAATTAAGTTTTCATAATACTTAGTAAATTGCAGCCCTATTGCCAATGTGCTCCTGCTAAAAAGAAGCCAAACTCAGGCAAATCAAAACAGTTAGGTTTGCACATGATGGGCTGGCAATGCAATCTTTTACCTTTTTTTAATTCAGTCAATTAAGTATCATATCTGACTGGCAGAAGACCATAAACCGTGGTCAGAATTAAACCTGTAGATGCTGAAACACTGTTCAACATTCCTCATTCCTTCTTCACTGTAGCTAAACTGCTCCAGCATCATTTCATATGTCAGCAACATTATGTGTTGACTAAGCATCATTACATAGGAAAGCACACAAGGAAATTCACTATTCATTCCTTTGGTTCGTCATTCTCAAGTCCAAAAAAACAGATATATTTTTTCTCTGCATTATTTAGTCTTCTTTTTTTTTTTATATTTCCTTAGAGAAGAAATTCTCCCCTGTGAGAGTGGTGAGGCACAAGCACAAGTTGCCCAGAGAAGCTGTGGCGGCCCATCCCTGGAAGTGTTTAAGGCCAGGTTGGACAGGGCTTGGAAAAACCTGGTCTAGTAGAAGTTGTCCCTGTCCATGGCAGGGGGTGGAACATGAAGACCTTTTAAAAGAAGTCCCTTCCGACCCAAACCATTCTATGGTTTTCTTCACAGGGGCAAAGTTTTAGGTGAGAAAGAAGTTTAACTGTGAAGAATAGATGGGGGAAGGATGACTTTTAAACTTATGATAGAAGTTGATATACACAAAGCCTTAAAGAAATACTAAAGTATAAACTCACATTAAGAATTTCATCCTTACAGAATACTAAGGCTTCAGGTTGCTTGCTTGAAGGAAAAGCTTTTTCAAAAGCTACTTTTGCAGCAGAAGCAGCAGGGGGGTAAGTGTCACACTGAGCAATCAGCCAGTAACCCATGATACTTTTTAAGTAAGGAGCTAAGTGTTTTTTTACTTTAAGAATCAGTTGCTCAAAAGATTGCTGAGTTGCTTCTCGAACACGGCGATCGTGATCCTATTAAACAAAGAAAATAAGGAAAAAAGGAGAAAGGTTTATTGGTTTAAGAAATGTACCTTTGATTTCAGGTACTTCAAAGCAAAAGTGATGATTAAAAAGCCGGGTTTGCAATTAACTGGATTTGAAACATAGACTTAAAAATTCACACCAATGACAAAAACTGCTTGGTAACCCAGGGTTACCAAGGTAACCCAAGGTATGAGGAGAGTCCCAGTTCAGTAGCATCATATTCCTAAAGTGCTGTATACTCAGAATTGTAACCTTTCCCTGATATCCTTAACAACAGTTTTTGTTTCCAATTTATACAAACATTTTACAGACAGACAAGAGGCAGGAGAAACAGGAAGCCTTGAAGACATCTTTTGAATCAGAACAACCATAAAGCTGTTCACTGTTATCCTTTATTTGCATATGAATTTACAACATCATGATTTTCTACACTCTGACTCCAGAGAGAAACAGCAGGAATTACTCTAATGGATAAGAATAATGATTAATTTTGTCCCATATGATGCTTTCAACAGTAGCCATTCTAGACAGCTTGGAAATCAGTACATATATCAACATACTTATTCCTAATCTGGCTACACATTGTCTTTTCATGTTTGTTTTTTTGTTTTTTTTTTTTAGTGTTAAGTCTGGTCAGATATTACTCCTAGGACAAGATTTATAATTATGTTAAGTGAACAGACTCTCTAGCCCTTCTGGAATCCACATAAAAGAACTTTTCCTAAGAAATATAGTACCATCTTTTAAACATAAAGGTCTAACAGACCTATCAAGGAAGTACAGCACAGACATCAACAGTTCAAGATTCCACAGACTGCCAATACTGAAATAAGTCCACCAAAAAAAGAACAGTATTTTCCTTCAACTTGATGTTTCTCCTAGAACAAATCGGTAATTCCAACAAAGGTAAATAGGTCAACACAGATGACCTTAAAGGTAGTCACAGGAAGTATATAGGTAAGTCTTTAATTTAAATACTTCAATACTTACTAGTGAAATTTTACAATAAATTCTCGGCCAGTAAGGAAGAACACCTTTAACAACTTCTGCTTCTCTTTCCTTGCACATCGTCCCAAACTCTTGCATAGCCTAAAATCAAAATATCAAGAGCATGACTTAAGAAGTCAGGTACATATGTTCTGTAATTTACCAGTTTGTATCTGAAACTGCAACTCCCTTTTCCAAGAAATAATTCATTTCTCGCAAAAGAGCATCTATAAAGTGCATGATGGACCTTGCTATAAGTTATCCAAGATATCTTCTGGACTGCAGTTCTAGCAATCCACCAAAGTGAAATTACTGTTAGTTACTTCCCCTTGCTCTTCCACCCTTAAGAAAAATGTATTATTCTCTAACTAAAAATAAATAAATTATGGGGGGAAAAGGATACACCTACTTTTAACTTGGTTGTGATATCCCTTTTAGAAAGCTTTCGCAACACCATTCGGAAATCAGCATCCACAAGGCTGTCTATCTCCTCTGCTCCTTGAATTGCAGGAACATATCCTAAATCACTCTGGGATGTTCCAAAGCCAATAAACCCAGGCACTGTTCCACGTTCTTTGGCAAGGAGCTCTGCAGCTCGACCACTGCTAGAAGGCTGAAAAAAAGCAGAGACAGGAGTCAATTAACTATTGAATTTTATTTTTCGTACATCATGCATTTGAAAATATGACCCTATTTATATTGTATAATTAACCTGCTAATTAAAATATAAGTCTCTCAAAGAAGAGTACACCTGTGCTTTAAACATAGACATTTGACCTAGAAAATGATTCTTCTCTTTAGGATCAGGCTGAGAAAGTTGGGGCTGTTCAGCCTGAAATAGAAAAGGGAGCCTTCATAACATCCTTCCAGTATCAGCAGGGAGCCTACAAGGAAGCTGGAGAGAAGTCTTCATCAGGAATGGTAGTGATAGGACAAGGAGGAATGACTTCAAACTGAAATGAAATAGGTTTAGATTACATATGAAATTCTTGCCTGTAAGGGTGGTGAAGCCCTGACACCCAGACCTGCCCAGAAAAGCAGGGGCTGCCCCATCCCTGGAAGTGTTCAAGGCCAGACTGGATGGGGCTTGGAGCAACCTGGACTAGTGGAAGGTGTCCCTATCCATGGCAAGGGGTGGGACTGAATGAGCTTTAAAGTCCCTTCCAACTCAAACAATTCTGTGATTCTATTTAATTTCTGTGATTCTGTGAATCAGAAGTCTCTTTTCTCATAATGCATGGATACTTATGGAGAATTCCATTGCTTTTATTGCTATATATTGCTTTTTTGCTACACAAAAAAAGCTTAATGGAAAACTCCTCCTGCAAGCAAACAATTTATTAAGAAACTATTTATCCTCTTTCACTGTTACTGGTTTTCCTAGTTCTTATCATGGGCCAATATAGCTCCCAGGGAATGCTCCTTTTTTCTCTGAACAAATAAAAACACATACACAAAATAAAGGATTCTCACAGGAACCAAGTGGCCAAAAATTATTTAGAGGAATGGAACAAAAACATGCATATATAACAAGTATAATAAATACCACCACACAGTGTGTTCTAGAGCTCAACACCTCTTCCAGTTTACCCCATTTGCTCACTGTACTATTAGCTCAGGTTTGTTTCAACCTCACTCTCTTGGAAAGACTGTCCCAAAACTGACTGATGCTTTAATGTCCTCTGGGACACCTCATAATGCAAATACCTTTTATTTCCTAATGACAGCAGTAGTTTTGTGAGTTTGTGGGGTATAAATCACCTTTTCTGTATGTGAGCTGTTAAGGACATGCTGCTCTGCGTTCCCTAGTCTTCCCTAAATCCAGGGAGGAATTAGGGAACCTGAACACCAGACTTCTCCCACAATCCTGAGTGATAGGACAGATGTCACATCATCTCTCGCCTTTTGGCAAGTGTATTCTAAGACTCCGCACAGAAAAACACACCGAATGTACCACCGGCACCTTGCTGAATCTACACCCACGATGATTTTGCTGCCCCTCTCTGTACAAATACCACAGCAGCAGTCACACTCCCCTCAAGCACGACCCAGGCCAAGGGGCGGGCCCGGCCCCGGCCCCGGCCCCAGCTACCACAGCCGGGCCCGGAGACCGCGCTGTCCCGCCGTGGGAGCCGGGCTCCGGCGGCCCGCGGAGCCTGCCCAGGGCACCCGGAGTGCCGGAGCCCCCGAGGCCTGGGCCCGGCCCCGCCACCCTCCTCGGCCCCGCGGGCCGCGCTCACCCGCAGGTTGCCCTTGGTTCGCTGCTTGTTCTTGCCCCCCATGGCGGCGGCGGCGGCACCGGGACCGGGCCCGGCCGGAGCCACCGCGGGCACCGCGACACTTCCGGGGCGGGGCCGCGCGGGGGGGAGGGAGGGAACTGCAGCGAGAGGCCTTCAACTCAACAACACCCTCTAAAGAAAAAAATAAAATCCATCCATCCTAAACTTCGAGCGGCCCGTGGGGCCTCTACGGAGCCGCGGCGTTCTTGTACGCTTACAGGGACTTTGGACTTGAGGAAGTTTCACCCACGCTTGTCAAATGGCATCGCTGTGAAGTATCCCTACAAAAGGTGTTCCAAGTCCACACCAGAGCGCCGAATGTTAGCGATTTTACTAGACGTGTACAGAAATATTTAATCAGTATTTGATAAAAATATTTAATCCAAATAAACCAATGTCTGGTTTTTCTACCACGGCATTTAGATACAGTATCTACAAAATTAGCATTCATTGATACAGCTTTGTTGAAATACCACTCAAAAATACATGCAACATGCACTTCATATTACAGGAGTGAAAATATGCGAACTCAGAAGGCTGAGGAGCGTTTCAGAGTTTTGGAGCACACTGTAAGAGAGCCCAATCCTTGGTATACTGCTGCTTTTACACAAACCAAACCAACAGATGTAGTGGGGCCACCATGGTATCTACCTTATCTGCACAAACACTTTTACCTACAGAAAATTCTTATGCCTTAGAGCAGGCAACCTAGCTTACCGTGGTAGCATGAGTAAGACTCCTGTAAACTTGTTCCCTCCCTTTGTTCTTTTTTAAATAAAATATTGATCTCTTGGCTTACTATACTTCCAGGTAGAAAGTAGAAGACTGCTTAAAAAAAGTTTTCATAAAGTGAACGTAGATAGTAACAATTAATGTAAACATCATGTTCTTGTTCCTGAGATACCCACACTGTACTTTTGTCTCTTCTTATCCGTATATTCATTCACCATGTTCCATCTGTTCATCCATCTATAGTTCTGTAACTGTTCAGTAGGTTATCAAACACATTTTCTTTCATTTTAAGTAGGTATGTACCCTACATCTCCTTAACACCAGAAAGTGTATAAAGCATTCATATAGTAATTTTCATTATTCTGGATATTTGTTTTCATTGAAAACTGGATTCATCACATAAATCATGAATTATTAATTCCCTCTGTGATCAACTGTTGCAGAAAAGCTAAGGAATCTGTTACAAGGATTAAATTAGAAATGTAGGTGCTGAGACCTGTACTCATCTTCAACCCCTTCAATGCCCTTCAACCCCAAAGTACATTTGAAATATGTCAGCACATCCTTTTTCTTCTAAAAAATGATATAGCTGCCCCAAGTCCATATGATTTCCCCTGGCACCGTGTGCATCAAAACATTTTTCTTCCAAAGTGGGGAACTTCCGCTGCTTCTGGATCTCAGCATGTCCTCCACCTTCCAAAGAAACATCTTCTCTGTGCCGAATAAGAATTCTTTTCCATGTTAATCTTCTTACCCTGAAAGCAATTGGGGAAATATTAATCTAACTTAAAATAAAGACCATTTTAGGAAATACTATGGAATAACTACTATCACAAAAGTCAATAAATTCTCTTTGTATATATATATTGACAGAGATAATGGTACATGAGCCGGTAATAGAAATACTGCTCACATGCAAACACTCCCATAAGCAGAAACTTGTTTTTTGTTGTATCTCCTCAGGATTTTAATTAAACTTTAATGCTATCTCTCACAAAATAATCAATGAGGATGTGGTTGCCATTTCAGGGCTCACTTCTGCCTTCCCTGTGCTAAGAATTCTCAGACATCTTAGCTGATAAAATCAAATTACAATGCTTATTTAGTCTGCACCACCCAGAAGGATAAATGATGGGAGCAGAATGAACATGAATGTGAAGTGATAGAACAGCACACATTATCTAACACAACTGGGGTACTGCAGTCCATCTCTATAAAATGAAACAGAGAAAAATAAAACAGAAATAAATATGTACCATGCAGAACTGATTGCTTTGACTGTTGCAACCAACAGTACAGTGGATATTCAGAGTTGTACATGCATTATTATACACACAAATACTTTGCAGATCTTCACATCATAGCAGGTGGTTGGGTTTCCCACCTTCTGGCCACATGTACAACATGATAAAATGCAATATTCTAACTACTAATGGCATTTAAGTACAAAGAAGAACTAACCTTGACCAGAACTCTTCACAACTACTTTGTAAACCTTCTACACAAACAACACCTGGTTTCCCTGGCATGCAAAACCCTGACAGAGAGAGCTCTTTGGCCCAGTCAATAATATTCTTTCTTTTTTGTTTGTTGTAAATGTGATGACTATAGATCCACAATCGAGTGAACATGGTGATTTCTGACTGTGTGGCTTCTGAGGCTGTCACTGAGGAGGATGAAAGATCTTTGTCAATGTAAGCAGCTGCATGGTCTTTAACCCATTCCCTCGCACTCAACATGCAGGGCTCGCCACTGAAGTTTTGCATCAAATACGTTTTTAGATCAGAGTTAAGGAGAATCTGCTGAGAGCGGCTTAATAATGATGACCTAGCGAAAAAGAAAAAACATAAATGCATATAAATATATATGTGTTTACAATTTAGCATGTTTTTAAAAACACAGAATAATAGAATCCTTAGGTTTGGAAAAGACGTCCAATATGAAGACCAATCTTTGATCACCTTGTCACCAAACCAGTGCACGGAGTGCCACATCCAGCCATGCAATGAGCACCTCCAGGGAGGTGACTCCAGCACCTTCCAATGCTTGACCACCCTTTCCATGAAGAAATTCTTTCTAATGCCCAACCTGAACCTCCCTGAGGCCATTTCTTCTCATCCTGTTGTGTGTTTCCTGGGAGAAAAGGCCAAACTCCACCTGGCAACAGCCTCCTTTCAGGTAGCTGTAGAGAGTGATAAGGTCTTCCCTGAGTCTCCTTTTCTCCAGGCTAAACAACCCCAGCTCCCTCAGTTGCTTCTCACAGGACTTGTGTTCCAACCCCTTCCCCAGCTTCATAACTTTTCAAAAGTTTTGCTTCAAGCTGCCAAGAGAATCAGGCATAGTCAGATAATACGCTTGCTATTCATATTTAACTCATATTAGCTATGAAAACATCTTAATTAGTATTTAATTGGTGTGCTAACACTTGAATTCACACATAGCACTACCAATCTGTAAAACAAAGTCAAGAAAAAGATACTTGAAAAGTAAATATGGTGGCTGAACTAGTTTCCTGTAATACACAAGTCTACTTCTTTAAACAGAAATAAAAAAATCAAAAGGCTGGAAGAAACAGTATTGTGACAAGGGAAGAATAAGACCTTTAACTATCTTTTCACCCCTTCAGTTGGTCTTAAGCTTTATCAAAACAGACACATCTTTCTTCTTGAGCATCAGACCTATGAACAGTATCTACATGTAACCCTTCTGTACAGGTGATGGCTCCTTCATGCTTTTTCCCTTTCCCTCACTTATTTGCTGAGCACACCAGAGAAATCAGAAGCTTGTTTGTTTTTTCTTCAGCATTGTTGTCAACCTTGCTTAATTTGGCAGTAAACCATAAAAAAAAAAAAAAGCTGTTTTCTCTGACCATAACCATATTTATGCAACACACTTTAACTTATAAAGGTTTTTATTACCAGTCATACCTCACAGCAATTTCTGGGAGAACAGTCGGATATTTAAATGGTAACGCACAGGCCATAGAGAATTCCACCTAAAAACAAATCAGCAAATATTTACTTCATGTAAACCATAAAATACCACAAAGTAATAAAATAATTTTTTAAAAAGAAGTTGTTTACAATACCATAGAGGCATTAGGCACCTCTGCCTTTACGTTCAGTATAAATTGAAGTTTTGAAGACGGCACCTCTGCAGATTCATTTTCAACATAGTGTTTCAGTTCAGCTAGAGCAACTTGGTCTGTCACAGCAAACTCTTCCTCATAAGGAAACATGCTAGACAATAAATCTAACTCTGAAATTTGTATTTCTGCTTCTTCTTGGTTGGCCATTTCTGTTGTTCCTTGAGCAAAGAAAAAATCAGGGAAGAAAGACACAGCTTGAATATGGGACAAAGTTCATTAACTACTCCTATGCAAATCATGTTACAGAATCACAGAATATGCTGAGTTAGAAGGAAATCACAAGGATCATCGAGTCTGACTTCTGGCCCTTTACAGGAAAATCACAAGAGTCACACCCTGTGCCTGGAAAGCTTTGTCCAAACGCTTCTTGAGCTCTGGAAGGTCGGTGCAGTGACCACTTTCCCGGGAGGCTGCTCCAGATCCCAACCACCCTCTGGGGGAAAGAACCTTTTTTTTAATATCCAACCTTAAACCTCCCCTGGCACAGCTTCATGTCCTGCTCTCGGGTCCTGTCACTCGTCGCCAGGGAGTGCCTGCCCCTCCGCTTCCCCTCACGAGGAAGTTGCAGACTTAACGCATATTAATAGTTATGAAAAAGCCCATCATAAGCGGCTCGTCTCTGCCGGGTATTCCGGGTCACGCAGACACAAGCACTGACAGCCCGCGCGGTTTCCACTGCCCTGAGGTGGGACAGGACGCGCTGCTGTGTCACCAAACCAATGTTTTCCAGTCACGGCTGTTGCTCAGGTGTTCTAAGCGGTGGGGAGCCTCCCCTGCTCCTCGAACACACCCACACCGCTCCCGCTCCCCCGCGGCCCTCAGACTACTGAGGGGAGGCACCCGGCGTGCCGTCCGCGCATGCGCACACGTGACCCGCGCCCCACAATGCAGCGCGCCGGAAGCGCGCATGGCAGCCGGTGACCGCCGCCCCGCCACCGGTGATTGAGGTGAGAGGTTGCCGCCTGCTCCGTCCGGTGAAGTCATGCGACACCGAGTTGCTCGCACAGCCGCACCGGCAGGTAAGGGGCGGGAGTCCTCGGGGGCCGCCGCCGCGCTCCTGCTGCCGCGGCCACTCTCCTCCCAGTTCGGGACTCGCTCCGCCGGCGCGCTGTAGCCTTCGCTCCGGTCGGGACGCGCGACTATTCCGATTGGCTGCGACAGCTGTCAGTCATTGGCGCAACCCAATCGGATGCAGGCGGTGCCGGGTCACGGGGGCGGGCTCGGGGCTCACCTGCTGCCGCGGGACGGGAAGTGCTGGCTGGGGACAGGGTCCGGCCTGCTGCCCGCCCCACACGGAGCTTCCACAAGCGATCCTCGGAGGGCTTTTTTCAGTTATGTCTGTCAAACGCAGCTGCGCATTTGGTCGCTTACAGATCGCTCTGTCTTATTTTAAAAAATAGAAAACGCTTCAGTCGTTTAGTCTGTGCATTTCCTCCTGAGGGCTGTGCCGTGGAAAAGCTGGGGCAGAGCCTGTCGGACAAGTCTGTCCAGGCACAGCGTGGGTTAAATTAACAGCCTCACGTGTTGACGCTGTCCCGCCTTCCCGGCAGGAGCAAGGACAATTTAGAAAGGATTTTTATTAATTAAAAGTTGTTTTTACAAGATCAACTGTTGTAGCTTTTCGCAGAAAAAATGTGCTGTAGACGAAGTTTGTTGAATGAGCAGTTACTTCTTTTCTGAACAAGTTGAATGCTAAGTTGCAGAAGTTCATAAGTCTGCTCTCGATGAAGTGGCTGCCAAGCAGCCATCAAAAATTGGGTCACCTGCCCTAAGAGTATACTTACGCAAACATGCTCATCTTTGTAAATGCCTTTTCATACAAAACGTCCTCTGTGAGTATCATGCCTCAGCTCTCCCCAGCCTAATTTTTCTCTCTGATTCTCCTGGTCTGGCCTAATTTTTTGGCTGTGACAGCTCCGAGCAGACAGTTGTGCTCTGGGGCTGGTGTGCTGCCAAGTACAAGCAAAGAAATGGATTTGGAAAGGTGGATTGATACAGGTTTAGTGCTGGTTGTGTTTACATGAAGGTTGGACAGCAGGGTTAACCTAGCCCACAAAGATTGCAGAGAATTGATTTTGAACCCTTTTAGCTTCCTTGTTTTCATTGTACAACATATGTTGAGTTTTAAGTATACCTGAGATTTTTGAATGATCTTTTGTAAGTTAAGTTACAAGGGCTACAGACTAGAAACTAAAAATGTCCTACCACATGTGCAGTAGCCACCGATCTGAAGCCAAGCTCTTGGCTTAGGACTCTGTAGTGGTAGATCAGTCTTGAGAAGGGTCCATAGGTATAGTAGATAACAGACCCCATCTGAATTATTTGCTTGATATGTGGGGAAGGTGATGATAAATCTGCTCCAGTAAAGAAATTGAAAAATTTGAATTCCCATTGTCTGTGTATTTTCAAATATGTTAATGGCCTTTTGCTTGTGTCAGACTTCATCAAAGACACAGGGAATTTGCAGTAAACAAAATGAAAAGGTTGCAAATGCTTCAGGATTTAATTGGGACAAAACCAATTCCTTTTCATAAAATCCCTGTGGTGTTTAAGTCCTTAAGGTTTATAGGATTTTTGATACTGAAGTTTCCAGTGTTATTATTTTGTGCAATGATTTTGATTTAACATTTTAAATAATTTGAGTTTTTCAATTCACACTGTGACCTTTTCTATACAACAGTTACCATTGTTTAATGTTAAAATATAGTTAATTTTTTTTGTTTTGAAAATGTCAAATTAAAACAAGTTAATTCACCTCAAGGGACAGCTTGGCCATTGAAATAACTTGTGTAGCAATGAACAAGGAAAACTATAACTACTTTCTAATCTTACTGTTTTTCTTTGTTAGGTCCTTCCTTTTAGGAACAATTACAGACAAAAAATATGGGAAAGAAACGCATCAAAGGCAAAACTGCACAGTCTGACGAGTCTCCAGACATGCTGGGTATGTTTCCTTGGAGAAGTCTGTGGACCTAATGTTTCTTTTAACCTCAAAGAAAGCTTGAAAGCTGATTAACATTAGAAGGCCTTCACACTAGTCACTTGCTTTGAAGTCTCATTTACAAAATCTGGATTTTTAATTGAAACTCAAGTCTAAGCAAGAAATACTGTAGTCATGATTTTTCTAAGTATGCTAGAAAATAATAATCCTGCCTTAAAAACTGAGATTAGTTTCTGTTTTTTAAGGAAACTCAAACACACAGTTCTTTACTGATACAGATTGTGTAAAATTACTCAGAATATAAAGGGTTTGTGGAGTCAGTCTCCAAGCTCAGGTTGCATTTTCCAGTGAAAATTTGTTTCCAGTGAAAATTTACTGCTTTAGCCGTAAAACTTGTGACTAAAATACTTTTTGTGAAACAATTTGTCTTTATTCTTGCAGCTAATTTGGTACTAACTTTAGACATTTCAGTTCCCATAGTGTATTTTGGTTAAAACCTCTTAACCTCTTCTTTCTGTTCTTTTGCTCCTAATCAGAGATACTAAATTTTATTCTTTGGCTCCACTGGATCCCACCTGTGCTGATTTTTTTTTTTTTTTTTCTTTTTTTTTTTTTTTCTTTTTTGGTCTTGTTTATCCTGGTTATGGTAGCTTTTGTTTTTACTTGTGTTGTGTAGCATTCTCTTCTACCACCTTATTTGCCAAGTCACAGATTGTGTCTTTCTCATCTTTTTTGTTGATCCCAGCTGGGGGAGTGAGTTGAACCAGGTTAATTTAGCTGGGAGAGAGCACTTAGAGTTTGAGGAAGCTTGGTGGGATGGCCTGTTTAAGTCCACTCTGCTTTGGTTTCCTGATCTTCTCGTGCTAGCTTCTGTCTCTAAAGAATGCCTTTTTTAGCTGCTTTTGTCTGGTTTGATTCTTGGGCCTGTTGGGGCCTTTTTTGTTTCAATGTCTACTGTAACTGTTTCTCTTTTTCTCCTGCAAAGAGATCAGTTATGTTCTAACTGCTGCTGTCATCTCAATTTTTTGCCTGTAAATAGGTTATCTTACGATGACAGAGACCTGGAAAGCCACATATGAAACTAAGACTGATCATGAATGTTCTACTGTAACATGAATAATTCCACTGTAACAGTAGTTGCCAGTATAAAATTTTTTTGTTTGTTTTTTCAATGATGACTTTGAGGTTGTAGATGCAGCTTATGTTTTTCAGAAAGGCTAAGAGAATGCTGAATATCTATGTTTGTTTCTTGTTGGCCAGCATTTGTGCTTTGATAAAATCCTGCAATCTTGGACAGGAACAGAACTGTAGGTACAAAAATTTGCACCAGTTTCACCTTGTGCTAATAGAAGTTTGCAATGGTAAAATGTTGCAAATGTTTCTTTCTGATACTATGATAAATTGTCAGTGTTTCTTTGGCTCTAGAAAGACTGCTTCAGCTTCTGGGTTGCTGCCTGTGTCTTCAGCGTTTGTATTTGTTATGCTATCTACATCCTTCTTGTGCTTTTTAATTTGTAGAACCTGTGTGCAAGCATACTCGTAAAGGACTGGACCAAGGGCAAGTGAGAAGGGCACTGCACAATGTGGAGTGGCATGTTTGTCAGGACTGCAAGGCAGACAGTAAGACACAAGAGAAGGCTGAGGACGAGGAGACTGATGAAGGCACCTCGATATGGTTATGCCTAAAATGTGGCCATAGGGTATCTCTTTTGTTGTTAATTTGTCTTAATATCTTTCAGTGTCTTGTAATACAGTGGAAGAGAGTTTCTAATTAAACTCTTATATTCTTTTTTTTTATTGTAAAGATGGTGCTACCTAGATGACTTTATATGCTTTAGAGTTCGATTTAAAAATATCTGCTCTGAATGTCAAATGAAGTACTTGGAAGATGGCCCAAAGTCATTTAGCAGGCTTAAGGCTAAAACACCATCTTGAGGACTGGTTTTCCTAGGAAGTTTGAATTATTTTGCTGAGAAAATAGAAATGCTCCTAATCTGTCAATTTTTAAAAGATTTTAATGCTCACGTTAGTTCATGAAACTTACAACTCTGCATGCTGAAGTGGTTTTGGTTCTGTTTTATTCTTCAGGGATTCAGACTGAAATTCATTCATTAAATATTCAGTCTCATAGCAGCTTTATTCTGCACCCAGTAAATTATCCATCTCCAGAAATAAGTATTTTGAAATAGATAGCCATCTGTTGATCCCAATTAGTTGAACATAATTGAACAGTTTTCATTTTAACACTTTGTTTTCACTTTGACTTTATGTATGTTTCACTGACAGTCAAATGGATTTTGTGACACTTGTGGTTATCAATATTGTAGGGCTGTGACAGAAATTCTCCAGACCAGCATGCTTTAAAGCATTATGAAACACCAAGATCAGATCCCCACTGTTTGGTTCTCAGTTTGGACAACTGGAGTGTGTGGTGAGTTTGTCAGGCAGCACAAGACAGAGCTGGAGGGCAACAGAGGCTAGAATATAATTTGTCCTTTCTTTGTGAATTCTGAGATTTATCTCTAGATATATATTAAAGTGTTTCCAGACATGTAACTTCCAGCAGTCTTTGCTGAGATTTGTGCAATAATTATTATTTTCTTGTAAAATTTATGATTAGAAAATTTTCATAATTAAGGTTGAACTTGACCAACTAGTAAAAATGGTTGACTTCATATTTTACTGCTTTTACTTGGTCAGAATACTGACACATGGAAACAAATGTTGATCTGTAGCTCTAAATCTTAATTTTCAGCCCTGGGAGAAGGCTCTTTCTGATATGCACTTAGTGACAACCTTACTTTTATCTCCTCGGTAAATAAAATTTTTTTAATACCACATGTAGACAGGAAGTGCCACTAGAATTACAAGGTGCTACTGGATCAAGCAGTACAAAATCCATGTCCCTGGTAGTTTTTGCTTCTCTCAAAAGCAATTACACACTTGTATATATAAGGGGAACCCTAATTTTCTAAACTGTGCTATATAGAAATACTGTACTTGACATAAAGAGTTTTTCTTTTGCTTAATGATTCAAAGATTGATATATTGGCTATAAATTAGTTATAAATCAAACCCACAGTCAAGAATTGTATTTCACAGTGGGCCTAGTACAAAAAGTCTGATCAAAACTGCTTTTGCTTTTATTAATGATATGGATGTGTGACCAAATTTCTCTGTAGTGTCCATGCACATGTGGTTCAAATTGGATATAAATAATTACTGTTAAGAGTTTAAAGACATGTTTTGGAGAAGAAAGAGAGAATTCTAGAAATTCATTAAGTTCTGCTCTTTTGGGTTTACAAGTGCTGTTGTATTGATTTTCAGTGCTGGTCAAATGGCCATCACTAACAAAAGCTTTTCCAATCCCTTGATTCTTTCAAGGTTGTCTACAATTTTTTTGACAGGTAGAAGGTTATGGTGTTAAAACACACCATGGAAGTAACTATCCTTTGTTATTCCAGGAGTGAGAATGTCCATTTTTATGATTAACCAGATACACAATAGATAAATGATCAGGGATCTAAAAGCTGAGTCGATTTTTTTAATGAGACATGAGGAAATGTGATGACTATAGCTAATGCTAGAGATTTGGGGAAACGCTTTACTGCAGACTTCTGCTTTTAATGTAAGAAAACTGAGTGACTTATGGTAATCCTGAAGTCTGCCTAAAAACTGTAATTGGTGTTTTCCAAAATGCAGAAGGATCAGTACCTTTTGCCACTTCTTCAAAGAGTTGATCGAGTGGAATTACAAAATTGGTACGTTCGAAACTCCTTCAGCTGTTTGTGTTCTGTCAGGGTTTTACTCTTCTCAAGCCTTTATGACCACAGCTTCTCCAACAATTTTCTCTAAAGCAGATTACTGGCATAACCATACACTTCTTTGCTCATAAACAGACAAATAGGGTTTGTATCAGCAGTAGAAGAGCAAATACAAGATTTAAGGGTGGACCCTTGAATTAATTCTTATCTGACTTAAATACAATTAAGTATTTGCTTGACTAGAATATTCAGAATAATTCCCATGCCATAATATTCATAAGTCATTTCCTTTAGGGCCCGATATCTTAGTTTCTTGATTTTTGGCAAGATTTTCCAAGCTTCTTTTTCTTGCAGCAGTTTCCAAGCACATCTTTTAAAAGTTTAATTTATACTTGTAAATTGCAACCACCAGTCACCTTACACTAAACCTTGTGGTTTTATAACTTTGTGTAATAAATTGTCTCAAACAAGTAAATAGTTTAGGATTTTTAAATACTAGAAAAAAAAAATAGGATTAATTGTTTTCTTTTGGGGGCGGCGGAGACAGGTGCTACGAATGTGATAATGAAGTTCCATATGAAACTTCAACCCTTTTGGGCCAGACTGTGGATTTTGTTAGAAAACAAGTTGGTATTGACTCATCACATGCAGGTAAGTAATTATAGTATAGATACAGTCAATCAGAAGGTCTCCTAAGTGTTGGAGACAGTACTATAAATTCAGAATTTACACTAAATTAGATTTAGCATCTTATGGTAAAGGGAAAAACTAATTTCTCCCTGTTTTTTATCTTCTTTGTCACAATTCTGATAGCATAAGTAACATCCTAGCCCATAGGCCTAATCAGGTCAGGATTTTGCTCAGCATCCCCTAAACTTTTACAGACAAGATATCCAAGACTAGGAGGAAAAGAAGTTTTACTGTGACTTTTTTTAAAGTGTGACATTCAGTTTTTCTGTGAATAGGCATTTGAGTTTCAGTACTTAGGGTGCTGTGTTTGTTCATCAGTGTTGCTCAGTCTGTCTTAAGATCTAAAGAAAAATTGGCCTTTCTTAAGGATAATTTGATTTGATTTGATTTAAAGTTTTTTTGTGGGTATTTGTGAATGTATCAGAATGACTAAGTTTCCTGCTGTTAGAGGACATTTCCTAATGGAAGGAGTAGTATAGAGAGGTTTTGTCACTGGGTCTGTCCATTTATGATAGGCAGCTGCAGTGCTTTTAGAACTCTAAAATATAGTGTTCAGCCTGCAGTCTATCTGTAAAGTACGATTGTTAAAAAGAAAACAAACACAGCAAAAACCTCCTAGTTTCCATAATGGCAAAACTGGTTTTGTACAAGGCATTTCCACTAGAAAAATTGGAAGAATTTGCATATGAAAATAAATGCTATAACAAATGACTGTCAGAAATTCCAACACTTGAGTGCAATCACAGGCCTTGAGGGAAATGGAATACAAACACCCAGCAATGCCACGTGGCTGTCTGAATTCAATTTTTTCAGAAAGCAGCTGAAGTTTTCCCACAGGGAGCAGAGTTTTTTGAGTGGTCAGTCTTTCTGAGACACAGAGTTGAACTTCATATCAGTTGCCAAAATTTTCTTCTTGGGTTTTAACAGGAAAGTCAATGAATACCTGGGTGCAGTTGTTGCCTGTTTCATGGGTTCCGTGTGTTGTTGTCCATCTATCTGTTTCTTGTCCGAAGATTGTATTGTCTGTTTTCCTTGCTTTCTCTGAACTTGTGTTGCTGGATTTTAAAGCTAGTATTAGCTCTCAGCTGTATTTACTAGAAACCTAATCAATAGCTGACTGCCAAACTGGCAGAACCAGTGTGGATGTTATTTTGAAAACTGCCTGGAACTCCCTTAGAACATTATTAAACAGGCTGTTGAAATTTTCAGCAATACACCAAAATAATTTGGGGGAAAATATTTTTAACTCATCTTGAAGACTATAAACCTTTCAGTATCATCTGTTTAGGTACATGAAACAAATATGAGAATGCTTTGACAGTGGGAGCCTGTTTAATCTTGAGGAAAGCCCTCACATAGGTGATTTTCACAGGAATAAAGTTTAAGATAACACTTGAAGAATTTAAGAGGATGTTTGCATGAATGGCTTGTGGGCCAAGACATGTTTTATTTGCTTGCTAATTTGAAATGGGATTTCGGGGGCTCTTGATTTGTTGTTTTTGTTCTTTTGTCGTGTTTATTTTTTAACTTCTACTACCTAGACAATTTAAGAACCCAGACCAGTAGTTTTATATTAAAAAATTGAAGAATTAATTTTCATATATATAAGCTCTAAACATCATAAATTGCTGCTGGCTGTAATAATCTTTTCTAGCCTATACCCTATAACTATCTTAATATGTGATATGTTTTTATTATTTCAATAGAAAAACAAGAGAACAAAGAAGTTGAAAATAAAAAAGTAGAAAAAGACAGCAAAAATGAGCAAGAAAAAGAAGTTTCACTTAAAGAAGAAAATTCTCATTCAACTGCTAATGGAGAAGTCACTGTGAAAGGACTTAGTAATTTGGGAAATACGTGTTTCTTTAATGCAGTGATGCAGGTACAGGACTTGCTGTTGTTTTTAGAAAAACTTTGAATAGGAAGAAAGCCACACACAAAATGAAAAACATCCCACAACAACCCTGCCCCTAGCATTTTACAGTGACACAATTAGAATGTGTTTTTTTTATCTGCCAGGAATGATGGCATCTATCTAAAAATAGTGTGTTGGCCCAGAGAAATACAAAGAAATGGAGCTGCAGGTTCAGACTTGCTCTGAGGGGAAATACAAGAAACTGCCTTGTCCTTGAGGGACAGCATTTTTTACTGATATAAATTAAGCGTGCCAACTTCTAGTTATTTTTTAAAAATATGAAATAGTCTGACACATCACCCTTGTGACCTCTTAGACTGTAAGAGATTAGTACTCCAAGACCATGGGTGTTTTTTGCAATAAAAATGTCTCTCTCAGGAACAGGAAATCAAAAGGAAATACTGGATGAAAAAAAACAAGATGAGCATGTTGCAGGCATTGCCATCTTGCATGACTTGTTCAGCTAAGAAGTGTAGAATAAACTTGTTCCTCGATGTGTATTGAAACTGATGTGATCTTGTGCTCTTTGGCTCTTGATACTGAAGCTTTACTCCAACAAAATTCCCAGTGTACTTGCAGATTTTAGTGAACTGCTTTTGATTTACTTTTAAACACTTTTTAAACCCAAGTAAATACATACACAGCATATTATCCTTTGATTTTTTAGAAACAGACACTGGTAAATACACTTGTCAAAAGACCAGTCTGTAGAAGAAAAATACATTTAGGGTTTCTGCAATATGAATTAAGGTTTATAGAGGACACTGGAAGTCCCATTAGCTATCTGAAATGTACCTTTAAGTCTTAAACACAGATGGAAATTCTGAAGTGGTAGTTAACCACTTTAGTTCTGTGTTTGGGAAAATAAATTGCTACTAAACTGGTTGCTACAAATTCCATGACTAGCAGAGTTCAGCTGCCCTTCCTGTTGTCCCTGTTTTCCAATCTCTTTCTGTCTTTTATGTTCTACAGAATTTATCACAAACTCCAGTCCTGAGGGAGCTACTTAAAGAAGCTAAAGTGCCTGGCACAACAGTTAAAATTGAGTCACCTGAGCTATGCATGGTAATATGCTTTGACCTCTGTAGTGTTTGTCCTCGCCTTCCAGTCTATTAAGGAAACAAGCAATACTTATCTGTCAATTTTAAAGCTGTTCCACGTAAATACTAACAAGATTAAGATGTAAAATCAGCAGGAGCTTCACCACTGATTTCCATAAAGCGCTTCTGAAGTCAGTAGAGGTGTTTTGTTCAGACTGTAAGAGCAGTGATTCAGTACTCTGTTGTAGGAGTGCTTGCATTATGATGATATTTGAAGGGTGAAAATGTGTTAACTCTTGCTATAGTGCCGCTTGTCTAAATGCAGAATAGGAAATTAGAGGCTGTCTGTAACATTAACTTAAATAACACACCTGTCACTACATTTAGATTTGGATGACAAAGAAAATGCACAACCTTTTTAAGAAATTGGGTTTTTTTCCTAGTAAAGGCAAGAAATCCAGACTTTGAACTAAACAATAAATAACTGAGTTTTGCTATTTCATGATAAACCACATGTTTTTGTCAGGTTAACTCATTGCCATTTTGGAATTTTGTGTATTCTATTTGACAATAATGTTTTCAGGGACTGAAAAGGAAAAACTTACTTCAAAAGAATCTGCCACCGAATTAAGGCAAAACAGCTCTTTTGCTTTTCTTTCAAACAGGAACCTCAGCTAATAAAACTAGATCAGCCAGGTCCTTTAACACTAGCCATGCATCAGTTTGTGACAGAAATGCAAGAGACAAAAAAAGGCGTAGTGACTCCTAAGGAACTTTTTGCTCAGGTTTGTAAAAAGTGAGTATCTGTACAAATTGCATGTTATAGTGACAATGAAAAAGTTTGTTGTCTAAGACTGTCAGTTTTTCCTCTTTTTTTATGTCTAGCTCAAAACACACCATATAAAATTTGTAGAATACTTAACAATTTTTGAAAGGAGAGCAAAATATAAATAAATAGCAGTAAAATGAAAGATACTCAGTAACATACTGAGTAGCTAGCATCATATTTTTAGAAAATATGATGTATAGACGCTTGTTGCTTTTATATCCATACATTCTGGAGACTTTGTCTATGCATGTTTGGAATGAATTGTTTTTGCTTTATCTCTGAGTTCAGTTATACTTTACGATTTCATTTAACAGAGCAATACGATTCAAAGGTTATCAGCAGCAAGACAGTCATGAATTGCTTCGTTACTTACTTGATGGAATGAGAGCAGAGGAAATCCAAGTGAGTGCTAGAGTCATAGTTGTGCATGCCTTTCTTCTTCATGTCCCAGACCCAGACTCTTTCCTCTGCTGAGGAGAGAAAGAACATACTTTCTGAGATATGTCAGCCTCTGTAGCATGGTTGTGCTATCCATAGCACTCACTTGAAGCATATTAGCAAAGATAACTCAGAAAAAGTGGGTTTGGAACATGTGTAGTCTCTCTAAAGAATGTCTTCATTTCTGAAACAGTCTGGTAGAAATTCCATAGGAGTTTCTTGCCAAAAATGGTAAGAATTTGGGCAAGTATTTAATCCTTAGACTGATTTTCTTACATACTAATTGGAACATGATGGTTGCAACTTCTCAGTTGATTTATTTTTTTTTTAATATATGCAGGAACTGTTGTCTGGTTCTACTTGTGTTGTTTGTATTGATTCTCTTAATTGGTGAAGATTATACTTTTTCTTCTATCTGAAACACATCATAAAATTAAGTAGTTAACTGAATTAGTTTAGGAAATTTTACAGAGTATATTTGTTTTGAAAATTTCAGCAAATAAGTGTTGGAATACTAAAGGCGCTGAGTGACTCTAACAAACAAAATGAAGAAGAACTTAAAAAGAAAATTAAAGGTAAAATAAATTATCACAGCATCAGCGATTTGTAAAATCTCTTTTTTGAAGTATATAAAGTGACATTAATAGTATCAACTAAAAGATACATGTTTACTTGTTAAACTTTATGCCATCTCCTGAGTATGCGTGTGTTAACTAGAATAACAGGGTCAGTAGTTTTAATCTATATTTAAATGTCTTGTTGAAGTTGGTGGCATTTCCTTCTTAATAGGATAAGAGAGAGTTGATTCTGTAGACATCATACATTAAAATATGTTTGGGCCATGATTAATCATTCAAATATGTAAGAAATAAAAATACTAGTATGTGAATATAATTTATGCAGCTGCTAATAGTCCATTGTTACTTAACAGTAATATAAAAAAAATCCAAACAATGAACAGAAGAATTTTAAACTTTTCAACATGACTTAGGAGATGAGCTACCAATTTAAATTCAAACTGTGTTGCTCTGAAATTACAACTTGAAGAAAATGGTTTTGTTTGTCAGACAAAAGTCAGTGCTTGTTTTTTAAGTTCAGATAGTTGTTTCAGTCTTGAGAGGAAACAGGGATTCTTAATGAAATGCAGTACTTCTGAGAAAAGAGGGAAATGCATTTGAGCAGAGAAAGTGGTAGAGGTATGGTTTAACCCAGCTGTGTTCTACAAATGTGTTTTCACCCCCATTCTTTTGATACACAAAAGATTCTTAATTTAAGAATCTTGCTGTACTTGCTATCCTGAGGAAACCAGAACAGGTCAATATGTTCCACCATATACCTTGCATGTTATATTCTCCATTTTTATTCAGTATGCTGTAATGAAATTGGTTGCCAGTATATTGTATATAATATTTTTAACTTTACTATATACTTTTTGAATTCTCAGAATACGAAAAGAAAAAGGGAATACAAAGTTTTGTAGATCGAATCTTTGGTGGAGAATTAACCAGCACAATTATGTGTGAGGAATGCAGAACTGTAAGTAAAGTGCCTGCTCTGAATGACCTAGAGTATGTATGACCTATAGTTACGTCCTGTAATCTGCAGGAGAAGCCCAGAGTGACTGTCTGTAGAAATAAGACTTGACTAGCTGCATGTTTTTCAAAAAGGAGTGTGATTTGTCTGGAATTTTTTCTTGCCTTGCGTTTTTAAAGATAATCTTCCAGTTCCTTTCAAAAGCCTTCCAGAAAAAGAGGTCAAGCTGCCTCTGCCAGAATTCCCTCCTAGATTTCCAGTGAACACCTTCCAGTGGTACAGATCATAGAGTAAATTAGTTGTTATGGGGCCCTATCCTTTTTTATTCAGGGGATTATGTTTTCCCCTTTCCCAGAATGAAAAGACCATGGGATTGCCAGGAGGACAGCTAAGAAGGCATTACTGGGATAATACATCCCGAGAATGAAGTAATTGAGTGCATTAGCAAATGGGCTTCTTGAATATCATGATGGATTACAAATGTGAGTCTCTTAGGCCCTAAGGTGCAGTCTCACTAGATAACTGAAATTCATCAAAATATTTCCTATTAATTTCTGTGGCAATGTGACTGCTGAATTTTTGGTCATTGAAAGCTATTTGTGGACATAAATGAGCTGTGTTTTACAGTTGTGTGCACAAGTGAAAGCAGGCCTTGAATGCGAACATGCAAATGCACCTATTGACAGCAAGCCATCTGTTTCCAAACAAAATTAAATTGGATTCTTGATTATTCATTTAAAGGTGTCCTTGGTCCATGAGTCTTTCCTTGATTTATCGCTTCCTGTACTAGATGTTCAGGTAAGAAACAGTACATAGGTGCTTTTCAGCTTATAGATATTTTTTGTTTATGTGAAAACACTTATTATTCAGTCATTAGGAAGAGCATTTAAACTTCTTTCTAAAAGTATCTTTTGCAAGTCAAAATTGCACAGAAAGGTAGAGAAAAAGATTTTTCATGAGAGCCATTCCTGTAAGTTGTGGCTCATAAATTGTCTCTGAGAAATCATACAGGTTGTTTGAGTTCTTTGGGGGTTTGTTTTCACTTTTTTTCATCCATTTTTCTGCACCAAGTACCAGAACACTTCTCCTAATATTCAGGTTATGGAATAAAGTTAAGAAGTGCTGATAGGATAGTATGTGAATACTTATTTGATCAATTTCCACACACTCAAAGTATTTGATTTGCTTTGTGTTTTGTATTGATAACCTGCATATGTAATATTTCAGATTTTTTGTGTAGCACTGCTTACTCATAAGTATTGGAATGGAGCTCCCAGAGCCAAAGGGGTCATGACTTTTGCCACAAACAAGTTTTTCACTTTAGCAGAAGCAAACAAGTTCTGTGGCAGGCAGTTCAACTGAAAATGTCTCTACTTGTGTAAAACATTACTCTTCAATGCATTTAATGAGATCTGTTAGAGGCAAAGGTGATGTTGCCCCTTTACAGGTTCAGAATTTGGCCCTCAAAAGCCTTACTTTTCATACTGTTTCATTCATGCTAGTCCTTGTTTCATGTGGACTCTTGAGTGAGACACTCCTTCCATTAATATCAGGGTATGAGTTGTATGTTATATCATTAAAATGCTACATTTGAGCTGAAAACTCAGATAACATCTCTGTTTCTGTGGTTGTTCTGTGGCTTTTTGGGTTTTGTAGAAAGTGAAAATTACAAAGAGAGAAAATATTAAGAAAAAAAAAGAAAAGGAGTCCGAAGATGAAGAGAATAAAATCAATGACCATTACCTTAAGCAGAAAGATGAGCCCCCTCGTACAAGTAAGCACCTAGAGAAAAAAGAGAAGAAGCAGGCCAGAAAACGAGCCAAGGTTGGTTTGGATAGGTATTTCAGTTCTACTTGCTATTTCTAATGAAAGAAATTCCTTTTGTTTCCTAAGTTTACATGAAGGAGGAGAGAACTTAGAATTTCTCCTATTTCAAATGCACAACTGAAAAGACCAATTATACCCATGTATTTGCTGTTAAGATGTTCTGGTGAGCATTGCTGTGTAGGAATAATATAATAATATCCAGCAGAATTTGTTGCCTGTCTGAAGTAGCCATAATTTGTATCAGACTGTTTTCCTGTCACTGATTGCAAGAATATTCACAAAACTTTAGAATACAGACACAAGAAAGATCAGGAAAATAACAAGAGCATCATTAGCTGTATTTTGATGATACTGTATAACAAGGAGCAGTGGGAATTATATCTGAGTGAGGATAAATTCAGTGTTAGTGGAACTGATAATCTCTGATCATTAAATCATAGATTATTCTTCCCCCTCTTGCCTTGTGCATCTATGGCATGCAACAAACATTCTGATAAAGAAGTGGTAAGAAATGCTAAATATAATTTGTACTTACTTTGGTTTTTGTACTCTTGTTTATTATGTATTCAAATGTGCAGAGCCAACGCCGGCAGCAAAAACTTCAAGGAAAGGTGTTTCAGTTGACAAATCTCTGCGCAACTGAACAGCCAGAGATAGATGTAGAGTACAACCAAGAATCAGAGACTGAAATAAGCTCTGAAACTCTTGAAAAGAAGCAAGAAGAGGAATCATCACATGATTGCAAAGATCACTGCTTAACTCAGAAAGACTTGAGTATACAGGGAAATAGTACAGAGATTCAGAGCAGGCATGAAAATACAGGAAAGACAGAACAAGAGTGTGAGGAAAATGAGTCTTTTTCGGATCTCTCTATGGAAGGCTTAGATTCTACTGTGAAGTTTGTCAATGGCCTTGACAACTTGTCTTTGAAAGAGGAGGATGATGAAAATGAAGATGAGGAAGAGCTTGCTACGGACTTTTCAAAACTCCACCTGAGTGCCAGTGAATCTGACCTAAGTACCTTGGATGGCCTACAGCCTGTTCCTAACAAAACATGTGAAGTATCTACAGATGACCCTGAAACAGCATTCTGTACTCTGGCAAACAGGGAAGAGTTGAACCCTGAGGAAGATTCAATCCATCACTGTTTGTATCAATTTACCCGGAATGAAACACTTACCGAAACCAATAAACTACTGTGTGATGTGTGTACACAAAGGCATTGTGGACCAAAGAACAACATAAAAAGTATGACAAACTTTTTTAAAAGAAAACTTTAAATATATCCCTGTCTGCTTCTTGAGTGGGTAAAGGGTGGGGGGATTATCCCTAAAGTAATATTTGTATAACTTTGTCTACTTTCATTCATCATACTAAAGGGGAATGCTCAGCTTCTCAGTTCTTGTAGTAGATGACATTGTAACAGTTTAGTGAAAATAGATTCCTGCTGTAACATTTATTTTGATACAAAACTTGTTTTAATCTTTGGTGATTTTTCTTTTCTGCAGGTGAAAAGAAGTATGTTTATACTAATGCCAAAAAGCAGATGCTCATCTCTCTAGCTCCTCCAATTTTAACCCTTCACTTAAAAAGGTTTCAGCAGGTAAGTAGCAGGCTGATACTTATATATAGCCTCAGGTTGATACGTAAATACATGTACATATGCATGTAGTCCTAGCTTAACTTGAAAACATGCTAGCGTTACTTTTATTTTGTATACAACTAGTTCGGTTTTTTTCCCAGAGTTTGGAAGGCATTAGTGTGCAGCATTGTGTTTTGTGGTCTTTGAGGCATTGAAGTGTGTTTTCCTGAAAGAATATTCCCTTGCTTAAATGGAAAACACTTAAAACACTTTTGTGAGCATATTCATAACATAGTCCCTCATTATTCTTACTGTTTACTGTATTAAGCAGAATTTTAGCAGTAATGGTTTCCTGCTATTACTGTTGTTCATGGGCTCGTATATTTCAGTAGGTATAGGTAAATAGGATCCCTTACTAGCAACAAATAAGTAACAAGTTGGCAGAAGTGGAAAAGAGGATTCTGAGCCTTGTGGGGGACAAGGAAGGATAAAAGCAAAGCAAAGTAACTTAAGTTTTATTTACAGACACTGAAGTAAAGTCACTTATCTCTTTATTACCAAGTTGTAGAAAAATTTTTAACTTGGTGCTTTAGCTTTTCAAGAGAGAAAGAGGAAAGGAAAGGGACACAGTATTGCCTCTTCTAAATTTAAACCTGTTTGGTGTTTTGGTCAATATAAGAGGCAACTTTGATTAGATGAGAACCAATTTCATATAGAAAATTGAAATGTGTAGCCTATTCCAAGAGACTGTAATATGAAGAAAATAACATTTATCATCATCTCCTTTTGTTTTTCCAGTTTGATACTGGACGATTATTTAAGTGGGAGCACAGTTTGCATCAGTTTGGATGCTCTAAGATCAGATCCTCAGGCATGTTACAGTATCTGAGAAGCAAGAGTTGTCCTCATAGTTACTGAAGTACATTAGAGCTGATTCTTTTTCCACTTCTGCTACCATTACATTAATGTATGAGTGAGCTGAAGAGCCATCTTAACTTGTGCTCCAGTGCAGCATGTGGGGGCGAGGAAATAATGCTGGAATACTGGAAATCAGAAATAATAAAAAAATTGCTTTTTCCCCGTTTTGTATAATGTAAAACTGATTTGTATTGTTGAAACTTTAACCTGGAACATTTAGTAACTAAGAATGGTTTTAATATGCTCCATTTTAACATTATGGGGTTTTCCCTCTACTTTGATTGTTTAAGGCTGGATTTAATCTGCAGAAGGTTAACAGGCATATCAAGTTCCCAGAAGTGATAGACTTGGCTCCTTTCTGTACAGCTAAATGTAAAGTAAGTGGGAAAACAATCAGATTCTCCTATGCCATGTTCTAATGTGCTTTCAACACAAAGCTGCATAGCAAAATCTTTGTAGAATGCTTGTCAAGCCTGCTACTTTGTGTGTTAACTTGTACTTTACTGCTTGCAACTTTACTGCTTGCATGAATCTCTTGTGATCAGTTTCCATTTCATCAGCAAAAAAATCAAAGTTTACATTCTTCAAAACCCAGCACTTGGCTGACATAGCTAAATTTGTGGTTTTCTAGAATGTGGCTGAAGGGAATACAAAGGTCTTGTACTCTCTCTATGGAGTTGTTGAACACAGCGGAACAATGAGGTCTGGGCACTACACTGCCTATGTTAAAATGAGAGCCATGAACAACCACCTCTCTGATCTTGTCCTTCGAGGACAATCTCAAGGTAAATCATTAGAAATATTTTACAAATTATTTCTTACAGAATCACAAAATGGTTTGGGTTGGAAGGGGCCTTAAAGGTCATGTAGTTCCAACCTCCTGCCATGGCCAAAAAGTTCCCTGAGATGGGCAGTGAAGCTGGTGAAATCCTGTAAGGAGCAGCAGAAGGAGCTGGGAGGGCTTAGCCTGGAGAAAAGGAGGCTCAGGGGAGATCTTACTTTCCAGAACTGCCTGAAAGGAGGGTGTAGTGAGGTGGGGGTCCAGCTCTGCACCCAGGCAACCAGTGACAGGAAGAGGAAATGGCCTCAGACTGTGCCAGGGGAGGTTCGGGTTGGACATTAGGAAGCAATGAAGACAAAATGGTGGTTAAGCATTGGAACAGGCTGCCCAAGGATGTGGTGACATCCCCCTCCCTGGAGGTATTCAGGGAGCAGCCAGATGTAGCAGTGCTCTGGTCCAGTTGACAAGGCAGTGATCAGTCACAGGTTGGATCTTGGAGGTCTTTTCCAACTCAGTGATCCTATGATTGTAGTCTATGATTCTTAAAGGACAGTAATAGAATTGATTGCTTCAATTCTTTGTAGTAACTTTTACTCCTACATTTTTCCTTTCACAGCTTCAGAAACTGAGCCAGTGAAAGGTCAGTGGTTCCACATCAGCGATACCCATGTACAACCTGTCTCTGTGTCCAAAGTGCTGAGCTCCCAAGCCTATCTTCTGTTCTATGAGAGGCTGCTGTAACTCATCAGAAGAGCCTCGTGTGTTGCAGCCACCTTCTTTGGAGGTCTGAGAGAAGACTTGCAAATCATGTTGTTAACATGTTGGAGCTATACAGCAGGAATTCACTTTCTGCATTTTAGACACACTGACAAGTGGTTAACTTATACTTTTTCCAGTGTTTCCACTACTTTTCAATAAAAGTTTTTTCCAAAATTACAGCTTTGTGTTTTTGTTGAGTAATTTGGATGTCGATATAAATCTTGATCTGCAGCTTTTTCACTTTAAAGCAACCAGCTCTACTTTTGAACTGTAGTTCACTAGCTAGCATGTGTTCCCATGCGTTTTTTAGACCTGGGTTCCAAGCATAAGAAGCTGTTTCTTCCTACATATCTTAAAAGCTGAAACAATTGCAGCCTCAGCTCTCTTTTCACTATCAGTTTATGTCCAATAGAGGAGCCCTCAGGTTTGCAAACGCTCCAGGAATTCTCTTGCTGGTGCTTTGGCAAGGCTGAGTGCTCAGCTTGCTCTCACTACAGGCTGTCCTGTGTAGCCGTTCTGCACAGCAAGCTTAAGACCAGTAGTCCTGCACTGACGTGACTTTGAAGTTCTCCACAAGCTTCATGTTGGCTTTCATGTGAATGAAATCTTGGCTCTGCCAAGCTAGAGCAGCAGCTGCTTACATTCAGTGCATTTTTTCACAACAGCCTTACTAAGAAAATGGGCATCTTGTTCTTGCAACCCTTAGAGCCAGCAGCAGTGGCCCTCATGCAGCTGACTATAGCAGTATGCCAATCCTTCTGAAAACTCGCTGAGTTTATTTTTCAGCCTCACCACCAACTGACTATAAAGCCATCATTAGTAGAGCTGTTGTGTGGCAGCCTTATTTGGGCATAAGATAGTTCCAGACTTGATTTAGCCTTCCACTCCCTTCTGGTTGTGAGATAGAGTAGCGCTGGCAAGAGTAGTAAAAGGATTAATTATTGAAGTGGCTTGGATTTCAAGTGCAGTTATCCTTTCAAGCTACTTGGAGACACATAAGCTGTTTACTTCCTAAGATTAATCTTAACAGGGGCCTTCAGTTGAAAGATTCCAGCACTCTGCATCATGCTGGCTAGTGCTACTCAGCATTTATTTTTAAGGTCATTAGAATGTGATGCAGTTCACTGCTGTCAGGATGCCCTTTTGAGAGCATGGGGACTTAAAAGGGTGAGGTGAGAGATGCATGCATGTAAAAAAATATGAATAATAGAATCAAATTGATTTGTGTGGGTTAAGGACCTTAAAGATCATCCAGTTCTAAACCCCTGCCATGGGCAGGGACACCTCCCATCACACCAGGTTGCTCCAAGTCCTATCCAACCTGGCCTTGAACAATTCCAGGCATGGGGCAGCCAGTTTCTCTGAGCAACCTGTGCCAGGGCCTCACCACCCTCACAGGGGAAAGTTTCTTCTGTGTGTCAACCCTAAATTTCCCATATTTCAGTTTGAAGGCATTCCCCTTTGTCCTATTACTATATTCCCTGATGCAGAGTTCCTCTCCAGTTTCCCCGTAGCCCCTTTAGATACTAGGAAGTGCTGTGAGGTCTCCACACAACCATCTTTTCTCCAGGCTGAACAGCCTCAACTTTCTGTGCCCCTCTCCATAGTGCTGAGTCCCCTTATCAACGAGGTGACTCTCCTCTGGACTCACTCTAACAGTTCTCCATCTTTCTTATGTTGGGGGCACACCTGTACACAGTGCTCCAAGTGGGGTCTCAGGAGAGGGGCTACTGAATGCAGGAGACCTGCTGCCAACAATTATTTCAACATTTATTTGACTGTTTACACTCAAGTACTGGCCAAGGAGCACAAATAAGAGCACAAAGAGCCACAACAGTTGTGGATCATGAGCTCTGCAGCAGGCTCACAGTCGGCCTCCCTGCAGATTGAGTCTCTTGTGCCCACAACAGAAACTGGTATGTGATTTCCTCCTTTAACTTGGCCCCTGAGAAGTTCTGGCTCCTTCCTCACCAGAAGAGAGTGTAAGGCAGCCAGCCAAGGGTCAGCCCATCACACCCACAGTGTCATTCATCCCCTGCACATTCACACATTAGGAACAACCATGTCATGCTAGCTCCAAATGAAGTAAGTCAACATTTTAACAGTGAGTACATTTATTGAGGTGTTTGAAGTTCTGCACTCCATTGGACACTGTTCATAATTTAAAGCAAATTCAAAACATTGTGACAGGCTCCAACTGGGATACTAAAAAACTCACAAAGTCATGTCACTTAAGAAATACAGTTAAATTGTTCAATCATTTTGGTCTTCATCCCAGTCTTTCTTTCCTGACGGAGGTTTTGGGCCACCAGCTGGTTTTGCCATAATGATCTTGAAGAGAATAGAGAAGTAGAAAAAAACTAATGTTAAAATCAGGCTCATACCCTTCTATACAGCCACGTGATGCTAACTGCTAGCATTAACTACATTCATGCAGTTTCCCTACTCTGAACCCAAGCCAGTGAATATCCATCTCATTGAGATATTAACTTAGTTATTTTTGTTCAGAATGGTAGAGGCTGAGCCCTGATACAGTAAAAGAGGGTATTTTATGCCATTTTTGCATGCAAAGTAAGACTTCAGTTAGTCTAAAGAAAGTGAGTGCTCAAATAGGCCGACAGCAGACTAGTTTACAGGGTGCACACTGCATAAAGAAAGATTATCAAAGCTATTTTTCTCATTTATTGTCTCTAAGTATCACACTTTAAAACCATGAAGTCCATTAGTCCTACCATATTAAAGCTCATTCTCTGCACTGGCTACATAGACAAATAAAGTAAGTCTGAATCTGCGCTTATCATCCCTTCCGTGAAAATTTGGATTCAGGAGCAGAATCCATTTTCAAAGGCACAAATATAGGATGTAGCAATCAGCACACAGCAGAAGACAGCAGTGTTATGTGTTCTCAAAGAGCAGACAATCTGCCATGTGCTTGTCAATGGACTCAAGCATGCACTCACACAGATACCTCTCTGCTAGAGAAACAGAGCTTACTGCACACTAGTTTTCAGGCTCATCTTTCCAGTCATCCTTATCCCAATGTCCTTGTTGCTTAGGGGCTTTTGGACCGCCTGCTGTTTTTGCCATAATAATCTACAGAAATTTTACATGCAAATTCATTTTTTATGAAGTTTCACAAAATAATCAAAAGATTTTTATCATCAAGACTGTAACCTCTATTTTTCCTAAAAATTGGATTTTCATGTAAAAATATATGAGAGAAGGTTTTTTTTCTATTAAAGCTTGTTCCTACAGAAGTTAGGGTAACTCCCTGGATATAAATATCAACTGTCTTCAAAATATCAATAAAATGAAAAAAAAAAGATCCCAAACCCAACAAACATTAATAGTACTGCCATAGAAGCAGCCACATTCCAGATTACAAGCTCTTGAACAAATGACTTCCTGGCTTCCAAAAATGAACAAACCACATTCTCAAGTAGCATTATGTTTATGCCTTGCATTTCCATGAGATTCCACCTATTTCCGTGAGGGTTCTGCCAGGTTTTAATTCAGCACCCAAATGACACAAAAGCTTACCTGATCAACCCTTAGGACAGTTACTGCTGCATTTGTAGCTAGCTTGATACCCCAGAATTTTCCAAGATAGGTGTCTAACACACCAGCTTCAAACATGTCCTTCACTGCAGCAGCTTCAGCCTGTCAGATTGGGAAAAAATATTATTCAAAACTTTCTCAGGCTTTCACCTAGCAAGGTGGTATCACTTTTCTAATCACATCTTCTCCCTTCAGAAAATCTGCATTCCTAATCTATTAGCAAGAAGACAAAGTTGGTAATTAGTCAAGACCTACTCCCTGTCCATCCCACTCCACCTCTGACACAAGGCCATTATACTGTACTGAATTGAACTGCTTGATGATAAAAAGAACATTTAAGGATTTCAATTTCAAAAAGTTATTATTCTAGACTGCAGCACAGAGCTTCCAACAATTTAAAATAATCTATAAATACTTTATACTGATAGAAGAACTGTTAAGTATAATCCTACACTGCAAGGCAACAAGTAACATGAGAGACCATTTACCTCAATATCAAATCCAACATTTTTCTTCCCCTCCTGATGCACGGCATACAGTTTGGAGATGACCTCATTAGCCTTTACTCCAGAGTTTTCTGCCAGTGCTCGAGGAATGGCTTCAAATGCCTCAGCAAACTTCTTGATGGCATATTGGTCAAGCCCAGGACAAGTCTAAAATGAAATTGAAAACCATGTCAGCACTTCAAAAACTGTAAGATAGGAAGGCATTTCTTCCCACACTTGTTATTACACATATATATATGTTAGTATGAAATAATATTTGTACATTTTTGTAAGACGTGCGTATGAAGATGAAAAGCCAAGAAGCCTGTTTGCTGTACCTCTCCATAGGATGTGATCTGCTTGGCTAATTCAATCTCTGTCGCACCACCTCCAGGAACAAGACGTTTATCCTGTGGAAAGACCACACCAAAACACAATGTTTTGCTCAAAGCATCCATTATTTCTTATTTTTTTAAGGATTTTTCTAGTCTATCAAGAATGCAACAGAATTTTGTTCCACACAGACTTATTAAGAATCCACTTCAGAACAAATATGCATTATAAGGGAAATCTATCAGAATTTCCTCATTCATTCCAATGTCTTTGAAGAAAAACAGCTTCTTTTGTAAAAATCAAAATAATAATGCAATGGGTTTTGTGGGGGGGATTTTTTGGCTTTTTTTAAAAAATTGCAACTCTTGGCTAACTGCAACAGCATTCCTAGATTTTCTCATCTTTTCTATTATTCTGGTGGGAAATATCATACAGAAAACCAATCTACTGTACACTAAGTTTAAGTCAACAGGTATTACAAGGTGTTGGGAGTTTCAGTTTTGTTTTCTTTCATTTAATTTAATTCTTTCATTTTAAATTAAACACTTTGTACATCCTTTGGCAAACCAGAATTTACTTATTAACTCTGGTCTCTTAACCCACAAAGTAATCATTATAAATCTTAAAACAGGACAGCTCCTGGAGACAACCAAAAATGCACAGCAGTTCTGTACTCAAATCAATGTCCATGTCTTGGTATGTAGAGGAGATTAAGATTCTAACAGTTTTAACAATTTTTGCATACTGTTTTACATTGAAATACAGGAACATTTTCTTTTGTATAAAAAGAATAAAAATTAAATGATATTTAAGACCACATAAACTGCTCACAAGAAAAAAATCCTCTGTAAAACTGAGTTTTTCTATCCATAAAAACCTACCTGTATTTTGTAGAGGAAGCATGAATTACCAGCAATGAACAAGAAATTGAGTCTGCAACAAATCAGTTTCTCCTGATCCCAAAGCTATCTAGCTTTTATTCTGTGCCTGGTTTCCAAGGAATATTACAAAACATTTAGGGAGTAAGTCAAGAAAGAGCTAACTATCTTTAAAAAGTGGTAAAGGTAATCCATCTTCAAGAACTCACTCATTACTGGAAAACTGCGTGCAGCCCATGTTGAGCACCACCTTTTATGTACCCTGTGTTCACAACAACAGCTGTCTTCCCTACACAGCCCTCCACACCTCAATACTACACAGTTATCTCTCGAGCTCCAGAAGGCACCTGAGCAGATTAATATCTACAGCCTTTGTAGCAAATGGGCACAGAGCAGGCTCCAGCCATGCCTCAAATAATCTACTTCTCACTTCTGGTAACTCAAGTGTTCTCATTACTTACCCTTGTGAGTACTTTGAAAGTATTGACACCATCATCCACTGCTCTCTCTATGTCATCCATCAGATTGTCTGTAGATCCACGAATAAGGATAGTAGAAATGGCACCATCCTCCTTTTCTGTTCAGAGACATGCATTACTGAACTAATTCTTTAATCTTATACCCAAAACACGCACAAACACACCTCAGAACAGCAGTGTCAGCAGTTCTACAGAACATACATACCATGCTTAAACACCACAACCTGTGTATCCCCAACTTCTGATAAATACACACTATTGCAGTGACCCATTTCTTCAAGAGTAGGGGGAGTCTAGAAAGAAAAACATGAGTTAAGAACTGAACCTGCTCATCAGTTCTCACCCTCCTGCACCTCATTTGGGAAGTACATACCAGTCTGGGTAGGGCTGTTGCACCAACAGTTTTGCAGAGTCTTCTCAGGTCCCACTTGGAATTCAACCTTTAAAAACAAGTTTCCATAACAACATTAACACATACAAGAGTATTCTCTTAACTTGGCAAGTACATTTAATAAATCTGGTAGTCCAAATGTTTTCATGCTCTCCTAGTACTTACCTGACTAACATAAGATTGTACTTGTTGGCATAATGAAGAGCCATATCTGCCACTTTGCCACCTGTTACTACTACATTTGCACCACTATCAGCAATAGCTTTGACTTGCAAATCCATTAGATTTTCTTCTCCTTTACTGAAATTCATCAGCTCTTCAGCATTCTTTATCAGGACGGTGCCCTAGTATAACACATACACTGTTACAGTTTAGCATTAAGCCACATGCCTACAAGTTTCTGACAAACCACTTTGTCTCCCAATCTATCTATAAACTTCAAGTCATCCTATTTTGTAAGAGTGACACCCTCTCAGGCAACAGGGTAAAACAGGAGGGAAAAAAAACCAGAAATCACCAGGCCATTCTAGACAACCTTGAGGTTTAGAAATTCAAGCTGTAGTTTGGCTCAAATAACCCAACAAAACCAACACCATTTCCCCTGTCTCAAAAACCCTGTGAAGCAATCAAGGTTCAGAACTTTTCTATTAACTTTTTTAAACTAATAAAATCAATATTCACCGAAATATCTCAATCACCAAGTGTTGAGAATATTTATAGCTAAGTCTAAAAATAAGAGTACATATGAATAAATAGAGATGCAACTTATTTTGAGCTTTAACATACCTTAGTTTCAGTTACCATACCATCAAAAGGGCAGGAATACACAGCTATTTTTGCATCTTTGACAGAAGTAACATCTCCTTCAGTTTCTTTTTTAAAAACCATGCCATGCAGTACTGAGGAAGCAGAAATACCAGCACCCTGAAAGGAAATAAATGGAATCTGAGACTTTTTACAAGGACAAGTAGCGATGGGACAAGAGAGAATGGTTTCCCATTGAAAGAAAGTAAGTTTAGAATTAAATATCAGGAAGAAATTCTTCCCTGTGAGTGTGGTGAGGTCCCCTGGCTGCCCAAAGAAACTGTGGCTGCCCCATCCCTGGAAGTGTTCAAGGCCAGGTTGCACAAAGCTTGGAGCAACCTGATCTAGTGGAAGGTCCCTGCCCATGTGAAAGGTCCCTGCCCATGGCAGGGGCCTGGAACTGGGTGATCTTTAAGACACATTCCAACCCAACCCAAACTGCTCTGAGTCTATCAGGGAACATCGTATTACTGACCTTTTATTAATCAGAAAGCTGCACTACTGTGCCTCAAAAGCAGACCTTACAATCATTTGGATGTAACACCCTAATATAAGACTTTAGCTTATTCAGCAACAACAAACATTGTCTAAGAGGTTCCCATTTTAGATTACTTTCAATATGGATGATTTTTGTTTCTGAATGCTGCTACTGGGCACTAAAAAAGAGCAGCAAAGACTAATTTCCAAAATTTAGTACAAATGCCAGAACAAAATTAGGAGACTCTCCTGAAGTTCAAAAATTAGCCCTCATTACACTGTTTACCTTAATAATTACAGTAAAGCCTGCTACTTCAAACTTACCACAATTTTGCACACTCTGATATTATCAACATTGAAATGACCAGAATCAGGAAGAATAGAAACTGGAGAAAAAAAAAAGAAAAAAGAAAAAATCATTATGTCTTGCCTAATGAACCTAATGAATAAAGTAGAACAGTGACACCAAAAATAATGCCTGGAATTTTTCTGAACTACTAAATTTCAGTGATATGAGATATCTGTCTAAATTCAAGACAGTTATAACCTGCTAATAACTGGCATAAAGAGAAACAGAAATTTTGTTTTTACAAAGTAATAATCAGAAACATTTATTCAGGCTGCTCAGTTAATTAAGTCCAAATACGCACTCATAGAGTCAAGAGATAAGTCTGACCTACAGTACTTAGAGAAATCACTGCAACTAAAAATGAAGGTTTTACTCAGAAATCTAAAGGGAGAACAACTCAACAGAACTAGTCTTATTTCCATTGTTCTGTGGCTTCAACTAGCAACAGCTTACGTGATGCGCAATACGTTCACCTAATGATATAAAAAAGAGGGAGAAAGAGAGGTTTCTGCACTAAAAGGACTTGAAAGCTATTTCTAGAAATGCCTAGTAGGAAAGGCAAAACTTTTCTGAGCTACAATGCCAATGTAGAGTTCAACATGAGGAAGATTACCCTCATTTCAGAGGTAAAGTGTTCCATCCAATCCAACCTGCTAAACTAACTATACTTTCTATCTTACATGAAGATGTAAGGACCATAAGCAAACCTACTCAGTTTTTTAGCTGTGTGCCCACGCTTATTCCTGCCCACTTACCACAGGCCTGAGCAATAAGCTTTGCCAAGAACCGTTCATTGCCATATTGTTTGCTCATGACTGATGTGTGCAACAAAGATGCCACTTCTTCAATATCTCGAAGGTTCTTTGCAGAACAGCACACCAAGTCTGGAAGAATTTCTAGGGCTTTCTTGCAAGCCTTTTCATATCCTTCAATCACCTGTGCAGCAAAGAGTAAATATTCACTACAACACTTCTGCTTTTCAATAGCCATAAAACATTAACCAATGCAGGAGTTTACAAGGCAAGTAAGCAGTCACAAGCAACATAACACATGGTTCCCCTTCAAACATCTTTATCTAAAAAATTAGGTGAGAAGAAAGCAGATGATTCACAGTATTATGACCCAAGAAAACTGATCAGTGGCAATCTGGATTCAAGCTGTGTGAACTTTAGTGAGAATATAACTTGCCTCCGAGACAGATAACCCCATCCTCAGAAGGTCTTCTGCTAACTCCAGAAGAACTCCAGCAAACACAAGGACAAAGTTTGTTCCATCTCCAACTTCTTGTTCTTGCATGTGTGAAGCCATCACAAGCATTTTCGCAGCAGGATGCTGGACCTTTGAAAGAAGTTACACATCTCGGTGACTAACAGCCCACCTAAGATTGCAGCTTCAGGCTTTTCTACACATCTCTCTAAACTCTCTTATCTCGAATTGCGCCTAGAGATACTAAGAATGCACAAAATTGGAAAAGAAAGCAGCACAGATAATCTTAATTGGCTAACTTCCCTAGTAAGACAAAACACAAACATATATTCAAAGAAAAAGAAAAAATCAGAGAACCGAACATTGCCACTGCAACATGCATTAGACACCCCTGACATTGATTCTGAGCTACTTTTACAGGATGAAGTGGCTTCACAACTGAGTTCTACGTGGGAAAGCAGTCCGGAGTTTAAATCCCCAAATTGAATTCATGTGTAACACACAAAGTACATGTCTAAGTAACAGTTTCATTTTAAGGGGGGGAGATGTGGGAGAGCTTTGCTTAAAGATTGCACTGCTTTACTTTTCTTTCAAATAAACGCAGTAAGACACCGTATTCCTGAATATTTATACTTGACATTTTATACTAGAAAATAACGTGCAAAACATATCAGATTAGGTCACTAGTACACAGATTATATTTTTTACAAACAGAACTGAGACTTCCACAGCTATTCTACTCATACTGAACACCAGTACAATGCATTCAGTATGGAAATACTTTATATTTACATTATTTCTATCACTAAGTATAAAATTCAGTAAAATATTATTCACATTGTGTCACAAATATCAATTTGAAATCGGAAGAAGAATTAGAAGAGGACTTTTCATGACTTTACAGTATTTACAGAAGGATGCTGCTATAGCCTAAGACTCTTAAATTCCATTGATGGACTCTAAGCAGTCAGGAGAACATGGCAGGCAACAACATTGGGAGATTAACTCAACAGCTATGTCATGCAGACTTTTGCAAACTAGTGCATTTCTAGATATATTCTCTTTGAAACCTACTGGTTTTGGGGGGAAGTATGGTATTATTAAGTATCTCTTACAACTATTAATGCTGCTTCACTAATGCTGAAGAATTATATTCTTCACCGTGGACCTCAAATTCAGTGAAAAAAGTAAATTACTTCCAAAGTGACACATGTAAACCATCTGGTAGTGCTACCTCCTCACTGACAGTCAGAACCCTAACAGCCCATGAGCAGAATCACCAGATGACAGCTGACATTATCTCAAGAAAGAAAACTTACCTCTAGCTCTCTCAGGATAGTAGCAGCATCATTTGTAACAAAAAGTTTTTCCAGATGATTGATAACCATTTTGTTCATTCCTAAATGGGAAAACAATTTATAAAAAATCATTCATTATGCAAATAATATTTTGTACACAGACACTGCTCCCTGACTTTCAGGTGTATCTTGCATATTAAAATGTTAGTTCTGTTTATCATTTAAGAACTTTAAAACATTTTTGTGAAGTAACACTTGATGTGTGGGACATTATGGAGAAATCGGTAATTTCTGAGTAAAAAGTTTTCTGTTCAGAAATACCAGCACATTATTTAATTAAATTATACAGGAGACCCTTTTGTTTCCATATATCTGGCTGAACAAGACTATGTTCACTATGACTATCTGCCATGTTATTGTTTCCTTTAATTTTTATGCTTTTTCATGTATTTTATACCACTCTTCAAAGAGAACACAGTAACTGCTACAAAACCTGGGAAAAGCAGACACTGAGAGTAACTCAAGAACTGTCAAAACAGAATCTGATTTCTACAGTCACAAAGAAATAGTCACATATTTGCAGTTTAAGAGCAAGTCCAATGTGTTTCCCCCAGAAATAAACAGTTGCTTCTTTGTCAAGGTATGTTCAGCCTCCAAACATAGCATTTGTCTCAAAAATGCAGCAATAATTTTAGGATTTATTTACCATTTGGTCCATATGCTGTACGAGTGGTTTGAGCAAGTTCTTTGCATGCCTGGATGTTTCTATAGACAGCTTCTTCTAACCCTGAATAATGCTAAAGAGAAAAATGACTGATCAGAATCAGGCTAACAAAAAAAAAAGTGATGAGCTAGAAATTTCTTATCAAAGCAGTGTTAATCTACTTAGTCCCTCAAAGTTTTTTATTGATATGCATTTGGTATTTCACTTACAGTTTAAACAGACACCAAACCTTAACCAAAGACAGTGAGAACCGTGTACACCTCAACCAGGCAGTTCAGCAGGCATAAAAACTTCTAAACAGAAAATCTGAACAGTGACTTGACTTGCAATATAGTTTGCATCCCTTCAATCTTCTAAAAAAGTTTTGTGACATGCCAAAGAGAAACAGAAAACAAGCAAGACCCACTTGGCGAAGGGCAAGGGTTTCTGTAGACGCTTCTTTACTCGCACCTTTGTATGCTACAAAAATCATGCAACTCACTTCTACGTTCAAAATATGTGCAGTCTGAAAATTCAAAGCAGAATCATTAAGTAAAATGCCTGTGCTTGAGAAGGTGATCAGCCTGGCTTTGGTTTGGAAACCTTAAGACAAGATGGGATCCCAAAAAAGGACCTTAAGAAAGAAAAAGCAGGATAAAAAGTACTGTGCAGTGCATAAGAGAAGGGAGAAAAGTAGTAATAATGTTTACTCTCTAAATACAAACCAAACATTTCAGATTGCCAGCTGAATCCTTGTTTCGTATAAGAAAACTCTTGCTGTTTTGGCCTTGTATTTTCCAACACTGAGGCCACTCTGGTTCCCTGTTCTGCCCCTACCCTGAATATATGCCATTATTTGGATCCAAGAAGGATTCAAAAAAGAAACACAAAGGCGTTTCAGATCTGCTATCTTCACTTTTCCTTTTATTAAGTAGCAGCAAACAGAAATTCTTCCTATTTTCCCTCTTTCTTGAGGGAAAGAGGGACTTTGGGCAAGGGTCTGGAGAAAAAGGACAAGAGGGAATGGCTTCACATTGAAAAAGAGTAGGTTTAGATTAAGTGTTAGGAAGAAATTCTTCCCTGTGAGGGTGGTGAGGCTCTGGCACAGATTTCCCAGAAAAACTGTGGATGCACAACCCTGGGAGCATCCAAGACCAGGTTGGATGAGGCTTGGAGCTAAATGATCTTTAAGGTCCCTTCCAATCCAAACTTTTCTGTTGGTTCTATGAATAAAAAAGAAAAAAATTCCTACACCTGCTTGTTTTCTGTCCACTTTTCAAAGAAAGCTTCTCCTTTATTAAGGCACAGTCCTTCAACTTTACCAAATCATTAAGTTAACGCTAAATTCAATGAAATGGAAATGAAATGAAAGGAAATACATATAAAACACTACACTGTTCAGAATCACTGACAAAGGTATTAGAAAAAGTCGAGCAGAACGACCCAGACGCTTCCGAATAGCTTCAAGTACAGGGCCCGGCTGAATGTTGCTGTCCAGCCCCGCGGAGATCTCTCGGAGCTGCATCCCCGGGGCTGCAGGATGAAGCGGCAGGGCCCGGCCCGGGGGAAGGCCGGGAAGCGGGATCCCGGCCCCACAGAGCTTTCTGGAAGGCCGCGTGCGCCGGGCACCGCCCTGCAGGGCCGGGCAGGCACCGATCCCCGCAGCGCAAAGGCCGCGGAGGGGCCCCGAGCCGGGAGTGGAGCAGTGCCCGAACCCCCCGGGCCCGGCCTGCGGGACATGGGGCGCCGCCGGGCCCTGCCGGCCTTCCGGGGCTTACCCCGCACCGCCACCCTGAGACTCCTCCCGCACCCATCCATCCATCCATCCGCGCATCCATCCAAAGGCGGTCTCACCTTCGCCCCCTCCTTGAGCATCTGGGCGAAGCCCGGGGCCTTGGGGACGTGCAGCGCCATGTCCGCTCCAGTGCGTGCCGGGGCTGCGGCGGCGGGAGCGCGCGGGGCAGGGCGGGAGCGCGCGGGGCACGGCGGGAGCGCGGGGCGGGCCGGAGCCGCGCGGGGCCCGGGCTCGCCCTGCTCAGGCCTGGCCGCGTTCGCAGCCGCGGGAGCGTCGGGCGAGCGGGTTGGCTCCCTCACAGCCTTTCTTTCTCTGTCCGGTTCGGCAGACCGTGCCGTAGGCGTTCCTCGGGTGCGCTTTGCGATAGGAGTTCCAGCAATAATGCAGACTTCTCATATGGCCGCCGATGATAAGCGCTCGTCATAAAACTGAGCAGACTCCGGTCAAGCGTTTTGCTTAGTACATACTTGCCCAAATGGAAGCGCAGTGCATAGATAGGAAAGCTAACCATCACAGAACCACAGATCTGTTTGAGTCGAAAGGCACCTTCAAGCTCAGCCAGTTTCAGCCCGCGGCAGGGACACCTTGCACTGGACCAGGTTGTTCCAAACCCCTTCCAAACTGGCCTTTGAATACTGATGGGGATGGGGCAGACACAGCTTCCCTGGATAACCTGTGCCAGGGGCTCACCACCCTCAAGGGAGGAATTTCTTCCTAATATCCAATCTAAATCTGCTTGCTTTCAGTTTGAAGCCATTTCCCCTTGTCGTGTTATTGTCCACAAAAATCAGATGAGTTACCTGGTGTGCAACTTACCAATAATTAAACACTCAAGAGAGTCATTGACAATTTATTTCATACTTGCACAAGCCTAGGTGCTCAGTGGTCTTCCACAAATAACACATGCTATCTATGAAAACTTTTTACTATTAATACGTTTTATCAAAAGAGTTAGTGTTCATTCTTTGCAAGTTACATAGTTCTCTTATTAATTAGTATTCTGTCTGCTGGTTTTTAATGATTCTTGCATCTCATGCCAATTAGTCTTTTGAGTCAGTGGGTTTCTTGAGTTGGTGGTCTGTGAGTCAGTGGTAACAATCTCCCCCTGCCAGATTTACCCTTCATCCAGTTCGAGCTGACCTCAGCACAATTGCTGAGTTGGCTTTATTATAGTTCTTTTGGCCAGATATCCTTGTGGCACATAAATTCTGCACTCTTTTTGCCCACTATCACTGGCTATCCTTCTTCCCTTTGTTTTCCTTGCCTGACATCTGAGATCATTAAAGCATGTCAAGCCCTAAACCTTAACAAGGCAATTCTACCAACAAGTAATTTGCTTTTCTGACACCTGGATATCACCTAGAACTTGCTTGTTAGCTGCTATCTGTTTCAGGGATTACCTCTCCCTTCTTGTTGATTTGGCTTGAAAGTATACAAAGACCAAACATTAAGGAATATAATTTCTTAAGAGAATTTTATATATTCCACATTTTGCAAAACTGTCACTGCATACCCTTGTAAGTAGTCTCTTTCCCATCTTCCTTGTAGGCTTCCTTCAAGTGCTGGAAGGCTGCAGTTAGGTCATCCAAAAGCCTTTTCTTTTCCTGGCCAAATTCTTTCAACCTTTCCTCACAGCAGAGCTGCTCCATCCCTCTAATCATCCTGGTGGCCTCCTCTGGACTCACTCCAACAGGTCCCAGTCCTTCCTATGCTGGGGACCCCAGAGCTGGATGCATTACAGTCAAGTTCTTGTTTTCCAGGGTAATGCCAAGTAATATGCTCACTACAGAACATGGTGAAGAGCGGTTTGGAGGCCCACCTGGACACCTCTACAGGTAGTTGAGGTCCTGCCAGGAAACAGTGGATCTGCTTTAAGTTTGACAAGTTTTGTAAACTTTGCTTCTGTGCCACACAAAATCAAATACACTGTTTAAAGAAAAGAAGTTTGAAGCCTTAGAAATAATACTGCAGTACCTGAGCCTGTAAGCCAGCAGATTGTTACTCCATCTCTATAGCAGGCTGCCTGCAAGGTTCATTAAATCACTTGATATGTGTTGCTTAACCCCAGAAGAACACAGTTTTAGTTTACTGTCCTGTAATTCTTAAAATTAAATCACTTCACCCTGTAAAACAGGGTAACAGGGTAACACTTTTGTACACTGTCCCTATACAAAAAATTAATGGTAGAGGAAAACTACGTGATTTGCCCCACAAATGAACTTCAAAAAATTTTGTATGCAGTTTTGACAGAAGTATTTGGAGGTAGATACCACTTGAAGCAGAAGAGGGAACTTACTCAGCCATGTCTATCATGACCAAGAAGTGTGAGCTTTTCCAAAAGGAATTGCTGGGGGTTGGCACAAGTGGCATAACCCCATTTATCCCTCTCTTCTTTTTTCCAGTGTATCTTGCACTACACTGAAGCAAGGGAAGAAGGAAATATCCATCCTGTTCTAGAGTCAAGATACTTTATAAAGCAACTTCCATAATCTAATGTTAGCCATGGAGCACAGAGGAGGTAGTTACTCCTAAGTCAGCACAGAAAAGTTTAGATTCCATGAACTGATGGATGTCTGCTAGTGATACAGCTTGAATGACTCTTTGTAGTTTGCCCTAATTCTACAAGCCTATGTAGAAGTTTTTCTCATTATAATCTACATTCTCTCTGTACCATTGCTGTCTTCTGCTGTCTCCAGGTATTTGTAAGGAGTTTAACAAGGACAAATGTCAGATTTGGCACCTGGGATTGGGCAGCCCCACATGTATGGACAAACTGGGGAACAGGACACTGGAGAGCACTACTGGGGAAAGGAACCTGGGGATCCTGGTCTACAGAAAGTTGGATATGAGTCACAAGAGGGCCAGCTGTGTCCTAGGGGTCATCAGGCCCAGCATCACCAGCTGGGCCAAGGAGGGAATTGTCCTGCTCTGTTCTGTTCTGCTCTGCTCTGCTCTGCTCTGCTCTGCTTTGCTCTGCACTGGGGTGGCCTCACCTTGAGTGCTGGAGGCAATTCTGGGCACCCCAATATCAGAAGGGTATAAAGCTATTAGAGGACATCCAAAGGAGAGCTACAAACATGGTGAAGGGTCTTGAGAAGATGCCCTGCAAGGAGTGGCTGAGGTTGCTTGGCTTGTCCAGCCTGGAGGAGAGGGTGACTGATAGGTGTAGTCATTTAGGAGTGGTACTCTCCAGTTTATTGCTTCCACTGAAACTGTGCACTCACTGTCCTTCCTTCCCACCCTACCCCACCACATGGTGGGCTAGAGAGGAGAACAGGCAGCACAAAAAGCAAAGATCACAGGTTGAGGTAAGAACAATTTATTGGAAACTCCAATGAGTTTAGAAAACAAACACTAACAGCAACAATACTTCTGACAGAGGAAATCAGCAATCCACACAGAAACTCCCCAGTAGTAGACAATACCTGGCTGCTCCCTCCACAGCACTTACTCAACTGGTCTTCAGTGATCCTTGTGGGTCCCTTCCAGCTCAGGATACTCTACTATTCTATGATTTCTGAACTGCCCTCTTCGTACAGTGCTTTTATCAAAGCTTGTGCTACCTACATTTTTTAAAGCCAGAATACCACTAAAATCATAATAGATATGTATGCTTGTGACTATGAATATAGAAAATAGATATGTATTAAGCTGTATTGAATTAACACTAAAACATCTTTTTGTGTTACAAACAGGATTTCTTTAGGACTCACTGTCTAATCACGACTTTGACTTGGCCTTGATCTTTTTTTAGCTATGCATCTACACCATTTATTTTCTGCACAGACACTGCCATGCTAAAGGACCATGAAAAGGTCAGAGGGTTGGCTATTGGCCGTTGGCTGCACTTTCACCACCCAAAACCTATAATTGTGCACATGGAAATCCCCAGCTTATCTGTAGGCACTTGTTTGTCAAATTCTAGGATGGTAAAACTTTAACAAGATCTTGGGAAGTTCATAAAAAGGACAGAATGTAAATTTTTGTTTGCTTATTAGCTGTGGGAACCTGAGCAATGGAAAAGAAGGGTTTGAAAAGCATCTGCTGAAGTGTGAGTAGAACAATTGTATTTCACCAATAATACTGGTCAGTGAAAAAAAATGTGAGTGGCATCTTGAAGGAAGGCTAAGGGCCATGCTGAGTTTGCAGAGAATCATGCTTAAACCAGAAACAGAAAATCGTGAACCACATAGTGCTGAACATTCAGAGTAATTCTCTTAGTAACAGTAGCAGCAGTTACTTTAGCTTTCCCCCAGACTGTATTTATGTCACTTGTAACATAATGGGAAGGAAGTAATCAACTAGACTAATCAACTAGACTATTCAACTAGAGTACATCCAATCAGCTAAGTACTACTTTGTTCATTGTTCTATAGGTCCTGGGTTAAACACTACCCTCATCCTGGGCTTCTCTCACTTGTGCAGAGGATTTCAAGCTAAACAGGAAAGCAAGATTTCCTTACCATTTGGTATTCTTACCTCAGTGTATGCTCTCTCTGCTATAGCTCAATCCAGTTAGCTTGAGTCACAGGAAAGCATTTATGGGGATTTTAGAGGAGTACTGCTTTAGCATGGAAGTGTTCAAAAGACTTTTAGATGAGGCACTGAGAGACGTGGTTTAGTGGTGGATTTGGCACTGCGGGGGCAACAGCTGGACACAATGGTATTAGAGGAAACCTAAATAATATTTTGAAACCTAAATGATTCTGTGATTCTACCTGCACAAGTGACAAGAATTCAGAAGTTCCTCAAAACAAGCAAATTGGAAAGGGTCATAGTCTCAGAAAGGAATTGATGCTATTTATATTGAGACTGTATTGCAGGTACAATCAAGACATGTGTTGTGTCACTGATACAGTACTCAACAAAAAGTAGTCCAAGAGTCTTTTTCTCATGAGAAAGCGAAATTGTTGAGATTCTTCTTGCTTTGATGTCATAAGAAAAAAAAAACCCATAAGTGGGTAAAAATTACATATCCTCTAGAGGGTGAGTTCTATTTTGACTGACGAAATTAAATGCGGGATCAGATAAGGGCTAGTGAAACACCTCTCTTCAGTTTTCAGCTTGGTCGTATGGGAACTCTTATCCAGTGGAGTGCACAAAAGCCTGGAAATACCTGGAAATGCATACCTGTTGCTACTGAAAGTTCAGCTGTTCTTGTCAGGTGGGAAGGACTTACCAGGACCTATGTGGTGATGGAAACTTGGAGAACACCAAACCAAGGAGTGAGGGAAATAGGAGTTTTAAGCTGTAATTGGAAAATATAGGAAATAGCGGAAGAGAGGGGCAAACTTGGCATTGAATAAATAAAGACTTCTGCAGAAATAATACCCAAATAAAGTAATGAAGAGTAGAATAAGTAACATCTATCTGCAGCCTCCTGGAAACAAGCTGCTAACACACCTGATTTGCATTACTTTCTGCTCTGAAAACACTAAGCAAAAAAATACGTGGCTAAAAAGGCAGGATTCTGAGATCAAGAGCACAACTTAAGCTGTCTAGTGCCTGAGCCACTATTATTTATTGTGGTCTTCTTTCTTCACTTTGTCATATCATGACTTTGATGCCCAATTTGGAATTTTCTAAGGATGGTCTGAACCAGTACTAGATCTTCAGCACAGAGACAGAGGCTTTTCCAATTTTTCTTTGTTTCTCTGCCTAAATAATTTTAAAGACCTTCCCCAAGTAACTAAAAATTTTGTTTATCATATTGTACCATATTATCCTTCATATTATCATTTGAGGATTAATATTAGGATTGTTCATCATGTGTCATCTGAATATACCGTTTGAGAAGTTCATTCTCCAGAGCTCAGATCAGTCTTCTGGCCCGGGGTCTGCAAGCACACTGTCCTTCTTGCTGCCAGCATGGAGTGTGACCTACCAGCATGACCTGGGGAACTTTAGCTTGTCCCATTATTTCCTGGCTACTCTGTCAGCCCCGTGTATCCACCAGCAGCTCAGAAATTGGCCTGAATCAAAAAATTGGTTGTGAATCAAAATAACTCTAAAGACACCCCTGCAGCCCTCATTTCTGCTCTGCAAAGCCTGCCCAGCTGTAACTAAGAGCCATAGCTCACACTATGGAAAATGCATAGTCTTTCCTACCTGGTTCTTGGGATGTTTAAAGAAATGTTAATGAATAAGTGCTGTGCACTTATGCAAAGCAGGAGATTACCACACCATGCTGCACGAATAAGGAAATCATGCCATGACGTAGTATGGGCCAAGAGCCACGGAGTGGATTCATTAGTACCACAAGTGGAGACTATCACATGGGACTTGTTCTCAGTCTTGCACACTAAATCCCCAAAGTGTGATCTTCTGTTTGAACAGTAGATACACACTGCCTAAAAAAACCTGTTATGTTGAAGACTATTTATTTTATTTTTTAAAATTAATTAATTTACTTAAAAATTTATTTTTAAAAATAAAGTGATATATATATATTTATACATGTAAATAAGTAAAATCATTACAGACAGTTAACCAAGGTATCATTTAAGTAGTGCAACAAAGTTTACATATAAGGAATGAGCAGAGAACATTTTCTAATAAACCTTCAAGACAAGACATTGTTAATGTACCAGTGCTGTAAGATGTACAAGAATATGAATAAGAATAAAAAAGGTAACATCCTGATGTTAAGCCCCAAGCTCACTGATATAGGCTAACAGATGTTGAAGTTCCAAGGTGAAGGTGACATGATGGTGTTCAGTCAAATGTTGGACTCAATGATCTTGTAGGTCTTTTCCAACCGTAATGATTCCATGACTCAGTAGTATCAGGCAGGTTTCATTTCAAACACTGTATCGGGGTTAAGATTCTTTAAACAGTAATCAAGCCAAAAAGAAATCTCTGCCTTTTTTTCTTTTTGAAGGATAATTGTCCAAATACTTTTGCATCATCAGTATTGCTTATCTTAGTAACTCTACAGGCTAGGTGTTCATTGCTTATCAAAAATAGATTTTATCTGTGGTGGACTTGAGCATCCTTTTTATTTTTTTAATTTTTTTTTTTTTTAACATTGTATAGTAAAGTGAATGTCTGAATGTTTATTATGCATCTTTATGGCCCAGGTTCTGAGTTCTATCAACTAAAATGTGGACATCAAAGAGAAGACTGAGAGGAGAACTCATTGCAGTCTACAACTTCCTCAGATCAAGGGGAAGTGGAGGGGAAGCACCAATCTCTTGACTCTGGTGATTGGTGAGAGGACCTGAGGGAACGGAGTGAAGCTGTGTCAAGGGAAGGTTTAGGCTGGATATTAGAAAGTTGTCTTTTCCCTGAAGCTGTGCTTCCATGATTCTAATCCTTTACAATACAATACAGCAGTTTGAATTGAATTTTTGTTACTGTACAATGTGTGTACAATGCATGTACAAAAAAAACTACAAAGGAAAATGTTCTGTTCTGATGAGACAAAGGATTAGGAATTTGAGAGCTAATAATTCATATTACATACTAGAATCCAAGCTGAAACAGTGAAAGAGTGCCATGTACAATATTTTTACTGTTAAAGTTTTTTTAAGGATTTTACCCGCTGATGATGTAAGTTAAGTCACTAATAACAGTGTGGCTTATTCAGTTAATCTATTGTCAGATTTAGGAGTTACAATAAACTATCCCAGACTATCAGTAGAGTGAAAATAAGGGAAATCTTAGAACAAGTGGGATTTCAAATTGTATCACACCATTGTATTATGTATGGTTCCAAAAGGTTGAAAATGTCTTGCAAACTTCTCTGAAAAATCTAGCTCTAAAGAATAGATTGTTTTCCGTTGGTCATGTATCTCTACTTGTCTATGTTAGAGGATTCCAGACACATGCTTTCAATGTTTCTCCCTGAAATCTAGGATAAAACAATGAGTCCCTTTGCACAGCATCTAACAGTCTCACAGAAACCTGCTGCCCTAAATTATGTATCTATTTCTTAGTTTAAGGAAGCTTAAGTGAGATTATGGGGAAATTTGTGAATGGTGGTGTGAAGAGGAATAGCAAAACCTTCTAATATGTGAGTATACAGGACTTAAAAGAAAAGGGGTTATTTCTCTTTTAGTTTGTTCAGTAGTAATTTTCTAATTTTCCGTTGTGTTTGAAGGATTGAAATTCTCAAGTAATTCCCTTCCAACCCAGGCCATTCTGTGATACTGTGAATTTCTAGAATGTGCCCTCTGAGGGGCAGCATTGAAAAGCAAGTTTCTGTAAACAGCTACTTCTAGTCATACTATAGATTAGGTGTAAGGAAGGGATTAAAAAATTAGAGTTTATTTTCTGTTGTCTGGAATAACTGGTTTTCAAAGGTAACTCATATGTTTAAGAGTATTAATGCCAATCTGTCAAAAACCCTGTAGCAAGCATGTTTCAGTTTAAGAGATAAAACCATCAGAATTCTTTCCTGTGGATTACTTGAAATCGTACAAAAAAGGTGGGAATTTTGTTAATTTTGGGTTTTTTGGTAAGAGGGGAGGGGAGGGGAGGGGAGGGGAGGGGAGGGGAGGGGAGGGGAGGGGAGGGGAGGGGAGGGGAGGGGAGGGGAGGGGAGGGGAGGGGAGGGGAGGGGAGGGGAGGGGAGGGGAGGGGAGGGGAGGGGAGGGGAGGGGAGGGGAGGGGAGGGGAGGGGAGGGGAGGGGAGGGGAGGGGAGGGGAGGGGAGGGGAGGGGAGGATCACTAGTCCTGATGCCGATGTAGATCCAGCAGAGGGGATGCTGATCCTGGTTTCAGTGGTGATCCAGCTGTGTCGATCTGGCCCGTGAGATGTCCAGGGTCCTGGGGCAGGCACCAACTGGGCTTGAGGGGATATCTTTCTATGAAAATGTTTCTCCACCTTGAAGACAGCTTTCTCACTTTCTATGTAATAATGTGAAAAATGTATGTATCATGCACAGTCTGTTCTTTCAGGCCTTTCTGGAAATGTGTTGGAGGGCTTCAGGGGCCTTTGGTGGTCTTAATTCCACCTCATAGTCCATGCCTGTTCTTGCCCCTATGCCACACTCTGTGTGGTTCTCTCTCATGGAAAAGTGCTGCCCTATCTCCTATGGCCTCTTTTTCCAGCCAAATCTTGTTCTTTCTCTTGGCATGTTAATATCAAAAGTCCTTGTTTATTACCAACAATTAATTGTTGCCTCAACGGCCATCCGATTATCTATTTTTGGGACATACATATTAGCTCCCTTTTATTCTGGGAATAGAGAGCTCAAGGGGTCTCACTTTGGACTCCAATTTATAGACTGTGTTGGTTTGAAAAACAGGTGCCTGCCAAGGATGGCAGAATCTCCCTTGGAATGGAGAATATGAACCCCTGCCCTCCAAACTACTATAACTCCAAAATTATGGGGCTTTCAGGTAAAGAAATGGGAAAAGGAGTAACAGTTTTTTGCTGGAATATATACATATATATATATATATTTAAATTATAAATATATGTATATATACATATATAATATACATACAATATAAATATATGCTTATAAATAATAATATATAATTTATGTTCTACTATATAGTTTGTGTTATTGTATAGATCATATATATAATATATACATGTGTATATATTATATATTATATATGTTTATAATATATATAATATATATAATATATTATATATATGATATATATTATATATATATTATATATATTATATATAATATATAATTATTATTTTTTAAAATAATTTACAAGGCAAACAAACAGCAACAACAGCAGTAACAGCAAACAGGAAAACAACCAGAGACCCAGTCAGTAGCAGCCTTCTCTCTGCTGTCAGGCCCTCTCCCGTGGGTGCAGTTCCAGACACAGCCGGCAGGGGCGCTGGTGGCTCTGGGCCGGGCGGGTGCGGTGATTCCTCCGCTCCGGCAGGGGGCGCTGTGGCGCGGGCTCAGCCGCCTCTCTCCACACGCTCAATGGCGCCTCAGCAGGTGCGAGGGGGAGATGCGGCTCCCTCTGCAAACTCACAGTGGGCAGCCGGTCTCAGGGCCACTCCGGATGGCAAAACAGACTGTAGCACGAACCTCAGAGACCAGGCTGGAACAGCAGGGGCGAGCACCCCCAGGGTGGCAAAACAAAAAGTGGCAAATACTCTGAAGATGTGTCAGGAACCACAGGGTATCTACAGGGCAGTCATAAGATATCAGGTTAAAGTGTAGCAAAAAGGCCAAAGCAGAAAACAGCCGGGCTGGGCAGCAGCAATTCAGAGATATTCCCCCTGAGGCGGGTGGGGGAAGGTGTCTTGGGTTTTCCCCTGGGGCACTCCAGGAGGTGGTGAGGGTCCTTCCCAGTGAGGTCAGGTGTTAAAAAGATCCCAGTTCCATGGCCGCTCTTAGGAGCAAAGGCTCACCCATGGTAGGGGAAGCAGTAAAGGGCTGACCTCCATGGTGGCTGTAAATTCTCCCCTGCAGTGGCACCATTCCCCTCGAAGCCTGAGAGCGAGAGAGAGCAAGGAGCTGAGCCCAGCCCCTGTGGCATGTTCCCCCCCCCCTCCCCCCCCCCCGCCAAAATCTTCAGGGTATCTCTGCACTTTCCAATAAAAATCTCCCCAGCCAAGAGACAGCAACAAACCGCACCCGTTCCCCTCCTCCTCCTCCTCCTGACCACATCTTTTGTCTCCCAAGTAGCCATCTCCCAAGTTACCATCTCTTAGGCAACAAATATGAGAAAATTCCCTGAGAGGAAAAAAAAATAAAAGGAAAAATCCGAACCTTCAATACAGAGTCAATAGAGAGTGGACTTCAGGATGCATTAGCCCCTTATAATTGAGAGCCCCAAGTAACTCACTTTGAACTACTGTTTATAGAGTTGAAAGAGAATGGGCTTTAGTTGTTAGCAATTTTTCATCCTGGCTGCAATTCAGGTCAAGGAGTTTCTTTCAGTGTTCAGTAACAAAAATATTATTCCTCTTGGACTATGATTCAGGCAAGAGAAATAAATTTCCAAGGCTGTGTGTTGAAAAAATAGGTGCTTGCTAGACACTGCCATTTCCTGGGAACAATATTTCTGATAAGCTCAAGAGGGGGTTAGCCCAGGTGCAGCTCACCAAGGCTGATGTCTAATGAGCGTCAGATCATAGTGTGACCTGGGGAGGAGGACGCACCAGCATAATCCATCCCACAACGAAAGTCAGCTTCTCTGGGCTTCTGCAGTGGGTCACTTAATACTAGAATATTCTGGAGTCTTAATATGACTGACTGGCTTAATCCTGTACATTAGATCACAAGAATATCTGCTTCTTCCCTATTAAATTCCTGTAACAAGAGGAAAAATATGGTATTACTAATGAAAGAGCGGTACTGCTTAGTCCTCCACTTGCAATCAGCTTCAGGGTGATCATTGATAAAAAGCAAAGTTCAAGGGCTATTTTAACCCCCTCTGAAAAAGCAGCACTTTACTGTCCTTACCCAACTTTTTCTTGTTAATGTCCTAGTAGAAAATTGGCAGAGTTGTCTTTTATTCTGCAGAGGATCTGTCCCTAGGTACAATAGTCTTTGAAGTTGTCTTGTCTAACTTATCTTGGCAGATAAATCTTGGCAAAGTATTTGTTTGGGGTTTTTGTTTGGTTTTTTTTTTTTTCCTGGTGTGCCTCTAGGTTTATAAAAATAGAATGCCTTTCACTGGAATAAGCAATTTTGGCTGAATTTGGATTCATAGGAGAAGGTGGTGTGAGCATCCATCATTGCAGATCGTATCAGAGAAGTAGAAGGGTTCCACACTGACTATAAATGAGGAGGCGGGTCATAGGTCTGACAGATTTTAACTGTAACCATATGATTTCTTGTTTAATATAGTTCATTCTATGGAACAACATAAATTCACATACACATATCCTGTCATTACATGATAGTCACATGTCTGATACATCTATACTGCTCTTTCTGGTTATAATATTGTAACTTTCAGGGAAAGATCATAGAGGAAGGGAAGGGAAGGGAAGGGAAGGGAAGGGAAGGGAAGGGAAGGGAAGGGAAGGGAAGGGAAGGGAAGGGAAGGGAAGGGAAGGGAAGGGAAGGGAAGGGAAGGGAAGGGAAGGGAAGGGAAGGGAAGGGAAGGGAAGGGAAGGGAAGGGAAGGGAAGGGAAGGGAAGGGAAGGGAAGGGAAGGGAAGGGAAGGGAAGGGAAGGGAAGGGAAGGGAAGGGAAGGGAAGGGAAGGGAAGGGAAGGGAAGGGAAGGGAAGGGAAGGGATGTTAAATCTCATCCTGTTCCAACACACCTGCCACAGGCAGAGACACCTTCTACTAGGCCAGGTTTCTCCAAGCCCTGTCCAACCTGACTTTTCTGTGAGAAGCTGCTAGAAGCTTCCACCATGTCTGACAGAGCCAGTCTCTGATGGACATGCTGCTGGCCAAATTAAAGAGGTTGGTAATGCCTCTGTGATGATATATTTAAGAAGAAAATCAAAACAGCACAAGGGAAGTTTCTTTTCCAAGGGTGGCAAGGCACCACTGCTGGGGCCATCCCGGCAGAACATGGCAATGTGCCGATGTGGCCATTGCCATCTTGGCATGACCCACAGCGAGCCTTGCCTGCCTGGCTGTCCCTGGCCAGCTGTGCTGCAGGCAGAAGGGCAGGGGCAGCAGCAGCAGCTTCTCTTTCCCAGCACCCTGCATGAGGAGAGGCGTTAAACAGCATCAATGCCGTGGTGGCTGCCACTGCCCATGGGATGGAGACGGGGCCGCATGGCCGGCAGTGAAAACGTGGTGAGTGACTCTCCAGCATGGAGAGTTAGAGGAGGAGATTAACCTCTCAGTGCTGAGGGATCCCGTAGGAATCTTTGAATTGGGGGAACTTGTTGACAATGGTACCTGTGAGCAGCAGTTTTTCTTCTAGTCAGAGCAGAGGAGGAAGTGAGGACATGTAAGAGTAAACAAGATGGCAGCAGTAAGGTCAGTGGAAAAAAGGTGCTCCAAGCATGGGAACTAAGATTCCTCTTCAAGCCATAGTGAGGACCATGCTAAAACAAACTTTTCTCCTGTAATCCATGAAGTCCATGGGGGACGCCATGGGAAAAGTGTTCACACTGGAGGGTGAATGCCAGAGAAAGCTGTGATCCAGTGAGAGGCCCAAGCAGAGACAGAGGGCTGTTGCTTCAACAGATAGAGAAAGAGGGTCCTTGCTTCCAAACTAGAGCAGCCTATCCTTAAATGTCTGCACCTCATGGACAAGTGACCCATGCCACAGCAGTTTTGGGAGGATTGTTTGCCTATGGGAGGGACCCCAGAGCATAGCAGAGAAAAGACTCCTCTCCCTGAGCAAACAGAAGATCTTAGGTGATGAACTAACCAAAACCCCCATGCCCTGTCTCCCTGCACCATCAGTGAAAAAGAGAGGGGCTGGGGGAAAAGAAGGTGTTTTTAAGGCTTATTTTACTTCTCATTATCCTCCTCTGACTCCATTAATAAAAAAATCACCTTATACCTTTCAGTTTGAACCTGTTTTGCCCTTGGAGTGTTTTTCTCCCAATCCTTATCTCAACTCATGAGCCCTTGGTTAATTTTTTGCCCTCTTCTCTGCCCAACTATAACAGAAGAGGGTGAGCAAATGGCTTTTGTGGGCGCCTGGCATTTGGTCAATATTAAACCACAAAAGGCAGCCACAGCTTCTCTGGGCAACCTGTGCCAGGGCCTCACCACCCTCACAGGAGAGAATTTCTTCCTAATATCCAATCTAAACCTTCTCTCTATCAGTGGGAAGCTGTTCTCCCTTGTCCTGTCATTCTAAGCTCTTGTCCAAAATCAGCTCTCCAGCTCTTTTAGCACTCTTAGAGCTCTTTTAGCTCTTTTGGAGTCCCTTTAGGCACTGGAAGCTTTAAGGTCTCTCCAGAGCCTTCTCTTGTCCAGGTGGAATACCACCAGCTCTCCCAGCCTGTCTCCAGAACAGAGGGGCTGCAACCCTTAGAGCCTCTGTGTGGCTTCCTCTGGACTCCCTCCTCCATGTCCTGATTCTGGGGGTCCCAGAGCTGGACACAGCATTACAGGTAGAGCTTCACAAGAGCAGAGCAAGAATCTCCTCCATTGACCTATTGATCATATCTCTTTTGATGTAGACCATGATACAGTTGGCTGTCTGGACTGCAAGTGCAGATAAATATCTAGAGGTGTGAGGACTTCCTGGACTATTATGAGCTGCATTTGCTGATGAGTTCTTTTTGCTAATAAATATTCTAGATTTTGTTGTTTCTAAACTTCTTCTCTGTGTCTGCAGCTGGTAGTATTACCAAAGGCAGTTTCAGTGCTGAATCCAGTGAGGGTTCAAGTATTGCCAGAATACCAGCTGTTTGGGATTTTGCCACATTCTTCTGCATGCTGACTTCTTCCTCAGAGCAGCAAAGCTTCATGAAAGAGTGTGCTGCCTTGAAAGTCTTGTGCATGTACCCATAATAGCGTGATGACCTCAGCCACCATCAAGAGGTGAGGCTGTAATATCTTGCAATGTCCTCTTCAGGTAAACTCTTGAATAAGGTAAGCTAAGTATGTCCTTCAGGAACAGCAAGTCCAGTGGCGATGGAGTGATTACTCCATTTTACATGAATATGAGGGGACTATCTTTCTCATCTAGGACCAAGCTGAATGTAATTTATCTGCACAATTGGTAAGCAAAATTGATGCATTTTTGTTTAAGTGCTGGTGTCTCCAGTTAGTCAGTGCTAGGCAATGCTGGCTTTGAACATTCAGTTGTTGACTTTGCAGAGAATTGCTGCACACTGTCAAACTGAATCCTTCTTCAGCATTCCCTGCTGAGATTACCAACCATCATTCCTCCCATAATTAGCCTCTAAAGGTTATTTTCATCTCTATGCTGATGTGAGTAAAGTGTGTAAATTTGCACCTGTTGATTTCTGACAATAGTGAAGCTTTTCCAGTAATATTTCTAACTTCAGCTTTCATCTTGTTTTCCACACAGTTACACAAGGGTCTTTGGCAGCATCATATCTCAAAGGCTTCAGCTTTCTTTCTCTCAGCAGAATTAGCTTTTCAGTTTCTGCCTGGAGTTTGCTGTGGAAGTGATGGAGTTTTTCACTAGTCAGGTTTTCAAATAATTCACAATGTAGTTATTTGCAAATGATCTTAATGCAGGTGTAAAAATTTCTGGGTCAGCTCCTGTAAATCTACATTACCTTGATTAAGCCAATCTTTAATTTTTCAGGAATGATCTTTATTAAACCTGTGTGATCCCATGTAAGTGAATTCAGCTGTTGCATATCAATTTGCCATTAATTCTAAATTTGCTTATGTCCTCTTTTGTAAGTCAGTGCACAATGTATTTTTCCTGCTGGTGTTAATGATTTAATTAATCTGATGGAATTCAGCCATTCATGAGACTAGAGCTTTTTCTGAGTTAAAATACTACCTAGGCAAGGAGACCAGAGGTAAAACCTAAGAACAATAAGGAAATGCTCTCTTGGTTGCTCCAGTTGTCTGGATACACGATGTTAGATTGTGAGTGATTTTTGCTCTGTGTGCAATTTCAGGCAATACTTTTTTTTTTTCCTAATTTCTTCTTGGAACATCTTCCATATGCTAGAATATTTAAAGTGTATTTTTAAATAGTGACTGGCAATCTGCAACACACCATTTTAGTATGAATGAGGTCATATGCTACTAAAATACTACTCATACTGGGACACTGAGATGAATTGAAAGTGGCACAGCTAAAAAGTGAAAGCAACAGGTGTTTTATTAGATTGCAGATATTGGCTTTTTTTAACATCTGTAGAATAAGTGATACTTCATCCTAAAACTTCTTGAAAATTTGCATATTTCTAGTACTGAATATCAGTAAGTCCCAGTCTTCCTAATTTAGTGTATATTCCTTTAAGGAATATACTGGTTTTGACTAGTAAAACATGATACCCTAGAACATCACCAGTTTCAATAATGTGATGCAGGACTGAAAGAATTTTGGTTGGATACCAGGCACCTGATGACTAAGAGTATTCTGGAAAAGGAACAGGGCAGGCTGTGCTCCTACACACCCAAAAAGACCCAAAACCCTGGAGTTATCAGCATTCTGTAATTTTCACAGAGATGACTGTAAGGTGTATGTGCAGTCTGTCAGGGAGCAGTATTTTTTGTGTTGCAAGAAATTGGAGAGTAATTTGTTTTGGTTAATCACCTGTTTAGTTAATTGAGAATTGTGGGATTTATCCCTACCCAAATGCTTTAGACTAGTAATTTGAGCAAGTTAACAAAGTGAAGCAACCTAGACTTCAATTTCCCCATTGTTTAAAATTGAGATCTTCCCTAATTTACTCCTATAAAGATTAATTTTTTTTTTTAAATTTAAAGAATGTTTTAAAATATGCTGTTTGAGTCCCTGTTGTTGAGAGTTTTAGCACAATCATCTCAAGAACAGATAGATGACAAAGCAATTACAGTCAAATCATTCATCCAGATGCTTCTAATTAGATCTTCTGTATGCAGAATGCTATAGTAGTCTCACATTTTAAAAATATGTCAGTTCCCATAAAGTAGTTGTTTCAGGTGACTAATAAATTATATAAAGCAAAGAGCTGATACTTAAATGCAAATCTGGGACCTTTTGGTTTGTGCAGTTTTGGATCTCAGCCCACAGTTCAAAAGCAGCACACTTCACAGAAAAGTGTGACTGTGTCCAGTTCTGGGCTCCTCAGGACAAGAAAGACATGCAGATACTGGAGAGGGTCCAGCAAATGCCACAAAGATGATGAGGGTTCTAGAGCATCTCTTATGAGGAGAGACTGTGGTAGCTGGGTCTGTTTAGTCTGGAGAAGACTGAGATGAGGTCTCAATAATCCATACAAATATTTCCATGGAGGATGCCAAGAGGATGGTGCCAGACTCTTGTCAGTGGTGCCCAGTGACAGGACAAGGAGCAATGGCCATAAACTGAAACACAAGAAGTTTCACCCAAATATGAGGAAGAACAACTTTCCATGGAGGGGGGCAAAGCCCTGGAACAGGCAGCACAGGGTCTTGTGAAATCTCCCTCTCTGGAGACATTCAAACCCACCTGGATGCATTTCCTATGTCACCTGCTCCAGATGACCCTGCCTTGGCAGGAGAGGTTGGACAAGTTGATCTCCAGAGGTTCCTTCCAAGCCTAAAAACTCTGTGATTCCATGAGTCTGTGAATAATACAGAGATAACTAGAAACAGTGAAATTTAAAAAACATGGGTACAGTGGCTACAAGACATAAAATGACGTACTTAATTTGAAAATGCACATGCTATTTAAACTGAGAACAACAGAAGTTTCAGTCTGGAAATGTGCAAGTGTTTGAGCCATCTGGAAAAAACCACTCTGCACTATTCAGACTTCATTTCTGTCCAAGATTCTTACTATCATGGCTACTGGAAATTTTGCCTGTCTTAATGTTGTCTTAATAAAAAGCCTTTCTTAGGCTTTACTGTAATGGCATGTAACAAAGGTACAAATACCATCTGAATATCCTCTGTCCATACAAAGCAATATCTTATGATCTGGGGAAAACGCTGGCTCCCTGAAAACTGATGCAGAATGTTTTTTGTGACTCCATTGGAGCCAGGATTTTCTGTATCTTCCGGCAAATACTTTGACAGTAATTGGATGTGGAGCTGGAGATCAATACCAGCTGCTGACGATATTGAGCTGTAGAATGTTGTTTGCATTAATGGTTGTGATCAGAGGCAAGTCTGTCTTCTGCCCCTTCCAAAGGAGACATTTAGGGAGGAACCCTCAATCTTTTCAGAAGCACATCAAGAGAAGAGAAAATGGTCAGTATAGTCATAGGTGCAGTCCAGCTTTCCACTAGCTGTTTGGGCCAGAGCTCTGAAATCCTCCTGCTGTTAAAGACAGCATCAAGAAATACCTAACTAATCCTGTATCTGTCTGATGCCTTCCCAAGTCATTGGTGGGGTAAAGGTAGTATGGGTAGGATATTTTTGCAGTTTAGCAATTTTGAAGTATAAAAAAGGTCTTTTGAGGCCACAAGGGCAACTGCTAGCTTCCAGAGTTTTGCCCTAGTGAGATCAGTCTTGGACTAGGGCCAGAAGGTGAGAGACTGAGGAAGGATGAAAATTTAACTTCAGACCTTTATGTCTTTATTTGTCCTGCAGCCTCTCTATATCTCAGCTGAGCCAAGGGAATCTAGGAAAGTATTTCTAAAGATCTGGGTTAGATAAACTCTTTCCATTTGGAATTTAAAGATGAAATATACCTTCACATACATTTTGAAGGAGACCCCCTTCTCAAGCATAATACAATAAAGATATTCTGTAAAATAATTTTGTAATTTTACTCCATTTTTCTCCATTTGTTCTAATGACAGTGGTAGCACTCAATCAAAGAAGTCATGTAGATAGTACATGTGCGTGATAGGGATTAAGCTTTTATTTTCATGCAACAGAAAGGAAATCTTTAAGTTGAAGAAATTAATTTCTTATAATATTTCAAGATGTATCCATTAAATTGCTTGTCAGTAGTTTGAAAAGGAAAATCTATCTGAAATCACACTGGGAAATCCTCTGAGTTCAGGCAAATTTCTGATTGAATCAGCTTCATTCATCACTGCCATCACTGGCTGATCTATAAATACATCTGCTTTTACAGCCTACACATTCTGAAATTTGCTTGTTATCTCCTCAGAAGAGGAGGGCTAGTGGCTGCTCTTAAACAATCCTGGTTTAGCCAAAGCCAACACGAAGGTAAACCTGAAAGACCAAGCCCATCAGTTGTTGTTAGCTTTGATAGTCACTGCTATCATTTGTGAGTGTGCCTGTAGCCAGTCCAAGTTGGCAGCGTCAGCCCAAGCTGATTGGAGCTGCAGACATTTTTGCTGACTGGAGTCATGCTATCTTTGCCAGTTTGCTGGAATAGACACAGACACTGATTGGGTCATGCTGAAAACATTCCTGTCCTATGAAGCAAGTCTGTTTGTATTTCAGGTTTGCCAGGACTAATGAATTAAAAATCTTGGGCTCGCAACAGTTTGCTGCTTAATAATGCCTGTGACAGAAGGATTTTTTACACTCCCTGAGGTGTGACAGCATCATAATCCCTCATCCCGGGCAAGGCAAGGAAGGAAAAGCAGAATTGTTGAGAAACGTGGAAAAGGGTTATCTTTTGAGACAGCAAAGCCTATGGGAAGTGCAGGTAGCAGCTTGTTGCCCTGACAGCTGTCTCAGCTTCTCAGACCTTGTCAGTTTGTTGCTATGCAGCAGGTGCAGCCTTTTCTTTTATTGAAGCTTTACTCCATAAAGCCAACGACAAGCCAAGGCAGTGGCTGGCCCTGGATTATACAAGTGCAGACACTCCGCTAAGTGAGGTAAGGCAACAGGTGTGAAAAAAATCCATAGAGCTGTAACAGCATTTAATCTGAGTTCTGCTGCAGGTTTTTTACAGAGGAACAGCAGCCAGACAGTTCTATAGGCAATTGTTGGGAAGATGAGAGCTGCAAATTAAATCTCATTCAGTTCCAGGTTGCCCATTCACTCTCATCTCTGTCTAAAGAGATACTGTTCTTCATCCATGGAGAAAGCATGTGGGAAATTGGGAGCAGTTGGTCTGCATGTTTCCTAATACCACCTTGTTCTTCCATCACTCTCTGTTCTCTATGATTGCTTTTTGTCATGAAGAGCTTGAGGATTTCGCAAAAAAAGGAGCAAAGGGATAAATGTAATATCAAGAAAAAATCATAACAGGGTAAATGTTGTGGATAAAGATGAAATATTTTTTTTTCTGAATTAAAATAAAATGAAAACTTTCTTTTGTGTTTCGATAGAATTCACCATTTCTTACTGAAAAGGCATTGATTTTTGCCCTCACAGAGTAAGTAGGTGGTTAAAAGAGTTAATTCAAAAACCTTGCACACCACAGAGTATGTGATTGGGATAAAATAACAGTCTTGTAGCAATATTGTTACGGAAACTTTAAAAACTCTAGTAGAACATATAATTTTAATTTCTTAGGCTATGATGTGAAATGTGAAGTATGTTCTTATGAGGAAGACCACTTGAGATAGTCAGTGTCAGGGAAAAGTGTATGAACAGCACAGAACAATGAACAACATTGTTTTAAGGATTTGCTTGCCACTCAAAATCTCATCATTCTGAGGGGGTTTTTCTTTACCTTTTATTGAGAAGTAACGAAGGGAAATATGTTAAAGAATTTTGCATTGGTCATTCTGTTGCATTTTTAAAACAATGAGATGTCTTGGATGTTTCTTATAAAGTGAGGGTGGGGAAGAGATCAAGAATGCTCATAAGGTAAAAATTGTTCACTCTGATGCAATGCACTTCAAAATAAAATACTTCAGTTGACTCCAAGGGTCTTTTCTTGAATCTAAAAGCATACATGGCTGCAATTTATTTGGCTTTTCTTTGCCTGTGCTCCATAGATAACATTTCCATTTTTGTAGGTCTTTAATACTAGTAATGGGGAATTAAGAGCAATCCCTGATATCCTTTGTATACTAGCAGAAAGCTACACTTTTAACTTCAAATAAAATTTATTCAAAGTAAGAATTTTAGATTATTTGTTTTTATTGTAAGAAAAGATTATGCACTTCAAATAACAAGTAACCATATCACTCTGCTAGCTAAATATCAAAAGAGACAAAGCAAATAAATAAGAAGTTCTGAAATTAAAACAAATTTGATCCTCTTCCACTGATTGCATGGCAATGATGCCAGAGAAGTGTTTGATTCACTTGTGCACCACCAAGGAAGATTATACTCCTGAAACAGTGTTCTGTTCTATTGACTTTTTGAGACTGACAAATAATTCAGTATGAATTAGAATGACGTGGTAGAATTTTCATGCAATACAATAGCTACTGAAAAACTGCAAGACTACTGGCTTAGGAAACTGGCTCTTGTTTTCATTAGCTAAATGCTCTGTTGTCTGCTGACAATTAATTAGTAAATCCATTGTCTTTTTCTGACGAATTTGGTTTCTAAATCTCTGAGAATTTTTTACCATAACTTAAAAGCATAATTGTCCACATATTTGGTATGAATACAATGTGTGCTGGATATCAGTCCAGAGTCTTAAAATAATTTCTTTATGGGTACATCTTTTGCATGCAGAAAGTCCCACTGTCTTCACATTCTCCACACATGGTGCTAGTGAGAATATTAATCTTTCTTAATTTTAGCAGCTTTGTGTTAGATAATCAAGGGGATTGTTTGCATTCAGCTATTCAATAGAGTTTGACCAAAACTGCTCATTCAAAAGGTTAAATATACATAGTAGAACTCAAAGTACAACTTTTCAGGGCACAGAGATGTTTTAATTACACTATTAGAAAGTAGCTAATTCTTTTGTTGCTCGACAATTCTTTAGTGCCTTATTTGAAATGAACTAGCAGTTTTCTTAATGGACAGGATTTCATCACAGTAAAATCACTTTTTGGAATTGATGGTCTCAGAAGAAAGACGGAAGACTGAGTAAGGTCCCAACCCAGGAGCCAAATCCATGCCGACAGACCCCTACACCTGCACAGGCTTCCACTGAAGAATCACCACCAAGGTTTGGAGACACCATGAATTTTTGGTCATCAAGTGTGTGACTTGCAGGCACAGTTGGACTGGGGGAGTATGGGTGGAAGGTAGGAGGATGAGTGCCTCCTCATTGACACCATGTGGAGTGGTGTGCACGGTTCCAATCACAGGGCAGGCTTGGGGTCATGTTACTCTCAACTCCCCACCCCTTCTTCCTTCTTCACCTTCAGAACCAGGCAGCATTGCCACGAGTCAAGGCTTGCTGAAGGGGCAATGGCGGGGAGCAAGCAGGTGAGAAGAGAGGCAGCTTCCTTTGCCATCATTCTTTCTAATCTATAAATAGCAAAAATAAAAGGAGTCTCTGCACTGAATTTCACTTAAATTCTTTTTAAATGGAAAAGTGAAATGGCGCTCCCTTGACTTTGATTCTAAACATTGCTTAGCTAGGATGGGAAAGGCAGCTGTGAGTGCATGAAAAACATTAAAACTCATTTGTTGAATGATGTCACATGCTCTGTAATAAATATATTTTTTGTATTATTGCAGCTGGAACAAACAAGTAAAAGCATTGACTCAAGTGCCCACATGATCACCACTGCCAGGGTACCTGCTGATAAGCCAGTACGAATTGCCTTCAGCCTTAATGATTCCCCAGGTAATTTATGGAGTTAAAACACAGTGCTTTTAAATTTAAGCCCCAACTGCTTTTAAATTTTACATTAACTTACCAGTGTTTACAATATCAAACCTAGTCCAGTGTAATGGATAGATTTTTTTTTCTGAGTGGTAGCATGTGATCAGTTTTCCTGTCTGATAACTTTTAATGTTTCCATTAACAATTTCATTAGACTAAACCCACTAGATTGACAGTTTAGATCTTTACTTTCTTTCAGTGGTTTGTGGAATGCAATTAGGACTGCAATTAACTATCAAATTTACCTGCATATGCAGTATGTCTGATTTTGTGGAATTGTAACACAAGAAGAGTAGAAGGAAAAATTTGCAGGAGCCTAGAGCAGAAAGAGACTTTTTCTAGGGGGAAGGTTGGAAAGTGCCACACATGCCCAGCTTGGTGAAAGGTTTCAGGAAACAGGTGCCCCACATGGCATGTTCTCTGAGACAGCAGCAGAAATTTCATTGATGTTTATCCTATCAGCTTGTGCTGAGGGAGTATTAACCTATGTACACACATGGACCCTTTGCAGTAGATAAATATTATTGGTTTGCACCTTCAATATTATTAAGAACCAGAGAGCTGTTGCCAAACAGTGAAAGTCAAAATTAAATAAATCAAAGGGGAATCTGAAAAGCATCCAAAAAAAGTTGGCTGTTGCTTTTGCTAAAGGTGAGTGCATGGAGTCAGGACTGAGATGTGTTTATGGCATGAGGTAAAGGACAGCTGAAACCTAGGCTGTTAAGTGCTTTGAGACTCTGTGCATTGTAGGATAATGTGTGAGGTCACTGCCTGAGGTTTGTGTGAACAGAATCCCAGCTTGAATGCAATTTTCTATTTAAAAAAATATTTTAGAATATGCATTATGTGTCCTAGCTAACTGTTGTGTATTATTAATATTCAGCTACAATACTGAAATATAATCTCATCCCCTAAGCAAGGGAATTAAAAACCAAATATCTTCATATATTATTGAATCTAACTTTCAATTCATAAAGATGAGTGACAAAGAAAGATTGGGACAAGGAATATAAAGAAACACACGGTAATTTATATACCCTTTTTCATAAATTAAAATAACCTAGTAATTACATTTTTATTTCAGAAAGCAGTAAGGGATCATTCGCTTCTCTCAGGGCACAGTCACATGGTAAATTTCTTGCAGCAATTATAGCATAAATAGGTCTTGGAGAGAAATGTAAAAGGAAGGGGAGTGCTTTTACAAATTGTGAAAAGAGAATGCTAATGTGAGACACTGAAAACAAATCAGGGAAAGCTGAGACCATGGGAAAATCAAAGAGAGCAGAGTGGTTTGTGACAAGAGACGGCAGTAGGAAATGACAAGGTTGTGAATAGCTTGGAAGAAGGGGACATGAAAGGCAGGAAGCCTCACTTCCTTGACATTGCATCATATTTTATTTTTTACTTTTTTACCCTGCTAATAATTGCAGCCTCTCTCTTAACATTTACAAAAATAAACCCAGGGAAAGGTAATCTTTTCCTTCTACATATTGTTAAATTGTTCCAAATGTTAAAATTGTTAATATTTTGAATACTTTATTGTCTATATACAAATGTTCCTGCAGTATGCAATCCAGAATCTTTGTGAGTACAGATTAAAAAAAAAAACCAGCAACCAGTGGGTGCCATGTTCCCCTCTGCATCACATCCCTTTGGGGCTACCAGGAGGTGTAAACTAACATTATTGTTTTACTATGTCATAAGAACTTCAAGCATTTTTATGTTAGATATATTTCTAGAAGGCAAAGAAAATAAACTTTTAATAGGTGTGAAAATTTCCAGCAAACCACAGTTGAACCAAGAGTGTACAAATAAGTATTTAACACCTTTTTTTTTAAGATGAGCTACAAAAACGTTCAAGAGATAGACCTTTAGGTATTTCTTAGCAGGTGCTTTTTTTCTCCCCCTTACTCTTTTATATTTTTTCACCTTTTTTTTTTTCTCATTGACAATGATATTTGCTTTCAGTTCAAAGTGAAGTTTGAACAGGAATTACCTGATGTTTGATAGTAAAGCATCAGCTGAAGCTCATGCACTGCTAGGATATAGTAAGTTCTTGGCAAAGGCTAAGTGGTGAGGAAATCTCTCTGACTTAAGCTTTTCCCTAAATTCTACCTCACTTGAAAGACATGGTGACACATTTCACCAAGCAAGGCTGCATTCTCCTTCCGGGGGCTGTGCAACTGCTTATGAGGAGGAACTGACAGCATAACTGGATATAAAAAGAGGAATTGGAATGTTTCTTCTGGTTAGCAATTATCTCACTGGCTAGGATTGTAACCAAGCAGTGGGTGTGAGGAGCAGTGAAAGGAAAAACTACTCTCAGCTTATGAGAAGTTACTTTGTGTTAACTGACCTACAAGACCAGAGCTGGCTTATCCTGAGCGTACAAGAAATAATGTGTCTTATATTATTTGTCAGTCAACACCTGATGACTGAAATTTTGGCCAGCTTTGTGAGGTATTTTTGATGTGAAAGTAGAGTAATCAGTTCCTTAAAAGTCTCAGGAGTAGCCCATCAGTGGCTGCTATGTAAGAAGACGGTTATTATGTCTGTCTCTTATTTCTGTATATGTAAATGTCTATATATGGCTCTTTCACTGATGTTCACTAATACATGTTTCCCAGGGTGTATTGCACACTGTGTTGTAACAGTTTGACTTAAGGTACCATTTTAAAGTAATTAATTAGAAACATACTATTTCAACCTACCTTACATCACTTGGAAATTAATGCAGCTTGAACTGAATGTGGTGTTCCAAGATTCAACTAAGTGTTCCAGAGTTGAAAATTCATTGTGGTTTGTCAGCATCAATTTCATTTAACTGGTGAAATTCAGTATCTCCTAATTTTTATCAATCTTAAAAATACATGAACTTCATGGAATTTAGACAGCTGGATTTTTTTTGTGTAATAGTTCAAAGGGAAGATTTGTAAGTTCATAACTCTTCACCTTGCCTCCTAGAATAAAAGCTTGAATCTAGCTGAAAAGTTCTGCTCATGGTATGCAGTGATAAATGACTGGGTCTGAAATTGTTAGTGAGTTCTTTAATTTTAACTTAGTCTACCTCTGACAGTACTTTCCAGAAAAATCACTGACAACAAAGACAAAACATACACCTCCTAATGAACCTGACAGACAGTGGAACAGTGTCATATTTTTGCAAGGATGGCAAAATTACTTATTTTACTCCTCTTTATGCTCATTATCCTAGTGGCTACAAGGAAATTTTTGCTTTTCTAGTTTAACATGCAAGACTATTTTGCTGTGGTTGCTTCCTCAAAAACAACCTTCAGATTCCTACCCCACCCTCATATTGGTTATAATGGCCACAGAAGTTTTCCAGCACATTGATTGTCAAACAACGAGGATTGCTAAAATATATGGCTAAAATTTAGAGAGCTAATTTCCTAAATCTACACCAAATCTACATGGCTCAGTTCTTGGGGAATTAGATGGGAAATCAGGTGAGATATCCTCAAAGGGACATTCAACTCAGGATGCTTAGTCTTGAGTGTCGGAATATGAAATAGAAGGATTTTGCTCTTACCTGTTCCAGTATGGACTGTTTCTATTTTTGGGAGGTCCACAACTCTTATTATTGAGCAAGCCTTCACATCCTATTCCTGGGTGCGGCAGTGACCGTTCCCCACTATTTTACGAGTGAGGTAACTGCGAGGTTGTGTAAGGTCGTGTCGGGCAGGGCTGTGAATAGAAGCCCTGGAGCTCCACAGAGCAGTGCCAAGTCGCAGTCACTTAGCCACACAGCCTTCCAGGATGAATCTGATGAGTCTATGCTTGTCTGTCAGTATCCAGGCCCAGAGCTGCTGGATATCACAGCCCTCCCAGGGCCAAGACTGGACCCTGACAGGCAGTTTGCCACTGTTGTTTGTGCAAGTTGTGATGCTTGTTGTTCAGTGTTCAGTTCAGTTTGAGCACTTTTCCTGTGCAAGGGCTGATCCACTTACAGGATAGCAACCTACTTATGTTACCAATTTAATTCTTTAATTTAGAAGGGGAGATCTGAATACATTGGCCCACACATGTAGGAGAAAAAAAAATAGGATCTGACTGTATAATTAAATACTGGATCATAACTCAGTTACTCAAGGAAGCAGAGCTGTGATTGGCATTTCCTAAGTTTCAAGTGCTTGATTTAGCAACCTTAATGTGCTTTCAACACATTTAATTTTTTTATATTCTATTTCTGTCTATCTAAGTGAAGATCATAGAGAAACTAATTTTTAAGATTATACTGCAAGTGAATCAGATGTTGTTCTTAAAGGATTTACTGCCTTTAGCTCACAGTTCAGTTAAATGGAACAGCCATATAGGAAAAGATTTAGGTATTACACTTCATTGTGCCAGACACTATGTCAGTCAAACAGCAACATGTGAAGGATTTCTCTCATTTGACTACATGATGGAGGTCTGGGATGTTAGAATCCCCAGGAGGCCAGAACATGATTAAATAAGTGAAGCTTTCCAGAAATCAAGCTTCATTCTCAAATGTGCAACTTTAGCATATATCAGGGCTAGTAGTGAACTTTTTGTACAATCAGTGTTAATAGAGTTCAGATGCTCTTTGTTACAAATGACAGTTTTCAGCAACTAGCCAAGCTGATCATATAAACCTCATGAAACAAACATGAAAATCACACTATTTCATGCACATGAATTGAGTCTTTAGTTAAGAACACATAGGTTTTAACCAGGAGGCAGGACTTAAGGGCATTTTTAAGTATAGAACTTCAAAATTAGATTTGGGATCTCTGGGAAATCAGGAAATGCTACTCATTCAGAAATCATGTTACAGATATATTAAGATATATTAAGCTGTAATGAAATCCCTGATCTGATTCTTTCACATCACAGGATAGTGCTGTTCAGTTTGCTGGTATGGCCATAATATGCACATATAGGTTTTCCCTCCTTTCTTACTTCCTTTTGACCAAAATCTTGACTCATTTTCAGGTGCAGTGAGTTGCTTTCTCTGATTTTAAATATATTTTTATTTTAAATGAAATAAGTTTTCAGCATTCAGCTTGAATTATAAATAATTTTTCCTTATGTATTTTTTATAGTGACTTTAGGGATGAGAGGTTGTTTGTACCTAGTGAAGAATCTGCCTAGATATTTTCAGAGATTTGTGGTACAGAAAAGCCACTAACTCTATTATAAAAGGGGTCTTTGATTATATCAGTGATTCCTTATAATAATCTATTATATGATAGATTTTAATTAAAAATTGATAATTAATTGAGAAAAGGCGAAAGAGTGGTATTTCAGAGTTTTGTGTTCTAGTTAAGGAGAGGTAGAGAGAAAATAAACACAGATCAGGAGATAGTTCAGAGAATGTTTTGATCTTCAGAATAATTTCCTTGGCATTTCAGACTTTTTTTTTTTTTATTTTAAGAGTCAATAGATTTTTAAGCCTAGAAGTCAATGTGATTTTGACTGGTATTCTGTGTGTAACGGCAATAGCAGTTCTTCAGAAAAAAATGCAAGAGTTTGTATCTTTCCTCTTCCTGAAAACACCCACAAGATTTTTAAGAGGCAAATGACTGCTTTAATTTGCTTTCCTCCTGTGTCAAATTTAAGTTTTCATTATTACCGGGTGGGTTTTATTGTTATTGTTGTGGTTGTTACTTTGACAACAGTGAAATAAAGACTGCTCTGGAGCAATAATTTTTTTCACTGAAAGCTGTGGGGAAAGCCTTTTGTTGTTCTTTTTGTGAAAAACAAGATTGCAGTTAGCTATGAGGATTTCTGTTTATTTTTGTTAACTAAATACTTCAGCTGAAATGCTCAAAAGAGCCTAAGAGAATTCGGAACTCAGGATAATTTCAAAACACTGAAGTCTGTAACATTTCTCAATGATGTTGTGCACATCAGATGATGATTTAAACAAGTCTTAAACTAGTATAACTAAAAAAAACCCTAGCAGCTGTTCAATAGATGCTAGGGCAAGCCCATTATAAAATGTACTATGGTATGTCATAATGGTTGGGATACCAGTACATTCTATTTTTAGTACCATTGACTCAGTCACTTGAGTTCAAAAAATAAGCAGGGAACATCTGTTTATTGAAAGGATTTCCTCTCTGTTAATTTCTCTCTCTATTCCATCCTTTAAAAAGTATTTCCAAAATTTTTAACTGGTTCCCTTAGGAGTATGATTCAATTTATTTTCCAATATTCTGACAGTGCATTAATTTTCTTATTAATATCTGATGCTCTGAAAATGTTAATTACTGTCTGATGTTTCTTCAAATTTTTTTTAATCATTTGGAGTGTTGCTTTTGCTATCTTTTTCTGAATTTTAAAGGTGTTCAAGATCCCTCCATAAAGCTACTCTACCAAAGATTGTACTGCTGGAATTGCCAAAACAAATAGCAGTTTAACTGCCACCCATGACTCTGGTCCAATATCTCTGTCAGAATATTTAACAGCTATTCAGCCAAATACTTGTAGAGCAGCTGAAGCCCTAGTCAGACTGAGTCTTATTCTGTCCTTCCTTTTAGCCTTGCCATACGACTCATCTTTCTTCTTTTAGCATGTTAGTCTATTTATATATTGCACAAGAAAGCAGTAGCAAATTAAAGGTAAACACTTGCATATTAGCATGACACAATTCTATACAATTAAAGCAATTTAAGTATTTTCCAGAATGGACATGCTTAACATATGGTGTGAAGAAAGAAGGGGAACACTCACATGACATGGGTATGACTATTTGGTAATGCTAGCAAGACAACTACTCCATGAAAATGCAGAAACTTCACTTTGTTTTCTGAGGAAGTTCAAGAGCTTTCGCTTTTGTATCACTATATTTTTTTTCTTCTCTGAGCATCTCTTCCCAGAGGCTGCCTGGCTCTAGCTATATTACTGAGCAAAGCTCTGACCAGTGTAAGCCAGTATGTTTATTTTTCATAGGATAAGGTGACTTATTCTACTTTCTCCCCCCAACTTCCATTTCTGTATAACCACAGACATCAGGAGAAAGAGATACCAACTATTTGAAAAATAATTTACATCCTAGTCTGTACTCTTTTAGAATCCTGTTTTGTTATGAGGTCCTCTTGATCTTGTTGGGATTTTGTTGCTGTGTTCAAGTCTCTAAGTACACAGAAGGTTGCAGGATCTGAAATGTGTTAACAATTTTCTCCTGTAAGAGCCATTCTTATTTAATTTTGACACACTACAAACAACTGACTGTAAGCCTATAGTAACACTCTCCTCACCTCCCATAACCTGTAGTAAGATGAATAAAGTCATCATAATCCAATGCAAAACTGAGAGTGTGAAAGTCACTAAGAAAGAAATATTGCACTGGCGCTACCAAGTGTGATTCATATTTCTGATCTCAGTCCAGCTACTAGTGGGCAGGTGTCCACATCACAACCCTGACATAACTGGCACAATCTGTCCCACCTTTGCTGGAAGTCTGTACTAAAAATAAACAAAAATAAACAGACAAACAACAACAACAACAACAAAACACCAACCAACCAAATAAATAAAACACAGCTTGGTTTGTTGTCATGATTGAACTAACTCCAGCCCATAAGGATTGTAATTGACAGGTTTAAGTCCTTTAAGACAGTCCTTTACTTAGCAGTGTGATGGAGAGAGCTCAGGAAGAAAAACTGTTTAGATTTATTTGTTTTATTAAATTATCACATGTTCTACTGGACTAACTGCTTTGTTTCTTAGTCACTGCAATGCAAAATAGACTTTCTGTATTTCCAGAATGTAAACTTATTTTATTACCAACCACTAGTATTTTCAAGGATTCTACTGAGGCATCTCAAGTGTAAAAGATAAGATGTGGAGGTGTTTTTGGGTTTGCTATATGACTGTCCGTATATGCAAAATAGAACTTCATCAAACAGATTACTTGAAATGCCTTCTTTGGTAGACAATGACTTCTAACATTATGTTTACCTTTTAGATGATGCTTCCCCTGAAAACTTCTCTTTGGCATTTCCAGAACTAGATCAGCAGCTGCAGGTAAACTTTTCTTCTCTTATGACAGTTCTACTTCACATTCACTATATTTGTTCTTATAAAAAGCCTTTGGTTTTTACACTATGGTGGAAGTGTTTAGTGGTGCTTTTCTAGCCCATTAACATTTAATAAGGTCATATATATCCATAGAAGAAAACATTGTCTTTTCAAGATCTACAGAAAATTTTTAGTCCAACTGCAGAGAAATTACTATTTTAACAATCTTGTCTGCTTTTAAGATTTTCTTAAGATCCAATTCCTGCAATGAGGAAAGTTCTTGTTCAATTGATTGGAGAAAGAATGAGACAGGCATTATACATCCTGATGCCTGCAATCTGTGCTGACTGATATCATCAGCTTTTTCAGAAGCATTCCAAGAGAATCCTTTGGTGACCAGTCTGATTTTACAGCATAGGATAATGCGCCCCCAATATACTGGACAGTGAGCAGTTGATGGCAACTCCATGGTTCACCGGGCACAAAGACAGTTCTGCATCCAGGGATTATTTCCCTTTCCTCTGTGGTGGTTCTGGAGTGTTTGCTGGCTTTTGTAGACTACTTCAGGTCATGTTTTCCCAGGAGCATTTAGACCTACTGTGATATTTCACTATGAAGGCAGTTGTTTCCTGACTGTAAATTGAGAAAAGCATTAGTAGACCATCTGTTGTCCAATAATGTCATCTTTCTTGTACCCATCAACTTGTGAGACAGCATGGGAGGGCTGCTGACTTCAAGGGCTGACACTTCTGTCCTCCTGCTCTCATCAAAAGGATGACTGAGGAAAGAATGGAGGAATACAGACTCTTCTTGCTCTATCCCTCTCATCCTGAGGATACAGCAGGTTCTTTAAGCATAAGTAGGAATTAATAATAGCTTAATATTTGGGACAAAAGGAACTGGGTAGTATGCTAACCTCATTGTTCCACTAACCTTCCAGTGCAGCAAACATAATTGGTATTTTTTTCCTTAGAATAATTCAATTTGAAAAAAGCAATCATGTTTCATGGCTGGAGCACTGAATTGAAAGTAAAGAACCTACATTTTGTTTTCAACTCTCTCAGTGACACACTGCCTAATCCTGGAGTTGCTTCATCACTCTATTCATCTCTGAAATTAGGTTAATAATTTTTACTTTTTTTTGTTAAAGAGCATTAAGACCAGTGGGTGAGGATTTCTCTAAAAGAGCAAAGTATGATTATTATTGCTGCTGTTGATGCATAAAAACAAAATTACTAGCATTACATATACGTACTCTGCAGGACAAGCAATGGTGTTTTTATTATGACTTTTATGGCTTCTACATTTCTGGAACCTATAATATATTCTAAATATGAAATTTCATGATAGGCTGAAAATGCTTCTCTGGAAGCATTCAAGTGTGCTGGATAGGTAATAGTCCTTCAGTAAAAGTTTTTAAGTACACACTAGCACAATCCCACTAAGTGTACCCAATTGGTCTGTTAAGTACTTGACATTTGTTTCAAGAAAACTTTCCTTTACTCTCAGCATCTCAGTATGATAGCAAAGAAACAATCAAAGGCTTTCATTCACGTAATGTTCTTTTTATTATCCTTTATAAACTCTCTTGGTAATATCAGGGTAGCTGAAAGGATAACTTATGAGAACTACCTGTCTGACTCCAGCACTTCAAGAGTATAAATTTTTTGGTAGCACTTCATCCTTTACCTTTTTTAGTTTATGTGCATATTCATATTTCGATGGCTTTCTGTTCATCCAAGGGAAGTGAAGTCAATACAGGATTCTGAGCTGATGCAGAGGTTGCATTCACATTTAGCAATAAAAACTTGAATTTCCTTATTTTTGTCAATCTGTATCACAGCTTCATGTGATAACTATTTAATGTAATTACAATATTTTTAGTCTGCTTTAAAATTTCAAACAAGCAATAACTGTTACAAAGTTATCACATACCTTGTTAGATGTCTTAATAACTGTGGTTTTTTTTCAATTGCTACAACCCAAACTGCTGCAGGTTTATCAGAATTGTATGGCATGTGCTTGCAACTCATGCCAGCTTTGAAACAGGTAGCTCCTGTATTACAGAAACAAGTAAGATGGGCTTCACCAGAACCTACAGAAGTAGTGAACAGTGCTGTCCCTTGTCATTCCATCCATGCTTTTTTCTGTCCCAAAGTGCATTAATATAGAGCACACACATGAAGGGCTGTGTAAATGAACCTTTTAATCAACTGTGGCAATAGCAGCCTAAAATGCTTGAATTTGTAAGAATGCTGGTACATATGTTCATAATAAAAATACCATATCTTAGAGCCACAAGATTTTCATCAGTGTGCCATAAATACAGTCAGAAACATTTGAATTTTATTTAAAGAAGCAAAATATAAATGCAGGTTATGTGGCTATATAGTAATAGGCACCTTAAAAAAAGGGTAATAACTACAGATTTCAAGCATTCAAAGAAAAATTTTGAAACCTGTTTTAAAAACAAACAAGCAAACAAAATGCCTAAATTAGCTGATCTTTAAGCTGGATTTTGAAAGCAGCTTGAAAGCTATGTAAGTTCAACAAGTCACTTGGAAAATCAGAGCCTTAGAATTCTATGCATGCAGGCAGCAGACCACAGCCTGAGTACCAAGCAATTTGCACCTCTGTTTTAGGCTTCAAGCCCTCGTCCTCCTATGTTAGGCCTTGGCAGACAACTTGGCTATTTGAGCAGAATTACCTAGTGGTCCCACTTTTCCTCCCACAATCCTCCCATACCTATTCCCTGGGCAGCAGCATCAGATGGCAGGGCAAAGTTCAGTGCAGCCTCCCCTTGGCAGGGTAACAAACCCTGCTGTCCAAGCACTCAGCTCTGCAGAGGTGGAGGTAGGATTGCCTGGAGAGAAAGTCTTTCTAGGAGACTTAGTGAAAAAGCTAATTCCCTGTCAAGACTCTTACTAAAGGACAGTTCTAGTTGCAGCTTCTTTCTGAAGAATAAAAATGATCAGTCTGTATGTTCTGATGTACTAGCTAGCTTCAGACTAACATGTTTTATTTTCTAATTACTTTTTGAATGTTACATTTTTCCACACATTCCAAGAAGCAGTTTGTAAGAAAACAACTCAAAACAAAATTGAGTTATAAAATACTATAAGTCAAAATTGGTAAGTGGTCAACCAGTCATGAAAGCCCCAACATGTGAGAACAGATTAATTTAAGCTATATTTGCAGTTTTATTATTTAAAAAAAAAAAAAAAAAAAAAAAAAGACAAAATCACACATACAACTAAAATAACTTCCTGCTAAGTTATCAGTGAAATAATACTCATATTAATAAACTTCTTGCTTTCAATTCCATTTGTTTGCAGTATTGGAAATTATTCTCTTCCCACTGACAAGCAATACCTGCTTATTTGGGCTTTGGTGGTTTTCCCCCCTCCAGTGTGTGCACCCTGTGGTGGGTAGTGCAGCAAGGGTAGGCTGGTTACACCTGTCACTCTGTCACTGGGAATCTTTAAACTTTGCTTTGTGTAAAAGCTAGGCAGGTCCTTGGAAGGCACTTCCTTGCTTAGCTGCACAGTGACCCTTCTGATGGACACTTTACTATGGGTTATCTGCTGTATTTAGAAACATACATCAGCATCCAAGGCCTTGTTGTTCAGGTCACTGAATGGAGAGGAGGGTATCTGGTGTTAAGTACCTGCATTGCTATGTCCTGTGCGTTGCCTGTCGCATTCCAACACTTCCTGTGACTTGCTCAGTTCATCTCTCTGTTCTCCATCAAAGTCTTTATTCCAGCTGAGAGTTTGATCCTCAGGAGGGAAGAACACAAGTCACATATGGATACACAGGGTGTTCTATAATTCTTAATCTTTCAAAAACAGGTTGGATGGGGCTCCGACCGACCTGGTCTAGTGGAAGGTGTCCCTGGCAGGAGGTTGGAACGAGGTGATCTTTAAAGTCCTTTCCAACACAAGACAATTCAATGGTTCTGTGATCTCTTCTCATGAAATTGTGAGAGAGACATTTATGTCATATTTTGTATTACAAATCTGTGTAGTTAGATGACTATAAAATTGCTGCAACAGAGAAAAAGCTCCAGCCATTTATAACATCAGTTTTTTAAGTCAAAGGATAGTTTTTCTTGCTTTAGTGGAGTATGCTCGTATAAAAGATGTAATGAAAATGTTATGAAAGGTGCAGTGTGTTGTGTATAAGCATTTAGCAGAAACCTTGTTTACTCTGGAGCTTTAATTGCTTCTATCGAATGCCAGGATTCTTGTTAGACACATGAATTTATTTTAGACAGTTCAAAAGCATTATGTGTTTTTAAAGAGGATGCTGTAATTTTTTTACTATGTATTGATTTCCTTGAGAATTCCTAGAGCACTCTGTTGCTGTATAATTAGATTTGATTGCCTATGAACTTGATAAGTTTCCTGTAAAGCTGCTGTGATAACTTTGGTCATAGATTATGTAAAATAATTTTATGCATGTATGTTAACATGTATGCATGTTCACCAAGTCAGAGCATCATACTAAGGTTAGAAAAGAATGGAAAATCTCCCAGGAAGGAGAGCAAAACTCAAAATTGCTCTCATCCAGTTGATAAGAATGTTTGGAGGAAAGACAACTGTTTACTTTCACAGTAAAACTAGACAAGACTAGATGTATCCTAAGATGGATATCTGAAACTGATGGAAGAGTTCCAGTTTCACAACAAAAAAGTAGCTGCAATGTGCTATTTTTGCTTGGCACAATGTGATTTTTTTCTGTCATAGAAAAGTGAACAAGGCCATATAATGAACAATGGCCACATCCAAAATATTGACATTGTATTTTCCAGTTTTCCAGAAGAGTTCAGCTGAAAGTTATCAAATTTACAAAAAGCAAGACACCACTCCTTAATTAGATAAGTGTTGAAGACTTCTAGATAAATGAATGTGAGCTGGAAAAACTTTCTGATACATTTTTTTCTGGAAACTTCAACTTTTTCACATTTTTTTTTTTCTCAGTTAAACAAATACATAAATGCAAGTAAACACTGGTGAATAAAAAAAATCAACCGTTTTAAAGTTTTTGAACAGTTGAGTGGCACTGTGGAATGGATAGCAATATGGAATGCTGATTTTCATACGGCAAGGCAAAAGAACTTGTCATGTGAGTGAAGCAAAAAAAAAACCCCAAACCTGAAAACTTTCATTCTGTATCACCCCAGAAAAGATTTTATTTAGAAGACCTTCTTCAACCTGCCCTATAAAGTAGACAGAGAGGAGGCCACTCAGATGTTTAGAGGACTGGAGCACCTCTCCTACTAGGAGAGCAGATCCCTTCCAACCCAAACCAAAATCTGTGATTTTGTTTCTTCATGAACTGCTTTTGCATGTCATCTTCCAACACCTTACACTTCTGGATTCTGAACAAAAGCCTAAATAAACAGTGCATATGTCTTGTAAACATCTACATATATATGTGCAGTTACAGGATGGTCTATAAAAGGATCTTTTAGCGTCTACCTGCTGAATTCTGTAGAACATTTGTCAATGTTACAGTGAGTTACTCAACAAAACACAACGAAAAATCCGACTTTGTTGAAAATGAGGCATAATAGGACAGTCCACCAGTATAACTTATAGCTGTAGCTTTTGTACTAGCTTTGTGAACATAATCAGAGATGCTGGCATGTGCATATTTTGCCAGCACAGGAAAATGAGGGTGGATGACGCTGAAGCCTGAAATAAACAGGATTAAAAGTAGCAACTGTTGCCATTAAATGTAACTTACTTTGGCAAGGATGTTTTTTGCTTGTCTAGCAGGTATGCTTTTATTTATATTAATTCATGGACAGGCAAGTGCTTCATGAAGTAGCAAGCTCAGTCTGTCCTAAGAGAAAGTCAAAGTATGGCTGTTTGCTTCTAAGTGAAAAAATAAACAATGTTCTGTAAATTTAACTTAATTAAGGCCTTCTGAAATGAGGCACCTTGGTAAACTAGCAACCTCCTAACATAAAAATGTTATACAGACTTCACAGAATGCCATTGGGCATTCTGTGCTGCAGTATCTGCAGTACGTCCCATTGCCAGGCCAGAGACATTTTTTTTTAAAGTCCTTCCAGGTGGGATGGAGATTTGTATCTCTCCTTTTCCCATGTTATTGCAGTAGAAGGTGTTTGCTAAATAAGCCTGTTTCATATCCTGCTGACCAGAAATTACTCATGGATGTTGTAGATACTGTCTCTGGAGCCTTTCTTAGAAGAGGAGCAAACCAAATTCTCCAGTTCTGGCTCCCCCATCCCTGGCAGTGTTCAAGGCCAGGTTGGACAGGGCTTGGAGCAACCTGATATAGTGGAAGATGTCCCTGCCCATGGCAAAGGGGCTAGAATTAGATGCTCTTGAAGGTCCTCTCCAGCCCAAACCACTCTATGATATGATCCAAAGATATTCTATCTACTCATTTGAAAACATAATCACATTTATGTTTTAAAGAAAAGTGCACTAATAATTTAAAAGATTCTTGCAATAGTGCTTACTACCATCAGACAAATTGAAAAGAATTTTATGAACAGAAATTATTAAACTGATTGTATAAATTAACTTAGATGCTAAAATATCAGTGTAAGAAAAAATGTTACTGAAGAGGAAACAATAATAGGAAGGGGTTTAAAAGTCAGCAACTGGTTCTAAGTGAGACTTAGATACTAAGTTTCAGCATGACTAGATAATTTTTAGCTCTCTCTATATATATCTTTTGAGTGGGAAGCTGGAATATAGAAACTGAACACTGTTTTAATTTTTAAACTGGTTTAAACCAGCTAGATTAGGGGAAACTAAACTGGAAGAAATTCCAAGGTGTTTTTTACCTTGTTTTGTTTTGTTTTTCTTTTGAAGTATCACTGTTTGGGGACTTTTCCCTTGGTACTGTTCAAAATGGTTTTATTGTGATGCACTTGTTGGTGGCTGATCTCTGGTAGATAGCAGAGATGCTGATTTGGCTCATCCATGCATTCTTGGATTAGAGCACTGAGACTTCTATATTCAGTCCTGCTAAATTTATGCTTATTATTTGGGTAGCTATATGAATGGTGCTATTGCTCATCCACACTGAAATGCAATTAAAAGCCCTTTATTAGGGATTAGATTCATCAAATATTGTGCTGCCCTTTTCCTGGGTTCCAAAAATCTCCAAGATCAAGAAGAATGAAACAATGTGGTGTGAAACAATTCTGCTGCAGCAGTTTTACATTTTGAACATTGAATATGAGTGTCTGTGTTAAAATTTCAGTGAGGAATCACCTATCAACTAAAAGTACTTGCAAGCTCCATGCATTACTTACATCTGTGCTTTGGGTTAAGTCTGATGCCAGCTTACCCCATCTCCTGAACAAAAATGTTTTTAACTTTGTCTCTGAATAGGTTTAGTAAAATTTAAATTTCCACTTTAGAAAAAACAAAGGATTACAAGATCATAAGTAAGAAAAGTCTGACTGCTTGTGCTTTTCTTTTCCTAATAAAGGACAGGAAGAAATGCAAAATAATCTACTAATATTGTGAAACACAACTGGATGTTATTTAACTGGGCAGTAAAGGAACTATTTTAAGTGTTTCCTATTACTTCAAACAGGTGGTTCAAGCATGCTATTTGGAGTTCACTTACAGTCAATAGATTCATGGTTAATAACTTAAAAATACTTCCTAAAAGTGTTATAACCAAAATGTGGCAGTCAAAACTGAAGCCTGAATTAAGATGCATTCTTTTTTAAGGAGCAAAAAGCACTTACATTTAACCAAAATGTATTTTCAAGAATTTGATTAAATCTACATAAGGAGTCCTAGGACAGCTTGGTTTTATTTGCCATATTCATTATATTCAGTGTGCACTGAAAAAAAGTTGATCTTGCTGCAATGATGTCAGGTCCTGGCAGTGTAAAGATATATGTGATAGGTCTGACCAATGCATCATCTTTAGCATTTACTTATCACTAGTTGAAAAAGAGGGAGGTAAAGGGAAAATTCCTTGAAAAACCTTCAGGGATATTTTGCAAAGCTGACAAGGAAAATTCTCAAAATGTTTGAAGTTTTACACATATGCTTGAAGTTTTACACATATTCTTACACAGGGAACTGTTTTAGACTTTTCCCTTCCATGAAAGGCCATCACTAGGAATAGTTGACCATATGCTGCAGTTAAGGGAAAAAAAATCTTTAGATATTCTCACAGGAATTTAGATAAATATTGTATCTTTCAAAATATGTGGGGTTTTAACTAATATTTCATTCAAAAAGCAGTGGGGTGTTTTTCTTCTTTTTTTCCTTAAAGCCTCTGCCTCCCTGCCATGACTCTAAGGAATCTATGCAGGTGTATAAACAGCACTGCAAAATAGCAGAAGAGTACCATGAGGTCAAGAAAGAAATTGCTCTGCTGGAAGAAAGAAAGTGAGTAACTTTCCCAAAGGATTTACTCTCCTATATTGTCTTTGTAAAACCCTGTTTGAACCATGAAGGTTTAACATTGTATGTTCTGACCTTATGTACATATACACTTATGTATGTATATACTTATTTATACGCACCTTATAAATGTGGCCTCCCACTATCTGGAGGAAGCCTACAAGATGGAGAGAGACTATTTATAAGGGCCTGGAGTGACAGAACAAGGGGAATGGCTTCGAACTGACAGAGGGCAGGGCTAGATGGGATATTAGGAAGAAATTCTTCCCTGTGAGGGTAGTGAGGCCTTGGCACAGGTTGCCCAGAAAAGCTGTGGCTGTGCTATCCCTGGAAGTGTTCAAGGCCAGGCTGGACAGGGCTTGGAGCAAGCTGGGTTAGTGTAAGGTGTCCCCTGACTGTGACATGGGGTTGGAACTGCATTATCTTTGGGGTCCCTTTTACCCCAATCCATTCTATGATCCTATGATTTCATGCCACTGCCTGATGGTCACAGAAGAGCACAAGTTGGCCATTGCTCTATAGGATCAATTGAGGCCACTAAGGGCTGTCATAGTTTTGGGCCTTCACTTTTGTGGATGCCCCTTAAAACCTTCACTGACAAGCCTCCAAGTCACATAATCCAGTTCAGCTGGTGCAGGTTCCTTTTCAATTTTAGTTTATTCAATAAACTTTGCACGCTTTACTGAAGAACAAAATGGATCCTCATTTAGGCTTTGAATGTTTGACAATATCAGTAAACATGTTTCTGTGAGGTGCTTTGTTTTTGTGTACACTGGTTCAATATACATTGGCATTTCAGGTGTTCATATCCAAAGTGAATAAGCTGGAGACTTTTTCTTGTCTATGGCCTGTACTCACAGCCCTGTCATCTTTTACCTGACTATTAAATGGCAAAGGGCACTCTGTGGCTATCAGTCCCTTTCCACAAGAAACCTGAAAAAGAAGTTCAGAGAGAGGAAAGAAGGTGAGTAGTAAATCTCTGCCCAGCTGACCTTGCAGTTCAGCCAAGTTTGCATGGTGTCTTGGTTTGAAAAGGCAGGCATCTGCTAAGGAAGGCACAAACCTCCCTTGAAATGGAAAAATCTCCCCCCTCAGAATTGTTATGATTGTGAAATCAAGAGGCTCTCAAGCAAAGATATGGGAATAACAGTTCTTTACTAGGAAAATTAAAATAAAAATGCAGGAGTACAAAAAGCCACTGAGAGTCAGAATACAAACTGACACCCTCTTGGTCATGATGTCGGTAGCAGTCTGATTAAATGGTGGCTACAGTCCTCTTGGAGTGACAGATGTGGTTCTGTTGAATCAGTCATCCTGTAGAAAGGTGTAGTTTACCTCTGAAGGTCCAGTGGTGGTATAAAGGGGTCCAGTCTTCCTCTGGGAATCCAGTGGAAAAAGGCTGCCTGTGGTGTTCCAAGTCTCAGATTATATCCAGGTAGGAATGCTGGGCTCCTCCCCCTGGGTGGAGCATCTCACAATGGGATGATGTAATTTTATCAGTCATGTAATGAGACTCAATGGCCCATTATCAGGAGATATCCCCCTAGAGGGAGGATGTGTCTGGAAGAGATAAAGAGCACTGCCCCGCCTGGTTTTAACAGCTGGTAATAGAATACATACTTCTGATTACATCTTGCATTGCAACCCAAGACACATGGGAATCTGCAGCTGCAGAAGCAAGATGATGGGAGGGAAATTGTTGAAATCTTGTAGCCTTACAGGACTGCCAAAGAACTCCCTGAATCTAAACAATGCAGGGTAAGAAAGTAACATATCTTTATCTGGGTTGATGGCTATAGGCACAACATAGTTACTTTTTGCCTAAAGTGTCAAAGCTAGTTGAAGTTTCCCACTGCAAATTCCCTTCCACTAAAGGATCTGTGTGGCACTCATGCCACAGACTGTGTCTGTGTCTGTGTCTGTCAGTTGCTGACAGACTGGAATAAAAGCTTAAAAAGATGTCCAATGTAATGGGAAAATGTATTTTGTGTTTGATTCATATTTGCAGTGTTTGCATTTCATTCACCATTAATTGAACTTGGCCAAAAGAAATTGGTATTTTTAAAAAGATTAGAAGATAAGTAATTTTTTTTAAATTTGCAATGATTTTTCAAATTTAGTTGTCTAATGTAAGCTGTCTACCTATGTATTTGGCAATCAACCATGTGTCTTTGTCTACTCTGAAAATCCAAGCACAATATAAAATATTAAATGATTAAGTGCTTGACTTTAGTTGTATAAACAACAAAGGTAGCCTTCAATCATTTGAGTTTTAGAGTCTACCAATATAAATCCATTATTATTAATTCTGGCACAACATTGAATCTGTTATGCCAATTTATGAAGAATGCTTGGAGCCCATGAAAATGAGACATTCACATGTATTTTTGCACTTTCTGGAATTAAAAAAAAAAAAAAGTTGCTGTTTGAATGCAATCTTTTTTATCTATAAGTCTGTGGTACTAGCTAAATTAGACATGGTTTGCTTCTTGAGAACAGCAGGTAGATGCATAAAATTGTTTACCTGAACTCACAACTATCCTAATCAACCTCTGAACCCAGAGGTCAGCCTCTCAGTGGTGCTTATCCTGGATGAATTAAAGGGCTTCAGGCTGGCATTTTCCTTCATTCCACCAGTGGATGTCAACAGTGGAACAATGTCAGGAAGCTTCCACCACTGCCATCTTTACTGAACCTGTTCTGGGAATTCCACGCCCCAGTAAACATATGTTATGAGTGGCTGTATAAAGCAACAAATGGAATTATATTACTGAGACTCATATATACTTTCTAATTACGTATTTGCAGCCTTGTGTTCACATGCTGTATAGTGTGAAATGCCTAAACGTGACAAATACCAGGACAGTACCTTTCATACCTCCCATGTGTCTTAATCTGAAAAAGTGATCCTACAGCACTGGGATCAAAGAAGTTTAATTTCCTACAAGCTGGCACACTGTGGTTGCCTGATTTTGAGGTTTAACAAGCTGCAAATGCCAACTGAAGATACTTTTTCTCCAAATATGGACTGTTTATAACCCTTTCCTCCAGGAAAATTATCAATTTTGTAGTATTTTTGAGCAGGTCTCATAAGACTGCCTTCCCCCATTGCATAGCTTTCCTTTCTGTAGCAGTCTGTTTTTATTAAACCCTCCAAAATTAACTGGGGTCTCTTTACCACATGAAGTTTGCTTGAAATTGAAAGGTTGATTAGAAAGTTATTAGGACACACGTAACTTTACACACACTTAAGCAAACAAACCTGAACATGATAACCTTGATTTTTATCTAAAACTAGATAGAAAGGGAGTATAAGTGTGGAGGCAAAAGAGTAAGCGAGAAGTAAAGGAGAGTTTTGCTCTCATGTTCACTGATTTATGTGTAAAATCATTCCCAGCACTTATAGTAAAAGAGTTAAAAGTAGTTTGGTGGCTAGCATATACTGAATGAAGTGTGGATTATAATGGCTGGTGTGGCATGCATGTTTGGCATTGTGTGTGTACATATATGTGTATATATATATATGTATGTATTTATATGTGTGTGTGTATACTTATATATGAATATATTTACATATGCACCTTATAACTGTGGCATTTCCCTACCTGAAAGGAGCCTGCAAGGAAGATGGAGAGACTATTTACAAGGGCATGTAGAGATAGAACAAGGCAGAATGCTTTTAAACTGATAGAGAGTAGGTTTGGATTGGATATGAAGAAGAAATTCATCTCTGTGAGGATGTTGGGACACTGGAAATGGTTGCCCAGACAGCCCTGGCTGCCCCATCACTGGAAGTAGTGATTATTCCATTTTTAAAAGGGAAGAATGCTTTGACTTGTCTAAAAAGTCTGATGAGATGCACAAGCTTTTAGCCTCAAAACCAATTATGATCAAATTGAAAATATGGAGTTTGCAGTTTTCTAAAATTTGCCCCTGCAAATTTTATTCTAGGTGTCTTCTACATTTGAATTTTAATGTATGGAAACGAAGATTTCCAATTGTCTACTACATCTGCTATCTATTGGCTATTTCCCTTAGATATTATTTTGATAAAATGGACAATGATCAAGTCCATCCCTTGTAATGGGAATAAACAGCTTTTATAATGTTTTTCAGTGTACATTTTTACCAAAGGAGATCATAAGTGCTGTTGGATGGTACCCTTGCCAGTGCTCCCAACTTCTTTCCACAGATCAATTCACCTGTGTCATTCCAATGACAAGTCTCACCTGTCAGTTTCTGCACCTATGGTGCCTGCTGATAGTACACACAATGCTGAGGGATATGGCTGACAGAAAAAAATGCAGAAAATTGATTGAGCAAATATTTTCTATTTGTTGGCTAGGAGGCAGAAATGTTACCCTGACATAAAATCTGTACGGGTATTAGAGCTATTTAGAGAGAGAAAAAAAAAAAAAAGGAATAGAGTTAATTCTACTTTGAACACTTTTATTTCCAAACTCCAAAGTTCAGTAACCACACATAAAATAATATATGCAGGTATATTTTTATATCATTTTATAAGAAATAGAAAACTGTAAAACATTGTATTAAAAATAGTGAAAAACATTGAATCTTACAACTTTTCAAAGGCTTTTACTTCTGCTCAGCTTCACGTGTAATGTGAGCATCAAGTATGCCAAAGCAAAAAGTCAGTGAAATGACAAGGGTGGATTTTCATCAAGGCAAAAACAAAGCTTATTTACTTTTTCTATTTTGTGCAATGTAGATGGCAAGAGAATGTACTAGGCTGGCAGTAGGAGAGAAGATGACAAGTATTTCACAGGAAAATGGGAAATGTGAGAGAGAAAAAGAGGTTGCATTTTCAAAAAAGGGAAAATCAAAGGACAAAACAAATAAGGATGGGAAAAGAGGTTACTCAAGAACAAAAAAGGAAACAAGAATTTGAAAGAATATTGGGTAGATTTTTTTTCTAATTTAATCATAGCTTTGTTTGCTATCTTCACTCAGACTCTTCACATTTATGCCAGCAATACATAGTACAAGGGAAAAAACCACTCTGGAATGGGAGACATGATTGAAAATAAAGGAAAGGGTGTGGAAGCGAGAACACACCACATTTAGGGCACAGAATGTAATTTAATTTATGTTCCAGAAACACACACGTATTTCCATAACAGATGGTTTTGGGTATCTAACTTTGGGTGAAAGGGATGAGATGGCTGGTTATTTTGGGCACTTGTTATATTGCTATTACTAGATAATGACCCTGGATTATGTAGTTAAATATTAGAGTTGCCATGGTTGCTAGCTGTATCTTATATTCTTAGCACTGGATGGTTATCTCTTTTTCCTCCCCCAGACAATTTTAATATAACTCTACAGAAAATATAATTTGATTACCACCTGGTTTAGGATCACTCATTTTCTTGGCCATGGATATGATTTCTTTTCCTTCTTTTACACATTAGACATAGAATCATAGAATTGTTAAGATTGGAAAAGCCCTTTAGGATTATCAAGTCCAACCACCAACCCAGCACCACCTCCCTGTTCACCATTAAACTGTGTCCTCGAGTGCCACCTCCACATGTTTTTTTAATACCTCCAGGGATGGTGACTCAACCACTTCCCTGGGCAGCCTATTCCAGTGCTTGACAAACCTTTCAATTAAAAAGTTTTCCTGATATCTAATCTGAACCTTCCCTGGGATGACCTGAGGCCGTTTCCTCTTTTCCTGTCCCTTGTTCCCTGGGTTCCTTGAGCCCAACCTCCACCTGGCTACTCCCTCCTATCAGGGAGTTGTGGAGAGTGAAAAGGTCCCCCTGAACCTTCTTTTCTCCAGGCTGAGCCCCCCCCAGCTCCTTCAGCTGCTGTGGTGCTCCAGACCCTTCCCCAGTTCTGTTCCTTTCTCTGGACACACTCCAGCCCCTCAATGTCTCTCTGGTAGTGAAAGAACTGCCGGAGTCCAGAACTGGACTCAGGACTCAAGGTGCCCAGCACAGGGGAATAGTCACTGACTGCCCTGGTCATGCTGGACACGCTGTTGGTGATAGAATCCAGGATCCCAATGGCCCTCTTGGCAAATGACATACAGTGGAGATGTCTGCTTCACTTTGTGGGAGCCTTTCATATGTTTTAGCTTGCTCTCATGACCATATGACTGTTTCTATGCTTTTTAGTCCAGAGGATTTCTCCAGGTACAGCTTCTTGAGTGTCTTTCCCAATACTGTGAAGACAAGTAGTTTCCAGACTTCCAGCTACTTCAGAAAAGGATTGGTGTAAACCTTAAAGGCAGCATTTTAGCTCAATAATTTTCCCATTTGAGACCTTTTTCTTCATCATCTCGCATCTATGCAAAATATATGTTACTTGCCAAATACTAGAAATTAAATTACAGCTTTTCTAATTCAGAGAGACCTCCTCTTCTAGAGGAAATGTTCTTGCCTTTGGAAGGTCATTTCCAACTCAAACTATTCTATCATTCTATGATGATTTATGTGTTGGTATTTGAGACACATTTTCATTTACATTAAAGCAGACTTTAACGTCTTTAATGGTATTGTTGTTGAATTAGTTAGGAGACTTTGAACATGCAAGGACAATCTCCTCAGACAGCAGTCATCTTACACGGTCTCATAATTCCCCCTGATGGGAAAGACATGCCAAATGTGGGAAGAGGAAATGACCTTATGGCCACCAGTACAGACCAGTTGTTGGGAAGATACTGTACTGCCACAGATGCATGATCCTGAATAACTTGTTTACAATGGGGGAACAGCAAATCTGATTCTTTGTATTTTGGAAACTGTTTTCCTTGTGTTCAGTCCATCTCTAAATACACTTATCTCCAGACAGATTTATCTGTTTAGTCTGTCACTTTTCTTTATATTTCTTCCTTGTGAGTACGAGTGTTGAGGAGCTCTGTTCTCTGCATGTTTAGTCATTAAGGCCAGAACAAGAGAAATAATTTCCCTAAGACCATGCTGTGTTTTTCTCCTGCTTGTAGTTTATTGGTTTATGATGCAAATCACTAATGTTGCCCTCCCCAAAAAAGAACACTTCAAGTGCATGTTACAGATTGTCTCAAAGCTTTGAGCAACTCAGCACTAGTTTAGAAAATACCTTATCAATACTGTTAATATTTAAACCTGGGGTAACCATTAACAGAAAACACAGATTACACAGTGCTACATGTATTTATTAAGCATCCACAACAAAGTCTAGATGGTGCAAGTGCTTAGTATGGTGTTCTTTAACCTCTGACAAGTAAGTTCAAATCTTGGATTAGATCAGATGTAAATGATAGTTACTGTCCTCATCCTTTTGTGAGCTCAGTAAACTACACCATTCATAACATTTAGCAATTCCCTGGTACTCTAATTTTAGATCTGTGGCAGGCTGACAGTATTAGCCTGAAACATCACCCTATCCCGTAAACAGGTGTGGATCCTGATGGGAAGGGACTAAGTAGGTTCTGCTGACTCAGAAGTGGGCAATTTTACTACCTCAGTGCAAGGAAACTGCTTTCTGTGAGGGAGGTTCAAGAGTGTGGACTACAGCAATGAGTATATTTTGATTTTAATGCACTTATAGTTTGTTTGATAGCAAAGCTAAATTCTGGGGAGAGGGGAGGGAAGTTATCTGTGCTGCTTGAATATCACTGCACAGCAGCATGAAAGCCATGCCTGCACAGAATGTCATCAAATCAGGACTGACCTTCATTACTAGAACTGTCTGAGTTTGCACATTGTCTGTCTGTGCCTCTCCTGGCTCAAATCCAGGATAGTCAGTACCATTCCTGAAAGTTCCCACAGAAAAGGTTTACTGCTTTTAAGATGCTGATTACCTAGTCGTGTGTTCACTGTATCTCCCATTTAAGAAGGTTGTAGTTACTCATCAATGTAAGAAAAGTAAGGAAGAATGATTCTGAATTAATTTGTTTGGGCACTTCAGATTTAACTGTCTGTAATTTGAAAGAGCTTAACTTAGCCCTTCAGTCCAACATTGCACCAGAGAATAATTGCAAAGAAGTATTGCAGAAGTTCTCATTTGGTCTCCAGAGATAAGAGCCTTTCAGAGGAAGTCCAGGGAGACTGAAAAACAAAAAACCAAACCAAACAAACAAACAAAAAAACCCAAAAAAACCAAAAAAACCAAAAACAAACATCTGGAGTTGTAAAACCTCATTGTCCCTGAATGTATTTCTCACATTAAATCACTCCTCCATGGCCTCCAGCCCATGAATAAGAGCTGTCTAGCAAGATTGTCTTGACTTCTTTGAAAACTGGTTTATCTAGAATGGTCCAACCACAGAGAAATTAACCTATTAGCGGCTTGATGTGTTTAAAACTTGTACAGCTATATTGTGTTAAATGTAAACAGAATTTACTGAGCAAAAATATCCTCTTGATGTTTCCTCTCAAAGGCCTGGGTGAATGTACCTGTCACCTGGTGAAAGGAAAAATAAGAGGCTTTGCTGCAACATAGCTTCTCTGCATTACCTCAGTAGTATAAAACAAAGATATCGTATAGGAGGATGCCTATATGCTGCCTCTTCGGCTGATTTTAAAAATTCTGAAACAGCTGATAACTGTCTTTTTTTTTCTTTTTCTTTTTTTTTTTTTAATCTATGGGAAGCACAGCTGGTAGAAATGGCTGTACCAAAGGGTCTCTTCTAACTTGTGACTCTTTTAACTGCAGTAACTATGACTGTAAACAGTCAACTAAACCATGGGCAAACTCTGCTATCACTGAAAGCTGCAGTAAAGACAGAGGAAGGTCAGATTGATCCTTAAAGAGGGCCACACAGATTAGTTTTTCAAAAGCCAGACTTACAGTTTTGCTGCTCTAAGTGGTAGCTTGTCAGCTACAAGTAACATAAGTTATCAGCAAACACAGAAATGTTATCTTTTTGTGAATACTCTGACCTGTGGGAATAGAATTCCTGATCTGTAGGCATTTCCTGTCTGAAAGCACTGGTCTAGCCTGACATGTGGGCTCCCTTAAGGACTGTAGTGAAATCTATCCACTATGAAGGCATTAATAACTTCCTGCTGATGATCTACAAGCATTGTTTTGACATGAGTGAGAAATAATGTCACAGGGCTATGAACAGTTAGAAGATTAACTAATCTCTGAGACAGAATGATCAAAAGAATCTTTTAGAAGAGGCTTCCTGTAACGGGTGAATTTTGGCTTAAAGGGAAAAAAAACCTCAGAGGCCAGGCTAGCCTAGTGGGTTACTAAGAGGAGAACAATTAGATACTCTGTGAGTTACTCATGCCTTCAGTGTTTTAAAATCTCTTTTGTCTTAAGTTATGCTGAGGTTGATACTATACGGGAAACTCCAGCTCCTGGCCAGCTCTGGGAATACAGGGCACTGTGACTCCATCCAGAAGAAGTAACAGCTTAAATCCTCTTGTGTCTGTACTTAAGAGGACCAGGAGGGGTCAGGTTTGCATCTATATCATTTTTCCTCAGCAAGAGGGCTAAGGTCTGTGCTTAAACACATCATAGAAACAATATATGTAGTTCAGATTCAGTGTCTACTATTTGGTTGATTTGTTTGTAGTAGAGAAAAGGAAACCAGGCACACTTCACAGAACTTACTGATAAATCTAACCAACCAAACAAAAACACCTTGCTCTTTTTCAATGATATCTGGTATTAAGAGAAAAATAAATTGTTATTCTTCTGTCAAAGTATTAGCAAGTCATCTCCAGGAACTTGATTCTCCACTGTGAACTGTGTGCTCAACTCCTACTGAACTTAGAGATCAGAGAATCATACAATCAATAGAATAGTTTGGATTGGGAGGGACCTTAAAGCTCATCCAGTTCCACCCGCTGCCATCGGCAGGGACGCTTCCACTAGACCAGGTTGCTCAGAGCCCCATCCAACCTGGCCTTGAACACTTCCAGGGATGGGACAGTCACAGGTTCTGGGCAACCTGTGTCAGGGCCTCAACACCCTCATAGGGAAGAATTTCTTCCCAATATCCCATTTCCTGCTCTCTTTCAGTTTAAAGCCATTCCCTTGTCTTGTCACCTGTGTCAAGAGTCCCTCTCCAGCTCTGTTGGAACCCCTTTTGGTACTGGAAGGTGGTCTAAGGTCTCCCCAAAGTCTTCTCTTCTGCTGAACAGTCCCAAACACAGACATATGAACACAGCATTTTTCAGGCTTGAACAGCAAACCTATCCTAGATTTTGGAAGCATAGTCTTTTAAAGGGGAAAAAACAGGACTCTAAAAAATTAATTCTCCAGGTTCTTGTTTCACACAAATTCAAGTAATAAAAAGTAAGTTAACAACCCACAGCCCATCTTTGACCTAACACATGACAACAAATTTTTGCCTACTGCTCTTTTTAATATTTGGGGTTTTTTTCATAATCGTCAGAAAGGAGCTGATTGCCAGACTGGAACAAGTGGAAAAAGAAAGCATGGATGCTGCTCAGCTGGCTAAGGAGTATGCAGAACTGACAGAGGAGAACCGAACACTGAAGCTGGCCCAGACGCAGTGCGTGGAGCAACTGGAAAAGCTCAGGATACAGTACCAAAAAAGACAGGGTTCCTCATAACTCCCAACTAGCTCATGTGAAGCAGTTCATACAGGATTGGTCCTGTGCTGGAAAGAGATTTTAAAATAAAGATCTGTTTAATATGTTACAACACTTTACTACAGATACAGAGTATGTAGAAGTCTATATTTGATTTAATGCTTGCCACCCAGTAGCTTATTATAATGGATATTTCATCCATTATATAATAGATGTTTTATTTCAAGTAATGTAATTGAAGTTAATCTATCCCCATTATATGTTCTAGTGGATCATGTTTCTTTTCTAAACATATTTCTTCCAATTTAAGAAGATATGGACACACTAGAAAATTATATAAATAGTCTGTGTGTTGGAAATTTGGATCATACTAAGGCATATGGCAGGGATGATGTTAATATATGGAATACATGTATGTTAATTTTAGTCCGGTGAATTCTTTTTAAATTATTTTCCTCATGCCTAAAGTGTTTGGAAGTTATCTAGAAGCAGATCTCCTCACTAGTAAAAACTATACTTCATGTCAACGTCACACTGTTGTATAAAATCTGAAAAGCTGCACATTAAAAACTGAAGTTACAAAATATTTTTTTATCAAAAAAGTGCACTGCCAGTGATAATGTGCAAGTTATAAAATTAAAGGGAAACAGAAGAGATCAAATTTTTCTTCCTCAAGTGTGAAGGTTACTGGAGTGTCTTTTTAGTGTACTTTTTGTGATGCAAGAAATGAAAAATTAATGTAAGAATCATACTTCCATCATAGTTTCAACTGAGATTATGACAGTGAAATTATTGTGAGGATCTTTTGTTCTTATTTTCTGATCTATTTTGAAACATAAAAGGCTGTAAGTAGGGACAGGAGTTCTGTGATACACAAATAACTGGGAAGTAAAATGTCAGTTTCACTTGCTCTATTTATCCCCGTATTTTCTTAGATCAACTTAAAAATCTTCATTATACTTCCATTTCTATTCATACAGCAGTTTTTTCATTAAAAGCGGATGTAGAAAAGCCCTTTTATATTCTGAATGTTCTCAAATCACCTTGTATTTTAAACTCTGCTTGACAGATGCAGCTTGTTACATCTTCATGAGCTTGGAATTCAACTTAATGTGTTATTAGTACTGAAATGTGTCTTAGTAATTGAAATTATGAACTTAAGATTTGCACCAGGACTTTAGCTTTGATTATTATCATTAATCTATCATGAAAATGGGATTTCATGTTAATCAGAACAATTCCTGTCAGCAAAGGGGACAAAAAAAAATAATTGCAAGATGCCTGTAATTTTTCTGTGCTAATTGCCTACAGTATTCCCTGTAGCACAGGTGGGAAAACTGGCTCTGCATTACTCCAAGCACCTGGCACTGCAGCAGGACAGCATGAAGAGGTAGGAGAGGACAACCTTGTTTCCACTTCTCTTCCTGAGCCACCAGGGCAGCGTCAGCATCCAAACTTGGCACTCTTCCTGCTGTACCCAGGAAATCACCACTCTTGAGGCATGTGCTTCCTGCTGGGATGCCCCCTGAGCAGTGTAACACTCTATTATCCCTCTTTCCTTATTATCCAAGGATCCAGTTTGCACTGTACCTTGTGGGAGTTGAAGAGGGAAAAACCCCATAGTTAATAAAAACCACTTGGAGTATCGGGCCTGGAAATGTTGGAAAAGCCTTGTTTGAGTTTTGAACTGATGGGAAACAACTTGAAGAGAAATCAGAGCTTTACTCTGAGCACAGACCACCACAGAACCTAGAATGTACTTTTTTTTTGCTTGTGTTTATGTGTTTTGAACAAGACAATTCTCATTTTAAAATAGTTTGTCATTTTGGTCAAAGGTTTTTCCATCTAGCCTTGAAAACATCATCCAGTCAGAAAATTTCAGTGAATTAATTGAAAACCATATAAAGTACATAAAATTAGTTTATTGACAGACTGGCTTTGGATGCAAATGGATCAGACAGCAGACCTTTACTTACAAATAACTGTGTTCACCTTGAAATTTTCCATATAAGTGCAGTCTCTATGCTTTAGATATCAGAAAAATTACAGACCATACACTGGGAGAAAAACCTGAGGGAGGGCCACGGTCAGGTAGAGAAGGAAAGCTGGGTTTCATTTGTGACAATCAGCAGTTTGAGAATAGTTAGGGAGTATGTTTTTCCTAACCTGTAGGCACTGACCAGTATAGAAGAATTCAAGAAATATTTTACAGATGTGCAGACACCAAATTTTTGGTGTGGTCCAGCCTACCAGCCTGGATAAATATGAAATTCTTAAACCATCCCAAACTAATTTAAGTCAAACATTTATATTCAACTTGGACTGTAGCTATGTGCAATCAAATTTTCCTCCTGCTTTTAGTTATGGTGAAAGTAAAATTAAGTCTTGTATGAACATGTTTGCCTGCATGCATGCTCATGTGACTGAGAGAAGGGACTCAGAGAAATTGTATGGCAATACAATTGAGTAAAACTGATACAGAAACACCAAGGAAGAAAAATTAAAGTATCTCTTGAAAAGTACTTTTAAGAGAAAAATGTTTGGGAAAGTGGGATTCAAAGGCAGGAAGGTAGAGAAGTGGAATTTTCAAAAAATATTCATAGACAAATTAAAATGTAGCATAGCCAACATAATGCAGAAAATCATCCAGGTGTTGAAAAGAGCAAAGGTAGCTGGAACAACCTTCTGAGAGATGACTGCTGTATCTATCATCCATCTCTTGATTTGTTTATCAAGAGCATAATAATGAGAAATATTTTCACATTTAGTAAGTCTCCAATTTTGACATGCTGAGTTTTTCTCTAGATAGTGGAGCTCTGCTGACTAAATAGCTGAAATTAAGTTTTTAAGCTTAATTTCAAGCATTCAAAGCATTTATCATACCGATCCTGTATTTTTCACATAGACAATATGATTTGTGTCCTGGTTGAAGTGGTCTGTGTGTTAGGTCCTGTTGTATGTATCACACTATAAAAACAAGTTTTATACAATTATTTCAAATATGGTTTTACATTTAACCCAATAATTTAGAAGCCAGTTTTTGAAATCAAGTACCAATGAAAGGTTCACTTTTATAGCATGTGATTACAACCTGTGAGAGCTGCAGCTGTATTACAAAGTGTATTTCTTGCTGTTATCCAGGTTATTCAGCTTAGCAAAAGCAAGCATGCCACCACCATGGTAAATGCATTTGCTTCAAACCACTTAAGGAGCAGTGAAGTACATGGGTTTAAAATAAAAACAAGACCTGTGCTTTCCATTTTCTATCATTGCTAACTAACTTCCTTCCATCATAAAGAATGCTGAACAAACTGAGTTTAAGGCTTCCAGTTAGAAAGGATATGACTCATGCGGCCTTGAAACAGCCAGAGCCAAGGGTGACTTGACGCTTGGAAAGTCTGGAAGACGAGGAGCTGTGAGTTTGAGTTCAATGCCTTTTTTAAAAAAATGTTTCCCTTTTCAAGATTACCTCTATTTTGTCTGATTTTGTGAATTAATGATCTTTGGAAGCGTGTCACCTTTCCCCAGAGCATTTATTGCCATCTAGGCCTTTGTGAGGATTACACACTGTTAACAGTGGGGACAGGTGGGACAGAGAGGTGCTCTCAGCCTTCCTTTGGATTGTGTGGTTGGGGAGCTCTGCCACATGAGCCTTTGCTGCTTCATCTCCAGTCACAGGATACCTTGCAGAAATGAGCTAGTCACAGTAATAATCATGAAGCCACTTGGTGTTTTTCCCTACCTAAAATTCTTCTCTTGATCAGTGCACAAAGTGGAAGTGTCTAAAGGAACGGGGAGACTCGTCTGGAGGATACTTGTCTCTCTTTCTGTGGGGGTACAAAATGTGCAATGGTGGAAGAATAGGGCTGCAGGGAAAGGAAGTTTGGTCCAGGCAGTGATGTAACAGGAAGAGCACTGGGCCTGTTGAGCAGGATTGTGAAGAGAGTTGACAAAACCTGGGTGCTGCCGTGGCTTTTCTCCCCCACCTTCATACTCCCACAGTTATACCTGTGCACCCACAGCTCTGAGGGTCTTCTCCCTCCTGATGGAATGTCATAGCATGCACGTGAGTGGATGATACGGTGATACATATCCTTGGAAAACCTATCATGGAACTATGAACTGTCTTCATGACAGGCCTGAAAGGCATGCAGCAATGAAAAACTAAGGCTGAACAAGTACCAAAAATCTGGGCCCTGCTGTCCATCTTGATGTACTTTTCTGGGACAAGACCAAACACCGACTGCATGACTGCACCATGGCGCACATTACAGAGGCAGGGGAAGGTAGCAAAGCTGAGCTGGAGGGGCAGCCTTGACCTCACCATTTCCTCCACTGAGTGGCTTGGTTTTGCAATGTTAAACTGGGAGTTATCAAGATGGTCTTTAAGATGCACACCAAAACTGTGAGGCTGACACTTTAAATTCAAAGTAGATTATTTTATAAGAATGAAAAATCTACCTTGCTTGGGACAGTGCCAGTCACCTCTAGGTTCTTCAGTGCTCCTAACAAGTAATGTCGTGTGTTACTCATATGAATGAAAGATTACAACCATTCACAAATCACTGTTATCTTCAACCCAGGCTTCCTCCACTGCATGGTTTATGCTGTAGAAAGCACAAGATTTAGCATATGAGTCACTCTGCTTTTCTACACACCAATTATCAGTTCCCCCTTCTAAACCTCAGTTCCTTTAATTCCCCTGACCACAATCCATCCCCACTGAGTAACTAGCGTCAGTCTAGAGCTCAGATCCAGCTGTCTGACGATCTTATGACATGGTCTGATGATCACCATGTGCTCAAGGTGGTTTCCAAATGCCACATATGATGTTTTGTGGTTCGGTGCTGGTATGTGGCAGCAAGGAATTCTACCAGCCTGCAGGTGCCTGCTGTGAGACATGCTTGGTTTCCTTGAAATGGATAGAAAATATGAGAATAGGTGGTCTGTGGATTTAGTTATTTGTCTGAATCTTATACTAAATTTTAATACAGGAATTAGGGAAACAAAATGAGGATGTGTGTGCTGATGTAACAAATGTGCAGCCAGATGCCAAACTGTGCTTTGGGTGCTCAGAATGAGTTAAGTGATATGAGAACTGTAAATGATGGAAAGGAAGTAGGTACAGCCAGGAAAAGGAACTGGTGAGCGAGCTGTTGCCTTAACTGCTTGCTTTCTGGCTGCTTATGGCTTGCACCAATAGAATGCATAGGCTGTTGCCCTTAGCTCAGCATTTTGTTTGGATGTGTCCCAACACTTTTCCAAGTCTAGTTTACACTAAAATTTTGTACTGAAGTATTCACTTCATTAAGGTTATGTTTTTGTCAACTCTGTCTAGAATTGACAGAGTTGTGATACAGATGTCAGAGCATTGCAGATGGTTCTTCTACAGAAAGAGGAATAACAAGTATCAGGATATGACTATTCTGCTAATCATGAAATCATGGAAAATCTTGAGTTGGGAGGGTCCCATATGGGTAATTGAGCCTAATTCTATGCCAGCTGCTGTATTTGCATTAAAGATAAATAAAACCTTGGTAAATAGCCTGTGTAGAGTAAAAAATGCACTGAAGCAAGAGCACTTCAGTACTAAAATAACTGCAGCCCCACTAATGATCTTTTGCTGCTTTCACTGCTCGCGTTTGGTACTTTCATTAACTAAATCCCCAGTTTTCCACATGAAGGAATAGCAACAGTGTGATGTTCTGTGATTGAAAAGTTTCACCTCTGCCTTGTAACTTTCTTACATGTGTATGACAAACCTCAGAGCACAGCCCCAATTGCCTTGTGGCCACAGACTTCTCCACAGCCACTTCATCACAATGCTCTCCCCAGCCTGGGTCTTTGACTCACATTTCTTTAACATCATTTTTAGCATCATTTAGCATCATTTAACATTACCTGCTGAGAACCTTGATTGTCTTATGGTCAGACCCTTTTGTATTCCTGGTCTGCAAGTACATCAGTATATATGTTTACTCCTTAGATGTCAGTACAAAAAATACAAATGTTAATGTTCATGGAAGACAGAGGCACTTTCAGACATCCTCCTATGAATGCTGTTCTAAATAATAGACTTATTCAGGTGTTCCCTCCATGGCTGTGAAAATAAAAGCCAGTTACTCACATATGAAGAAGTACTTCCTGATGAAATTATCTGTGGCAAGAATGCAAACACTTCTTTTTCAAATAATTTCAAAAAAGGAGTATTCTTTCAAGCAAAAAAACCCCAAACCACCCACATTACAGTTCCCAGCTAATATAAATTACATCCAGTTATGTACTAACTGCTAAAATTGTGTTTAAATCTATTTATAACCCTTCAAATAGCTCGCACTAATTTACATTGGTGGTTGGTGGAACAGTCCCTTACATTTGACTGAGCTCCCTCTGGTGGGTAATAGGACATAACTATTACAAAGCAGAGATACCTAAGAAAACACACAATTATGTTTGTCCAAGTGGAGTGTGTTTATTTGTTTATAGCAAATAATTTTTATATAACTAGGCAAAGGTCAGTGTACAAATTTACCACTATCTGATCACACTGAAACTATCCAAAGATTGATATCCAATATTTTTAAAATACTAGAGATACTTCAGTGGAGGTATAGTTTTCAACAACACCTAACACTGAATGGCACCTAGCAGGAATACCCAAGTTAAAAGAGTTCTGGTGTCCTACAAAAGCTGAGAGAGCTATAATTAAAAGTTATTATTGAAACTGAAAGAGGGTAGGTTTAGGTTAGATATTTGGTAAAAAATACTTCTTTGTGAGTGTTGTGAGGCCCTGGCACAGATAGCCCAGAGAAGCTGTGGCTGCTCCTTCCTGGGAAGTGTTCAAGGGAAGGTTATACAGAACTTAGAGAAACCACATCTAGTGGAAGGTGTCCTGCCCAAGGGGAGTGGAACTTAATGATCTTTGAGGTCCCTTCCAACCCAAACCATTCTATGATTCTATTGATTATATAATAAAATCTCTGTTTGTTCAAACTACCTTTGGAGTTCAATTGGATTTATATGCTTAGAAATCTGGCCTATATGGCTTTAGACAGTACTGACCGACTGCAGGCACTTTTCTGTGCTTATTTAATGGTATAATAACTAAGAGTCAAATATGCTTTAAATAACACAGTACAGAACAACTGACAAACATACCTCTTTTTTGCTGGTAAATTTCAATATACCTTAAATCTCATACACAATGAGTGACTCATTTCTAAAAGAAAGTACAAGTGTTCTCTTCCTATTTTTCTCTTTGTATTTAGGCTAAGTAATCTGAATAGGGGAAGTGTCAGGCTTTGGAAGTGTGTCCTAATGCATGGGCAAAGTTCCAACCACAGTCTGAGTTTCAACGACCCAAAGTGGTTGTGCTGGAATATTAGGACAGCTTTACTAGTAATGAATTTAGTGGCTCTTGAACATCCCACAGTCTATTTGAACAAACTTGTTTCTGGAAAATTTGGGTTCCTAGAGCATGCTGACAGAAAAAGAGCAGAAAAAGCATGCTAAGTTTGGTACTTTAGCTGCTTCAGAATTCATCTTCAATTAATAAAAAAGAGTTTTGTCATTTGGCTGAAACACGGTAAGAGGTAAAATTCTAGTTACATCTAGCTGTACTTGAGACATGAAGACAAAAGATAAGGAGGATTTTACCAAAGACATCTTTTTTACTGGCAGAGACCTTTATATCTCCTGAGTATGACTGTATGTGCAGTGTTTTCAGATGTTTATGATATTCTTCTAATCCTGTCAATTCTGTTCAAGGAAATTTCAACTCAGTTTGGTTGCCAGAGAAAATCTAGCTCTTATATTACTGTTGAAAAGGAAAACATCACTGAATGTTTATCATGAGAAAGTGGCATTTAAAACTGCTTAACATTGCTTTTGAAATGAAGGTGTCCGAGTTAAATGAGCAAGACTGCCTGGTAAGCAATCAGTAACGCCAGAAAGGCACCTCATGGTAAACTGGATTTAGGCTCTGGTTCAAACAGCACTTACCATGGGGCACTGTGGCCACATCAAACAAATCTCTTGAACATATACCTAACTTGAAGCAATGAGTAGTTCTCACTGCTTTGCCAAAAGGACTATTCAAAATAGGGTTATTCATGCTCTGAAGTGTTGTGCTGGGTTGAGGCCAGAGAGACCAGTGCCTCAGCTTGATCCTTGACTGTTTTGTGATTAATTGGAATTTATGTATGTAATTTGTATTATGTATTTATGTATGTAACTGGAATTTATTACATACTTGGAGTTTTCAAACAGTGTGCTGCAACAGGACCTTTCTATTGAGCTGTCTATCAGGGGGCTAAAAAAATCTTCACAGCATCTATCAGCAGGGAGGACCTTCGTGTGGTAAGGTGCATACAAAACCATCTTGCTGCAGCACCATGAGCTGGTCCAGATCCAGTTGCAGCTGCCACACAAGCCAGATGCTTGTAATGCAGAAGTGGTGAACAAAACATTCTCTTTGTCATTCCTGGTAAGCACATTTGTTTCCACTCACACAACTGCAGCCATGCCAGCCCATATGAAGTGACTCTGTAGGGTCATTTTATGAAACTATATGAGTTTAAAAAGAAAAAAGCAAGGAAACACAGAAGAAAGGTCAAGTATTTACAAAGCACTATAAAATACATTTAGAAATAGCTCTTAAGTGGCAGACTAACAGCATAATACTACTTTTAGTAGTCTTTTTTAATTACAGAAATGCTCCTCTTGTTTGTTTTTTTTTGGGGGGGGGTGGGAAATGTAGCAGAAATACTGGATTAGGACAAAAATGCCATGGGTGTCTATCAGATAGATTCCATTCCTCCTTTTTTCTCTCTTTACCCCTCCCTGTTCTTCCAGCAAGAGGAGATCTCAGCTGCTTCAAAGATGAGATAATCAAATGTTTCCCACAGTTGTGGTTGTGGCACCCTTTTGTTGGAGAAAGTACATTCTGCTTTTGATGTAGGAATTGGGCAGAGGAGAAGTGCTTGGGTTAAAGGTGGGTCCTCTGCTCTCCACATGAATTTCTACTTGAATTTGGATGTGTGATAAGTAAATGAAATTTTCAGTTTGCATGTGGTAAGTAAAGATGTAAAGCTAAAATATTGTCCAGCTGAATTTATTCTGTAACCCAAGAACTTTGATGCACTGGCAATAATTCAGCACACAGATCTGTCTCCTCATAAATGTAACTTCACACAGGCATATGTGGTATGATAATTTTTCTTGTGATTTCATCTTACAATTTGATTCTTCCATGCTATCAATGCCATTCCTTTGGTCTTTGTAAACTGTTAAGGAAGAATATATTAAGTTCAAACACAAAATAATCCATATCTGGACCTAGGAAGGAAGAAGACTGCCTTTAAATTTGGCTTGAACCTGTTACTACTTTTTTGATTTGCTAATCAGAATCACCAATCAGTACTAATCAAAACCAAAGCTTTCCCTTCTTTTTCCCTCCTTCTTCCCTTCCCTCTTTCTTTACTTTTTCTTTTTTTTTTTTTTTTTTTTTTCCTAGTCAGGAGTATTAAAAAATATGCCTACAAAAGATAAGGAAGTTTGAGTGCCTTTATAAGATGTCAGATAACAGTGAGCTCAGACCTATCATGACATGTACAACTGGACAAAAAAAATTACTTTCTTGGTTTGAAAAGACAGGTGTCTGCTAACGAAGGCAGGAGCCTCCTTTGAAATGGAAAAAATGTAAACCCCCTCTCTCCCTCAGAATTATTATAATTGTGAAATCAAGGGGCTCTCAGGCAAAGATATGAAAATAGGAATAACAGTTCTTTACTAGGAAAATTAAAATAAAAATACAATAGTACAAAAAAACATTGAGAGTAAGAATACAACCTGTTGGTCAGGGTGTCGGTAGTAGTCCAGCTGGTGGCTGCAGTCCTCCTGGAGTGGCAGATGTGGTTCTGTTGGAACAGCGATCCCGTAGAAGGGTGTAGTTTTCCTCTGAAGGTCCAGTCGTGATGAGATGGGTTTGATCTTCCTCTGGGAATTCAATGAAAAAAGGGTGTCTGTGGTGTTCCAAGTCTCAGATTATATCCAGGTAGGAATGCTGGGCTCCTCCCCCTGGGTGGAGCATCTCACAATGGGATGATGTAATTTTATCAGTCATGCAGTGAGACTCAATGGCCCATTATCAGGAGATATCCCCCTGGAGGGAGGATGGATTGTGGAAAAGATAAAGAACATTCCCCAACTTGGTTTTAACAAATGGTAATAGAACACATATCTTTGGTTACATCTTGCATTGCAGCCCAAGACACTGTTTTAGCATTTGGAGGTTTTTGTCTGATGATGCAATTTTCTGTTTCAAGAGAAGGATTTTCTTAACATCTCTCCACTGCAAGCAGAGGATTTATGAAACATATAATCTCCAGCTAGTCTCAACCTCACTGATGCATAATTGAGAAATTTTATTTTAAAACAACTAAATAAATATCTCCAGCTCCATTTAAATATTTATCAAACACATTTCTAAATACTTTTTTAGTTAAAAGAGTCGGTGCCAGCTAAAGGATGAAGTTAGAAGAAGAGGAGTAGTCTACACTGGGCTTAGATTTCTCACTGTGAAATTTATGCTGAGTTTTCAAAATGAAGTAGGATTTCTGTAAGCAGCATGCAGAGTCTCTTGGGACTTCATTCTCAGGGACTAGGGAATATAGCTTTCTGAGTATCTTTTTTTTTTTGAAATAAACAAAAAATTGACGTGCTATATCTTGCCGGACTTCAGCTTTGAAGATCTCTGTATAAAGATCTCATCTGACATCTGACAAGAACTTGGACAACACAGAAAATGCCCCAGTGAGGTGTGAGCAACTAAGATCACATGTTATCTGGGGCTGATGCTGCTCTGGGAACGGGGTCAAGAGCAGGCAGTAAATGTTTGTTCAAACTTTAAGTGCCTGGGATAGAGTTCTTTTACTTCTGCATTGACTATTTAGGGATGTAAGGGTCTAGTCACTTCCAGCTGAGTCTCTATGCCCCTCTTCCCTTGCTGTGAGGGTGCTGAGGTCATGGCACAAGTTGCCCAGAGAAGCTGCAGCTGCACTATCCCTGGAGGTGTTCAAGACCAGGTTGGATGGGGCTTGGAGCAACCTGGTCTAGTGGAAACCATCCCTGCCCATGGAAGGGGCGTTGGAACAAGATGATCTTTAAGGTCTCTTCTAATCCAAACCATTCTATGGTTCTATGATTCACTTAAAACTTTGCTCTCTGCACTCAAGTGCTGTCTTGGACTGCTATTAAGATTGAGACTCCTGGTATTCTGAGTCATGTTATGTGAATATAAACAGTACCTAAAACTCAGGTTCTGAGTAGCATCAGCACCATACTGTTCTGGCTTTGCTTGAAAAAAACATCCCAGAAACTAACTACTTATCAACCAACTATTCTGCCAAATCACACAAAGGTGGATATGGCACAGGCACAAACACAACACAGGAACAAGGAATTTCAAATCCTTATGATAAGTCTGTGAAGATGCAGACATTGCTCTCCTGATGTTGGGGGTCTCATGTAAAGCCCCACTGTGGGCAACACCCAGCACAGCAGGTTTGTGTGGCCTCTGTTCCTTATGGAGTCACCTCCAACTTTTGCAGGGCAAAGCAGAGCAAAAGGGCTGCTCCCTCCACAACCTGATCTGCTGATTTTGCCTGTTGCTCTTCACATAATTGGTAAAAGGCATCAAAGCTTGTAGAGAACAGAAAATGTGGCCCTTTGTTACCAGGATTCCAGAGGCACTAAAGAGGTAGCAAAGAAGAAGCCAAAACTATTTCAAACATGCATGGGAAACGGTCCTGTAGCTCCAGAGAGCTCTAGTGCACTCAACAATAAAAAGAAAACCAAATGGAAAATGAGATTGAAAGTACAATAGTACAATGGAAACATTCCTGTTTAAAAAAATAAAAAAAAGCAACAGTTTTAAAATATATTACTATGTTGCTGCAATGAAGAAGTATGGGACACAAAGTGACAGTTGTCTATACTATATGGAGAATTATATTCAAGAAGAACTTGAGCTTTTTCAGGGTTCAACTTGCAGCTTCTTCCAACAAGTGGAAATTCTTGAGAAAGACAGCTGATGAGGGGCAGGATGCTGCTTTCCTAACATGCTAAAAGAATGTTATTGCTTGGTGATCTGAGATAAGAAATGCAGGAAATATACCCTACATATAAGTTTGCTCATCTGCACTCTTTGACCTCCAGAAGGTTTTGATGCTCAAGAACAGACTTAGCAGAGTAGTAAAGGTCAGGAAGATGAGCACCATAAACTTTGTGCCAGTGTGAGTGGGTCTTTTGGAACTTCCTTGGAAAACTGTTTGGGACCATTTCATTCATGCACAACAAACAGGAGGAGAAAACCTTGCAGTGATTTCCTACCAATCCTCTTCTCCAGAGCCAGTCTGTAGGACCAAAAGCTCCAGGACACATCTGCTGATTCATCTCTGGTGCTGCAGGAACTCCTGGAAACTCCAAGCAGGAACAGATCCCCAAGGAAGGGAGGGAGGAAGCAAGGGAAGGAGAGACGCAGCCAGGCATAGTGCCTGGGCTGCTTGGCATCCTTTGCTGTGCCCACTTTTCCCACTTTGCCCTCACTCTGGACAGCGGATCTGGATTGTTATTTTGTTCAGTTGCTACTCCAGGTAATTCGTTCTTTGTTCTTGTTACTAATTTTCTTTACAGCTGGGCTATGAAGTCAGCTCCAGTTTCATCCTTCCTTCTGCCTAATTATTTCTGGAAACCCTGTTCACAGTTTAACCATCCATCATTGGTCTGAGACAACAGTACTTTTTGACAAAGCAGAAATATTTAATCTTAACTCTGTTTCCATCTCAGGGCTGAACTTTTCTGTTACCTGCTCTCTGCTAGAATTTTTGTTTATCCTTTCCTTTTTTGAATTGAACCATTTCATTGTGTTTTGTGTTAGAACTACTCTAACCTTCTGTCAGATGGCTCTTTCTATAGAAAAATTAACTTAATACCCACACCAATGTTTTATTAAAAGAAAAGAAGGATTTATTTGTAGCAACACAACTGTCTTAATTTATTAAAAGCCAATTAACTTTCTTAATGGGCAGTTTTTCCCTGATTGTAAGAGTCTGTTGCAATTAACTACTTGTTTTATAATGACTCTGCTTTCCAATCTCTTACAGATTTGTTGATTTATTTTCCTAAATGCTCTTTTGAACTCCTTTTCTTTTTCTTTTCTTTTTTTTTTTTTTTAACTAACAGCAACAGGTTTTCTCCCTAGTATAAGGTTATTTCTCTGTCACAGCTTGTAGGGTAGGGAGAAGACTCTATCTCTGAGGCATGTCTGCTCTGACATTGATATGGAGACACCTTTCCTTTCTGGAACTCATTTTCATAGAAGTTTGTTTTCTGCTTTTAACTGATAATGCAAATGTATTTTGTACTTCAACAGCTTCTATAAGCATGCTGACTTTAAATTCAACCCACAGCAGCACAACTTTTCTCACCACCTCTCATTTGTTTTCCAGAGAAATTTTTGGTTAACTAATTCTAATTCATTCCATCAATAGTTAAACTTGATGTTTTCACCGTAAGGATATTCCAGGGCTTTATCTACCTAAATGCCATTTTTTCCCTTTAGATTAAGCTTCATTTTAATATTTATATATTATATATATATATATATATATATATATATATACACACAGTAATACTTGTTTGACTATAATGGCTGTGTAGCCAATGAATCAAGAATATCTTGGATCTGGAAGCTAGCTAGCAGTTGACAATATCGTATTTTGCTCTTTGAAACTCTGACAGCATCTGAAAAAGCTCAGTTTAATCCAAGCTAACTATCACAGTTTTTATGGCCTGGTCCCTCTTTTTTATAACTCATGTATTCCAAGCTTAAAATAATGCAGATGGATTAAAATAAAATCCAGGTGTTATCTTCAGAAGAGCAGTGTTTGATCAACATAAGCAGGTTAATGTCTGGAGAGCTAATGATCAGAAGGGGATGAGAAGAACTAAGGAAAACTGGTGATAGCAGTTTTGGGTTTTGTGGCTTTTTAGTAATTTCTACCAAAGTAATTCAAAGCATACTCAGAGGAATGTAATGGACAGTCTTGTCAGCTTCAAAGACAGTGTCCCCCACCACCAGAAAACAGGCTGAGAAAGTCGGAGGACACAGGCAGAGGATGAACCCTGATCCTGTCATGTTGCAAACGGGTCCTTTCCCAGAAACTTTTGCAAAATTTTGCGAGTGGAGGGAGGGCAAACAAGAAACGGAACCCTAGTTTGGGTACTGGAGCTCTCCACCTAATTTCATGCTTCTGTTTTTGAAATATAATTCACAGCCCTGAGGTGAGGTGTCAAGTCCTCTCTGTTTCCAGCAAGGCACCCCAGTCGGAAGGCAAAGGGCTGCATTTTGTCAGAGGCCGGGATTCACCTGTGCTCACACACTGAGGACATTGGAAATGCCACTCCTGCACCTCAAAACTCAAGCACTGCACCTAATCAGGGACAAGGCAACAGCTTTCCTGGGCTGTGGCTGGCCTGTGCATACACAGCTGGGGGCGCTGAGAAGATGCTCAGGTCAAACTGGGAAGGATGGAGCGGATCGAGCTGTGTGCAGCAGGACAAACAAGGAACATGCTGCTTAGTTTTGCATTTTGGATGTAAGTGGAGGTCAGTTTTAGAAAACCAGGTGTATTTGTATACCTAGATATACCCAGGCATAGTTCCAAACTCCTCCCACAGAGCAGTATTTGCAGTTGTGCTACTCAGTCACCAGCTCAGGGCTGCTGTTTGAACTGCTTTATCAAATACAGTGCTTCAAACACACCAGCTATTATGAAGTTGCCTCCCTCCCCTTTCAGACCAGTTAATATTTTACTTCTTCTAGCTCCCCAGAAGAATCACTAAGAGCAATACTTGCAAAATAAAATGTATGGTCTTTCATTTAGGAACACAAGTTTTTGCTAATGTCTTTGTTAATTATTTAGGTAGAGGCCCTGCCTAACCTTAGGGTAGAAGTGAAGGTGGGCCCACAGACCCCAGCTAATACAGTAACCCTTGCAAGGAAAGACACTGAGAGCAGCAGACCCCTCCAAGCCTGAGCTATGCAAACCCCTGAAAAGTTCCTGGGGTGGGGGTGTGCTCTGCTTTCCCAGGGGGCACTTGCTTTTAAACTAAGACCAAGAGCCTTGAAGAACAGGCTCCTCAGGGCAGAGGTCATATCTGAGCAAGCCTGCCAGAGCTCAAGGAGCATTAGGACAACGCTCTCAGGCACAGGATGGGATTCTTGGGGCTGCCCTGTGCAGAGTAAGGAGCTGGATTTTGAAGATCCTTTTGAGACCCTTCCAACAAAGGATATTCTATGATTCTATGATCATGCTTTTCTTTGTTAGAGACCTCTATCACAGGCTTTATCTGGTGAAAATGCTGTCTTTCCTAATTGAGAGAAATAAATTATTTATCATCATTCATCAGGGGATTTATAGTACCAGTGGCATTGTGTCATCTTGCACATTAATTCACAACCTTCTGGCTGTCCACCTGTTCTGGTAAATCACAGCTTTCTGCAGCAGCAGCAGCAGACTGCTCTCCAATACACACTATTTTTTACACTATTCTTAAGATATACTGTAATTTAAGAAATGTCATGAAAATAATACAAAATAAATATTTAATCTAAATATAATTTTATATTTAATATTGAAAATAACATGATACGAGTTAAGAAGTTGCTTCTAATGTTGATTTCTCTACTCTCACCACCATCAGCAGTGTAAAAACTTGGCAGCAGTTGAATTCAAACACTGCACTTGCGATAATCAATAGTGTTATTTCAAAACCAGAAAGTACCTAGAAAATACAACTGGCTCCTCAGCAGTTTTTTTCTGCTGCATCATTTCCACTGCAATTGGCAAATAACAAAAAACCCCAAGCAAGCTGCTCATGTCCTGACAGAAATAAGTTTTCCTTTGTCCTGTGTAACTGAGAACCTTTAACCCAAATCTATACAGAAACATACATTTGAGATGTTTCTAGAAATTTTTAAATATTATCAAAAATATTTCTCACTTTATGCAACAGCAAATATTGATACCAATGATAGCCAACTTTATATTAATAGAAACATGTGAAGCTTAGTCATCATGTCCTTATGAATACAACTGCTGGCAGCAAAAACAATTAAAAGTTTCTTGTTGGAAGAAGAACAGCTACTAGTCCAAATCAACGTGCCTGTGATGACACGTGACCTCTCTCAGTCAAACAGGCAAGATTTGGACAATGAGAGACAGAACGGGTAGAGCCTCAAATTGTGTTTTATCTATATGTTACTTTACATTTCAGCTAATCTGAATGAATAATGACAGACAGGTTTAAAAACCTTATATATGGAACAGTTGTGAAAAAAGTAATTTTCCAAAGATGGTGAAACTGGTCATTAATTATTGTTACACAAGGGCATTTTCCCAAAACTGGTTTTACACAAAATATCTGTTACTCGTTGTTATTTGAGATTAGTGTCTGGAAGTTTCCTTCTCATTCTGCTATATCCTTTCTGTTTGTTAAATCATATTGTGCCATCAATGAAACTGCCAAGTGTATTAAAATAGCATAGATCAGAGCAATGAAGAAACATTTCTCTCAGATTTCCTGATATGCAACAGAACAGGGTATGTTTTGAATAGATTTTTAAGGACTTGGTCACTCAGATCTTAGTGGGACTACTCTTCTACTAATGTACATGTGCTCTATTAAATGTCTTAGTCCTAGCAGAAGAGGGATTCAGCCCATACTATATTCCATTTTGCTCTCTCTTTGGAGTATTTAACCCACAGCCGTAGACTTGTATAATTTTGCACTGACATTCCTTACATAGGCTATAAGTGCCAGTCCCAAAGCCTACATTTCCAGCTGCAGTGGCAGTTGATTTTCATTCCCAAATGCTTCTGTTATATTTGTTATTTTACTTCAGAAACACTGTTAAAAATGTCCCTGTATTGTTCACCCTCATGATCCACGCCTCATGATCTATTAATAAGGCAGGAGTCACTACTGTGTATTTACATGCACTTTCTGCATGTATTTATTAAATTCATGTTCAGAGAAAAACATCTAATTTTGATCCATCTAAGGCATGTGAGGGAGCACTCAGAGCTGACAGCTTGTGTCTTATCATGTCCAAACCTTACTGTGCTCTGCCATGGCTGCAAGCAAAGATGTAAACAAGTTGACCCTAACTTGCAAAACTCCACCTAAACTCCAGAATCACAAATTTTCCAAGTCATTCTGAGGTGGAGGAATATGAGGAAAAGCAGGTAATATGCACAGGTCCAACACACTACAGAGAACATCACTGCCACAGGGCATTTTGAGAGGTTAGTCAGCAGCAGATTGCTCTCCCAAGCACTTCCCCTGGATGCCCCAAGAGTAGCAGTGTGCTTGGCATAAGCAGGTAGAGAAGACTGCTCTGCAGGTCCTACAAATGGTCACATCCTCTTAGAAAGGCTGTAAGGGTCTTGCCCTCTTGGGCACCCACCCACAGACAACAGTCTTACACAAAGCCTTACAACAACCAGCTACATAGTGAGACATCCTTGAGTCAATACAGCTGGGATTTGCTAGACAGATAAAAAGAGGAGAATTTTGTACTGGAGAAAAGAATCACAGTGGCACAGGAAATACTAAAGGAAAATTAATCTCCTAAGCAAAACAACAGTCCAGAATCACCTTACACGAAATTCAAGTTTGTAGGTCTCTTTAATCAGGAAGTAAGTGGGCAAAGAAGGACCCACAAAAATTGGATTATCTCCCAGCTTTTTGGTAGTGTGGCAGCCCTTCACTTTCTCTACCTGCCCTCCTTTTCCTCAACCTTCCAAATACTTGTTGAGAGGTAAAGCAGCCAACATGTAATTAAGCTGGTCTTTCCTTGGGACTGAAAACCCTGTGTGAGCTCTGCAAAAAAGAGATAGGGGCCAATTTCAGGAAAGACACAAAATTTGGAAAGAAACGATCACTGATATACTCACCACTGCACTCAAGCCTAGTGTACATTTGACCATTTTGGATGTCAAACCAGCCCCAAGGCATACTGTAACAGTAGGCTACTGCACAATCCAGGATGTATTTAGAAAGCCCTCATTGACTTCTTCAGGTATTTTTTTTCAGACTGTTTTGAAAATGTCCCAGAGTAGCATCCAGGCTCCAACAACACTCAAGACCTGCACTGTCATTAAGAGCAATATTTACAGGTTTGTATGAAAAAAAGCAAGCCTCAAAATTGTTTGAATCATGCAAGAACAGCACCAGAAAATATTGCTGACTAAATATGTATTTCACTAGCTATCTTGGCCTACCTCAGCCTTCCTTTAGTACTTCATCCCTGTTAAGCAAAAGCTGAGGGAGGATCTTAGCAGGTAAAAACCAGAGGGATGGTATAAAGATGATGGACATGGGCTCTTCTCAATGGCACCCAGTGACAGGCAACTGGCACAAACTGGAGCACAGGAAGCTCCATCTGAACATCAGGGAATCCCTTTCCACTGTACAAGTGACCAAGCACTGGCAGAGGTTGATCAGAGAGACTGTGGAGTCTCCATCCCTGGAGATATCTTAAAGTGTATAGGCATGGCCCTGGACCCTGTGTAGCCCTGCTTGAGCAGGGGGTTTGGACCAGATGTACCTTAAAACCCCAGCCATGTGGATTCTGTGAAGGAAAGGGGGAAAAGAAACAGTGTGTTCCTGATATAAGCTTTAACACTGGTTTCAAGACGCTCCTACTTGCATTGTGAGAAACCCAGCTCCCAGCTCCAACCTTTTCTAAAAAAAGGTTGTGAGTCTCCTCCAATCCTGGTACAACCAGACTCCTGAGGTGTGGATCCTGAGTTGTGCAAAGGAGGGAGAAGAAAAGTACGGACAGCAGGAAAGTCGCTGATTATTGTGAGCTAAACTATACCTCCTAAGACAAAAAATTAACTAAGAACCAAGTTATCAGGAAATGACACTGTATAATCAGTTCCATCAGTTCTATAACTAGTTCCAGATTTGCAAGTGCACTTTCCAATCGTCAGCTTGCTGTTTTCAGCAACTTCCATCCTCTGGGAAGCACCAACCACTAGTTTGTGCATCATCCAATGATCTGGTTTTGAGAAGCTATCAGAGCCAGTACAAGGAATTGCAGGTTTATGTCTCTCTCTCTCTCTTTTTTAATTTTTAATTTTTGTTTTTAATGTTTGTGTTGATGGCATTATCTCCTTCTGTGTCTGATTTGCACAAGGTTACTTTCTGCTGTGTGTAGCAGCTTTGGTGACTTTCACAGAACTAACCTAGAGATAAAATCAAAAGTAGAGTTAAAAATGGCCTCATTTTCCCTTCAGTAGAGTTCTGCACTTAAACCCTGACTCATCATGACTTGCAGTCACACCCAGGCCCGTGATGAGCTGACTGGCCAGTCTTGAGAACAGAAGGCAATACAGATAGACACAGCAGATGGGTGAAGGTTGGCTCCCTCCTCTTACTGGATCACCACAGTGACAAACAGACCAGCAATCACCCTGGTTTCTCAACTGAGCTTCCAGCTTGGTAATGAGTCCCAGAAACTGTACAGCCTCTGTTGTGGGGCATTTTAATGTGCAGCTCTAGACAGAAGTAGATACTGAATCAATTTTTCCTCTGTTATGACAAATGGGGAAATGTACAACCTCAGGAAAATAAATCACCTTTTCTGAAAGCTGTAACAGGAGAGTGACTACGTCAAACAGTCAAACAATTTTCCTGGCAAGTCACTGCATGATCAATACATGACTTGCAGGTTACAATAAGAACCTTATGTAGTGAAATTAAAACTTAGCCAAGTGCAGGGTGATCTTCCCTACTTTTGGTGTGCTTTCCAGCCTTAGCCAGGTCTTCAAATACATCATTAACTTCTGCAGTCATTCTGTGTAGCAAAGGCAAAGTGGGTGATCATAAAGAAGAATTTATCTAAGCAAAGGAGTAGCTTCATAAGGTACTTTTAAAATTTTATCATCCTGCAAAAGATATTGCTTTATGCAACTGTCAGACACCTCTGAACACAAATGCATTTTCATTCTGCTCTATTCTTGTCCCCATATATTCACAGTAGCCTTCAGACACCCTAAGTACAAGTCCTTCAGAAGCTATCTACCAATAAATGTTAAAATTAATCTTTCTTCAGGCATTAGACTCAAAAAGAAAAAATGCTTTATCTCCATATTTTCTTTCAGAGTACTTGAACTGTTTCAGCCCAGTGCCTGAAAACCTAACCTTTTGAGTCATTTAACCAGTGTTTTTGTTGCTCATCTGTCTGTCTTGGTTGCGTCTGACCTCTGGGATGATTGCAATAGAAAAAACACTCAGTTTTTCTTTCTTTCCTTTCTTCGCTATGACTCAACATCCTTCTCCTCTCAGGGGTATGACTACAGTTCATAGGGAATAGGTCCAAAGTTTCAACATTTTAAGTGTCTCACCCACAAATACTTTTGTCATTTAAGAAATCTCAGGGTACCTATTTTTGCAGATGTACTGAACATTCCCTGGGTTATGATCTGGGGTGGGGGGTTCACATTTTTCTAGAGGAGCAACAAACCAGTACCCCAGATAGCCCCAATAATGAAATGCTGAGGAATAAATTTCTGGGTTAAAGCAGTTCAGAGTGAAAGCAATAACCAGATATGTGTGGGAATATTGCACTACCAGAAATTACTTCTCCTAATCTAAGCATATGCAAAGGGGTCATCCCAAATTGCTACTTCAGGAGACTCCCAATAGACTGTATTATAAATTAAAGAAAACAGATGTGTTCTTTCCACCCAAGTAGTTTGTTTTGTGAAGAGATGACTCTTTTCCCCAGCAGGGAAAATCCTTCACAGGGGGATGGCACATGGAAATGGTGGGGTCTGTTATGCATTTATTCTGTGGTCCTGTGAAAACACATCCTCATCAGGTGTTTCACCAGGTCTCCCTCCATCTTCCCAAACTCCTGGTGTTTCCATCAGTCCATGTGTGGATATGCATCTGGCTGGAAACTAAGAGCCTGCTGGTTTCAGGCTCAGGTTTCTTCCACAGGGATTTAATTCACCCAGAGCCCTTCCAGGTGTGATCTTACAGCATTACTCGAGGCTGGAAACACTCATCAAGCCCTGCATGACATACTCTGGTTTTCCCACCTTGAATTTCCTCACAGGGTTCAAGAGAGCTATGGTGTGAAAATGCCTGGTCCAGACAGCCTGGCTGCAGTAATTTCACCTCCTGAACATCTCTGGTCTTTTCCCAGATCAGTCAGCTCAGGCACCGCTGTCTGACAAAATTGCAGCCATCGACAGTGTTAACTCCAAGCTTCCAGGAAGGCGAATCCATTTTTCATTAATAAATCATTTTCCTCTTTTAAGTTAAACTCTTATAAACTCTTATATTTTTAGCTGTCCTGCTGCAATTCTCACTCTTTTCTCTTTTCATACAGCTCTCCCAGCCTATCTAAGTAGACCTCATTTTCCACAGCTAGACACTTTTAAATTTGTTTCCCACCTTTTTGCCATTGTTTACTCATGGTTTGTATCCCTTCTCACAGAATCAAAACTAATTCTCATTCTATTCAAGAAGTCCTTTTTTTCCCCATTGAAATGTTATTTATTTTAATTATTAGTTAATTAAATTTAGTTATGAATGCTTAATTTAAGGATGATGGTTTTAAAAATTATATCTGGGGGGGAAAAAAAGGTAACAAACCACATTTAACACCAGTTTTCATTTTAAGAAGATTTGCTGTAAATCTTGACCATATTAGCTGTAGGTTTAAGAGAATCACACTTACAATTGCATTTTAAAAGATAGTTTACTAGCATAGGATTTACTTCTAGATAGAAAGTATTCTTTTTCTCATTTTTTGTAAAGCTGAATGTTAAAATAATTTCCTATGATTAACACCATCCCTTTCCAGGACGAACAAAAGACTTTTGTAAGCCAGAAACCACAAAAAATAAGCATGTGTGTTCCCAAGGATTAGAACAGTATTACACACATACACCAGAAGACGGTATGGAAATAAATTCTAAAATAATGTATTAAAAAGCTTCAAAAACCATTTAAAAATAAGAGCCAGTTTTTCAGCTCATACATATTGACACAGTCCTGAGGTTTCAATCACTTAGATACATACCACAGTAGCTCCTTGATAGCTCAATTTACAGTTAGAAAATGTTATCTAAATGTAGATTAGAAAACAGGTTTTGTGTTTGCAAGTTCACTGGAAGGAGTAGTTTGGCTTTCATTTACTGGAATGTAAAATGGACAAATCTTGTATACGATGCCTACAGAAGTCATGTTTGATGTGGCCATGTGTGCAACAGGGTCATCAGCCTCTCCCCTGTGAAACTAGAAGTTGGGCCCTCAGCATCAATTTTTCCCGATGACTCCCCAGCACTTTTGCTATGAAGGATTCTGATGGCAGCATCCTGCAGAACTATGTGGCCATGGGTTTAATATGGGGGTTATCTCTGCAGCCTAACCCAATCATACATATTTCCACCACAGAAGCATGGGGCAGGTATCTCCAAAAGGAGTTTCATGACAGACACCAGCAACAGAGAGGGAACAATTACCCCATGGAGATGCCTACCTAGCTCCATCAACTACGTGGGACCCTAGATGAGTAGCTTAGACTAGACAGCTAAATTTTAGATGGCTGAGATAGGTGAGATGAATCACCTTTAGCCCTGGGATATGTCACAATTTACCTCTGGAGAATTTATTAGTCAAGCTGCTATGGCAGGAAACCAGCTTCAGTATAGAAAGGATAAAAAGTGGAGACAAGAGCAGATGAGAACACACCCAATATTAAAGATGGCCTAAATATTCCATAGTATAGCCTGTGTCCTGTAGTCCTCACAACTAACCTGCAGATTAGAGCACTTTCATCTCTCTAGGCCAGTATCAGCCCACAGACCAGCCAGAGCTCAATAAATTGAGTTACAAACTGGTGGTAGCTGAGGCTGGAGCTTTTAGAGTGCCAGAAGCAATAAACAACACAGAGACAGCTACAGCCAGGCTTCATAAGGAATTGACAACATTTGATAGAATGGGACTTAGAGTCCCATTAATGCCACCAATGTATCAGAAAAATAAATCTATTTCAAAAAAGGGACATTTTCCTTTGCTTTCTTCTGATGATATTGTTATTATTTGTTATCATGCATGCTAATATTGTGAGCATTTATCATCTAAGTTTTTATATTGTTTTAAATGCTTAAAACATTTATTATTCATCTGCAGTAAGATGTGTCCTTGATTTTCAGCTTAGATTCCCAGATTTCCTTTTTACTTCTCCTTTTTAGGAAAAAAAAAAAGGACTAGTTTGTGTTTTTTCCCCCCTCTTCTAGTTGTATCTAATTTCAATGCAGAAAGTATGCAGCCTATGAGTGAGAACCAAGCTATTACACTGTAACTTCACTCCCTATTGTGTGGGAAGTAAGAATTGCATCATTCCTAAGATGCAGAACAGGAGATGAAGATCCCTTCTTGGTGGGTGCGGTCCAAGGTTTTGTAGTCAATCTTTCAGCCAAAGTAAGAGCTCCTTTTGTTTTGATTCATTTCTTCCCTTTTCTGTTTCTTTCTCTTCCCCACAAAAATCTTTGTGGAAGACCAAAATAACCCAAAAAACTCTAACTTTCAGTCCAGTAGCAGGTATTTTAAATTTTATGCTTAAACACTGTAAATATCTCATGCTTCTGCAACTGAATTTTTATCATCTAAACAGTTGTCTTTAAGCTCCTCTCTTCAAGTGTGAATTCCAGGGGATGAGGAATTCTCAACATGTGTAAAACCGTGAGAACTGAGTCACAGAAAACATAAAAAGCAGGCATAAAAACTTTAATTCAGAATACCTTAAGTTTTGTTAGTACCCAAATCTCAAGCCAAATGCTACTTTTTGGATATCATTACCTAATAGCTGTTCTTGTATTTAAATTCCAACAAATTGCTTAGGTTATGTTGTAACTCAACTCTTTGTACTGGTGAATACATTGACCAACTAATAAATAAAAATAATTAAATTCTGCCTTCTTAACAAGGTGAAAGGCCATTAGTGAACAGACATTGAAGGAAAATCAATATTAGCCTCCACCAAAACTGAAAGTCTACTGTAAAAACAGCTGAAGTTATGTGACACTTAAATACAGCATAAATCAGTGCGTCACTCTACAAGACACAAAACCAATCATTCAAAGGCACACTAAATTGTTAAACTGGGTTAAAATATCTTAACAATGAAATTCCCATCAGAGCTCTTACAATGCCTCATTTGCTGTCATTAATGGTTATATTCAGGAGCTTCTGGAGGGGGCTGCCCTCAGTGCTGCCCTTGGACAAACAGGTACGTGGAATTTGGGAGGGAGGGAGGGAGGGAGGGAGGGAGGGAGGGAGGGAGGGAGGGAGAGGAGTCACGGAAAGCGGGCAGGCAGGGAAGGCAGGGAAGGCAGGGAAGGCAGGGAAGGCAGGGAAGGCAGGGAAGGCAGGGAAGGCAGGGAAGGCAGGGAAGGAAGCAGGGAAGGAAGCAGGGAAGGAAGCAGGGAAGGAAGCAGGGCAGGGGCCGGCAGGGGCCGGCGGGCGCCAGGACCCGGCGCTCCGCAGCCGCCCCGCGCGCCAGCGCAGCCGCACATGCGCAGTGCGCGGCGGTGTGGGCGGCCGCCCGGCGGCGGCGAGCGCCGGGTCCAATGGGCGCGCGGGGCGTGCGCGCGGGGCGCGGGGCGCGCGCGCGCGCGGGGGGGCGGGCGGTGCTGCGGGCAGTCACCTGACGGCGCGCGCCGCAGTCGGGCCGCAGCCGCAGCCGGGAGCGGCCGGGCCCGGGCGGCGCGCGCGGGGCGAGAAGGGACGGGCTGAGGCGGCGGCGCCGCTGCCCTCCGGCCCGCGGCGGCGGGCACCGAGGTAAAGCCCAACCGCGCCGGACCGGCCGCCGGCGGGAGCGTCCGCGCTGAAGGGTTGGCGGCGGGGGTGCTAAGGCAGCGCCCTTCGGGCGGCGGGGCGGGGGTCGCGGCGTGTTCGCGGAGGTGGTGTCAGCGGTGCGGCCTTTTCTCCCTCGCTTCACGCGCTCCCTGGCGCGGCCCGGGCCGTGCCGGGTCGGGGGTCCCGCCCGCGGGGGCGCCGGGGCGGTGGCGGAGGCGCCCCGTCAGCGCCGGGCACCGGCGGCGGCTTTCCCTCGGCAGTGCCTTGCTGCGGGTGTTGCCCCCCTTCACCCGAGACCGCTCCTTGCTCCGTGCCTCGCCCCCGGTTTGCACGGGTGCCCTTGTGCCCCGCTGACACAGGCGTGACTCTCCCACGCCGCGTTCCCCGGTACCGTGCGAAAGGGCCAGGTCAGCCCCGCTGGGAAGTCGGCGGGAGCCCCGCTCTGCCGGGGTGAGGCGTGCAGCTGGTATTTGTTTCCCTTTGCGGGGAGCCGGGGAAGGTCTCTTTTAGACTGTAAACAACGGAATACAAATCCTGTCCGTCCTGTTCTGTGCGGTGAGATCCTTGGCGTGTTTTGGGGTTTGGTGAAATGTAGTAATCGCAAAAGAATAGGTACCCATTTTAGCCTGGCAGTAGTCTTCAAATCGTCTACAACTCGGTGTTTTAAATCCTTATTGAACTAAAAAAAGAAGGGAGAAAGTGTTCTAGTAGTAAAGATAACTGTGTGTGTAGTAAATTTTGATAGACGCGTTAGTGTGAGGCATTGAGGAAGGCAGTTTCTCTGTGTGAAAAACATCTGGCTGCAGTAATGGAATAATTGCAATCCAGAAGCACCGTAAATTAAGGTGATGCAGCACTCAGAATGCTCTAGCATATGGAGTCAGTTCTTTAATCTCAAGTATTACACCACACAGCAAGAAAAGGAAGGACTGTATTCCTGTCAACATGATGAGTCTGAATTAAGCCATCTAAGGTAGACCACGAAATACGATTTTTAATGAGTTTAACTTTAAAGGTGACTTAAATAGCATAATTACTCTTGGATGCCCTAACTCAAGTGAGTAAGCTTGTGTACATTAGCAAACAGTGAGGCCCAGAATAGGCAGATTTGCAGAGAGAAACAGTTGTCACTGAAAACTGAATACTCACTGTGTTTTTCAGAAGGGCTTTCCTTGACCTGGCTTAGTAAATCTGAAAAGAAAACAACAACCCAAATCCATTAGTATTTGAGATTCTTGAGAGCATCTAGAGTGTATTTTCCAATTTACTCTAAAAAAGAACCTACTCTTGTTGTCTGGTTCATCTTGTGAAGTGAACAAAGGCATAATAAATGGGGTATTTGGGAAGTTTCCTTCTCTAGCACACTCATGATTTTAACCAAAATGCTGAAGTACAGCTTCAGCTTCCATCAGCTGTATCTTTGAGTTTATATGTAATAATGTGGAAGATCTTAATGTGTTAAATGTTTAAGTGCTTTTAGTAGGTTCTAAAATTCTTATGCAAAGGGTATTTTGAATGCTAATAAATTTGTTATGATAGAAATGGTCTAGTATTAAAACCCATGCCCTTCACCTGATTGTTTGGATCAGGTGGGTGCTGTTGTTAGGTGTGGAATAGACAGACAGGTCTTTGCACGCGAGTTCTCTAAGTCCCAAATAACTCTGTCCCATGGTTCATGGAAACATAGCTCAACAAGTCTCCTTGTCGTGTCATCCCCACCTTCCAAGTTTGATAATGAAAGTGTTTCTATAAACACTTCATGGGTTTTCTTCTAACCATGGTCCTGTCTTTCTCCCTGCACTGGGCATGCTGGTGTAGGGGCAAAGAAGAGTGGTAAATCAGTCAGAGGGTTCACGTTTGTGTCTGAATGCTGGCATTTTAGTTGTCCTGTAGCACTGAAGGTTTCATGGGGGAGGTTTTGGTGAGTAGGAAAAAGCACTGCGGTATTCATAATGTGAGTCCTGTTTATATCTAGTCCTTGGTTAAACCAGAGGTAGCGTATTAGTTGATGCAAGTGTGGGTAGGAACAGAACATTGAGTGAGCCAAAATTAACTGCTGAACCAATCCTTAAGTTGTGTAGAATCAGCCTAGTGTGACCACAGTGGGGATAATGTGTGAAGCTTCACCTGCAGCTTTCCCTGCCCCCACCTCTAATTCAGAGGTGAGCAGTCTGGAGAGAGGACTAAAGGTGATGGAAAGGCTTACTTTGCTGCAACAGATCACAGACTGCTTCACAAGTCACTCTGTTTCCAGTAGTAGTATGCAGTGTTTTTCAGTTAGGACCCTTTTAAGGGTGGAAGAAAGTTTTGTTCTTGTTAAGTATGAAGGGAAAATGTAGTATGTGGTGTGAATTTGAGTTAGAAGGTCAGAGTAAGGCTCAACTGACCAATTAGCTACTGAAGCTTTAAAAAGGGGAAAGTGTGCTGCGAAGGGTAAATTGACTTTAGAAGCATTGGTGAAATACGAATAAATTGAGTTTAATCATTAATCATACATTGGAGAGTGGGAGAGGTGTAGCCAAGGGTATCAGTAACTCAATGTCTTTATATGAGAGCCTGTGTCTTAAAGAATATTCAATTAATCTTGAAAGTTGTTTTGAGATACTTTCTTTGTGAATGACTTTATTTGAACTGTCAACATAATGTTTGTAGGTGTTAGAATCCAGTTTTGGCCCATTGAAAAATACTTCCATAAGTAAATATATGGCACTTGCTCACCTGTTCATGCTACTTTTAAGGTCATCAAATCACAGAATCCTGGACTAGTTTGTGTTGGAAGGGACCTTAAAGATTATTGATTTCCAGCCTACTGCCATGAGCAGGGGCACCTTCCACTAGATCAGGTTGATCCAAGTGCCATCCAGCCTGGCTTTGAATGTTTCCAGGGATGGGGCAGCCACAGCTTGTCTGGGCAACCTGTGCCAGGGCCTTACCACCCTCACAGGGAAGAATTTTTCTAATAGCTAAGCCTAACTTCTGTCAATTTGAAGCCATTCTTCCTTGTTCTGTCAGTCTAGACCCTTGTCCAGAGTCCCTCTCCAGCTCCTCCTGGAGCCTCTTTAGGCCCTAGCAGGGGCTCTAAGGTCTCCCTGGAGCCTTCTCTTCTCCAGGATGAACACCCCCAGCTCTCACAGCCTGTCTCCAGCCCTCAGAGCATCTTTGTGTTCTTCTCTGAGCTCATTCCAGAAGATCCATGTCCTTCTGATGCTGGGATCCCCAGAGCTGGAGATCAGTGTTTTATGTGGTACCGTCCCAAAAATGGTTATATTTATGGGTCAGCTAGTAAGATCATGTCTTTTGACATCATAGGTCAGATAGGAAATAGTCTGCAGTTTCAGGATGGGAAGACTCAGATGGCTTGATGTGATTTGGTGGAGACCTTTACTAGTGCTACTGTCTGAAGCCTGGTCTAGTGCATATATATATTTTAAAATTTTATATAGATATTGTTAGTTCTGATAAACCTGTGCTGTTCTGTTTTCATAGAAATGTTTCTGAAGTTCTTTCTGATTTATGTCTAAAATATTTGCAGATTTCTTTTAGTTTCACATACTGTGAAGAACAGTTGTGGAAGCAAATCAAAGTTAAACAGATAATTCCAGAAATGAGATTCTAAATATAATTTCCAACCAGTATGTTTTGACTTGGCAATATAGCTGTTTCACAGTTCTTTCAGGTTGTTTCTTGTGTCCTTCTAGGTTAAAGTACATTAAATGGTTAATTTAGTATTCATCACAAATATTTTGACATATATACTTGTAAATGGGTTGTGATAGTCATTCAGGTAGTTATTCATGTGGTTTGTTTAACTGTAGCAATGAGTAGAATATGTAGCTCTAGATACAAAAGTATTTGTCCTTTCAGCAAAGGCAGGAGTTGACAGTAGATTTTAGTTGTGCATGCTTTACTTTTCCTAAGTGAATATTTTATTATCTAACCTAGTTCTTATTTAAGAAAAAATAAAACCAGTTTCTATGTGTATTTTTGGGGTGTTGTGTTTGTTGTTATTTTTGTTGTTGATAGGTACTTGGTATTTTTTTATAAAGTTCTTTAGAAGGTCTGTGCATTGTTATTTTTTCAAGAGTAATTCTTTTTGAATACCAGTACAACTGAAGGGCTTTAAGTGATGGAATTTTTCAGAAGAGTTTCTGAAATCCCTTCAGACCTATTTCATTTTTTAGCAGTGAAACAAACCAAATCCCACAACATGATTTTTATCCCTGATCCAAAGATTAAACAATTAGTGTCACCTCAAATAATGGGAAACTGAAGAGTAGTTTGGGGTTTATTTGGCTTTGATACTGACTTTGTGTCATCCTCTGAGGGAAACTTTTTGAACTTCTGTTCTTTGGAAAATGTCTATAGTTACATGGTCTCAATCTCTTTTTTCCTTTTAAAATTACGGTTTCTGGAGGCTTGTGACTACTAGCATTCCCCCATGCTTTTTCCCATGTCCCAACTTCTCATATAGCTTGCAAATACTGAGAAAAAAAGTGTCTGTTTAGTCTTAGAACCTGGAAAACAAATTAAGACTCTTAGCACAGACTTAAGACTTGCCAGACTTCCCGTGATTCTTTTTAATACTCACTTGTGACTTGACAAGAGTCCAAATGCAGTGTTTAAAATTGTGCTACAAAAATACGAACTAGTAATTTTTAAAAACCTCATTTATGTAATTAAGCTGTGAAGAAAATCATCCAGGTGTTGGACTAATAAAGAAGACAATTTAGAATTATGACTGCTAATAACTGAAGATTAAATGTACTTTTTTCTTAAAGGAGAAAGCATTGTTCTGGAGCAGCAAAGCTTGCTCTTTGCTTTTTTTATCACTTTTTTCTTTTGCAGTCTTTTTGAAGATGAAGCAATGAACATGGGAAACTGAAATGCTTGTTCATTCTTTGTCAGCATAATGTGAATCAGCAGCTATTAACCATTGTAGGCATTCATCTGTAATGTAACTATTTCCTTAAAAGGAGAGATAGCTGGGGGCAAGGACAGAGAGACAAAACTGTAGGAAAAAAGGCTTTGTTGTGTGTTTTGATGAGCTGTGTCTTATCTAAACTGTCTTGTTTCAGCAGTAGTAAATGATAATGTCAATTGGAATGACTGACCTGCTAGAACTTACTCAATATGCTTATCAGCATAATAGTACTAGCACAAAGAGTTTTTCTTCAGGCTATGTTTTTGATGGTTTTTTATTGTATTTTTTCCAACTGTTGAGGAATTTGAAGTGTTCCAAGAATACAGACATGTTAGAGGCATGGTGCTAACTGAACAGACCCTTACTGTCTGCTAGGTGATAAATTAATCTTGCTAGTTTTATCATTTTGATGATCACAACTGAATTTACATCTGGGTTCCCAAGCTCAAGCACCTCAGAGAGCAGGGACAGCCAAGGTCTGTCCTGCGTGGGTTCTGCAGCTACCAAGGGGAGCTTTGCTTTCTGCTCTCTTACTTCAGAACTTCACCACTGTACAAGTGACACTGTGATTGCTAGAGAGGGGTGATATCCAGTGTGGTATTGCTGGATGCTTGTTCATGAAGGAGAGATTAAGCAACAGGGTTTTGTTTACATTTTAATAATTCAGATAACCTTTAGCTGGATCATGTGTAGGAATTATATGGTAGGTGCAGATCAGAAAAAAAACAAACACATGTAGACTGAGTTGATTTGGATGGTAGGACTGCATTATTGATATCTGAGTCTAGGAATAAAAGGTTAGCTCTTTATAGGACTATCTGAATTGGATTTATTCACAGATGGAAAACAAGAGGCTTTTGTTCTTTAAAAGAAAGCACTGTGCTCATAGGATGTAACTCTTGTAGCTTGAGCATTTTTGCTTGGTTTTTGCTAGTTTATTGCCCCAGTTGCTCTTAGGTGTGTTACAATTGCTGGTAACAAGGTAGATTCCTGTATTTTATTTGGCAGTGAGTCTTTGAGACAATTGGTAGGTTTGGATCCTGGATTGGGTTAAATCTGGATGCCTTTGGATGAATCCTCTCTTTCTCAATATTCAGCTGGTGATAAGGAAATTCCTGGTCACAGAGGCACAGTGAGGTCCTGATGGATAGGAGTAGCTGCTCTGCAAGGCTTACTGGAGTGTCAGGTCCTCAGCTGTCCAGGAGGAGAGGGAGAACATCAAATGATTTCTGTATCAAAACCTCCAGTCTACTCTGCTGTTCAGTCTGGGTTGGTTTTTTTTCCTGAATTGGAAAAACTTGTAGTTTGGAGGGGAAAAAAGTATTTGGAAGTCAAACTTTGATATGTAGGGGGACGGATGCTGCCTCTGGATTTGGTGTTCCCGTTGTATCTTGGTCACTGTTAGATACTGGAATTTCATTTGCCAGGTCCTTAGATTTAGCATGAAGAATTAAGATTGTAAAATGTAATCAGCTGTTTTCCCTGAAAGTCTAAGTCTTCAAAGTAAAGGTATGACTGTCATTGATTTCCATGGGTTTCTGTGCTCTGATTTAGTATTTTTAATGACACTTGAAACATTCAGGCTCAGAATGTTTAAAAAGCATTTTCATAAACATGTACACAAAGGTGTGTGCTTTTGTCAGCTTCAGTGACAACTTGATGCCTTTTAACTTCCTTCAGCTCTTCCAGGACACTTGTTTGTCCACAGGATGTTGAGTGCACTCTTAGATGTGGTGGTGCTGAGCTTGGGTGAAAGTTTGTCTACCTTGTGTGAGATTTTCGTGTGCATGAGAAATACCTCACACTATTATGAGTAATACTCTGCTACTCTTTTCCTGCTCTTGTACTCTACCTGCGCTGGGTACATTCTTCAACAATGTTATTTGTTTTGCTACTATTTTTCTATTTTTCTTCTGTAACTTAGCAGCAACAGTTCTTTATAGCTTTGTCTGGTTTCAGCCATCATGACTCTTGAGGATCTGTTCCAAGTGACTCTTGAAGCAGAGATTGTGGTGCAAGGAAGTAAAGGATTTTATATCTACCTTTATTCTCCAGTCAGGTAGTAAAGAGCAATTATTGTTGCTGGTTGTAAGCAATCAGATGAGCAAACCTGCAGCCTAATTTTAGAGTACATTACACTCACTGTACCTCAGTGTTGCCTTCCTGTAATAATATAATGCATGACTTTGAATGCATGAGAAAAATGAACCTTGGATGAGATCATTATTTTACAATGAATCCTGATAAGCATCTTGCTTTGGTCTCTATACTGTGCACTTAAACAAATGTATATTCATTTTTACATGTGGTTGCAGTACTGATTTTCATTAAGATAAGTATTTATATATTCTTTGGATATATATATATATATAGTCATTTGGATGTAGAGATGGCTAAATTTACTGAAGATATTGAAATTTCACAGGTAACTGTTGGGCATAGTTTTCATGATTGTATATTAGTAGGCAGAAAAAAATTGAGTTATTTCTCTTTGATAAAGGAGAGTAAAGTTTTATAGCTAGCACTTAGGAGGAAATATTTTTGTCCTTATGCAAAGCATTATTTATCTCAAGATCACTGATAAAGAATGAAAACTTTGTAGTAGCAGGCTTGGTTTTGTTTTCAAAGTAGAACTTGACAGATTGTGCTTCAAGTGTTTATGTAGCTTTTATACTAGCATGTGCATATGCTTATGTTCATGGGGTTTTTTAATTTTCAGTCTCACAAGTATGAGGTTATTAGGTGTGCAGGGTTTCAGGTGAGAGGAATTTGAGGAATGCTCACAGTGCTAGTTTTCTTCCATGAACTGAGGATTTGTAGTAAATGAGCTTTCATGTTGTTACTTCTTTAATCCTTCATACCTGTGTTGTAAGAACTATTTTAAGTTTTGGAAGATCTTTTTGGACCCTCCATGTTTTTGATGGTGATGTCCATTACAAATATCTTAAATAATGTTCTTGCATGGTTTTTTTCCTTAGCATCTTTTGCATTCAGTCATATGGTTGTTGGCACCTCCTTTGTGAGCAGTGGTTCGACGTACAGTCATCTGCTTGTGGAATACTTTTCCAAGTTATCTGTGCTTACTTTTAGTTTTTCTTGCTTGAAGGTTACTTTTAAAATACAAATAGCATTATAGGAGTTTTAGGCTGCTTTCCAAGGATATGATTTGTTATTGTTGTTTGTAGTATCATTTTTCCTTGTTAATACCTGGTTGCTGATGTTAATATTTCTGAGAGTGGAAAAAAGAGCCTGATAAATAATATTTGTAGGAAATTAAATTATGTAAAATGGACAGAAAAGCCTAGAAGGCCTAACCTTATGACAGTTGCAACAAAACTTGTAAGTTTAATTGAATTGTTTTCTCTGCTTCATACCTTTTCCCCTCCTTGTCCACTCATTCATAAATAAAACTAATTTTAAGAATTCTGAGTTCGCTGTAAGAACAGTTATGGTAGAAGAGAAATTAAATGCAGAAGAGATATACTTTTTGTCTTTCTTATGACAGTAAGGTTCTTGTTGTGGATGTGTGTACAATAAATGTAGTTATAGAGAAGTTACTTTGTGCTCACGCTGCTGTGGAAAATCTGGTTGGTTGTTGTGACAGATAGTATCATAAGTGTGGTACTGTGCCCTTATTACACAACTGGAAAACAGAATTCAGACATTCACAAGTTTGACCTCTGTTAGTTCTTAAGTGTATCAGCTTTTTACAGTGGTTGCATTTTCTCTTTCCCATTTGATACTTTTGTTTTCACCAGCATTTTCAGTTTTCTGGTGCTCTGCCTTTGGATATCTTTTTATTACATTTGACAGTACCTAAATTTTACAAAGACTGAGAGGAATTTAGTATTTGAGTCTAGTGTAGGGGTGGTGTTTGTTTTGGTTTTGTGGGGGTTTTTTAAAGGTTCTCTTAAAGTTTGAAATGCTTATTAAATGCTGCATTTTATACTATGGATACCTCAAAGAAGTTGTCATCCTGTTTAAATATAGAGGGGCCATAACTTGGCTGATAAAGTCCTCACAGTTACAAAGTACAACATTCTGTCAGACTAAAGTGTTATGCTCAAACTAAGTATTTTATTCACTTCTCAAGAAACAGAAGGTAGTGTTTCAGTGTTGAAAGCTGTTTTATTTTTTTTGGCAGCTGACACATTGGAAGCTCTCTCTCAGTGCTCCAAGTAGTCCACAAAGCTGTTTTGAAAGGATGGTGCATGCCTCACAGAGATAAGTGAGGAGGGTTAGCTCTTCTCTGCATTCATTTGTCTGTAGCTATAAAAATAGAAATAAGCTAGTGTTCCTTTTAGCCTTCTGTGCTATGGAAGTGTAATGAACTAAACTGGATATTGGAATTGATTATTTTATCAGGAAAAACCCGAAAGCAGCATATATAATATGTGTGTTGTCTATCTGAGGGTTTTTTCTTCAAAGAAAATAGAAAGTACACTTTAAGGCTTGTCTTTAACTATAGCTTCCCTCATAACGTTTGCCTAAGTGTTCACCCAGAATATGTCCTCATCTATAATACTTCCCTGCACTCCCCACCACTGTGGATTTAGTCTTCAATTTTTCCCTTTTGTCCTCCATTCCATTTCCATGATTTTTACCTTGTAACAAATACATAGTCATACTTTATTAATCTCTGTGTGCTGTAAGATAGGAGCAATATAATAAATTAGGCTATAGAGCAATCCAGTTAGGAACATATCATTTATATTGCACTGGTTACTTCTCATAAGCTCTTATAAAAATAGAATTTCATAAATAACAGTTCCATGAGGATTTATTTTGTTCCCATGTAAATTGACTGGAAATTAAATATTTCCTAAGTTAATGAATCTGTAGTCTTGTTGTTAGATATATGAAAACATTCAAACAATTTCCTTCCAAAAATAAGCCCTTTAGGATTAACAGTGCATGGTATATAGCACTTTTCTCTACCACCTCTTAGAGGGGAGAACTCAGGTTTGTGAAACATTTGGGATTTTCCCCTTAAAACTTTTGTTTTCACCATACACATTTGTTCATTTTGTTGGTGAAGTTAAGCATAGTGTTCCATTAGGGAGTGGGAAGGGTAGGTAATGCTGATGTGCTCTGCCCTTTACTGGGGTCCAGACCAGTAGTGTGCTGCTATTGCCACTGGAAGTGGGGATCTTTTTCTTCCCTTTTTCTGTTCATAAGTTCATTCAAATGCCTGTGTGCCATGATAATAGCTTGAGCAGTGAGTAACCAGCAGCACAGCTGGCAGCATGGTTGCTTTTTCCACAGTGTGTTTAAATATGGCTATGCCCTCTACACTCCCTGTGTTGTGAAAGTTTCCCCACATCTGAAACCTGAGGATTTGCACTGGCTACAGTTTTATTATTGTTGGGAGCTGGCAGATGGTAACAACCTCTGTTGAGCAATAGAACGATGAGGTAGTCCCATGTCAGCTGAAGTGAATCTCCACATCTGTACTCAATTACAGGAACTCTGGGGTCAAGTGTAATCTGAATGCTTGGTTTGTTAAGCTGTAATGTGTCCTAGTAATGCAGTATTATCTTTGTAGGATAGTTCCAAATCTGACATAAGTGGTTTCTTGATCGAGCAAGGGCACTTCTTAATAATCTTTTTTCTTCCTTTTAATTGGAAGAAGGGCTCAATTGAAAGTGAAATACAGTGTAAAGATCAGACTTGGAAATACTTTCAAACTTTGCGCTCTCTAGCAGAGTGGCCTTCTCCCTAGCCCTTCTTTTTTTCTGCAAATTTAGGAATCTTCAGAACTGTTATATATGAGTTATATATTTCAAGGTTTTAAATATCTAAAATCTTGAAACTATATTATTTAACTATAAATAATATTAAAAAATTAACTGTTGTTTATTATCCACTGAATAGTGTTATTTGAGAACTTTGTCAGAAAAGGGGCAGTATTCCATTGTCAGGTGATCTGAATCATAATGATCCATTGAGAAATCAAACTTGTAACAAGTATGACAAATCAAATAGTCATGAACAGAAAAGGGGGAAATAAAAGTTTGCATTAAGGCAGGTAGAGTATTCAAACAAAACACCAACCTACTAGAGACAAAATCAGGGTATTTTACCAATGCCTGATTGGTTTAGCAGACGAAATATTTTTTAAATAAGGCAGAACACATATATTTTAGCCAGCACTAGGTGAACCAGTAAACAGAAGTAGCTCACATAGTATTTTGGTGAATATTAGTTTAATGCATCTGTTTTATTTGTCTTTGCATTTTCATAGTGTTGGAGTTAGAATATACCAATTACTAAGAGTGAAAGCTTAGAAAATTTCTAGGTGTTACAGTACATTTATGTTTCTGAATCACTTGGCAAGGAAGTAACTGTTCTTTATTGCTGAAGTCCATTTTTTGGTCTGTGAGACTACAAAAGCAGTGTTAAGATATACATATCAAGGTTTGGGTACATTAAATAGTCACAAGCCTGTACTTATTTAAAGTACTGATTTGAGGAAGAATTAGACCAGGGCAGTGCACATTTAACATGCCCCTGTTTCAGTACCGATAGGTTCCTGTTGGACATGACTTTCAGGGGTACAACGTCTTTCTTTGCTCCCCCAGGTCTGAAGCACAGAAGCATGCTTTCCACTGAGCCTCACACTACCACCTGTGATACAGAATGTCTCTAAGTGAGAACAACAGTGTGGTGTTTGCCTATGAATCTTCAGTGCACAGTACCAACGTACTCCTCAGCCTTGATGATCAGCGAAAGCAAGATATCCTTTGTGATGTTACAATTTTAGTGGAAGATCAGCGATTTCGGGCTCACAAAGCTGTGCTTGCAGCTTGCAGCAGTTACTTCCTTTCAAGAATTGTGGGCCAGGTGGACGCTGATCTTATCATCACTTTACCGGAAGAGGTGAGTGTCACTCCCTTCTGCATTTTACCTGCCAGTGCTTCTAATCTGCTTTGTTCAGTTCTCTTTTATGGTAGGAAGGCTGGGGTTTAACTGATGAGTTAGAGTAGGGGATTTAAGAGCTGAAAGACACCAGCCCACAATCTGAGATACCAGAAATATTTTTTTAATTCAAATGCTTCATCTATATTATGTTGTGAAGACTAACTACTGTCATCTTGGTATAAGGTCTGTTGTTTTTTTGACAGTGGTTTTATTCTTTGACTTTCATCCCAAATAAAATTTAAATAAATTACTACTGCAAGAGTTGCTTTTTAAGGTTAGTGACACTAAAGGTCTTTCTAGGGTTTTTCCTTGTTTGAGCACAGCTAACTAGAAATGTGTCAGAGAAAGTGAAAGGAGTGTCTGTTCCCTCTTGATCCTTGCACTTTTTGTAGTGTTTCTCCCTTCGAGGAAATAGAAAAAAGGTACAGTTTTAAAATACCATTATATTTTCATCTTTCATTTATGAATGCTACTTACTTGTAAAGCCACTTTAATGTTTTGTTAGCTACACTAAGTCTGAAGACATCTTGACAGCTTATGGATAAACTGTCTTTTACATTCTACTTCCCCACATTATAAAGGATGAATTAATGTAGTGGAGTAATCTCTAGATTCCACATGCTATTTTAAGAATTCTTTAGGTAGGTTGTAAGAGTTTGCAGACAGTAAAGAACTGGTCTCTGTGCAGATCTCATCAACTTCCTTTCATGTGTTGTATTCTTTAAAAAGAATATACCAAACAACTACTAAAAAACAAAGTAAACAAACCCTCAACTGACTCTTAAATTGAATTGCATGAATAATACATTGTTTTGCTGACAGAAGGATTCAGCGTAATTAATGCATTGATATAGTGCTTTATTTAGCATAAAATATTGTACATTTCAGTAAATGTGGGGAGCAGTGTGTGGACTTGGTAATTTGAGTATTAATAGTGGACATACTGCTTTGTTCTTCATTTGCAGAGAAAAGGCTAAAGGAAGTATCATGTAGTTGGTAATCTCTTTGTTGGGTCTGCTTGTGGATTTCTACTTGATTCCTTAGACATTTTTTCATGTATAGAAGATCTTGTACAGTTTCTAATGAGATACAGTTTTTGTTTATCTCTGGATTCCCTGATGGGCAACTGTTGTGAAGACATAAATGTTCAGTTAAAGTCACTTGCTCTAAAGGCGCTTTAAACTGAGAATTCTGTTTGGTGTACAGTTTTTGAGTGCATTTCTTCCAATCGATGGGAGGAAGAAAGGAATCAGTGGCTGTAGTAGTAAATAATCATATGTGGTTAGACTCCATTTTTTACATCAATGCTGCATAAGACTAAGTGATTAACAGTAATTGTCCTTCAAAAACTACAATTAAATACCAGCAGCATACTCTGGTAATTAGAGTAATTAATACACAACTTGCTTTGAAATATATCGTTGTGAGGTTGGAATCTAGTTACTGGTTTTCAGCATAGGACAATATTTTTCACTTTTAACACTATGTTGCCAGAACATTTTATTAAGAGATAGAGTGAAGAAAACTGTTACAAAATGTGTATGATAAAATTGTATCAGAAGAATTGTTTCAGAGTGAGTTTGACAGGTTTTCACAATAGAACAAGTCTGGTTTTTTGTCCTGTCCCGTGTCCTGCTGGCAGGACAAGTAAATTTGTGTATTTCTCTGCTTAAACCCAAATTGACTGTAATACTGTTTTGGTTTTTTTTCATTTGTTTTTGTAATAGGTAACACTTAAAGGATTTAGTCCTTTGCTTCAGTTTGCATATACAGCAAAACTTGTTTTAAATAAAGACAATGTGTCTGAAGTTTGCAAATGTGCAGAATTTTTGGGTGTACGCAACATTGAAGAGTCCTGCTTTCAGTTTCTCAAATTCAGATTTTTGGACTTTAAATTGGATCAGCAGGAATGTCCTAGGAAGAAATGTTGCACACAGCGTTGTCAGAAGGCAAACCCTAAAACTGACAGTGCAGATGATGGAGCCCTAGAAATAAATGATGAAGTTGAAGCACTTCTAGAAAAGGAATATAGTCAAACTCCTGACACAAAGCTCTGTAAAGATGAAGAAAATGCTAAATCATCGCCTGTTCTCCAAGATAATGCAAATCAAAACTGTGATCCTGTGCATTTAGAAAGGGGTAGTACTTCCAGCTTATCTTCCCAATGCCCAAAGTATAGAAAATTCCAGAAAGCTTTTGGAAATGACAAAGTTCATACTTCAGAGTTCAATTCCAGTATTAAAGACGTTCAGGTACCACCATTTGCAACTTCTCTTGAGAAGGAAATACCTGATAATGATGGCATACAAAAAGCTCAGGAGTGTGTGCCTATGCAGCTGATCTCAAACTGTGAAGAGACTCAGGTAGAAATGGAAGAAGGGGAAGAAGGCATTCAGAAAAAAGAAGAGTCAAAGAGAGATTCTGTAACTCGGAATGTGTCGTGTCCTGTGGAGAAAATGGATCTTGTTGCTTTCCCCCAAAACCCTGCTGCACCTCATGGACTCAATTCTGTGTCTATTTTACATAGTTGTGAGCAATATGGTGACTTGAATTTCAGTAGTATGCAAAACAACGCAGTCTCAGCTGAAAAAACTGTGTCAAGTACTGGAGCTGGAAATGACAAAACTGAAAGTCAAGGTAACCCATCTTCAAAGGTGGATTTGTGCATTAGGGAAGCCACTAACATCACCTCAGCTGGAGATCGAAGCAGTGTGGAGAGAGAGATAGCAGAACAGCTAGCACAGGGCTTCTGGAGTGATATTCACAGCACAGATGCCTGTCAAATACATTTACCACCTGCAGTTTCTAAAGAGTACTTGGAGCCTGTGTATTCGGGGAAAAAATCAGAGTGTCCATGGCTGGGGATCAGGATCAGTGAAAGCCCTGAACCTTGCTCTCAACGAACTTTTACAACACTGAATTCTGTCAACTGCCCCTTTATAAGCAACCTTAGCACTGAAGGATGTTCCAACACCTCTGAAATAAACAGTGGAGATTATGTTCAGGAGCAGCAACAGTGTCCCTATAACTATGTGATAAGTTTGGGAGAGGATTCGGAGACTGACACTGAGGGAGACAGTGAATCCTGTTCAGCAAGAGAACAAGAATGTGAGGTAAGAACATCCTGATGTATCCTTTGCTTCCCAGTCTGTTAAGGCTATATTAAAAAGTATAATTCTGAGTCTTTCGTGTTTTGTTGTTTTGGGGTATTTTTTCTGTGGCTGCTTTTAAAAAGTCTGGAACTGAAACTTTAAATAACTGCTCTGAAGTTTATATGGAAGGTCACTGTTAATTCAGAGAGACTGAACTAAAGTATGAAAGTATTCTTGGTCAGATACTGAAGTGTTAGATGTTTACATATTTGATCTTTTAAGTTTTTTTTCTGGAACAACTGTCAAAAATGGTTTTGAGTCTTAAATCAAGGCATGAAGGTTCGTTCTTAGATTTTTTTTTTCTTTTATCTGCTTCAGTTAGGTTTAAGAAAACTCTAAACTTTTTGGAACCTTTTTTTATTAGAAACTTACCAGTTTTCTTGTTTTTATTCTGAGCTGTGGGATGAAGGTGGGAGAGAAATGATATTTCAGATATAATGTGAAAATTAAGTTTTTAAGCTGGTTTCTGTGTATTTAAGACTGTTTAATAATATCACCTTCTCCAACAGTAAGGTTATTTTTGTTTCTCCATCTGCAGCTGGCACTTCCTTTCTTTGTTACTGCTTTAGTAGTGGTTTAGGCAGATACAAGAGTGGTCTAATCCTAAAAGATTTTGTGATATACCTGAAACAATTTCCATCTCAGCTCTTAGAATCATAGAATTGCAGTGTAACTCTGCAGGATGGATCATTCAATGTTACTAAAATTCAGTTGTTCTTAAAGCACTAGGGTTTTTATCTTTTTAAGACACAGGGCCTTACTGAGACTGAACGTAAGTGGAACTTGCCATCAATACAAAAAGCTGGAATGCCAGTCAAAAGGCCAGAAATGGTTGAATACATTCTGCACCTTTATGTGACAGAGAAGATGGCATCAGTGCTCTGGGTTTTTTTATTATTTTTTTCCTGATTGTCACCAGTAGTAGCCAATCAGATAAAAGGTTTCTCTGTATTCTTTTTGAACTAAATTCAGATCTTTGACCACAGCAAGGTAACATATCCTGGTACTTACTATACTCAAATATAAGGATTAAAATAAAGTGTCTTTAGTTGGATACTCAAAAAACATGGTGATTATTTTGTAAAGGTAAATATGTTTTTCATTGTTAATCAACACTCTGTGATCTCAAATGCTTTTGTTGCTCAGGTATACAACAGTAGCAAGAGCCTAGTCCTCTCTCTTCTCCAACACTGAGAGATAAAAGACAAATATTGTAACTTTGGTATTTTAAAGAAGTGCCTGCTTCAGATGAACTTTTCCTGCAGAAAAACAAGCCTTAGATATAATAAAAATGTATTCAGGATGCAGTCTTAATAGCAGCTTTGGGAAAACTTGAGACTGTATTAGTGACTTTTGACACTTGTTTTGTACCTCACCAAATTGTAACTCATCTTCTTAGAGTGTATCACCTCCATACTTGATATATTTTTGATACAAAAGTAGCTTTCATCCTGCTCTAAATATGCTTGTAAGGATCTGGTGCAAATGTCCAAATACTTTATTGCACCCATGCTTGAACTCCTGTAGTTGAATCCCCTGGATTTTATCCCATCATCTGATGGTTATGTTAGTTTGTCTCTGAGATGGGTTGTGTGGTAAAGAATGCTTAAAATGGAAACTTGACAAATTGGTGTTTGTGTGTATCAGTTCCACCTTGGATTTACAATTGTATCTCACATTCTAGGTAAAACTGCCGTTTAATGCACAAAGGATTATCTCACTTTCCAGAAATGACTTCCAGTCATTTCTGAAAATGCATAAATTAACTCCTGAACAATTGGACTGTATTCATGATATCCGAAGACGAAGTAAAAATAGAATTGCAGCGCAGCGATGTCGCAAAAGGAAACTTGACTGCATACAAAATCTTGAATCTGAAATTGAAAAACTGGTATGTATAAATATTCATTGCTGTTGTCATGTCTTCCTCTAAACATCTTGACTGGCTATCTGGCAGTAGCTTGAGAGTGAGGTGGTTTGCTACATTTTCCACTCAAGCTTAAAGAACTTTTATCAGTTTTGTATAACTTCTTGATAGCAGTTCTAGATTTTTCTGAGGCTTGCTCTAAAATACACATACCTTTCCTTCTGTGGACTTGTTTCCATTCAAATAAAACATGCATCACAGCATAATTTTTGGTAAATCAAACCCATAAGCTTTGAATTTAATTGTACAGAATGATTCCCACTGTTGTTCCACACTGTTTTTTGACTCTTCCCCTTTCTTGCTTTGAGATTTTATTCTTCAGCTCATGGTATTGCTCATGACGAAGTTTGCAGTTATGCAACTGTTAGTTGTGTAAGTTCTTGGGACATAGCAGCAGGGGCTGGTGAACTGTTTCCTGAGTCTTGAATGCTAAAACCGAGACCCTTTCAGAAAGACGGAAGATACAGAAGAACTTGGGAAGTTGCTTGCCTTTTTAGCAATTGTATCAAGATTTTAGCTGAGGAATTGATGCATCCAGATTTCTCTGCAGCCATCTGTTAATATATTTCCTCTTCCTTAAGAAGGCAATAAAAAGATAAATATGTAATTTAAAAGAAATGTAGGTAATCTGAGGTTAGGATTATGCAAAAATAGCAATGGTAAGAAGATAATTGAGTGGCTTTTCAGAAAAACAAGTCTTTGACTCTCTCACCTTAGTTTCATAATCAGTCATACCATGTGCACAAAATAGTTCAGTTGTTTAGGACTACTGTACTGTTATTCTTGTTTGTGGAGCGTTTTAGGCTTGGTGTACCTGAATTTTGTATCTGCATCAACTGGAACATAGCAGTCATGTTGCATCTTTTTGACTTCAAAGTGAAAAGGAAAATAAAATTGGAACCAAGTGCCATGGACTGGAAACTTATTTTCCTATGATCATCATCTTTCTCTGCATCTACTCCTATTTCTGCAATGAAGAGCTAGGCTTTGAAGGAGGTCTTGCAATGCCATAGAGCTCAGATGAGCTGACAGAGCAGGTTGTGCTCAATGAGGAAGGTGCTCTATGAGGGAGGCTAATCAGGTGACTGTATTAATAATATCCTTACCAAAGAGAGAAGTTGCATTTCTGACATTTCAGAACTTTTTGCCTGGTTTTGTCATCATGTTGTCATTTCTGTTATGTAACTCTGTCAATATTGTGCAATACTTGGGCAGGGAATTAAAGCCTGATCTGCAAGATTAGACATGTGCTTGTCTAAGAGACTAATAATTGTAACATAGTATCCTTCTCTCTGTGGACCTGTGCTGGAACAGACTGAATGTCTGCAGTTTGACAGGTAACACTGTGCAAGGCCTAGATGATGAGTGTTGAGTCTTGAGAACTGTGAGATCTGAATTATATGAATCATCGTCTAAGCAGAAACATGTTCCAGTTGCATTTTTTTTTTTTTTTCAACTGTGCTGATAAGTTTCTTCAGAAATTCCTGAAAAGACGTTGTTTGGAGCTGTTGACCATGCCTGACAGCCACAGATCATCAAATTTGTAAATTTTGTACCAAATACAAAAACATTAAGGTCTGTCTAGGCATGATTTCCAAGTAGGTGGAAGAAAAGACATGTCTTGGAAGAGCTATGTGTGGTACATCCATGATATACATGATACATATGTAAGATACTTTATGCGTGATGGCTCCTGCCTTGTTCCTGTTCTCTGGGTCAGTTGTTTCTCAGACTGTTTAGACTTTGATCTTCTCGTGGTATCATCTGTAACGTGGCTTTGAGAGGGAATAGAATGGTGTTGCTATAGTTTTACAGCTCTTGGCAAGTAGATAATGCTGTGTACTACCAGTTAGGAAATACTTTTTGGTGGAATTCCTCATCCTGGTTTCCAGTATGTGGAGCATGTTGTCTTGTATTAGTTTCTATTTGGTGCTGTATCAGTTTTTTTCTCTCTCAGAAGATACTTGTGGTGTGTTTCTTGGAAGAGTCCTATATTTGGAACAGAATGACCCCTGCCTGACTAGAGGCTGGAGACTGACAGCTGGCAAGTAGCTTTGCTGACAAGCACCTTGGGGCCTGGGCAGACAGTAGGCTGTGCATGGATCAGCAGCATGTCCAGACTGGAAAAAAAAAGACCATCCATGTCCTGGGCTGTGTTGACAGGAACACAGCCGCTTGTTGGAGGGCAGTGGTTGTTACCTATCTTGGCATGAGTAACACTGAATCTTTTGCTGGGTTTTCACCCCTCCCAGTTCCAGGAGCACATTGATAGACAGGAGGAGGTTGGGTGACGGGCACTGGGATGTCCAGACCTGAAGTACTTCTATGGTGAGAGGCAGAAGAAATAGGGCTTCTACCTGGAGAAGGGGTGGGGAAACCTAATGGTTACCTGCCCATATCTCTGGGGCAGTCCTTGAAGTTATACAGTCTTTGGTAGTGGAAGATCTTCAGATTCCTGGGGGGAGTACTTGACACCAAGAGAAAAAGAGACATGGTCTTAAATTACAAGGGGGGATTTCATCTGAATATAAGGAAAGTTTTTTCTTCCAGTGGGGACAGGCAGGCAGTGGAGCAGTTCACTCTGAAAAGCTGTGTATGCCCTATCTTTGAGGGTTTTGTGGCATGACTGAGCAAAACCCTGAGCAGCCTGATCTCACCTGATCTCTGACTTTGTTCTGAGCACCAGGTCAGACTACAGACCTGCTGAGGTACCTCCCCTCCCAAGTGATTCTGTAAAATTGGAAATCTTAAGTTCTACTTATATTAAAGAAAAATATTTAGTGCTGAATGTGTTGTCTGGGAGAGTTACCTTTGATCATGTCTCATGTTCTTCTGTACTGATAGTCTTTTTTTTACCTCCCCATATTGCCTTTGCTTATTGACCTTTCAGGTGAATCTTGTTGGTCACTAATGTTCTGTATTTGAGAATACACAAGGACTACTTAAGCAGATGTTGACATGTTAGAAACGTGTCTCTTTCAGAGACCATGTGTATATTCACATTCCTTGTACTTTCTCCTGTACAATGGGATGACCCTGTCTGAGCAGGGAGGTTGGACCAGATGACCCACTGTGGTCCCTTCCAACCTGACCCATCCTTTGATTTTCACTTCAAGACTTTTAAAATGAGGGTTCTTGCAAGGGGGAGCAGAGTAAAGGATGGCTGGTCTCAAGAAGCACAACTTTGCTGAAGATCCATGTCCTGGGGAGCATCAGGCACAGCATCCCCAGCCAGGCAAGAGCGGGTATTGTCCCACTCTGCTCTGCACTGGGACAGCCTCACCTTGAGCATTGTGTGCAGTTTCGGGCACCATGGTTTAAAAAATGGTGTTAAGCTGTCAGAGAGCATCCAAAGAAAGGTCGTAAGGATGGGGTCTGAAGGGGGGAAGTCCTAGGAGGTGTGACTGTGGGCATTTAGTCTGTTCAGCCTGGAGAAAAGGAGAATGAGGGGGACCTCACTGAGAATCTTCACCATCCTCAGGAGAGGCAGGTGCCAGTCTCTGTGACCAGTGATGGGACTTGAGGAAACAGCATAAAGCCGAGTCATGGGAGGTTTAGGTTGGATATTATGAAAAGCCTGTTCCCCCCAGAGGGTGATTGGACACTGGAGCAGACTCCCTAGGGCAGTGGTCACAGTGCCAAGTCTGACAGAGTTCAAGAAGCGTTTGGACAAAGTTCTCAGGCACAAGGTGCGACTCTTGAGGTATCCTGTGCAGGCCCAGGAGTTGGACTCGGTGAACCCTGATGGGTCCTTTCCAGTGTGGCATATTTTATGATTAACAGCTGCTCCCAGTATGCTGACAAGTCAAAATTTATTCACAAAGTCCTCTTTGTACTAATTTTAGACAAAAAGAACTGGGAGCAACTGTTCCTCTTGCCCAATGCTGCCTAAACTTAATCAGTTCTTTCCAAAAGAAGTTGTAGAGGTTGCAGTATGAGGTTTCTCTGCAAAAGGGGATGTGAGGAAGAGTGAAAACAATAAAACTTTGCAGGAGTGAGTTGCCATAACAGTAGTTGTAACAATCATAGTCCCTATGATTAAAACTTGAAAACTATTTAAAGCTTTGTGTGTCTTTGAAACTGTATCTTCTTTTAATTAATTAATTACAGGATTTAAAATGTATGTGTTGAGACATATTTGGTTTTGGGTTCTTTGTCCCTTTCATTCAACTTCTTCACAATGGTCTTGCTTTTGCTCTCTGTCCTTCTTTACCATTTCCTCATTTTTCTTTATTCAAAAGGTTGCTTGTTTCCATGATTAGATTTCTCAGTTATCAGTGTCTTTTCATCTTTAGCCAGTTCTATCAGAAGCCTCAGAAAAATTCACAACATTGAAGCCAAAAAAAAAAAAAAGCTTAATTTAATACATTTAATTTAATTTAATTCATTTAATAATTGATATTTATTAGTGAGTTGCTATCCTGTTTGTTGCCATGTGCTTGGACAATCCTACTACATTATCTCTAGATTGTCAGCTCTTCAGCGCCTCTTCTTTCTTCACCTTTCTTAAAATTTTCTATCTAATTTAGGAACTGTACCTAACTCCATTGTTTGTCCTATAGTGGATTTGGCACTTTTTGTGAATGGAAGTTATTTTCACCTAGTGGAAAAGACTCAATAATTAAAATGTGGTGTTCGATTTTCAATATTTCAGTTTTAAAATGCAGAGCTCTATGAAGACTGCTTAATGTTTTGTTGACTCATTGGTAGAGGTTTGTGTTACCCTGTAGAACTAGTGTTTCAGGAATATTTACAGTAAGTGCAACTATGTTTCATTTGTTCAGGAACTAGGAATTACTCCCTTGTCTGCCAGCATTAGTTTGGAAAAAGCTGCATATCTGAAAAAGTACATCAAATAGCTTAGTTGATGATGCTTTCAGAGAGGTTAGGATTGGCCTTTTGATACGTGTTTGATTGTGTTGCTGCTTACTTTCTTGATGCCAAATTATTTCTATTTCAGCGGATCAGAGTATTTAAAGTCTTGTTTTAGCTATGATAGGAGCTTAAACCGTAGTTTTTATGTTAAAATGTAGACTAAAACATGGTTTTTCTTTTTGCAGCAAACAGAGAAGGAGAATTTGCTGAAGGAAAGAAATCACATTTTATCAACTCTGGGTGAGACAAAGCAGAATCTGACTGGACTTTGCCAGCAGGTGTGTAAGGAAGCAGCCTTGAGTCAAGAGCAAATACAAATACTTGCAAAATATTCTTCTTCAGATTGTCCACTCTCATTTTTGTTCCCGAAAAGAGAACAAGCAGCTCCATCTGATAGCGAGCTTGTGGTACCAGCATCTGTAGAATCAGCAAATAGTCTTTCAGGTGTCACACCTACAGCTGAGCAGAGTTCCTGTTACCAGTGTGTCAAAAGCGTGTGTGAGGCCACGTACGATCAAGTACAGGAACTGCATCCAGTTTCTGCTGGAACATTGGAGCCAACGTCACTCGCAGAGCCATGTGGACAGAGCAGTGGCATCACAGACTTCTGCCAGCAAATGACTGACAAATGCACTACAGATGAGTGAATCTCTCCTTCCCGCTGCCAGCCTCCCAACATTGCAACTAGAAGTGGGATTGAGCATTATTAGAAAGTAATTTACTAAATGAGAGAAGATTAAAGCTTAATCTTTCAAAACTACATTGACAATTACATGGTCACTATTACTACTTAGCAAGCTTTGGGTTTGCTCGGTGTAGTTCCAGAACATAATTTGTATGTGTCAGCCTTGGAGATTTTTCTGTGTGGTGATGCCAAGGAGAGTTCAGGAAAGCTGTTGGAAAGTACGAATTCCATGCACAGGTGCTTATTTGTGAGGAAGTTTTGTTCATGTATAGAGCAGCCCACTCTGATTTATGCCACAGTACTTAATGCTACTCTGCATTTTAAGGAAAGCCTCCTGACAGCTGTTTATGCACAATGACTTCAATACCTAGAATTCTTCTAAGACATCTTTTTTCCTGGTAGACAAACCTTAAGAAGCATATATAGCTCTGTAAATGTTCATTTTGTAGATGAGCTAAGTAACATGACAGAATGAGGAGATTCTGGCAAGTGCACTCTGGAATAGCTCCTTGCTTCCTGCTGTTCCCTTCCCTGTCCCAGAGAAGACTTTTACTGAATTAAAGTAGTAGGCTACTACTCGTAGTAGTAGAATTGATTAGTAGTAGGCTTTTATTGAATAAGTGCTTTTGTTTTGTCTCTCCAGTACAGAATTAACTGGAGCAGCAGAGGTGCTGCCACATACTGCTCTCTTCTCTAAATTTAGTGGGAGGAATAACAATGTACTTGGGAAGGCAGACATCTGCAACTGGTACAGTTCTTGGATGAGTGTGCATTGGATCCTGTGGCATCTGAATCCCATAGGCTTATTAAAACTCACTGCTGTATTGCGACATCCTGTCCTAGCACCTTCAAACTTGCTGCTTGTGGCAAGTTGGAATCAAAGTATTGTGAAAGTCTAAGGACAGACTTCTTTTTTTTTTTTTTTTTTTTAAGGTATTCAGGCGCCACATGTTTTTCTTTCAGTGCCTAACTGCCTAAAATAAGTTACAAATATTTGTTCTCTGATCACTGGGACCAGTAAAGTTCTATTTCAGAATCAGTCTTCAGGATACTTTATGGCTAAACCTGTAGTATATTTTCAATGGCTTGTGCTATTAGCATAGATATATACAAAGTTTATTGAAGAAATGAGCTGGAGATATTTCCTTCATTACTTTGTGAAGGAGAAATTCAGCTACTGAAAAGAATCCCCATTTTCTAGATTTTTACATAACAGTGGATGCATATTGTATACCAATGATGCTTTGTTATTTAGATTTTATTCTCACACCAGAACTAAGTATTGAACCTCACCACAGAAAACTTTGGGTTTACTGGTTTACAAAACATGAAGAATCTTGTACAAGCCAGTGGAATTCTTCGTTTCCTACCTCAGAATGTGTATTAGCTTTTGTTTGTGCTTTTAGTGTCTGTGTGCATGTACAGTAGGCAGCAACTAAGCAAAGGCCCTTGTAAATACTGCTTTTCAGTTTTATCTTGCAGCGAGACAAAACTTGTTCTTGGCAAGGCTCTTTTTTTTTCCTCTCCCCACCATAGGTAACATAGCATTAATAAATACAGTAAGCCACTTATTTAAAACAAAAATTTAAAAATTTACAGATTTCAGCAGGACTTCTCATAACCAGCACGTAACACAAATGACTACACTACCTCACCTATGGGATTGAAAGTTGATTCAAATCTCTAGTGAATCCTTGGATTTTCATCATAGATCATTGCTTTTTTAAGGGAAAAAATATGCTAATGGAGCATAGCTTGTATAAATCACAGTGCTTGCAGTAATTGAAATTCAGAAATAAATACTACATGGCAGGCATCATGATAATTGAATTGAAATTCTTTTAAATTACTATAATTGAGATATGCTGATCCTGTATATGTATTACTTTATGAAGCTCTCTGGGATTTTTCTCCATTTTCTGTAGATTCCTGATTAATTTAATCCTGTCTCCCTCCCAGGCTGCCACCCTGGAAAGCATTTTGCTCTTATGCCTCCATTTTATTTAAAAAGCAAACCAGCAAGAAACAATCAAAAACAAAATTCAAAGCCCAAACCTCTACTGTTCATAACTACTATCACTTTTAAAGCTGGTGATATTCTAAAATGACGTGGACAATGGCATTAAAGCATTGTCCTAATAGTGCACATAGCTGGAAATAGAATTCCTTGGGGTAAATCCTTGTTGTAATGAGGTGGAGCATCTTTGTAGGGAATGGCTGTCTGGAAGCTTATCCAGTAGCCCAAAGCCCTGACACACTTGGCTGCAGATGTTGGAAAACACGGGCAGTGATGACCAAGTGTGAGGCTGGAATTTCACTAAAGGGTTGTGCTCCACTGCTGCAGTCTGGGTATCAGCCACAGCCTGAATTCCATATAGCTGATGGTGGAGGGATTCCAGGGCGGCAATCATGGCAGTCATTGACCTATGATAAAAGTAACATCGTGTTTTTAAACCTGATATGAACTTGATGGAGTTTGAGAGTAGGTTTTTGCCTGACCAGCTGCATCTAAATATTTTTTTAAATATTTATTTAATACCATAGACCTACAAGTTGCATGTTGACTTCTATAAGCCTATATCATCAACTTGCAAATGTTACGAATGAATGACAATTTTATGATACAGAATTCTCAGGAAAATGTTTTTGGAGTTTGGTTTTATTTTTTTTTTTTTCTTCCGGTAAAGAAAGACTCGATTTTGAAATTGTAAAATACTTTGTTAAAGCATGTTTTAAAGTACTTTGGACAGACTATCTTAAAGCCATAAGGGTATGATGGCATACAGATTGTAAAATAAAGATAATTACAACAGTTGATTTTGTATTTTTCATAATTCAGTATTTTCTAAGTCTACAATAAAAACCACTATCCTTTCTACAAAGGCTTTTCTATTTTGTATAAATTTTCTGCTGTGAAAGTGTCTACTGGTGCATTATTCATTCATATAGCACTGCTCAAACCATTCTAAAAATGGTAGCAAAGTATTCTCTATATAGTTTATAAGTTTAATCGGCCCAAACCACTAGCTTAGGTTTCTTCAGACAAAGCTGAAATCTAATAATCCAGAGGTAATTGTACCAAAGTTGGGTATCTACAAAACTGCTCACAATACTTCATCAGTAGTGTGTATTTTGTTCTGCTTGTTTTCTTTTTTAGTGGTATATTCTTAAATACATGAATATTCTTCTCAACCTACTGAAGATTAGATTTGCCATGTGGAAGACCTGCTGTTTCATATGAATAGCAGAGCCAAGACAGGCAGAATTTAAAATAAAAACCCTAAAAATGGTTAACAAGTAATGACTGAGAATGATACTGCAATCCAAGTGAGTTGAGTATATCTTGTTAACTTGAGAAATAACATTTAAGGTTTTCTTGATATATAATAGTCTAGTAAGAATTCAGTATGATACTTTAACAAGTTTTCTTAATTTTTTACAATCTGTTATTTCATATTTACTGTGGAAGAAGAGGAGGTGGATGGGAAAGGCTTGGGAAGAAACAAGACTCAGTAATCAGAACTGCACCTCGGAATGTGTATATATTCAACTTCATTAACTTGTTGGAGGCCCTAAGTCTCAAGCTTTCAGGTGAACTGGCATGATTTTGTTTAAAAGTATTTGGTGATGAGTGAAACTCAAAAGTTCTAAATCCTATTGCGGTTTTATTTCTCAGCCCTGTGGTGATGAATCAGATGATACATTTCATGTCAGCCTGGCAATGTTTGAGACTTTTTCAGGCAATGGTCTAGGAAATAAGAAAGATTTTCAGTGAACAGCCTCTGTTGGTTCTGAGTTTTCATTCCTGTTAGTTTGACTTGTTAAAAATACACTTGATTTGCTTTAATACAGGATCCACTAAAGTCCTTCAGATGGAGACTCATCGGGGCACTTACACAGGTCTGTCAGATACTTTTAGGTGGCAGTGACAAACGGTGTATTAAATCAGCGTGTGAAGGTAATTTAAATGCAGATGCTATAAACTGTTGTTTGGTATAGTTACATAATTGCTCATTGTAATTACAGCTACCTATGTTTACAACATTTACTTGAATGCAGAGTGATCAGCTAGCAACTGTGTAAAAGCATTATTCTTAACAAAGTAGAAGGTTAGAAACCAGTGGACAGGTGCAGGGATAAAAGACAATAGAAGTCACAGAATCCCCAGCTTTGGATTAATGGCAGACCATGGGAGTTTGGAGAATATCACTGACAGCTGTCTGTTGGGCTGGTCCATTTTTCACATGTGGTGTGTGAGTGTAGGAGTCTTAAAAGGTGCATATCATTTTCAGACTCTGAAAGTCAGTTCTACTTACCCATAAAACCAATAAATGTTGGTAACCTGCACCTATCCACATGTTTTCCCAAAAGGTCTATGAACTTGTCATTTTTCTTGTTAAAAATGTGTCCTGTGAATTGTTTCACAGGCTTTTATAAGGACTTGAAAAACACTGACAGTTTCTGTGCTTTTATGTCCTTTCTTTTTTCCCCCCACTACAAGAATTATAGTAAACCTTTCACATGCAAATTAAAATAGTTGATGAAGGACTGAATGAAATTCTGTGCTTGGTGTTATACAGAATACCTGGATTTGTCTTGGTCTTCTCAGTTATAAAATCTACTGCTTCAGCTTTTTGGTGGACTTCGAAGACTTCAAATTCTTACACAGAAATCTGGACTCTTGACTGGTTGGAAATCTCAGACTGATGGGCAACAACAGAGCTGTGTGTAGGGACGTTGTTTTGCAGGCTTTGTCCTTTAGGTGTTTCCCTTCTGTTACATGCCAGGCTGACGTGAACTGTGCAGTGTAGCCAGACCTGCGAGTGCGGAGCAACAGACTTTTAAATAAACTAAGTATTGAGGCTTGAATGCCCTTAGAGTTGCCATCAGAGGGCATGAGCCTGTTCAAACCAGCCCTCACCATCCATCTCTAGCACCGCATTAAGGACAGAACTGGGAGCTGTCTCTGCCCTAAAAGGCAGTGTCTGTGCTGACCTCAGAAAGTAAAATTTTGTGTGTGTGCGTGACTCCCTTTGTGAACCCTTGACATTTTCATGTAGTACTATGCAGCTCTGAGTTTCCAGGTTTATAGAAGGCAAATTAATCTCTTGCATTAAACTTTCTTATGCATGTTGTCATTGGAAGTGAGGGAGAAAATACCATGATGGGTGGTGGGCTCCTGAAAGAAGATGATGGGGCCTTTCCTTGGGAAGGAAAGCACCTCGACACAGTATTGGCATGCAGATGTTGGGTGCCCAAGGGAGGTTAAGGCCAGCAACATCTTCCTCTCCTGATTGTGTCTGTGGGAGAAATCCCCACTGCTACTCAGTTTTGAGGGTGGAATCTGAGTTTCAGAGGTCAACTCACGACAGAATACCTCTCCTTGGGAAGGAAAGCACCCAGCTCCAGTGCTGGTAGTGCACATTTGTTGGGGACCCATGGAAATTCTTGGCCACGAACAACTTTCTCTCTTGGCACTTTTTTTGTGGGAGCCATCCCCAGACATATTTTGGAGATGGTGTCAAGACTCTGGAGTGGGCTCCTGAAAGAAGATCAAATTACCTTTACTTGGGAAGGAAAACACCTAGCCCCAGTATTGGTGGTGCAGATAATAAGATGCCCAGGGGAGTTAACAGCCAGGAATACTTCATTTTCTTGGAAACCTTTGTGTGGGAGCAATCCATGGACAGGGATTCAATTCTGGAGCTCAGCTTCACATTTCAGTGTTGGGCTCGTGAAAGGATGACAGCATCTTTCCTTGGGAAGGAATGTATTGCCAGTGTTGGTGATTCAGATGAAAGTCTGCCCAGAGGTGGTAAAAGCCAGCAACAACTTTCTGTCCTGGATGCTTTTGTGTGAGATCAGTCCCTCAATGTATTCAGGACCGAATTAATTCACCATGTGTTGGAGCCTGGCTCCAGTTTTCAGAGCAGGTCTTGTGAAAAAGAATGGCAATACCTATCCATAGAAAGGACAGAGCCTGATCCCACTGGAGGTGTTGGAAATGGGAGGTGCCCAGGGAGTATAACAGCCAACAATAGGGTTCTTTTCTAGCACTTTTCCTATGGGAGCAATCCCCAATGGCATTCAGTTTTGGAGCTGGTATCCAAAGTTAGGAGAGGGGCTTTCTGAACAATATGGCAGTAGCTCTCTTTGGGAAGGAAGGCATGTACTCTCAGTGTTGGCAATGCAGATGATAGATGTTCATGGGATATGAAGGCTAGCAAGGGTTTTCTGTCCTGGCACGTTTTGTGTGAGAGTAATTCAGAATGTATTCCATAATTCTGCAGGTAGTATGCAGAATTGCTAAGTGGTCTCCTGAAGGAGGATGACAGCACCTTTCCTGAGGAAGGAAGGCATGTATGGACAGTTTGGATGCTCCGGATGATCATCTGCCTGATGGAGGTAAAGGCCAACAACAGCTTTCTGTCCTGGAACCTTCTGTGTGGGAGCAATCCTTGAAGGTAATCAGTTTTGGAGTCCAACTGGAATTTTCAGTTAGTTTTATGAAAGAGGATGACAGTATTTCCCCTAGGAAAGGAATATAACTCCAGTGTTGGTGCTGCAAACACCAATCAGAGGAGGTAAAGGCCAGCAAGAGCATTTTCTCCTGGAACCTTATGTGTGGGAGAAAATCTTAAACATATTTAATTTTGGAGCTCAGCTGCAAGTTCCAGAGGTGGGATTCTGAAATAGGAAGTCACTACTTTTCTTTGGGAAAGAATGCACAATAGTCTGAGTGTTGGTGGGAATTTGTCCTGGAAGATCAAGGAGAGCAAACCAGATACATCAAAATAAATTATTTACTCTCATAGTCTTCAGATGACAACATCCCTTATTTGGTTACCACCTCCAAAAAAGAATCAGTCTGGGCTTTGAGCCCAAACAAAAGGTGCCAGGACAGAAAGCTTGTGCTGGCCTTTACCTCCCCTGGGCAGCCTTTCCTCTGCACCACCACCTTGGGGACCAAGTGCTTTCCTTTCAAAGGTGAATGTACTGCCATAAATTTCAGAATACCTCCTCCAAAATTTGAGTCTGGGCACCGTCATTAAAGACATCCAGGGATTTTTCCCAAATGAAAGATGCCAGAATTCAAAGCTGATACTGGTCCTTCTCTCTCCTTGGCAGACTGTCATCTGCTCCACAAATATTGTGGCTTAGTGCTTTTCTGCCAAAGGAGAGGCAGCCTCATCCACTTTCTGGAGCCCACATCCAAAATTGAAATACAACCTTCAAATCTGAATTGGTCCCAAAATTGAGGCTATACAGGAGACCCCATGAGAACAAACTGTTACTGGCTTTTCTCCTGAGCAGCCTGTTGACTTCAACCACCACTGGGGCTACATGCTTTCCTCCACAAGGAAAGATACTGCCATTCACTTTTTGAAGGGCATATGCAAAATTTAAATTCAATCTTCAAAACTAAATAGGGCACAGGATTACTCTCACAAAAAAACCCCAAAAAAACAACAAAAAAAAACCCAAAAAACCAACAACAACAACAACAACCAAAAAAAAAAAAAAAAAAAAAAAACCAAGAAGAAAGGTTTTGTTGCTGTTTACCTCACCTGGACAGCCTACCATCTGTACTGGGGCAAGGTGCCTTCCTTTTCCCTGAAGACTGTTTCACCCCCTTTCTCTCTCCCTCCTACAAATTTGGATACCACTGCTCAATTGAATACATCCAGGGAATGATCCCACACGAGAGGTTCCAGAACAGAAAGGAGTTGCTGGGCTTTACCTCTGTGAGGCAGCCTCTCATCTGCAACTGCCACACTGGGACACAGTGCTTTCCTTCTCCAGTAAAAGCACAGTCATCCTTCTCCAGGAGCTTACAGCAACATTTGCCTACCACTCCAATATTGAATTTGTCCTAGGATTGATCTAAGAGAGAAAGGTGCCAGGACAGAAAGGGCTTTACCTTCACTGGGCAGACAATCCTCTGCAGGATGAGCTTGCTTACATTTCCAAGGAAAGGTAATGTGATTCACATTCAGGATAATAGCTCTGACAAATGGATCTAAGCTGCTAAGGGAAGAAATGTTGCTGGTCTTTACCTCCCCTGGGTAAGTTATTGTCTCCTACTGAAACACATGGTCTAGGTGCTTTCCTTCCCATGTAAAAGAGCTGTTGTTCTCTTTCAGAATACCTCCTGCAATTTTGAATACATCCAAGGGTTGCTTGCACAAAAAACATTTTAGGACAGAAACTTCATGCTGGCCTTTACCTCCCCTTGTGATCTGGACCAGCAACACTGGCACTATGTTCTATATTTCCAAAGGGATGTTACTGTCACTCAGTTCCTGGACCCCACTGGACCCCATTTTGGAAATTTCAGGCTAAGCTCAAAAATTGAGTATGTCCAAGGGATTGCTCCAACACAACAGGTGCCAGGCTGGAAAGCTGTTGCTGGCCTTCGCCTCCAGTGGGCAGCCTGTGATCAGCACTTAAAAACACTGATTCTCCAGGTTGTCCTTCCCATGGAACAATAGTTTACCAGTTGTAAGAGGGAGTGAGTGCTGCTGGAGCGTGATGTGAATTAAGGGTTGCAAATGGAATCTGAAGGCCAGACAAACTTTTCTGTCCTGGCACATTGCTTTTTGCCAGTACTGACAATTTCAACTTGGGATGTGCACACTTCATTGCTTCTGGGGAATCAGGAAGGACATTTACCTCTTTTGCAACAATGCTGCCGCCATCATGTGGAGCTGAGCAACCATGACAGGGAAGGTAAAAGACCATGAGCTTTTTATTGTGACACTGTTAGTGTGGGAGGAGTTAGTAAACTGTTTGGGACCTTGGGTCTGTAAGAGGGAAAGAATGGGAAGGTATATAGAGAAGGAAACTGAGTAGAACCAGGGAATGCACAGACTGCAAGTGGAAGGTGATGCCCAGCCCTTTTGTTTTGTTCTAGGACCTTTCTCTGGGGGATTTTTGAGATTTCAAATTGGCAGATGGACTCACCAGACTGTAGGAGTATGAGACCCTACATACAGCTGGCAAGAAGAGTGCCTAGCCCCAGTGTTTGTGAGGCACTGACAGGCAGTGAGGAAAAGGGGCAGTCCAGCAATTCCTTCTTTACTGGTACATTTTTCTGTGTGAGCTGTAGCTGTTTAATTTCCTGTATCCACAGCAGCTATTCCAAAAGCCCAATTATGCCCTTTTGGGTCCTTGACATACCCTGTCCTGAGGTAATCTATGCCCAGAATGTCCAGGGCCTCTGGGCCAGTCACAGTGGGGTGATTCTGCCATTTGTTTGCAGTCAGGCTCACTTCAGCTTCCAGAAGTCACCATTGGGATCCCCCTGTCACCCCAGAAATACAAATGGATTCTGCCCCTACCTATCTTGATGGCATCAGGGTACTTTGTGCACCAGTGTCAGTTAAAGCCTTGTATTTTTGCCAGGCCATCGAATGGACACAGTCCCATAGATCAGATTGTTCCTTTCCTCCACCTGGCAGGACACAGGGCCCCTCTAGTTCTGGTCGTGGTACTCACTGCTCACTTCTCATAAACGTGAACTGGAATCCGTCACGAGGATTGGAAGCAGCATCAGCGCTCCTACGGTGTCTGGGGCCTTGCCCACAGGAAAGGGGAAAGGCATTTATCCTTGAGGCATTTCCTCAAGGATGATATTCTTCCCATCAGCTCATGTACCAGTGCTGCCAGGGCAGAGGTGGCTTTTCCATCCCACTTCGTCATGTGCTCTCCATAGTCATGCAGGTAAAACCACAGGTTACTTGTGGTATGCACCCTTTCTCTCAAGGAGGTTCTGGCTCCAAATAGCAGAGACTCCAGGCTCTAGTGGTGGGATTTCTTCTTTTAATCACTGGTAGTCCTCTTTAAAATCACTTCAGGTTTTTGGGCAGTCTTTCCACAGACAAGACACAGGCCGGGGGAGGGGGGGCAGAAAAAAATACTTCATAGAGCTGAAGTTTGATAAAGTTTGGTAACTACTCTTTGTTCTTCTTCTTCCCATGACATCTCTGCCAATGACCTGGAATATGCTCTGTGAGAATTTCTGCCGCACAATTGGTGTACACTGGACTTCATCTGGATTTACAGGGGATTGCTCATCATTTCACTCCTTATAGATCATCTCCAGCACAGCTAATTCCAAGATACTGGGTACCTTGCTCCACAGCGTTCCACTTGTCTCAGTGCACTACTCAATCATCCTTGAGCAAATGCCTTTCCCTCACACTTCACTTGACTTGACAGAGTTGCCTTCAGAGCCTGAGAGTTTCTGTCCGCGTCCCAATGCCCTCCATGTTCACATCCCAGGACAAGGATCCCAGTTGCCTGGCATCACTACCATCCTGTTCCATATCATGGGCCAGGATATCCCAGCACTGGAGTAGCCAGGTCACCAGGGGCTCACCTAACTGGCGGCTGGAACATTTTCACACATCTTACAGCTCACAGACATGGACCAGGTGATTTTCTCTGCCCTACCTCCTCCTCCTGTCCTAAGGGCCCTGCTTTGCCATCCCTCGCTAACTGAACTGATTTTGTCTTGGATTCCTTCTTCTGTGCAGGGGTGACTGCTCCCAGCACAGGTTGTTCCCCTGGTTCAGCTGCAGTTGGTGTAGGCACGGTGCCTGCTGCTCTGTTTCTTCCTCCTCCTCCCCTGAGGGTGCTGTCTACTGACCACCAGTGTCCAAAAGGAGTAGCCAGGGCAAAACATACTGCAGTAAGCTGCTCATCGCTGGAGTTGCCACAGCATTCTCCTCGCAACTATTGTGTCACTTTATCAGTCCTGTAGTTGTTCAGGAGTGAACTCCCAAACCACTGGAGCAGAGAATTTCTCAAAAAATTGGCCAATTTTCTCACACATTCCATACCACTCATGACTATTCCCCCTCAGGACATGTCTCTGAATGGCCTTCTTGGAAATCTCTGTTCTGCCTCCAAATGTGACTCTAAAAGAGTGTGGACTGCACTGAGACATAGCAGACACAGGAACAAGAACATGCAACATGCTTTCCTTACCATCCAAAGGGAATTCAGAATTCTCAAATGCTGTTGTAACAGGCCTGAAGAAGGAAAAGGGGAGAGAAAAAGTGGAAAATCATCCTTCCCCTGTTCCCCCCTCAGGCTGGGTATGGTTGTTAATGGACTCCCAAAGGTAGTGCTGATATAAGAGTAGGAGAGCAGCACTGAATACACATCCCAGAGTACACTCACTGCCCTTGATGTTATCATGTCATAAACTCAGATCCCACAGTACAACAAGGAAATATCAATCCTTGTCCCTGCTCTGTAAAAGGCCATCCCAAGGAGCACGTACAGGGATACAGGAACAGAGCCAGGGTTAGGCACCACACCCACATGAACCGACCAAGCACCAGTGTGACCAATGGCTCTGGCCCTGATACAGCAAATGCTGAAATTAAGTTTGTTTGAAACCCACTCTTTTGTGGGTTGTGCCCTCATTGTGCCTCACACTGGGAAGCCAAGTAAGGCTGTCTTGATTTAGGAATGGTACTTCCCAGATTCACTGCTCCCACTGAAACCACTCTAAACTATGAGCCACTTGCTGCTCACTTCTCCCCCTCCCCAAGGCAGGAGATTTGGGGTCACAAAAGGCAAAGATCATGGGATTGAGATAGGAACAATTTACTAGAGAACAGCAACAAGAGAAAAAAAAACAGTAACAGGAACGGTATCAATAACAAAAAGAACTGCAACCACTCCCTCAGCTCCAACTGACACTTACCTGTCACTCCCTGCCCTTGTCCAAGGTCCCTCTCCAGCTCTCACAGGCTCCTTTCAGATCCTCTTCAAGATACTTAAATCCAGTAACACAGAAAGATCAAATCTGTCACTATTAAATCATGCAACTACAATGGTATTTCAAATATTTAAACTATGATTTATGTAGGTATGTGAATTTGTGTTTATCCTATTGTGTTCACTCCAGAAACCCAGCTTTGAAAGGTTGGGGTTTTTTTGACATCTTGGAATAGACAACCAGAACTGGCACCCACATCATTTCCTTCACTTCCTTCCTAAAGGAACAAAGCTTACCAAGTTGCACTGCAACAACTCCTGACAGATGAGTTTATTGAAACAATTTTTAAAAGCAGGTATTTCTGAGTGTGCTCCATCAATCCCAGCTGTTAAAAAAAACAACTATCCCGTGTCCCAAGGAAGCGTGCATGTTACAAATGGTATGTGTTTAATATACTCATTTATACCACATGACATAAGCATAAATACTATTCAGTATGAATATTAATTGCTGCAGTTACCCTAAAGAAAGAGTTGGGCACACATGGAGAATAGCTCTTAGCCCAAGGCTATTACAGCTGTCCATCCACCTTGGACCCCAAAATCAAGTCACTGTTCTCATGTCTGACTCAAGTCAGTGTTCTCAAGTATCTTAACAGATTTTTCAAGTGGTTTTTTGCTTACACTTAAATGCTTTGGGTTTTTTAGGACTATACTTAGATGATATTTAGTGGGATGTGTAACATTTGAATATTTGCTACAATATAAATACTTTAAAGGTTTTTTCACCTTCATTTTGTTCCATATCTTCAGCTACTCTAATCTGAAGAAATAGGTTCCATGAATGACATTACAAAAAGAAACCAAAATCCAAAGCAAACAAACAAACAAACAAACCCAACCCCCACCTTGCCTCCAAAAATACTGGTGCAACTTAAGTAACTTAGAAAATGAAGGAGGGTACAGAATTCATAGGTAAACCATTAGTCCTACAAAATGATAGGTGTTTGAGCTTAGGAAGTGCCACCATCTCATGAACAATAATCACAAATTCTCAGTGTTTGCCTGTATAAAAAAACCAAAATTTGACCATTTATGCAGATCTTTCTTTTGAAGAATGGTTGTAGAAGTTCCATATTCTGAATGCAAATCACTTTTTAGTTACTCCACTTGGAGTGCACAGATGCTTTTTAAAGGTCAGGATCCACTTCAATGTGTCCCTACTCTTCAACTTGTGACTTTTCACATACTTGAATCTTTTACCACCCCTTTTGACCAATAATATGATCATTTTATTGTCAAAATAAGTATTTTTTAGCAAATGAAAAGCTTGTTGCAACAGTACAACATCTCTATATCCAGTGTGAAAGCAACATGGTGGTATAAATATATGCATACATTGTATTACACAGAATCTATTCTATACATTCCAGTTAACCATGGAACAATTAACAGGAGTAGATGACCACTGATTAAGGGCACAAAGTATTTTTGTGAACAAGATTTTGAGAAACCTGAGGGAAAATCTGGTTTCTAGAAAGATGACAACCTTGGGATTCCATTTTTGTTTTCAATGAAGTCAATGATTTTATTTTTAAGGATGCTGTATATAAGAATGCACTTTGTATTAAAACAAAGATCAATACTTTACAGTTTAAGAAACTTTACATATGTACATAAATTACACATCAGGAATGGTTTTAAAGCTCAAATTGAGTGGTGGTAAAAGTCTATTTTCCTTCTATTAGAATCTTGAACTCTTTTACATTGTGATCATTTGCAACAGTAATGGCATGATCCAGGGCTCGGATACTTGCTAGAAGCTTTATGATCTGCTTGATGTGCTCCCTAAAAAAGAGGCAGGAGAGGTCAATACAGAAACAGAACAATCAATGACATGGATTAATTTTCCAACAGAAGACTACATTATGAATGCATATATTTCATATTCCTGTTGCAGATTTATTACATTTGCTTAGTAACTGTAAAGGCAACAGATTTTTAAATGCTGGGAAAAAACAGAAGACAGAAATCAAAATATAACCTGCTATGAAAACAGGATAATTAGATTTTTCTCTTGCAATAAAATTTTTTACCAAGTCATCATTTCACCTGGTGAAGAAAGTTCTTTCTTTTAAATTTAGAAACACACCACCAAAAGAGAGCTCAAAAACTTAAATGAACTTCAATCCCAAACTATTACACTAAAACACAGGACTGTGCCAGCACTGGTTCATTCTTGTGCTGTTGCTGTTCCCTTAGCATGTCAGGTTACTTGGCCAGCAGTAATATGTCTAACACAAACTTTTAGTTAAGCTGATCATAGGATCCAAGTAAAATTACTCTTGCATCTCAGGCAAAAGAGGTTCATCTAGTTGGTTGTGTAAACAGTCAGAACTTTTGAACTGTTTGCAGTTTAGAAGCCTCTATGCAGGACTTAGCAACAGGCTCACAAAGTGAAACACTCCAAACTTGGTAGCTTCAAAATTTGGCAGAATCATAGAATTCTTTGGGTTGGAAGGCACCTTAAAGCTTATCTCAGTCCAACACCCTGCTATGGACAGGGACACATTCCAGCAGGCCAGGTTGCTCAGAGCTCCATCCAACACGGCCTTTGAGCATTTCTAGGGACAGGAAGCTTCTCTGGGCAACCTGTGCCAGGGCCACCTTCACAGCCAAGAATTCTGTCCCCAATATCTAACAAATATCTCCTCCATTAGGCTTAAAGCCACCCTCCCTTGTCCTGACAGTATCTGCTCATATAAAAAGTATTTCTCCCTGCTTTTTATAAATCCCCTTAAGAATCCAGGACACTTGGCAGTAGTGCAAAATATATTTTTCAGTATTTCCAGAAGTTGCTATTTTCAGACACCTTAAAAATATCCATTTCTAACATGTGAATTCAATGAAGTTTCCAAAGGCAGACAGCAGGACGGAGAGAGTAACCCATGTTTGCTTGCACCTGAAAAATAAATCAAAGAACTGCAACTGCTTTTACTCAAAATAAGTTACCTTGCATTTCTCTTCTCTACATCAGAGGAACCAATGCTGTTTCTGTAAATTGTATCAGCCAGGTGAACAAGGTATCTACAGAAGTTTTCTAGCTGGGAAATAGTCTTGTCTCCTGTTAGATTAGTGAACCACTGCTTAGGGAAGCAAGCAATTACCTATGAAAAACAGGAAAAAGGAAGTTAAACACAATGTAACAAAATTTTTAAAAGCTGTGTAACATAACTTGTGAAGTCTGCCTAGGAAGACTGCAGGACAAGGCCCAATGGAGTGAAAATTAGAAAACTACAAAAAACCCCACACCAAATCTAAGCAGCAAAGCACTGAAACCCTCAGTATACCTAATCCATCTACAGGCATGAGCCAGAGAAGGTTCTTTCTTTAGTCTGTATACTAAAAAAAAAATAAAATCCGTTTTTCACAGACTACAGCTTTTGAGGAATCAAAGCCAAGATTTCATAAGCAATGTCAAGTTTCAACTATATATTCCTTTCACTTGAAATCCATTACTTTAAACATTGCTTGATTTTACTTACACTTTGAGCTTTCTTAATGCTGTCCTCTCCATACTCTGAGTTTTGAAAAGCCATAAGAATGTATCTATTTAGCAATCCATCTATGGACAGCTCCTGCAGAGTTTTGTTTGAAAGGATTCCATACCACTGGAGAAAGTTTCCCAATAACTAAAAATACAACACAGGGAAAATAACTTCTCTAAAATGTACTGAAACCAGAGAGTTGATCAAACACATCAAACATTTTGAAATATTTTAAATGTTTTGCAAACCTATTTGGAATACAGTCTCCCTTGCTGCTGCAATTTAAATAGAAAATTCCAGAGAAGAGTTCTGTCTGTGTGATCATGGAAAGCAGTTGTCCAATCAACATCAGCCCCTACATTTCTGTTTATCTGGGAGTTAATTTTCTTCACAGTCTTTTATTGGAAATAAACTATGACATCCACAGCTTTGAGTACCCCCATTCCCCAAAGTAGTATATTTTATTCTGACAAGCACAAGGATATAAAAAAACCTGAGTAAGCCAAGTGACCCCATAACATTCAGTTGAAATAATGGTCCTTCCACTTGACAATCTTCTGACTACAAAACCAATTAGACTGGAAAAGACCTCTGAGATCAAGTCCACTCTTAGACCAAACACCACCCTGTCAACTCAACCAGAATACGGAATGCCACATCCACCTCTGTAAACATCTCCAGGGATGTCGTCAGGCTCCATTTCCATGGTTAATTATCCTTTCTGTGAAAAAATTCTTCCTGATGTCCATCCTGAAACTCTCCTGGCACAGCTTGAAGACATTCCCCCTCACCCTGTCTCTGGCTGCCTGGGAGCAGAGTCAAGACTCCACCTGGCCCTGCCCCACTGTCAGGCAGTGATAAGGTGTCCCTGTCCCACTTCCCGCCTCCTCTTCTCCAGGCTAAACAACCCCAACTCCCTCAGCTGCTCCTAGGACTTTCCCTCTAGACCATTCCCAGCTCTGTTCCCATCTCTGGACATGCTGCAGCCCCTCAATGTCCTTCCTGAATTGAGGAGCCCAGAGCTAGACACAGCATTTGAGGTGTGGCCTCAGCAGTGCCAAGCAGAGAGGGAGTCACTCCCTGGTCCTTCTGGACACAGCACTGCTGGTAAAAGTGCCCTTGACCGTCTTGCCCATCTGGGCACACCTGGCTCACCTTCAGCTTCTGCTGATCTGCACCCTCAGGGCCTTTCCTGCCCAGCAGCTTTCCAGCCACTCTGCCCTGCAGGCTGCAGCTCTGTACCATGGACAAAGTGTACGCAGCACTTGGCCTTGCTGACCCTCACCCCACGGGCCCCATCAATCCAGGTGTCCCTGCAGAGCCTTCCTGTCCTCCAGCAGATCAACACTCCTGCCCAACTTGGTGTCGTCCACAAATTTACTGAGGGTGCACTTGATCCCCTCATCCAGATCATCAGTAGGGCTATAAAACAGGACTGGGCCCAAAATTGAGCCCTGGAGGACACCATCAGTGACTGGACACACCATGAAGAGGGCACAGTGCATTATCAAAGACTAAGAATCTGGAGTTGGAGTTTTTGCAAATTAAGTTGAAGCAGTTTCCATCTACCATTTCCCACAAATTTGAGGAGGATTTTATTGCTACACTGTCTTAAACCAAAGATCTATCCGATGTATTTACTGACTTACCTTAACAGAGGACCAAAACTGACGCTGGAAAAACAAATATGGACCAGAGTTCTTGTTTTCTAAGATGCTGGAAAGTAAGAAATTTCTTTAATGAGCAACCAAGACTAAACCTCTGTCTTTAATTTGCTGGCTTTTTCCTTCCAACACACAGTACATTTCCATAAATATTCCCTTTCATCCTTGTTGTCTTTGCTAAATGCTCCCAGAAGGATGACAAAAGATCTCCTCTACCCAGGCACTGAAACACACTGGGAAAAACCCCTCATAAGTATGGACAGAACACAGTGACTTACTAAGAAAGGTCTAACACGGTAGTTGAAAGTAAACTTACTTTTTTGGATACAAGGGCATGAATACATCATCATCTAGTGTTCTCCTCATTCTTAGCAACAACGCCTTTAAAAGCATCTGAAACAGGTAATTTTTTTTTTTAATGTCCAAGGCACTGCTTAGTAGCTAAACACTCAGAAACTGGTTTTTAAAGCAACAAAGAACACTTGTGACCATAACAGTAAACATACATACATACATATTTGACCACACAAATTAACCATCTTAAAGAAGTCTGTAATAATTAACAGAGCTGAAATTTGACATTTAAAATTTTTGAAATTGAATTTTTTGAGATTTGAATTTTTTTAATTTTTCAATTAAAACCTGAACTTTTAATACCAGTTCCTGGATTCACAGAAGGCACATAAAACAATCCAGTTTGTAGGCAATACATTTGAAAAGGCTACAAAGACCTAAAAAAGAAAAGCCTGAGTATTTGTAGGCAACCCTTACAGCAAAACTGGAGACCAACAGGTCTTAGAACATCTGGTGTATCTTTTTATCTCTAGTATCTGTTTTGGAGAAGCTCCACTGAATTTCTTCTTTTAATTTATCATTATCATACTTTACTCCCCACAAACAGGCCACAGAACACCAAATAATTAAAAAATTATTTTTCTTGGTGTATTTCCCAACATAAGGTATTAAAAATGTATTCAAATTCTTTAATTTATGCAACATATTTAAGAAACTTACTTGTGTATTTTTGTTTTCTGCATTCACCACTGAAGGATATCCATCTATTAGTTTCTGTACAATTGCTACCATTCTAGACGTCTGTGTAGTAGAAAAGGGATCCCAGATATTTTCAGAAATTACTGTAAGAGATTAAAGAATTACTCCACTTTACAAATACTCAAATACAAGTACAGAGACATCCATGCAATTATTTATGAAGTAGAAAAATCTGAAAGCACAAACAAGCATCAGACTCCACAACCCCTTCCCTCCCATTTTCTAAGCCTATACCTGTTAATTTAGGAAGAACAACTCTCTCTACAATGGTAGGCAACAGTGAAATATCAGCATCATCTTTCACCTGCTCCTGCTCTTCACAGCCATAAAACAGCAATGACTCAAACCACAGCATTGTTTCAAAATCTCGACACTTGCCCTAATAAAAAAAGAATTTGGGTTAGATTCCTAAACAAAGATTTTAAGTTACCACATAGAAAAAGTATTACGTATGCAAGTACGATACACTCACAAAAACAGCTTTTAAACACTCTGCCAAATGAACCAATTGATTCTACCAGCACAGCCCCTAGATGTAATGAAAAGAGAAAATGGCTGAAGCAAGATTGATTTTTTTAGCAGCTGCTGCCCCACAGATTTTAACTCCTACTTCCACCTGAGCCAAAAAAAGCCTACAGATTAGGGTACAAGTCAGAAGAACAGCTCAATTGTGCTGCATTATAAAATTATGCCTTCTGGATTTAAAGCCTCTCTTCATGAGCACCTTGTAATTTTTCTACCTTAACAAAATGCTTATCAGGATCAGTAACAGAGACTAATGAATACAGTTAGACTTGATCATTCTGTACCATGTCTCCAACTAACATAAGCTTTGTTTTGTCAACCTGAAAAACTCAGAGATGGCATGGCAGAAGAGAGAATGCACAAAGAATGTTTTAAATTTAATGAGGGCATCTTTCTTAGATTTTTCCTTGTTTTATTAATGAAGTCAAATTTCTCTGAAGAGGAGTCATGCCTTCCCCTCCTCTGCACTTGAAGAAGAGGTGACAGAAAATCCCCTTTTGCAGATATTCTCTTGCTGGTTAACGAAAAAAAGAGGCACTTCTGATAAAAGGAGGAACAGAGAGGGAGTCAAAAGCTACCTGAACTGTTTTTCCTGGTGGCATCACATGAAAGCATACATATGCAGGCTGGACAAGGAATGTGTGCCAGGGATACTCGGCTGCCACAGCGCTGTCCTGCTTTTCCCATGTTCCCTACATAATAACTGGGCAGTGAGTACTATGGGAAAGACTTGGAAATTGCCAGCCAGAATTCTACAGGGTATGGAGATGTAGCTGAGAGACAGATACATAACCTAGAGACACTAGGTTGTAATTCCACAAGCTTCATAGTTCCACTTCTAATAAAACAGCATTATCTAGAGTCAGAATTTTCTCTGAAGTATTTCAAAGACTAAATGCATATTCATAGAACCATACAATGATTTGGGTTGGAAGGGACCTTAATGATTACCTAGTTCCAACCCACTACCATAGGCAATTGCAGGCCTTTTGGTTGGCCACCTCCTGAGAAGGAACAGGCAGCATGCCAAAATAAACTCCAGTCTGCTAGGAACATGAAGGATCAACTAGTCCAGACACTCCCCAGAAAAACTTTGCCTCAAGACAGGTGCCCATTTGAAATTTCATCCCTAGAACACACATCAAAGGTGCAATTTATTTTGCTCTGCTGAAGTGTCAAAGAACCACCATGTAGCAGCTAACATAGAAGCTGCTTGCAGAGAAGCTTACCTCCAAAGGAGTCCAGGTAAGCAGCTGAAGTCTGATTAAAGGGTTAAACAACTTTGGTAAACAGAGGCCAATATAAGCATCCTTATAAGAAGCAAAGTACTTGGAGCGCCAAGCTTCAAACTGTGACTTAATGCAATCAATCGAGTAAAAGCTTTCCAAAACATCTTCGAAAACTTTGCTGGATTCTTTCAATATACGATCTAGCAAGGGAGAAAAGAAACAAGACGTTAATCACCTTGTAATGCCTCTTTCAAGACATTATTTGATGCTCACTGGCATAAGCCCATAAACAAAACCAAAAAAACCCTCCATCATCTTTAGATGTTCTGTTACTCCTGCCTCAAACACACAAAGCTATAAAAACAGGAGCACGTGAGTACTCTCAAATAGACTGTTTTATGGCAGGTCTTACTTTATATATTTCATGGAAGGATTTTAAGTTACCAGACGTAATTAGGATTGGTGACGTACTGGGCTGCGTTCAGAGTGGTTCTAACTTCAAAGCTGGCCTTGCTTTGCATGGGAGATTCAACCAGCTGATCTCCAGCCCCCTCCCAACTCTGATTATTCTACATCTTTGATAATCTAAGTGCAAATATAGGAGGTCATCTCAGATAAGCCAACTGAACTGGCACTTCAGACAGGGTGGGTCCTGGCAGAGACCATGCTAAAATGCTGTGCAGAACATGCCTGCTGGCACTGGGCTGTGATTACAATCCTCTAGCACCTTCTTTTCTATTTTTATTTTTTTATTTGCAGTACCAGTATTCTATGCAGTCCACACCTTTTCCTCTATATATTATTTTCCCTTCATCTTTTCTACTTCTCAGGGTTAGTTTCATTCTAATCAGTTGTATTTGCCACAGCTGCAGTTGTAAATGTTTGGTTACAGTAGTAACCCTTACACAACGAGCACAACTAGCACACACAGCAGGCAGAGACAGGGCCGAGGGAACAGGAGATTAGGTCATATAACCACACTTTTCATATTGGGCTTAAGAAAAACCACTACATATAAAGTCAGTAGGTGCAAAGTGCACTCCTCTGTTCCACTGCTGTTCCTGGACTAACATCACAGCTACAAACAATAGCAGAAAAGCTCTACAAACACTGTGCCTATTCAGAAACTGAAAAAAATTTCTACAAAATGCTTTTGCACGCATAAACTGCCAAGTTACCAAGTGCAATTCAGCCCCATTGAATCTAGATAATTTAATTTAGCTAAGTTTATTTATAGCACCAAACAACCCCGACCACTTCTTCTGTTTATCCAAGACCCTTTCCTGTATGCAGAAAACCAGTGTAATCATAAAATTGCAGTAAATCAGCCAGTGACTAAAGGTGTGCAAACTGCACTTCCAAAGGACCTAGCAGGTAGACAGGTCATCTAATTGCTTTCTAATACGTTCATACTTTGGGTCTCTACAACCACCTACAGCAATGACTTTGCCATTTATTGCCTTCCCTGTGGGAAATGACCTCTTTATTTTAAACCTATCCTATCACTTAATTTCATGGTCCCTAGCTCTCATACTGTGAAAAGTCAATATTGTTCTCCTACTTGAAGAGACCAAAACCAATCAATCCCTCCTCAAATGCAACACAAGCAATTCTAGGTATACGATCGTTACTGCTTTCCTCCTCCTCACTTCTAACCTAATTCTCTTTAAATCAGAGCAAACATTAATTGTACCACGAGATTTTTCTGCAATGTTTGCATTTAACATTGTTTCCTATCATTTGCAAACTTTGCCAGGCTGCAACAAGACTCTACAAAACTTTTGTCACTGCATTTCTAGAAGCTTATTCACAACTCCACTACATACTTGTCATGAACCAAAAAAAGATTTTTAAAGCACTGAGGTTCTCAAACTTTCACAAGTAAGATAAACACATATTTCAAGAATGATAAATTATTTTACAAATTGGAAGGAAGACTTACTGATGGTCCAAAACCTTACTGCTTGCCAGCAAAAGCAAGTTTGAATTAAATAAATAGAATCTCACTAAGGATGGGCTATCCAGTCAGCTGGTGATAGAGGCTATTCTGGTCACATTAATGATTCAGGAATCAAAAGTTCCCAAACTCCTTCCAAAATATGATGAAGTATATAAATAGGGCTGCATTTGGATCAATTCTTTTTCCTGTCAAATATCTGGTACTTTGTTATATAAGAGAACTGGGATTTTTCAACCCGGAGAAGTTTCAGGGTAACTTAACTGTGGCCTTAGAGTACCTGAAGGCAGCCTGCAGGATGGAGAGGGACTATTTACAAGGGCCTGAAGTACCAGGACAAGGGGGAAGGCTTCCCACTGACAGAAGGCAAGGTTAGATGGGATATTGGGAAGAAACTCTCCCCTGTGAGGGTGGTGAGGCCCTGGCACAGGTTGCTCAGGGAAACTGTGACTGCCCCATGCCTGGAAGTGCTCAAGGCCAAGTTGGATGGGGCTTGGAGCAACCTGGTCTAGTGGAAGGCGTTCCTGCCCATGGCAGGGGGTTGGAACTGGGTGGGCTTTAAGCTCCCTTCCAACCCAGACCATGCTGTGATTCTGTGATAAAGCCTGAGTAGCTTTTCTAACCTCGCTCCAAGTTGAAGTTTGTGATATCTGTTGAAGTTTCCTCGTCATCACTGGAAAGGCCTTCAAGGTGATCTGCCATCTTCCCAGTTTGCTCTCTTGCTTGTCTACGGCGAGCTCTGGAAAGGAGATGCAGTATAAACCAGCTATAGTAAAGAGAGAGAAACCAGCTGTTTTCCCCACCTGTACAATGAATACACCCACTCAGGCTTGTCCTTTTAGTTCTAGGAAAGTCAAGCTGAAAAAAACTTTTACTACGTCACCACCTCAAGCATTCCATTATGCTGCTGCCTCAAACAATGAAAAGAAAGAAAACCAGCAGAGACCATACAGCTGTGGAATGTATTTACTTTGCTTTCTTTTAGTGATTTGCAATCAGTATCATGGAATGTTTTGTACACTTGCATGGTAGTCTGAGATGTATAAGAATATCCCTGCGCAGCATACCAGCTGAAGGGTTTTCTTCCCTTTGCAGGGAAGAAGCAAACATTGCCACTCATGTTAGTATGTCACAGAGGACAGCTGTACCTTGCAAGCAGACAAAGACTCCTAAAGGAGAAAAGAAATCTCATTCTCTACCTTCTAGCCTCTCTTTCTGCAGTTCGACGCTTGACTTGTTCTTGATAGATCACTCTGTCTCGCCCAAAAGAATCAAGATTTGGTGCCATCAGTGCTTTATCTGTAAAATTACATCAATGAAAATTAAAATGTTTATTTATGATTCTATAAATGTGCTGTAGGCAGTTTCATAAGAGCCTTTTACCCACTTTTAAACTAAATGCAATTTGAAATAGAAAGCTGAAGTATAAAAAAAGAAAAAAAAACAAAACAAAACAATGCCCCCCAGAAGCCTGAATTCACGATGTCTAGAGATTATAACAGAAAGCAGTGGAGTTTGGAAAAATTTCCAGTTAAATGTCAAATAGTCCCTGTACTTCCCTCTTATTTCTCTCACAACAGCACTGAACTACATAAAAGTCAACAGTTTTAACAGAAATAGCTGAAATGAAGTGTCCAAGAAAAAAGTGCTCCTTAGATAAACACATTCACCACATAATTTTTGAGAAGAAAACTAGCAAAAAAAAGCAGACAAGAGTGACTGGGGAATATACATTATTTCAGAGCTCTAGTCACAGTGTTTCTAAGTTTTTTTGCTTTAGATTGCCAAAAGTTTAAAACAAATCAAAATCTACAGAAAGATAAACCATCTTCCCTCCTCTTTTCAAGCTCCGCTTATCTATGCTCCTGGCTATAGAAAACAACACAGCTAGAACAGCAGCCACTGCTCAAGTCCACCATTAAAGTTTAAACATTAACATGTAAACATGTAAGCCTACCCAAACTTCAGGAATAAATTTACATGTTCTGACAAAATGTCTTTACAAATTCATCATTTAAAGTATTAATGCTGATCTATGTCAGCATTCCAATTCAATACCTGAACTCCTAAGAGCCTTATCTAAACTTCTAGATACTGAATAAAATCTCTATAAAACCCAACCTCAGCACTAAGAACTATTCCCATCCTATCATTAAATTTCATTACAAAAGAATCCATTCTAAGCTTTTAGGAAATAGGTTTCTAGTTCTCACAGCAGCATTTTCATGATAAAACTGCAAGGCCATCTGATGCCTGGAACTCCAAATAACAGTTCTAGAAAGAATATGTATGCTAACCACTCTATAAAGGAACGACCAACTCTGACACCCTAACACTTCATCATCTTCAGTGAGCTGTAGCTAATGGTATTAACAAGATTTCATCTGAAAACTGTGGCAGAACAGGGAAATGGCATTGATTATAGAATTTTACAGCAACAGGACAGAAAGCCATTTTTAAAAATGGGAAACTCTATGAAGCATAAAGAGGACTCCTATTAATAGGATTTCATCCATTGATTTAATAGGCTGAATAAAACCTCCTCCAAGAAACATAGACTTCCATCCAAGTTAACATTTATGCTTTTGTAGTTTTACATACTGAAGTGTAATCACCATAAGAAACCCCCTCAGTGAGAATTTCCCATCCACAAATTCACAGTAAGCAGGAAGTTTAACTAGGTATTCTTAAACTGTATTTCATACAGAGTTACAGTATTAGTCTGATTAGTCTTCCGGTTCTTTAATTTACCAGTTAAGTATCTGAAATCAAATACTTATACTGGCTACAAAACAGAACATCAGACAGAAGTCCAGCCCAGTGCTTTGTGGCTTTATACAGTTAACTGTATATGTTAAAGAACATTTATAGATTCAGGAAGGTTAAAATAAATTTTTTAAAAGTCCTGATATAAGAAGAAAATGGGGAGTCACATACTACCACTACTCCCACAGCCACCATGCATATATTTTTAGTGCTAGGAAGGAGAAAATTTAGTTAAGAGAAACAGAAACGAGAGATTAAGTCAGAGTTACAGTGGTTTAGAGTTTAAAACAAAACAGAGAACTTTCATCTAAACTTGCTTCTACTAATATCAAGAGTAAGAATAAACTTTAATAAGACAGTCATACATTAAACATTTACATTTCAATTAAGTCATACTATGTAAACAAGGTTGTTTAATGAATAATAAAAACCTTCAAGATGGACTGACTTGAATGGCTTGAAAACTCCGAAGATTCATCTTTAATATCATCTTGTCGTCTTTGGACAAGGCGGGAAGCTCGCTGTTTGTACAGCTGGTGCATTGCAGATTCAAGTTCGTTAATCAGAGGCACCTGTAAAAATACAACACACCACGTAATACCCGGATCCTGAGCTGCTCAGCTTCTGGGGTCCCAGTCTATTCCGGAGCAAAATGCTGTCACTGTGCTCCCAGCAGCACAAAGTCCTGGCTTTTTACTCATTTGTATCATTTGCACCAGGAAATAGTTCAAGGTGTGAAAAATGCATACATTTAACATTGGCAGCTTTCAATCAGAAAAAGAACATTCTGAAAGCAACTTCCATGGCTTGAATGAGTCTACACAGACAGACATCCTATTTAGAGAGTGCAATATTCTTTCCAGTACTCTTGCGTTCCCTAGCCAGTGTGTAATGTGTTGCATAAAGGTCTGCAATTCTCAGATGTTGATTGTTTCCCATCTACCTTTAAACAAGAATGTAGAAGTATTCTATACTTTGGTGAGAAAATAAGCTAACTGTACACAGTGAAAAAACTACCCATCAGTCTATCCTACTGAAGCCAGCAGCTACTGCTTTGCTCTAACTCTTCACCGCATATGCTGAAATATTACTGAAATGAAATCAAACCCTGCATAAGGGCGTTATGCCAACAGGTAATTCAAGTAAGTCAAATACTCCTCTAGCTTATCACTAAAATTAAAATAGTACAATTTGAACAAGTTATGCATTAAGTATAACCTTGAATTAATCAGGTAGATCAGGTCAGACCTATCACTTTTTTTTTTTCCTTAATGAACTATTTTAGTAGCATCTCTAACAAAAATAGATATTATGACAGCCAGGAATTTCCTGACATTATATAGCAAGCTCACTGCTCTTTTTTTTTTTTTTCTGGGACAAGTTAAAATTAGATCATTATAAATATTTAAATGCAAACCAGAAGTTTTCACAATCTCTTAATGTGGAAAGGCAAGTCCTTTTGGTGCGAACACTTAAGCCATGTCCTCCTTACCTCTGAGACGTATGCTTACTCCACAGTCTTCCAGTCTTTTATATTTCATTGCTGCCTACCATCCAGGATTATGGTTTTTTTTCAAACAAAATATAAAATCAGAATTTGTTTCCTGATGTATTTTAGAATGAGATTCAGCAGCTATTAAAGAACCTCCTTCAGTAAAATGTAAAATTCTGAGTTTATAGTTACAGGGCCATTTCAGCTCGCTGAGACTGACACACACACCAGAGAAGAAAAAGAAAATAGCTTTGTGGGATAAACTAGGCTCCAGGGATTAAAATGAAAGCAGCTCTGCACCACCTCAATACACATGCAACTTTCTTTTGGAGAAAAGAGTAGAGAGAAAGAAGGAGGGAATAAACTTCCAAGTGCTGGAAGTTTATATTCAGAATTTGAGACCGTTTTGAAAACAGAAATAATAGTTTAAAAAGAATAGTTTTACTGCAGTTTACCATAGAAAATACAGTTTCTTCTCTTAAGCACGAAGAGGAAATTCTAAGATTGAAAAGTTAAATGAAAATTTTTCAAAGCATCTCTAGTGTTTTTTTCTGTAATTTTCTCAGGATTAAAAAAGAACCCTAGTAATGTATTCAGATATATGAATCCAGTCAAAATATTTCCCATTTAGAATACAAGAGACTTAGCAGCCCTTATTCTTCTTTAATCAATACTGTGGTTAATGAGTGGCTCATAATTTCACTGACTGCTATAAAGTTACAGTCCTCATTCCCTGTTTTATTTAGTCAGTACCTTAAATTCAGTGTTTTCAAGGGGATTTTTTTGTTCACTTTCCCTGTATACAGTGGAAGAGGAAAAGCAGAAAGGTCTCCAAACATTTAGATCACAAGAAAAATCCTGACACACAGAGCATGTTTTGGTAATTCACTTTTGCGGGTAAAGTAACAACTCATCTACTTATGCTTTCAAAGGTATGCCCAGAACAATTCAATCTTTCTGTATCCACTGTATGTTCCTACTTTCAAAATGTAGAAGTGTCATTGCGACTCACCAGCCTTCTCAGAAAGCAATTTTGACAGTAATTACTTCTGAAGGAAGTCATGCAGCGATCTTCCACTCTACTGGTTGTCTTATTTATGGGGGAAAAAAGGGTATTACACAGGATTTGACCTTTCTAGTGCTTGTTTCTAAAATTTGTGTAATAGCTATCTTGTCATACTCTCTGCTGAACCTTAAGAATGAGCAAAGTGACCCTAACATTCATATTTAAAGATATGTTTTCATATATGTATGTATATACACATATGGTATTTATTATTACACATACATATACACATATCCTCATGTATATTATAATAACTACATACATTATAAATAATAATAACACTTTAAATAGAAACAGTCAGGGCCACAGGTTCTACAAAAAAGCTGAAGGTAATTTATAATTTATCTGCACTCAAAAGATAAGAACAATTTACTGTCTTCCTGCATTTCATTTAAATAAAAACTGATACTGATTTTATTACTTGATTTTGTCCCCTTCCAACACCTTCTTTTTAGAAAACTTTTCAGTGTCTTGTGGGTTACTGGTTCTGAATCTGATGGTACTTTTGTCATGCTGAAAGCACTGAATTCCAAACCACATTATCTGGACAAACAATATAAAAATAAATTAAATGCTCCTGTTAGACTGCATCACCTGCTGCTTTTGCAACTCGCTTCACATACAAGCACAGCAGCAGCCTCCACCTGAAACCAGCAAAACCCTGTGAATGCCCCTAAGAAGCCTGAGATGATAAAAGCCACATTTTAAGAATATTTGAACAAGACCACTTATGCTATCAAGGAGAACCTCCAGACATGGTTTATAGTTATCACAAAAGTAATTTAACAAAAGGTCTTTAGAAAGGTCTTTAACAAAAGGTCTTTAGAAAGAAAATACTGAATAGAGACTTCAGAAATAAAAATTTATCTCAGAGTAATAATGTAAAAACTTATCTTTAGTAGGAATTCAGCCATCTGGGTAACCAGCACTGCCAGAGCTGCTTAGAAAAGTACCTTTATTAAATAATCTTCAACAGCTAATGCTAATACTGACTCAGGAATATGGCTTCCTAAGTGAGCAATCAATTGCAACTAATCAGTTACACTAATCAATCAGCTGGGTGAATTAACTGTCCCACACTTCCTGGGTTTGTTCATGACATAGTTATGTTCACTTTTACAGGACAAAGACTGGACTGGACTCTCCCAATTCTACTAATAATGGACAATTAATGTCTAGCACCCAAAGTGTTTTTCCATTCCTCTCCCAAAGCTAATGGGCTAGGCAAGCAGTAGCTTAAAACTACGCAGCTATTCTGACAAGATACTGAGAAATTAATATACTACTACTGTATTTAAGTCAGAAGACAAGGAAGAAATAGCCAATACACTGCTAACTGAATTCTACAGCTTCTGTGTGCCTAATTAATATATATATATATTCATGAGTTTCTACTATATTTACAACAAAGTAAGTAATCAAAGCACAGTGCATAATAAAAGAAAAAATACTAAGTCTTTGACTTAGAGTTGCATGAAAGTATTACACTACATGAAAGAAATATATTTTTAAGTCTGGGTGTCTTTGAACAGCTATGCTAGTTTTAAAACTTCTCTCCTTCAGACTCCAGAGCAATACCAAGAAACATCTGCAGGAGGAAGTTTATAATAAGAAAGAAAATACAAGTCCCAGCTATTGTGTACCCCAAGCATTCCAGAAAGTAGCAATGTCATAATTCAGCCCTCACTTTTGCTAACCTGATATCCAACACAAGTAAAAGGAGTATCTGAGAAAGTTGAAATGCCAGAGCATCTACCAAAATCCTGAAGACATAAAATCTGCAAGTTTTTAGACAATCTAAAGTCAGTGAGCTGGGAGGAGAGACTTATGATAATCAGTTTAGCATGGTAAAAAGTTTTTTTCAATCCTCAAATAACCAAACCTTTTGAAGAATATGCTCTCAAAGGACTTTTTTTCAAAATCAGAGGGAGAAGTGGTGTTTGGCATGTAATAAGAGACCTTTTTTTTTTTTTTTTTTTTTTTAAAGAGATTAATGTTTTTGCATCCTTACCTTTTCACTGAAACACTCAAGCAAGTCTTGGACATACCCTCGCATTTCTTGCAAAAACTTATACCGTTCACCAATACCCCCAGAAGACCCTTCTAATCTTTCAATTGCCTTGGTAGAGTCCTCTTGGCTTTGCTGGTGTTTCTCATATTGCTGCCGATTAGCTTTGTGAATTTCTTTCATAGAGTCCAACCTGAAGGGCAATGGATAAATAGTAAATTTACATCCAAAAGTCTATTTCAGACCATTGAGACATCAAACAGACAGTACAGTGCAAGTACTGAGCCAATATACGGGAAATTTTGCAAAGACATTCTCGACCTTTGATTTGTCACCTTCTCCCCTCTCTTCATGAACTGCAAGGCTAATGATTGGAACTCAATTGCTAGACTATGCTGTAGTGCACTGCACTGGCCACTCCTACAAGCTTTTACAGGAGTTGATAGCACAAAGAATAGTGCAAGGCTATCCCTAATGAAAAGCTGGCTGGACAGCTTGGGGGTGGATGGGAACTACAGCTTACACAAAGCATTCTTTTTCCTCTACTGACTTGACTCATTGTCAAAGGCTGCAACACTACAAGGCATACAAACCAGTTTCAAAGACATGTGAAGTACAAGCTGTTTGTTACATATGATTTCTCATTTCAATTGTGTTGTTCATTCCGTACCTTCTGTGTACCTGACAAGCAGATTACAGTGTTTAAGCCAAAAAATCCCTGTATACACTAGAAATTAAATTCTTTATCTACTGAAGGGAAAATATCTGATTCACAGTTTAAAGGAATGCAGCTTGATAAGCTAAACACCTCACTGGCCTTTCATTTCTTCACTATAAGACTGTGCAGTGTCCAGAAGATGCAACTCAGACCTCTCTTCAACAAGATCAATGGCCTCATATTTAAAGTTTCACTTCCAGAGAAGCAATCCAAGGAGACTCGAACAAAGTGTCAATGTCATCTTCACTTTGAGCTTTTTTGCCTTTTTTTTTTTTTTTGTTTTTTTAAATGGATGAGCCAGTCAGTACTTTTCCAGCGATGAAACTCTGTGTTTGCTCACCGAGACTAAGACACCTGAGGAACAGAAACCTAGGGTACAGGTCTTTAAGTCTAAAAAGATGGTCTGTCCTACCTGTCTTTAAGCTGTTTCTTTACCAAATCAATAGTAACAGGAGTCATCTCATTACTGGGAGTTTTGAAAGGAACTGTATTATCTGTTTTTTGAGACTTGTTTTCTGATGATCCATAGGCAGCATAGGTGTATGGAATGCCGTATGATGAACCGTAAGACAGTGTCTGGTAAGTGTTCTGGTAGTACACATTATTCACTTCTGCAGGCTGACTTGGTTGAACCTAGTGGCAGAGGAAATGCAATTGTAGTATATTAGGCTTTAAAGAAAGGGGAAACTTACTTTTTTACACATCTGAAATCGAAGTGAAAAATGTAAGCAAATACGGTTACAAAATGTAATTATCAAGGGGATTTAAGCATCCAATATCTAAGGTAGAAGAAACAAATGCCCACAAGAAGGTAAATGGACAAATTCTTAGTATCAATACTATTCTAAATACTTATACTATTTCTCTTTAAAGAGCACCAAAATTTACAGACATAATTTCTCAAATGAAACAGCCTCCTATAAACTAATCAAGTTTGTAAAGGATTTAGCCAATACTTGCAGAAGCAAATCAAAAAAGAGTGCACAATTATATACATGCCTGGGGTATGTTGATTCCTTTTCGTATCTGCTCTTGCTCCCATCTACTGAGCTCTTCATCTTGCTCCCCTGCCACTAGTGCTTCATCATCGCTTCCTTCAATACCTTCATACAAGTACAAAAAAGAATATAATGTATTCATGATTGTAAGGGTCAGGAATTCAAAAACCTGAAACCATGCCTCAGCGAGAAAATCTCACAGTATCTTCCTTTCCTTTTCATGAGGAATTAAGGACACTGGCCTGTGAATTATTAGCACAGGGGTTCCACTTGAAAGATCCAATGGGAAAATTTGCAATTCACTGCTGGTAAAATGGTAAAATCCTCTAACATCTAACTCTTTTTCCAAAAGGATATTTTACCTGCTTGACAGCAAGAATTCTGTATCAAACCTTTTTTTTCACAACTATATACTTCTTAAAAACAGAGTACAGGAAAAACAAGAACTGATCCTTAGTGTAAGTTTCTATCACAGTCAGCAGTGCACAGGAACATAGTTTTGTGCTCAGGATTTTACAAACATATTCCATTATGTAGTACTTTTCCTCAGAAATGTTATGCAACTCCAGATTGTTTGAAAAACATGTTGTTTAAAATGCTGAATAGGAGCACTCACAGTGAAAACAGTGTGAATATTTATCAGCTGACCTTCCAAAAAAGGGTTTACCTATTTCCTCAGCAATCTTTTGCCTTTGGGATTTTTCCTTCACCGTAAAAACTATCCTCCTCTTCTCGTCATCATCTTCATCATCACTGGCATCATTTTCATCTTCTCGAACAAGGCGGCTTTTACCTGGTTCACTGTCAACGGGGGTAAAGTCTCCAAGTTCACGAGCCATTTGACGCTTTTTCCTAGCGGCATGAATAAAAGCAGCATCTGGAATTTCTCCTAAAGACAGATGTGTCCACTGTTAAACAACCACTTTAACAAAACAGGTGTTACAATTTCTTATTGCTTATCTCTGTCACTGCACCAAATCATCTCTGCACACAGGAAAAAAATGTGAGGGGAAACAAATCCACACTCACAGAAAATATCTGCAAGCAACTTAGATGCTAAACATGTCAACTTTCTGACCAGAAACCCTCAAAGTTGGGATCGTCACAGAAAGTCTGGCTCTGCTTCCAGCAGCTCATGTCATAAGAGCAGAACCCTGATGCTCCTATGAGAAATATTCCTAAAGAAGAGGAAGCCCTTTACAGGAGCTGACTATTGCAAAGGGAGAAAGAAAATGAGGTGTCACTTCCCATCCCAATATTGCTCCCAGCTCTTCTTATTTTGGGGGAATAAAAAGCATCAACAGTTTCAACAGTCAGTCATTGGTCAGAGATTAAGAGGACTCCAAATTAGACACAGTTAATATACAGAAGATTGTACAATCAAGGGGAAACATGAAAAGTGCCAGACCTAATTGAAAACTCTAAAATCTGCAGCACAAAATTTAATGCAACTTACATAAGTCTTATCAATCAACGTGTGGACCCAGGACACTCACTTTGTATTTGGGGAACAGACTACCATAATTAGCAAACTAGTTTTAAAAATATTTTCCTAGAGTGATTTCTCTGGCTTCAGGGCCTGACTAGAACATCAGTATACAAAACAGGATAGGAGAATATTTCAGACACCTTGCAGACCCATAACTGAAACATTTGAACTAAAGAAGAGATTTTAACTGAAAGCAGTTAAATCTCATGTGAAGTCACCTATTCCAAATCTAGATATTCTTTCAGTTTGTCATCTATTTGAGAGACAAATTTCTGCTTCTGACATCAGGATGAAGCATTCTGTAGCAAAACATATTCTCTCATAAGGCTTGTAAAACTGTAAAACTGAACACCTTTAAAAAATAGCAGTTTCTATAATTCTCAGATGCTAAACTGTTGGAAACTATTTCCTAATCTCTCTCACACATTAGTCTGCTGTAACCATTGGCTAAATCACTTGGTAATTTATCAAACATATTACAAAAACCAACCTGGGCGGAGAACATTTAGTGATGACAGAGCACTTGAAAAAGCACCTCCTGCTTTTGGTTTTTCTTCTTCCTTCTCACTTTCAACTTCCATTTCTTCTTCACCATGCTCACTGTTTGCAGTCCCATCTTCTTGGCCTATATCTTTATTCTGTCCTGTCTTTTCTAGTGGTGCTTCAACTGGTAAGACAGCAAAGTCCACGTTTTACTCCTTTTATAAAGATCACTCAGAAGTATTTTTTAAGATACAACAATCAAAAGTGAAAATCAAATGAAAATGTTAAATAATAATTTTACTGTTTGAGATCTAGGAAAACACACTTTCTTAATTGTGATTAAATCACTGATATATTCTCAAAACAAAATGTGACAAGGCAGGCCCCAGCAACTACTAAACATTCTCCATATTGTTAAGTATTAAGAAAGTGGGCAAACTCAACTTTGTGCCACCTTGTCAAAGTCTCTTACATATGCAATGAGAAAGCACTGCCTGTGTTACACCAAATCCTTCCACAAGAACCAGCTGATTTCCAAAGAACCCTTCATTTTCCTCTCAGGCTACAACCTATATAGGTGGGTAACATACAGATACAGGCAGCAAGTACAAATAATATGTAAAAAAATGCATGTTAATGCATCCAGCTACTCAATCCAAGCTGCACCTATCTGACGTTTCAGACTCAAGCACTTGTTTAGAGAATCCAGGCTTCTCTCTCAGTAGCAGCCTCGAAGTCTTTGAACTATAGCCACATGAATTAGAGAGAGCAAAACAAACAGTAATGAAACATTGCCCACACAGCCATGTGCAAAATGCAATGTTTTAAGGGTCTTTGTGACAGAAGCAAGAATCCAGGTTTTCACAGATGACCTAAACGTTAGCCACAGAAATGATAATTTCTGGTTTTGCTCATGCCCCATGTCACTGCATAGGCAATTTAAAGGATTCTAATAAGAATCTGTGGGTTTTCTAAATGCAGGCAAAACCTTTAAAAATAATTTAATTAAATTTAAGAATTTTAAAATATTTCCTGCATGGGACCATGTTCAATCCCCATGTGCTTCTCTAGATCATTGCAATCTTTAGATCATAAGCCTCCCAGCTCGAGCTAGTAGCATTATATAATCCAAGTCGAAACTTAAGTGGAAAAGCAACCACTACACTTTACCAATAAGCTCAAATTCCCAAAACCCAATAGTACAATGAAACTGAGGTCCCAGGCTCTACTTCAAGCTCTCAAGGACTGTATATTGTTAACAGATCCTTTTGCTCCAACACTTTCAGTCTGTTATCTACTCAAAGGTTCAAGTCCTGAAACATGCAGCTCTTGAACAATTAATAACAAAGACCACCACTCTGCTCACCCCAACAATCTTCCTTTTCAAAGAAAATGCATTACAAGGGCACATTCTGTCAGACAAGCACCAGAAACATTTTCAAACTAATGTAATTCCTTCCTAATTCAATAAGTAACTCATCTGTCATAAACACAGGTGCAGTTCAGAATATTGATGTCTATCTGACAACCATATAACAGACCTGAGAAGTTACATCCTTCTGTGTTAATTTCTACATGAGAATCAAAGAACTCTCGACCAACTGCAGAACAGCATTCCTAAGGCTCAAGTAACACATTTCATCTGTGCTTTACTTCAGCTCTAAATGGGAAATCCTCTAGAAGACTAACGATCCATCTTGAAAACAAGAAATTAAATTACAGTACTTAAGCTCTTCCACTACAAAAGTTACTATTAGTTTTGCAGTTACCATCTGTTGGAAAATTGACCTCTGTTCTAACTTTTGATTTTTCAAGATCTTCTTTGTATTCTTTCTTCAACTGTTTTACAATCTTTTTGCTGTAACTTGATTTCTTCACTTTGAAAACTTCTTCAGTTTCTTTAAAAGAGAAATTGGATAACATTACATTCATTAGATCTCTCAAGCATACTTACTTGCTAAATCTCTTAATTTTGTACCTGGAACTTCACAAATTGCCATTAACAAACATTGTAGGGTCTTTTCAGAGTCTATAGTCAAAGTCTTACTCTACGCTTTCAGTATTTCCATCAAGATTTCAAATCACGAGTCTGGGAAACCAAGTTTCAGTGATTTCAAGAGAATTCCTTCCAAGACGACTCAAAACTATACGAATTGTTCGGACAACAGGCAGTGAGTCCGAGGTGACCCGTGAACACCAGCCACATCAGAGTAAAACAAACTCGACACAAAGCCACAGGACACATGCTCCTCAGCCAGTGCTGCTGGCTCCAGGGGGAGACTACGGGCTGCACCTACTCCCGCACAAACCTGCGGGCTACCCAGGGGCAGTGAACGCAGCACAGGTGGTGCACCAGCAACGCAGAAGCAGAGGCAATTTGAACCCCTACATCACAACTAAGCCCGCTGGGAGCATGATGGCTCCGCAGGAGCCAGGTCGGGCCGGGGAAGGCGCGGGCATCCCTGGCTGCCCGTACCGTGCCTTCAGGGCTCGCCCCCTCTTACGTGATCCCACATCACCCCACGCCACACGGGGGAACTGCCTTAAGAAATAAATATTGATCCCAACTCTCTTGGAGGGCCGGGGGGAGGCTGAGCAACTCCAGGTCCCTTCCACTCCCGCAAGAAGCTACCCAAAAGCCAGGCAACGACCCGCCTCACCCTCCTCCTCGTCCTGGAAACTAAGCAGGCTGGCCCTCGGCACCTCTTTGTTCTCCCGCGAACGCTTCTTCTCCTTGGGGCGCCCGGCCGCCGGCAGCCCATTGCCCTGCTGGGGCTGCGGCGGCGGCGGAGGAGGGCGCAGGACAGCGGGCGCCGGCAGAACCCCCAGGCCCGCTCGGTCGCTTCCCATCAAGCCCAGCCCCAAGCCGAGAGCCGCGCCGTAGCTCGCTGCACAGGCGAAGGCCGCGGGGCTGCCGGGCAGGGAGAGGGGCACGCAGCCGGCGGGCAGCGGCAGGAGCCCGGCGCCCGACGCCAGCGGCATGGCGGCCTCGCTGGGCCCTTCCCCCGCCGCCCCGACAGCCGGCGCCGGCTCCTGAGGCGGCTCCTCGTCGCGCTCCTCATCCTCCTCCTCCGAGTCATTCCGCTTCCGCACATTCACCCTCCGCGCCTTGCGGAACATCCCGCCGGGCACCGACCGGCCTCCCCGCCAGGCCCCGGTGCCGCCCGCTCCAGCCGCCCCGCGCCGCGGCCCAGGCCCGGCCCCGCGAGCATGGCACCGCCGCCCGCAGCGCCCCCTGCCGCCGGCTCCACTACCGACGGGCGGAGGACGCGGCACTGCGCCTGCGCGCCCGAGAGCGCGCGGAGCGGGCTCGAGCGGCCCGGCCCGCCCCCGCTTACCCCCTCACGGCCGCCGCCATCTTGCGTCGGGAGAGCAGCGCGAGCCGGGCGGGAAGGGGGAGAGGGGAGGGAGGGAGGAAGAGGAGGGCCGGGTGATGTAAATAAAAAGTGAGTTATATTAAAGAAAAGATTCATCGTATGAGACGAATTTATTTTACAAAATTTGTTTTATTACACTAGACATACACGTATTTTAGAGACATTGCTGTGGAAAAACACTGCGACCTTCTAATGCAGTACTTGCATAGGGCAAAGCCATATAAAATAGAATTGGGATGATCAGGTTCTTGGTATCCATTGGGGCAGAATAGGGCCTTTGGGAAGATCTCCATAATATCGGAGCTGTGGGCTTTTGTAATTGAGGATCTTTTGCTCTTTCCAGAAAAAAAAAAATCCTGCAGTGGTTGCTTGGGAACTGGAATAAAAGGTCTTTTGCACCAGCCTTATTCAGAGCACTACAGTGGCAAAAGTAACTGGCAATTTAATTTTAATTTAGAAAGCCCATGGACTATTAACCTTGTTTCTTCCCAAGGCCAGAATACATACATCCTCAGCTACTGCTGCATGTGTGAATTTTTGGACATCACAGTCATGGTAATGGGGAATTACCGTGACTTCAGCACATTTTTTTCCAGAGAGCAGCAGTTCTTTGCCGAAGATCATCTAGGTTTCATTTTTCCAGATTTTGGAGAAAGCCTTGGTAACATTTAGAAATCAATATATTTGTGTGTGTGTACTGCCTTCAAGTTTGTGAAGGCAAGGTTAGTTCCCTTGCAGATACAGCTGGAGAAGGCAGTTCCTGGGTAGATGGCATGAATTATGTCTGTAATAGACAGTCATGAGAGGTATCACTAGAAGTATTTGTAATTTGGAGAAAAAGTCTTATGGTTTGTTGCCAAGGTGCTGACAAAGGAAACTACATCTTTATAACAGCTGGTTCAATTGTTCTCTGGCTGAGTTAAATGGAGTTCAGTAACCAGCTTGCAAACACCACTGTGCTTAAATCTATTTGCAATTGCAAATAGATCCCATTAATTCCATCGTTAGCACATTGTTGATTTCAGAGGGAAAGCTCACAGGTTCAAAGTAATGTGGGGTGGACATGTATTTAAGTCTTCTGAAAAATTAAGTTTTGCTTCCTAGCAAAACTGCTCCGTCACTGATTACAGTTATATCAATATAATTATTTAAAATAGAAATAACCTTTCTTTAAAATTGCAGCAGCTTCACTGGTTCCTCAGAACCTTGATAGCCATTCCCCTAAGTGCACAGAGAATCGTGGAATCTCAGATTGGTTTAGGTTGGAAGGGCCCTTCAAGACCACCCAGTTCAATCCCCCCTGCCATAGGCAGGGACACCTTCCACAAACCATGTTGCTTCAAGCTCCATCCCCCCTGGCCTTGGACACTTCCAGGGACGGAGCAGCCACAGCTTCTCTGGGCTGAAGTTTTCTTGTGTTTTGTCTCAGTTTCATGTAATCCATTGCTGGGAATGCAAAGCTCTTACAACTTGCTATTTCAAAGCCTTTATTGTACTATATGGATGGATACAGCCTTAGTTGTATCTCACAGAATTCAAAACCTGCAGACACAGGCAAGGAGCAGACTTTGAGCTATTTTAACAGTCCTGGTATATGTTTTTCAGGGGATGACAACCTTTCTCATGCAACACATCTGAAAATTGTCTGCCTGAAACCTCGCCTCCCTTGTCAGATGAGACTCATTGTATGGGGTATTTCTACTCTCTCTTATGGGAGAACATGACCAGTTTGCCATTATCACAAAAGTTGAAGCTCCCTGCATTTAGGGAATTGGAGGTGTCAGCACATCCGTCATGCAGGTGGCAGCCTCTCCCTGGAAAAATATGGATCAGCTGAAGTGGTCCAGTGGAGAGTATGGGCCATTCACTTAAGGGTTAGACTTGCTGGTCCTTGTGGGTCCCTTCCAACCCAGAGTATTCTGTGATCTGGAAATAAAGATTATGTGTGAAATAAGGAAGAAAGGACAGATGCAGGGAAGTACCTGCTTCACAGAGGGAAGTCCCATACCTGTTTCCTAAATCGCTGAGCATAATGGGAGTAGATTGCACCTCGTAAAACAACCATGAATCTACCTGCTGAGCTGCAATCTAACCTGAGTGGTTCTCTGGGGGTCTTGGATTCTTCTGCAGTGGGAACTACATGATTATGCCTTTTCTGTCCGAGACACAACCTTAAAACAAAATTTATCTGCAGATTTCAATTCTCAACTTAGAATATATAAACAAAAAAATTCTAACAGTGCTTTGGAAAACAGTTGTTTCACATTTACTTTGTTCTTTAAGAAAGTGTTTGCTGAATTAATCTGATGAATCTCTTACATCAAACACCTCTTTGTAGAGTTCTCTCACAGTCCCCTTGTGCATCCTCCTAGACAAACCAGGACAGACTTAAAAGCATCCCATCACTCTTTGCAGCCTCCCATGCCTCTTACTACTGACTGCATTAAATTACTCCATAAATGAATGTTACAACATAGCTCTCATTGTCTGAGGTTGAGAAAACATCTAAGTACAGCAGGCTGGGAAAGTGCTTTATGATACTAGAGACATTTTCCACACTGTATGACTTCAGCAATGAATATCCATTGAAAACTGAGGTATCCAGAAAAGAAATACGTGCAAGCATTTGCCTGTCTTTGTTGTGTGCCTCAAGCAAGTCTTCTTTGTCATTATTGCTGCTGCTGGAGATGGTTATGCTCTGGTCTGGAAATTGTCCCTTGACCTTGTTTACCTGGAGCTTTTGAAGTCCCCAAATGGCCAAATATTCTGTTGGGAGAGGAGTGGTACCACAGAAGGTACCACTTCAAATCCCACACCCTTGTGAAGTTGAGGACTATCCCCAGCACAGAGGTGTCTGTGAACCAGATGCTCAGGTGGCTGTTGTAGGTAGTTTTTTCCATGGTAGGAGGCAGCACTGTTTTGCAGTTGCACATCAAGTTTGCCAGGCAGTAATCACAGTCATGGATAGCCACAGAACAGCTGCAGTTGTGAATTGTGTTTTCCTCAGTCAAAATTAGCACGTGGTTCTTCTGATTTCTCAGAAAAACTGATGTGTATGCCAAGGAATCTGGCCAAAATGAGAGCCAGAAAAATGGAGAACGCAGGGTAGACTATTGGCTTCATTAGTAGGTACCAAGCTGCCAAGCGTCTTCTCCTTATCCTGAATGATTTAGATCACATGGCTTTACCTACTGAGAAAAAGCAATTTCTTTACTATACTAAGGATCTCTCAATGGTTAATATTACTTTGCTTTTCCACTCATTACTTGTTGCAAACCTGGCCTATTTAGAGTCATACTGCAGTTCTGCATTAAGGGGAAACCACAACTACACTGATTTAGAAAACGGATTGTGACTAAAGTTTGGGGCTCCTTTTTTGTTCTTTTTTTGCTCTAAGTGGTTTCATCTGCTTATAACACATTGAACACATTCTTCTCTATGCAGACAGCTCCTTGGTCTGGCCTGTGCAGAGGTAAAGACAGGACAAGGAGTTGTGCAGGACAATTCTTGCTTGTTTCTCCTTTCTGCCTTTTTTGCTTCCAACCAGACAGTGGTGACAAAGGACCCTGTTCTCCACTTCACTGAGTGAGGCAGTCTGAGAAGGCCTAGCAGCAATAGCTTTGTTTTACACCTGAATTGCTAAGTAACATTGTGATAACCTTTCCCTTAAACTGATTGTGGGATATTGTTGGGGATTATGTATTCTTCCTTTCATTTTTTCTTAGCAATAGAATTTTTCCTCATTAGTTGTGGGGAAACCTGACTGCTGGTACCTATTGGGTGCTTGAGAAGACAAAGAGTTTGGCTGGGCCCATGGGGGAAGGAGGCTGCAGGTAAAAGGGAGGGCGGGGGCAGCTACAGACAGAGCTGCTTCTTCTTCTTCTTATTCTTCTTCATCTTCTTCTTCTTCATCTTCTTTGTCTCCTTCTTCTTCTTCATCTTCTTCGTCTTCTTCAACTTCCTCTTCTTTGTCTTCTTCTTCTTTGTCTTCTTCTTCCTCTTCTTCGTCTTTGTCATCTTCGTCTTCTTTGTCATCTTCTTTGTCGTCTTCTTCTTTGTCTTCTTCTTTGTCTTCTTTATTGTCTTCATCATCGTCTTCGTTGTCATCTTCATCATCTTCTTCTTTGTCTTCGTCATCTTCTTCATCTTCCTTTTCTTCTTCTTCTGTGGGCCCTCGCACCCCCTGTCCTGCCAGGACATCCTGCAGTGCCAGCCACCCCGGTGGAGCTTCTGATACATCTTATCCACTGGCCTGGGATTTCTGCTCATTCCTGCCATTCCAGCAGGGTGTTCTTCAGATTCCTGCAGGAGCACTGGGATTGACTGCCCACGGGGAGTTTGTGAAGCAAAGCCTCTCCTCCATCCTCTCCTGTCTTGGCCGAGAAGGGCTGCCACGGGTTCCCTGGTTCTGTTTTGTTATTAATGCCATAGTTGTTGTTTGTTTGCCTTGTTATACATACTAATAAAAAACTATTATTCCTATCCCCATATCTTTGCCTGAGAACCCCTTAATTTCAAAATTATAATAATTCAAAGGGAGGTAGTTTACACTTTTCATTCCAGAGAAGGCTCCTGCCTTCCCTAGCAAACACCTGTCTTCCAAAACAAGACAGATGTACCGGGAAAATGGAGAGAGGGAAAGCATTTAAGGGCAGAAGTATCGCTGGACACAGCACATATTTTTCTGAGCTATGTGAAATGCTGAAAAAAACCAATTTATATCCATGTGAAGCTACATCTGCTCCAGCCTTAGTCTATAAGTTTTAAAGACCAAGGACCACCATGTCTTGCACAGCAACTACTACAGGACAGATCCAGGCCTTGTCAGTTGCTCTGCCCCTCCTTCTTTTATCCTAGCAAAGCAAAATATCAACTTCACACATACCTATGACAATGGAGCAAGTTTCCATCCCAGCCATGGGCCAGCTCAAATGGTTGGGAGCATGTTTGGTGGGGCTCTTGGATTCTCAGCTGCCAGTCCTTTGGTCTTCAGAGTGGGTTTGAATTTTACCAGGAGCATCTGTGTTTTCCTGAAATATTATTATATGATGGTGCAGGCAATGAAACACGGTGCAATTTCTTAACACAAATTATAAAGATGTTGGAAAGTTTGTTTAATTTGATGTAACTGTTTTGAAACACAAGAAGCATTAGAGACAAATTTTGACCAAAGATGACAGATTCTAGTGACAGCAGCAGTAGGGCACATGCTGGACAGAATTAGGTCCTTATCATGTAGAAAGACTGATTCACATCCATAATGTTTGTCTGCAGCACTTCAGAAAACATGGCAATATACCTACAGTTTCGTAGACTTCTATTATTCATATTCTTGTTCCTGTTTATCCTATTCCTGTTCCTGTTCATTTTCTTATCTCATTGCTGTTTTCAGTAAACTGTTCCTATCCCAACACTTGAGCTGTGACTTTTGTGCCTCCAGCTGGAGGTGGGGGGAGGAGAGCATGGGAGGCTTTTTTAGTGTGAGTACTAAAGTGGAGAATACCATTCCCAAATCATGACAGAAGGATGCAGACATTTAAGTTTTTAAATCAAATTTCATATATGTTGTGGAACATACCAGAAATTCCAGTCCAGCTGCTGGCTGATGTTTAACTCCAAAGGTCAGACTCACCCAAGCTGTAGATGTTGTGGTATCATTATTGCTAGAAATGTTTCCACTATCTAAGCATTTAATCACATTGGAGAATCTGTTACTACACCTCCATACTGCTTATTTTCTCAGTCCTTAATAGTGGCTGATAGACAATTGTGATAGACCAGAAATCTGTAATATCAACACAGTTTCACAACTAAATGAAATGATTTTAAGTTTTCTGTGTTGGAGGTAGTAATTGCAAGAAATCCTAGACAATGTTGACAACATGAGTTTGGACTAAGTAAAAGAGATTCAAACTCCCACCTATGTCAAAAGAAGTGATACTGCTTCTTCCACTTAACATTTGAGGGCTTAATATTCATAAAACATTAGATTAAAATACTTTGATGCATCCTCATTAGTTTTAACCCTTGTTTCCTTTCTTTTTCTCAGTACCTGAAGAGTGGAGAACCTTTAAAATTCTCTACTGGTTTGCAGCCAACCAATCAGGCTTAGCTTAGCTGATAACATTTAGGCCCCATCCATCAGAATCCAAACAAAATTCTAAATTCTGGCATTCCAGGAAATTCAGACTCCAGAAATACATCTATTCTTCTCTGTTCCCTGCAAGTCAGGAACATTCCTATCCAGTTCTCAGGATTTAGTTTCTGTGTGGCTTTGGTGAGAGATATGCAAGAAGAAAAATACATTGCAGGTTATGTGTCTGTGAAGTGTCAAATGCAACACATCTTTTCTTAAGCTAAGAACTATCTACAAAAAAATATGCATTATATGGTTCCTAATCAAACCACATTGCTGTCTCCACTCCTTAAGGCTTGGGAAATGATTTGCTTTAATTTTTAGGGATGGCAGAACTGCCCTCAGTAGGGCTCCAAGAGCCTATTTTTTGTAATACTGTCATTAAGATGAAATAAAATATGGGGTGATTTTCTTGCCTGATGTAGTTCTGTTCTCCATCATCTCCAAAATTAAAAAGATGGAGTATTTCAGAAAACTATAGAATATGGTATGTGTGGTACATCTTTCCACCATGGTCTCTCTCTGAGCATTACCCACTTCCCTTAACAGAGATAATTTATCTCTTGAACTCACCAAAATAGTTTTAGACATAACCTATAGAAATTCAAAGAATGCAGCAGTTTGTGCTAAATGTCAAGATCTTCTATGCAATTTTCTAGGGTAAACTGGTGGGTATGCCTTCATCTCTTCCCTAAGTTTTCAGTAAAATTTAGCTAGACTTCCAGTATAATCAGTACAACCATTTAAAGTCTCATCCACCTGACACAATGCATTTTACAACTGCTCTCCATAAGCTATTTGACACGTCCTTATGTAACGTAGCAGGTGTAGAAGTTCTGTAAAAATCATAGAAGCCTTTTTCAGCTTTCTAGTTTGTATTAGAAGACTTTTGAATTCAGGAAACAAGAATAGGCTTTGAACTCTGAACTTGGCAAATTATCTGGAAGCTCTTTGGCTCACTGATGGGTAACAAAAACCTACCTGCTTTTATGTATCTGTTCTGATGAAAAGAATAACTCCTTTGTCTACAGAAGCTCAAGCTAAGAAGGAGCTGGTTTGCATTTTATTTCCATGTAATTGTCCATTAGCTGGTTTAGACCATCATTCTTGTCCAGCCTTATACTCAGTGTTCATCAATGCTTGAAAGTGGCTAGAGTAATAAAACTGGTAACACATCTGCATAACAAAAGTGATTGAACTTTTTAATTATGAGTGAGATGATTAACAAATACATTTTTATTAAAACACAGAATGACTCCATAGCCTAAATGTGTCATATACTAAGTGATCTAATGCTGAAGATTCTAGCTAGATAATTATCACCCTGGTAAACACCTCTCCTTGTCCAATCCAGCAAAAAATAAATTTGTCCAAGCAGATGGTGATTTATTCTAACAACATAATTTCTCCATGGTGCTATTATTTCTAACAACATCCCAGACAACCATGGTTCAAATGATGCGTGCCTTCCACTCAACTGCACTGGTATTTGTTCTAAGTTGGTCTCATAGAGTCAGCTAAAAATTACACTGTGTTTTGAAATTATGCTTTGTGATTGCAATGTTTCCTTTTATGAATTACTGGTCAGTTTTTGTTCCAGTGGTAAATTTCAACAAATTCCCCCACCCCTGCAAAGGTAAATTAGAGATAAAGTCTACATTCCTGTCCTTTCCATCTTTACATGCTCTGGTTGGGGACCTACAATTAGAAGTATTAAAAACAAGAGGACAGTAAAACTAGGAGATGAACAGCTACTGAGACCTTTCACCACCACCACCACCCCACTTGGCTGACCAGAATCGAACTGTGGCAAGCACTTAGTGTGTGAGAATGAAGCGAGAAATCTGTGCATAAGGACACATTGGTGCCTAGAATAGTTATTAGACTGTATTGCCCCAAAGGTCTTTTGTTATGTCAGGGTAAAATGTCATCCAAATTCACTGAGCAGTGGTAGCACATTGCTACCCCATGGAAATTACTGATAGTTAATTCAATTCTTCAAACAGCTGAGAATGTTTCCCCAGCAGTTACCTACCAGTTACAGCATTATAACACCTTTGAAAAGTATTGAAGTGTGCATTTTGGTTTCTATGAACTGAAGATACCTCAGTTCTGGTGTCAGAGAGTAAAGATTCAGCAATTAAAAGACAAGTTCTGATACTGCCACTGCAACGGCTGTCTGGGAAATGGGGAGGTGGAAGTGAGATATGGTTGAGATCAAAAGTTAGTTGTCCTGATGCTGCTAATTATCACGAAGACCTTGGTGATTGGCATAATTCTCTTGATTTTCATGTGGCTGAAGTCTGAAGCTACCATTGTTTTCCTCATAGACATCCCTGGGAGTGTTCAAGGCCAGGTTGGACAGGGCTTTGATCAACCTGATATAGTGGAAGATGTCCCTGCATATAGCAGAGGTTGAAATGAGCTGGGCTGTAAGGTCATTTCCAACCCAAAAATATCCTGTGATTCTCTCAGAGGCTGGGTGGAGGAGAGGCAACTGCAGCCCAGAGTTGGGATGGATGAATGAAGGAGAAACAAGGAGTAAGAATCCTTCTTCAACAAGTCAGGAAGCTCTTATCAGGGCAGAATATCCAGAAAGAGAACAAAACTGAGCTCCTGGGGCAGGCTTTTCTCTAACTTTACAAGCCTTTTTTGACCAAAAGGAAAGGGAAAACATTTCTGTAGAAGAGCCACCCATGATGCTCCTTCTGTGGCTCCTGATTAGTGTGGTATATATCCAACCCAGTGTTTGTTGTTCAGTAATGAGTTGTTCTTTCCATGCAAGAGCTAGCTGAGATCCTAGAAGCTGCCTCAGAGTCCCTGCAGCCTGCAATGCTGGCCTGGGAGGGGTAAGGCCACTGCTGTTGGCAGCTGGAATCTCTGCAATAGAGAGGGGAGAAGGGAAGCTGCATTCTCTGCTTAGCAGCAAAAAAAATGCCAATTATTTTAGGGAAATACTTCTTGTAGCAAAAACCTGCTTCTTAAAAAAACTATTCTGAGTGATCTAAATGTACTAAATAATTTTTTCATTCTTTGTCCTGAATGGGGGGCTTCTCAGGCGAAAATCAGACAAGATATAAATAGCAGCAGAAAATTATTAGTTTGATTGTTTCAGCCATGCATGGTTTTAGATGTGTATCTTCCTTCCAGCATGGAAACCCATGGTTTATTATGTGTTATCCCAAAGGTTTTCTAGCACAAGATTCCAGCGCTGTTCCTTTTGTTTCACAGGTTTTGATTGCTAAAGGGGATTTTCAGTGCTTATTTACTAGTAGCATTATTTCAGGTTTTTTGAATCTGCTTTGATAATTCCATTTTATATTTTTCTCTCTAATTGCAGATCTGTGTATTAAAAAACTACAAAAAAAGCAATAAAAAGACTTTGACTACTGCGTGAGAATGCTACTGTCACAAGGAAAGTTTATCCTATTCAATGGAAATTCCAAGCCTATAAAATTGATTTCTTCTATTCTTTCTTCAGAAAAAAAAACTAATTAAAACCCCTCATTGACCACTTGTACTCACATACACCTATCTGAAAGTGTAAAGAGGAGTTTAAATTGGAATAATTTTGTGCAGCTTGAGTAATGTACACAGGATGAATAGCAAACCAAATTTAGATCAAAATGTCATTTTGAACTGAGCAGGTGTTAAAATATAAGATTACAGGAAAATGCAATGAGTCAGTCCCTGAATAAACCTAATCTGAATCTTGACTGCAGACTAGCTACATAATCTGATCAGAAAACCCTAGGGAGACTGTGGCCTTGAAGAAAACAAACTGCTGGATTTGATATTTTTACTCCATGGGAATTTTAGGAATTCCCTAAGTGGGCTGATTGCTGAGAGGAATTTTGTTTTCCTTCTCTGCTTAAAAAAATACTGTACTTATTTATTGCAAAGTCAGAAAGTACTTTGGACCTGATTAGCGTAAGAAATTTGATAACCAGGATGCCTTGGCAAGAAAAAACAGAGCTTTGAAGATTGCAAGAAGATTGAATCAGACTGGTGACAGGGAGGATTAAATCAAATAGATGTTGCAAAAAGGTGTAAGTTTATATGTTTGTATGATATTTAAGCCAATCACTGTAGTAAAAAATTACTAGCTTTCCTAGAATGGTATATAAGCTTATGTAGCCCACAGTAAATTTGGATTCTGATCACCACTCAATTGTCCCTGTCTCTCTCCATCACCAATACTTATTTAGTTAGTCCATAAATAAATTGAGGCAAGTAAGTTTGTGATCAAAGCTGAAGTTCTACAGCCTTTCAGGCTGCAGCACAATTCATTCTTGTTGTCAATAGCTTGAAAATTATATTTGCATCTGCTTGTGCAGCTGAACACTGGGCTACTGGTATTAGGTTGCAGCGGTGGAGTGCTCAAGTGTAGTAGAACAAATTCCTTCCCAGTAAGATAAAAATGCAAGATAAAATAGGCAATACTGTAGCACTGAACTTGAAAAACACACTTGAAATGTTCACTGTATGGGTATTTTGATTTTCAGGTGTACACAGACTCCAGAAGAGGCAATTAATCTATAAACACCTCTTTAAAATCCTCGAGCCTGTCCATCCTATGCAGAGCTTCTGTCCACAGCAGAGGCAAACATTACAGCGGGGAAGGCTGTGGCATAGAACTGCAGGGAGACAGAAAAACAGGAGAAAACTCAAGGGAAAAGAGGACATTTTCTTCTCCCAAAGAACTGGGAGTGGTGATACCTCCCTTTTCCGCCCAGATGAAGGTTACCCTCAGCAGGTCAAAGCCGGATTACTCCCAGCCCTGAGAAAGCAGAAAGGAAGCATGTGCAAGAACTTCATTTTCATGCTGTGTTTCATACATGCAGCCTGCACTTTTGCTAATAAAGAGTAGGGGACCAGGATGAGTGGCACAATTTGCTTTGCCAGAACATACCTTGAGCTATTCCAGCTTGGAGGTGTGCACAATACATGCTGTCTGTGCAAGGGAAGGCAGACACACACTGACCTGGGTATTCACATTTGAATTGCATCACAATAAGAATTTACATAAATGAAAAGGGAGAAGGAAGATTAATGAAGATAAATAAATATTTACCAGCATGGGAGGAGAGAACTGTTTTGCACAAATGTAAGGTAGAATGATTGGTGGAGTTGCTCTCTGGGATTTAAAATTTTCAAAAAAACACACAAGTGTATATCCATGCATAAAGCATGAATGTGCAGGCTCACAATTACACAATTACATTTTCATACAAGAAGTACTTCTGTAATTGTAAGGTATGCATAGTCAAAGCCCTGTTCATTCATGTGTCCTCAGAAAGAGACACCTTCTGGGAAGCCAGGTGTCCCAAGGATGGGTGGTCAGCGCTGTCCAAAAAAACAGAGCTACCCTTGGTGGCTCAAGCAGAGCACTTCAAAACTGAAGTACTTACATTCCTTTTTAAAAGATTTTTTTTTTTAATTTCATTTTTTATGTCAAATCAACTACTCCCTGGAATAAGAGCACTTACACTGAGTGAACTTTAGGAAAGGAAGCTTGACTGCAATCTTGGTTATTTCCCAGTACCCTTTCTAATGTGACCTGGACAAAAGTTCAAGTTAAATATTACATGAAACTTAAGATTTGCTAATCCCAAAACATAATTCTGAAAATTAGTCTATTGTAGAACTAAATTTTCTATTGTTCAGATCCCAAATAAGGGGAAAAAAAGTGAGATCAGAAAGCTGCATGATGAAAAAAACTGGTATGAAATATTAGTGGTCACTAAGCAACAGGAGACTGAAACTCTGGAGCAGGGTACCTTGGGGCCAGATATCTCAGCTTTGTTCACTCAGACAGTGGATGTTGTCATTGCCATTGAGACTCCAGAGCTACACAGAGATAGTATATTTACTTTAGTTTGTCCTTACTGTATCACTGACTTTATTTATAAATTAAATGGCAGAATAAAACAGAGATCCTAGATGCTCTTTCATTGAGCCTTCTCTTCCAATGCTCTTCTCAAGGCAGTTTTAAGTGAATGTCTCAAATCCTGTTGGCTGGAATAATTCCCATGAAAATTCCTGTCCCCTTTTAAGATTTGCCTAAGAGTCTTTGCAAAATGGAGCAAAATCTCTCAACCATTCTTTGTGGTTATTCTTCATGTAACTATTAATTATTATCTTAGGCATACAGGTACAATGTATAAACAATTGCAACACATGAAAGGCAAATTTTACAGAATCTGTTACTTCATCTTCATTATAAAGCAACAAATTTGAAACATAAATGTGGCAATGTGCCTCGGGGGGAGGCAAAAGAGTTACATTGTCCCACCCCAAACCCTTGTGAAGGGCGGCCCAGGAGTTCTGATTGGGTTTGAGTCCCTGGGGGGTTTCTCCCTTGGTGTGTTTCTAGTGGTCCCTGACCCTGAACTCCACCCTCAAAGGTGGAGACCCTCAAGAGTTCTGTCCCTCAAAAACCCCTGCTGTGCCTCTGTTTGGGGTTGTTCTGGATCTGAGTTTGCTCCCATGCTGAATAAATGGTTTCATGAACAGAAGCTCATCTCGTTGGTGTCCCATGCTGGTCCCCAGAACCCTGCAGCTTCCCTGGATGAGATCCTGTGGTTGTGGACTGCAACACATAAATACCTGCTAGGAAGAGTTACTGAAAAGGGAAACAGCCTCATTCATAAAAATACAAGCTATTAAATGTTTCTCTCTTATCTACCTCTCTCCTTTAAAGCCACGCATGGAAAACACCATCTTTGTGGCATGTTTTACATTCCTGTTTTCACAGCAGAGTACCTACTGAATGCTAGAATTTCTGCTGCTAGCCTGGGACTAACTGTGCTGATTAAGCAGTGAGATTATTTGCAAGACCTGATAAGCAGCTTCACAAGGAAATGCAGTAGGAGTACCCCAAAAAATCACAAGGCAACGTGCTGTGGAGCAAAGGCACTCTAGCAGGGTACATGTAAGAAACAAAGACTAAGATTTACTGTGATTCAAATGAAAATATATTTGCTGCTTTTTCAAAAATAATGCCTGGCCTTTACATGCTCCAGGTCCCTGTGAGAATGACTGATACTGGTACACAGTATCAGTATACCAAAGTCAGGAGGAGTTAGGGTGCCATTCAGAGCCTGGGCATCTAGGCATTTTTTTTTCCTAGCAAATGTCCAAGCCATGAGCAGACAGTTTCTCCAGAAAGCTATGGGAAATGATGTCAAGGCTTTGCTAAATCCCAAGTAGATAATCCACAGCCTTTCACTCACACCCTGAGCAGGTCATCTTGTCACAGCAGCCAGGTTGGTCAAGCAGGGCTTGCCTTTCACAAACCCATGCTGGCTGGGCCTGATCCCTGGTTGTCCTGCATGTGCCACATGATGGCACTCAGGATGGTCTGCTCTTTCCTCATTCTTTGTCTCTGGGTTTTCCCAGCCATCCAATAAAGGAGATTCTCCTTAGCCCTCATTTTGTGGTTAATGTATGTATAGAAACATTTATTTTATTGTCTTTTACAGCAGTGGCCAGATAGGCTTCTATTCTTCTTGTTTTCTCTCTGCATAACCTCATTACATTCTTGTTGCTTTCCTGACTTGCTGTCTCTTTCAAATGTCATCAACTCTTTTTTTTACTCTGAGTTCCAGACAAAGTTCTTCTCCCTCTGGCTCTTCTTTTAGCATAGCCTGCTCCTGTGCCCTGAAGATTCCTTCTTACAGCATGTCCAGCCTTCCTGGGCTCCTTTGCTGTTCAGGACAGCTTCCTGAGAGATTCTGTCAACCAAAGTCTGCTCTCAGGGAGTCCAAGGTGGCAGTTCTGCTGACCCTCTTCCTTACTGCTCCAAAAATCCAAAACTCTCTCCTTTCAAGGTCACTGTGCCCAGGATGGCCTCCCACCATGCACTAGTCCTTCTCTCCTCACAAACAGCACGTCCAGGAGGTGCCTTCCCTAGCTGCCCCCTCACCAGCTGTGTCAGAAACATCTCTTCCACACACTCCAGGGACCTCCTGAACTCTCTCCTCTCTGCTGGATTGTATTTTCATCAGATGTCTGCTGTGTTGAAGCCCCCATGAAGACAAGGGCTGGCCATCATGAGGCCTTGTCTACCTCTTGGTCAGGTGATCTGTGTGGGCCTTCCCCACAATTCTTACCCACCAACCCTCGACACTTGCATCACCACTGTCAAGCTCTAGACAGTCAAAACACTCCTTCACATACAGGACTACCCCACCACCCCTCATTCCTTGCCTGTCCCTTCTGAAGAGTTCACCACCATCCACTGCACCATTCCAGTGGTGCTAGTCATCCCACCATGTCTTTGTGATGGCAACAATGCCATAGATTTCCTCCTGCACCATGCCTTCCAGGATCTCCTGTTTGCTGTCCTCGCTGCAGGCACTGGGGCAGATGCACTGGGTTATCAATCCTGATGCCTTTTTGGGTTTTGGAGCTTTTTGGGGAGAGAAGCTCCAATTCCTGAATGGCCATTCTCAGGAGCTTCCATGGTTTCTGGCACATCAATAACACTTGCACTCTTGCTGCTTCAAGGATCTCTATCTCCTGTGTTTACTGAGATGGTAGCCTGAATGACCATCCTTGGAACAGTGTCAAGCCACTCCCAGGCTTATCTCAAGTGACCTGGTTTTCATCCCCTTCCCCCTTCAAATCCAATTTAAGGCTCATTCAACATGCCCTACTAAGTCCTGCACAAAGATCCTTTTCCCTCTGAGACAGGTATAGCCAGTCTGTCACCAGTAGGCTTGTTGTCATCTAAACCATCCCATGATCAAAGCCTCCAAAATTCTGTTGGTGACACCTGGCTTAAAGCCAGGGATTTGTCTGTACAACTTTCCTATTTCTACCCTGAGCAGTGGACCCCCCAGGCCAACCTTCCCCAGTTTTACTACCTGTGGTTGGGAATATGCCTGGGGTCAGCTGGAGTCCAATGGCCATATCCCTTCCCAACTCCTTTCAAACCCCCACCCTACTTGCTGGTGGGGCAGCATGAGGTGCACCAAAGGCCTTGATGCTCAGTATTGACTGAAACATCCTGGTTTATCAATGCTCCCTCCAGCAAAAATCCAAACCACAGCCCCAGGGAAGAAATAGAACTTCTCCTCCGCCCTGCATAGTACATTCTCAGGTCCTGTGGTATCCAATACCCCACCAGCCCCTTCCCACCCTTAGCTATCATGCACAGATATAATTCCTTTAGTCTATGGACTACTCCTATGAAATATCCATAAAATGCCCATAAAATGTCCGCAAATCCTCACAAAATCATAGAATCACAGAATGGTTTGGGCTGGGAGGGACCTTAAAGCTCATCTTGTTCCAGCCCCCTGCCATGAGTAGGGATACCTTCCACTTGACCAGGTTGCTCTCCAGGCCCCATCCAACATTGAACCTTCCCAGGGATGGGACATATACCTGCTCTAGTTTGGTCTTCTGCACGGCTGAAGTGCCTCCTGGGGTGTGTCTGTTCTGCTGGGGGTTTATGCATGGCCACACACTTTGAGGTGTTCCAACATGACCTCCAGCACAGCCACAGATGCTTCAAGGTGTGCCTTCTCCAGCATGGTTTTATTCTTGGGCCACATTTCCTTCAGAGGTGCTCCTGCTGAAGAATGGACATACCCATGGTCACTGATGAGGTGTCTTGCTTCCACATGGATACATCCACAGGTCACATTAAACAGAAGAATCCACTAATGAGAACCAGACTAATTTACAGTAAGGCATGCACAGGAGCCCTGTGGTTTTACTTTCCCTTCCTCCTTGGCCTCCAGGGCTGCCCTGGCCGGGCGCTCCTCCCACCAGAGCTTACTCCTCATCCCAGCTGCCCCAAGGGGACAGTGTCTCCTTCTCCTCACCAGGGTTCCCCAGCTAGATTCCTGCCCTCAACCAGGGATAGTGCTGCTTGCATTTCTCCCACTACAGTAAATCCTTCATGTGCCATCCCAGTGAGCCCCAGGACCCCTCCTCCTTGGTGTCCCCAGCACCTCAAACTCTCATCCCCCTGACCCCTCATCACCCATGGATATCCCCCCATATCTGGCTGTTGTTCACCTCCCTGCTGGCTGATGGAGCCCCTTGTCTGGGGAGGCCCCAGCTCCTGATGGATGTGAACCTGACCAGTACATGGGGGTGATGGGTGAGAATGGCCAAGTTACTGTTGCCTGCATAGGAGGAGTCAGAGGTGGCTGAGCCACAAATGATAAATTTTTGGGGGTTCACTTTGGCTTGAAAGGGTGCCTAGCCATAGGCTGCCATCCCAGTGTCATGAGCATTGGCCCCATGGTCCCCCTGCTTTGTCTCTGAACCTCCAAGTCTGCTGTGCCCTGCTGTGCAGACCCAGATCCCCAGGGAGAGGTATTGCTGCTGACCGGAGCCACAGCCTAAACCATCCTCAGCAGCATGATGGGGATTGGGGCAAGCACCGCATCCCAGGTCAGGAGCACCCTGCACCCATGCACCCATAAGCTCAGGACATGCTGCTGGCTGGGATCCCAGTGGGATTGCTCCTGGTGGGTGACACAGCAAAGCAGGTCTCAGCTGGTGCTGGCATCAGTGTCTGGGTCAGTGCTGGGACATGTGTCAAGGAGGGGCTCTGCCCTGTGATGCAGCTGGAGTGCGTTCCCTCAGCCTGCCCTGTGTCTCTCTGCAGCCCCTCCCAGGCCCCACCAGCCTCCCTGACCTGACCTTGCTCCTGCTGCCACACCCTCCCCAGCCACTCACAGAGCAACCAGTTGCTTCCCTGTCTGCAGCACCGCAGCACCTGGGGGCTTCCCTCAGCGTGGCTCTGCCTGCCATGGAGCATCTGCTGGCCAGGACCCTGGCCACCAGCAGCCCCCCACACCGTCAAGACCTCCATCTCACCAAGGAGATAGTATGGAAGATGGCCCCCACCTTCTTAGCTGCTACTGTGTCCATGGGAACATTGCAGTACCACCAACCCATCCATGCTGGCTGCTCCACCTCCACCTCCCTCTGGAAAACGGGCACCCTGCCCTTCAACTGGGATGACATCTTCATGATGGAGACCTGTTGCAGTGCATTTTTTTTCATTATATTTGATTCAATTACCTTCTGTATTGTTAAGTTGTATCCCCATTCCCCCTTGTTAATAGTTTAGTCCCAGTTGTGCCCTCCTACCCCAGTTGCCAGTCCACCCTGATACCTGCCCTTTGTTCCCAAATGTTCCCTGTTCCCCCTCCCATTAAGTTGTCAATCCTCCCTTGTGCCAACCTCCTGCCTGGACTGTCCTGTTTGAAATTCCCCTATTCCTCCAAGCCCCATTGGACCATGTGCCCCACTCTCCTCCCATTGTTACCCACTGGTTTATGTATTGTGTAACTCTGCCTTGTGTTCTTCCCCTAAGTCTTCCCTATTGGTATATTATTTGTACACTCCCCTTGCTCCTCCCCCTTACTTACATGTATCCCTGTATCTTTCGTCTTTCATCCCTGGCACCTTCAAGAGAATGAATCCCTTTTGGAAGCCACATGGAAGACCTCTCCCTCATCCTTGCTCCTGCCCTTGATGCTGGACAGCCAGTGCCGTAGAGCATCAGCCCTAATCTGCCCTGCTTTCCAGGAGCAGCCCACTCTTGGCTCGGTGCTGGGAGCTGGCTGGGGAAAAATCCGGCACTGTGTCAGAGACCTGCTACAGTGTCCCTACCAAGGACTTGTTCCATAAGGACAAGGAGGTCCTCATCTTGCTTTTCCAGATGTTTGAGGTTGCTGAAATTGCCCTCTTCCAGCTGTTTCCAACTGTGCTCAGCACCTACAACTGTGATTTTGTGAAAGGTGATGTCCCTGGAAGACAGCCTCTCCCACCGCTGGGCCATGGGGACATGCGGCAGGGAATGGTCCTGTCCCATCAGCTCTGCCAGGACAGGGAGGTCTCGATCTTGGTGGTGGGGAGGGCATGCCATGGACACACATCCTTGCACATCTCAGAGCAGCTCTCACCTGTGGTTTGCAGTAGGGTCTGTGGGCAGCAAAGTGTGACACAGTGTGCCACAGCATGGCGCGAGATGGCATGGCAGGGCTGGGTGCCACGGTGTGCAGTGAGAAGTGTACTGCTGCCATCACACTGCAGCAAGGAGAAGGGGTCAGGGATGGAGCCACCAGCATCAGGGGAACAGCAGGACAGGATGGGGGACACAGAGATACCCGCACAGGGTCCTGCACGGCAGGTATCTGTGCTCAGCCTGGCCATAATGTCACTGCCCCCAGGACATTGGCTGAGCCTGACAGAGGCCTTTGCTGAGTGGCAGCTGTGGTGTCAGGATGCAGCTGTATGTGGGGTCTGTGAGAGGCTCTCCCAGGAACGGAGTCTGGAATTAACTGGGCTAGGGGGTACAGCAGGGCTGCCTTGGACAGGTCCCTGCCCAGGTGGCTGCTCCACTGCTTGCCTTCCCCTAGCTCTTAAGAGTCACTGTGGGACTGGGGTGTCCCCAGGGGGCTCCTGTGGCTCCCTGGGCTGAGGGCAGCTCATGGGGCCTGTACCTGGAGGCTTCTCCACTCCCCCCCACCCTCATCCCTATCCCTCCCATATTCTGAGCATCCTGAAGTGTGATTCCCATAGCCCAGGGGTTGCTCAAGGGGTTTGGGATTTGTTCCCCAGCCTGTACCACAGCCCAGTGGGTCACACCCCCCACAAGCACCTGAGGGAGCAAGAAGGGGCCTGGCAATAAAGAGCAGGGGCCCTGCCATCACAGGATGGTTACAGGGGTTGCCCCATGGAGCAGCAGTGCCATGCTGAGGAAGAGTCCCAACCCCCGCCAGGTGCAGAGAGGGATGTGGTGGGCCCATCTTCTGGGGTGCCTGCACCCCAAGGCTTCTCCACCCACACTCTCCTCCAGGGCAGGGCACAGCTGTTGTGCCAGGTATTCCCTGAGCATAACTGGGAGTACTGTGGCTCTCTAGCCCTTCACTAGGCAGGAAGGGGGTCAGGAATGGATCCTACACTTCATTGACCCCAGGGCTACCTTGTCTCCCTCCCTCCTCATCCCACACGTGCCCTCTACACCCTTGGGCACCATCACCAGGATGCAGGTGACACTGGGAAGCCTTGATGTACTTTAATAAACTCTGGGGTCCCAAAGCCAGCTATGGGCAGGGCTGGTTCCAGCCCAGGCAGCGCTCCTGACTCAGCTTGGGGCACCAGGAGCCCCACTCACAGTGGGGCCAGCATATGTGGGGCCATGCAGTCCCCAAAGCAGAGGCGTCACAGAGACGGGCCTCCCTGGAGGTGTCACATGTGCATGCAGTGGTGTGGGGCTGTCAGAGCAGGGAGCTGCACTGCAGGGTGCTCACTCAGCACCCAGCACGGGAGCTGCTCCTCCATCTCAGCCCAGGCCCTCACTCTTCCCAGTGACGGGGGCCAGTGCTGGCGACGGCCATCGCACCTCCCTGGTGTCGACACCGAGGGGACTGAGCACCACGCAGGTGAAGTTGGTGTGCAGGTGCTGCTTGTCGAAGGAGCTGAAGTGCAGATCACGGTGCAGGGCCAGCCCCGAGCCCTGCGGCTCCTCTCTGGGGAGCCAGCAGGGACCAATCAGTGTCTGGTCCAGACGGGCAGGCCCAGAGGCCCTGCCGCAACCGGGGCTGCCCCACTGTCACTGCCCCCCAGGCCTCCTGTCCCCATACTCACTGCACTGTCCCCTCACGCACAGCCCCATCCGGGTGCAGGCTCTCCACGAAGAAGCCGTTCTCCAGCCAGTAAAGCAGCGTCAACTCTGGAAGCTCACTCAACGCCTCGCACGACACAGTCACGCTCTCGCCTGCAGCCAGAGGGAGCATGAAGGGCAGGAGGGCTACAAGGGTCCCCAGTGCCCCCCAGGCACAGTCACAGCCCCCCTCCCCAGCTAAGGGGAACATTCCCCCATCTCATCAGCACCCTGAAATCTTGGCTGCAGGTGGAGGATTCACCTTGTGTCTGCTGGAGGCTGGCACAGGAGCTGACCCCCACTGCAGCCTCCTCACCCTTAGGCCCTGCCATGCCCCCGAGGGTCTCTCACCTGGGCGGGGGAGCTCTGCTGGCATCCGCAGCATGGTGATACTGGGTGGCTGCAAGGCTATGGCACCTGGGGGAGCAGAGTGAGGTGAGATGGGAGGTCAAGAGTGATGCCAAGACCCCATATTTTTGTAGTGGGCGAGCAGGCAGGGTCCCATAAAGGGATGGGGGCAATGCTTATCCCCAGAACCCTGAACAGGCCTCTTGAGGGGCATAGAGCCCGGGGTCCTTAAGGCCCGAGCCTTAAGCTCCCCAGCCCCACAGTAACCCCCACTTACCTGTGCAGCAAGCAGCCAGGCTCCAACAGAGCAGAAGGATCCAGGCAGGGCGTCCCAGGAGCTCTGCAGGCAAAAATGGAGCTCAATGCTGGGCACCCAGGGATTATCCCCATGAGCTTTGGGTGGTTCTCCCAGAATTCCCTGAGCCTGGGATGGTCCCGTCCTCTCAACATCCTCCCAGCTGGCCATGGCACCCCCAGCATGCTCCCCCCAGGACTCCCCAGGTCGATGATCCCGTACCCTCGTATCCACCCAGCACCCCCCGAGTCTGGGATAGTCCCGTACCCCCCAGCATCCTCCTCCCGAGATCCCTCGAGTCGCGGCTAGTGTCCCTCAAGGCTGTCCACCCACCGCTCCGGTACACACGGGGAGCCCGTGGCTCAGACACGGGGCGGCGGCGCTCGGGACCGCGGCGCTTTATGAGGCGGCCCGGGGAGGGGCGAGAGGCAGCGCCGTGACTCACCGGGAGCCGCCCTCGGCCCCGGCCACGTGGCGCAGCGGCACCGCACGGGGACCCTCACCTGGACGGTGATGTGTGTCAATGGCTCCTCTGCAGCCACGTCCCCGAGCCCCCTGAACGTGCCTAGTGTCCCCATGCCTCCTGCACCTGGGGATACACAGTCCTCAGGCACTCCCGTGATCCGCATCCCATGACTCCTGCCCCGCCCCACATCTCCGCCCCGCCCCTGGGGGACCATCCATGAGCTCCCCAGGGATGGCGGACTGGGGCCCAGCTGGGCCCCGCAGTGTCCGGCACCGGGGGCGCTGGCTGAGTGTCACAGGATTCTGAACATGCTGGTTCGTTCCCCGATGCTTTGGGATCAGAAGCAAGGCAGGGTCTGCACAGGAGGAAGGAGGGTGAAGCATCCAGGAAACTGAGTATGACACTGCTGGGGGAGCTTGGGTGCTGGCCCCTCGGTGTCCCAGCCCATGCAGAACAGCAGATAGAAACCCCCAGGGCTTTAGTTCTTGGCTGTGGGAAGCCGTCTCCGTGTCCCACAGCAGTCCCCCACCCTCCCAGAGCCAGCCCCTTGACAGCAGACGTGGTTTCGACAACTCACTGGTGACAAAACCAGGGGCCAGCCCCCACACCCCACTCCCCAGCAGTGCCAAGTGTGGGAGCAACTGTGTGGGCACAGCAATAGGGCAGAAACAGCCACCTGAGTTACAGGCCCTGGTAAGGCTTGGAAAAAAGTCGCTAAACTCCCAATGAGTTTTATTATCCCTTCCCAGCACAGCAGGAAGGTGACAGGAACAGGAGTGTTATCTTAGAGACCTGGCAAGTGCAATCCATTCCCAGCCTCCTGCTGGGATGAGGCTAGTGTCTGCATCCTCCCTCCAGCAACCATGAGTGTCCAATGGGCAGTGATGAGCCAGAGGCAGCTCCCTTGGCAGCTGCCAGCTCCTCTGACACCTTTCTGCTCCCACCAACACTAACCAGCTTAGCTCTGGATGCTACAGGGTTAAAGAGGTGGGCAGGAAATGCAGATGGGTGCTTGGTCATCATCTACACAATACCCTTCCCCTGGGAGAGATGAAAGGAGGAATCATGGCCCTGCCCTGCTGCAGGGAAGACGATAAAGAAAAACCCAGGGCCGTGTCTCCGTTTCCAGGGCTCTTATTTCGGTGTTTGGCACAACACTGCAATGTGGTTTTACCCAAAAGAAAACTCAAGAGGATGCAGCATGGCACTGAGGCTCCCCAGGGGGAACACAGCCCACACAACACCCACAGCCATGCCACTGCTGTGGCCACTTCCCAAATCCCTTGAGCCAGGAGCTGTCTTGTAGCTCTCCACCAGACCCCAGTGCCCTCAGGGAATACGACTCAAGTCTCCATATGCCAAAATACCACCGCTGGCCCTGGGATTGGGGACTTTGCCCCCACCCACTACCAAAAATTGAGCCCAAAGCCACTCGCACCACCAGGACTTTGGCATGGCTCCTACCAGCATGGCCAGGAGAATGTCATGGAGTAATGCTGGGGCAGGGAAATGCCAGCACCAGCCCAACCTTCACTCCATCCCTTTTATTCCAGCGCCAAGAGCAATACCCAGTGAGGGCGGACCCGCGCCCTGGGGCAGGGGCACCCGCTCTTGGTGCTCTTGACTGTCACTGTTACCCAAAAGGGCACAGAGACGAACAGCACTGGCTCCACACCATGCCTTGGCTGACCCCCCCGGAGCAGTTAGGGGACACCGCAGGACTCCAGGGAGGAACACAGAAAATTTGGGAGCATATAAAAGGGTTCCCCGAGGCAGAGCCCACCATCACCATGCTGGAGGGCAGCCTGGTTCCTGCTGGCATACCCATGGTAAGCCGGGGGTAGCCAGGCGACCTTCCATCCCCTCTTTCAGGGTGCTAGGCTCTCCTCTGCAGCCCCCATATCCCATCCTCGCTGCCAGCAAGGCTGCTCCAGGGTGCTGGTGTTGGAGCTGGCAAAGCCTCAGCCTTTCTCCCTACGGCCTCCCCTAACAGAGTGGCAGGAGGGAGCTGGAGAACAGCCCCCAGCCCAAAGGGCAGCCCAGCAGGGCGCTGCACAGGGCAGGAGAGGTGCAGGGAAAGGGGACAAGCGTCTCTTTTTGGCTGCAATAGAAAGTTTTAAATATGCTCATTAAAATAACTTTTTAAAAAATCCTCCCCTAGCCCCAGCAGGAGGGGCCTCGATGTTGTTGTCCTTGAGGGTGGCCAAGGTCCTGAGAGGCGACGGAGCAAAGCCAGCATCCCCGGTGACAATGTCCTCTCGTGGTTCCGCGGCTCCCCACCACCTGCCCTTACTCCAGCCCCAGGATATAGTTGATTCCCTGGACCAGTCCAATGATCACTGGCTGCCAGGCCACCAAGTAGCGCAGCCAGTCCAGCAGCTGCCCGTACATGACGTGTGGCCTCTCCCAGCTGGGCAGGAAGGAGTTAAAGAGCCATGGGAACGGATGAGAGGAGCATAGCCCACCCAGAAGTGACCCAAAGGTGCCCCAAAGCAGGGACAGAGAACACAGGTATCCAGGGAGGGATGGACAAGCACCCAGGGAAGGACACACGAGTCCTCATGGAGACTTGCGTTGCTTGTGTTTTGCCGGGTCTCTGCCACAGCCGCATGCTGCAGCAACCTACCCAGGGTGCCAGGCAAGCCTCTTGCCCCTTGTGTGCTCTACCCACTGCTTCCCTTCCCAAAGTGCTGGCTCCCAGAAGGAGAAAGGATACGGATTACTGAACATCCTCTTGAGATCCACCTTCTCTTTGCAGTATGGACACGTCTGCTTCTTCCCAACAATGCACCAGCCCCGGATGCAGAACTCATGAAACCTGGGGATTGGCACGTTAAGGGGAACTGGAAGAAGAGGGGGATACATGGCTCAGTGTGGTGGAATCCACCAAGTCCAAGGAAGTTCTCACAGAGCCACGGAAACACCCTGCCATGTGAGAATGGTGTATTGCACAACCACAACCCTTTCCTAGAAGGTGCAGCAGCTTCCAGGGACAGCAGAAGGAGATCATGGGGCAGCAGAACAGAGCCAGGGTGGCAGCACAAAGGCCATGACCAATGCATGGGCACCAGGGAGATTGAAACTCTTCAGTGATGGTGCTCAAGCACTGAGGTTTGCACAGCCTAGGAGAGCTCTGTGAACTGCATGCATTTTGGAAGCCTTCTTGAAAGGCTTTCTGGAGATAAGCATTTAAGATACTTCTCTCTGAGTAAGGGTCTGACTTACAGGTGCCTGCTATGCTTTCTCACAAGGATTTGCACTACCTGAGCACAGAAGAAGTTACAGGAAACAGAGAAGGTATAGGAAAACATGAGGCAGCTGCAGCTGACTCTGACACACACAGGGCTGTCACTGAGCAAATAAACTTTCCCCAGAATATCTCTGCTGGTCAGACCGTGGAAGAATGCCAGAGAGCAGCAGCAACAGGAGTCACTTCCTTGTCAGCCCTGGAGCCATCAACGCAGGAGTGCCCAACCAGCTGTCACCCCTGAGGACCACCAGGGGCACCAACCAGCTCCTCTGGCAGCCACACCACCTCAAGCTGCTGCAGTCCCAGGCCCTTTCAGTGTCAGTCATAAATCTCCCCAACAGTTCCCAAGAGTTAAATTTAGGCTGCGAGTTTTACCAGCATGACCTTTGCTCAGACCCAGTTTGGAAACCACCTCGCAGGCAGCAACGCACACAGTGCCAGAGGACATCCCATCTCCACACTGAATCACCACAGGGAAAAAACCCTGACTTGCTGCCCCAGCTGGGGCTGAGCACCAACTAGGACTTCTAGTTTCAAAACCCACTTCCCATCAATCAGCTGACAGGAAGGACTGAGTGACTCGAGCACGCTGGAAACCCTGAGGGAGTTCTGGAGAAGGAGGAAGCTCCTGGACTGTGCCTAGCGCAGGAAGCAACCGGCAGTGCTGGACCAGGGGGGTCAGAAGTGTTTCCCCAAAACTCTTTCTTATAGACTTGCTGCAATGGGTTTCTGATGAGGGGCCAATGTGGCATGGAGCAGAGATGCCTCATGTCCTGACCTCACACCATCACTTTCCCCAGAACATCTGCCGGGGGCACTGCCAGGCAGAGGAGTCACAGCAGATTTGTCAAAAGCAGGTAAAAACTGAGGTGCAGCTCCATGCATGCTCATGCTGAGCAGAGGTAGCTGGGGAGGAGAAGGAAGAGGAAACAACTACTTGTAAGCGGCAACAAAGTAATTCCAGGGACACCTCTTCCCATGCCAAGTCAGTGATGACACAGGCACAGATCACATGCGAATTCAGCTGGACATCCCTGAGTCCCAGAACAGGCATTTCTTCACGGAGTGTGGGAGAAGCCATGGGGCAGGAGCTCCCTGCTGCCCACCCCAGCATGGGGCCAGTGAGGCAGGGAGCTGGCACCTGCAGAGAAGGATACACGTGGTTGCAGGAGAGGCGGTAGGTGTTCTCAATGATCCCTTCCTCATTGACATCCACGAAGATCTGCTGGCCACAGACGGCACAGACGCTGTCGGAGAGGTGCTTGGTGGGCATTCCTGAGGCACTGTAGAACTGAGCGAGGGCAGAGCAGAGGGAGAGCGGTGACAGGGGCAGGGCATGTGCCCCGCGCCCGCAGGGCACAGCTAAGCTCTAAAGAGGGCTGGGCTCAGCGCCCCAGGAGTCCAGCCTTGGTCTTTGGGGCTTAAAAACCTTGTTACAGGTCCAGCTGCAGGAAACAACTACAACAGGACAGCTGCTCAGTGATGCAGTGGCCCATCACACCCCAGCCCCATGTTGAGGGGTCACCCTCTTTGCTCCCCAACAGCCGGGTGGGTTTTCAGCTGCCTGCCAGAGCTGTACACCCAGGGCAGAGACTGAGGGAGACAGCAGGACAAGCAGGAGGTCACAGCTTTGGCCCAAAATGGCAACCTTGGGCTGCCAGTCAGATACGGCCCCCACCTCCAGCCCTTCAGGTACGTGACACTCATTCAGCAAAGTGCAGCGCAGCCACCCCTCTCCATTTCCAAGCCTGATGGCTCAGCACAGGCCTGACACAACACAGAGAGTGCGGGCACAAAACCAGGTCCCACACACTCCAGCTGTGAGGGGCCCCTCAGGATCATTGAATCAAACTCCCTGCTCCACCGCACTACCTAAAACTAAACCACATGACTAAGAGACTCTTCGGACTCTGGCAGACTTGATGACATGATCATGTCCCTGGGGAGCCTGTTCCCTCTGGGTAAATAATCCTTATCCTATGTCCATCCTGCACTTCCCCTGATTCATCTTCATTTCCTCATGGCTTATTGCTGGACAACCACCTCCCCTGGCCACACAGTGATGCTGTGCTTGATGCACCCCAGGCCACAGCTGGCCCCTTTTAGCTGCCAGGACACACTATTGACTCATATTCAACTTGCTGTCAACACAAACTCCCTAATCCCTTTCCACAGAGCTCTCTCCAGACTCTTGTTCTCAAATTTGTATTTATAACCAGGATTATACCATCCCAGGTGGGGAATCTGACACTTGCCCCTTTTAAATTTCACACAACTGGTGATTGCCCAGCTCTCATCTGTCCAGCTCTCTCTCCAAGGAGGTCACAACTCCTCCTGGTTTACTATCATCAACAAAACATGCCTCTGGAAGAGCCCTGGCACAGCTTTGCTTGGAGCATCCAACAGAGCCCTGAAAATCTAAGAGAGACTCAAGCTGTGCCAAGGTGTCCTAGTGTGGCAGGCCAGGGGCTGGAGCAGAACCTCAAGGAGCAGCATGAGAAAGCTCAGAAAAAAGGAAACACAAATTCCAAGACCCTAAACATCTACTGAAAAGAAGAAACATGACCTACTCCACTGGTGTCCTAGGTCATGTATTTCTGGTGAAGTGGGTTATTTTGATACCAGGTGAGTGGGCTACAGATTTTAGGCCACTGCGTCCTTTGTCCACAGGGACAGCTAAAGTTATAGCAGGTACAAGGAATGAAGCCCACAGTGTGAATCCTTCCCTGGTGGCTGCAGGTCACAAGTTAATACTAGCACAGTGGTGTCAGAAATGGGAGTGTTTATTGGCACTGGAGATTTTAAAGGCACAGGAAAATAAATATTTGTCAGTTGAGCAGGGCTAAACAGATCATTCCACTTCTCCATAGAATCAGAGAATGGCTTGGGTTGCAAGGGACCTTGAAGATCATCCAGTTCCAACCTCTTTCAGGGGCAGGGACACCTTCCACTAATCCCGGTTGTTACAAACCCCATCCAATCTGGCCTGGAACACTTCCAGGGGATGGGGCAGCCACAGCTTCTCTGGGGAATCTGTGCCAATGTCTCACCACCCTCACATGGAAGAACTTCTCATCCTGGAGATGGGACCCTGCAGAGGCTGTGCTCTTGAAGAAGGATCTCAGAGCAACTCCTGTTACATTAGATCCTGGAACCCTCCCTTGAGATGGGGAATTTCCATTTGAGGGAAGCCAAAGCTGCTACTGAGACCAACATGTTTCAGGCCTCCTGATATGGGGCACAACCCTGGCCTGGGGGACAGTCCATCATGAACTCACCCCAATGGTTGAAGCCATGTAATCTGCACACATCTCAGCAAAGTCCCGTTCCAGCACTCCGTAGTAAAGACCGTAGAAGAGGAGGGAGATGCCAAAGTCCATTGCATCCTCTGGTTTGATTCTACAACAGAAAAACCATCAACACAGTTTTTTTGAGAGCACTCTAACCACATTCCAGAGAACGTATTATTCCAGAGAAGTAGTTGATCTTTCTAACGATGAAGCTGTTTTGGGCTAAAGTCCTCTGCCACCACCCATGGACTGGCTGCTTCTTGCAGTATAGCAAAAAAAATGCTGCCCCCAGGCTGAACACCACAGAACTGTGGGAGCTGCCAACAAATGAGCTGGAAGGAGGGCTCTCCAGCAACCTGGACCAGTTCATTTACCAGTCCCTTACCTGTGATCCTCCACAGAGTGAAAGGACACCCCAATAGTCTCTTTGGCCCTATTAATCCAGATTGCCAAATAAACTGTTTTTCCAGAGTAATAGCCAAAGGTGTTCCACCCCATTGCCCCAGGAGTGGGTGCTGGAAGATTCACTCACCTGAATAATAAGTTAAGACCAAAAAGCGTAAACATGACAGCCATGTACCCCACGATCCCAGTAGCATAGCTAATCTTGTATATTAGTAGAAACCATTTATAAACCAGCCTGTAAAGAATTAAAACAAGGAATTTAATGACTTCATTTTTCCTGAATCAAAGTGTGCCAATCATCTGAAGAGTTTTATTTTTCACACCTGTTGTGTTTTTGCAGACACTTCACCTACCCCTACATATGGGCAAGAGCTTTACATTCCTAATTCAACCTGTCACAGGCTGCTCACAGTCTTGACTTGAGAAACCTCATGATCTCCAAAGGCCATAAGGAAGTATGCTGCATGCTGGGAATGCATCCTCAGGAGAGGACATCAGTCCACCTGGAATCTACCTTTCCACCCCCCACCCAGGTACCAAGTATATTGGGCTGGCTGCCAGCAGTCAGTTAAGTGCATCACACCCTTTCACATGTGCAGGGCTCTCACACTCCCAGGGTGCAAACCTTAAGGCACATCTGTAGCAGGGAATTTGGAAAGATCCTTGTAATGGTTACCCTGGGGCTGAGGAGTTTCCCCAGGAACAGCAGACAAACCTGGGTGTTGTCTGTACCAGAGGCTTTCGAGTTGCCCGGAAGGTGACAAAAGCTGTGACTGCTGAGAAGAGCACCCAGATCACCAGGAACCGCCACCAGTTCAGCTTGATAGTGAAATACAGAGGCACTACCCACATCTGGAAGAGGGTCACCATCTGCAGGAACAGAGAAAAGGCATTTGGAGCTGGTTCTCTGCTCCTCAGACATCAGCCTGAAACACCCTGTCAGCTGTGACAGCTATTCCCCTGCCTGCATCAAATGGCCCTGAATTACACCAGGAACATGGGGAGGTTTGACCTCTGGCACCTAAATAAGAGCTCAAAGCTCAGTGCATGAGTCAGATAGGGAGCAACTGAGGGAGCTGGGGAGGCTCAGACTGGAGAAAAGGAAGCTCAGGGGGCACTTTACTGCTCTCTGTATCTACCTAAGGTTATAGCCAAGTGGGGCTCATTCTGTGCTCCCAGGAAACAAGTGAACGGACATAAGAAAAGGCCTCAAGTTTTGTTAGAGGAGGTTAAGGTTGCATACTGGGAAAATTTCTTCCCAGAAAGGGTGGTGAAACCCCGGCACAGGCTGCCTGAGGCAGTGATGGAGTCACCATCTCTGGAGGGATTTCAAAGCTGAGTGGATGTGGCACTTGGGGACATGGGTTAGGGCAGGGCTTGGCAGTGCAGGAGGAACGGTTGGACTCAATGATCTCAGAGGGCTTTTCCAACCCAAAGAGTTCAGTGATTTTGTGAGGGAGTCAGAGGCAGCAGCCACGTGATTTTTGGTAGCAGAAGGTACAGCTGGCAGGAGAATGCAGAGGAATCATCTCCAGAGGAATGTGTGGGAGATGATCCACACAACCAGTTGTGGTAAGGCAGCTACATAAACCTTTGTCTTCCCAGCATCCCAAGGCTGCAAGCACAGATGTCTCAGACAGGTATTACACAAGGCAGGAAGGTTTTGGCTCATCTCTGCACTACAGCCTATTCCCAAAAGGATCTACAGCTGTGCAGCTGAGCTCCCACAGTGCTGCTGGAGGGAAACAGGCAAACAGGTTTGGTTTGAAGTTCACAGAGAACTACAGGTACTACCTGGAAACATTAAGAGTGCTGCAGGAACCATCAAACCCAAGCTGCCAGCAGCAAGAAGCCCCCGTTGCTTCCAAGGAATCACCCACAAAATGCAGCTTCCCTCAGGACAACCCCCAACTTGCTTGTCAACCCCTGATGTTAAAGCACTATGTCACACCGAGTTATTTGCATCACTTCCAACAGAAACCTGAGGCCTTCAGGTTCATCCATCCTCATCCCTAGCCAGAATCCCCCACGTGCTGGGAGAAACAAGGCAGTGCTGGGAAAACAAGGGAATCACATCACCAGACAATGGGAAAACCAGGAAGGCTTTTCTCATCAGCAAAAGGAGGGCATGGCTCAACACTCACATCCAGCCTCGGAGGCAGAACGGCTGTGGGGGCAACTCACATTGTAGGAGCGAGGGTGCCGCTGCTTCCACTGAACCAGGAGGAGCTGTGCCACCACGAGTGTGGCGATGAGGATGAGAACCATTTCGGCATGCATCGCCTCGTGGCCACGGTGCTTGGCGTGCATCCGTACGTGCTCCACCCTGCAACAACCAGGAAAAGGCGGCTGAAGAGCACACCAGCACAGACTGCACGCTGGGGTAAAAGCACCTCAGGAGAGCCAGGAACACCAGATGGAACAACAGCACTAAGAAGAACTGTCTTTGTGAACAATCCAGAGGGGAAGGGACAAAAGGCTGCTCTGGGAGCAGCTCATTTCTACGCTGTGAAAGCCAAGAGCAACACTTTGCCCACCTGAGCATGAAGGAGGTGGAGAACTCCCACTCATTCCATACCGCTACTAATGAACATGGAGTGCACAGGTGACATAACTTGCAACCCCAGAATGGGCAAGGTTACATGGGACCACCAGTGGGGTCATCTCTCTCAATCTTCCTGATCAGGCAGCGTCTTCCTAGAGCACATTGCAGCTGTTTGACTCGGAGCATGTGCTAATTCTCCATACCAAACCCTCAGCCCAGTTTTGGAACCACTAACACTGTTCTCTCTTTGGTCCAGCAAGGGAAAGGCTGGAAGGGTCAGGGTGGAGAGTAGGGGGAAAGAGCTGACATCTGGCAAAACCCCCAAACCCCAGCAAATTGCTTCTCTCCACCCTGAACATTTTGAAACAAGTGATCTCCAGCCTGATACTTGCCAGACACCTGGGGTTTTTTGCCCATCTTGTGCTGTTTGACCAAAAACGAGGTGGAATTAAGAGCTGTGACATCCTTATGTCTTGGTCTCTAGGTGATAATACTGTTCAAGAAGTCTGAGGAAAGAAAAAATCCAAACCTAACAAATAGGCCAAATTCTCTGATTTTAAGTTGTTCTCTAGAAACTAACACAGAATCACAAAATCAGGTTGGAAGGCACCACAGTGGGTCATCTGGTCCAACCTCCCTGCTCAGGCAGGATCATCCTAGAGCACACAGCACAGGATTATGTCCAGATGGTTCTGGAAGATCTCCAGTGAGGGGGATTCCACAACCTTTCTGAGCAATCTGTTCTAGTGCTCAGTTACTGCACAGGAAAGAAGTTCTTCCTCACGTTCAGATGGAATTTCCTGTGCATCTCTTTCTGCCTGTGGCCTCTTGTCCCATTGCTGGGCCCCACTGAGCAGAGCCTGGTCCTTCCTCTGATCCCTCCCTGCAGGCACTGACAGACATTGATGAGGTCCCCTCTCAGTCATCTCCTCTTGAGGCTGAACAGTCCCAGCTCCCTCAGCCTTTCCTCATAAGAGATGCTCCAGTCCCTTCATCATCTCTGTAAGCTCCACTGGAGCTGCTCCAGGAGCTCCACGTCCCTCCTGTCCTGAGGAGCCCAGCACTGGACACAGCACTCCAGAGGTGCCTCATCAGGGCTGAGTAAAGGAGCAGGATCACCTCCTTTGACTTGCTGGCAATGCTATTCCCAGTGCATCCCAGGATCCCATTGGCCTCCTTGGCCCACAGGGTACTGCTGGCTCAGGGACAGTTTGTTCTCCACCAGGACCCTCAGGTCCTTCTCCATAAAGCTGCTCCAGCAAGTTGGCCCCCAGTCAGTGCTGGGGTGATACTGAGAGTCCATTCTGACCATGATTTTCAATTAACATCTGGATTAAATTGGTTCAGCTAAGGGCAAAAGAGGAATTTTTCAGGCCCCTTACTGTAAGACAGACATTGAAGGGCTGGAGGGTGTCCAGAGAAGGGTAGAAGAGCTGGAGAAGGGTCAAAAGCACAAGTCTGCTGAGAAATGGCTGAGGGAGCTGGGGACACTCAGCCTGGGAAAAGGAGGCTCGACAGGGGATCTTTTTGCTCTCTACACAGGAGGGTGGACCCAGGCAGGGGTTGGGCTCTTCTTCCAGGTAACAAGTGATAGGACAAGAGAAAATGGTCTCAGGTAGTGCCAGGGAAGGTTTAGGATGGATACTGGGAAAATTTCTACACAGAAGGGCAGTCCAGCCCAGGCACAGGCTGCCCAGGGCAGTGGTGGAGGGATCCCTGGAGAGATTTAACAGACATGTAGATGTGGCACCTGGGGACATGGTTTAGTGGTGTTTAGCACTCAGCATTGCTGAGGGAATGGTTGGACACTATGATCTCAGATGCACCACAACCTAACTATTTAGTTTTGCAATCTAAACTATTCTGTGATTCTATACGCAGCAGCAGTTTGAAAGAAAAAAAAAATAATATTGCCTTTTAAGACAATACTTCCCCCATCAAAAAATGGTGACCCTTTCCTGCCCCGCTGTAGCCACAGGCTGTGCTGCTGGTAGCTCTGGTCAGTAGCAGGAGCTCAGTTGAGCTGTATGATCCAAATCAGCTCCCAAAACACTCACCTCCATCTCTCCTCTGGGGACAAGTGTGAAAGATCGACCTAGGGAGGGAAAAAAAATCACTCATGAAAACAGCTGCTGGGAAGCTCTGGATTCAGATGCTTTAAATAAGAAACCTCAACATGCCCACAGTGTCAGCAGAGCCCGGAGCTGTCCTTCACCTTCCCAGGAAAAGCAGTGACTCCCCCTGCTCCTCCACCACTTACACTTCCATATTTTATTGGAGCTGAGGCTCTGTCCACCATTCCATGTAACCAGAATTAGAGAACTGGCTTAAATCCCCCATTCACAACGCAGCCAGGTGTCTCAGGGCACAGAGTGGTGATCCCAGTGAAGCCAATGCTCCCACCAGTGGTAGGAGTCCAAAATCCCATTAGGCTGCAGGACAGCAGACAGTATGTCACACACCAGCAACAAATTTCAAGAAGATTTCAAAATCACACTGAAAGAAAGATTTAGGCCTTGCTTTGCTGAAGTAATTGGAAGTTCCTCCCAAACACCACAGGCAGGAACTACTGAGAGCAAGGGGAGCTGCTGCTATTAGTGATGATTGACAGAGGATACTTGTATCCCATCTTCTCCAGTAAGATTCACAGAAGTGTGAATACTCTCACTTTTGTACAGGGGAGGAGTAAGGGGAGCTTCAACATTCTGCTTTCACCTGGAGCTTTATATAGAATCATAGAACCACAGAATGCTTTGCCTTGGAGAGACCTTAAAGCTCATTTTACTCCAACCCTCCTCCCATGGGGACGCCTCCACTGGACCAGGTTGCTCCAAGCACCATCCAACCTGCCCTTGAACACCTCCAGGGATGGGGAGTTCACAGCTTCTCTGGGCAAAACTTTTCCTTGAAATCTTCACCTAACTGCTGAGGAGCCTCCAGCACCGGCCATGTCCCCACATGGGCTCACTGACCAGGCAGCATGCCCTGACCCATGGCACTGGGGAGGGAATCCCACAGCTCTTCCCACCACCTTTTCTTGGTGAGACACAAACTCAGATTAAATCAAGAGCAGCTCATCTGGGCTGGGAACATACATGTGGGGTTTACAAATCCTCACAGTGCTGGAGACACTCCAGTATTGCAGAGGTGTTGGCGATGAAGGTTGGAAACAAGCCATAGCACGGACTGTTACCACTCCTTCCTGCACACACCGGAGATGTGTACACAGGAACAAGCTCCACCTCACCCCACTGGGTACAGGGCCACAGGCTTGGATCCAACCTTTATGCTGGGGCTCTCCCCGGGCTGGTGCAGCAGTCACCTCACCTGCCTGGTCACCACCAGCACCCCTCACGTGTCTCCCAGGCAGCAGCTCTGGTCACAGCCAGGTTCAGCTGAGGATGCACAGCTGTCTCGTTTCCTCTGTGGCACCTAATTATAACCCAGGGTGAGGGGTAGGGAAAAACCCACCATAGCAATGTATCTGCCTGACAGGGAATATCTGCTGAGCTTCACCCCAGAGTAACACCTGTGAGAAATTCAGCCCTTGAGAATCAAGTGTTTCTTCAGGACTTAGATGCAAAATCTAAAGCTATGAAAGTCCTTGTTGGAGCTTGTTGGCTTGCATCAGAAGCTGAGGGAAGGTGGTGACAACCTGACACCAAGAAGGGTGTTTGTATCAACCAAATTCCCTGAGAACCTCTGTTCCTAAAGCAGCCATGTCCAGATCCATCAGTTCAGTAGCTGAAATGTAATTTGGAGCAAGAACTGCTCCAAATAAATAGGAAAAAATGAGATTTTAGAATGTTTTCTAGTCACTGCGCACAGGAGAAGCTGAGAAAGCCCTAGTGCTTGTTGGATCCAGCACAGGTCAATCCCTATACACGCTCTGGGAGTCACCCAGGTGCTCCCACTGCCTCCCCCCACAAGACCCCCACTCCTCCCAGGCTCTGCCCCCACGCTTGCTGGATGAAGACGTTTGACAAGCACCTTCCAACCACAGCAATAATTTCCATTCCTATACAGTGGCTCAGCTCACTCCTCTGGACCACACCGGCAGCTGCTCCATCCACAGTGTTGGTTCCATCTTAGAGACTGGGATATTTACCAGCCTCTTTCCTTCGGCATCTTCCCTGAATCTCCAGATTCTTCCAGCAAATGCGTTTAAGTTACCTCAGCCCCAAACTCAATGGAAATACGGCTGGCATTTCTCAGAGTGGGCTTCTTCTGAGCCGTACTCCCAAGCCAACCAGAGATCCATGGCACAGTTTTCTCTCAATTACAAGAACTGAGCTTCACCAGATTCCCCAGAGCTCAAAACTCCTGAAATAACTTTATTAAGGGGGGGGGCAGGACGCGACAGAAGGGATGTTGGGAGGGATCTGATGACTGTCAGACAGGACTTGGCAGAGCAGCCACCCTGAGTCAGATCTTCCAGTTAACCCCTCCCTTATCTGCACACTCTCTTAGCACACAGATTTTGGGTAGGGGCTAAAAATGTACAGCAATGGTGAAGGAAGCACCTGCTCTTGCTAGTAAACATTTATTCCACTTCTAGTTTGGGGTTGTCTGATTTTAACATGCAGTTTTTGAGTCTTTTGGGTCTCTTTCTAACCCCAAGAGCTAGGTAAAAGAACCTCAACTCCAAAATCTCCCTTTTCCAAGAGGGGTTTTACAAGAACATTTAGGGTGACTGAAGCAGCTGAAGATCAGCTCTACTGAGTGTCAAGCACCAGCCTACTCCTCTTTCAGCATTCTCCAGCTACCATATCAGCACAGGGCCAACGTGCAACCAATTACAGCTCTTAGACAAACTTTTTGTTTAAAAAAAAAGGAATTAACAAAAATTATTCTTCTCTCTGTCTCCTCTGTAGCCCACGATCCTCTCAAAAACCTCAGCCTCCTCCGGGTGACAACTAGGAGGAACTGGCTATCTAGGACTAAAGTCTAATCCTCTCCTTGGACATGGTACCATGGCCTTTGAAAGAACCTTGTGCCACTCCCTGGTTTTCTGCAGAGGCTGATGTCCCAAAGCCTCCACAAACCTGTGATCTCCACCACTGAGACAGTCACAGAATAACCCCCTCTAGAAAAACACAAAGGCCTTTGATACAGATAACATGCTGGATCCACACGTTCCTCACAGCCCAGGGGGCTGGGAGGATCTCCAGGCAAACATACACACCACTGTGAGCTGCCTGTAATCTACTTATGCTCTAAATCATCAAAGGAGGCAAGAAGAATGCCTTGAGGATGGAGAATAAGCAGCTGCTGATTTCAGTTCAAAGCTCCAGAGCAACTGACAGCCCTGATCTCACCTTTCCCATTGTCCCAACCTCAGTCTTTGTCTCCCAGCACCTACCAGGAATAACGTGAAATAAGGGGAAGATACATCTCCACAGCACTGTAAATACAATCAAGGCAGGTTGGGACGAGGCATATTCTTTGGTGAAACTCTGAAGAGATTTTGGAATCTCAATTCTGCATTTTTTCTGCTCATAAGACACAGGAACAAGGAGCAGGGGGCAGAAGTGTCCCAACTGATCAAACATTTGGATAACTGGAATTAAACCACCGCCAGGCAGAGCCAGGGCCATGGAACACTCAGCTTTATTCTGGCGGAATGTTAAACTGCTTCCTGGTCCCCACCATGAGTGGCACCTCAGCAACCTGCTCCCTTCAAAGAGCTGCCAAGACCTTAGAACAACAGACGTAGATAGGTTTTGTACCAACATTTTGTGGAATCACAGGGATAAGAACAATCCTATATGCACCTCATCATTCGCTGCCTCCTTGCGATGCCCTCTCTGACGGCCCACGATGGAATGAAAAGCAGGAATTTTACTTCTGAGATTTGGATCTTCCACATTTTCACATACCAAGTCACCAAGGAATATCTTAAAATATAACCAGTAGTAACTCAAGAGTGACTGACCTGTGGTTTAATCCTCCTATCACCCCATTGCACCACTCCCCAACAGCAACACAGGGCACAGGGAGGAAGTACAAGCTCCCACAGCTCAGCCATACACTAGAGCATCTCCACAACTTGGCCCTGCCAGAAATCTTCTCCAAAACAACCATCGGCATCTGAGAATTTTTAAGCCACACCACCAGCTCTTGAGCGAAGGCACAAAGAAGTACCTGACTGTACCAGCTAAGGGACTTATGACCTCTGTGCTGCTGCTCCCACAGTGCAGACAGGATGGAACCAAGTTCTTGCAGTTGTCTACAAGTGCAAGAAAAACTTCCAAGCATGAAGCACAGGTGAAGAGCCACTGAAAAGCCCAGGGCAGCAGTGCTGGAAAGTGGCACGCACACTGTGACAGACCCACCCACCCTGCTCCCAATTCCACCTTTCCAAACACATTTGTTTTCCAGTTTTGTCATTTTTGATCCCCAGGAACATTTAAAAGCCAGTACGGGAACAACAGCTGAGCCTCCATCCCTTTCCTCCTGCCCCCAGGGCCCACACCGTCCCCTGCCCAAGGGGCCCTCCGAAGCTCCCAGTGTCACCCTGCCCCGGGACCCTCAATGTCCTCCTACACCAAGGATCTTCCCCAGCCCTAACACTCTCCGCACCAACTTGTCCCAAAGGCCCACGAGCTCAGAGTGACCCAGAGCCGCCGCCATCCCATTCCAGGGACCCTCCGAGCTCCAGCGCACATCCCTACCCCGCGCCCCCAGACCCCGCGTCCCCCAGGCCCCGGGTCCGCCGCGGCTCCCCTTCACAGAGCACCCCACAGCGCTGGAGCTCCCCGCCCCGCAGCCCCTGCCCTAGCCGGTTCCCCCTAGCCCGGCCCCCGCCGGCCCCGTCCCCCGCACCTCCTCCACCTCACGCTCAACGGGGCCGCCAACCTCCACCTCCAGCACAGCCGCCATCTTGCCCCGCCCCCCAAGTGGCCAGCTCCTTCCGTCGCCGTTCACCAATCATCGAGCAAGCTGCCGCACCTCGGGCCAATCGCTGGGCTCGGCGCTACCCCGGCGGCCAATCAGGACAGGGGAGGAGTGGAACTGCTGCCAGACGCGCCATTTCGGGCGCATGAAAACGGTGAGCTGTCACAGCTAGGGACCGACTCCTATTTCTGAGCCCGAAGCGGGACGTGGAACCCCCGCCAGCAGCACCGACAGTACCAGCCACCTAGCACCACGGTACCGGCAGTGTCAGCGCTGCCGGGCCTCCCCCTGCCCCCGCCCGCCTCTCTCCGGCACCGCCTCGCGCTGTTCTGGAAAGGGCGCAGGTGGCTCCTGAGCTCCGCCCGCGCGGGGCCGTAGCGCGGCGTTGCCCGCGGCCTGTCTGTCCCGTCAGGCACCGCGGCTGGCCCGGCCCGCGGGCCCGGAGCGGAGCGCGGTCGGGAGAGGAGCTGAAGCGGGGCGGGAAGCGGCGGTCAAGGTGCCCCGTGATTTGGGCGGCAGGAGATTCAGGATCGGTGCGACTGGGGCCGGGGGCTGAACGGGGAGCTGTGGGGTGAAGGACTGGTGGGCTGGGGAATGGTGTGGAGAGGCTGTGGGGCAGAGCCAGGGGTATAATAGGGTTGGGAAAGTATGAAAGGCCCGGGCGGGGGGGGGGTGGGTTAGCGGTAGCAGAATAGCTCTGGGGCGTTGTTTATGGGTCTGGGAGCGCGGGTCGTGGAGCTGAAGGGAGTTGTGGGTAAGGACTTGAGGGCACTGGAGAACAGGGCTGGGGCGTGTGGGCTGGATGTGGGTGGCAGAATGGGGCCTTGTGGGGTGAGCTGGGGGCACAGGGGTGGCTGAAGGGAGCTGGGGGACTGTGAGTCAGATATGGGGATTACTGCTGGGTCTGTAACCTGAGGGGTGGTGGGACAGGTCTGGGGGTCACTTGAGGCGGTGGGATGGGACTGAGGAGTTGCTGAATGGTTCCAGAAGCAGGAGATGCCCAAGCTCATCAGACTCTCTCTCCCCACCAGGCACTGGAGGGATCTGAAGGGAAGTTAAGTTCTGGCAGAGTGTTGTCTCCAAGGTTCCTGAATGGCTCCAGTTGACATCAGCAATGTGGTGTCCTCCTCCCAGGCCGTCTGGGGGTCTGGGTGTGGGAGTGATCCCTCTGAGCTCCTGGGGTCTCTGAAGAGATGGGTAAGAGTGTGAGAAGATGCAGCACTGGCTCACTTTGTTAGGCTGAAGGGCCATGATTCACATGATTGTTGCTCTCTCAAAATGGGGTGTTGTTCCTGTAGGTTACCAGAGAATTCTGTGCTTCTCCCCTGTGCCCAGAATAAACTGGAGCTGGAGGGAAAGGTGTTTAGGGAGGGGTTTGGTGCATGCTGTCCCTGTGTTCCAGCAGTGAACCTGCTGAGTGAGGATGGCATATGGCCCTGGCTTGGCTGTGTTGATGTTGGTACTTACCTGTCCTCTGCCCCCATGCAGGAGCCAGGGCCATGCCCTACAATGGGGTCAGCAGCTCTGAACCCCCTCACCCCTGTGCTTCTCACTGCTCCCCAGGGAAGTATGGCTGTATCTTTCTGCAGATTGAGGTTGGATGTTCCTCATGGCCCTGTGACCAGCCCTATTTCACCCTGGTGCCCACTGTCACACTGATGCCACCAGCTGACTCAAAGGTGGGCCAGAATTGCTGCAGGGTTTGGATATTTAAGGAAGGTAAAGATTGAGCCAAAGGAAAAAGGCATGGGGAAAAGCTGTGGGCCTGATGGTAGGATGGAGCTGATTAGGGTAGATGGTGATGGAATGGGGGTGGCAATAAGATGTGGCTGATAGAGGGTAGAAGAGGAGAAGTAGACCAGGGAATCAGGGTTGTTCATGGCCTCAGGAAAGCTGTACCAGCTCTGCTTCCCTGCCGCAGCCTCTCATGCCCATAATCCCCCAGATGTCCTGGGTGGCACAGCAACAGAACAACAAGCAGAGGTAGGAGTGGTGTTGGGACAGTGGTGAGTGCTGTGCCCCATCCACCCCAGCTGCTCTTCCCACAGCAGATTTCTCAGAGCTGATGGTGGGGCAGAAGTGGGACCACCTTGTGGCTCACCTGCAGCCAGCCCTTCAGTCCATGCAGCCACTTTGAGCCCTCCTTCATCTGCCTGTGCACACCACAGGAGCAGGAGCCTGACCCCCCTGGACACCCCTGCATGCAGTAGGTGTCTCTCACACCTCCCTGTATCCCACTCCATGGGAAGGCAACAGGAACGGGCACTCCTCCATGGACACAACTTGTGCCCCATGGAAAGCCCGGGAGGTGCTTGCTGGGCTGAGCTAGTGGCTGTGCCCAGAGTGGTGGGCACAGAGTACCTGTCTTGACTGCCTGAGGCCTCCCCTTGTCCCACAGGAGAATACTGAGCTCTCTGACAGATCCTGGTGCTTCAGCTCTGCCTTTCACCACTTTCTTTCTTGAACCATTCTTGTAAAGGGGCCTGGTGTGGTCCATCCCATCCTGTCCCTGCACAGTGTGGCCTGGAGCCCTTTGAGGTGCTTCCTTGGAGCCCAGAGCCCCAGCTCCCACCAGCTTTGTCCTCCTGTGAGGCTGACACTCCCTATCCCCAGGAGATCCAGGGAGGAGGAGCTGCCTGTGGAAGCTGGAAGGGGCTGCCTGGAGCCCGGCCCACCTCAGCCACTCTGCCCAGATGGTGCTGTTGGCAGAGTGGAACCAGGAGCTGAGGGCCAGAGCTGGCATGAGCACCCTGGGGGCTCACCCAGAGCTGCTGGCCAAGGATGCAGGAGGTCCTGCAGTGCCAGGTGGGTGAATCTGCACAGCTTTGTCCTGGCCTAGTCCCCAGCCACTGTGGGCAGTGGGGCAAGGGGGAATTCTGCCCCTCTGCTCTGCTCAGGTGGGACTCCACCTGCAGAGCTGCCTCCAGCTCTGGGACCCCCAATATCAGAAGGGTGTGAGAGCAACTGGAATGAGTCCAGAGGACGCCATGGAGATGCTCTTGAGGGCTGGAGCCCCTCTGCTGTTGAGACAGGCTGGGACACCCAGGGCTGTTCAGCCTGGGGATAAAAAGGTTGTGAGAACCTAGAGCCCCTTCCACTGCCTAAAGAGGCTCCAAAAGAACTGGAGAAGGACAGTGAGTGGCCTGAGAGGACAAGACAAGGGGCAATGGCTTCAAAGTGACAGAAGACAGGGTTAGATGGCATAATAGGAAGAAATTTTTTCTCTGTCAGGGTGGTAAAATACCAGCACAGGTTGCCCAGAGCAGCTGTGGCTCTCCCATCCCTGGAATTGTTCCAAGGCCAGGTTTGATGGGGCTTGGAGCTATGTGGTCTGGTGGAAGGTGTCCTTGCCCATGGTGGATGCTGGAGTCAGAGGCACAGTGTGTGCCCCTACCTTTGATACCTGGCTCTGACATACAAAAAACCACTGAATTTCATATAACACCATGAAAACAACTGTTAAATAGAAAAACTAAGAGTGTGAGTGTGTAAATCAGAAAGTCTTCTTAAGTCACTAGGTGAAAAAGTTAAAGTTTAGAGTTTAAGATAGTTTAAAGAACGAAAGACAAGATGGAGGATTTAGGGTGTTGTCTCCTTTCTTCTTCCTTCTTCATCTTCTTCTTACTAGAGGTTTTTGGGTAGTTGTAAATGATTGGATAGAGAATGCTGCAGTGCAGCACATAGGTATTGGGTCACTAAGAAAAATAATTTACTTGGCATTTGTTATTTGGGTAAATGAACATATAAAAGACCTTGAAGAAGTTCTTTGTTAGCCATTTTGCACCTTTCTATCTTAGTGCATGTAGCTCCTTGTACCTTGTATATATATATAATATAGATAGAATAATAAACAACTGAGTCCAAACAAGAGAAAAAACTGCCTCTCTCATCAATTTCAGTCCAAGGGGGAAAAGGAACCCAGCCACCAGTGCCCCATCAGGATGAAGTGGCACCAAAACATGTGGCACCTTGAACTGAAGGCCCCTTTTGAAAAAAGGCAGCGAAAAGCTGGAGATCTCCTCGGAGAGGGGAGAAAGAGGAACTCTATCATCCCTGTGTGCTGGTGAGAGCTGGAGAAGCCAGAGCCAGATGTCTGTGAGCTGCGAGATGGACCATGGACAGAGGAGCTGAGAGATAGGCTGACCCTGAGGTCAGGTAAGCCGTCAAAAGGAAGCAGAAATATGAGAGACATTATGTCCAAACCTCAGAGGGAGGTTTTGGCTCTCTTGGAAAATACAAGCAAGGAGCATCCGATCCCTGTATCCATGGATGAGCTTAAAAGCCTTTTATCCTGGATACAGGCAGAATTTCCTAACATGGATCCAGACACAGGAAGGGATACCCTGATGAATATCCCAGAGAAGGCTGGGTCTGCCCCTGCCTTCTGTAATTCCATGGGGATCAAGACATCTTTAGCTCTCAAGACAACACCCAGAGTGCTGGAAATCTTTTCAAAGGATGAAATTACGGCAGTAAAAGCCACACAAGACACGGTATCTCCTTTGAACACGGCAGAAGGAGGAGACGGGGGAAGAACAGAGAATATGGGCTCAGATAAAGGACAAACAGGCTTATCTCAGCTGCGAAATTCTCGCAAGCTGCAGAGGTTGTGCGAGCCTCCCTGAATGCTATCATAGCAAAGGGAGTGTCTAAGCCTGTTGAAAGCCCAGAGAAACAATCATGCAGAGACGCGGGGGCATTTCTAAAACGCAGGCAGAAACTGCAAAAAGGGGGTTCCAACGGCTCGGAGCTTTTGCAAGTGTATCTGGGCTCTCCTGGAGCTGTTCCAGCGCTCGGCATGCTGTTGCAGGCAGAAGAAGGAAGGGAAAATTCCTTGGTCGCTTTCGCGCCAGCAGCCGAGTCCTTTTCCGGCCCTCGGAGGGTGGAACGGACAGGGGAGTGGACAGCCCTGTTCCCCCCGGGAGGGCGCGGGATGGTTCAGCCCGACCCAGAGCGGCTCGGGCCCCGTCTCGCGGGGGTGTGCTGGGGGCCACAGCTGCCAGTCAAAGTGACGTCAGCAGTGACGCACGCGCAGCCGGCGCTCTATGCACCGCCCCCAGGCCAGCCCTCATCAGGGGCGTTCTCTGCAGCCTCCGCAGCGCCTCTGCCCAGCCCACTGAGGGCAGCGGGGCCCCCAGGACCGGCAGAGGCAGGCGTGCTCCCTTCCCTTCCCTCCGTGCCCAGCCCAGCGCGGGGGACAGAACGGTGGACGAGCGGAGCCGCTGCCCGTGCCGGCCGCTGTAGCACTGCTGCCATGGCAACCACCGCTGGAGCAAGCAACAGCAGCTTTACAACAGAGTCAGCTTTGCTCAGAGCCTGCGAAGTCCAAACTGCTCAGCAACACAGCTGCAGTTCAACAACAGCCTAAAGAAGAAACCATTTCTACACCGCAGATGGCTTCACTATAGATATTTCGCTGACTACACAGAGCCAAAGGGCTTTGGACCACAGCCATGCAAACCCTACAGCAGGTGTGGACCCGTGGATTCGAGACATGTCAACACGAAGTCCAGCATCCCTGGGCTGCTTTCGACAGTGGGGAGGCTTGGAACTAGATGAGCTTTACAATCTCTTCCAACCCAAACTGTCCTTTGTGCTTCGTGCCTGCTCATCCCCAGGCTCTGCACTGGATACCCCTGCAGCTCCCCCGAGTACCTGTAGGCAGCTGGACAGGCATTGTGTCCCCAGCCCTGGTGGCAAATAAATCCGGGTGCTTGGCAGGGGAGGCCCCTGGTGGCCAGGGGACATTGAGCAGCAAATGGGGATAGTGGTGGCATTCTGTAGCTGGGACAAACCACTCCTGCTGGTGCCCTGGCACTGGAGGGACAGCAGTGTATTCCCAGGCTGCCATGAAAACCATCGGGGAGGATGTCAGTCCAAAGCCCACATCATCCCAACACCAGTAAGCCTGTGACAAACAACATCACCTTCCCTTTCCACAGGCTGCTTCCTGCTGGATTTGCTCCCCACACACTCCTTCCACTGCGGAGAAGACCCCTCCGCAGCCTGGCCTTTCTTGTCCCCTGATGCCTGAGTGTCCTGTCCCATTTGCCAGCTGCCCTTTGGCGTGGCAGAGGTGGAGCAGCACGCCAGCAACTGTGGGGAGACAGCAGGGGCCCTGTCCTCACCCCAGTGCCTGAGTAGGGCAGCAGAGCTGGGGACAAACCCTGTCACCACCCCTGGGGGCTGAACCTGTAGTACTCCAAGGGGAGAGAGACTGCAGGCCTCAGAGAGTGTGGCAAGGCTGGTGTGAGGATGGAGAAGGTGCTTCCAGACCCATGGCCAGGTCTGGTGGAGTTTGAACCACTGTAATGGCAGGAGTTGCTACTGGAGAAGAATAAAGGAGAAAAAGAAGACAGAAATCTGCACTATGACTGCTTAGTACTACAGCAGGTTCCCTGTACATCTCCCTCCCATCCTGCCTTGGGAGACCCTGTGTAGTTCATGGGGACAGCGACAGGACAAGAAGGAAGTCATGCTTTTCCTTCCCTCAAGCCCTGATAAGGATTGCAGGAGGAACAAGCCAGGACCCAGAGCAGGTGAAAAATACACTTTATTTACAAGTAGAAATATTTAAAAATGCTGTCTCAGCTTCCCTGGGAGGAGCAGGACAGGGCAGGTGGGGAAGTCCCACACACAGGGAACAGGGATGGTGGCCCTAGGGATGCTAAGTTTCACCTTCTGTCCCTGTAACTGAGGCTGCAGGATATCTCTGGGGAGAGCTCAGCCCCTCCAGCCACAGCCTGGTGCCAGCCTCTGCACCCTTGTGTGTTTCTAGCCCTCAACCTCTGTGCATCCCCTTGCCTTGGATCTCAGAAGGGTTTAGGGTGACTGGGTGCAGGAAGGGCAAGGGGACCTCACCATGCCCAGGGCACCCCACAGTTGTCTGCAAGGCAGTCATGTGGGTGGCCCCACCTCTTCCCCCTTGGTACTCCTGGGCCCCGGGGAGACAAGGAGAGGTGAGGGGGTGCAGGTGGGGGCCAGGGCAGAGCCAGCAATGCAGGGACTGGGGAAGCCTCAGGATTGCTTGTCCTTGCGTGACTGGCGACTGGCCTGGAAAGGACAGAGCGAAGATGGGAGGTTAGGGACCAGGGACATGACCAGGGCCCCATGCTAGGATCTGCTGTTGCCATGGAACCCCAGGGATAGTAGGGACTGTCCCCCCCTTTTCCCCATGGCCAGTATGAACCCAAGGCAGGGGTTGGGGGCACTGAGGTGAGCATGAGCTCAGAAGTGTGCCCAGGGGGTCAGGCACTACCTACCTGGCCCTTGGGGGACTTGGAGGTGGCGATGCGGGATGAACGGCGGGTGCCACTGCTGCTGGAGGGTGTGGAAGTGTTCTTCCGGGTGACTGCCCGGCCCATCAGGCGCTTCCCCAGAGCCCTGGGGGTGTTGAGGATGCTGAATGCCATCGACTGGCGCCTCTGAGCCTACAGAGGAAGGGCAGGACCATTAACTCAGGGTGGGACAGGATGGAGGGGACAGGATGGAGGGGTCCTTCCTGATCCCTCTTTTTCCCTCTGAAGCTTACCTGTGTGGCTGGGGCTGGCTGCTTGCTCTCTTGACTGACCTGGGAGCCGCTCTGTTCACTGCGATCCTGGGTGGTCTGGGGCCGGGGGAAGCAGCTGGTTGGCTTCTTGGACTGGAAAACAGGGGGAGCAGCTAGTACTGTCATCTGTGGGTCACCCTGCTGTGGGGCTGGCTGCAATAAGGGAACTGAGGGGCTGCAGGGGTAGCAGTGATGGGGGTGAGGGTAGCAGTGCCCAGGGAAGGCAGAAGGCTCAGCCCTTCACCTCTGGAATGGCCTTCTTGCTAGCACTAGGAGCATCACAAGTACTGGACACACCACTGTGTGGTGCAACACTGCTAAGAACACTGGGCACTGGGATCCAGGATTAGTGGGAACATGTGGCCATTGGGGGTGTTACCCACAGGGCCACAGCAGCTCCCTCAAAACCTGGAACACCTGTTGTTCCCAGTAGGGTGCTGTGATGGGGCACTGGGCTGAGCTCACCGGGGGGGTGTCAGGGTCCTGGTGGGTCTCTGAGAGGCGCTTCCGCTGCTGCCGGGTAGTGATGCTGCTGGCCTGGGTGCTGCACTGGCTGCCTGCCTTGCTGCCGGCGGTGATGATCTGGGAGGGCTGTGTGCTGGCACGTCGCAGCGTCTCCTCTGGGTCCCCCATCTTCACGTCCTCATCCGTGATGGTTCCCAAGGAGGTGGATGGCTGGGAAGGGGATGTGTGGATGTCGCCAAGGGGCACTGTCTATTCCTAGACCCCCTCCCAAACCACAGTTCTGGAGAAAGTCTGCCTGACCTCCCTGTCCGGTCCCTTACCATGCTCTCTAGGGGGTAGCTGGTCTTCAGGTGGGGCGGGCGGGCCTGGTTCCGTCGCTGCAGTTCTGCAATGCGGTTCCAGTCATCCAGCTGCTCCGGCTCATCCTGGCATGTGCCCAGGTTTATGGTGTTCCGGCCTAAATCCAAAGCAAGGAAGGATGAGGGGGGTGTTCTCAGGTAAGACCTGACTCCCCCAAGCCAGGGCAGAAGCCCACAGCCAGCAGTCCAGGTGCCTACCCCACCCACACACACCGAGGCTGGAGCTGCTGGTCTGCTTCAAGCGCAGGGAACTACGGGTGACTGGCCGGTACCCAGGGAGGCCCAACAGTCCTGAATTGCCAGGGGTCTTCTCTGGGGAGGAGGTTTCCAGCTTTGTAAGAGTTTCCTGGGAGGGGAAGCTGGTGAGGGAATGGGTGGAGGCACCTGAGCGCAGACGGCCTTTAGCAGGGGAAGAAGTTTTTGTAGGCTGAGCCAATGGGATGTTCTTGATGCAGATCAGTTCCTCAGACTGTGCCTGTTTCTGTGAGAGAAAAATCCACAGATGAGGGGATCACAGAAGAGTGTAGTCTGAACGGACCTTCAAGCTCATCTCCTTCCACCCCCTGCTCCCTTGGCTGGGACACTTTCCACTAGACCAGATTGCTCCAAGCCACGTCCAATCTGGTCTTGAACACTTCCAGAGATGGGGCAGCCACAGCTTCTCTGGACAACTTGTGCCAGGGCCTCACCACTCTCATTGGGAAGGATTTCTTCCCAGTATCCCATCTAACCCTGTCCTCTGTCAATGGGAAGCCACTCCCTCTTATCCTATCACTCCAGGCCTCCATCCGAAGTCCCCCTCCCGCTCTTTTAGACCCCCTTTAGGCACTGGCAGGGGCTCTAAGGTCTCCCTGGAAGCTTCTTTTCTCTGGGCTGAATGCCACCAGGTCTCTCAACCTCTCCAAAGCAGAGGGGCTCCGGCTCTTAGAGTATCTCAGCGGCCTCCTCTGGACTCACTCCAGCAGCTCCTTGTTGGGGGTCCCAGAGCTGGAAGCAGCTCTGCAGATGGGGTCTCACCACAGTGGAGCAGAGGGGTAGAATCCCCACCTGGCCCTGCTTCCCACTGTGCTGGGGATCAGCCAAGGATATGGCTGGACTTTAGGCTGCCAGTGCACATTGACAGATCATGTTCAGCTTTTCAGTTCCCAGCATGCTGGGTCCCTCTGCAGTGCTGCTCCTGATCCCTGCATTCCCCAGCAGGGGCCCCTGCTCACATCTGTCATGGTGATGTTGATGGTAGTGCGGCGCCGGGCTGAGCGGGTCTTGCAGCCGGAGTCGAGTGAGAAGTCACCCGGGAAGTTGGTGCCGCTCTTCAGCTGCGACGGCATCTCAGAGTGGATGGGGGTAAAGTAGAGACTCTCCAGGGATGACTTCCTCTGGGCCAGCCGCTGAGACAGTGGTGACTCTTCACTGTCTGATGGCAAGGCTGAGAAATCCAACTGAGAGCTGGTAGCCTTCCTGCAGAGACAGGGGATGAGGGTAGCACCAGCAGGCTTACCAGGCCATCAGGAACAGTGGATTTTTGAAGTGCGGGAAGTAGATTGATCTGGTACCTGGTGGAGCTGAGCAGCTGTGCCTCATCAAGACTATCAGTGCTCTGGTTGGCCACACTCTGGCAGGAAGACTCCTGTCCCTTTACTGTGGTAGTCATCACCTGGAACTTGCTGAGTTCCTGCACCTGTTGTTTGGCAGCCTCCACCTGAATGGGAAGCAGGGAGGCATGGATGGATCTATCCTCCAAGTGAGGTGGTGATGGAGGTGAGGACAAGGAGGGTGAAAACCCACTATGCCATGCCCACCTGAGCTTTCAGACTGTGGATCTGGCTGGTAAGATTCTTGCAGCTCATCTCAGACTCCTTGGCCTGCAGGATGCTCTGCTCTAGCTCCTTGGCCAGTCTCTCCGATTTGCTCTGAAGCTCTATGTTCTCTTTCTGCAGGTGCTCCATGGCTTTCAGCTTCTCTGATAGCTCCTGGTTCTGCTGCTTCTTGGCATCATAATGACTTTTTGCCTTCTCCATCTAGAATGTAAAGCAGAGGAATCCTGTCAAGCTTCCCTGGACTGTGAGGGACAGCAGGGCCATGCTAGCCCCTAGCATACCTGCCCTTTGTAGTACTCAGCTGCCTGCTCCTTCTGGGTGAGCTGCACCTGCAGCTCTGCCACCTTCTCCTGATGGCTGGTGACCCCTGCCTGCAGCTCCCCTTCCAGTCCCTGTGGGCAAGGAAGAGACTGGTTTTAGAGGCAACCCAGGTGAGCCCCCTGGCAGCACCAACAGCTCCAGGGCTCAGCCCCCAGGTTTTGGGTCTCTCTTCACCTTAACTCTCTGCTGCTGGGTCCAGGTGGCCTTCTCCTGCTGAGTCAGCTTTTTATTCAGCTCCTCCACCTGGAAGAACATGACTACATGGAAAAACATGGCTAGCTCCAGGCACAAAACTACCATCTTCCCATGGAGGAGCACATCCCCTCCTCTCTAGTCAGCCCTAGGGCACAATGAAGAAATTTCCTGCCAGAGGGTGACTGTTCAGCACCACCCACTGCCAAGGAAGATCCCAGGACATGGCAAGGTGACAGTAACCCCATGTTAGTCCTTACAGCAAGGCTGGTTGGAACTACCCAAGCGTAAGGAGCAGCCACATGCTGGAACCAAAACCTGTGTTAAGTTCCCAGTCCCCCAGTGCTGCAACCTGGAGTCCCACAAGTCATCCAGCACTCTTGGCACAGCTAGATGGCTGCTGCAAGTTCTGGCCTGGCCATGCTCTCCCTGCTGTATGCCTGATGAGCCCCCAGCCCCTCTGGTGATAGCTACAAGGTCTCTGCAGAGTCCTGGGCAGCTCTGGCTGGGACTGGACAGGGAAATGTGGCTTTTCCAGCATTGTCTCCCAAGTGCTAACTCCTATTACATCTGAGATCAGTGCTGCTCTAGCCATGCTGTCTGAGTGCAGCTGTTCCTACCAGTTGTGCCAAGAGCTGGACCTTGGCTAAAGGCTGGGGGGAAGCCATCACAGCACTGACAGTCCTACAACTGAGGAGCCCTGGATGCTTCTGGCAGCCACTTGCTGCATGTGCTACCATGGGGCATGCAAGAAGCCATGCCGAGTTGCAGGCACCAATGTGAGGGGGCAGGTGGCAGGATGGGACCCCAGTTGTTACCCCCTGGAGGTGAAGGGGCCCACAGACCTAGAGCCAAGTGGCCCATGGCTGGGTCCATACTGTGAACAGTTCACAAGTGGAGAGGGTGGCTCCAGCAGGAAGTGGCAAACAAGGAGGGCTGTGCACTGTCACTGAGCAACCAGCACTTGGTGTGTGTTACCTGCTTAGCTTGGTCCTTCTGGATTATCTCCAGCTGCTTGACCTGCAAGCACAAAAGGTAGAGGTAAGTATACAGCTGGCACATAATCATGGAATCATTTAGCTTGGAAAAGCCCTCTGAGATTGAGTCCAGCCTTCCCCCAGCACTGCCAAGACCACCACTAATCCATGTCCCCAAAGTGCCACATCCACATGTCTGTTAAATCCCTTCACAGACAGGGACTCTACCACTGTCCTGAGCAGCCTGTGCCTCATCTGGACAACTCTTTAGGGAAGGATTTTTTTTCCTAATATCCAACCTAAGCCTCCCCAGGCACAACTTGAAACCATTACCTTTTGTCATGTCACTTGTTAACTGGGAGAACATGTTACCTGGGAGACCCCCATCTGGCTGCACCCTCTTTTCAGGGAGCTGTTTCACCCTTTCAGGGGAGAGGTGGTGTCCCTGTGCCTCCTTTTCTCCAGGCTTAGCTCCCCAACTCCCTTAGCTGCTGCTCATCAGACTGGAACTCCAGATCATTCCCCAGCTTCACTGCCCTCCTCTGGAAACACTCCAGCACATCAATGTGACAGTCCCTTTCACACCTAGGAATGTGTCCCACAACCCCAGTCCCTGTGCTGAGCAGGACATGGATTCAGGGGTGTCACCCTGAAAATTAAACCTTCTGATAATGTTTTCATGGTTTTAGTTACTTTCCCATGAAAGCTCTATAAATGTAAGTTGTTTATCACATTCCTTGTAAGAAACATCTTTTGATGGACTTTTCACATAACCAGTGTGCTTGGGAAGGTGGTAACATAATTGTCCAATCCTTGGCCATTGTTGATAATCTATAAATACTGGAGTCAGAGAATAAAGTGACAGGTTTTTTTGTTCTGACACTGAGAGTGTGTGAATCATTTAGTGTCCTTTAGCGACACAGGGGTGTGCAGAAGGCTAACACACCTCTTTTCCAGGAGGGTTCTCCCACCCACAGCCCTCCTGCTGGGACTGGAACCCCTACCTGAGTTGTCAGTCTTTGCTTCTCTTCCAGGAGCTGCTTCTTCTCTTCCAGGGCTGCTGCTTTGCTGCTCTCATACTCCTTACTCATATCCTCCAGCTTCTGTACTGCCTCCTTAGCCTCCTGCCTGCTGCTGGTCACCAGCTTCTCAGACGCTGCCCGCAGCTGCTCCAGCTCCTGCATGTGCCGCTCCCTGGCCTGGCCCAGTTCTGCCTCAAGCTGCTGCTGCCCTTGGCTGTGGCTCTTGCTGAGCCCCTGGTTCTCTTCAGCCAGCCGAGCATTGGCCTTTTGCAGCCCTGCCAGCTGTGCCCCCGCCTCTGCTGCCTCAGCCTGCAGCCGCTGAATGGCCCGATCCCGTTCTGCCAACTGCTCCCGCAGTGACGGCACCTCAGCCACCTCCAGCTTGGCCTGCGCTAGCTCGGCTTGCAGTGCAGACACGGCTTTTGCTCTCTGCTCCAGGTCCTGGTGGTGCCGGCTTTCGAGGGAGGCACGCTCGGCCTGAGCGCTGTCGAGCTCCTGCTGCAGGGCAGCCAGGAGCTGCTCCTTCTGTAGGCATTTGTCCTGGCAGACCTTTGCCTCCTGCCGCAACTCATCCTCACGCTCGCTCTGGCAATGGCGGTCCCTCTTCAAGGCCTCGATGGTCATCCGCTGCTTCTCCATCTCTTCCTGGCACCGCTGCACCTCCACCTTCATCAGTGAGCACCTCTCAGCTGCACGGGAGGCTGCGGTGGCCATCTCCGTCTGCAGCACCCGCAGCCTCTCCTCCAGCTTCTTGCTCTTCTCCGACTCAGCCAGGATCAGGCGTTTCAGCTCCTTGCTTTCTCCTTCCTTCTCTATCACCTGACGATGAAGGATGGAGACCTCATGCTCCAGGCTGCTGATCAGACTGTTCTTCCTCTCCATCTCCTGGACACACTGGGACACTTGCTCCTTCCAGCTCTCTTTCTCCTGCATGGCAGAGCGGAGGGACACCAGCTCTTTCTCTGCTGCCCGCAGCTGATCCATGGTGCCTTCCAGCTCCTTGGATTTGAGCTTCTCCTGGGAGAGCTGCTGGGAGACTCCCTCCAGTGCCTCAGCAGCTCTCTGGGCATCTGCCTCCAGCTTGGCCACACGCTGGGCTGCCGTTTGCTCTGCCGCAGCCATCTTCTCCTGCAGGGAGGAAATCTCGGCCCTCAGCTTCTGCTCCTCGCTCTCCTTCTCCTTTGCCCATGACTGAGCACTGGACAGGTCAGCCTGGAGGCCAGCCAGTCGCTCTGCTTGGGCCTCCAGCACAGCCACCTTCTCCTGCTCAGCCTGCAGCTGCTGGCAGGCCCGGCTGTGCTCCCGGCTCAGCGCCTGCATTTCCTCCTTCAGCCGCCTGCACTCTTCATCCTCCCCTCGGGCAGCAGGAGAGGCTCCCATGGGCTGCTCTCGGCTCTCCCCCAGCACCTGGCGTGTGGCCAGCTCCTCACTCCGCTTCGGCAGAGCTGGCTCCCGGTCCTGAACCAGCTGCTGTCTCTCTGCCTCCAGCTCAGCGATCCTGGCCAGGTTGCCCTCCAGGCACTCCGCTGCCCGTCTCTTCTCATCTTCCAGTATACCCTCAGTGTTCCGCAGGGATTCCTCCAGGAAGAGCAGCTGCTCCTGCAGGCGGCTGTTCTCCCGGGACAGCTTCTCCCTCTCAGCCAGCTTCTGCTGGCTCTCCTTTAGCCTGCCCTCCAGCTCCTGCAGCTGGGCTTTCAGTGCCTCTGCTGCCATTCCCTGCTGCCGTTGGGCACCCAGCTCCAGGATCTGGGCTTCCAGTTCGCTGATCTTGCGGCTTAGTGCAGCCTTCTCCTCATCCACAGCCTGCAGCTGGCTGCTTAAGGATGCGTTGGCCTGCTGGAGCTGCTGCAGGGCAGAGTCCCTTTCCCGCAGGGTCTGCTCATGCTGGACACTGAGGGCAGCCAGCTGCTCAGCCTGGCCCTCAGCAGCCTGTGCCTGCAGGTCTCGCTTCAGCCTCTCTCGGGCCTGGTGGCTCTCAGAGAGGGAGCTCTGGAGGCTCGTGACAAGGCTCTCCAGCTGCTGCTTCTCCTCCTCCAGCCGCACTCCTTTGGCTGTGAGGCTGGACACCTCCTGCTTCAGCTCCTCCAGCTGCCAAAGAGAAGAGCAGGGAGACTATTGGGTCTGACTGAGACAGAGATAGTGCTGCTCAGCAGTAACCAAAACACTGGTGTGTTATCAACACAGCTACCCATGCAAAGCACAGCACTGTGAGAGCTTCTAAGGGAAAATGAACTCTTAACATTCCCCTCAGTGAGGGTCTAGGAGTGGGCGAGATCCTGGGAGGTGACACTATGAGGCCAACTGACTCAAATTAACCAAAGGGATATTCCACAACTTGTGATGTCAGCTCAGACACAAAAGCTACAGAGTGTACAAGGAATAGGGGGAATTCATTATTTTAGTGTTTGCCTTGTGGAGCAACCACTCCCCATGCTGAAGCCCTGTTTCCCAGGAAGTATCTAAACATCACTTGTTGATAGGAAGTAGAGATTGACTTTTCTCTTTGCTTATGCATGCATAAACTTTCACTTTTCCTTTTTTGATTTAGTAAATTACCTTACCTCAACCTACTAGTTCTTTTCCGTCTTATTTTTCTCTCCCCTGTCCTGCTGGAAAGGGAAGTGATAGCAGGGCTTGGTGGGCACCTGGTGCCCAGCCAAGATCAGACTGCTACAGGGACAAAACATGCACCCCCCCCTAGGTGTTACTCAAGCTGTAGCCAACATGCTCACCAGAATCCCACATACTGCATCCCACTGAGAGCTGCCCATTGCCTTCCCTCCCTCCCATCACACCCCCAAGCACACCTTCCTTCCCCCTCAGCCTTGTGCCATTCTGCTCCCTCGGACAAAACACCTTTTTCTCACCCAGCAGGAGATGCTCTCTTCACGACCAATTCGTGCTGTGAGGGGCCTGCGGAGCCACCAGCTCCCTGGGAGCAGTATTTGCAAATTCAGCCCAAGAAGGGCTCTCCCAGAGTGCTCAGCCCCACATGCCCTATCCAGCAGCAGAAAGCAGCAGACTCTGCCCCACATGACTTTGCCATCCATCTCCTGGCACCTGCTGCTCTCTCCAACTGGAATAGCTTCCCATTCAAGCCCTTCCTGCAGGAACCCCAGTGTACCTTCAAAATGTCCCCCATGACTTCTCCCTTCTCCTGGGTGCTGCACTCCTCCAGCTTGGCCAGCTGGTCCTCCAGCATAGAGATCTTGCCCTGTAGAATCTCAATTTTCTCTTCTGAGCATTTCTGGGGACAGAGATGGGACTGAGCATGGTACAAGACAGAAGAGCTAACCAACCCAGGAGAGGCACAGTCAGCCAGTCAGGACTGACACCCTGCTTTTCCAGCAGCTTTGTCTCACCCCACTGCAAGGACAGCAGCCCATCCCACCTGGGGAACCCTTCCTGGGAACAGGGAGAGGCTTCCCACATGAGCTGAGTTACATGGGGATGTGCTGGGACAAACAGCCAGGAGGCTTCTGGCTGCTGCACCCTGCTTGCAGTTGGGGTGTCCCCCAGCTGGGCGGGGGGCTATGAGGGAGCTACAGAGGGGCACCCACCACTCCCCAGGCCCCCTGACCTTGTCCTGCAGGGCAGCATGCAGGTCCTTCTCCAACTGTCGCTGCTTCTCCTGAAACTGTGCCATGGCAGTGTTGTGCTCTTCCAAGAGCTCATCATGGGCTCGCTGCAGCTGGACCATGTTGCTGGCAAACTCCCGCAGCTGCCAAGTGAAAATCCACCCAGTCCAGAAGAGGGTTAGAGAGTGCCTTGGCTGTCCAGGGCTCTGCCTACTCCCCATTCCCAAGAGCTGCAGCACACGTGGGCATCCTGGGCTCTGGGTGCTCACCACATGCAGGCAGCTCCACCCGGTCCCCATTCGCCCACCACAGTTCAATGTGGATCAGGATGCAGAGCCCAAGGCAGGCTTGGTCACTGGGTCAAAGATTGCAACAGCAGAACCATAAACATCCCAGCATCCAGCACTGCCATCAAATCCTCCCCTCTGGGTTCCACCACAACCAGCTGAGCTGTGGGGGACACAGACAGGACACTGCAGTCCATACCTTGAAGGAGAGATCCCCATTCTCCTCAGAGAGCTGGTTGATTTTTCTGTCCATCTGGGCTTTTTCAGTCTTCAGGTCCTGGCACTGTCTGAAGGCCTCGTGCAGGCGTCCCACCAGGCTGTGGGGAAAGGAGGTGGTTAAGGAGGGGGTGCGTGACAGCAGGCAAGGATATCACCAGGGATCGGTGCTGCTGGACATTGCCAAGGAAACCAAAGGTTCCAAGGGATCTCCCTGCCTTGCTGTGACTCTACCATCAACTCAGCTCTAAAACTGGGTCCCAACAGGTGGCAAAGCAGGGTAGAGATGAGCAGTGTTTGTGCTTTGCAGAAGCCCAGCAGCTCCAAACTGAGAGCAGAGGCAGCTGTGGGACTCCAGCCACCCTCCTGCAAAGGGAAATAAGTGAGGAAAGGCCAAAAAGAACATGGTATTTCCAGTGGAGGTTGGGCAGCCTTCCTGAGTAAACAATGGCACAGGGACAGAGCAAAGACCAGTGTGACAGGTGATTTCAAGTGTGTGATGAAGCCCAGTACACAGGATCAAAGTAAAGGCCTGGGAAAAGGGGCTGGAGTCAGGAGTTCCAGGATCACTCTGAAAGTTTCCCCTTTTCCAGAGCAGGTGAGACCCACATGGGCAGGACTTTGGATAAGAGGCTGGAGTGACAGGGCAAGAGGGAATGGCCTCCCACTGACAGACGACAGGGTTAGATTGGATATCGGGCAGAAATTCTTCCTTGAGAAGGTGCTGAGGCCCTGACACAGGTTGTCTAGAGAAGCTGTGGCTGCCCCATCCCTGGAAGTGCTCAAGGCCAGGTTGGAGAGGGCTTGGAGCGACCTGTCTAGTACAAGGTGTCCCTGCCCATGGCAGGGCATTACACTTAAATGAGCTTTAAGGTCCCTTACAATCCAGACCCTTTCTCGATTCTGTGCCTGCTGTCTTCTCCCCAGGGCACAGCAGCAGAGGAACAAGGTTTTCTTTCTCCCGTTTCATGCACTGCTAGGGAAGAGACTGACAACATGGAGTCTGAGGATGTGGGAGTCACAAGGTCCCACCTAGGAGGAAGGAGCATTACCTCTCCTTCTTCTCCCTCAGCTCCTCCATTTCTTTGGGTTCCAGCTGGTCTTCAGTTTGCTTCTCATTGAGCTCTACCAAGCGATCAATCCGCTGCTGCATCGTGGTGATCTGAGCATCTGGGGAAGGGGGCAAGAAAGGGCCCGTTACCAACTTTTCATGTCACCTAAAACCCCCACAAGAGCATTTCTGCACAGAAACCCTCTACAGCAGGAGATCAAAGAGCCAGGCTACCAGTGCTGCTGCTCAGCATAGGTGTTGCTTCAGTCATGGCTTTTGTTGCCCAGGATATGTAAGGCAATACGAGACAGAAGAAGGAACTTGGAGTCTTCACTTGCAGCCTGGCAGGATGGACCATGCATGAGCAGTTGTGGTGGGGTCAACACAGGCAAGTCAGAGAAACAAGGGGGGATCTCTGCCCCACAGACCCCTCCCTGCACCCCAGGACATCCTGCTAGTGACTGACCCTTCTTCCTGATGAGCTCTTGAGCCTCGGCCATCTGCACCTCCAGCTCTTCCCGGTTCTCTCTCTCAAAAGCCAGCTGCTCATTCACCCGCCGCAGCTGAAACTGCTGGGTCTGCATGATGTCCCCCATGGGTGAAGACGGAGTGCTGGGCAGGCTGCAGGGAGACACACACACACAGCTGGATTATCCTGAGCCAGCACAGGCCCTGTGCAGCCAGACCCACTCTGCTGCCCCCATCTCTGGGGCAGGTTCTCCTGCCTGGCTCCCCGAGGAACTACTGCCTTAAAAATCTAGGAACAAAACAACACACAGATGAGACAATTTCAATAAAGGAGGTAATATAAAAGCTGGTGTTTAATTGGAGACCTCTGGGGGAAAACATGGAAAAATGCCCCTGGAGGCCTCCAATTGAAGACCAGCTTTTATATTACCTCCTTTATTAAAATTGTTTTTTATGTGTGTTGTTCTATTGCTAGATTTTTAAGGCATCACTTCCTCCCCCTTCTGCTTCAACTCTCTTTGGGAGCCCCCCTTTTGCAAGTTGTTTATGGGAAAGTATCTTGGGAGGGTGGCTCGTCCTTGGTTCCCAAAAGAACCAAGATTAGAATAAGGACTTTGAAATGTGTTTTGTCTTTCTGTCTGTCAGGGTAGGAAAAATACTGGAGACAGATAGGAACTATATAACTATACAATAACAGTCGACAGAGCTACAGAGTATGAAGAAAATAGAAAAGCAAAAATCATTTTGGCATCAGGTTCACAGGAATAAATTTGATGCCACATCAATTGAGCAGAAAGGCCATGCTCCTCCTCTTGCCTGTACTAATGCCAAGCTCCATGTGCTGAGCAAAAACCACAACCAGCATGCCCAGGTGGCCAAGGACATCCCCGCTTGTGTTAGCCATAGCATGACTCCACAGGGTTGAAGCAGTGGCTGCCCCCTGTGCTGGGCACTGCTGAGGCACCTCAATCCTGGGTGCAGTTGTGGACCCCTCACAAGAAAGACACTGAGGTGCTGGAGAGTGTGAGCAGAATCAACTGAATCAACAGAGGTGGGGAAGGCTGTGGAACGTGAGTCTGATGAGGAGCAGCTGAGGGAGCTGGGGGGACTCAGCCTGGAGAAAAGGAGAATCACGGGGGACCTTCTCCATCACAGACACATTTGGAATCAATGGTCTCAGATGGCCTTTCCAACCTGAATGAGTCCATGATTCTAAAAGGAGCTGGAGCCCAAGCTCACCCCCACCATCCATCCCCACATCAGGCCAAGCAATGTGCAGAAGGGCATTCCAGGGAGTCAGCATGCAGCCCAGCTACATGTGCGGGTCCCAAAAGCCACCCTACCCACTTCTCCCTTTCCTCATTTCCCCTGGCATCCACCAGGCAGGGCACGTACTTGCTGCTGGGGAAGGAGGCGATCCTCTGCAGCTCCAGGAAACGCACCTCTTGCTTGGGCGGGAGAGAGAACAGCGGGGAACGCTCCTCAAAGCTGCTGCTGGACACACTGGATGAAGGCGGCTCTGCTGGAAATAAAAAGGGAGAAGAAGGCTGTGATTTTTAACATCTAAGAGCCGCTTGGCAACTGAAATCTCAGGAGCACGGGAACCACAAATTCCAGTTGGGATGGAACAGCCCAACAGAGGAAGCCATAACCCTGCCCTACATCCCCATCCCACTCCTGTTCCACAGTGCTTCTGCAGTCCCCAGCAACTCTGCTCCCACAAGACTGTCAGCATCCCACCTGCTCCACTCCTCCAGGGAAAGCCTGAGCTACTGCTGACTGGGAAGAGCCAGCAGCTCTAAGGCAGCCCTACTCTTGGAGTTTACAGGGCACCGTTTTGTAGCTGAGGGCATCTGGGTGGTGCAGCTGCCTTTATGGCAAGGCAGTTACAGCAGCACAAACAGGAGGAAAAGCCAGGGCCCAGCACTTACCTCTCCTCTGCAGAAATGGCTCCAGATTCTCATTCAGACATTCCTCGTTATCCAGCACAAATTTGAGGATTGATGCCAACTCAACCTGTGTTGGAGGAGCTGCAGAGTTAGTGGCTCTGCTGTGGGTCACAGGCAGCACCACAGCAGGAGTGGGGCAGTGGGCAGCTCCCTGCCTGCCTGTGCTGCTGCCACACTTGCCACCTTTTGATAGACCAATGCCACCAGTGAGCACCACAGTGCCCACTCCACGCTGTCTTACAATGGGACCCAGGAGGGCAAGTCTTGGAGCACCTTCTCCCAAAGGAACCGCTGCTTCCCCCTGCACCCCAGATCCAGAGGAGGAACCTCAAAGGGATTACCTGAGTCTTGTAGTCAAATTCATTCCAGTCCCCAGGGTTCCTGGAACTCATGGAGGTGTGGTACAAGAGTAGTACAGCCACCTGAGCAACGCAGGAAAGGCATCACTAACCCCAGGCCAGTCACAAGCATACTGGTGCTGTCTGGGACTAAAACATGCCACACAGTTACCTTGGCCAGAGCCAGCTCCTCTCCATCCAGGAGTTTCTGTGCAGAGACCAGGTTTTCCATTGCATATTTGTCCCTGCAGTGCTCTGCAACATGAAGCACAATTCCCAGTCATATAGGAGCCACATACTGGGCATGTGGGCTGCCCTGAGGTGACACTCATGGCCAGAAGGGCACTGTAATGCATCCCCAGGGAGAAGGGACACAGGGCAGGATGGGCTCCAGAGTTGAGATCTCAGTGGTCAGCCTTGGCCATTAACTCTGACTTTCATTCCCCTCCCTGGAACCCCACCCTAAATCTCAGCCTCCCCACCTTGGCATCGCCCCTCCAACATAAGCACAAACAGTTCCATCTGTGAAGGGTGGGATACAAGGTGGGATATGGTGTATTCCCTCCAAGAAAGAGAAGCAAGTGTGTGAGGTACTTCCCCTTTCCCCACCCAGGATCTCTGCTTGGGTAAAGGTTTTCCACTGGGATTTGAAGAGCTTACGTCCAGTTACCCATCTAGGAAAACTGCTCCAAGGCAGCATCACCAGAGCAGCCACTGGCAGCCTGCCCTTTACACCCAGGACCTCATTGCTTTGAACCTAGACTCTGGCAAGGATTTCCATCTGGAAGTTTCCCATCAGGAAGCTTTCCCTTCCACAGGCTGCTGGGGGAAAGCTGCTGGCACCTCACAAAGCTGCTGATGTGGGGTCAGGGGGGTCACTTTGTGGAAGGGGAAGCCGCAGATCAGACTCCCTCAGAGGCCAGGGGCACCGAGTTGGGGCAGTCGCTTCCCCCAGCACCAGCGGAGGGTCTTACTCTGCAGGAAACCACGGATGAAGGAGATCCTCTCTGGCAGTGGCTGCTCCAGCACAGACTCCCCCTCCTTGCTCCTGTGTCTGGAAGAGTGCAGGGTTTGCATTAACTCTTTCTGGAGGGATTAGATCAATGATGAGTTATGTGCAGCATTGCTGAGCCAGGGCCAACAGCGTCATGCACGGGAGCGAAATCCCCCAGAATCTCCCTGCTGGGAGAGCAGCTGGAGCTGGGCAGCCAAACCCCCCCAGCACTGCTTCCTATTCTGCCTGCCAGGCATCCAGCACAGCACAGGGAGCTTGTGCTGGCCCCACCAGCCAGGAAGCACCACAGGAGCCAGTCCATGCACAGAGCCTTGGGCTTCTCTTGCTGCATTGCAGGGAGCCTGAAGCTTCCTCTTGCACTTATTTGTGACTGACTCCATTCTTCCTGAGCAGCCAGGAGTCCATGGAATACCCTGAGTGGGAAGGGACCCACAAGGGTCATTGAACCCAATGCAGCTCAGAAATGGCATGCCCAAAACCCACACCAATCATGCTTGACCACCACTGCCTCAGTACTGTCTCTTACTCCCAAGGTGCCAAAACCAGGAACCTGGTCTAGGACAGAGGCTGCCACAAGGATTTGCTTCTCCTCACCGATTTCCCCTGGTGCCACAGGAGCTCCTCAGATGAGCCAGCTGCTGTGGCAGCTGCCCTGCTGCCACCCCACTTTATCAAGCCATGGCCAGGCCTCTTTAGAGAGCACATGCCACTGGGATCCCTGCTAATCCGAGCTGGAGCACAGACCCAGGAGATTAACCAGGTCTGACTAAATATACCTGCGGTGCAGGCAGCTCCTTCCTCCCCACCCACTGCAGGCAGATCCCTGCTCCAGGCAGGCTCTCCTTACCCCGCCCAGGAGGTAATTACAGCAGACAGGCTCCCAGCAAGCCTCCCACCGGAAGGGCTTGAAAGCAATCCATGGCAGCCTCACACCTCTCAATTTGTTTTGCCAGCTCCTTAATCACCAGGCTTCATCCCACCTCTGATGCCCATTATGGCCTGTAGATTTTAGCTGTCCCTTGCTCCCAGGCAACAAACACAATTCCCAAAGGAGGCATTCCTCCCACCCCTGCCCAGCCACCTCAGGTCCCAGGACAGAGCACACAGGTTCCATCCTGACCACTCTATACTCAGCAGCAGCCTGACATCCCCAGGCAACAGAAGCACTTTGTCAGGCAGAAACTGTCATTCTTTACACTGCTTTCCAGACACAAGGCTTCCTCAGGATCCCAAGGCTGCCACTCAGGAAAACTTGTTGGGCTGTTCCCTCAGCAGAGCAGCATCAACAGAAATTAGAATAATCTCCTGTGGGGCTGAAGGAACCCCTGTGCCACTGGCAGCAGCACTCAGGTCTTTTCTTCAATGCCAGGAGCAAACCCAGATGTTAAGTGCCAGATGCGATAACAAGTCTCAAATGACAGGAACTCTGACCAAAACATTCCCTGGGCAGCTCTGTGGGACCCTACAGCTCTGCACAGACCTCAGCTGTTCAGTGGAACAGAGAAGATGGAGATCCCAGCAGCTCATATGCCAGAGGAGGAATAAATACCCCAATAAATACCCACTCCCCCCCTGCCCAAGAAGAGAGCCCCTTAGCTCCTGGGGGCTGAGGCCATGGCTCCAGGAGACAGCCCAGACCCTCGTGTGTGGTTTGAAGTGTGCACACAGCTCCCCATACTCACATTTTGTGGATAATTCTGATGAAGACACTACAGTCCTGGAGCTGGGACAGATCATTGAGGCGATCAGAACAAACATTTGTGCTGTTCACCTAGAAATGTGGTGGCACAATCAGAAGGCAGAAACCAAGACAACAATGTGCTGTGCCACCCACCACCTCCAGTCCTGGCAAGGGACAGCACGACTGCTCTGGGTGTGAAAGTAAATCTACCCCTTCAAACCACCCCTTCCCGGGGAACAGATGAACGTGAACCCCACAGCTCCACATCTGGGAGTCCAACACAGGTGCCATTTATCACCCTGCTGGAGCCCTTCTTCTCTGGAGACGCTGAGAGACCTGGAGGTGTTCAGCCTGGAGAAAAGAAGCCTCACGGGAGACCTCAGAGCCCCTGCCAGTGCCTAAAGGGGCTCCAAGAGAGCTGGAGAGGGACTTTGGACACAGGTGTAGAGGGACAGGACAAGAGAGGATGGCTTCTCACTGACAGAGAGCAGCATTAGACAGGATATTGGGAAGAAATTCTTCCCTGTGAGGGTTGTCCAGAGAAGCCATGGCTGCCCTATCCCTGCAAGTGTTCAGGGCTAGGCTGGACATGGTTTGGAGCAAGCTGGTCTAGTGGGAGGTCTCCCTGCCCATGGCAGGGCATTCCAGTTGAATGAGCTTACAAGTCCCTTCTAACCCAAACCATTCTATGAGTTTTCGCTTGGACACAGCAGTGCTTTGTGAGACAGATCCAACAACCCCTTTACACTACAGCTGTTGCCTGCTTCAGGCTCAGCTCCATGTCCCAGGCAGTTTCCATGACCAGACCACGCCATTCCAGCATTTCTGGTTACTCAACAGGAAGAGTGAGCAAGGCTTCTCCTGCAAACACCCACCTGCCCAGGAACAGTAGCAACTGGGCTACCCTAGGACCTGCCCCAGCCACAATCCCTCCTGAGATAAGCCCCAGCATCGTGCCCTGAAGCTGCCAGTGCTGGCAGCAGCATGTCCACCTGTGCAGTGAGCTCCAGCAGAGGAGGGAGGACTTACCCAAGCAAGGAGAGCAGCAACTCTTGCACTGTGAACAGACATTGTGGCCAGCCTGTCAGGTCACTGCCCAGACCTAAAAACACCAACAAAGGGGCAGGGGTTGGGGGCAAAAAAAAAGGTAAAATATAGTAATTATGTTACTAAGTGACCTGCACCCAGCACCAGGCATTTGTGCCCACCAAGGGAGAATGTGCCCCTGCATCTGGCCAGCTGTGCAGGAGCAGCCAGCATCCTCCTGCTTCCCCACAGGCACCGAGTGGGGAGCAATGCTGAGCAGCAGCCAGGTCCACTCCCACATGTCAGGATCCTGACAAGAGGTCAATGGAAAACCACTGCTTAGGCTCCTCATTCTCCTGCTGTGCCTTCTTCCCTCCCTCCCTCCCTCCCATCTCCAAATGTCACTAACATCTTGCCTAGCAAGGCAGTGGCCAAGCCACTGAAGTGCTGCCAGCTCCCCTTCCCACTGTTCCTAGTGAAAGAACCACCTGGTGGGGCACAGGGAGCTCACCGGGCATTGCTGCATTGGGTGGGAGCAGGGATGAGCTGCCCTGACTGGATCTGGGATCACTGCCAGCGACCTTTGCCTCCACACTGGCTGCCCCCAGTGCCACCCTGGGAGTCTTCCAGGGGAGGGGAGGGGACTGCTGGGAGACAAAAAGTCACCCTGATGAGGAGGGGGCTCCTCACCTTGTATTGCACCTGGACACCCACACCACGACAAGTCAGGAACCTGGTCGGGATCTGCAGCTGCACAGCACAGCACAACCAACCAGTCACGGTGGCTTTGAGGACTACAGAGCTCCCACTGCCATCAGCCAAGCTGGGAAGCATGGGATCCTCAGCAATACAGGTCCTCCCTCCAATCTGGCTAAAGCCCAGCTCCCATGGCTGGGTCACTTCGCAACTACTGTCCCTCCAGCCGGTGCCACAGCCAGGACCTCTCCCTAAAAACCCTGCCAAAGGCACCGGGCAAAGCACTCGTGCAGCACCGGATGCAGACCCTCGGAGAAAACCGTGTTCCACCAGCGTCGAGATGAGCTTTACCAGAACCAGTCTGCAAACACACCGGTGCCTAGTCTGTTGTAAGATCTGGACGGGCAGGGCTACCGCTCCTGCCGCGGTCACAGCCTGGCTTGTCCCTGGTGACACTGGCCGCCCTGAGCATCTGAGACAACGCCATGACCCGCCGTGAGGACGTGCCTTTCGTGATGGCAGGCGGGAAGTGGTTGGGGAGCCCGCCAGCGGCCGTGAGCGCCTTCCAGCCGCGTCCCCGCAGAGAGCAGCTGCAGGGGGGCGGTGGGCACCGGGGAACGAGCCCCGGAGGTGGCGGCGGCCGCGGCGGCATTGTCCTTCCCCGCTTTCCCCTGCGCCGCTCCGGTCACAGCACGGCGTTACGCAAGCCCGCGCTCCGGAGGTCCCGACGCGCCACCGTGCCGGGGGGACGCGCCCGCGGGCCCCGGGTTGTCCCAGGCCAGGGGTCCGGCTGCGGGAAGCACCCGGGCGGGGTGAGCGACCCACGGCAGCCCCCGCGCACGGACAGGCCCGCAGCTGGCGCGGGGCGGAGGGGGAGAGCAGCCGCCGACCCGAGCGCCCGGATGTTGGCGAGCCCGACGCGGCCACCCGCGGGCCCGGGGACCCGCACCCCGGGGGCTCGCGAGGCGCCGGGCCGGGAGCCGGACGCGGCGGCGGAGCTGGGCGAGCTGAGCTTCGCAACCCCCGCCTCCCTCCCCCTCCTCCGCGCCCGCCCGGGGAAAACAAAACAAGGAAGAGGCAGAAAAGTCTTTGCTGGGGCCTTACCGGGGCCGCGCGGCCGTCGTCGGCCCGCTGGGGTTAATCAGCCATGAGCGCTGGCAAGCCGTGGAGGGCCGGGGAGCCAGCGGCCACGCACAAAAGAAAAGTTGTTGAGCTTCTCTTCGGCGGGGCTGGCAGGCGGCGGTTCCCCTTCCTGGCCCTGGGCCACCCCACGTCACCGCGCCGGGGCCGCGCTCGTTAAAGGCGCACGGCCCAGAAACCTCCGCCGCCTCGCCATGGAGGGGGGGAATCGTCCGAACCAGGACGCGCTCACTGCCGCCACCCTGCCCAGGCGCCGAGGGACGGGGAGCTGGTGGCCAGCACAGACCCGCTCCCGGCCCCAGCGCAGCTCAGGAAATGCCGGGGGCTCGGCAGAGAATGGCCCCAATGTCACATCTCCCTCTGGGCTGACTAGAGTCACACCCCAGCTGACCCCTGAAAAACTCCCCCCGACACGCACACACCCCGCGGCCAGGGATTCAACGGGAACCGGACCCTACGGGTCGCCAGCTCGACCAGGGAGGTGTCGGGCGGGGAAGGGACGTTCACCCCTCGCTGCCGTTCTGGAGACCCTCGGAAGTCACCTCCGCAGCGTCTGGGCTGCCTGAGGAGGCCCTGGGCCGCAGGATGGGGCTGCCCCGAGCACGGCACAGGAAAAGCACAAGGAGAAGGTTCTTTCAAACCGGCGCTGGGGGCAGCAGAGGAACCCGCGAGTAACGCGGCCGCCGAACGCCGCTGCCGAAGGCTCCGACTTCGCTAAGCGCCGGGAAACGAAGAACAACACGGCCGAACCACAGCGCTCCGGCCGGGACCGCCCCCCGCCCCCGTCCTTAGGAAAGGGGACGCCGCTGAGCTTGGCCCGGGACGGAGGCTGTGCCACAGGCGTGCCCCGCCGGCCCGAGGGCTTCGCCTGTTGCCTGCCTGTGGCACAGCCTCGCTCTGCGGCCCTGAGCCCCCGCCGAGGGAAGCACCGGGGCCCGCCCCGCCTCAGCTCTCCCCCTACCGTGACCGCGGCTGGGAATCGTGTCCGTCTTCAGTGTCCTCGGAGTCGCCGGGGCTCCAGCCGCGTTGATGGTAGGAGGGGGAGCCGCCAAACTCCGTGCCGCGGCCGCCCTTATTCGAACGGCAGCGCCCGCCCCCCGCTGCCGCCCATTGGGCACGGGCGGGCCGGGGGCGTCAGGCGGGCGGAGCGCGAATGGCGGGTGCGACACACACGGGGGGCTGCAGGGGGCGCGCTCCCGTGAAGGTGCAGGGACACAGGCGGGAGCGCGGGGGTGAGCGCCGCTGTGAGGTGGGGACACATGACGGGGGTTGTGTGGGGCCCAGGGAGGGCACGGAGTACTGGAAGCCCACAGTGGGTCAGGGGACACGTGTGTCACACGCAGACACTCCACTCTGCCTTGCAGTGCCAGCTAGGTGGGAATCCTCAGCAACCCCCAAACGTGTCTTGACCTACTAGTGGGGCCTCATCTCACTTGGGGGATCCTGGCCTTGTCCCCATGGCCACAGCCCTATTTCATCCTGTAGAGGCCCAGGGAAGTTTAGGCATGGACTGGATTGTGGTGGTGCATGCCCCTGCCACTGCCCAGGCCCCAGCAAGATCTGAGAAACGCTTGTTAGGCCTTGGCCTTCACAAACAGCACCTGGGCTAAGCCCTTCTTGAGCTTATTGGATATATTCTGTTGCAAGGAACTAACAGATGTTTATCAAGCATCTGTTTTTTAATGAACAGACTTGGAAACTTACTTTTCTTGCCTGAGTAACAACCCAAGTGAAATCATATTTTTGTTGTTGAACCTTCAACCAGCGCAAGTTGTGGCCAGGATGGAAAATGACTGATGACCTATGAAGGTCTCTTGGGACCAAATCCAGCAAGGTCCCAGCAATCCAAAGTGAGAGCCTTTGAGCTCTCAGTTATAAGGGGCTAATGCATACTGAAGCCCACTCTTTAATAGCCCTAAAAGCTGCAGTCCAGAGTAAGTCTTTCTGAGCATTCTATTCCCAGAACATAAGAGAGCTAATGTGTATGTCTCAAACATAGGTAATTGGATTGCTGTGGAGTCACTGGAGGACTGTAGGTAATAAACAAGGACTGTTGATATTAACGTGCCATGAGAAAGTGCAAGACATGACTGAAGAAGGGGAGCAAGGTGAGAAAGGGCAGCTAAACCTAAACCCTTGGTTTTGGAAGACAGGTGTCGACTAGGGAGGCAGGAGCCTCCCTTGGAATGAAAATGTAGACCTCCCTCCGAATTATTATAAATTTGAAATCAAGGGGCTCTCAGGCAGAGATTTGGGGATAGGAATAACAGTTCTTTACCAGTGTGTATAACGAGGCACACAAACAACAATAACTACAGCATTAACAACAAAACAGAAGCAGGGACCCCGTGACAGCCTTCTCGGCCGAGACGGGAAGGGATGGAGGAGAGGCTTTGCTTCACAAACCCCTCGGGCAGTCAGTCCCGGTGCTCCTGCAGGGCTCTGAGGAACACTCAGCTGGAACAGCAGGGATGAGCTGAGATCCTGGGCCGGTGGCTGAGGTGGATCAGCAGCTCCGTGGCGGTGGCTGGCACTGCCACATGTCCTGGCAGGACAGGGGGTGAGAGGGGCCTGCAGATGAAGAAGGAGAAGAAGCATCAGCTCTGTCTGGGTGATGGCAAATTCCCTTCCCTCTGCAGCAACAGCTCCCAGCAAAGTGTCCTTCTCTGAAGCTGGAAAAGCCAGCAAAACTGTCCCCTCCCTCCCTTTTTCCTGACATCCTTCCTCCATGGGCCCAGCCAAACTCTTTGTGTTTCTCAAGCGCCTCAAGTACCAGCAGTCAGGTTTTCCCCATAACTAATGGGTAAAAATTCCACAGGTGAGACAGAACTAAAAGAAAGACACCTAACCCCCAACAAGCCTTCTGACCCATTTCCAGGAAGACCTGAAAGAGCAGACTGTACATGATAATTTGCATGGAAAATGAGAAATTCCTCTTCAGGATGGGGAAACCTATCCATAAAAAGGTACCCTGCAATTTCCATGTCAAGCGTGTAATTTACTAATAAAACTTTCTGATTATTTGCAAACCCTCTGACTTTTGACATGCCTTTTGACCATAAACATTTATGAATCTTAGGTGCTTCCTTCCCCTTAAAGGTAGGTTGTCATATATTCCCTGTCCCTTTGTTCTTGACCCTGTGGGACATGATCAAGGAGGTGACAAGGGACAGACAGATGTGCATACACCCCCACCAGGGCATGGCTCCCCCATCACATCCATGCTGTGTCCAACAGAGAGCAGTGGAGACAGGCACTGGATGAATGTGGCTTTATGTACTGTGGCAAAAAATAAAAGTAATTAAAAAAAAAACCAAAAAACACACCAAACAAAAACAAACGACCAAAAAAAGGGTCTAAACGTGTAAAAAGGAGAAGGGATGGTGTTGGAGCCAGCAGGCCTCACACAGAGCATCACATCTGCCTGGCTCCAGCCCACCTGCCATCCAGCCACCCTGGTGTGGTGCTGGATGTGCTGGCCCAGCACCACAAGGACTTCCTTGCACCAGCTGTTCCCTTTGTGCTCATCTCTGTGCAAGGCAGCATCCAGATGACAGAGCCTCTTCCCCATGCATTCCCACCCACCCACCACACACTCACAAGGAGGAGAAAGCCTCAAGCAATGCAGGTGGGCTCGACATGCCAATGATGGGCACCTTGGCATTTAGTGGGAAACAGGGTATCTGTCCAAGTTCTGTGGCAGCAGCATGGGAAGGAAGGGATATAAAGAGAAAAAAATGGGAAAAAACCCAAAACCAACCCAAAGCGGTGAAGCAGTGGTGGTGGGGGGGCAGGCTCAGGGGATGCCAATACATACAACCAGTTCTTCTTTGGTATCAACATGGATCTGTGAGAGTGCACTGGAGGCATAGGCAGCTATCCGGGACACCTGCAGGCACAAGGACATGGCTGTGTCACCGGTGGCTACTGAAACTCACGGTTATCCCAAAGAAACTGTTGCAGGTGGTTAGCCTCCGGCCCTAACGAGTCCCTAAGCCCGTCCTGGGCTTTGCCCCCACCTCCAACAAGCTGTGTCAGGGCTCTAGGCAAGCCAGGAGGGCAGCACTGCTCCTCCAGAATGAGGATGTGTCTCTGGAGCTCGCTCCAGCCCTGCTCACCTGCTGCAGGTCTGCAAAGGGGACAGGATCGCTGGCGAGCACTTGGTGTGGTTGGTTAGTCAGAGATGGCAGCAGTGGGAGCTTCTTCCAGTGCGTCAGGTTGTTGCTGAGCATGGCCAGGCGTGTGCTGTGAGGGGAGAGCAGAGAACATCAGCACCGTGCCAAGACATGGGGACACCCAGAAGATGGGTGCTGCACCCCAGGGGAGAAAGGGAGAGCAATGGTACTGCACTCCCAGCATCCGGCCCTCTTCACTCCCTGCAGCAGGAGGATGAGGGAGCTTCCCGCTCTCCCACACAAGCACCTTTCAAGCAGAAGCAGTCACATCCAGCCCCTCACCATCTTCTCAAGGGCTGGGTGAACACAGGAGCCCTTTGTCCTGGGCTCTGCTGCCTGCACTGCCATAGGCCTTCCCTGAAAAGGCTGCACCTGCTCTCTGAGATGCCGCAGCCCTTCCACATGCTGAGTTCAGTCCCCCAGGCCCAAACCCCTGGGACCTGCCCACGGACACACACAGCTGTGAAAGGGACTGTAGGCACCCCAGGGGAGAAGCGTAGGTCCCACCTGTACTGCCTGGCTCTGTCTATGTACTCATGCTGCTCCATGCCCTGGGAATCCGCGGCTGACACGTCGATGATGTTGCTGCAGAGACAAGACAGTGGATCCCACTGGAGGCTCATTGCTCCCCCTGACTTCCCTCCCCATCTCAGAGCGTCCTCTGACTGGGGCAGACAAAATCCAGCACCCGCCAGCACCCCAAAACAAACATCTCAGGGCCAAACTCGCCCAATGAATGCTGCCAGCTGGACACAAGTGTGCCAGGCTGGAGTGGCTGGCTGTTTGCCAGGAAGGAAATGCCAGGGACTGTTTGCCCACAGCTGTCCTGGGGCAGAGGCAGGCAGAGGCTGCAGGAAGCTGGGGGCTGGTCTGGGCTGTGGAGAGCTTGGCATGCAGCCACTTGGATAAAAAAGGGAACCACTGGGAGGACAATGTTCTTGGCAGATGTCCTGAGAGCCCTGGTACCGGGCCCTGGGATCACAGAGGACCTGGGCACTTGCCTGGGGCCATCCTGCAGCCCCGTTGCATGCACCCCACAGCAAAGTAGCACTCAGGGCTGCTGTGGCCCTGCGTGCTGGACACACACCAGTGGCCACTAGCTCCCCAATGTCAGGCAGGGCAGCAGAGGGGCCTACGAGCATCCCAAAGCCCTCCCAGGCAGGCTGGACACAGCCCTCTTCTCACAGTGCCCCTGTGCATTTGAGGAAAAGCCTCCTCAGAAGTGGATGCAGTGCTGCAGCCTCAACAGCCCCCCTCTCCACGTCCCCATGAACTCACTTTCATATCCAAACCCTGCCCCTATTTCCAGCCCAGCAGCTGAGGGGCTACCTCACATCTGGGGTCTTGTTTCTGTGTCCCCATGGGGCTCAAAGCTGAGGCAGGGGGCTGTCTGAGGGCAGAGGGCCATGGGGGGCTCTGCCACAGCTCCTGCCTTCCCCTCAGCACATACAGCTGATCAGTGGGGCTCACAGCCAGGCCCCCCAGCTGTGTGCCACATCCAGGGTCACCGCTGGTCCCCGAGGTGTGCTGCCTGCCCCATGGGCACAGCCTGAGGCTTACATGGCTGTTTTGGCGAGGATGGAGGACAGCATGGCCTGCTCATCAGTGCGTGCTGACGGGAGGTTGTGGTAGCTCTGCTCCGCTCCATTCAGCACCTTGTTGGGTGGGCTGGCTGCGGGCTCCAGCAGCCGCTTTGTCTCTTCCTCCTGAGCAAAAGGCAAGGGGAAAGTCAGCCCTGTCTTCCCCACACCAGCACCATTAACCCCAAGAGATGAGGCAAGTCTCACCCTTCCCTCACCTGCCAGGAGGGCTCCCTGTGCATCCCAGTGTAACCCAGAACAGCCTCAGCTCTGCCAGACACCTCTTTGCCCAATTCTTTTGCTTTTTCCCAGCTGAAGCCCCCTCAGCCACAAAGGCAGCAAGTGTGGCTGAAATCAGGCAGCACATCTGGAAAGGCCAATCCTGCAGGCAGGAGCCTGCAGCCAGCATCAACCTGCATGAAACCCCACAGTTAAATGAGGACCTACTGTGGCCCCACAGGCAGCCCACCCTGGCATAGCAGGGTGCTCACCTGAGCCAGGGGAACCCCAGCTGACACAGCCCAGGGACCTTGTGGGGTAGGGGGGTTTCCAGAGTCACAGGGCACATTGCCCCACTCACTCCAGGAGATGCAGAGCTGCAGCCGAGCCCTTGATCTTCTGGCTTGTCTGAATGGTGCTGCAGGGGCTGTGACAAAAGCCCAGTAGAGAGATCATGGGCACAAACATCCAAGAGAGCACAATCACAGAATCAGTAAAATTGGAAAAGCCCTTTGAGCCCAACCTTTCTCACAGCACCGCCAAGCCTACCACCAAACCATATCCCCAAATGCCAAGTCTACACAGCTTTTAAATCCCTCCAGGAATGGGGACAGGGTCCAGGGACTTCTGGGCAGCCTGTGCCATGGCTTGTACAACACTTTTAGGGAAATTTTCCCAAATATCTAACCTAAACCTTCCATGGCACAACCAGAGGCCCTTCCCTCCTGTCCTGTTGTTTGTGCCCTAGGAGCAGAGCCAGATCTCCACCTGGCTCCACCTCCTGTCAGGGAGTTGTGGAGAGTGAGCCGGCGTATAGAGCTCCAGCTTTTGGCGGCTGTGGTCAAAAGACTTGGCTTTGTATGGTATCCAATGAAGCCATCTGTTGTGGTGAAGCTGTTGTTTTTTCAACAAAAATTGTTGACATTTTGAACAATTTTCAAAGCTTACTGTAAAAATCCAGGTGTTATATTAATTCACTAATTGCCAAGTCAAATTGACCTGAATATTGTTTTGATGCAGAAAACTTCTGGGTTTATTGGTAAATTCTCTATCCAGGTAAAGTCAAGGCTTGGTCAGGGCCTAGGCTTTAAACTGGAAAGATGCCTCTTAACTCATTTTCAAAGCAAGGGTTTGTTTTTTTTTTTAAATAGTAGCTGTAAGATACTTACAATACAGCAAACTTTTAAAAGGCATTTGTATAAAACAAATGATCAGATGTCTTAGGTAATTGACTAATTAAACCATTCAGCAGTTAATTTAATCTGAAGTTTCTTTTATAACAAATTTTAACCATGATACATTTTCTTAGAATCAAGGTACAAAGAGCTATGTGCACTATGATAGAAAGGGGTAAAATGGCTAACAAAGATCCTCTTCAAGGTCTTTTATATGTCCATTTACACAATTAACAGATGCCAACTAAATTATTTTTCTTAGTGACCCGATGACCGATCACCTCTGTGATGCACTATGGTATTTTCTATCCTATCACTTACTACCACCCAAAAACCCCTAGGAGAAGAACATGAAGAAGAAAGGACAAGAGACAACACCCTAAATCCTCCATCTTGTCTCCTGTTTTCTAAACTACTTTTTCACCCAGTGATTTAGAAAACTTTCTAATCTACACACTTACACTTTTTCTAACTTTAACATTTGTTCTCACGTATCACCATGAAAACATGCTCATGAATTTCATGCTATATGAAATTCAGTGTTTTTCTGGATCTTAGAACTAAGTATTAGAAACAAGGGCACACACTCTGTATCTCAGACTCCAACAAAATGGGAATGTTGAACTCAGGCACTCTTTTAACAATCCTAACTGCAAAAAATTTTCAACTGTGGGACTAATTTCTTCCCTATCTTTCTTTTTCAAGGGCTACTGTTTAATTCTGTTTGTTTTCCTTTTATAAGTTTGATTAATATAGGAAGTGAATTTTTCACTCTCCTTGGTACGTTAGAGGCCCACACTCCAGGAAATACTTGATTTATTATTTCTTCACTATTTCTTCACTGTATTCTTCACTAATTTCTCCCTCTGTTTGAACAGCTGTTAACATTAAACTTAATGTGTCTATGTATTGTTCATCATTTACCTCTAGAATAACCTCCCCATTTTAAAATTTAATGTTTACTTGTAACTGTTCTAACGAGTTTCTCCGCACACTTGCTCTGCACCTCTGGTGCATTTCACTCGCTCATTCACTCACTGAACATATTCAATGACTCAACATGTCCGGACTTAGCATTCACACAAAATAGCAGCAAAACAAGGGTTCACTTGACTCAGCCCCAGAGTGGTTAGCAGGCTGCTCTATCAGCTCAGTGAGACCCCTCTGTCAGACGTGCTGTCGGCCAGGATCAATCCCTCTCCCTCTGTCTCCGGCCCCTCCTGGCCGGCTGCTTGCAAGCCCACCCAGACTGTGCTGTGCATCAAACGTCTCTGTATGACTTATCAGCAGCCTTTTTCTTTATATTTAATATATACCTTTATCCACAATGCCAGCAGGTTGTTGTCTGCCCCCATGGTGAGCAAACTGAGGTTCGGGGTCCCTCCAGGGAAGGTCCTGGGGCGTGCCAGAGAATCCGCTCCTCGGCTGCTCCCGCAGCCAGAGATCCTCCTGCCTGGCTTGCCAAAACGATATGCGAGAAGAAAACTCTATAACTCATAGAGAAAGTTATAAGAGTCGGTATGTATTTATTCAGCACTGAGGTGCATGTGGAATAGCTCCTCCAAAAATATGCAGACCCTCGGAGACTTGCCCCTCTCTTTTTATTCTCTACAAACCAGGACTACACAATATGCCTAATACATGTGCATTTCCTAACCCCACCTGTGCACATTTCATATTAAAATTAGCTCCATGTCTCTTTGCGAGTGCTCACTGCCCCTTGTTGGTCACTCTGGGGTTGTCTGGGGAGTCTTTGGGGCTGAAGTAAGTGCTCTTCCTCTCAGTTGAACTTTTCACCTTTTCTCCTTGCACATGCTCCTTTTTAGTCCTTTGACCATCTTCTGGACTTTGATGCCGTTTTTCCTGGCTTAGGGGTCCAAAGGACCCCCTTATCCTGTGGTGCCTGTGCCCTTGCATCCTGTTCGTGCATTCTAGCTCTTTACCTTACCTTGGAGCCTTGCTCTCTTCTTGTTCTCATGGGAACAGTAAGCATTTCACACGGTTTTGTCAGGCCCCCGCCTTTTAGTCAAAGCCTTTCTTGATGCTTGGTTCCAAGTTCTTAATTTCTCTGTTTCACCACTCTAGGTTGTGGAGATGTGCTAGTGGCATGGGCGTCTCTTAGGACAAGAGGAAATGCTGTGGCTTTATGCTGGCAAGTGAAAGGCACAAGAAGCAGCTGCCACTGATCTGTTTTTTTTTGCTGTCACTGATGGGGGAGACTGCCACATTTACACTGCGGTCTGCATGTGGGATGGAAGAGGGTGACTTTATAAGAAAAGTGACAAACAGGACTGGCAACTAGTGAAAGAGGCAAAAGGGGTCTCCCTTGGTCAAGACAGAGCAGGTGTAGTGAGGAAGAACATCCTCAGCAACCACCCATCCAACAGCACAGGGACAGTGACTTAGAGGAAGGCAACACTACATCAGAATTTGCCATCAGCAACCCTCAACACTTTCTGGGTTTAGCAAAAGCATTTTTGGCTACAGCCGCCTGCTTTTCCTGTACTCAGTTGAGTCCTCAGCTGCACTAGGCTGTCTTGCTCCTGGGATCTTGAAAAGGACAGTTCTCCCAGAGAAAAGGGACAAAGGTACTGGATGTCCTTAGGTTGCCTCCCCTTCTTCCCAGAGCGGACAGCCTCTCTTTGCCTCAGCAGCTACAAAAGGGAAATGCAGAGGCAATTTTTTTCCTCTGTGACACCAGAGTGCATACAGAGAGCCAGGGGCCACTTTAGCTAGCAGTACCTAGCAGTGACACACACAGACACACATCTGCTCTTCCCAGGTGGGACAGCAGCTGGACACACAGAGCTGAGCATCTAGAGCTGTGCCCCTTGAACCACATCTCTAGGTGTGCCCAGCTTGCATGTGCACCTAGGTTCACGCAGAGAGTGAGTGCACACACACACACACAGAGTTGTACATACTAATATGTGTATTGTTATATACATTGACACACATATCTTACACAGAGCTTACACGTAATCCCACAGAGAATCTGCAGCCGGCCCCAGCAGAGAAAAAAGAAACAGTGCTCTTTGGGAGGAGTTGAACTGCAGAGTTATCAATGTGTACAGTGCTGTGCACACTAGCACATCTGTATCTGTGCAAAGCGGGGTGTGTACACTTACATCTGGGCACACCAGAAAACACATGTGCATGCAGCTTCACACACTGACACACACGTACACCCCAGCACCGGTGCATGCACACAGAGCAGTGCACACTGGCACAGCGTGTGCAGACTCACACACCTTGGCACACGCGGGCAGAGTCACACACACGGGCACATGTGTGCACAGCACTTCCCAGAGCCCTTCTGGAAAGAGAGTAGGTGGACATCTACTGCCTGCTACCCTCGGTAATATTTCACCCTCTGTGCCTTTGGGATGCTGTCTTAAAGGAAAAACCAAAGAGACTGCAGTGGATTCTTGCCTCTTACCCTGCAAGGGCAGGAGGGCACAAAACTGAGCAACCTTTTGTTGTCCTGTTTTCTCTAGGGGCTTGAGTAGCACAAGGGGAGGATTCATTGCTAGTGCATAGCACACATGGCATTCCTCACCCCTTACATTAGGAGAGGAAGGGCAGTGTAGGTAACCAGATAAATGGTTGTGTTTTGTCAAGGGGCACCTCTTTCCCCTTAATTGAGGTGGGGGTACCTGTGGTCCCTATCTCTGTGGATGGTAGTTCACAGTTTCTTGGGGATCGGGTAAGGAAAGCTCTAGGCCCCTCTGCAGGGGTGACAGTGACTTTGAAACAGAGTTCATTAAGGTTTCATCTCAGATTGAAAGAGGGAAAGGTATTTTGAAATCATTGTATATGCATGGGAAAATGAATTTGAGTAGAGAACGACTCTTCTGTGTTACACTTGATCTAAAATTTGTGTAACACAAAGAAAAAGGTAGGAAGTGGCAAGAGAAAGCAGGAAAACACAGCATATCCTACACCAGTGTTTTTCTGGAATCCAGGATTTTCTGTTTGGATGGAGTGCAGAGTAACTTTCCTTCGAGATTCAGGACTGAGAGGTCAGAGCTAGAAGGGCTGTTCAGTGAGAAGTCTCTTTTCTCTGATGTGTACCGAGATTTTCTATTTTTATATGGCAGGTTAAAACTTGACACATTCACTCTTCATTTGACTCACACCACTGCCAGTACACATGCTCAATCTCCATCCCAGTCCACTCTATCACACAATATTGCATACTTTTGGTGTTGGGATCATATCTCCACCGGGTTAGTTTTCTTGAGGGCAATCTGGGGGTATACTTGTTGACATCTCTTCACTTCCTCCTTCTCTCCTTGCGGACTTCTTCCTCGCTCCCAGTCCCATCCCAATCAGCCAAACACAGACCATCCCAACAAGGCCACCTCCTTAATTAGCCAACAACAGACCCTCTAAGCAAGGCCCGCCTTCCCAAGCAGCTGGAAGAGGAAGGAAGGAAAAGGAAGGAAAGGGAAGGAAAGGGAAGGAAAGGGAAGGAAAGGGAAGGAAAGGGAAGGAAAGGGAAGGAAAGGGAAGGAAAGGGAAGGAAAGGGAAGGAAAGGGAAGGAAAGGGAAGGAAAGGGAAGGAAAGGGAAGGAAAGGGAAGGAAAGGGAAGGAAAGGGAAGGAAAGGGAAGGAAAGGGAAGGAAAGGGAAGGAAAGGGAAGGAAAGGGAAGGAAAGGGAAGGAAAGGGAAGGAAAGGGAAGGAAAGGGAAGGAAAGAAGGAAGGATGCCGAAAGCTACCCACCTGCTCCCTCCCCGTGATCGGGCAGCTTTGTGCTGGGGGATTGCAGAGAAGCCGTCGTGTTTCGGCGTCCCTCATGCAATTTCCGAGGCTTTGGTATAACCAAGCCCGTTCCCGACCCTCAGCGGAGCCGTACGCAAACTGCGTTCCGCCGCCGCCGCTGGGTTAGCGAGCTCTGCGGTTTCCGAGACCCCCCCCACAACTAAAACAGCTTCTGTCTTAGTTCTGTCTGTAAAGGCAGCGCGGTGCGCAGCTTTAGCACCGCCGCCTCTGAGTTAGCAAGCTCTGGGAGTTTCTGTGCTGGGTCCCCGCTGGCTGCTACCCAGCGCTCCCGGCCGCGCTCACACGGCGCCCCCGCGGTCTCCGCTCGGGAAACACCGTCCGCGGTCCCCGCTCACCGCTACCCCCAGGGTCCCCCGCGGTCCGCCCCTGCTCTGGCACCTGTGCGTGATCCGGCCAGCCCTGGCGGATGCCGCCGCACTCAGCACCTCCCAGTCCCGGCAGAACCCAGCAGCGGTCCTCGCTCCCCGCTGCCTGGCGGTTCCGGCTGCCGGCAGCCTCACGCTGCCGCTCTTTCTGCCCCTCTTTTCTACTTCCTTTTCTAACTAACAAATCAACTCAGCAACTGTGCAAAGATCACAGCCTCGCTCGCTTGTGATGGTGTCTCCGGCGATTGCCCTGGCCTTCCTCCCCTTCATTGTCACCCTGCTGATCCGGTACCGGCACTACCTGCTGCTGCTGTACCGGGCAGTGCTGGTGGCCTGGCTGCAGGACCGGCTCACCGGGCTTCACCTCGCGGGAGCAGCGTGCCTTCCAGTACCTGCTGGCCCACGCCATCCCTGGGGACCCCCACCACATCCTCCAGACCTTGGACCAGAGGTGCTACCACTGTGAGCACCTCAGCTGAGTGGGGCCTGACTAAGGTGAATGCCACCCTTGTGTGCTCACCCCACGTGGGGCATGGCACTGGGCTCAGCCATGGCACCACTGGCACGGCCGTGACACCACTGACGTGGCTGGGACAGTGTTGGTGTGGTGCCAGCACCATTGGCATGGCGGTGGCATTGTTGATATAGCCATAGTACCACTGGCATGATTGTGGCACCATTGCCACGGCCATCGCACTGCCAGCACAGCCACGGCACTGCTGGTGTGGCATCACTGACCTGGCTGTGGCATTTCCTCCATCCCTCTGGGCACTGGGAACCGCTTGGCACCTTGGCCCTGCCCAGGGCTGGGGTGGCACAGGCGTGGGGGTGCTGAGAGGCTCGTGCCACGTCAGGGCGGATCGTGGAGCGGGTGCTGTTGGAGCGGGCACCACTGCGGGTGCTGGAGCTGGGCACGTACTGTGGCTATGGCACCGTGCTGCTGGCACAGGGGCTGCCCCCAGGTGCCCGCCTCTACACCATCGAGGGGGACCCCCGGCATGCCGCCGTGGCCGAGAAGGTCATCCGCCTGGCTGGCTTCAGTGAGCAGACGGTGAGCATCCGGGATCTGGGACAAAGCCCAGCTCTGCAGCCAAAACCGGGCAGGAGACGGATGGGGGTCCTTGACCGCTGTGGCAGGGACTGCAGAACCTGCAGGGTAGTATATGTGGGAATGGAAAGGTCCTCTTCCATCTGGACCTCTCACCACCTTGACACCCTGCCTCAGCAACTGAGGGTCCTGCAGCACAGGTGGAGCTGATCATGGGCCCCTCGGAGGAGGTGATACCCCGCCTGCGGGAGAAGCACGGCTTGACGAATGCCAACTTGGTCTTCATGGATCACTGCAAACGCTGCTACCTGCGGGACCTACGGCTGCTGGAGAGCCACCAGCTGCTGGCTGAGGGGGCCACCATCCTGGCTGATAATGTCCTCTTCCCTGGGGCACCCCACTTCCCGCAGTACGCCAAGACCTGTGGCAAGTACCACAGCAAGGTGCACCGCGCCAGCCTGGAGTACTTCCGCGCCATTCCTGATGGGATCGCCGAGCTGCGCTACACCGGCACCCACTGAGCGAGCAAGGAGCTCCTGCCTTGTGGTGGCCACGGTTACCGGCAGGGTGCCAGGTCCCCAACCCCCATCTCAGCCTCAACATGGGCTCTGGAGGAAACGCAGTGGCTGCTGTGGTCTGTGGTGGGGTGCAGTGGGTGGGGAGGGGGCTCATTCCCTGTAGTGCTCCTGCCTGCACTGCACAGGGAGGTCTGCCAGGCACACCAGTGGATGGTGGGGGGCAGCCCCTGCCTGCCCTGGTGGCCTCAGACACCAGATTTGGGGGTGTTTTCTTGAAAACTGAGTTGATTAGAAAAGATGTGTCAGCTCTAATGTGTCAGGTGGCAGTCTCCCCTCAGAACCCCTCTGCCCCACACAGCACCCACAGCAGGAGGTGCTTCACTGAACTGTCCCCCAGAGCCATGGGGAGCAAAGGCTCTCCCCCAGCCTCTGGTTTGGCGTGGGTGTGGCAGAAGCAGATCATCCACTGGTCCTGATCCTGTTCTGTCCCCTCCATATCCACCTAGGAAAGAAAGAGGTTTGAGATCTCCCACCAGAGCAAGAACCCCGCAGAGGGAGTGAAGGAGAGAAGACGGGCCCTGGTACTCATGCTCAGGGTCCCACACACTTCACATCCCCTGCTTTGGGGTCTCATGCTACTTACCTTATTGATCTCCCCATCATCAGGAGACCCATTAGAATCATTCATCTCATCCATATCCTGCATGTCCATATCATCTTCTGAGTTCTCTTCGCTGTCTTCATCATCTTCCATCATCCTCCTCCTCCTCCTCATCATAGTGCTGTGGCACAACAGCTCCTGCAACCCCCTCTGCCCCTCAAGCCCTGCGGCAGCCCCTCACTTCCCTACCCACACACCCACCTCGGACGCTGGCTTTCCTATTGTCCTTTTCAGCAATGCTCTGGAGCTGGGGAAGGCAGAGAGGCGGGTGAGCACCCTGACAGCTCCATGGTACCCCAGCAAACAGGGCCCTTGGGCTCAGCTGCTGCCTTTTGTCGCTTCCTGACCACGTCCAACTGCAGCCCGAGTCCTGCTGCCTCCCTGGCAGCCCCCAGCCAAGCAGGGAAGAGCAGCTACAGACACCTGCCCGAGCACCCTGGCTCCAGGCAGGGTCCCAGTGCCACTCGGGGGCTGAGAGAGTTCCAGGTGTCCCCTTGTGTGGCAGGAGGAGCTCAGACACAAAACTTATGCATTTCTTTATCAAAAAAGAACCAAATCTGAGACATCTGATCAGCCAGATGAACTGTTCTTCCCTCATACTCAGGGGCATTGCAGCGTCAAACCAGGCTCACAGCACAAACACTTGTCACTTCCCAGGATCAGAAATCGCTCCTCGCCTCCCTCGGGAGATTAGTTAATTGAGCTGGTGCGGGAGCCTCGGTTCAGCAGCAGCTTATTAATTAACCCCCACACAGCAAACGGGGAGCTCCGGTATGACACACGGATGATGGACACGAGAGCAGCGGTGCCCGAGCCGGCAACACCGGCACAGGACGCTGAAGCACAGGCACGGTCGGTGAACAGGCGGGGGAGGGATGCACCGGAGGAGCCCGGTGTGCCGGGACGCGCAGGAACCCCCACCCGGGCACTGAAACGAGCACCGCGGCCGTGCCCGCTGGAGGAGCGGGGGCCGCTCCCCGGCCCCGAACCCGTTCCCGGCCTCCGGATACCCGGCCCCGCATCTCCTCCCGCCCCGGTGCCGGAAGTGGCGGCCAAGCCGGAAGCAGTGGCAACGCACGGAGCATGCGCAGAGGGCGGGCGGTTATGTCTGGGGCGGCCAGGCCTACAAGGTAAAGAATGGGCGGGGCGGTGCCTGATTGACAGGTGGTGGGCGGGGCCCCGCGCCTCCGGGGCTGGAGCGTTCATGACCACCCCCAGAGATGGCTGTGACCCGAGTGAGGGGATATCTGTGACTAATGGCGGGTATGTGACCCCCACGGGTACCAGTGAGCCCAGGGGGAGGTATCTGTGATCCTCATGGGGTATCTGCTCCTTTGGGGGCAGCTGGCAGCCATGGCTGGGGGTCTCTGTCATCTGTGCTGTGAGGGCGGTATCTGCGACCCCACTAGGGTGTGTCTTCCCCCCTCCTCAGGGCACCTGTGACCCCCGGGGCATGTCTGGCTCCCCCATCATGGGTGATCTTGGAAGTATCTGCATCTTCAGGGTATCTTCCCTCCCTCCTCGAGGCATGTCCCACACTGGAGAGTTTCTGTCCTTCCTGAGCCACAGGTGACTGCTCTCCCCCAGGGCATCTGGTCCCCCCTCCATGGCGCATCTGTGATCTCCTGCAGTACCTGTAATTCCATAAGGGGTATTTGCCTCTACCCTGTGGCCATCGGTGACCCCACAAGGGTACCTCTCCCCACCAGCAATATCTCTTACCCACTGCAGTGCTCCCCCCCGGTCACTCACAGGGACCCTGTGGTGTTGGGGGGCCAGGTCCTGCCCCTTGTGTTGGTGTCAGGGAATCAAGCCACTGCCCACAGGAGGGAAGGAAAAACAGCCACAGGTGGATTTTGGCTCTTGCTGGCCCCAGCCTGGCGCCAGGAGGATGAATCCCAGCTGCATGCGGGGCAGTTGGAAGGCCAGGATGGGCACAAGTGTCAGTCCAGGATGCAGCAGGGTGCCAGGGAAGGGTGCACTGCCTCCTCCATGCCCTCAGTGCTGTCCAATCTGCCACTGTGATCAGTGGCCAAGGGTTGCACCAGGACATTTGAGACTGAGCTGTGCTCATCCCACAGCACCTGGAGCCCAGCTGCCACCCAGGTAAGAGTCCCAACCCCTGGCACCCCCCCCAGGTAAGATCCCTGACCCCACTGTTGGTGGCAGTGACCATGTGCTGCCACGCTTCCACACGCTCAGCCTTGTGCCATTCTGCTCCCTTGGACAGAACACCTTTTTCTCACCCTGCAGGAGATGCTCTCTTCACAACCAATTCATGTTGTGAGGGGGCTGCAGAGCCACCAGCACCCTGGGAGCAGTATTCCCACAGGACCTGACAGTTACACAGCTTCTCCCCTTGTGCTCCACCAGGTGCACACCAAGCCCTGCTACCACTCCCCTTTCCAGCAGGACAGGGGAGAGAAAAATATGATGGAAAAGAACTAGTAGGTTGAGGTAAGGCAATTTACTAAATTAACAAATAGCCAGGAGGCTTCTGGCTGTTGCACCCTGCTTGCAGTTGGGGTGTCCCCCAGCTGGGCGGGGGGCTATGGGGGAGCTACCAGAGGGGCACCCACCACTCCCCAGGCCCCCTGACCTTGTCCTGCAGGGCAGCATGCAGGTCCTTCTCCAACTGTCGCTGCTTCTCCTGAAACTGTGCCATGGCAGTGTTGTGCTCTTCCAAGAGCTCATCATGGGCTCGCTGCAGCTGGACCATGTTGCTGGCAAACTCCCGCAGCTGCCAAGTGAAAATCCACCCAGTCCAGAAGAGGACTAACAAAGGATTGTCCCTTAAAACCCTACTACATAGTCATAAATTCTCATACATAATTCAGACATTCTTCTTAAGTTTTAGATGTTCCTTTGTTTAGTTTTTAACTTGCCCCCTTCCAATAGATTAATCTTCTTGTTGCCACTGGGTTTTACACTCTATGATAATGGGTTCAAGAAATTCCTCCCTTGGAGGGCTTAGGGGACTGCTGTCTTATCTTGTCTAGATGATCTAAGAATGCAGGGGGGTGGTCTCTGACTATCTTTTCAGTCTCTGGGTTATATAAACAAAAGTAGTTTGTGCTTTAATATCATGTTATAGCCTAACATATATATGTATTATACCACTATTTCTAAGTTTCATCAATAACAAATAAAAGAAACTATATTAATACAACAAAGTTTTCTAACTTTATACATATAACATTCATTTTAATATTTGCGAAAAGCCAATACAATAATATACACTTATTACAATAGGAAAGAAAAAACACTTTATTTTTCTGACTCCAGTAGTTATAGAATCTTGACAATGACCAGGGATTGGATAATTAAGTTACCACCTCCCCAAGCACACTGGTCAGTAGGAACGTCCATCAAAAGACATTTCTGTGAAGGAATGCGTAAACATCTATGTTTACAGTTACTTTCCTGGGAAAGTAACTACAACTATGAAAAACAAGATCAGAAGGCTTAATTTTCAGGGTGACAAACGGCGGGTGCCACTGCTGCTGGAGGGTGTGGAAGTGTTCTTCCGGGTGACTGCCCGGCCCAGCAGGCGCCTCCCCAGAGGCCTGGTGGTGTTGAGGATGCTGAATGCCATCAACTGGTGCCTCTGAGCCTACAGAGGAAGGGCAGGACCATTAACTCAGGGTGGGACAGGATGGAGGGGTCCCTCCTGATCCCTCTTTTTCCCTCTGAAGCTTACCTGTGTGGCTGGGGCTGGCTGCTTGCTCTCTTGACTGACCTGGGAGCCGCTCTGTTCACTGCGATCCTGGGTGGTCTGGGGCCGGGGGAAGCAGCTGGTTGGCTTCTTGGACTGGAAAACAGGGGGAGCAGCTAGTGCTGTCATCTGTGGGTCACCCTGCTGTGGGGCTGGCTGCAATAAGGGAACTGAGGGGCTGCAGGGGTAGCAGTGATGGGGGTGAGGGTAGCAGTGCCCAGGGAAGGCAGAAGGCTCAGCCCTTCACCTCTGGAATGGCCTTCTTGCTAGCACTAGGAGCATCACAAGTACTGGACACACCACTGTGTGGTGCAACACTGCTAAGAACACTGGGCACTGGGATCCAGGATTAGTGGGAACATGTGGCCATTGGGGGTGTTACCCACAGGGCCACAGCAGCTCCCTCAAAACTTGGAACACCTGTTGTTCCCAGTAGGGTGCTGTGATGGGGCACTGGGCTGAGCTCACCGGGGGGGTGTCAGGGTCCTGGTGAGTCTCTGAGAGGTGCTTCTGCTGCTGCTGGGTAGTGATGCTGCTGGCCTGGGGCGGGATGAGAAAGTTTGCTTTCTGAGTGTTTTGTGCCTTTAATTTTCCTATGCTTGTTTTAAGGATTGCCTGTGTGCTCTCCCTGTGGTCACAGGCAGAGACCACCCTCCTTCCTGCTCTCTCTGGTGTTGGAGGGGCCGGGATGGTGACCTGCAGGGGTTTGGAAAGCAGCAGCTTAGGTTTCTTGGTCCAGGCTCCCTTTCCCCCTCCTGCCGTGGCAGCCTCTGGTCTAAGATCAGCACAGCTCGTTGGGAGATGGGTGCTGCTTCCCCCTGCTCCCAGAAGCGGCTCCACCGAGAGAACTGCGGCTTTGTCCCCCCTCCCCTTCCCCAGGGAGCACTGATATATTAATTACAGAATGTGAATCTACTGACATGATATTGTTGATAAGTTGCAGTTTAAAGATTCATTTGGTTTTTACACCATGATTTTTAGGAATCTTGTTTTAAAATCATGTCATGTAAGAGATTCTTTTCCAGTTAGAGTAGGCACTGGTCACACCTAACTCCTTCTGAACAGGAATCACCAAAAAAACCCCAGATATTTCTGCTTGCAGTTTCTAAGCAGAGGGAAAAAAAAAAAAAAGAAAAAAAAGGGGAATGATGAATTTGAACAAGGTATCTATGTATTAGAAGTTTGAAAAATGAATTATCAAATCTAAATTTTGATTGACTAAAACCAGCAAAGTCTAACTAATTTATTAACTTGAGAGAAGGTATGCCTGTGTTTTATTATCAGCAGGTTCAAAGCAGTCACATCAAAACTCCACCTTCAAGGAGGGAAAAAGGACACATGTTTCAATACTCAAGAATACATCTAGTGATGCTAAACATCAACATCTTCAGCTGATGGACTTTTCCCTGAGTTTCATTTATTTGGACTCTAAGCCAACAATTATTAATTTACCAAAAAAAAAAAAAACCCCAACCTAATTGTATCTCATGTAATATCTCACATGCTTTTGGTTTGTTTGTAGTTACCAAGGGCTGTGGTTTTACTTTGTGGTAATTGGGATCATGTAGATCTTTGAGAATCAAGTTCATCAAGCAAATTCCTTCATTGATATTAATGTTTTCAATTCAAATTATCATCCTACAGGTATCATTAGCAAAACTGAGCAAGCACTGGTCCAATCCTGCACAAAGCCCAAACAACTCATTCTGGTATTTTCATCACACTTTCTGCAAAGAAGAGAAGTGTAAGTGCAAATACCATCCCCTGCCAAAAAAAAAAAAAAAAAAAAAAAGAAAAAAAAAAGCAGCAGCACCGATGCTGTTATGCTGTCTGAATTAATTGCTGATTTGAAACAATTTGAAAATTGTTCTTACAATATAGCAGGAAAACTTTTAATGAAGCTTTGCTAACAGCGAATAGTGCTCCTCTGCAAAATATGCTGCAAAATCTAGGGCAGATTGCTTATCTCCCCAGCCACAAATTATTGAAATTGGCAAAATCAACCAATTTGTCATTGCAGCCAAAAATAGCTGGATGCCAGTGCAAAGACCACTGTCTTTTACTGACAGCTCGGGAAAACAGGAAAAGCTATTGATACGGGCAAAGATGAAGCTGATTATTGGAAAAATTTTCCTGCACAGAGTCACTCCGATTTACCAAGTTTAACTCACTCCTTGCAAGAATGAACAAGACTTAATATGCAATATTAATATAAAAATATGCATGAAGGATTCAATAACATGTGCCAGAGAATCTCCCTGCCCATTCTAAGGCAGTGTGCAATTAAGGTTCCCTCTGGTAATCAAGTTACTGAAGGACCTCTGATGTGTTTGTTCTCTTTCCTGCAAGGGCCCTGAAGATTACAAATGCTGCCTTTCTGCCCTAAAACAAAAAAGGGGAATTATGGATGCTGAAAGCATGCAGGGAACAGAGCCTGTGTGAAACTGAGTCACAGAGGCTTCTCACTCTAGCCTGAGAAAGCATAAGGAAAAACCCAAACAGTCCTTGGTAAAGGACAACAATCTTTGCAGGTGTTGTTCAGGAAAGAGTCAAGGGGTGGTGTTCCACTTAACCAACGATGGTGATGTGTGGCTTTAATGACCAATGAGAGTTTTACCTCTCGGACATTCACGAACCTGTCTATAAAAGAAGATCAAAAATTATAAACTTTGCTTTCTTGGACAATGCAGCTAAGAGTCATGCCGTGCTTCTTGGTGTTCCTAATATAGTGTGACAGAGGTTGACTTTTCTCTTTGCTTATGCACACAAATTTTCACTTTTCCTTTTTTGATTTAGTAAATTACCTTACCTCAACCTACTAGTTCTTTTCCGTCTTATTTTTCTCTCCCCTGTCCTGCTGGAAAGGGAAGTGATAGCAGGGCTTGGTGGGCACCTGGTGCCCAGCCAAGATCAGACTGCTACAGGGACAAAACATGCACCCCCCCCAGGTGTTACTCAAGCTGTAGCCAACATGCTCACCAGAATCCCACATACTGCATCCCACTGAGAGCTGCCCATTGCCTTCCCTCCCTCCCATCACACCCCCAAGCACACCTTCCTTCCCCCTCAGCCTTGTGCCATTCTGCTCCCTCAGATGAAACACCTTTTTCTCACCCAGCAGGAGATGCTCTCTTCACGACCAATTCGTGCTGTGAGGGGCCTGCAGAGCCACCAGCTCCCTGGGAGCAGTATTTGCAAATTCAGCCCAAGAAGGGCTCTCCCAGAGTGCTCAGCCCCACATGCCCTATCCAGCAGCAGAAAGCAGCAGACTCTGCCCCACATGACTTTGCCATCCATCTCCTGGCACCTGCTGCTCTCTCCAACTGGAATAGCTTCCCATTCAAGCCCTTCCTGCAGGAACCCCAGTGTACCTTCAAAATGTCCCCCATGACTTCTCCCTTCTCCTGGGTGCTGCACTCCTCCAGCTTGGCCAGCTGGTCCTCCAGCATAGAGATCTCACCCGGTAGAATCTCAGTTTTCTCTTCTGAGCATTTCTGGGGACAGAGATGGGACTGAGCATGGTACAAGACAGAAGAGCTAACCAACCCAGGAGAGGCACAGTCAGCCAGTCAGGACTGACACCCTGCTTTTCCAGCAGCTTTGTCTCACCCCACTGCAAGGACAGCAGCCCATCCCACCTGGGGAACCCTTCCTGGGAACAGGGAGAGGCTTCCCACATGAGCTGAGTTACATGGGGATGTGCTGGGACAAACAGCCAGGAGGCTTCTGGCTGCTGCACCCTGCTTGCAGTTGGGGTGTCCCCCAGCTGGGCGGGGGGCTATGGGGGAGCTACAGAGGGGCACCCACCACTCCCCAGGCCCCCTGACCTTGTCCTGCAGGGCAGCATGCAGGTCCTTCTCCAACTGTCGCTGCTTCTCCTGAAACTGTGCCATGGCAGTGTTGTGCTCTTCCAAGAGCTCATCATGGGCTCGCTGCAGCTGGACCATGTTGCTGGCAAACTCCCGCAGCTGCCAAGTGAAAATCCACCCAGTCCAGAAGAGGGTTAGAGAGTGCCTTGGCTGTCCAGGGCTCTGCCTACTCCCCATTCCCAAGAGCTGCAGCACACGTGGGCATCCTGGGCTCTGGGTGCTCACCACATGCAGGCAGCTCCACCCGGTCCCCATTCGCCCACCACAGTTCAATGTGGATCAGGATGCAGAGCCCAAGGCAGGCTTGGTCACTGAGTCAAAGATTGCAACAGCAGAACCATAAACATCCCAGCATCCAGCACTGCCATCAAATCCTCCCCTCTGGGTTCCACCACAACCAACTGAGCTGTGGGGGACACAGACAGGACACTGCAGCCCGTACCTTGAAGGAGAGAGTCCCAATCTCCTCAGAGAGCTGGTTGATTTTTCTGTCCATCTGGGCTTTTTCAGTCTTCAGGTCCTGGCACTGTCTGAAGGCCTCGTGCAGGAGCCCCACCAGGCTGTGGAGAAAGGAGGTGGTTAAGGAGGGGGTGCGTGACAGCAGGCAAGGATATCACCAGGGATCGGTGCTGCTGGACATTGCCAAGGAAACCAAAGGTTCCAAGGGATCTCCCTGCCTTGCTGTGACTCTACCATCAACCCAGCTCTAAAACTGGGTCCCAACAGGTGGCAAAGCAGGGTAGAGATGAGCAGTGTTTGTGCTTTGCAGAAGCCCAGCAGCTCCAAACTGAGAGCAGAGGCAGCTGTGGGACTCCAGCCACCACCCTACAAAGGGAAAGAAGTGAGGAAAGGCCAAAAAGAACATGGTATTTCCAGTGGAAGTTGGGCAGCCTTCCTGAGTAAACAATGGCACAGGGACAGAGCAAAGACCAGTGTGACAGGTGATTTCAAGTGTGTGACGAAGCCCAGTACACAGGATCAAAGTAAAGGCCTGGGAAAAGGGGCTGGAGTTGGGAGTTCCAGGATCACCTGAAATCTTCCCCTTTTCCAGAGCAGGTGAGACCCACATGGGCAGGACACCCTTTTCACATAACAGGAATAGCTGCTCCCATGCAGGGTTTGGGTTAAGAGTGGGCTGTTAGAACAGGCTGCATGGTTTGGGACTGGATCCATGCCCACTGCAATAAAAATGGGCTGCAGGCCATAACTGCCCTGAGCACACAGGCAGCGTGATGGTGGACAGCTGTGTCCTGGGCTGATTCCAAAGTGTGGGCAGCAAGGGAGGAGGGCATTCTGCTCCTCTCTGCTGGGACCCCACCTGCAGAGCTGCCTCCAGCTCTGGGGTCTCCAGTATCAAAGGATGTGGAGCTGCTGCAGCAAGTCCAGAGGAGATGCTCCAAGGGCTGCTGGAGACACTCTGCTCTGGAGACAGGCTGGGAGAGACCTGGGGGTGTTCAGACTGGAGTAGAGAAAGCTCCATGGACACTTCAGAGCACCTTCCAGCACCTAAAGGGGCTCCAAGACAGCTGGAGAGAGACTTTGGACAAGAGGCTGGAGTGACAGGACAAGAGGGAGTGGCCTCCCACTGAAAGACGACAGGGGTAGATTGGATATTGGCCAGAAAATCTTCCTTGACAGGGTGCTGAGGCCCTGACACAGGTTCAAGGCCAGGTTGGACGTGTTGTTCCACTCCTACATTTTTAAGGCATCACTTCCTCCCCCTTCTGCTTCAACTCTCTTTGGGAGCCCCCCTTTTGCAAGTTGTTTATGGGAAAGTATCTTGGGAGGGTGGCTCATCCTTGGTTCCCCAAAGAACCAAGATTAGAATAAGGACTTTGAAATGTGTTTTGTCTTTCTGTCTGTCAGGGTAGGAAAAATACTGGAGACAGATAGGAACTAAATAACTATACAATAACAGTCTACAGAGCTACAGAGTATGAAGAAAATAGAAAAGCAAAAATCATTTTGGCATCATTTTGGTTCACAGGAATAAATTTGATGCCACATCAATTGAGCAGAAAGGCCATGCTCCTCCTCTTGCCTGTACTAATGCCAAGCTCCATGTGCTGAGCAAAAACCACAACCAGCATGCCCAGGTGGCCAAGGGCATCCCCGCTTGTGTTAGCCATAGCATGACTCCACAGGGTTGAAGCAGTGGCTGCCCCCTGTGCTGGGCACTGCTGAGGCACCTCAATCCTGGGTGCAGTTGTGGACCCCTCACAAGAAAGACACTGAGGTGCTGGAGAGTGTGAGCAGAATCAACTGAATCAACAGAGGTGGGGAAGGCTGTGGAACATGAGTCTGATGAGGAGCAGCTGAGGGAGCTGGGGGGACTCAGCCTGGAGAAAAGGAGAATCACGGGGGACCTTCTCCATCACAGACACATTTGGAATCAATGGTCTCAGATGGCCTTTCCAACCTGAATGAGTCCATGATTCTAAAAGGAGCTGGAGCCCAAGCTCACCCCCACCATCCATCCCCACATCAGGCCAAGCAATGTGCAGAAGGGCATTCCAGGGAGTCAGCATGCAGCCCAGCTACATGTGCGGGTCCCAAAAGCCACCCTACCCACTTCTCCCTTTCCTCATTTCCCCTGGCATCCACCAGGCAGGGCACGTACTTGCTGCTGGGGAAGGAGGCGATCCTCTGCAGCTCCAGGAAACGCACCTCTTGCTTGGGCGGGAGAGAGAACAGCGGGGAACGCTCCTCAAAGCTGCTGCTGGACACACTGGATGAAGGCGGCTCTGCTGGAAATAAAAAGGGAGAAGAAGGCTGTGATCTTTAACATCTAAGAGCCGCTTGGCAACTGAAATCTCAGGAGCACGGGAACCACAAATTCCAGTTGGGATGGAACAGCCCAACAGAGGAAGCCATAACCCTGCCCTACATCCCCATCCCACTCCTGTTCCACAGTGCTTCTGCAGTCCCCAGCAACTCTGCTCCCACAAGACTGTCAGCATCCCACCTGCTCCACTCCTCCAGGGAAAGCCTGAGCTACTGCTGACTGGGAAGAGCCAGCAGCTCTAAGGCAGCCCTACTCTTGGAGTTTACAGGGCACCGTTTTGTAGCTGAGGGCATCTGGGTGGTGCAGCTGCCTTTATGGCAAGGCAGTTACAGCAGCACAAACAGGAGGAAAAGCCAGGGCCCAGCACTTACCTCTCCTCTGCAGAAATGGCTCCAGATTCTCATTCAGACACTCCTCGTTATCCAGCACAAATTTGAGGATTGATGCCAACTCAACCTGTGTTGGAGGAGCTGCAGAGTTAGTGGCTCTGCTGTGGGTCACAGGCAGCACCACAGCAGGAGTGGGGCAGTGGGCAGCTCCCTGCCTGCCTGTGCTGCTGCCACACTTGCCACCTTTTGATAGACCAATGCCACCAGTGAGCACCACAGTGCCCACTCCACGCTGTCTTACAATGGGACCCAGGAGGGCAAGTCTTGGAGCACCTTCTCCCAAAGGAACCGCTGCTTCCCCCTGCACCCCAGATCCAGAGGAGGAACCCCAAAGGGATCACCTGAGTCTTGTAGTCAAATTCATTCCAGTCCCCAGGGTTCCTGGAACTCATGGAAGTGTGGTACAAGAGGAGCACAGCCACCTGAGTAAGGCAGGAAAGGCATCACTAACCCCAGGCCAGTCACAAGCATACTGGTGCTGTCTGGGACTAAAACATGCCACACAGTTACCTTGGCCAGAGCCAGCTCCTCTCCATCCAGGAGTTTCTGTGCAGAGACCAGGTTTTCCATTGCATATTTGTCCCTGCAGTGCTCTGCAACATGAAGCACAATTCCCAGTCATATAGGAGCCACATACTGGGCATGTGGGCTGCCCTGAGGTGACACTCATGGCCAGAAGGGCACTGTAATGCATCCCCAGGGAGAAGGGACACAGGGCAGGATGGGCTCCAGAGTTGAGATCTCAGTGGTCAGCCTTGGCCATTAACTCTGACTTTCATTCCCCTCCCTGGAACCCCACCCTAAATCTCAGCCTCCCCACCTTGGCATCGCCCCTCCAACATCAGCACAAACAGTTCCATCTGTGAAGGGTGAGATACAAGGTGGGATATGGTGTTTTCCCTCCAAGAAAGAGAAGCAAGTGTGTGAGGTACTTCCCCTTTCCCCACCCAGGATCTCTGCTTGGGTAAAGGTTTTCCACTGGGATTTGAAGAGCTTACGTCCAGTTACCCATCTAGGAAAACTGCTCCAAGGCAGCATCACCAGAGCAGCCACTGGCAGTCTGCCCTTTACACCCAGGACCTCATTGCTTTGAACCTAGACTCTGGCAAGGATTTCCATCTGGAAGTTTCCCATCAGGAAGCTTTCCCTTCCACAGGCTGCTGTGGGAAAGCTGCTGGCACCTCACAAAGCTGCTGATGTGGGGTCAGGGGGGTCACTTTGTGGAAGGGGAAGCCGCAGATCAGACTCCCTCAGAGGCCAGGGGCACCGAGTTGGGGCAGTCGCTTCCCCCAGCACCAGCGGAGGGTCTTACTCTGCAGGAAACCACGGATGAAGGAGATCCTCTCTGGCAGCGGCTGCTCCAGCACAGACTCCCCCTCCTTGCTCCTGTGTCTGGAAGAGTGCAGGGTTTGCATTAACTCTTTCTGGAGGGATTAGATCAATGATGAGTTATGTGCAGCATTGCTGAGCCAGGGCCAACAGCGTCATGCACGGGAGCGAAATCCCCCAGAATCTCCCTGCTGGGAGAGCAGCTGGAGCTGGGCAGCCAAACCCCCCCAGCACTGCTTCCTATTCTGCCTGCCAGGCATCCAGCACAGCACAGGGAGCTTGTGCTGGCCCCACCAGCCAGGAAGCACCACAGGAGCCAGTCCATGCACAGAGCCTTGGGCTTCTCTTGCTGCATTGCGGGGAGCCTGAAGCTTCCTCTTGCACTTATTTGTGACCGACTCCATTCTTCCTGAGCAGCCAGCAGTCCATGGAATACCCTGAGTGGGAAGGGACCCACAAGGGTCATTGAACCCAATGCAGCTCAGAAATGGCATGCCCAAAACCCACACCCATCATGCTTGACCAGCACTGCCTCAGTACTGTCTCTTACTCCCAAGGTGCCAAAACCAGGAACCTGGTGTTATAAATGCAAAGGCAAATTCAGGATAAAAATAAAAAGAGAAATTTATTATTAAACAACAAAGAACAAACAACGAGAAAAAAACACAATAAAATGGTCAGCACAGCGCTGGGTGGACAGGGTCTACATCAGAGGTATAGGATTCCCAAATCCATGTTTGAGGGTTCTCAAGCCTGGGTTTTTATAGAGATTTTATGTCCTCAGGCTAGAATTCCAAGCAGGCTCCATTCACCAAGTGTCTTTGATTGTCCGGTGAATGGATTTCCTGGCATGGAAAAATAGAACTAACAAGTGTCCGGACAGGATCTCCTCATATGTAAAGAGATTCTGTATGTATTTCAATTTGTGTCATCAAGGCAGAGTGGTGTGATTTGGGCCGGTGCCGATGGATATCTCGGCAGTGCTTTTCCCTTTGTCTCTTTTGATTGCTTTTCCAACATCGGTTTGACACGTGGGGTGTTCAGGTCTGGCGACGACTACCTTCTCGGGGTTTATCTTTTTGTCGACCTGATTGTTTCCCAACAGAGATCTGCAGGGCGTTGTTCAGGTCCGGAGATGGATATCTCCTCCGAGCCAGTTCTTTTGTCCTCCTGATGGCCCTCGTCCTGTCTATTTTCTGAGCTGATGTGCTTATCTGGGTGTTGGTTGCAATCTGTTGCCTCTCGGAGGGAAATCCCGACCAGACTCGGAGAAGGACTTTTTTACATTTTGAATTTTATATCATTACAACACATATATATCTTATTTATACTTTTTATGAATTTTTATTTACAGATTAATTTATTAAAGTCCTCCGCCTAATAATTCATCCCATTAAAAATTCGTATTTTAATCAATCGTTACTGGAAGAGGAATACTGGTATTCCCCTTAATCAATTTCATTTTCTTCCCAGTTTGTTAGTGAGTCCCCATTATTTTCTTGAGATAACATGTGTTTATTTTCAAACTCCTCTAAGGCTTTGATTGCATTTTTACTTTCTTTCTCTTCTTCTAACTTCATTAGTTTAGAAAGAAGGGCTGTTTTCCCTTGTGCTTTTTCCGGGTCTATTGGGAGGGTGGCAATTTGCATTTCTTGTACCACAGAATGTATCAATCTGATCAAACAAGGAATTAGACATGGCAGGAAGATAACTCCGGCAATCGAACATCCTATAAAGAACACTAGCTTTTTCCACCAAGCCCCCTGTCCAAAAATTTGATCCCACCAGGAGGCTTGCAAAATTGAATTCCACTTTTGGACTGGCACATGTGCCACCTTTTTTATTTCAGCCGCTAGTCCCTTTATAGTCTCCCCGTAGTCATCAATTTCCATGCAACACTCGGATTCATTATATCTACCACACACTCCTCCCTCCTCAGCTAGCAAATAGTCGAGAGCTAATCTATTTTGATATACAAAAGCTCTCATCTGCGAATGTTGTTTCGTTAGGAGTTCTAGGGCTTCTGAAGTGTGATTCGAGACTACTTCTACTACAGCCTCCAACCTAATAAGCCGATTGAGGAGATAAATGGGGGTCCGGTAACCCCAGCTGCCGTCATTTGCCCAGGTAGCGGGCCCATAATATTGAATGATCCTTTCGGCAGGCCACTCCTCCTCTTTCCACTTTTGGTTGCCTCCTGCCATCGGTAGTTCTCATTTCAATTCCCTCTTTTGCCGTGCTAATGTTTCAAAGAGGGGAGCCCCTAAAGATTTACTTTCGTCTTTAGGCAATGTAAAGAAAAAAGGCTGAATTATCCCAAGTGTGCAGGATCCTTTCCATTTCTTTGGCAATTCACTATATGCTTTTTTTCCGCATATCCAGTAAATCCCGTCCGGTGCCTCCCAACCTTTGTTTGATTTTGCCGGGTCCTCCCAATATTCCCTCAGGCCTATAAATGCATGGACGAGATTGGCCCCATGATTTTTATTCCAACAGAGTCCAATTATGTCTACCCATTCACAGTTATTTTCCTGAGAGTGGCTCCAATAACCCTCGGGTGGTTCTGGTTGCCATACCTTCGTTTTTCTATCTGAATTTACCGTGAGAATGTTTACACATGGGGTGTACCCTACCAAATCGGTAAATTCTTTTCCCTCCCGACTAATGCAAAATGTTCCAATTATTCTTTTATCAATTACCCATCCCTCAGGTCTCCTTGTCGTTTTGGATCATTTCAGTCCTGTCCATTTTAGCAATTGTTCCGGGGTTAATCCCTCTCCCTTCCATGGCCATCTTTCGGCCGATTTCAAGCCACCACATATCCAACAGTTAGATAAACGTAATTCGGTGGCAATTTCCTGCATTAAGTCTATAAATAGATTTTGGTTGGGGCTGGGTAATTTCCAGCTATTATATTGTTTCTCTAGTTGTTCATATTGTTCACTGAGAGAGTTTAGCCTTATCTTGTTCTAACCTCTTTCTTTTGTTTTCCATTTCTCGTCTCTTTAACTCCAGGGTTAGTTGTTTTATTTTATTTTCCGGATCTAACCCTTCCTCATCTTTTGAAAAACAGAATACCTGGTCAAACTGTAAACACACTCGATCATCATCACTTTTTAGCAAATCCAAAATTATAGGCTCATTATTGAATGACGTTTTTGTTTCATGTTTTAAATTTTTCCCTTCCCAATACATTTTTCCACCAATCGTACAAGGTTTTAAGCTTGCTTTATTGTAGCAAAGAGGGTTGACTTGGTAATAAGCTATGAAAGTTGATTGCCTCTTCCCCCCAAGCCAGACAGTTTTGTTACACTGTCTACAGACCGAAATTGGGGGAACTCCCCTTACCTCCCTTTTGTTTCGGAAGTGAGTCGTTTGAATCTTTTGAATCTTTTGTTCTTCCGAGGTCCGAAATTGCTTTTCCATAATACTTGCCCCTGGGATGGAGCACCAAATCTTCCCCTTTAATTTGCACAAATCAAATTGGGTATCATTTGACCAGCATACCCCTGCGTGCAATTCTGGAGGACAAACGACCAATTGCTCGGTTTCTGTGGCAGTTCGGCACTGCTCACACTTCCCCGGGGGACTCACCCCCGGAGGCGCCTCGGGGTTCATTCCCTCGGCCAAGCACATGGCTAGGTTCAGGATCATCAGGATTCCCCACCACTGCATCCCTCTGCCTTGCCCTTCGCCCGTATATGAACATACGGCGGGGAAAGCCATCTTCTCGGCAGCAGGGACTGTCTTCAGGGGCCCTTGAAGTCCTGATGGCAAACCTTCGCTTATAGGTAGCCCACCGAGATGCTTTGATCGTGTCGATCCTGCACGGTACTTTTATTGTTCTGCGGTACTCAATTACTAGAGGTTCCGCCTTGCAGTCAAGTTGACCTCTCAATTCCTTTCGGAAAAACAGGAACCACTCAGGAGAGTCGAGTTCCAACAGGCCCGCCCGGGTAGCAAGTATTAGGAATTGGTTGGTCTGATCTAATTCTTTTTCTAAACACTTAGTGCACAAACCCCTTGGTTTATACCCTCTTAAACAGTGAGCCACCCAAATTTGCTTACAATAAGCGCACTTAAAATGTACAAAAGGAAAACAGTAACAATCAAAATTTGTACAACTTATCCGTTCTTCATTCGTCATTTGTGGTGTCGCCGAAACTTGATTTTCAATTCTCCCGGAGGGGTAGTAACTTTCCACTCGGAGGAATTGTAGTCCGAAACTTTCTTTGCTCGAGAAGAGTGTGTCCAGCCCTTCTCGGCAGTTCGAACCGCGGTATCTGTAGTTAAGAGGACGAGAAATGGGCCTTCCCAGTGAGGGCTCAGGGGAAGCTCCTTCCACACCTTGATTAATACTTTATCTCCCGGCCGAATCTGATGGATGGGAAATCCCAGCATTGTGCTTTGAGGAATCAATCCTCTTCTCCTCAGTTCCTGTAAATTTTTATTTATAGAAATGAGATATGGTTGAAGTTGCACATCCTCCACTTGAGGATGTGCTACCGGCATTCCGTGCTTATATGGCATTCCATATAGCATTTCAAAGGGGGACAACCCTGTTTCGGAATGTGGCATGGTTCTGATATTCAACAATGCCAAGGGGAGACATTTGATCCAAGACATTTTTGTTTCAATTATGAGTTTGGATAGCTGCGATTTTAATGTCTGATTCATTCTTTTGTTATAAATGCAAAGGCAATTTTGGGATAAAATCAAAGAGAAATTTATTAATAAACAATAATAAGTGAAACAGCGATAAAAACCCACAATAAAAAGATCAGCGCAGCGCTGGGTGGACAGGGGTCTACACCAGAGGTATAGGTCTCCCAAATCCACATCTGAGCGTCCTCAGGATTGGGGTTTTATAGGATTTTTAAGTCCTCAGGCCAAAATTCTAAGCAGGTTCCATTCACCAAGTGTCCTTGATTGTCCAGTGAATGGATTTCCTGGCATAGAATAATGACATTAACTAGTGTCCGGACAGAATCTCCTCATATGTAAAGGAGATTCTGTATGTGTTGCAATGTTAGGTTTTTCATGGCAGGGTGGTGGAATCCGGGCTGGTGCCGATGGGTATCTCGGCCGGGCTTTCCCTTTTGTCTCTCCTGATTGCCTTTTCAACACCGAGATGTTCAGGTCTGGCGAAGTCTTTCTTTTGGAGCTTGTCTTTTTCACCGATCAGTTTCTTTTCCCACTGAAATCTGCAGGGCGTTGCTTGGGTCCGGAGGTAGATAATTTCCCGAGCCAGCTCCATTGTCCTTCTGATGGTCCGTGCCCTGTCTGTTTGTTCGAGTTGATGGGCCAGCCTGAGTTCGTTATCTGGGCGTTGCTGGCAATCAGCGACTTTTTGGAGAAAAGCCTCGTCCTGCTCTGAGGAGAGGCTTTTATACATTTTATATTTTTATGTCCTTGCAAAACACATTTGTCCTGTTGATATACTTCGAATTTTTAATACAACAATAATTTATTACAGTCCCCCACTTAATAATTTATTACATTTAAAAATTCGTTATTTTAACATTAATTTTCTTTTGAAGGAAAGTATTTTTTTTTTTCTTACTCTTTTTCACTCTTTCCTTCTTCTGTTACTCAATCATTAATTTCGGTTGACAACATGTGTTCGCTTTCAAATTTTTCTAAGGCTTTTAATGCCTTATCACTCTCTTTCTCTTCTTCTAAAATTAGTAATTTAGAGAGAAGGGCTGTTTTATCTTGTGCCTTTTCCGGGTCTATTGGGAGGGCGGCAATTTGCATTCCTTGCACCACAGATTGTATTAACCTAATCAGGCAAGGAATCAAACAAGGCAAAAAGATGATTCCGGCAATTGAACATCCTACAAAGAACACTAGCTTTTTCCACCAAGCCCCCTGCCCAAAAATTTGGTCCCACCAGGAGGCTTGTAGAATGGAATTCCATTTCTGAACTGGCACATGTGCCACCTTCTTGATTTCCGCAGCTAGTCCCTTTATAGTTTCACCATAATCATCTATCTCCATGCAACACTCTGATTCATTAAATCTTCCGCACACTCCTCCCTCCTCAGCTAGCAAGTAGTCGAGAGCTAATCTGTTTTGGTAAACAAAGGCTCTCATTTGGGAATGTTGCCTTGCCAGGAGTTCCAGGGCTTCTGAAGTGTGATTTGAAACTACTTCCATTACCGCTTGCAGTCTGATGAGCCGATTGAGGAGGTAAATGGGGGTTCTATAACCCCAACTGCCATCATTTGCCCAGGTGGCTGGACCATAATATTGTATGATTCTCTCGGCCGGCCATTCCTCCTCTTTCCATTTCTGGCTCCCTCCTGCCATTGGTAATATCTTTTTTAGATCCCTCCTTTGTCGAGCTAAAGTTTCAAAGAGGGGAGCCCCTAAAGACTTACTTTCACCTTTTGGTAGTGTAAAGAAAAATGGCCGAATTAATCCGAGTGTGCATGACCCTTTCCACTTCCGAGGTAATTCACTGTATGCTTTTTTCCCGCATATCCAGTAAATTCCATCGGGAGCTTCCCAATTTCTATTAGTTCTTGCCGGATCCTACCAATAGTCCCTCAGGCCTATGAAAGCATGGAAGGGATTGGCCCCTGGTTTCTTGTTCCAACACAATCCAATAGTTTTTATCCATTCGCAGTTATTTTCCCGATAGGGAATCCAATACCCTTCGGGCGATTCCGGTTGCCAGATTTTTGTTTTCTTCTCTGAGTTTACCGTGAGTGTATTCACACACGGAGTGTATCCTACCAGATCGGTAAACTCTTTTCCCTCCCGGCTAATGCAAAAAGTTCCAATTATTCGATCATCTATTACCCATCCCTCTGGCCTCCGGGTTGTTTTTGAAAATTTTAATTCTGTCCATTTTAATAATTGTTCCGGGGTCAATCCCTCTCCTTTCCATGGCCATCTTTCAGCTGATTTTAAGCCACCGCATATCCAGCAGTTGGATAAACCCAATTCGGTGGCTATTTCCTGCATTAAATCTACAAATAGGTTTTGGTCGGGGCTAGGTAATTTCCAATTGTCGTATTGTTTTTCTAATAGTTCATATTGTTTACTGAGAGAGTTTAACCTCTCTTGCTCCAACCTTTTCTTTTTATTTTCCATTTCTTGTCGTTTCATGTCTATGGCTATTTGTTTTATTTTACTTTCTGGGTCCAACCCTTCCTCATCCTTAGAAAAACAGAACACTGGGTCAAATTGAAGGCACGAGTTCTCGTCATCTGACTTCAATAGATCCAAAATTATGGGTTCATTATTGAATGTCAGTTTTGCTTCGTGTTTCACATTTTTCCCTTCCCAGTACAATTTTCCCCCCATCATGCATGGTTTTAAGTTTGCTTTATTGTAGCATGTAGGGTTAACTCGGTGGTAAGCCAAAAATGTTGAATGTTTCTTTCTCCCAATCCAGACAGTTTTATTACACTGTTCACAGACCGCGATTGGGGAAATTCCCTTTATTTCTCTTTTGTTCCGGAAGTGGGTCATTGCGACCCCTATTTCTTCCGAGGTCCGAATGGGTTTTTCCTTGATACTTGCTCTCGAATTCGAGCACCAGACTTTGCCTTTTGATTTACACAATTTGAACTGAGTACCGTTTAACCAACAAATTCTCGCGTGTAGTTCTGAAGGGCACTCAGTCAAGCGCTCGATTTTTGTGGCAGTCTGACACTGCTCACACTTCCCCAGGGGACCCTCCCCTGGGGGCGCCTCGGGCTCCATTCCTTTCGTCGAGCACATGGCTAGGCTCAGGGACATCAGGATTCCCCACAATTGCATCCCTCTGCCACTCCCTCCGCCCGTACAAAAGTATACGGCGGGGGTAACCATCTTCTCGGCAGCAAGGACTGTCTTCAGGGGCCCTTGATGTCCTGATGGCAAACCTCCGCTTAAAGGTTGCCCACCGAGACGCTTTAACCGGGTCAAACCTGCACGGTACTTTCACGGTTCTACGGCACTCAATCTCCAAGGGTTCTGCTTTGCAATCAAGCTGACCCCCTAATCCTTTTTGATAAAACAGGAACCACTCCGGAGAGTCGAGTTCCAAAAGGCCCGCTCGAGTTGCAAGTATCAGGAATCTGTTGGTCTGGTCTAATTCTTTCTCGTGGCACCTAGTGCACAATCTCCTCGGTTTATAACCCCTTATGCAATGAGTTACCCAAATCTGCTTACAATAAGCACACTTAAAATGCACAAACGGAAAACAGTAACAATCACGGATATTGCAACTTATCCTTTCGTCACTGTTCATTTGTGGTGCCTTCGGAGCTTGATTTTTAGATCTCCTGGCGGGGTGGTGATCTTCCACTCAGGGGCTTTGCAATCGGGAACTTTCTTTGTTCGAGAAAAGTGAGTCCACCCTTTCTCGGCCATTCGTACAGCGGTGTCCGTTGTCAGGAGAACGAGGAACGGGCCTTCCCAATGAGGGCTGAGGGGAAGTTCCCTCCACACTTTGATCAATACTTTGTCGCCCGGCTGGATTTTGTGAATTGGAAATCCCAATGACGCGCTTTGGGGAATCAATCCTCTTTTCCGGAGTTCCTGTAGATTTTTATTTATAGAAATGAGATAAGGTTGTAATTGCACATCCTCTATTTGGGGATGTGACACCGGCATCCCATGCCTATATGGCATTCCATACAGCATTTCAAAAGGGGACAAACCGGTTTCGGAATGAGGCATGGTCCTGATGTTTAACAAGGCCAAAGGAAGACATCGGACCCAAGTCATTTTTGTTTCAATTATTAATTTGGACAATTGTGATTTTAATGTTTGATTCATCCTTTCTACCTGCCCCGAACTTTGAGGATGCCAGGGAGTGTGATATTGCCATCTGATTCCCAATGCCTCTGACAGTTGTTTGATGATTTTGGAAGTGAAGTGAGTCCCTTGATCAGAATCGATATGGTCTACTATCCCATATCTAGGAATTATTTCTTCTAGTAGAATTTTAGATACAGTTTGGGCTGTAGCCTTCGCTCTAGGAAATGCTTCGACCCAATGTGTCAGTTTATCTACTATCACTAGTAAATATTTATTTCTCCCAATCTTTGGTAATTCCGTGAAATCCACCTGGATTCTTTCGAATGGCCTATACGAAAGTGGTCGGCCACCCCAATTTGTTTGTTTTGAATTTGAGCGATTTACTTTCTGGCATATCACACACCCCTGTACCTCTTGTTTGGCAAGTTCAAAGATTCCCTTACATCCGAAAAATTTTAAGAATTGTTCAGCCAGCGCTCTGGTTCCCCAGTGGGTTTGTTCATGCAATCTCCGGAGTATTCCTCTTGCTATACTTTTTGGAACTAGCTCCCTCCCGTCTGGTAACCACCATTTATTTTCTTTGAAATATCCACCTACCTTCTTGAAGTCCTCTAGCTCCTTCTCCGAAGGAAGCACGGATACTTCTGGTGGTTCCTTGGGACTAATCTCAGGAATACTTACCGCCAGCAACGCAGCTTGTTTCGCCTCTTTGTCCGCTAAATTGTTTCCCCTGGTGTGAAACTGCCACCCAGTTTGGTGTCCTTTTACATGGACTACCGATATCTCCTGGGGCTCCCTGACAGCTTCTAAAATTTGTCTAATTATCTCTCCATGTATTAATCCTTTTCCCTTGGTATTTATTAAACCTCTTTCTTCCCATATTTTTCCGAAAGTATGCACTACCCCAAATGCATACCTTGAATCCGTGAAAATCGTTCCCCTTTTTCCCTTCAGGCTTTGAGGGCTCTTAAGAACGCAAATAGTTCACAGGCTTGAGCCGACCAGCATGCCTGCAAGGGACCTGATTCTATGATTTGTCCGGTCATACCATTTATGATGGCATAACTTGATTTTCTTTTTCCTTCTACCATTTTTGATGAACCATCAATGAACCATTTCTCCCCCCCTTCTAACTCTTGATCCTCCAGGTCCGGTCTTACCTTAGTTTGCAATTCTACTGCTTCAATGCAATTATGAAATAGCTCGCCTGTTGGTTCCCCAAACAAAAACTGCGCCGGGTTTTGGGCAGTAGTTGTTCTTAACTCGAGGCCTGGCGAACTGATTAGCATGGCTTCGTATTTCAGAAGTCTTGAATCAGTTAGCCATTTCTCGGCCTTTTGTTGTAAGATATTTCTTACATCGTGTGGGGTGTAGACTGTTAAAGAGGCTCCAAAAGTTATCTTTTTTGCTTCCCCAACTAACAGAGCTACTGCAACAATTGCCTGCAAGCAAGTAGGCCAACCTCGACTGACTGGATCTAGGATTTTTGATAAAAATCCTATGGGCTTTTTCTTTTCTGCCCATTCCTGGGTCAGAACTCCTTGGGCTGTTTGTCCACTTACATCGACAAACAGCTGGAATTCTTTGCTTGTATCTGGCAAGGTTAGAACTGGGGCAGTTATGAGTGCAGTTTTTAGTTCCTGAAACTTGCTTTCATCTTGAGTGGTCCATTTCAATCTGTCAGTGTTTAATCTTTCATACAAAAATTTTACTTTTTCGCTGTATCCTTCAATCCACTGTCTGCAATATCCCAGGAGCCCTAAAAATTGCCTGATTTGTCTTTTTGTTTTTGGGGCTGGGAGCACGAGAATCCCAGCCACTCTGTCAGGGTCTAACCTCTTTTTTCCCTGAGAAATCCAATGTCCAAGATATTTTACCTCGGGCTCTGTGAATTGCAGTTTGGATTTTGATACCTTCAAACCCTTTTTTCCCAGAAAATTCAACAACGAAATTGTACTCTTTTTAACCTGTTCTTCTGTTGTTCCGGCAATCAATAAATCATCTACGTATTGTAATAGCTTTGTCCCTTCCTCTGGAATGAATTCAGTAAGTAATTGCTCCAATGCCTGTCCGAATAAATTTGGTGATTCTACGAATCCCTGGGGGAGGACCGTCCACCTTAACTGTTGATTTCTGTTCGTGTCAGGATCCTCCCACTGAAAGGCAAAGAAATTCCTACTCCCTTCATCCAAAGGACAAGTCCAGAATGCATCTTTTAGATCAATTACACTGTACCATACATCCTCAGGTGAGAGTCTGTTAAGTAAAGTATAAGGATTTGCCACCACCGGAAACCTGGTTCAGGTTCTAGCATTTACTGCCCTGAGATCCTGAACCAGTCAGAAGCTCCCATCCGCTTTCTTTACTGCCAGGATGGGGGTGTTGTGTTGGGACATGCAGGGTTCGAGGGTACCCCCTCTAAGGAGGTCATCAATTACTAATTTCAAACCTCTTCTCCCTTCTATCGGGATGGGATATTGTTTGATCCTTATCGGATCCTCTGGGTTTTCTATTTCAATTTTGATGGGGGTAATATCTAATTTCCCCACCTCCCCTTTTGAATGCCATACCTTGGGATCAATTTCCCTTTCATCTTTTGGAGTCAAATGGAATATCTTTATTACTAATTCAGAATTCTTTACAACAATGTTTATACCTAATGCAACAATCATATCTCTTCCCAATAAATTGTAATCAGCTTCTTCTACTAATAATAAATTTCCTAGGCATATTTTATTTTGAGACTCAATTTCCACATCTTTTATTACAGAAACTTTGAAGGGATCTCCCTTTGCACCGATTACCACTACTTTTTCTTTACTTGCCACGCATCCCCTGGGTAATTTCTGCAGGGTGCTTCTCTCAGCTCCCGTGTCAACCAAAAATTCTATTTCTTGGCGATGGGGACCTACTTTTAATTTTATCAAGGGCTCTTTTGCTGTTATCGTCCCCATCTGAAAGAGCCCAAGACTCCCCTAATCTTCTTGAAATACTTGTTCATCTTTTAATCTCTGACGGCAGTTCCGCTGAATGTGTCCTACTTTCTTACAGTAGAAACATTCCGGGGGATCTTTCCGCGGGGCGGAGCCATCCTTCTGCGGCTCTTGCGGCTTTTTCGGCGCTGTTTTAAACTTGCCGTGTGCCTGTTCTTGTTTCTGAGCCTCTTTTACTGCGGCCACTAGTATTTTGGCCTGGAGTTTCTGTTTCTCATCCTCTCTCCTCATGTAAATCTTTTGAGCTTCCCTTAGAAGCTCTTGGAGACTTTTCTCTTGCCACCCTTCAATCTTTTCTAATTTCTTTCTAATATCCTCCCATGATTTTGCCACAAATTGGGTTTTGAGTAACACTTCTCCCACCGGAGAGCTAGGATCAGTCCCAGAGTAAATCTGCAGACTTCGTCGCACCCTCTCCAACCATTCGGTGGGGGATTCCTCCTTCCCCTGGCATTCCCCAAACACCTTACTAATATTTTGGCCCCGGGGAACCGCTTCCCTTATTCCTTGCACAATGATATTCCTCAAATCATTCATACTTCTCCTGCCATCCTCTGTTTGGGCGTTCCAACTCGGGCTTACGCTCGGCCACTTCTGATCGCCTGGCGTTCCCTGAGGGTTTCGCCGCTCCCAGTCTCTGATACCAGCCTGTTTAATCATTTCTCTTTCCTCTTGACTAAACAGGGATCTCAGGATAGCCATGAGATCCTCATATGTATAAATACTACTACCCAAAAATTCATCCAATCTCTCAGCTACTCCAAACGGATCATCTAACAATCGTCCCATCTCTTTCTTAAACACTCGCACATCCCCTGAGTTTAGGGGTACATTCACAAACCCAATCACTCCCGGAGCAGTAGGCACCTCCCTGAGAGGGAACATTCTGCGCCTACTCTCATTCTCTTCCCATCCTTCACTCATCTGTCTAGACTTAAAACGAGTCCTGCTTGCGGGGGGGGAATTGGGGTTTTTGAGAGTCTGGTCCTTTATTACTGATGTAAAGTCCGTTGCCACCAGGTTATTATGAAGGATTCCCTCTGCCAAATTCGAGGGACCTGGTTGTGGCAGCGGGACGGGCAATGGGGGATAAGGAGATCCCCGACCTCGCACCACCATAGATTCTGGAGAAGCGGCGGCGGCTGCGGTCCCCACAGGAGGAGCCAGAGGGGGGGCCACCGGAACCACTGCTGGCGCCGGCTCCCCTGTTCGCGATGTGTGTGCTTCACCTGGTTGTGCCGACGAGCCCGTGGGAGCTGATGGCACCACTTGATCCACCACGGGAGATCCTGCCGGCCCGTGGTATGGAGGGGGTAAATGATCACGGGGTTCCCAGGTTTCTGTTTTTGTTTCACTTCTTAGTTTCATTGGAAATAGCCCTACTCTGGCCTTTAGCCAGAGCTTGGCATATTCCTTTTCCTCGGAGTCCGAGGAAACTTTGCTCTCTACATAAGAGAGTAATTCACTACACGTCCACCTTTCAAATGTTCCTAATATTGGCCAAATGAGATGGGGTCTCAATTCCTGCCCACCCCAAACCTTGGCACAATAGTAGATCATTTTTGCCTTGGACTTCTTTTTCCTTTCAGGGCAATTTTCCCAATATTTTAACAACCAACCTAAAGGATTTTCTGGTGGGATGTCTAGCAATTCCTTCGTTGTTTTGGAAGGGTTTTTCTTATCAACTGGCTTTTGTACTTTACTCTTTCTCTGTCCCATGGTGAAAAGGGAGTCTTACCTGTTTCTCTGCGTTGTGTTCGTGTTTGGAGAGTCAAAAGTCTGCTAATACTCACCTTCGCGGTTTGCTGTACCGGGGTTTTTCTTAGCGCTTCGATCTCTCCTCCGGACCTCCCTCTGGGTCCTTGTTGCTGGAAGAGTTTACTAATTCCCGAGCTCAACTGGACGTCCTCTTCCTCTTCCAGCCCCTTGTGATCGGTCCCCCAGAGCACCCCTTTGGCCCCAGGCTTTACAAACGCGTAGAGAGAGTCCTCTCACACTGACTCGTTTCCTCCGTAGCCGGCCAATTCCCTCGCGGGAGGATGGAACCGCGGCTTTGGAGTCCGCACTTGCTTCGTGATCAGATCACGTCTCACACACGCTCGCCCAATCACCCGCTCAACCTCGCAGTACTTACAGCAATTTTCTTGCGAGGATGTCTTCGTGCACGACTGACTTTTTATGAGCTACCAAGCCGCGGCTTCTCTTCCCGAGCTCCTTTTGGATCCGTGTTCTCTTTTATTGTGGTTTTTACCTCAGCCTAAATTTGGTTCGGATGTCGGAGTGAACTGCGGAGGTTCTCGGCTTCCCAGGCCGCTGAAATCAGCGGGGGTACCCCCCTGGACAGCGAGGTTCTCCCACAGTTTTCCGATCCGAGTCACGGCACCAATCTGTTATAAATGCAAAGGCAATTTTGGGATAAAATCAAAGAGAAATTTATTGATAAACAATAATAAGTGAAACAGCGATAAAAACCCACAATAAAAAGATCAGCGCAGCGCTGGGTGGACAGGGGTCTACACCAGAGGTATAGGTCTCCCAAATCCACGTCTGAGCGTCCTCAGGATTGGGGTTTTATAGGATTTTTAAGTCCTCAGGCCAAAATTCTAAGCAGGTTCCATTCACCAAGTGTCCTTGATTGTCCAGTGAATGGATTTCCTGGCATAGAATAATGACATTAACTAGTGTCCGGACAGAATCTCCTCATATGTAAAGGAGATTCTGTATGTGTTGCAATGTTAGGTTTTTCATGGCAGGGTGGTGGAATCCGGGCTGGTGCCGATGGGTATCTCGGCCGGGCTTTCCCTTTTGTCTCTCCTGATTGCCTTTTCAACACCGAGATGTTCAGGTCTGGCGAAGTCTTTCTTTTGGAGCTTGTCTTTTTCACCGATCAGTTTCTTTTCCCACTGAAATCTGCAGGGCGTTGCTTGGGTCCGGAGGTAGATAATTTCCCGAGCCAGCTCCATTGTCCTTCTGATGGTCCGTGTCCTGTCTGTTTGTTCGAGTTGATGGGCCAGCCTGAGTTCGTTACCTGGGCGTTGCTGGCAATCAGCGACTTTTTGGAGAAAAGCCTCGTCCTGCTCTGAGGAGAGGCTTTTATACATTTTATATTTTTATGTCCTTGCAAAACACATTTGTCCTGTTGATATACTTCGAATTTTTAATACAACAATAATTTATTACACTTTCTACTTGCCCCGAACTCTGAGGATGCCAGGGGGTGTGATATTGCCATCTTATTCCTAATGCTTCTGATAATTGTTTAATGATTTTTGAAGTAAAATGAGTGCCTTGATCTGAGTCAATATGGTCCACTATCCCATATCTTGGAATTATTTCTTCTAGTAGAATTTTAGACACCGTTTGGGCTGTAGCCTTTGCTCTGGGAAAAGCTTCTACCCAATGTGTCAACTTATCTACTATTACCAGCATAAATTTATTTCTACCAATTTTTGGTAGTTCTGTGAAATCTACTTGGATTCTTTCAAATGGCCGGTATGAGAGCGGCCGACCTCCCCAATCTGATTGCTTAAAATTTGATCGATTTACTTTTTGGCATATCACACACCCCTGTACCTCTTGTTTGGCGAGTTTGAAGATCCCTTTGCACCCAAAGAATTTCAAAAATTGTTCGGCCAATGCCCTGGTTCCCCAATGCGTTTGTTCGTGCAACCTTCTGAATATTCCTTTTGCTATTCCCTTTGGGACTAGCTCCCTCCCGTCTGGTAACCACCATTTACCCTCTTTGAAGTAGCCTCCTACCTTTTTGAATTCTTCCAGCTCCTTTTCTGAAGGGAGCATGGAAACTTCTGGTGGTTCCCTTGGGACTATCTCGGGAATACTTACCGTTAACAAAGCCGCTCGTTTTGCTTCTTTGTCCGCTAAATTGTTCCCCCTCGTGTGGAATTGCCACCCAGTTTGGTGTCCTTTTACGTGAACAACCGATATCTCCTGTGGCTCTCTGACTGCTTCTAAAATTTGCCTGATTATTTCTCCATGTATTAATCCTTTCCCTTTTGTGTAAATCAGACCCCTTTCTTCCCATATTTTTCCAAAAGTATGCACCACTCCAAATGCATACCTTGAATCAGTGTAAATGGTTCCCCTTTTTCCTTTCAAGCCCTGAAGATTAACCAGGTCTGACTAAATATACCTGCGGTGCAGGCAGCTCCTTCCTCCCCACCCACTGCAGGCAGATCCCTGCTCCAGGCAGGCTCTCCTTACCCCGCCCAGGAGGTAATTACAGCAGACAGGCTCCCAGCAAGCCTCCCACCGGAAGGGCTTGAAAGCAATCCATGGCAGCCTCACACCTCTCAATTTGTTTTGCCAGCTCTTTAATCACCAGGCTTCATCCCACCTCTGATGCCCATTATGGCCTGTAGATTTTAGCTGTCCCTTGCTCCCAGGCAACAAACACAATTCCCAAAGGAGGCATTCCTCCCACCCCTGCCCAGCCACCTCAGGTCCCAGGACAGAGCACACAGGTTCCATTCTGACCACTCTATACTCAGCAGCAGCCTGACATCCCCAGGCAACAGAAGCACTTTGTCAGGCAGAAACTGTCATTCTTTACACTGCTTTCCAGACACAAGGCTTCCTCAGGATCCCAAGGCTGCCACTCAGGAAAACTTGTTGGGCTGTTCCCTCAGCAGAGCAGCATCAACAGAAATTAGAATAATCTCCTGTGGGGCTGAAGGAACCCCTGTGCCACCGGCAGCAGCACTCAGGTCTTTTCTTCAATGCCAGGAGCAAACCCAGATGTTAAGTGCCAGATGCGATAACAGGAACTCTGACCAAAACATTCCCTGGGCAGCTCTGTGGGACCCAACAGCTCTGCACAGACCTCAGCTGTTCAGTGGCACAGAGGAGATGGAGATCCCAGCAGCTCATATGCCAGAGGAGGAATAAATACCCCAATAAATACCCACTCCCCCCCTGCCCAAGAAGAGAGCCCCTTAGCTCCTGGGGGCTGAGGCCATGGCTCCAGGAGACAGCCCAGACCCTCGTGTGTGGTTTGAAGTGTGCACACAGCTCCCCATACTCACATTTTGTGGATAATTCTGATGAAGACACTACAGTCCTGGAGCTGGGACAGATCATTGAGGCGATCAGGACAAACATTTGTGCTGTTCACCTAGAAATGTGGTGGCACAATCAGAAGGCAGAAACCAAGACAACAATGTGCTGTGCCACCCACCACCTCCAGTCCTGGCAAGGGACAGCACGACTGCTCTGGGTGTGAAAGTAAATCTACCCCTTCAAACCACCCCTTCCCGGGGAACAGATGAACGTGAACCCCCACAGCTCCACATCTGGGAGTCCAACACAGGTGCCATTTATCACCCTGCTGGAGCCCCTCTTCTCTGGAGACGCTGAGAGACCTGGAGGTGTTCAGCCTGGAGAAAAGAAGCCTCACGGGAGACCTCAGAGCCCCTGCCAGTGCCTAAAGGGGCTCCAAGAGAGCTGGAGAGGGACTTTGGACACAGGTGTAGAGGGACAGGACAAGAGAGGATGGCTTCTCACTGACAGAGAGCAGCATTAGACAGGATATTGGGAAGAAATTCTTCCCTGTGAGGGTTGTCCAGAGAAGCCATGGCTGCCCTATCCCTGCAAGTGTTCAGGGCTAGGCTGGACATGGTTTGGAGCAAGCTGGTCTAGTGGGAGGTCTCCCTGCCCATGGCAGGGCATTCCAGTTGAATGAGCTTACAAGTCCCTTCTAACCCAAACCATTCTATGAGTTTTCGCTTGGACACAGCAGTGCTTTGTGAGACAGATCCAACAACCCCTTTACACTACAGCTGTTGCCTGCTTCAGGCTCAGCTCCATCTCCCAGGCAGTTTCCATGACCAGACCACGCCATTCCAGCATTTCTGGTTACTCAACAGGAAGAGTGAGCAAGGCTTCTCCTGCAAACACCCACCTGCCCAGGAACAGTAGCAACTGGGCTACCCTAGGACCTGCCCCAGCCACAATCCCTCCTGAGATAAGCCCCAGCATCGTGCCCTGAAGCTGCCAGTGCTGGCAGCAGCATGTCCACCTGTGCAGTGAGCTCCAGCAGAGGAGGGAGGACTTACCCAAGCAAGGAGAGCAGCAACTCTTGCACTGTGAACAGACATTGTGGCCAGCCTGTCAGGTCACTGCCCAGACCTAAAAACACCAACAAAGGGGCAGGGGTTGGGGGCAAAAAAAAAAGGTAAAATATAGTAATTATATTACTAAGTGACCTGCACCCAGCACCAGGCATTTGTGCCCACCAAGGGAGAATGTGCCCCTGCATCTGGCCAGCTGTGCAGGAGCAGCCAGCATCCTCCTGCTTCCCCACAGGCACCGAGTGGGGAGCAATGCTGAGCAGCAGTCAGGTCCACTCCCACATGTCAGGATCCTGACAAGAGGTCAATGGAAAACCACTGCTTAGGCTCCTCATTCTCCTGCTGTGCCTTCTTCCCTCCCTCCCTCCCTCCCATCTCCAAATGTCACTAACATCTTGCCTAGCAAGGCAGTGGCCAAGCCACTGAAGTGCTGCCAGCTCCCCTTCCCACTGTACCTAGTGAAAGAACCACCTGCTGGGGCACAGGGAGCTCACCGGGCATTGCTGCATTGGGTGGGAGCAGGGATGAGCTGCCCTGACTGGATCTGGGATCACTGCCAGCGACCTTTGCCTCCACACTGGCTGCCCCCAGTGCCACCCTGGGAGTCTTCCAGGGGAGGGGAGGGGACTGCTGGGAGACAAAAAGTCACCCTGATGAGGAGGGGGCTCCTCACCTTGTATTGCACCTGGACACCCACACCACGACAAGTCAGGAACCTGGTCGGGATCTGCAGCTGCACAGCACAGCACAACCAACCAGTCACGGTGGCTTTGAGGACTACAGAGCTCCCACTGCCATCAGCCAAGCTGGGAAGCATGGGATCCTCAGCAATACAGGTCCTCCCTCCAATCTGGCTAAAGCCCAGCTCCCATGGCTGGGTCACTTCGCAACTACTATCCCTCCAGCCGGTGCCACAGCCAGGACCTCTCCCTAAAAACCCTGCCAAAGGCACCGGGCAAAGCACTCGTGCAGCACCGGATGCAGACCCTCGGAGAAAACCGTGTTCCACCAGCGTCGAGATGAGCTTTACCAGAACCAGTCTGCAAACACACCGGTGCCTAGTCTGTTGTAAGATCTGGACGGGCAGGGCTACCGCTCCTGCCGCGGTCACAGCCTGGCTTGTCCCTGGTGACACTGGCCGCCCTGAGCATCTGAGACAACGCCATGACCCGCCGTGAGGACGTGCCTTTCGTGATGGCAGGCGGGAAGTGGTTGGGGAGCCCGCCAGCGGCCGTGAGCGCCTTCCAGCCGCGTCCCCGCAGAGAGCAGCTGCAGGGGGGCGGTGGGCACCGGGGAACGAGCCCCGGAGGTGGCGGCGGCCGCGGCGGCATTGTCCTTCCCCGCTTTCCCCTGCGCCGCTCCGGTCACAACACGGCGTTACGCAAGCCCGCGCTCCGGAGCTCCCGACGCGCCACCGTGCCGGGGGGACGCGCCCGCGGGCCCCGGGCTGTCCCAGGCCAGGGGTCCGGCTGCGGGAAGCACCCGGGCGGGGTGAGCGACCCACGGCAGCCCCCGCGCACGGACAGGCCCGCAGCTGCCGCGGGGCGGAGGGGGAGAGCAGCCGCCGACCCGAGCGCCCGGATGTTGGCGAGCCCGACGCGGCCACCCGCGGGCCCGGGGACCCGCACCCCGGGGGCTCGCGAGGCGCCGGGCCGGGAGCCGGACGCGGCGGCGGAGCTGGGCGAGCTGAGCTCACTGCCGTCACCCTACCCAGGGACTGCCGAGGGACGGGGAGCTGGTGGGGCCAGCACAGACCCGCTCCCGGCCTCCGCGCAACTCCGGAAATGCCGGGGGCTCGGCAGAGAATGGCCCCAATGTCACATCTCCCTCTGGGCTGACTGGAGTCACACCCCAGCTGACCCCTGAAAAACTCTCCCCGACACGCACACGCCCCGCGGCCAGGGATTCAACGGGAACCGGACTCTACGGGTCGCCAGCTCGACCAGGGAGGTGTCGGGCGGGGAAGGGACGTTCACCCCTCGCTGCCGTTCTGGAGACCCTCGGAAGTCACCTCCGCAGCGTCTGGGCTGCCTGAGGAGGCCCTGGGCCGCAGGATGGGGCTGCCCCGAGCACGGCACAGGAAAAGCACAAGGAGAAGGTTCTTTCAAACCGGCGCTGGGGGCAGCAGAGGAACCCGCGAGTAACGCGGCCGCCGAACGCCGCTGCCGAAGGCTCCGACTTCGCCAAGCGCCGGGAAAGGAAGAACAACACGGCCGAACCACAGCGCTGCGGCCGGGACCGCCCCCCGCCCCCGTCCTTAGGAAAGGGGACGCCGCTGAGCTTGGCCCGGGACGGAGGCTGTGCCACAGGCGTGCCCCGCCGGCCCGAGGGCTTCGCCTGTTGCCTGCCTGTGGCACAGCCTCGCTCTGCGGCCCTGAGCCCCCGCCGAGGGAAGCACCGGGGCCCGCCCCGCCTCAGCTCTCCCCCTACCGTGACCGCGGCTGGGAATCGTGTCCGTCTTCAGTGTCCTCGGAGTCGCCGGGGCTCCAGCCGCGTTGATGGTAGGAGGGGGAGCCGCCAAACTCCGTGCCGCGGCCGCCCTTATTCGAACGGCAGCGCCCGCCCCCCGCTGCCGCCCATTGGGCACGGGCGGGCCGGGGGCGTCAGGCGGGCGGAGCGCGAATGGCGGGTGCGACACACACGGGGGGCTGCAGGGGGCGCGCTCCCGTGAAGGTGCAGGGACACAGGCGGGAGCGCGGGGGTGAGCGCCGCTGTGAGGTGGGGACACATGACGGGGGTTGTGTGGGGCCCAGGGAGGGCACGGAGTACTGGAAGCCCACAGTGGGTCAGGGGACACGTGTGTCACACGCAGACACTCCACTCTGCCTTGCAGTGCCAGCTAGGTGGGAATCCTCAGCAACCCCCAAACGTGTCCTGACCTACTAGTGGGGCCTCATCTCACTTGGGGGATCCTGGCCTTGTCCCCATGGCCACAGCCCTATTTCATCCTGTAGAGGCCCAGAGAAGTTTAGGCATGGACTGGATTGTGGTGGTGCATGCCCCTGCCACTGCCCAGGCCCCAGCAAGATCTGAGAAACGCTTGTTAGGCCTTGGCCTTCACAAACAGCACCTGGGCTAAGCCCTTCTTGAGCTTATTGGATATATTCTGTTGCAAGGAACTAACAGATGTTTATCAAGCATCTGTTTTTTAATGAACAGACTTGGAAACTTACTTTTCTTGCCTGAGTAACAACCCAAGTGAAATCATATTTTTGTTGTTGAACCTTCAACCAGCGCAAGTTGTGGCCAGGATGGAAAATGACTGATGACCTATGAAGGTCTCTTGGGACCAAATCCAGCAAGGTCCCAGCAATCCAAAGTGAGAGCCTTTGAGCTCTCAGTTATAAGGGGCTAATGCATACTGAAGCCCACTCTTTAATAGCCCTAAAAGCTGCAGTCCAGAGTAAGTCTTTCTGAGCATTCTATTCCCAGAACATAAGAGAGCTAATGTGTATGTCTCAAACATAGGTAATTGGATTGCTGTGGAGTCACTGGAGGACTGTAGGTAATAAACAAGGACTGTTGATATTAACATGCCATGAGAAAGTGCAAGACATGACTGAAGAAGGGGGGCAAGGTGAGAAAGGGCCCATTTCCAACTTTTCATTTCACCTGAAGCACCCACAAGAGCATTTCTGCACAGAAACCCTCTACAGCAGGAGATTAAAGAGCTACCAGTGCTGCTGCTCAGCATAGGTGTTGCTTCAGTCATGGCTTTTGTTGCCCAGGATATGTAAGGCAATACGAGACAGAAGAAGGAACTTGGAGTCTTCGCTTGCAGCCTGGCAGGATGGACCATGCATGAGCAGTTGTGGTGGGGTCAACACAGGCAAGTCAGAGAAACAAGGGGGGATCTCTGCCCCACAGACCCCTCCCTGCACCCCAGGACATCCTGCTAGTGACTGACCCTTCTTCCTGATGAGCTCTTGAGCCTCGGCCATCTGCACCTCCAGCTCTTCCCGGTTCTCTCTCTCAAAAGCCAGCTGCTCATTCACCCGCCGCAGCTGAAACTGCTGGGTCTGCATGATGTCCCCCATGGGTGAAGACGGAGTGCTGGGCAGGCTGCAGGGAGACACACACACACAGCTGGATTATCCTGAGCCAGCACAGGCCCTGTGCAGCCAGACCCACTCTGCTGCCCCCATCTCTGGGGCAGGTTCTCCTGCCTGGCTCCCTGAGGAAGTACTGCCTTAAAAATCTAGGAACAAAACAACACACAGATGAGACAATTTCAATAAAGGAGGTAATATAAAAGCTGGTGTTTAATTGGAGACCTCTGGGGGAAAACATGGAAAAATGCCCCTGGAGGCCTCCAACTGAAGACCAGCTTTTATATTACCTCCTTTATTAAAATTGTTTTTTATGTGTGTTGTTCTATTGCTAGATTTTTAAGGCATCACTTCCTCCCCCTTCTGCTTCAACTCTCTTTGGGAGCTCCCCTTTTGCAAGTTGTTTATGGGAAAGTATCTTGGGAGGGTGGCTCGTCCTTGGTTCCCAAAAGAACCAAGATTAGAATAGGGACTTTGAAATGTGTTTTGTCTTTCTATCATGGTAGGAAAAATACTGGAGACAGATAGGAACTATATAACTATACAACAGCAGTCTACAGAGCTACAGAGTATGAAGAAAACAGAAAAGCAAAAGTCATTTTGGCATCAGGTTCACAGGAATAAATTTGATGCCACATCAATTGAGCAGAAAGGCCATGCCCCTCCTCTTGCCTGTATATATATTCTTATATATACATATATATAATATGTACATATATATATATATATATATACATATGCATATATATACATCTTATATTATACCTGAGAAGAGGTTATAGGCAAGTGGGGCTCATTCTGTGCTCCCAGGTAACAAGTGAATGGACATTAGGAAAAGGCCTCAAGTTTTGTTAGAGGAGGTTAAGGTTGCATACTGGGAAAATTTCTTCCCAGAAAGGGTGGTGAAACCCCGGCACAGGCTGCCTGAGGCAGTGATGGAGTCACCATCTCTGGAGGGATTTCAAAGCTGAGTGGATGTGGCACTTGGGGACATGGGTTAGGGCAGGGCTTGGCAGTGCAGGAGGAACGGTTGGACTCAATGATCTCAGAGGGCTTTTCCAACCCAAAGAGTTCAGTGATTTTGTGAGGGAGTCAGAGGCAGCAGCCACGTGATTTTTGGTAGCAGAAGGTACAGCTGGCAGGAGAATGCAGAGGAATCATCTCCAGAGGAATGTGTGGGAGATGATCCACACAACCAGTTGTGGTAAGGCAGCTACATAAACCTTTGTCTTCCCAGCATCCCAAGGCTGCAAGCACAGATGTCTCAGACAGGTATTACACAAGGCAGGAAGGTTTTGGCTCATCTCTGCACTACAGCCTATTCCCAAAAGGATCTACAGCTGTGCAGCTGAGCTCCCACAGTGCTGCTGGAGGGAAACAGGCAAACAGGTTTGGTTTGAAGTTCACAGAGGACTACAGGTACTACCTGGAAACATTAAGAGTGCTGCAAGAACCATCAAACCCAAGCTGCCAGCAGCAAGAAGCCCCCGTTGCTTCCAAGGAATCACCCACAAAATGCAGCTTCCCTCAGGACAACCCCCAACTTGCTTGTCAACCCCTGATGTTAAAGCACTATGTCACACCGAGTTATTTGCATCACTTCCAACAGAAACCTGAGGCCTTCAGGTTCATCCATCCTCATCCCTAGCCAGAATCCCCCACGTGCTGGGAGAAACAAGGCAGTGCTGGGAAAACAAGGGAATCACACCACCAGACAATGGGAAAACCAGGAAGGCTTTTCTCATCAGCAAAAGGAGGGCATGGCTCAACACTCACATCCAGCCTCGGAGGCAGAACGGCTGTGGGGGCAACTCACATTGTAGGAGCGAGGGTGCCGCTGCTTCCACTGAACCAGGAGGAGCTGTGCCACCACGAGTGTGGCAATGAGGATGAGAACCATTTCGGCATGCATCGCCTCGTGGCCACGGTGCTTGGCGTGCATCCGTACGTGCTCCACCCTGCAACAACCAGGAAAAGGCGGCTGAAGAGCACACCAGCAGACTGCATGCTGGGGTAAAAGCACCTCAGGAGAGCCAGGAACACCAGATGGAACAACAGCACTAAGAAGAACTGTCTTTGTGAACAATCCAGAGGGGAAGGGACAAAAGGCTGCTCTGGGAGCAGCTCATTTCTACGCTGTGAAAGCCAAGAGCAACACTTTGCCCACCTGAGCATGAAGGAGGTGGAGAACTCCCACTCATTCCATACCGCTACTAATGAACATGGAGTGCACAGGTGACATAACTTGCAACCCCAGAATGGGCAAGGTTACAAGGGACCACCAGTGGGGTCATCTCTCTCAATCTTCCTGATCAGGCAGTGTCTTCCTAGAGCACATTGCAGCTGTTTGACTCGGAGCATGTGCTAATTCTCCATACCAAACCCTCAGCCCAGTTTTGGAACCACTAACACTGTTCTCTCTTTGGTCCAGCAAGGGAAAGGCTGGAAGGGTCAGGGTGGAGAGTAGGGGGAAAGAGCTGACATCTGGCAAAACCCCCAAATTCCAGCAAATTGCTTCTCTCCACCCTGAACATTTTGAAACAAGTGATCTCCAGCCTGATACTTGCCAGACACCTGGGGTTTTTTGCCCATCTTGTGCTGTTTGACCAAAAACGAGGTGGAATTAAGAGCTGTGACATCCTTATGTCTTGGTCTCCAGGTGATAATACTGTTCAAGAAGTCTGAGGAAAGAAAAAATCCAAACCTAACAAATAGGCCAAATTCTCTGATTTTAAGTTGTTCTCTAGAAACTAACACAGAATCACAAAATCAGGTTGGAAGGCACCACAGTGGGTCATCTGGTCCAACCTCCCTGCTCAGGCAGGATCATCCTAGAGCACACAGCACAGGATTGTGTCCAGATGGTTCTGGAAGATCTCCAGTGAGGGGGATTCCACACCCTTTCTGAGCAATCTGTTCTAGTGCTCAGTTACTGCACAGGAAAGAAGTTCTTCCTCACGTTCAGATGGAATTTCCTGTGCATCTCTTTCTGCCTGTGGCCTCTTGTCCCATTGCTGGGCCCCACTGAGCAGAGCCTGGTCCTTCCTCTGATCCCTCCCTGCAGGCACTGACAGACATTGATGAGGTCCCCTCTCAGTCATCTCCTCTTGAGGCTGAACAGCCCCAGCTCCCTCAGCCTTTCCTCATAAGAGATGCTCCAGTCCCTTCATCATCTCTGTAAGCTCCACTGGAGCTGCTCCAGGAGCTCCACGTCCCTCCTGTCCTGAGGAGCCCAGCACTGGACACAGCACTCCCAGAGGTGCCTCATCAGGGCTGAGTAAAGGAGCAGGATCACCTCCTTTGACTTGCTGGCAATGCTATTCCCAGTGCTTCCCAGGATCCCATTGGCCTCCTTGGCCCACAGGGTACTGCTGGCTCAGGGACAGTTTGTTCTCCACCAGGACCCTCAGGTCCTTCTCAGAGATCCTTTTCTTACCTGACCCTTACCTTGGTACTGAATCAACAAGGTTTAGCAACAGACTTGCACGTGGAGATTAATCCATCTTATGACAATTAAAACTGGGGATTTTCTAATGCCTACTTACTCATAGGCCCACTTACATACACAAAGAATGATGCTACTGACTTTTTCCCCTCATGAACCACAAAATACTCAGAGAAGCTCAAGTCCCTACTCATGCATTTGTCGAGACTTTGGATTAGCTGGTGGATATGGAATAAACAATAAAAAAATAATAAAACCACAAATAATACCAAGTTATCACTACACGTAGACCAATCAATAAAGCTACTCTGAAGTTTGGCTTATTTCTCAGCTTGAGTTTAAAATCAAATTTAAACCTTTCTTCATGTTCGTCTTGCTTCAGCTCAGCTATAGAAGTTACTCCGTTTTCACTTAAAGAACTAAAAGCGCAAACTTTCATCTTTTTTTTGTGTATGTGTCTGTATCTTCCACTCATCCTATCCTCCCCCAGATTTTTCAGTGCAACTCAGCAACTTTCAGCTACTCAAATGCAGCCCTGCAGTATTTTTGGCAGAGACTAAGATTTCCTGTCATGGTAGACTGACATAAGTTTAAAAAATGCAAAAGTTGTTCTGATTTATAATGTATCATTACTGCTTGCATTTCAGAAGTAAAAGGCTTTGTCAGTGTGATCCAGCTTTATAAAGAAATCATAACAAGGCAGTGTAATATTACAAATTTATTGAGTTTCGTCAAAGTAATTTTTCAGCATTGAAAATTTCACACATATAAAACAACTTCAACTTCTATGCATTAAAACCGAAGTATGGATCATTTTTTTTAGTTTAAAGCAAGTGCTGTGCTTTTTTTAAACATCTCATGAACCAAATTCTTCAGTTATAAAGCTGATAAAAATAAGTGATACACCACTAGAGTTTGTTCTTCAAAATGTGAAATTCATCTCTTTGGGAAACAATATTTTTAAAATTGTATCATGAAAGATACAGACCTGAAAAAAGACAAACAATCATACACAAGGCATAAATGTTACATAGAGTAATTCAGACATTTTATAAAGAGATCTGGAAAAGTACCTAAAATAGTGATATTTATTTAGTATAAAATTTCAATAATAAAATATTGCTCATAATAAATAAGAAAACATGAGTTTCGTTAATACTGTCCTCCCCTTAAAGCTCTCTTGGATGTAAAAGGATCAGACCTGATCAAAAGTTAAATTTTTATTTTGTCCTCTGTATGAAGGAGGCAGGTCTACAGGCTTCAGGTCATTCTTTGCTAGAAACAATTTTATTATAAACAAAACACAGAATTAATTTCAAGGCTCATGCACACTTATGGGGAAAAAATAATAACCCTCAAATGTGAATAAACATTATTACAGTAGATTTTAATACCCAAAATATTTGCCCTTTTTGTTAAACCCAAAATGGAATAAGACTTCCCATGGATTATGAATACACAGAGAAAGCTGCCCGAGTTTTCTCAAAAGCTACTAAACGTGAGTGCAGCTGTACTTAATGGTTATCAACTCTGTTAGGGCCAGTTTTCCAGGGGGGATGGAAGTTTCTCCCTTTATATGGGGACATTGGATTTCATCCCTGCTCTTCCCATCTGCAGACAGGGCAGTTTGGAGCAGTTCTTCAGCAGCTGCTCGATGGCGATGTGGCGCACGTTGAGCTCGGAGGCCAGCGAGTCCTTCTCCTGGACCTGCTGTGTCAGCTCCTCAAACACATCTGCAACAACAGCACTGGGTCAATGCACTTGGTCCCTGTACTGTGAGAAAAGCTTTTCCTGGTTCCATCACAGCTTTGTATGCATTGCAAACTGAACAGCATCACCTCGTTTCTAGTTACAGACAACCTGAGCCAAGGTGGATCAGTTTGACTGACTTTGGCCTGTATCAGCAGTACTGTGGCACTAGAACTAATGGTTCGAGTCAAATTCTTAAAGAGAATACCAGGCCTATTTGCAGCACCAAAGCAGATTATATAACAAAAGCACCTAGAAATCTCTCTACATCACACATTTCCATGCAAAAGAAGAGACTTCAGTTAAAAACTTAACTGACAAAAAGGCAATCAAAATTTATTTTTCAAAACCAGATTTTTTTTTTTTATGACAAAGCACCACAAACCCAAAACAAAAGAGTATTGAAAAATTCTCACCCTGGATTTGCTTGAGCAGTTTTTCATTAAGTTGCTTTAACTCTTCTAGAGTCATTGTAGTCACTGCAACAATAAAATCTGTTATTACTAATACCAAAGTCACATAAGCATCCCTAAGCAGATTCCTATTTTCTCAAGATTTCTCCTAATTGCATCCTAATAATCAACAGATTCATGGCAGTAAGTCAGAGGCAACAGTATTTATCAATCATTTGAGGAAAGTTTGAAAATTCTCTTTTTACTGTTGACACAAACAAGGATTTACTCCATTAGAAAACCCTCTCTTCAAAACAGTGGAAAATTAAGTCCCCAAAACAGCATCAGAATCCAGAATCAGAACTGCTTGGCACATTTAAATACTATACCTCCTCTGACCGCAAAACAAGATTTTCCCATTGTAATCCATGAAAGCACATCTGTTTATCTGTGGGCAATTAAAAGGGGACAATTCTGAGGTAAGTCCTGCTATGTTTCCCAGTGTACAAGAAGCAGCTTTCTGGCAGAATTTTCAGCATGTGGCACCCTGTTTTGGTTATCAACGTTTGTGCTTTAAGCATAAAGAAATAACTTACAGAGTTTCCACTGAGTACCTCAGTGACAAATGATGGACAATCCTGGCTTGATACGAAGACCAGAATATAAAAATAGGTTTCCTTCTGTGCTCCTGGGTGAGAACTACAAGATCCTCTGTATCATTGAAAAGTCCTTCTGTATCTCAGGCTGTGTGCATTGATCATCCTCACAGAAAACACACATTAAGCCTCAGAGGAGAGAACTGTGAAAGTATTCTTCACTGCCCTTGATCAACAGCAGGGAAGCACTGGCTTGGTTCCTAGGATTCCCTCAACCCTGCATGGACACACATGGTGCCATGCTGGCTGCTGAGATGCCCTTGTCACCACGGTGTAAAGTGACGATCTGAACGTCACGGGAGGGTACTGGGCACTGGCACAAGCTTTAAGACCTTGCAATTCTATAATACTGTCTATAAACTTCAGCAAAGCTGTTTCTGCTGCAGCTTAGCAAAACTCTCATTGAATACTTGAGAAAAAAAATGACACTGCAGCTTTTTTTTCCAGAGATTTATCTGTGCAAAAGGTTCCTACATGGCAAATTTAAATTCTGAAGTTCTGAAAAAGATGGGTTTTAGCTACCCACTGGATTATTTGATTATCCTAAGCTTTCCCTTTCAAACTTTCTCACAGCTGGCAGTTTTGGGCTGTTAAATTGCTGACAGTATTGCCAAACCAAAGAAGCTGGCAGTAGCTAAGACTCGGTACTCAAGACATAATCCTAGTTAAGAATAGAACAGAGTCACCTTTCTCCTCCATCAGTCAGGTAAAATGTGCTCCCTCCCACCTTCAGCTATCAATAAACCTGAAAAGTCCCTTCTCACACCATACCATCCTTTAAGCACCATGAAAATGCTGACCAAATTTAATATAGCAATTAACAGCTAAAAATGTCAATGTTTTTTCTCCCTTTTATACCCAGTGGTAGGGTGTTATTTCCCCATTCTTCAGTATTTTCATTAACATTTTGTCATCTGGCAGACAGGCTGGTTCACATGTCCCATGTGTCGTGGGACATGACTTTTTCATGGCACATTATTCTGATACAGAAGGGAAAGGGAGAAAGAACAGAGTACTTAATTTAAATGGTAAAATATTATTCTATCCAGAGCTGAGGTGAAGTCTGAAGAAATACTGCCCAAGCTATTTACAGTTCCATTAATACTGGTTTTCAGTAGACAGCTATGTTAAGAGTAAAAGTATTGCAGTAAGAAGGCACCTAATTCTGGCAGTCTAAGTTTTCATCTGAAACACAAACCTTATATAATCATTGAGCCTCCGAATGAATATCTTTTAAAGATAAATACTGACAAATACAAGCAAAAATACCTCAAAGCTGTGTTATGTAGTCATAACAAGAAAAAACCTGTTACTGTGCTCAATGCAGCTTTATGTTCCCATCCCAAAATCAAAGATTGGAGATAAATGCCAAGTCACTAACTTCAATTAGACAACCCCATAAACCAGGTCAAGCTTCCATAATTCCTCTGTTATATGCTGTCCTGATTTATGTAATCCCAATTTATGACTCCAGCTGACAGGTGGTCAAACAGCCCAGTGTATCTGTTTTGATTTATGGCTTTAAGGCTACTAATTCACTACAAATGCAACATGACACATCATGCAGCAGGTTAAGTAAAATCCTTTCATAAAAAATGAGAAATGACTCAGCTTTGCAAGGACAGAAATGTCAGTTTGTTAAAAAAAAAAGGGAGACTAAAGAAGCCAATTCCAACTTCTTACAGTACCTCTTTCTCTGACTCTTCTGACATTCTGATTCCATTACTACCTTGTTTTTCAACACCTGTTTTTCCCTGGAATATTTTATCAGTGCTTTTGTTTTGTTTCTCAGGTCCTTTGAAGTTCAGAAACTCTCTCCAATTACTTTCCTCATCTACAAAAGTAAGAGTGGACATACACCAATTCAGGACCAAGTACTGACTAAAAAGCAGGATGGTAACAGCACATACCTCTAGGAATCTATTCCTAACACATTTCATGAAGCCTGATTCCAGAGACACTAGAATATCTTAGATTTTTCTAAAGATTTCTTCTAGTGATCTTCTTAAACAACAGGAAAACTAATTTTCTGTTATTTTCACTATCACTACAGTCATCAAAAGATAGGTCAGGTCTTCTGCTACAGTCTTTAAGAGGACATGGTGGCAGAAGGGCCTTTCCATTTTCTTAAGCTCAACACAATGGAAAACCAAATCCAGTAAAATGCACAAGGACAGTCTGCTACTAAGATTATTTCACAAGTTTGCTCTGCTATATAACCTCTAATTTCCCCTGTTGCTTAGGGCTGGTCCCTGTGAAATCTAACTCAGGGCAAGGTCAGTAAGAGAGAGATTTGCAGGAGCTGAGTAACCTCCACCTCCACAGGCAGCACTATGCAACTCCCAGGAATGACATAATGAAATGACTTTTTTTGCATAAATTAGACATGTCCTGTATCACACTGGGCTACACCTAAGAGTAAAATAAAAACCAAAACAAACCAAACAACAACAGCAAACAAACAAAAACCAAAACCCCCCACAAAACAAAACAACAAAAAACCAAAGCAAAACAAAACCCCCAAACCACCCCAAAACCCACAAACCAAATAAAAAAACCAAAAAAACCCCAAAAACAAAACCCCAGCCACACCACCCTATTTGCTCAGCCAGGTGGAGGTAGCTTTTTCTCCCCCCACAGATTTTACATGCTGGATTTCAGGATAAGAACTAATGCCCCGTGGAGACATGAAGTGGTCAGTATCTATTTGAAAGAATGCCCTTGCTTGTTAGGCTGTGTATAAATGGACATATACTCACAATCCTCCCTGCTGTGTTGAGGATGTCTCCTATGAACACTGGCAGGTGAATCAGCTTCAGCTTTTTCATCTTTCTGGACTTGGCTGTGGTTGGACCACAAAACGCTGCTGCAGCAGAAGGTAGCACCGAGTCTGAAATCAGTGGATTCTCTTGGTTCCAGCAGAGTCTGTGAGCAGCTCGAGATGCCTTCAGACTTCCCATCTATCCATTTTGCAGAGTATCTAGGTACTGGGGAGTCAAACTGTGGGAGTAATTTTCTATCAGTCTGATGTCTGAAGCTAAAAAGCTGGTGTTGGGATGGTTTTGAGCTTTCAGAATCAGAGTCTAAATCCTTGTTTTGTGCGTATTGTATGATCCAGTTAATTTTTTTGCTCAAGATATTTTTTACTCCTGCATAAGGACTTTTAGAGAGCTTTGATCGTGGACAGTCCTGATTTGCTATTAAGTGGAATTTTTCAAAGCAGTCTCTATGCCCCCTTAAAGATCTTGTATGTAGAAGATCTGACTTTGGTACTCCTGTAAAAACACAAAAGAAAGAAGTTCACTTACTGCTAATTTTTTAAAATCTTTACTCACAAGCAACCAAGAAAACAAAAACTTTAGTGATGCTTTCCTACTAACAGTCTTGACACTGAAGCAAACAAGGGCACCTCACAGTCCAAAATTTGTGAAGTTTCCCTTAGGCTTGAGTCCTTGTCACGCAAAGTGTTTTGTACACAATAATTTCTAGAGCAGGACTTCATGCGTGCCTCTTGCACGGTGACAGAGATGAAGCAAACTGACAACTCCACACATGCTGCATCACCCCTACACGAAAGTGTATAAGCTGCAGAAGTAAAATAAACTCAACTGTGTATCAGCAAGCGCTATAGAACGATCCTAAAGAGCATTCTGACAGCACTCATATAAGCTCGCATCTTCTATGCATAATGTTATGAGCCATCTGCTCAAATACTGCAGGGTGCAGGCCTGTCTCATACAAGTGCTCAAATGTAACTCAAATTTCAAAATATTTGCAAATTTTGCACTGGTACAAGCCTGCAGCCCACCTAGGAAAACAAGCTGTAATACTGTCAATGCTTGCCAATGTTAAACTGTCCTGAAATTCATTTGAGGTGTGCTGATTTTGGCTGGGATAGAGTTAATTCTGATCACAATAGTGCAATATGGGGCTGTGTTTTGGATTTGCACTGCAATGTTTTCATTATCACTGAGCAGGGCTTACACACAGTCACGGCCCTTTCTGCCTCTCTTACCACCCCAACAGCAAGTGGGCTGGGGCATGCAAGGAGCTGGGAAGGAACACAGCTGGAACAGCTGATCCCAGCTGACTTAAGGGATAACCCACACCATATGGCATCATGCTCAGTGTATAAAGCTGGGGAAAGAAGGTGGAAGGGAGGAATGTTTGGAGTGATGGAGTTTGTCATCCCAAGTCAGTGTTATGCATGACAGAGCCCTGCTCTCCTGGGGATGGCTGAACACCTGCCCAACCATGGGAAGCAGTGAATTAATTCCTTATTTTGCTTTGCTTTTGTATGGGCAGCTTCTGCTCTCCCTTTGAAACTGTCTTTGTCTCAACATACAAGCTGAAATTCTCTCCCCATCCCACGGGGGTTAAACCATGACATCACACAAGATGGATGTTTATTTTCCTCTTTGCTCATCCTCCCTCAAAGACTGTTGAAATAGCTACAGCAGGTAACTTAAACCTCTAAGTAACTGCTAGTGATTGACAGGTTAAAAAGGAACACAATCTGTGAAGATCTGCAGTTGGTGAGTGAACACAGATGGTATGAGAAATGACTATTCCAGAAAGTTAATAGTGCCCTAGTACAAAATTACTTTCTGCAACTTCAGTGGATATTTCTTTTTCTTCAGACTCATGTACACAGTAGATTCAGAATCCAAGTCCAGAGTAATGAACAGTTTGTCATTTATCTCAGTACTTCATATATTACTTGGGAGATTCCCAATACAATGAAAACCAATTCTAACAAGTTTGTCACTGCAAATAACAATAATATACTTGTGAACCAGAGGTTGAAAGTGCTTAATGCTGAAGTATTTAAACCAACAATGTCACTGGATCTCTGAATCTAGTCAGCTTACACCAACCAATGCAGTCATCCTTTTAGCCATTAAAAGTAACTTAAATTGAAGAAAAAACCATGAAATGCAACAGGTAAAAAAATCTGGTAACAGAGACATTTACAGACATTAGAAGAAAGCCATGGTACAGCAAGTCAGTCTTTCAGTTCTATCTGATTTACCCTCTCAAATTCTTGTGGTAAAGTGTAATCTCCCCACCCCAAACCATTAACAAATGATACAATGCATTTTTCAGTTACTGAATGCCACAAAATTCCACACCAGTCTCAAAAGTGAAAAGGTAAAATTTTTAACATGAAGCTGTGAAAACAAATCCGAGCACTTCAATTTGATTATCTCACTTGCTGGTAACTGCTGTTTGAAGTTGGGGAGTTCAAATATCAGGAGCAGACATTGTCAATTGTTGATTTTCCACTCTGGGCAGCACTGAAACTTAAATGCATTATTTTCTGGCTGACTTTCTGAGAGTGCACACAATTTACGGGGCAAAATGTCTAAAAAACTGGAAAACGAAACAAAACAGCAGTGGAATTAATTTTGTTCTTAGCAGCAGGGGAAAAAAGGAAGTAATGAAAACACATAACCCTTCTGTTCATGAGGTAACTATTTGAAGAAACAAAACTCACATAATAACCAGAGGTACCTTTTAAGAAGGAAGTTCTGGAGTAAAGTACACTCTGTGCCCCCTTTCAGTAGGCAGTCAAGATTCTCACTCCAAACTTAAGAATACTTTTCTATCTCTTTCAGCAAACAGATATTCCCCAATTTTTCTTAAACTCTGCATAATCTGCTGCCTACTTGCAGTGCTATTTTACCTCTCTATCTTTACAGAGGCTTAAAAAACCCAACAAACATTTCTACTGAAAACAAGAAAGACAAGTCATTTGTTTTCATGACTTATCAGCACCATTTAAATAGAGCAAGCCTGCTTAACTCAAGTAGCATGATGGAAAACTTAAATCTTTAAGCCATCAAGGGAGAGCAAACACTGTCAAGTGAAATTATAAGGCAAATATATTCACAATACTACAAACCCTAGAAAACCAGAGTGATTTTTTCAATGTTATTTGCTTTACCCAAGTGATTCTTCAACAATCTACTTTTCTGCTGCTCACAGTGCTTTTACTTACAGAAAATAATCAATGGGCTGAAAAACACGCTTTGCACAATTTTCCATATGATAATGCTCAGGAACCCACCTAACAAACACACTTGCACAACAAATGACAGAATAATGACAGTATCAATTAAAAAAAGAAATTCCTTTGAGGCTGCTTCATTATTTCAATGAGAAAAAATGTTGTCCAGTAGGAGTGTGAGACCACACAAAATAGCCAACACAAATTGTTACACAAAAAAAGAACAACTGCAGCATGACTTCATCAAGCCTCAACTAATTATGTCCAAGTCTTAAGCTCAAGGTTATTCAAGTCTTTCCTTCAGATGAATTTATCTTTTAAGAGCTCTGAACATTGCTAACTTCCCCATTCTAGAGGCACGCTGCTCAAAGAGATCTGCTTTATCTGAACTCAGTAATAGAGCTCCTGAAATGAGCAATTATTACAGAAGAAAAAACCCATGCTACTTTAAGAGTTTAAGCTTTGCTATTTATATGCCACCCATTGCCCACAATGTCCCTCTGTCTGAGCACAGGGCAGGTTATTGCAAAACACTTCCAGTATACAAGATCAGAGTTTACATCCTACTCCTTTCTCTTGTTCCACTGCAAAACCCCCAAAGGGGTCCTATCTAAGTAATCTTGGTTAAAAGTAAGGAACTGAAAATGTGCAAATCCAAACTGCTAACAGACCTGCTTCAGCTTTCACATAACTGGGTTGGATTTTTACTGTAACAATCACACACAAAACTAAAGCAACCATCAACCTCTCTGTTGTCCTAAGGTGACAATTAGTCCTTTCCTATGCAGAGGACATCAGCCATAACCTTCTGGAAGAGCTAAGCAGGGACAGCAGCTGCTGTGCCAGCACTAACTAGCGATCACATACCAGAATTACAGCAAGTAAGGGTATGGTTCTTTGGAACAAATCCTTCTGTTGTGGGCAATACTGTCAGCTTTATGAGGCAGAAAAGATGTCCATTTCTTTTCAGGAAGACTTCATACTCCACTCAGACTACTTCATATTTTCTCCTTTCAACTGTAGAAAAAGCTACAATCTGGTGAGCTGGCATGGAGCGAGTGATATATAAAGATGATTCAGTTTTATTGCTTTATTCAACACTATACACCAAGAGATGAATAAAGCATGGGAAGATTTCTGTACAAAACAAGAAGCAATACTGTAATTTTGATAAACAGCTACTGTGAGTTCCAGGGACTTTCACAGGGTTTCAGTTCCATCTCCGTATTTCTGTTTGCCAATATCAACCTTAATCTTTCTTACTTTTTGTCTGGTTCTTCAAGTCTGCAATCATAAAACCATCAACTTCCCCCCTCCCCATTTGCAGGTATGTGTACATTTACCCCTTGTCTTGCTTTCCAAGAACAGGATTGCAGACAATGTCCAAGTATGCCCTAAGCTTCATATTTATTTCTTCAGAGAAGGGAAAACCCCTCAAAAAGCAACAAAAAACCCCCACCCAACAATCACCTAGAGAAGAAAAGTTTAATCTGCAGGGAAAGAAATAAAAAAATCCCACAAAATTCACTAATATCTAGAAGACCATATCTATAAAACTTAAGACAGCACAGATGCAATTAGGAAATAAACTCATGCCACAGATCATTCCTCAAGTGCACATGATTCACAGGCTGATGCCAAACCTCCAGACAAATCATAAAACAATGTAAGTGCTTACAATCCATTATTTGTTTCTGATTCTAGTAACTCATGTGTCCTAGTTGAAATACAAATGTATCACTTCACTCAACAATATCTTTGTATATTGACTTGAAGAACAGGACTTCCTACGTAAGTACCTAATGCTTAGGCAAAAAAAAAAACTCAACCCAAACTCTGACTTTCAATTTATAAGTTATGCAAGGCAGGCAGTCAACATGACTCCTAAGCCACTCCTACAGAGTAATTTTGTAAATGTATGACTAGTAATCAGGCAGTTTAATACACACTTTTGTAACTTCTATTTATTCATAACTGTAAAGTAGCTGAGAGCAGGGAGAATATTTACCAGATAACCAGGTGAGCAATCACATCTCTACTAATTCTACCATATTTTAGGGCATTTGTATTTATTTGTATTTCAAAGTAATTGAGTTTCCATCTAAAGTTTTTTGCTTTCTGGTTTGGTTTTTCTTTTTTGAGGGTAAGAAAACTACAAAGACTTTATTTGTGCCTTTCCAACTGATTCATTGAGAACTATGTATAACTCTTCTTCATTATAAAGACACAGAACTAAACTGAAATGTTTGCTCATGTTTATATAAAGCTGACTAGAATAATTGTCTCATTTGGAGATTATAATAGTAATCAACAAGTCCAATTCAAAAGCAGTGTTCTTGAATACCAAGATTATTCCACATCCTTCACAAATGCTTCCACAGAAAAAAAATAAATCTGTGATCATTAGCCTGCTTATCTTCACCAGTGGGTTTTTTTTTTCATTTGTTTGCTATTCTCTTTAACAAAAACAAACAACCAAACTTCTCATTTGGTCTTTCAGATCCATCAGTTGGAAATAACGTTAAAGAAAGCCTGCATTCCCTTATTAGCATTTCCTAATGTAATGCTGTAAACAAATTGTTTTTTGCAATGGTGAATAGCAGCTGAAGTGGAAAATCTCCCCTGAATAGTTCATCTAAGATGACTTTAGTTCATCATCTAAGATGAACTAAAATTAACAGGAATACTTGTAGACACCTGAATAGTCAGTCAGGTAAGTTTGTACTACACCATTAGTTACTTAAAGCCCCTTTAAAGAATTTACAAGTACTTATGGGTAAGATTTATACCTGACCACCTCTTCTGTCTCCAGTTTGAGCTAGCTGTGGAGATCTGCCTTCACAACCAGTAAAGAAATGCTTCTCAGGCACAATTCACCTCAACTGAAACAGTGAACTCCAGAGAGATTCGTGACAGACACCTCTGCTCTTCTGTAATCCTAGAGTAAGACAAGAGCCCTTGCCTGTGGCTTCCCACTTTCAGAGCCTTGGCCTTCACAGTGTGTTCCTAGATGTTCCAGCTGTTGCTCCCCTTGGCTCAGGAGCCACCTCAGGAGCACTCTGTAAACAGGGATGTTCAGCCAGCTCATGGAACAGCTCCCAGACATCTGCGAGTGTCCACTAGGAACACAAAGATCAGATGAGCTCCAGTGTGGTTTACCTCGTGAGCAGGGCAAAAACCTGCAACAGACAGAAAGGCTTCACAAGACATTAAATGTTCATGTCCATCTATTTTAAGCCACTGCTGCATAGGCTGTTTACCAAGAGGGATGGAAGAAGGGGGTTCCCAGAAAAGCAGATCCCAAGGCATGTTCAAAACGCATGAAACAAAAGCAGCCCATGATAACCTAAGGCAACAAGTTATCCACATGTCTAAATGACAAAAACCTGGTATTCTTCAGCTGTACAATTCTGCCAACATTGAAAAGCAGGATCATTAGAGATGTGTATCTCCAGTACATCTGCCTGACAAGATGTAAAGCCAACTGCTATTTTTAAGGGTTTATATGCAATCTCATTTGAGAGTTAAATCTTATGATTTATTAGATTGCCTACAAGGAAAATGCAAGTGCCATTCATTAACTTCTAAAACCAGACACTTTGTAAAGACTAGATATTATCTTGTTCATAAATTGAAGTTCTGTCCTTGCTTTCATATGATAATGCCAGTACTTTCCATACATCAAGTGTGGACACAAATCACTTCCCACTTAATTTCTATCAGCTCATTTGTATTTTAGCACAAAGATATCAGACAGAACAGAGATTCAGCTGGCCTCTTAAATATATTTTCAAAAATCATGTTACTTATAAACTACTGTACGAAGAAGAGCTTGCTACTGTATTAAACAAAGCAATGCATTCTGATGAAAACTTCACTACAGAAAATATTATTTTATTATTATTACAGAAAATAATATGTCACATACTTTGTAAGAAAAATCACTTAAACAGACCTAGAAGACAGTGAAAGTCATAAGCTGGTATTTCTGTAGTCTGGATCATGACAGGTAACATAAATACTCAATTATCTGGTTTGCATGGACAAACCTCCTAAATTCACACATTAAGGACACAAAAATGTACTTGTTGAACCAGCTCCACAGCTTGACATTACTCAGTGGTACTCATACAGCATTCAGAGTAAGAATAGCATCTCCAATTATGTTCAGACTTGAATTTGTAGTTAAGAGCTTTAGCAGAAACTGCAGCTAATTTCACATGTCCATTCAAGTTTGCAGAAATGAGTCATACCCCTGGCTTGCAAATGCTACCTTGAAACAAGTTCTCATCTGTTTAGTCTAAAGGGCAAGGATTGAAATTTTTAGCTTTTATTGCCAGAATAATCTCTTTTACTCTTTATCATTTCATTAACACTGAAAAAATAAGGATGTGTAATATTCTTAAACAGAATTAAATCAAACAGTGATTTCTATTTTTCTTTCAACTACACCTTACAAAAAATGTATTTCAGTGAGATATTCTTCTGTAGAGTGTGAAAAGGAAAAAACCTTAAATTTGAGTGCTTACGGATTGCAAAAACTAAACCCACCCCGCTTTAATTTTTTTTTTATTTAATGAACACAGAATGAAGATATTATACAAGATTTTCTAGACCTTAACAGGAAAAAAGCTATGTGGTAGGACAGACTTATTTATAACATCCTTGTCTCAGCCTGGAGACTGAGATGCACTCACCTGATGCTGAAATTGCCTCAAAAGCTGAGTCTATCAGCACTTTAAAGGACCATGGAAACCTAAGTACTTCAACATAAATCAGGGGAATGGATGCCCAATACTTACATTGTCTCTTACAATACAGGACCTGGGATTGGAACTGTCATTTGCTATTCAGCTGTTCAACTCTAAACAGAAATGGAAGTGAGCCAGTTTGCTTGTCAGCCAGCATTCTCCAAGATGTTATTGTAGTTAGCAGCACTGGACAAGCAAAAGAGTAAAAAATAATCTCAAACAATCACATTTTCTACTTCCCTTACCGTTTGCCACAATTACAACCCTTGAATGTGAGGAAATGAAGGTTTTTAAATAATTCTTCATTAGGAAATGCCAGCAAAAACCCAGTTAAAGACAGATACAATAGGTAAAGTAATGTAAAGGTAAGTTATAATTATTATAGACTTCCAAGTTTGATGTTCGAACAAAAAACATTCAAGTATTAAGATCTTGAAGCTGGGATTTCCACAGGTGACCAGAGGATCCCAGGACACAGCTGCCATGTGCAATGCCCTCCCACAGGAAGGAACCTGAACACCTGTAAGCAGCACCCTCTGCAGCACAGGCAGGACCCTCTGGCTGCTGCTGTGTGAGGAGTGAGACACGGGATACACGGTCACACAGAGCCACAGACTGGTTTGTGTTGGAAAGGACCTTAAAGATCAGCTCATCCCAACCCCCTGCCACGGGCAGGGACACCTTCCACCAGACCAGGTTACTCAGAGCTCCATCTCACCTCTCCTTAAAACACTTCTAGGGATGGAGCATCCACAGCTTGGAAATGCTACAAGTGGAGTTTCAAAACACCATATTCAGGAAGAGGATTTTGTTTTGTTGATGTATACATCTACAGACAGTTTTTACACGTACACAAGCGTGTTTTTGAGTTTTCATGCATTTCTCCCCACCCTTGAGGTATCACTGCAGATTTGTTGCTAGTACAGTATCTCTGCTGAGTTCAGTTAATAATTCTAATGAAATTAAAAAGAAGAACTTTGTTTCAACTAACCCACAACACGTGATTTCCTGCCTTATGCAAACCAGTCACATATGAATTTAAAATATTTCCTGTTTCAATCCACTGATTACTACTGTGACACCTAATCAGAAAACCAAACAATGCATGATCTCTGATGTTTGCTTCATCTGCACAAGGCAAACAAAAGCCAACATCAAACCACAGCAGATCCTCCTCACCAGGACAGTCTAAACCCCATGCAGAACTTTAAAAACACTGCCCATAATTAGCTCAATTTTTCAAAATGTTTAGTATTTCACACGTAAGTACTTTGCAGATTTTAAGCTTTAAAAAACAATTAATATTCTGTTGTGTTATATCATCTGACTATGAATCTTCAGACTCAAAAGATAGTTTGGCAACCAAAGTATTTACATGTAGCTTAGTCCACTCAGCTTCCCTGAGTGTGAATCCTCAAATTAAGTGAGCCGGATGAGCCAGTGCAACAGGAAAAAAATAGTGCCAAAAAATTCCAAAGACAACACTGTTCCCACCCCTTTGAGACTGAAGACCAGAACTACTAAACTCTCCTGATCATGTTGCTCTTTCCTTGTTCAAGAAACACTGATGACATTTTCCAGGATTAAGTTTAAACCTGCATACTGGCTTTAGTTATTCTGATGTCCACATTCTCTTTTCTTCTCCCCTTGCTACCACTCTTTCAGTCAGCTTCAGAGAAACAGATCCTATAATCCATATGTATCACTCCCGAATAAATTCTGGGACAGACACCACAGCTGATCTCCCAGTTACACTCAAACCAGCAGTTTCTGTGAATTAATAGAACTTAGTAAGAAGCATAATCACAGTTTAGGCTAAGATATCATTTTATTTCACTAAAATACTAAAAACCTACTATTAGAAAAATCATGACGGAGACCTGATATCTGATAAAAAACAGAGGTTTTATGACACAATAACTGACTTCCTCATTCAGAAATTCAACAGTTATTTAATCAAGACAGACCACAGATTAAGCTTTCTGTATAGCAGTATTCCCTATATAGAAGACTATGAGAGAAACTCAGTTTCCCCCCCAGTTATGTAACATTACCAAGATACTGTCCAAACATAATAAAGGTTACAAATAAACACTCCAATGTCAGCAAAGTAAGGGTTGAGCCAGGTCTGACACTAATCTAGTAATGAGTCATTATTAGAGATGAGGATGCTCTCCAAGTCCCCCATTTCTAATTCCTCCTCTTACTGACCCAAGCCAATCAACATCACCATTGAGACTCAGGCAAACCTGTACAGCTGCTGAACTCACAGATGCAAGGGAATGCAAAGATTCACCATAATTAGATTACACTGTTATTAAGTGCAACTAAGAAAATTATATTTCTGTAGTGTTTTGCTCAGACACTTGAGAAAGTCTGTTTCAAGGTGAGTTTCCCAGCACATGGATTTGCCATGTCCAGGTTTAAGCAGTCAGATGCTTCTGGCATGAGGGGAAAAAGAATTGTCCTCATCAGCTTTCTTAAAGCATTACAATAGGACACCCTATTGAAAAAAGAAAACTGGGAAGCCTACTTCCAAAATTTCATACCTAGACTCACAAATCAGAAGTATTTAGGTCAAAAAAGACCTTTAAGATCATTGAGTCCAACTGCAAACCTAAGATTGCCAAGCCCACTGCTTGCCCTTGCACATCCATCTGCAATACTCCTTTCTATCCTGCCCCAGCTCCTGGTGCAGACTGCACGGTCAGGAAAGATGGAAGAGGTGCCATACATTCCAATTAAGTCAGACAGCACTTACCACATGGAAGTTAACAGGGTGCTGCAAACAGTGGGAGTACTCAAGCATCCTGCAAGATGCTGAGCTGTGACTAATAGCCTGCCTGCTCTCCAACAGCAGCTATTTCCTGCTTCTCCGAGGGAGCAGTTCCACATGCACATCAACACCAAAAATGAGCAAGCCTGTCTTAGCTGTTGCATGAGTACCTTTTTAGAGTTGCCTAGTTCACTTCCTGAAATATTTAATATATGTACGGGTTTTAATTTCTGACAGTTTTAAATATGATGCTAAATAAAAAGACAAACTATCAGTGAGATCGACACTCACTTGTAAGTGTGGGATAACACATCTACAAGAGCTGATGCAACTTGCAGCTGATTCTGCTCAACAAGTTTTAATTCATCTAAACTCCATTAAAACATAACCAGGAGGTCAGTATGAAAACATCCAGTTAAATGCTGTGCTTTAGTGAATTACCCAATTCATGCTGTACCCAGGGCTGCCAAAAGACTTATTTTAGATGCATAAAAATCAGTCTTCATCACAAAAAAATACAGAAATGTAGAGATATGTCAAAAGTAGGAAGAGTGTGACCCTATGGTACGGTAAAGAGCTGACTCACGCAGCTAACAAGCCTTATAATGACTTTATATAAAAAGTCGCTGACACAGCCCCTGACACCTTTAAGCCTCCCCTCCCTAGGAGCAGTAACAGTATATCTTTTCAAAGTGGCACACAAAAGACAGACTATCAGCAGTTGAGGTATTTTGATGCTAACATAGTCAAAGACATATATACTTTTATTATGCAAAATAAAAGAATTGCAATTGCCCATGTAACTTCAGGGGAGCTTTTATCACCATTCTATTCCAAGCAGCTTCCTTCTAAAATTAACTGCAAATTTAGAAGATTATGCAAAGCTTTGCACAGATTAAGTATTTCCTACTATCAAGGCTATTTAGAGAAAAAAATCCCAAACCTATTCCACTTGAAATACACAATCACTATGTGAAGTCACAGCCATAACAAGCAGCTTTGACAAATCCACAGCTTATCTCAAACAACAGAGCACGGGAACCATCCAGCAATTTTTTAATGTGTTCTATCACTTTCAACATAAAACTAGCTAAGTAATGTAATGGAAGTACTTAATTCTCATCCTGTCAGTATGCTTTTAAACCCTAGAGAGAGAAACATCCTCTCTCCATATGGAGAAGTCTAAACCTAACATTCTAAAGCAATAAGAAAACTCAAACAGGCTGACAGGTTGTCCTAGGTTAGACAGCTGCTCTTTCAAACAAAACGTGCAAGTACACAGTCATGTCTCTTCTAAACAAAAGCAAAAAACATGGCAATTACTACTGAAGTATCAAAGCATTGTTCAGATTAAAATACACTGCCTCTACTAGCAACGAAAATCTAATGTCTGTTATCAGAAATGAGAGGAATACTCACGTAACACTGTTAAGACCTTCATGTTCAATTGCCTCACAGCAACATAAATTACTCTGGGTAGTCAGATCTAAATATAATTGGCAAAGACCACTTATTGACTATGTAAGTGGAAGAAATTACTTTGTTGCTCCAAAGCCAAGCAATTTGACTTAAAAAAGTGACAAAAATAATCTACTGCTCATTCATGCACGAAGAAAAGCAACAAGATGGGGAAATTCTTTACCAAAACAGGTTTAAAATCTTAAAAATACTATTCTGGAGGCCAAAATGGTTCTGCAAGATTAGTCTTTTAAAAGATGGCTGAAATTCCCACTTTAAAATCTTCAGACTTTAGGAAGCTTTGATAATGAACCCTATCATATTACACATACCAACATTTTATGAAAACAAAAAGAAATGTTGAAATTTCTTTCATAATTTCAAAAAGAAATTATGAAAACAAAAATTCCATTCCTCTGAGCAGATTTAGTGAAAGCAAAGTGATCTGCTTCCAAAAACCCCGAATATTATGCTATAAAATTTGCAATTTAAGCTTGCTTTATACATAGACCCCCTCTAAATTGTTGAGCAAACCCGCTGAATGTAGGCAGAACGTGATTCAGATCCCAAGTTCACCATTGGATCTCTAATGCCAGGAGATGTAATAAACACCAGGGCATTTCAGAGGCTCTGAAAGTGGGGGGGTGTTCACCTTCACATCTGGAGGAGCAGCACCCACCTTTACTGCAAACGAGCCAGAAAACAAACTGGTTTAAAACTTTCTACAGGCAGACGCTTCCAAAGCCGCGACTGGAGGGAAGCTTTCGGAGGAGCCGGCTGCGCCCTCAGCCCGCCGCCGGGCGGGCCAGGACGGCCCCCTCTCCCAGCCTCACCTTCGATGTTCAGCTCGAAACAGACGTGGCAGAAGGACAGCGTCTCCTTCTCGGTGCCCAGCTTGCAGACGCTGCAGATGTTGTCATCGTCCAAGTCGATGCTCACGAACTGCTCCTCGTTCATAGTGCCCTGGGGAGGGGGCCACAAGGGAAGGGAGGGTTACCGCGGGAGCCTCCCGGGCGCTGCTCCGCGCCCGCCGAGGGGGAGGGCAAGGGCGGAACGAGGGCGGGAGAGTCCCGGCAAAGTTTTCCCTTTAGGGAAACCGAGGCCAGGCCGCACAGCGGGGCCGGCACGGACCGACACTTCCCCGTTCCCTCGCCCGAAGGCTGCCCCGTTCCATCCCGCCCTGCTCCCCAGCAATTCCATCACCAGCTCCATCATCGCTGCCCCCGCCATCCATTCCACCCCCCCCTCCGCGCGCCAGCGGCGCGGACACCCCGCCACCGCCCGTACCGCGATATCCCCGGCTCTGCCCTATCCCCCACCGCTAATCCGATCCCGAATCCCGGCCCCGTTCCCGCTCACCGCCGCCCGCCCCGGCCGCGCTCCGCTTTGTCCGCCCGCCCGCGCCGCCGCCGCCGGAGCTCCCGGCGCCGGGCACCGCCCGCCGCTTCCGGCCGCCACCACGGCCCGGCGGCACGGGGGGGAACCGCGGGGTCCGGGCCGCGACCCGCCGCACCCGGGCAACTGGAGTCGCCTCAGAGCTGGGCAGAGTAGCGGAAGAAGCGAGGAGCTCCGGTTTCCCCGGCCCTCCGAGCGCACAGGGCGGCGGAGAGCGGCCAGGCTCCCCCCGCAGCAGTTGGTCTGCGCCGCGCGGGCGGGGTGCGCGCGGGCGGGCGGGCAGGCGGTGTGGCGGCGCTGCTCCTGTCGCGACTGGGGCTGCCCTCAGCGATTGACACCGAAAACCTTTACAGCTGGTGCTGAGCGGGCCTATTCGGGGCGACTGGGTTTGACTAGAGGTGGAGGATAAAAAACCCCTAAGGTACAGTGATGGAATATCGATTCCGTTCAGGAACCGTTATTAAAAGCCGGCCAGGGCTCCGAAGATGAAGCCACAACCGGTCACAGAATCACAGGTTGGAAGGGACCACAGCGGGTCATTGGTCACATCTCCCTGCCCAAGCAGGATCATCCCAGAGCACACGAGACAGGATTTCGTCCAAATGGTTGTGGGATGTCTCCAGTGAGGGAGACTGTTGGGTGATCCGTTCCAGCATGTGCTCACTTGCACAGGAAAGTTCTTCCTCAAGTTTAGGAGTGTCAGATTTTGCCCGCTGCCTCTTTTTCTGTTGGTTGGCAACACCGGGAAGAGGTCGATTGTACAGTCCGGGGAATTTCCATGGTTGACGGAAATTACGTACAGCACATTCCTACATGTCAAAGTGGGATTATTTATGGGAAAGTTGAGTACTCTTCCTGAGGCTCCTGTGTTGAAACACATCTCTGCAGTTTTGATTGTTTCTTTCACTGTGTTTTCTTGGAGTGTTTGATTTTATCAAAGACAAATGCACATGATGCCATCCAGAGGGATCTGGACAAGCTCAAGAAGTGGCCCATGGGAATCTCATGGTGTTTGACACAATGAAGTCCAAGTGCTGCACCTGGGTCAGGACAATCCCCTGTACCAATCCAGGCTGGGGATGAACAGATCCAGAGCAGCCCTGGGAGAAGGACTTGGGGGTGCTGGTGGGTGAGAGGCTGGACATGCCCCAGCTGGGAACCCAGGAACCCCCCGTGTGCTGGGCTGCATCCAAAGCCCCGTGGGCAGCAGGGCAGGGAGGGGATTCTGCCCCTCTGCCCCTCTCTGCTCAGACCCCACCTGCAGGGCTGCATCCAGCCCTGGGCTCCCAGCACAGGAAGGACAGGGAGTTGCTGGAGCTGGGCCAGAGGAGACACCAAGGTGATCAGAGGGATGGAACAGCTCTGCTGTGAGGAAAGGCTGAGAGAACTGGGATTGTTCAGCCTGGGAAAGAGAAGGCTTTGGGGTGACCTGATGGCAGTTTTCCAGTACCTGAAGGGAGCCTACAAGAAAGATGGCGAGTGGAGAGATTTACAAGTGCCTGGAGTGACAGGATATGGGGGAACAGCTTCAAACTGACTGAGAGTAGGTTTAGATTAGATATTAGGAAAAATTCTTTACTATGACAGTGGTGAGGCACTGGAACAGGTTGCCTGGAGAAGTTGTGGATGTCCCAGCCCTGGAAGTATTCAAGACCAGTTTGGACTGGGATTTGAGTAACCTGGTCTAGTGGAAGGTGTCCCTACCATGGCTGGAGCTAGAGTATCTTTGAGGTCCCTTTCAACCCAGGCCATTCTATGATTCTATGATTTTCTGAAAAAAAAAAAGAAGTCCTGCACTGTGCTGGAGTTCCATCCTTTACTGCTCTTAGGCAGCAAGTTGACTCTAGATTTGCTTTTGTTGGAGGATGATGGAGTGTGTTTCATCACAGAGCTTGTTGGAATCTTCCTCAAATTGTCTCTGCCACAAGCTGAGAACTGGGTCTGGGAGGGGGGGGGGGATGCATTTTATTCTCCCCTTGTCATCTGCTTTTTTGATGAAGGGTAGAAAAGAAGTGGCACCTTTGCTTCATTGTAGAAGAAATATTAAGACAGAAAAAGGCACATCAACCTGGGGTGAAAGATTTAGAAACAGAAAGGGGAGGCTGGACAAATGATGGTAGAGCTTTATAAAATCTATAATTATTTTCCCCTCCAGAATCTGATGTCTATTGAGTCTCAACAGCTCTTTGCCACAGTGCAGCAGCAGCTGTTGTGAAATCCAAGGGCAAAAAAGTCATGAATCTTGTTAATAAATGACATGTGGGAGACAGTATGGCTCTTGGTAACTGAGCTGCTTTTCTTGTCAAATATTGTTCTAAAATATAGAGGTCATGACAGTAAAAATAGTGAAGGAGAACTACTGTTTCAGGCACAAATTTCTGAAAAAAGCTAGCAAATACCAAGATGAAGATTGTGAAATTGTAGCTGCTGGCTGTGTTTTGGTTTATGTGTATTCATACACATTTGTATTTCCTCCCTTGGTTTATCAGTGTATGTAATTCTAGCTAACAGTTTACTTACACTGGAAAATTATTTTAGTAGGAAACAAGTTTGTTTGTCTTTCTATGTTTCTTTTTCTCTACTGAGTTTGCATTTTCTTAACAGGGAGGTTTTGGCAGTGATCGTGTTTCAGTAATTCCCACTGCTTCACCTTCCCGCAGCTGCTTGGTCATGTTCCCACACTGTTTTCTCTCTGTATTTCTGTGTTTGTGAGGTGACACAAGGGACTGGATTGCTGGTTTAAAGGAAGAGAGTTAATTCCACCTCAGGCTGATTCACTGTGCTTCACAGTGCAGCCCTACAAGCACTGGGGGAGGGCAGCTGAAGGGGTAATGCATAGATGACAACGCGTACTCCGGACCCTGTAACAAAATTGTGGCTTAAGCTCCATCAGGGTCTTCCCTCCAAACACTGAAATGCTGGAAATTAAAGCTTGTGGCAGTGTTTTATAGACATACTTAGTTCCAGTTTTATGAGCAAAGATTTAGAAGTTCTAAAAGGCATTTTTACTGAAAAATACAGTGTTAAACAGGAATCCAGATGGAGGTGGGGCAAAATACTGCCGTGGACATCCCCAGTGAAGACAACAAATAATGTTGACACTGCTCGAATGAAAGTATCTGTGTAGGTTTGTATATTAAAAGAGACTCAAGAAATGAGAAAAGTTTGTCAAAAATTTAAATGTTAGACAAGGTGATGTAGGTCTGCCTCCCTGAAAATTAAAAAGTAACATATTGAAATCAGCCTGACTTCTTTGTCTGCCCTCTGCTTTCTCCCTTCTGTTCTCCCCTGGGCTTGGGGATATTTATCCCCTTGGTAGGTCACGCAACTGTGGCTTTTCCATCCGCTCTGGCAGATCTTCATGTTCCTCAGGCATTTCTGTCTGCAGTTAATAAACACATGCATTTTCTCCAACTCATCTGGGTTTTGATGTTTTTTTTCTTTTTTTTTTTCTTTTTTTTTTTTTTTATTCTAGTGGATTTTTTTCCTAGTTTCTTTTGCTTGTTGCTGTCCATTTTTTTCACAGCTCTTTTGGTCTTTTGTTCTCTGACCTTTCCTAGTTTATTTTATATTTCACCCCTGGAATAAAAGTAAACATAGGAATGATTTGCTGTACCCCCTATCCTGTTTCCACTCATCTATTTTGTGACCTGTTATCTCTTCTTATTCTCCCAGTCCTCTTTAAAATTCATCCAGTGTGCAACCTTTATTATAATGTCCTATTTAAAATCTTTATTGACTGGTATTTCCCCCTTAGTGTGTGGCATAAAACCTAATTGAAAAGGGGTAGTTCCACATTCCCTATCCCTGCCATTTCTTTTGTGTTGGATCTGATGATCCCATGACTGCTGCAACGTGAAATGAGTCACTGAGGTGATAAAAACGTGAAGAAAACAAAATTAAAAAGAAAGCCTAAAATCAAAGCCTTTCTTCACCAGCTCATTGAAACATCTACATATTCAGCTATATCAGTGCTAGATGTGGTATAAGGGTTTTTGGGATGGGAATGCAACTGACCTTTCAGCATCCTGAATTTCACCAGACTTGATGTAACCACTAGTTTTATCTCTTGCTCCTAGTCCTTCTGTTCCTTCATCCAGTCCCTTTGCTTCACCTTCCCCCCAGGCCCTGATCTCATGACCCTCTTTTTTGGCCAGCTGAAGTATTCTCTGCTTCTACCTATTTTTCACCCTGGTTTTTTTTTTTTTTTGGGTTTTTTAGGGATATTTGTCTGAAAAGTAACCAGCATCTGTCAGATTCCTGTTCAGTTTCCTGCATGACTGCCCAGACCCTCAAGAGAGTGGTAGTAGAGTCAATTTAAGCCAACTGTCTGAATGCCTGGGTAAAGACAGCCGAAGTATTTCTTCTCCTGCCTTTTTCTGGTCTTCTCTTCCCCTTATGACTGTTTTTCTCCTGTCCCTTTCCTCCATGTCCCTCCTGTTCTGCCATATGAAACCACACAGTTTCTCCACTACTCTTTCTGTAAAACAGCCCTGTCTGTGCTGTAGCACACCACCAGACTTTATCTCTTATCTCTTCTTTTTCTTCCCAAGCTCACTGAACTGCATGCCTTCATTAAGATCTCCTCCTGTGGAAGTTTAGTTCTGTTCATTATTCAGTGGCAGAAGATACAGGGCTGTTCAAAACGCTCAGTAAACTCAGCGCCAGACTTGAAGAGACACCGCAAAGGAAAACTTCAAAAGCTTACCATAATACCACTGGTCTGATTCACAGATGTCACCTCAGCAAAGCAGCAAGAAAAGGATGGGTTACTCATTGGTTTTCGGCTTCATGATTGGCCTCTGAAATGAAATACCAAGCTAGTGTGGAAAACTATTCCTTGCAAAGTCATGTCCTATATTTTTTGAGGTTAGAATAACAAAACTTCCACTCATCTAATAAGCCACAAAATGAAGGAAGCTGAGCCAACCTGAAAATACACGAAAGTCACAGCAAACAAGGGTGGAGCAACAATTTGTGTCTTATAAAAAAAAGGCTTGTAGCAGGTTGCTGCTATAGTGGATCAGACATGGTAGATGAGTATGTGTGTATTCAAACAAGTCATGAACAAGAGACAGAGGAGGGGAGTGACTTCAATGCCTTCACACCCTGGTAAACGGCTTTCTAGTAACTAGTTTATCCTGATTTTCTAATCAGAAGAACACACACAAAATTTCCTAATCCTAACAAGATCTCATTGATTAATTGTAATGATGGAATAGCACTCAATTTCTAAATGATGTTTATGCATTCCTTTTTCATCCATAGATTTAGATATCCTTTACAATGCCTCTTGCCCCTTTAATGATCAACAGTGCTCTTTAAACTTATTTTTCTAAGGTGAATGGAATGTGTTGTCCACTGCCACAGCCTTGTTTCTGGCACAGCCTCATTTTCCTTCTTGATCATCACAACAATGCACAAAGCTGTGGTTGTCTGCAAGTCACAGAAAGTGCTGTCCCGAGCTGAGCATGCCTTCCTCCTGCCCAGATCTCAGCCTTCCAATTCCATCTGAATCTCCCTTGACCACTCAGTATCATCTGATAATACAAGTAATTCCATCATTTCCAAAATCAAGATTTCATACTGGCTTTTGTGTTTTGTCCAGTGTGCCTTCTAATTCTTGGCTGTTTCTCTTAAAGCATCTGATTCTTGTTAATCAGCTTTTAATCAGGATCTGTAATACATCCCATGAAGTCCTCATGGCTGTGAGCCTGTCTCTAGGTCTCTTATCCATGAATTTGGCAATGACTCATATCTTACTGTGGTGATTCACAGCTCTTCCCCTCTGTTGCTGGCCTGTCTTTTCACGCCCAGTTAAAATCAATACCTTTGTGCCACCTCCTTGAGGGCAGCTACCACAGCTTATACTTGGCATAGTACATTCAGGTCCTGTTTTTTTGCTGTCACAAACCTCTCTTTCTCCCTCTTTGTCTTGTAAATTCCTCACCTCCCTTCCAGCCATTTAGGACTTTAAACTGAATGGAATGATGGCTTAAGTTTTAGCTTTCATATTATCCAGATTCTGTACTGCATTAGTATATAACTCTGAGCTTCACATAAAGTGTTAGCAAGTTCTCCTCACAGTTTAGTTAGACAAAACAATCCTTTTCCAGCCCTAGAACCAAGGACACCATTGCAGCTTCAGGCCCAAAAAGAATAAACAACAGTGAATTGAGGAGAACAAACTGGGATGGAACTTCATAACCTGAAGCTGTAATTGGACAATTAATCCCAATATTGAAATGGACCAAAACTTATAAAAGTATGAAAACTTGTGACCCCTTGTCCATCTTGGGTGTAGCCTCGGCCAGGCTCTTGTGCTGCCCAAGGTGTACCCTTGGAAGGCCTTTTTAATAAATACCTATTTGATTCCTTTAACTCTCTCTAGCCTCTGTTCAAGGTAGCCTCTCAAGGCATCAGATCTTGCAGTCTCTGTGGAGCTATACATGAGCAATGTACCTATACTATCTTGTTTCTTCCTACATATCAATTAAGAGATTCAGCCTTGTTGACAGTCCCAGTGTCCCTGTCACTTCACACCTCAGCTGTTACCAACTGCTCTGTGCGTCTCCTGCAACTTCCACAGTGCTCTCCGAAAGCTCATTCAGAATTGCACCGTGAGGATTGCTTTCCTTACTGATATAATGTCTCTCTTCTGGCTTTCTGGTTCATTGTCATGAAAGGCAAACTCATTGTCCTCTTCAAAGTTTCTGATTGATTGACTCTGCATCGACTTGGTGTTATGGTCACATTGAGCACAGCCCTCACTGCTCTCTGTCAGTAGCACTTGTCTTCACTGTCTCATTAGCTGTTCCCCACACAGCCACCTCTGGCCTTTTTACAAAGTACCTCCTCCTTTGCTGGAAGTTCCTCGCAAACTTCAAAGGAATTAGTTTGTGCTGTTATCTCACCCAAGACTTATTTCTGCATCGTTGCCCAGAGCTGAACATGTAAAATGCAGTCATTGTGCTCCGTACCTTCCATTATCTTCACCAGTTTTACTCCTCCTGTTTTTGCAACCTACAAATTCTGGTCTTGTTTTTATTACAAATACTAATGCAGTTCTTAACAGGCCTTGCAGCCACCAAAGTGTGGTCTTCTGAAGGTAGTCTGCTAGTCTGGTTTTGCTTGAAAAAAAGTTTTGTGAAAGTTTTGGCTAATTGGAAAATAATAATTATGTGAGAAATTTTGGGAAGAGCTGAAGTGCCACTGGTTTTTTAACTGTGAGGGTCACTGAATAGCACAGAAAGCTCTGATTTTTGATAAAGAGAATCTTTGTAGTAATATGTTGTAACAACATCAATACAACATTATGAAACTTCCATATACGCCTAGAACATTATGAAAGTTCTGTGGTCTTTAATGGCTTTCCATGTGTTGAAATATCAACATGAAAAGGACACAACTGAGAGAGCAGAGATGTGTATCACTACCTAATACACAGATTAGGGAGAGGCTTCTGAAGCATGTTGGTGTTTCAGTATCTTGGCAAATGCTCTGTACTTTCCTAGAGAACTGACAGCATCAGTTGTGCTATTGGAATACTGAGTGTGTTGTCCTTGTACTACAATCTTCTGTAGCAGCAAATGCAGGGAAAACAGCAGCCTCATACTACTGTCCTCACAATTTCTTTTTAATCCTAAACTAATCTTTGACAGGATACCAGAAGGGGTTGATCCATTACATGGTTCCTTCCCCTATACATTTCCCAGAGTAAAAATTCAATAGATTAAAAAAAAAAAAAGGTAAAATCAGATGCCAGTGTAAAATTGTATGGCAAACTAAAAACCTTTAGTAAAGGTTATCAGAAATGAGTACCACCTTCTCTTTCAATGATGTTTGAATAATTTCTTCTCTATCCTCTCTATTTTGTTGATAATAATCCTCCAAGGATTCCTCTGTGATGGTAAGGCTTGCCTCAAGAAACACATACCCACTTGAAGTGTAGTAAATTTTTCACTACAACACCAACTCCAGTTACTGCTGCAACACAGTCATCCTCTTTGGAAACTCATTTAACTGGTGACACTGCTGCTATTTATGCCTCTTGTTGCTGTCACTGTTTATGGGTTTACGCACACACACACACACACACACACATTTAAAAGTTACTGCTTCAGTGAAACGAGTCAATAGGGCATCAGAGGGGATGTACTTGAAGAAGCAAGCAACAATATGATTTTGCACTTGTGTGGATGGTGAACCCACCATAATACTGTGGCCACTGAGGTTGCAGATGCTTTCCCTGTGTGTTTATGTGGAGACATTTTCACTGTAGCATGGATGTTGTCATCCCTGTGTGCAGGTTATTGGCTTAGCCCTGCCTTCCAGCTCTGGTGGGTGTGTTTGGGTGTATTTGCACCAGCTGTACATCCAGAAACTGCCTACATCAGCAGGAGGAAGAGTTAGTGCCATACCAGGGCTTTAAAGGAGACCCAGCCTAGATGCCTAAACATTGGAGAAAATGAAAAATGAGTGAGAATGTGGGCTGTCAATTTTAGAATCACCCGGGCATGACACACGGCAATATTTGTGATCACACACCCAGCTGGGGCTGACTGAGGCAGAAGGTACCTCAGGAGATTGCCCGGTCCCAACCCCTGCTCAGAGCAGGTCAGCCAGAGCAGGTTGCTCAGGGCTGTGTCTGCCTGGATTTTCAGTACCTTCAAGGTTACAGACTGCTTGGCCTCTTTGGGCAGCCTGTGCCAGTGGCCAAACACCCTCATAGTAAAAAGGTTTTTCTTATGTTTCAGCAAAATTTCCCATATTTCACTTAGTACCATTGCCTCTTGTCTTGTTGCTGGATACCACTATGAGCAACCTGGCTCCCTCCTTTTCAGTCCCTTCATCAGGTCTTTTGACACACTGAAGAGATCCCTCTGAGCCTTCTGTGTTCCAGGCTGGACACTCCCAGCTCTCTGTCTCCCCGTAGGACAAATGCCTTCAATCACTGAGCACTCATGGGCTGTCTCCAGTGGCTCTAGACCTCTTTTGCAGTGGAGAGCCCAGCGCTTGATCCAGCCCTCCAGGGTGTTGATATTCTTACCTGGGCTGAGGAGAGAGGAAGGATTGCCTTCCTTGACCTGCTGGCAACACTCTGCTTAATCCAGCTCAGGAGGCTGTTGGCCTTCTGCACTGCAAGGGCACTTTGCTGGATTATGTCCCACTTGCCCACCAGAGACCTCAGCTCCTTTTCTATAAAGCTGTTTTCCAGCCAGATGGTTCCACTTGTCCTGGTGCATGGTGTTATTCCTCCTGGGGTTCAGGACTTTGCACTTCTGTGTCCAATTTCAAACACCAGCTCATTTCTCCAGCCTGTCAAGGACCATCTGAAGGGCAGCACACCCCTCCCTGTTTCATGTCAGCAGCAGACTGGCTGAAGACACCCTGTGCCATCATCCAGGCGGCTGCTGAAGATCTTAAAGAATCTTGGCTCTGCATCAGCCCTTGGGCTGCACCTTTAGGGACTGGTTTCCAGCTGAACTAACTGCTGCTGATCACAACTTTTTGAGCCCAGCTGTGTCAGTTTTCAGTCCACCTCAGGTACTTTTATCTAGTCCGTATACCACCAAGGATGTTATCAGAGACAATGCTGAAAGCCTTGTTAAAGTCAAGATAAAGAACACCACTGCTTGTACCTCATCCTCTCAACTAGCTTTTTATGGAAGACGGCTTTCAGGTCATGAGGCATGATTTTCTTTTCATAAATCCTTGCTGGTCCTAGTCACCTTCTTGTCCTTCATGTGTTTGGAAATGATTTGCAGGATTACAGGTCCCATTGTTTTACCAGAGATTAAGGGGAGTCTGATAAGCCTGTACCTCTCCTTCATTCACATTATGGCCCTTCTTGAAGATAGGAGTGATGTTTGCTTTGTGTTCCAGTCCTCAGAAACCCCTCCTGATTGCCATAGCCTTTCAGAGATGACGGAGAGTGGCCTCACAGTGGCATTGTTCAGCTCCATCAGTAGTCATGAGTGGGTCCCGTCAGGTATCAGGGCTTTGGGTATGTCCAAGTTTTTTATATGCTCCCTAACTGATTCTCCTCCAGTGAGAAGAATCACTGAAGAATTAAGAAGAATTAAGCCCTTGTTTCACCTAGGTCCCAGCTCTCATGAGCCTGTGATTTCCACAGGCTGGTTTTTACTGGTAGTCAAAGGCGTTCCATGCCATAGGCTTTTCCATGTCCTGTGTCACCAGATCCCTTGCCCTGTTAAGTAGTGAGCTCACATTTTTCCTGTAGAAGCTCTTGTTGTCCTTTATATTCCTCATCAGACTCAACAACCCATTGGTTGTTGGGTTTCCTGATCCTATTTCTGGACATACCAGATTCCCAACTATCTTATTGATTCCATTTATCAGCCTCTGGAAAATGCAGGTGGTTCTCCATGCAGCTGCCCAACACACATGTTGTCTCTGATAAACTTAATGAGAAGCAAAGGCTGTGTTTAGTTGTGTCTTTTTACTTAATTAAAATTAAAATGACACATCACTCTATGTGCCGGCCAAGCCTTAATCTCCAAAGAGTGCCAATTAGTATTAGGCTCATTATTGACAGTGGCCTAGTTTCCATTGATGGAGTCATTAAAATTTTAGTCTGCAAAGTCAGAAAAAAGTGGTGGCTGATAGTTCTGATCTGAAATAAGGGGAAAAGAAAAAAAGCTCATACCCAACCTGTTTTGTTAATCCATCCACGTACATGAAAACAGCACAGCAGGATTGGGGAACTAATCCCATTTCAAATCAGATGCCTGCTGGTTCTATTTAATGAGCGTTATGTCTGTTTCTTTTTTAACCCTAAAATACCTTAATTCATATCACAGGATTCTGCTTTTAAAAAAATTATTATATTTTTATTAATTCTGTTAAGGTATTTGCTTCTATAACTGGACCAAAGATGGATTGCTAACTGCTATCTTTACTGAACTTCATTCATATAGAAATACCCAGAATATGGAATTAGCACAATCCTGAGAGCTTTGGTATTAATGAAATTTCCTACAGATTTGTACCTTGTGAGTAAACTCTGTTGTGTAGGAAGAAATAAAGTTATGGGAGATTGTCTTTGAGCTGAGACATTAAAAACGTCTTTCTCTTCACACATCTTTAGTACTCAATAAATATTTTATACCCTCACACTGTAGTCTTTTCCTGTGTAGATGCTCTGTCAAGATCACTCCACCCTACGTGCCCACTTACATTAAATTTGCAAAAAAAAATATTGTGACTTTTGTCTCACTGCCAAACAAGCCTGAAATTGGAGAAAGATATAAAACTTATTAGCAGAGGTTAAGGAGGGGCATTTTTCATTCCTCTCTGCCAAAGGCCATGTCAGCAGAATTAGTGAGTGTGTCATGTACCAGCTTAATTCAGCAATGTTTATATCCCTTGATAGCAATGCTTGCACAGAGCCCAGGATAATGAAGAAATAATGATCCAATTCTATTGGTTATCAATATTAACTTGATATTATTGTGATAGCTATATAGTGATATTAGGGAAAATAAAAGTATATTTATGTAAATGTTATTATTCAGTGTAGACATCAGCTATTATCCTAAGTACTGTTTGTTCTCTCAGCATCTACTATATAATTTTTTGTCTGCTTCAAAATTCCTGGGGGGAAAAAAATCCTCATTCCCCAAAATGTCTTTATCTTGGATGATATCTAGAAATTTGTTAAAATAATATAGAACATGCTAAAATGGGTAGAGACTTAATTAAAAAATGCATACACATACACATACACATACACATACACATATACATATACGTATACGTATACGTATACGTATACATATACATATACATATACATATACATATACATATACATATACATATACATATACATATACATATACATATACATATACAGGTGTCTATGTAAGACAATTCCTGCAGCATTATTTGTTCAATTCTCTTCAGCCTAGACATCCTCATAATCCTCTGTTGGTTTATTTGTTTAATTTTTAGGCCAGGGCAGCCTGTTCATGTATACAAGCAGCCTAAAGAGTTCCCTCAGTAGCAAAATCCTTGCAGTAGCATATTTGCAAAATATCTGATGTCATGAATAGGAAACTTTAAAGATGACATTAATGATCAGGTAAATAAAGCCAGTGCATTTAGTCACTTCATCACTCAGTTGTCAGCTGACCAATTTTTATATTTTTCATGCATTTCAGACTTTGCATCTTGGGATCAGTGACTTGCTTAGAGATATTTATCATCATCCCAAATCTTCACTAATTTTCCATGCAGTTTGAATGATTCTTCCTTCTTCTGTGCAACATCTTGGAAGGCAAAACGTTTTTTGGATGGATAAAACAAAAGGTTAGCAGTTCTCCCTTTTACTAGGATGCGTGTCATAACATTGAGAAAAGAACACAAGTTTGCAAATGATGGGCTGTCATGATTATCAGAAGACGTAGAAGAGGCTGGAACTACAGGAGGTTTCCACCTGTAAATAGATGTCAGGTATAAAATCATGTTTCAGTAAACAAAAGCTACACTCCACAGTGCAGAGCAGCAGAGGACAAACACGCCAGAGTGGCAGCACGGCAGTGCTGACCTACTTGAGCAGGCTGTGCAGGAACCAGCATGCAGCTCTGGCTCTGCTTCAGCAAAACAGTGTCTGACTTCCCAAACTGGAATGTAATTTGAAACATTAAATTACACTAGACATATCTTTTGGCAATGCAGTTATTAACTTTTGACTTTATCTCCAGCCCACAAGGCCACCTTTGACATCACAGTGATGCAATGCCTACTAATTAATTGAAAGTCAATTTTCTGCCAGCCAAGGACACTGGCAGAAAGTGTTTGCTGATATTGTGATATTGTCTGTGATCTTGTGTCTGCAAAAAGCAGACACAAATACGTGCAGAGGGGAGATATTCTTATTATTTCTTCCTCTGACTCCCTCACTCTACCTGACATCTGTCTTTGCTACTCTTTCTCTCTTTGTCTCCCTTCCGCCCACACATCAAAAACCCTTAAAGCACAACTTCATTGGGAAGGAAGAAAGTGGAATTATGTATTCTGGCCATAAGGAATGATCTTGATATGAGAAACTGTTAGACATTCATTCCTTAAGATGTTTCTTGGCAAAGTGAACTAGTGAACAGGTGTGTTAAATAACACTGCTACTCGTTTTTTGAAGGAAAAGGTAACAACTGTCTTGAGGAAATCTTGAGCAAAGTCTGAATGAAGCTTCTCTCGCTTTTCAGTGCAGGTTTGCTTAGATCCTGTTTATATTCAGAAGATATACAGGATTTAGAACTAACATTTCACAAGTCTGCCACAAATGCTTTGTCAGCTTTTAAATTTCTGGTTAGTGTTTTTAAAAAACTGGTTCACTCATTCTCTATCCTTCCTGATATATTTATCAAAGGCACATTTTTGTAACAGCTATGAAAGTCCTAGCAGAGAAGGGTTGTTGATCTAGAGGTTTTCTGGATCTTAAGCATTTAGAAATCTCTTTCATAAGTAGAATTAAATTATTGCTGAGTGTAGGAGAGGCCAGGGTATAATGTTTCCCTTTTGAATTGCAGCAGCTTTTGCAAAAAGCATGATCCTGAATACAGCTGTTTCTGACTGCTCACATTGAGAAAAGCACCCAAGAGACATTAATGCCAAAATTTGGAGGGAAATTCCTGGCTGAATAGAGGCAGAAGCAACCAAAATTATTAGAACATGGTTGGAAGGACTAGCAAGATACAGATGGAAGAAAGTGTAAATCACAGTCTGCTATTGGGAAGTGACTTCTCTCATGAGTATCCCAAATTTTGGGGCTACCATGTACTTATACAGCTCACCCACACAAAACTTCATTAATTCAACTAAAGGATTCCAAGTCATTTCAGTGGGTTTTGGCCTAAAGGGTGGTTGTCCATTCAGTTGTTGTCCTTCTCAGCTGTCCATAAGCTCTTTCACTTGGATGTATGGAAATTTCCTATTTCTTTCTGCAGATCAGTTGGATTCTCAACCAATGTGTTAATGCAGAGAACTTGTCCAAATCCAGAAAACTGAAAATTGTACAAATAAAATGAATAGTGATATCCAGAGCTGCTTTATAGCTTTAGCAGACACAAACCTCAGTGATCTATTTTCCAAGTTATGGAGATCTCCAGACCCTCTTCCACACCTCTGTAGTGTCATTCTGGCTTATCTTTATAGTTAAGAGCATGAGTGAGGCTTGAGGGTATTTTGTGTTTCATCACTTTCTCATCTCATAACTGTTACAGAACACCTGATGTTAACATCCAAGGGAGCCTGCCTGACTTGCATGCTGATGTTAATGAAGCTGTGAATTGTGTCATATTAGTCTCATTTGCTTCCCATATGCTTACTCTCATCTTCTCCTCAGAAACTGCAACTTCACATTTTGTCTTAATTTGTATGCCCAAAAATGCAGCAAACTTAATTACCAATTATAACCTTGCTCATTTAAAGGCTAAATCAACTGGAAACAATGCTAAAAAGTGTTTCCCTTGAGGAGAACGGAAGGCTTTGTGTTAATTTTCTTCACATATTTTGATTCGTAGAAAGCACTGTGAAACTTACAAGTTAATCTCCCCAAATGATGTTAATTTTAAATTGAGCTGACACGTGCCCACTCATGGGATGACAGCCTGAGAAATCTGTCTTGTCTTCCTCCTTCAACTCTGACCTGCTGTGCGAAATTATCTCTCCCTGGGAAGCTCTCAGTGGAGCTCCAGAGCACCCAGGTCTGCCAGCAGCTTTTTATTTATGGCCACCTTTTCCTGCTTTTTTTTTTTTTTAAACTGCCTGACTTGTGCTATTTTCTTGACTTTGGAAGTCCCTTGAGAGTTTCTTCTAAATGCAATTTCTTTCATCTTAGGAAATGAGAACTCCATAAACTTCCAGGTAGGTTTCATGGGACCCATGGAAGGCGTAATAGCTGTTTGGGTTGATATACTAGTGATTGCCACATAACATCCCTCCAATCAATACTGCAAAGCTCTCAGACACTCTTCAGCTCCTGAGTGAATTTACAGTTCCTAGTGACAATCTCCATTACTGCCATAAAGACCAATGGAACTGGAAGAAAAGTAAACTGGATTTGGAAAGCTGCCATTATTATTTATGGAATATTTGCATGCTATAATTCATCAGCTATTTGGAGCGTGCCACCTGCTGTTTATGGCAGATGCAAGACATGTTTTTCAGCTGTTCTTTTCATTTTTTTGCAAAGCAAAAACAATAAAGTATTGAAAATTGTGTGCTTTTAAATAGAAATAGCAGAAAATAAAGCAAATATTTGGAACTCATGGTGAGCTCAGTGCAATTACATTGCATGTAGCTCAAACTTCAGCAGAACATAAAACTTTGGTTGTTGTGTACTGCACATTTGTCGACAACACTTGTTGTCAACATACGGTTTCCATACGGTTTGCCATACGGAACTACCTCTTATCTTCTTTTGAAAATAAAAAGTCTCAACCCTGCATCCATCCTGGGAAAAAACACACACAAAGCACTCACAGCCCCCTCATCTTGTGTGGGGTTCATATAGTTTTTAGCTTCTGTCTTAGCAGAAAAGTCCCCTTTCATACACCTAGAAATGACTAAACACAACCTAATAAGACTAAGATGTTAGGCTGTGTTTAACATTCACTCTGGTTTGTCACTCTTTGATTATGTGACCCAGAAGTGTTTTATGGACCACCACTCTGCTTGTGATGGATAAAGAAAATTTTGTAATTTTTCCAGGCAGAACTGGGACTTTTCCCTATGTGTCTCTTTTCCTATTAATTATACTGTCCTCTCTCTAAAAGTGTGAAGGTAAGCTTTTGATCTGTTCAGCTTGTAGCACAAAGGCCTGAAGGGATATGATTACTCTTTTTTAGTACACTGAGCAAATGAATGGGATGGAGAAAGCTCAAACACTGAAGAATGGCAGGGATACAGAAACAAATGTGTATAAGCTGGCACAGTTAATTTTGAAACCTAACATAATGATCTAGTAATCAGGAAAAATAAGGTTCTTGAAGCAGTGTGATGAGAAATCTAGACAACTTTCATATGAGGGTTTCTAAAGTTTAACAGTTTAATTAATATCTGTGAGAGCAGCATGTTGGACTAAGTGACTGAAATTTTCCATTCTTGTCTGAATTCTGAGGTCCTTTGTCCCTTAATATCATCATGGAAGGACATGTTTGAGCCAGTCCAGAGGAGGCCACCAACTTGATCAGAGGGCTGGAGCAGCTCTGCTGTGAGGGAAGGCTCACAGTTGGAGAATTGGGATTGATCAGGCTGGAAAAAGAGCAGGCTCTGGGGCCACCTAATTGTGGCCTTCCAGTGCCCAAAGGGAGTGTATAGGAAAGATGGAGAGAGAGTATTTACAAGTTCCTGGAGTGACAGGGCAACGGGGAATGGCTTCAAACTGACAGAAAGTAGGTTTAGATTAGAGATTAGGAAGAAATTCTCTCTGAGGGTGGTGAGGCCATGGCACAGGTTTCCCAGAGAAGCTGTGGATGCCCCATCCCTGGAAGTGTTCAAGGCCAGGTTGGATGGGACTCTTGAGCAACCTGGTCTAGTGGAAGGTGTCCCTGCCCATGGCAGGGGGCTATAATGCAATGATCTTTGAGGTTACTTCCAACCCAGGCCATTCTATGGTTCTGTAATCATGGTGTACACATAAAAACCACACAAATGGAGATGAAGCTATGCTGCAGGCAGTAATACGTTTCCCTTTCACCGGTTTTTCACATTTCAGCTTCCCTTTTTTCACGTCACCTGACATTTTTATTTAATTCCCAATTCCTGGGATGTATATGACATTGATTTTTCATTTAGCTAAAGGTCAGGCTTACAAATCCCTGTTAAGAGCAGGAGTGTACTGTCCTGGTTGAAAAACTGGCAGGCAAGAAAAAAAATATTTGGAGCTCTTGAAGATATTTAGATGGGGATTTTCCCCCAGAGATCTTCACAGTGGCTTTAAATGTTGGTTTTGAGGGAATTTCCTCCCTGGCAATTACCAAGGGAGCTTACTTTTGAGAAGACCTGGTGCTTTTGGAAGCATTATGCTAGAAATTCGCATTTATGCACCTCTTACATTACACTGGAGATGATGGTGTGGCTCATTAGTCATCTTCTGGTCTTACATTTTTTAGCGTGTAGCCATGCCATGAAAGTTTTGCACAGTGTTCCAATTTGCTTTGAAGCAACACATTAAGGGGGTTTTGCAGGAGCACTGGCATTTCTGTCACCCATGCCCTACTCTGCAGTGGATGGATCATCTTAATGCCTAGTGATTCTTATAAGCTTTTTGCTTCATGGTACTCAGAACCTTGTGTGAGGATTAAATTCTGAGAGCAAGCAGGTGTGTCCCTAAGTTTAGCTGCCCTATTTATAGTGTTTTCCTGTAAGCATAACCCTGCAATTGTCACTCACACTGTCTTCCTCCAATTCTGCATGGCAGCAGGCTGGTGACATACTAAACATCCTTTTATGAATATGGCCTTCTTGGAGAAATGAAAATTAATTGCCCAAATGGCATCACATGTAATTAGAGAAAAAGCTTATTATGAAGAGAATTTAAAGTAAATCGTCATCAGGAAATTCTGAGCTGAATTTTAATACAGCAATACATTTTATTTGTTAATTTCTACTTTACAGTGATAAATTTACATCAAATTGCCTGTGAAAATGATGTACAAATTCATATAGACATATTTTATGCACAATATAGTGAAGAAAAATAGGGGCATGGGAGAAGTGATTATTGTATTTTGAAATCAGTCGTTAACTTCGCCTTAACTGCCCTGTAATTGGTAGCATAAGTTACAAGAGTACACAGACCAGTGCAATCATTTATTTTGTTCTGAAGCTGGTGAAGTGCAGACTCTAGTAAATAGTTCTGTGACAAAGAACTGCAACAAGAAATCAAAACATCCAAATATTATTTCAATTAATGTTTTATGTACAGGTAATGTTAGCAGTGGTGTGGTTAGTGATATTTACCTGCTAAAGGAATTCTGATGGACCCCTGGAAGCAGCTTTGTTGTTGTGCACCATGCTTTAGTTCTGCAGCAAACACAGGGGACAGAGGGAAAGTCAGCAGAAAACAGTGGAGGTCAGGACAGAAATCATCTGTGCACAGACCATATCCTTGCCCTGTGAGGAACCTTTACAACACCTCAGCAGTGTGAAAAACATCAGTAAAACTGGAAATAGGCTTTGTTTTTTCAAATAATTTGCTGCTTAATGAGAGTGATAGTCTATTTGTTTAGATAAGGTGGCATTTTGAAGACTTTCTTCACAGCAGAGGTGAAGAAATGTAATCTGCTGGTTTAGATAAAAACTTGGATTTTGTAGCACCACGTTATAAGAGGGAATTAAGATTGCAACTAATTTTACTGGAGCTAAATTAAAGAAAACGCAAGGCTCTGTCTTTTAAAACAGAAGCTTACTCTATTTTTTCCCCTGGTGGTGACATAACATTTACATTTCCACAGATAATGAACTAGATTTTTCAGCAGATCAGCCCCACAGGGGAATCATTCCCAAATCTGAAGTATTATTTTTCTTTCCATCTGCCCCATGTAGAGCTCGAGGTAAGCTGTTCTTAATGTCTTATGAGGATCACCTTTTCTTGAAAGCAAATGCACTTTGCACTTTTGTCTTCTTTAAACAGAAAAGATCTTATTACTACCTGTCATGACTTCTTTGCTGCAGTTACCATTACTGCTTTTAATTGGTAATTCACCAGTTTTAGAGATGGGGCTTTTGAGCCCATAAAACTGCAGGGAGCTCACTCACAGTCTAAATTGTTCTTCTGAGGATACAGGAAGACTCAACAATGTTATTCACATCTCACAAAAGGCCATGGAAAGCTAGGTCTATTACTTTTAAACATTTTCACAGTAAACTGCTCCTTCCCATAACTATGTTTATTTCTTAATAGTTCTTAAATACATTCCAGGTAGCAAATTTAGTAAGTGCCAAGGAAACATGCAGCTTTTTTCTGCCAGGGATCTCTCACAAAGCAGTTCCCTTGCCCTCATTTTCCTAAAGTGTTTGTGCAAGTGCCTTAGTCTTTGCAAAGGATTAGCTTAAAAATCCGTATTAAGGGCCAATAGATCTGTCTCACAATTGTGGAAATGGGATCAGTAGGATGCAGTTGCAGTGCCCTCCCAATTCAAAGGTCTCTTCAAGGGATGAGCCTCTGGGGAGCATTTTGCCCATGGATTTGTATGGTGGTGCCTCCCTTTGGAATACCCACCTGGCAGTACCCAAGCTGCTGGACCATGACATCGAGAAGGACTATTTACAATGGCCTGGAGTGAGAGGACAAGGGGCAATGGCTTCAAAATGACAGAAAGTAGGTTTAGACTAGATATGAAGAAGAAATTCCTTCCTGTGAGGGTGGTGAGGCCCTGGCACAGGTTTCCCAGAGAAGCTGTGGATGCCCCATCCCTGGAAGTGTTCAAGGCCAGGCTGGATGGCACTTGGAGCAAACTGGTCAAGAGGAAGGTGTCCCTGCCCATGGCTCAGGGTTGTAACTAGCTGATCTTCAATGTCCCTAAGAAACCAGGCCATCTGATGATTCTGTAAGTCAAAGGGAAGATCCTACTGGCTGGAGCAGAAAGCAGCCAGTGAGTGCTGTGGGTCAGCCACAGAACAGCTAAACACAGCCCAGGTGATGGCATCTTGACCTGGGTGTCTGGGTGTGAAATAAAGCCAGGCTCACTGTCTGTGGAAGTTATGGGGATGGGCACACTGGGAGAGGAAGGTCAGCTGCTGTTTCTGCTGAGTCCTCCCAGTGTGATCATGGGATCCACATGCTCTTACATGTGCTGGAGTGTTTTACTGTGTTTCCAAACACCTCTAGGCACACCTGAGACCCCACAGCTTTTTCTGGGCTTCAGTAGCCTGCCTGCAGTCCTAAAGCACTGCAGGAACAGCTCATGGCTTCTCCTGCTGTCTCTTCCCTGGTCATCCTGCATCCCTCTGTAATGTGGGCCATTTCTCAGGCTTGGACATAACCCATTTGGTCTGGATTATAAAGGAACATGTGAGAAAATGGGATCATAGAATCATAGAATATCCTGAGTTGGAAGAGATTTACAAGAATCACCAAAGTTCAACTCCTGGCCCTAAACAAGACAATCCGAGAGCCCCACCATGTGCTGAGAACATTGTCCAAAGGCTTCTTGAATTCTGTCAGGTTTGATGCTGTGACCACTTCCCTGGGGAGCCTGTTCCAGTGTCCAACCACCCTCTGGGTGAAAAACCTTTTCCTAATATCCAATCTCAGCCTCCCCTGACACAGCTTCAGGCCATTCCCTTGGGTCCTGTCACTGATCACCAGAGAGGAGATCAGTGCCTGCCCCTCCTCTTCTCCTCTCCAGAAAGCTGCAGAACCCAGTGAGGTCTCCCCTCAATCTTCTCCAGGCTGAACAAACCAAGAGACCTCAGTTGCTCCTTGTATAGACCTAGGAAATTAGGCTGAGTGGGGTAAGTTCTGCACTTTCCATGGGAAGTTTTGTGGCACCTTGTGAAACCAGGGGGCAGCACCTGCAGGTGAAACAAAGGAACACGGCTGACTGGGAATGTGCAAACACTAAATGTGAGGAAAAGTGGGCAAAAGGGCTGCAGTGGCTTCTGGCTGTTTGATGTTTCATTTCCATGCCTCTGAGACCTCTGTTAGACATTGCTTTCTCTTTTGAACTCAGGTTCGCTTCCCACCTGTGCCAACATGTTAAATTTTTTTTCCCCATGGAAAGACACAAATGAAAGGTATGTATAGAACTATGGTAAAGAAAACAGACAACCTGCAAAGAAAATTAGCTGCTTCCTTTTCTCCACTTTATCTTGTTCCCTAAAGACAAAAGATTTCAGTGACTGCGCTGCAGCACAGCAGCTTGGTAAAATCTACTGTTAGTAAATGGCCACAGGATTTGAATCGATTTTGCAAGACCTCAGGTTGAAGACTTGTCAGATTTGTTTAAACTTGTCTTGGCCTGCCTGGAGTTTACTCTACATGTATTTTAGATGTAACAGCAACCTTTCTAATGACCAGGTGGCTATGCCCATGCTTTTTGTCCTTGTTTGTCTTTCTATGGTATGACTGCAATTTTACCTAGATTGTAAAACCATAAATATCCTGAGTTGGAAGGGACCCATGAGGATCATAAGCCCAACTCCTGGCCCTGTGCAGGACAGCCCAAGAATGCCACTGTGTGCCTGAGAGCATTGCCAAAGCTCAAACATATTTCAATTTACAATATTAACTATATGGATTTAATTTTATGTAATCCCTTGTTGTTTTTTCCCATTAAGATCAAGGACTTCTCAATATTACAGAGTCATTGACTTGAATCCTTTGGTTTCAGTGACTTCATAATAATTTCATAATATTTATTTAGGATTCATTTCTAAAGAAGACTAATGATGGGGGGAGGACATTTCTTTAGTAAATCTGAAAGTACGTTTCAGCAAGGATGCTAAAGAAAAGAATATCTTTTGAAGTGCAGCTGAATGCCCCAATTACTATAAGTTTTGTAATAATTTTTTTTCCTCTTTTGAAATTGAAGTATATTAATTGCAGTTTTTCCTCACTGAAACATTGGCAAAAGAAAAATTTCATACTGAGGATAAGCCCTCCTCATACAGCCACAGCATGATCCCACAGCGCGAAAGTCTGAGGGTGGGATTTTTCTCTGGTATTGGAAATACCATTAGAAGTGTTTGCAACCTGATGCCTGTGCAGGAATGAAAGTCACTTAGGGGGTACATATAGGTCTTAGTGCTGATTAGAAGCCTTCTGCAGGACTGTAGAACATTTTGAATTTTTCATTCAAGCAAAGATCTTGGCTCAAATGCAAATGTTCCTTCACAGGCATGTGATGATTGAAAGCACAGTGATCTTACACAGCTTAGATTGTTTATTTCTAATCATCTCACAGAAGATATGTGAGTCTGGTCTGACTTGTTCTCATGCAAGGATGTCACCATTGCAAAAATGATGCAAATGCAAGCAGAGCTTGATCCAAACTATACACAGAATTATTTTGTACTGTGTAGTACTTTTGGAGCATGCCACTCTTGGGGTTGAGCATTGCTCACTTGCTGTAGACATAACTAAATTGCATCCTGGCCATTCAGGTACATTACTTCTGCACTGTGAATTACCTTGCAGCACATTTCAGTTAATGGTAGTTAGTCTGGAGAGAAACGCAAGACCTCTGTAGAAAGGATTAACTATTGTATACCTGACAGCAAATGCAAAGTGCTTTTTCTCCAGTCTCAGATCCCATAAGAGAGGATATGTTACAGCATACAGGAATGTGATAAAGCTACGTTCTAGGGGAGAATGTGCCCAGCTTGCTTAAAAAAGAATGATAAATCTCTTTTTTTTAGATCCATTCCAAGTCTCCTGGTTAAAAAAAATGCACTATTGCTAAGAATATATTCATCAATATTTATAAGGAGCAGGAATATGTTAGACTGGGAGAACTTACGGATCTGGATTTTTGGCCTTTTCTTCCCTAGCTATGTAAGTTCATCTAATAAAATCTGGCTTCTCCTTTGTGTTATTATTATTATTATTATTATTATTATTATTATTACTACTACTACTACTGTTATGACTTCAAGCAAGTTAAAAGCTAAAAACATAAAAGTTTATCCAACTGTACAATGTGTAGTTGTGCTACATAGAACCTTGAGGGCACCTGGTCTCCCCCAGATAAATCACAGTCCAGAGCTAGGATTTTAGAATTCCTCTGTGATGCATGAGAAGAATCAGAGGTGATACCAATGCATGCAGATCAGGAAAGAGACACACAAAACACTGAAAAATGAGCAGGTCTGCACTTATCTTTGCCTTAAACTTCTTTTTTTCTGTGTTTCATGGGTCTAACTCTTCCTGTTCCATCTCTCTCCAAGGTCTCTGCTTTCTGAAGAAGAGACTGTTATATAAAGTGCATGTAAGGAGGAAGATACAGTTAAATATCTTTTGTCTACTAGCCCAATAGCATGTCACTATCTCACATTTAGTCTGGGATGCTTTTTTCCACAATATTGCCAAATCTTAGGCAGTTGAAGGCCCAGATATCCTTGGAACTAGGTGCCTTCAAAAGGCTATTGACAAGAAAATATAAATTTTATTTATATATAATATTTCCTTTAGGTGTCAACACATCTACTTGCATCATCTCTTGAGCCACATTTGATGTTCCAGTTTTTTCAGGTTCCTCATTGAAAGTGTTAAATTCTTGCTCTGCTGAACTGCAAAATTCCTTTGGTTTTAATAGGGCTGAGAATTTATCTCTGAAGCAGGAAAAATGAGGACAAGAGGGTGAGAAAGAATAGCCATCAATCTGAGGAACAAGAATAAGAGCAGCAGTGAAGACAGATTAGGCCTTTTATTCTTTCAGAGCAGCTAAATTATAAAATTTATCTCCAACTGTACATTAGCTCTATATATAGATCCATGGTCTTCATAATTTCTGCTTAAACCATCCCAAGTTTTCTTCTGACTTGTAGTTACATTGTCAAACTCCAAACAAAAATATCAAATGAAATATTCAAAATAAAAATATGAAGAATTACAGGAAACTTGATCAAGATGCTTAATTATTTAATGACATTTTCTTCAGGAAAGGAAAGAATAGGTCTTATGTTTCACATTGCACAAAAAATGGAAGGAGGCTAAACAAAGGTATAATGTAAAATAAAGAATGGCATATAGAGTATAAAAAGCATATAGAAACTTGCCATCCCCTAAAATAAATCATGATAGTTTAAAATTAACAAGCTTTACAAAATTAACACACACAGAATGTTATATGGAACTTGCCAAAACATGTGCAGACATTTATGCAGCTTATTTTAAAACAAGAGAACAAAATGAACCACAAGTTACATTAAAGGAGATTAAAAGAGCTAGCAAACCTCAAGCTCCTTCTGTGTCTGGGGCATATGGACTCATACACAGTCAGTCCCTCATGCACAGGAGGTCACTGAATGCCTGGTGGTCAGGAGAAGCCTTTGCTGGAGAGGTTCCTGGTGGGTGCCCACCACAGAGGCTCTGCTGCCAGGTGGTGCCAGGGACAGGCTGTTGCCCCGTGTTTGATGTGCTGTGGTTGCACATTTGGAGCCAAGCACTGACACTGTCAATGAGAGAACTGTGGGGACATGAGTTGGCTGTTCTGACAAAAATACCAGCTTTTAGATATGTCAGAGTGTGCATCTGAGAGCTGGACAAACAATGTTTGACATCCTCGAGGGCTCATTAAAGGGCTCTGTTCTTTCTGGGTTAAGGTTTTTGTGTTTCCCACTGACAATGCAGCCTCAAATTCTGCTGTCTAAACCAGCAAATATCCGTCCAAGGATAACAAACATATGTTGCCTTGTTGCTTGGCAGTGATTCGGGGATTCAGGCTAAGTCATTTCCAATCAGAAGAAAACCCACACATCCTGCTGTTTTTCTTCCAGTGTACAGAAAAACTTGTTAAAAACCATGTTGTGTATTTGTCTGGCCATAAAATGATAAAAAAAAGAAAACTGTCATTACATGGCAATGGAACCCAGAGGTGAATTAGGAAGATGTTCAGATGTAAAAAGTCCAGCCATGCTTGCCATAGTGAAATTTCTGTGTCAACAGTTGCAAAATTAATTATAAGCAATGCGTGCTTCTAAGAAATAAATCGTGCCCCTTAGGTGCCCCTATCTCAATTTAGTGTAAAAAACAAGGGAAACTGAGGTGATAGCAGAATCACAGAATCACTGTGGTTGGAAAAGGTGCCTCAGATCATTGAGTCCAACATTTGACTGATCATCACCTTTGTCAATTAGACCATGGCACTAAGTGCCACATCCAGTTGTTTCTTGAACACCTCTGGGGATGACTCCAACAGCTCCCAGGACAGCCCTTTCCAAAGCTTGGCAACCCTTCCAGTGAAGAAATTCTTCCTAATGTCCAAGCTGAACCTCCCCTGGTGCAACCTAAGGCCATGTCCTCTTGTCCTGTCACTGGTCACCTGGGAGAAGAGCCCGACACCCAGCTGGCTACATCCTCCTTTCAGGGAGTTGTAGAGAATGATAAGGTCCCCCTGAGCCTTCTTTTCTCCAGGCTGGGGCCCCCCAGCTCTCTCAGCTGCTCCTTATAGGACTTGTGCTCCAGACTGCTCCTGAGCTCCACTGTCCTTCTCTGGACACACTCTAGCACCTCAATGCCCTTCTTGTAGTGATGCTTTTTTTTTTTTTTTCTGATAGGTTTCCAAAGCCAAATCTTATCATTGGATTATTTAACAAAATTGATCCCAAATGCCAGGAGGACAAGAGGATGTTTTGCCACCAAAAGGAGATATGCAATGAGGCAGTGAGGAACTGGAGTATTACCCCAGTGAAAACAAAACACACAGCCACTGTATTGTCCTGTAGGATGGCTTCAGGCCCCACATTAAGCAATTCACAATGAGAAACTAACTACTAAACAATGTCATTTTGTTTCAGAAACCTTCCACCAAGTCTGTGCTGTCAGCCCAAGCTGAAGGCCAAATCACAGCTTTCTACAGTGAACAGAGAAGCTCATGAATAGATGGAAATGTTTTCCACATTTCTGAGTGCAGGTGCCGAGGAAGCGGTTCAAAGTGTAGCTGAAATATTAAGGGAGTAGACTCATATGGACACACTTGGACACATAAGATTTTGGAATGTTTTATGTTGAGATCTCTGCTGTGCTGACCACACTCCAGAATAGAACTGGTGAGGACTTTAAAATATGCTGTATGAAAACAAGGCCTGTAAAAACCAGAAAGAGTCCTTCCTGTTCAAGAAGATCAATCAATGCATTTTGTGGATTTTCTAAAGCTCAGCAACCAAACTGAAAACCAGATTTTTTTTTAAGAGATAAAGGAATTGCACCTCAGTTTCTACCATACTTATTTGTGTTCAGAAATGGCACTCACTTCCCTGGACAGTGGTGTCTGCAGCACGGACAGACAGCGGGACAGAGCTCTCCTTTGCTGTTAGTTTTAGCTAGCTGAGGCAGAGGAGGTACCTGGACTGTTTTTTTTTTTCTTTTTCTTGGATCTGTTCAAGCCTGCTCTGGACTGAGAAACACCCAGCCAAACCCCGGGAGCTCAGGCCTGTGTCCCACCGGGGCCTGGGCCTCGGCACTTTCCAGTGCAGGGGGGACTGATAAGAACCTGAGCGAGCCGAGCTACACCACATGAAAAGGACTTTGTGAATTTGCCATCTCTTCAGAAATGTGAGAGGTTTTATTGTTTAATATTCTTATTTTTTTTTTTTAATGATTATGAATACTTTGCTTGTTAAATAAACAGTTTTTTCCACTTTTCCCCAAAGAAATCTTTTCCCAAACTAGTTGGGGGAGGAGCTGCTTAAATTTGCATTCTGGAAGGACCCAATTCAGAGGTTTTTCTCTCAAATTTGCCCTAAACCAGGACAACTTATTGACTGAGTAAATGATTTGATAGCACTTGAAATATTTATGATGTGGATTTCAATTCTGAAAAGCCACCAGTATTCCTTCAAACTTATCATAAGTTTGCCTCAACTTGCTGACAAAAATAAGAGTCACCAATGCAAAGAAGCCAAGCTAAACTGACCTATGCCTTGACTGAGCTAAAGCACAATCTATAATTTCTGATTTCCCAGAGGCAGCAAAGCAAATGTTCTTTCATTAGAAAATACCACATAGCCCCAAAGTAATTAGATGCAAATAAAAATTGTGTCTAAGTCATTTGCACAATCCCCTGTCAGTCTAACTTTCCTTAAAAAACATGTATGTATAATTGAGGATGTTTAATAATCCTGAGTGGATTAAACTTTTTATCTCAGCATGCCATAATGTCTGAATTTCTTCCTTTATGTTAGTATGACAGTAGGAATAGGAATTATTAATGTACATTTATTAAAATAAACCTGTACTCCAATGATCACAGCCTTTGCAAAGAACAGCTAGCTTAATATGGGTGAAAACCATCTTCCATAATGGGCACCTTTAGAAATTTCATTTAATTATATTTTTCAATGGGCAGGACACTTTTCACTTATTGAAACTTTCTTTAAGGAACACTTTTGTTTTTCTTCCATGTTTAAATTGCTCCTCAAGAAAATATGTAATGATGTATTGGAACAGACTGAAATAAGATATTTTGATTATCAGATATTTTTTAATGATGCATTTTGTGCTACCTGATGAAATTTGTCAAGAAAGGCAGGCCTGTGTTCCTGTGCTTCTCCTGGACTTTCTGGTCTAGCTGTGAGATGGTCATACCTGCAGTGGTTGCATCTCTTTTTCTATTAAAACACGTTGGAACTAAAACCCAGTGTATCTATTCCAAATGGAAGACTGACTCCAAGCACTCAGACTATGCTGTGCTCAGGGAGAAACTGTTGCACCAAGGCAGAATAAAATATTTCAACATTTTAAACTCAGTTTTCTCAAGGAAAAAATTAATTTCAGGAAGAAAGATTATTTGATTTCTCGTAATGTTTTGGGAATAAAAGAGGATTTTTGAATGAAATTCTCCTTGCACTGTAACTTGGAATTTTGACTAGCTCCCTTCAATAACACAAGTATGTAACACATGGGATTTTTAAACTTCTTGCTGCCCTCCGGTGGATGAAAGGAATAATTACTTCAGCAACAACATGTAGAAAAAATATAACGGGGAAATAACTTAGTAGAAAGTAAATTCCTCATAAATTAATAGGATTGTCTTTCTTGGGACACAGATGTTTATTCCACTCCTCAAGAAAGCTGTTTGGATCAGGCAAATCAGATTTAATCTCTGTCACACTTTTCTGTTAAATGTTGTCAGCTTTCACAATGAAGATAAAATTAGTATTAAAATCCTTAGAATAAAGCCAGATAGAAATGCAAAAATTTTTATGGAGCACCCCAATACTTGTGGTCAACCAACAGGTTCCAGGATGACCAAAAAAATGGGGCTTAAACTAAATAGTCCCTAAAACTGCTCTCATACATAGTTGGGCCACCATCCAGGATGACAAACAATTTTCAGTTCTCCTTTTCTGTCACCATAGGGAAGGATGGATGGGTTGATTACAGAGCCATCATGAACGTTTTGATCTGGGGAATTCTTGGATTTAGAGCTCCTGACAAATTGCTTTGTGACAGGAAGAAGAAGAGAAATGACATAAGAAGTCATATATAAAATTAACAACACAAGAAAAGCAAAGAGAAGCAAAACCAAACCAGAAAGAGGGTCTTTGCCACAGGCAGCTAAGCTATCTGTGAAAAATGGCATCTCCTTTCTCTCTTTATTTTTTAACAACTTAAGCCCCTTTTCCTCAGACAACTTCAGTTCTACATTTGCTTTTTCCAGTCCAAAAAGTCTTGAGAGGCAGAGTCACTCATAACAACAGTGAGCAAGAGGACAGTACTTTTTCACCATGGCACTGTCTGCCACAGTATCTCATGTCGTAATTCTAAACAGCAGCTATGAAACAAAATAAAGGTCTTCCTGTATTTTTTTTTGTCCAAAATGGATTTTTTTTTTTAAGGCAGATTGTGGAATTATGAACCCAAACACTGTGTGCAAACCTCTAGGTTTTGTGTTTCCAACCTCTTTGCTCACCACATGAGCTGTGTCCTCTTTGATCTGCTCAAAGGCTTATTTTAGCTCAAAGCCTCACTCAAAATTGTTCTGCTTTCAGAGAACTTGGTAAAAAGGGTTCACAAGGCAGCTGTAATGTGGAATATGCTTTCTCTGGAATCCCATAAGGCCTAGGAAAGCTTGTATTTTTTTCTTGCTAGGATGTGGAGACATAGTTGGTACCTTTTTGACCACATCCATGGTGAGATGGAAACATCCATCCTGCCATTTTTTTTTCCCAAGAGCTGAATCTTTTGTGTAGGTCCCTTGATCTTGCTTCTTTTGATGGTGTTGGGTGTTGAATCCACACAATCCAGTATGCCCAGTATCCCTTTCCTCCTCCCGGCCAAATGCAGGGACCTTCAATGCCTGGTCCTGGTTGCAGTATTCACTGTCTGAGCCTTTCAGTGCCAGACCAGATCCCCTCTGACACCCAAAGTAGGATACCAAGAACACTGCAAGTTAAAAAAAAATAAAAATAAAATCTTAAAAACCCTTGCCCTCAGCTCTCTCTTCTTTCTAGGCTTATCTTCACTCCAGATTTCCCCACCTCCTCTGCCTGAGTGGTGCAAGGGGATGAGGAGTTGGGGCTGTGGTCACATCACACGTTTCTGCTCTCCTCACACTCTTCCTCTGCCCCAGTGTTGGTTTGCTCCCTTGGGAGACAGTCCCCCATGAACTTGTGCAATGTGAGGTCTTTCCATGGGCTCCACTTCTTCATGAGCTGTTCTGGTGTGGTCCCTTCCATGGGGTGCTGTCCTTCAGCACAGCCTGCTCCAGAGTGGATCCCCCACAGGGTCACAAGAAGGAAAACTTCTCCTGTGTGGGCTCCTCTGTCCAGGGGTCTGTCTGGATCCTGCTCCAGCATGGGCTTCCCATGGGGTCACAGCCTCCTTCAGACATCCACCTGCTCCTCCATGAGCTCCTCTGCACTCTGCAGGAGGGTCTCTGCTCCCCCATGGACCCCCACGTGCTGCAGGGGCACGGCTGCCTCTCCATGGCTGCACCCTGGGCTGCAGGGGAGCCCCAGCTCTGGAGCACCTCCTGACCCTCCTTCTCCACTAATCTTGGTGTCTGCAGGGCCCTTCCTCTCACACATTCTCACTCTTCTCCCCAGCTGCAGGTGCCCAGGTTTTATCCCACTCTTTTTAAATTTGCTTTCCCAGAAGTTCCACCACTGTCCCTGATGGGCTCGGCCTAGGCCAGGCCAGGTCCAGGAGCCACCTGGAGCTGACTGTGTTGGCCATGGGGGAAGTTCTGGAAGCTTCTCACCCCAGCAGCCCCCCTGCTATCAGAATCTGGCCACACAAACCAAACACAGGCAGTCTGCTAGTCTGAAATAATTGTTTCAATTTTCATATAGCTTTTGGGAGAATAATTTATTTTAAGTTACATGTTGATTTGTTTTTCTTTAAAAGTTTTAGTCGTATGGATTTCTGTTTAAATTTCTTCTGAATAATACAATTCAACAAAATCATAAATTAGTTCCAGTTGATCAGGAAAAAAACAATTGAAATTAACTCAGCAATTAAATAATCACTTGATCTTAATTACTGTTTAGCATATAGTCTGATCAATACTTCTTCAGCTAAATCATTGGTACTATTAATGGCAATTTTCCTCCTTCATTTAATGAATATCAAGTCTTTTAAACACATGCAGGGAGTGTTCATTCAGTATTGAATCATAATAAGATTGTGATTTTAGTAATAAAAACCAATGTTTAAAGTCAAAAGAAAAAATAAAAGTAAAACTTAAATCCACAATAATAACAAATCCTGAATGCTGCAATATTCAAGCAATTTTGTTGAGTCTTAGTTCTCTTTGGTGCTTTGCAAGGCATGCTCTGCCCTCTGCTGATTAAAAGGATAAGAGGACTAGTTACTTTTTTTGTTCCAGTAAAAGAATAAATTGCATTTAAGTAGTTCTTTGGCACTATAACAACCCTCTTCTGCTAATTTAAGTTAATGTAAAGGATCCACTTGGTTTACTCAGTGAACAGAATCATCTGAGAAATACTTATCATTATATATTAATGATGGATGAAATTTAATAATGCTCAATATTTCTTCCTCAGTAGTACTCAGGAGCATGATGTGCCAAGCAGCACATATCCTTGCCCCGAGTTTTAGCAGAAATTAATTTCTTGCAAATTCACACCATTGGTACCTATGTAAGTGAACTTAATTATGTTGAGAATTTCATGCTTTCCAATATCCTATATATTGAAACATCCCTGTGAAGTAAGGAAATCCCATTGTTTCACACCCAGAAAGAGAGATGTGGAATGGATCAATTTAGTCAGACATGTGCCTAATAAAAACAAGGCAGTAGGGAGACACAGCTTTCCTCTTAGTCCAAGCCAGACTATTTAAATCTGCTCTGTTAGCAGATCCTTTGCTTCTTCCCTTGTCAGTGGGTTCACTTCTTCAAGGCATCCCAGCTGTAAAATGCCACTCTGTTCTCACACATATGTGGAGCTCCTGTGTCTGGTCCATCAAGAGAATGGCACTGGTTTGCTTGCATGAAGTTAAAAATCAAGGTGAGCTTGGAATAAACTGGATGCTTACCCAGACATCTTTGACCTAGAAACAGCTCAAACCCAAGATTTTCTTGCTATGTTTCCAGTGAAACTCTGTGTCAGCCAGGCCAGGGAAAACTTTCCATACTGTTTCAGATCTGCTGTTTCTCCTGAACAGGAAATGCAAGCATATAAGAACATGGAAAGAAAACCAAACCAAACTTTTTTTAGTTTCCACATGTGCTCTGATATGACTCTTACCTCAGCTGAAGCAGTTCAAATGTTAGAGTTATAAAGGCGTAGAAGTTCCCAGAATTACAGTCGGATTGAATGTTTTGGGATGAGATGTCTGTACTACAATCAATAGTACAGTACAATCAATAGAATCAGTTTGTAATGACTGTTTCCCTTTACTGGGTGAGGCCACACCTTCAAGAAGGACATTGAAGTGCTGAGTGCGTCCAGAGACGGGCAACGGAGCTGGGCAAAGGTCTGGAGCAGAGGTCTGATGATGAGGAGTGGCTGAGGGAAAGACTGAAGTTCATTGTGGTTTGAAGAAATTTGTACTCACGCAGGGACATGGTTTAGTGCTGGCTTTGGCAGTGTTATCATTGAACTAGATGATCTTAAGGGTCTTTTCCATCCTCAAGGACTCTATAATACTAGGATTTTGTAATTTAGAAGATGCTGCTCTGTTAATAGGTATGAAAACAAAGTGCATAGCTTTTTCTTATCAATGACACAAGAGATTTTGAACCCTTCTGAGACAGGAACACAGCTAAAACACATCTTTTGTTTGGTTGGGGGTTTGGGGGGTTGTTTTGTTTGTTATTTGTTTGTTTTTCATAACCCACATTTTGTATGTGGACAATATCGTGTGCAGGAGAGCAGAGAACACTTCCCACGATTGGATACGTTCTGCTTGTCAAGTTTTCCCATGAAAATCCTCCTTCCTGGCTGTTTTTCCATGGCTTGTCCCGGTGGTGGCAGCAGGAGGCTCAGCCCGCAGGAGGGCAGCAGGACTCCGCGCTCGGCAGCAGGAGCCTCCCTGCTCCGAGCATCTCCAAAATCCCGGCACTTTTATACTTTTTATACTTTCCAGGCCCTTTTATACATTCTGCTGGGCACCTGCATTGTGATAGTCCTGGCTGGTGATGGGCTCCGTGGATGTGGGTTGATTTAGGCCAGTTTGGGCATGGTCTTTTTTACACATAAAACCAACACATTTCTGCAAAAGCTGCTGTTTAGGTGGCTTTAAAAGGACTTCAGGGGAAAAGTCTTCCCATGTATCTCTAATATTGTTGCAAATTCACAAATTCAAATTGTGAACAGATTCAAAAGGATGTTAAACCTCGTGCTTCAGCAATCAAAATAATATTGAATCAACAGAAATTGTGATGATAGACATAGGAGGCGATGATACAAGGTTGTGAGAACTGACCTACAGGTGATCCTTCATCTTCTCCAGAATGCCTGGTACTGATGGCTGTCAGATCGGATAGATGCGAGATCTGATTTACTGGGGCAAATTTGGCATTTCCTGTTCCAAGGCTCATTTTATAATCTGATTTAAGATGTTGCTGTAGTTTACAGAAGTGAAATAGTCCATAGGAATCAGGCTGAGTCATCCTGAAGTTTGCAGACAGTGTTGTACCTGTGCCAGTTAAAGAAAGGAATTCCCCAAAATGTGGAGTGTATTCCAGGGTGCTGAGGTTGTTTCTGCCTGAGCAGGAGTGACCATAGAGAGGGTGGCATTGGGGCTTTTCTTTCCTCTGTTCACATTTGCTTCCTACATTTTGAGCTACCAGGTCATCCTTGCTGGAACTGTGGTTTATTTTCCAGCAGTAGAATGCTGTGAAAAAAATGTCCCACAATTCTTCCCTCCTCCTCCTTTTCTTTTTTTTTTTTAAGTGCATGTACATACACTGGACAGTATTTCATGTTATTGCCACATTTAATATGTTAACCAGGAAAAAAAATCCTGAGCTTTTCCAGCAAGTACATTGAACTTAGTGCTCCTGGCTGCTGCCCTTCAGGTGAACTTCTCAGCAGTAATAACATACTAAAAGAAAAAAGAAAAAAGATGCTTTACTTGCACAGTATTTCTAAATAGGAATTAAGTCCCTAAATGCCTTTCAGGAGGTAGCTTTTAAGGTGTATCTGTGCAGAATTTAAGAGCTGTGCACAGATAATCAAACTGGTAATGATCAAGCTAATCTTGAAACAGGATACAATCTGAGTTCATTAGACTAAATACTTGCCCTAACAGATGCAATTAAAGAGCTTACAAACCAGACTAACACATCTGCCTGGCATTGTGTGGCCACAGCCTGTGGAAGTGTCTTTGCAGGTAGAGGCCATCTCAGAGCTCTGAGGAGACCTCGTGTCTGTGCTCCATTGCATCGTGCAGATGGACCCTTGATTCCAAGTTTGAGGATCCTAATTTTAGTATTGTTGCTTTACAGTTCAACTCCCACATGTGATAAAAACTTCAACCATTACAGCACTGTTGTCTTTCTGTCATTATAAAAAAGTCTTTCTGGGTAGGTAATTGGAAATCACCCAAAACCAGAACTTTTAAAATTAGCATTTTTTGGGCTTCAGTGAGCAGACAACATGAACAAGAATGAAAATAGGAGGAAATATATGTAAGGAAGAGACATTTCATGGATGACACTGGGACAAAGTTAACATTATAATGAGCTGTGATTAGGAGTCTTGTTATGTGCAATAGTATTTGAGAGAGACAATCACATAAAGGAAATGTTTTTGAGCTGCCATGTAATCTTAATTTGTTTTTTACCTCTTCTCTGCTTTATTTTTAATATCAAAACACAATTGATACCAAATTTGCATTCTCTTATGATCAGAAAAGTAAGATCTTAAAAGTCAATGTATGAGATAATGCAAGTTAAAGAAAGTACATGTAGAGCTACATAAACCTATTTGTGCTTTTGTATAAAAGGATAACATTCCTAAAGTGGATAGTAGGTTGGTCCTTGAAAGTCACGGGCTCTCCATTAGCACCGTAAATGATTCTGGGGAAGGAAATGCCAAAAAATATTCCAGTAGGCCTGTGCATGTCAGGTTCTGAGGGGTAACTCAGCAGCAAGATGAAAGGAACTGCAAATGAAGCCTGAAGCCCCTCTCTGCTCACTCACCTGCTGGGGCTGGGCTGTGCTGAGGTGCTAATTGAGTGTGAGCCTCCTGCCTGATGCGCTGGCACCAGAAAGGGGGAAAACTACTACACAGATGTATTTTGGTTTTCATTCAGCCGTCCTACTATTCTATGAGTTATGAGGGAGCATCGTCATTTTTAATCTAAGGGAAAAATCCTCTCACATCTGCTAGGCATTTGTCATACGAACGAGAAAAGACAAATCTTTTCCTAGCAATAGCATGAAATTGCTTCTCCAGATTCCCTCCAGCTTTAAAAATAGCTTTGTGCTACAAACACCGTCACATCAGACTTGGCATCAGCAAAATTCTATAAGAAAGGAAGGAAGATTTGGTCAAAAAAGGGTCATTTTTACCCCAAAGCACATTTTCCTTCATATTCTTTCTACTTTTACTTAGCAGAAAATAGGGAGAGGATAATCTTTTTCTATGAGATAAAGATAAATAAAGATACTTCAGCCTACTCAGAACTGTAAAAAGAACAGGAGGATATTAAGAAAATGAAAATCCTTTTAATAGTCAATATTCATCAAGTGAACACAAGTGATACCTTTAAATATGTTCATATTGCTAATGCTAGATTATAGAAACAGTTATCCTTCAGAAAAGGGCACAGATATTTCGAAAGATTCAGTTGTCAGCTATTTAAAAGAGTCTCCAAAAACATACACCTCAGAAAAAAACCTGCCACTGTGAGACACAATGAGTAACTTTCTACATGTTAGTTTTTGTTCAGGACCAGTGTACCTATAAACAATTCACATTTTCACCTCAAATTTAATAAATATTTTTTGGCAAATATTTATGAGTACTGTGTTCCTACTGCAGCAGGATTGTTTTTATCATTGCAGCAATCATTTTCACAGTGTAATTCAGATATATGCTTTATCTGATGACATTTTGGGATTTTGGGTTAGGCTTCCAAATAACAGAATCATAGAATTGTAGAACTGGCCAGGTTGGAAGGAACCCTGAAATTCCTCTGGTCCAAGCTTTCGTGGGAAGGGGATCTTCCGTGAGAGTACCTAGCACCCTGTCCAGTCTCATCTTGGAAACCTGCAGTAATGGGGACTCTACCATGTCTTTGGGGAGGTTGTCCCAGTGACTGTCTGTTCTCACTGTATAAAAAAATTCTGATCTCATCTTCACTCCTTTGAACCCTCTCCAGTCTGTCCTTGTCTTTCTTAAACTGTGGGGGCAGGAAGTGGACACAGTGCTCCAGGTGTGACCTGAAAAGCGCAGAGAGGAGTGGGATGATCCTATCTCTATCTCTGCTGGCAGTGCCCCTGCAGATGCAGCCCGGGATATGTTTCACCTGTTGCTGCAGTGCTGACTCATCTGCAGCTTTTCGTCCACCAAAACCCAGGTCCCTTTCAGCAAGGCTGCTTCCCAGCCACAGATCCTGATGTGGAATCCATTTGCACCAGTGGGCCAGGCTCATTCTCCCAGACAGACCATTAAGCCCACAAAGACTCATTTCTCTGTCACTTCCATTCTTACAGTAAAGGCACATTGATAAACAGCAATCATTCAGCCAGCCCTTGCCAACTAATGTTAATTACATTTAAGATTAAGTATCATGAACGATTCCTTTATTTTAATTATAACTTTAATGGAAAAGTTGTACGGGTGGTTTTATTGTCTTTATTATTTACTTTAAGTCACTCACTTTGATATACATTGCAGCTGTCTGTTTCATTTATTAATTTCCCCACGCTCCCTTCTTTTATGCTGCTTTTATAGTTTGAGTTATCAGCTATATCTTACTGTTATAATGAAAAACAGTAAGCACTACAAAAAGATTTTGGGGTGGGGTGCTTGCTGTTACATCTGACTGTTCTGATGTCCTCAAAATAATTCATGGCTGTGAGACAAAATTTGATTGACCTTTAAAAGTCCTGTGAGGATTAACCTGCCCTGGATGGGGATGCTCAGATAAGTGAGCCTTTCTCTTCTCCTCAACCTAGCTGTCTAACTCTGAATGAACAGACATGGCTTCAGTTGCAATTTTCTTCCTTTGGAATGTACTTTTAAATTTTTAATCATTTGATGTCAACCTTCCTTTGGAAGGAACAAAATTTTGGAGGTATTTCATATTTACTTTAAAATCTTGAGCTCTTTTTGAGATCTGACTTTGTTTTGTTTTGTTTTTTCTTTAACTAAAGAGTAGAAAAGGCATAATAAAGATAATTAATCCAACTTTTTGTCAATATATACTATTAATTAAAAATTGCAAGTGAATTGACTGGAGCAGCTTTACAAGTCATAAGTTATCTGACTCTCAAGAGTACAAAAGTGTAATTATGGACTGTAGAGAAGTACAATCCCCAATGCTCCAAATATTCTGCAAGAAAAATGCTGATCTTCTATTTACAATTAAAATATTGAAGGCAATTTTTCAGCCTATTTCTTATTGCCACAATTATATATACTTTAGCCTAAAAATACGTCTGTTGGAGTGGATATCAGAAAAGGAGTCAGTTTCTTGCTGAAAAGTAAGTATCAACTAACAGTTTCATTTTACCACTTGTGCCTGGAGATATACACATTTTTCACATTCTTTTAATGATATTGAATAGATAAAAATTATAACCAGGTGGGAATTATTCTCTTGCTTCCATCTGGAAAGCATAAGATATGATTTAATTTAAGAAACTTACCGATGCTACTTTTATTGTTTACTTCCTTTTCTACCATTATGGGTATATTGACTTTTACAATGTAACATTGTACTAAGCTTGGATTTGAATTTACAGTCATACAGTACAAATTTCCGACAATAAAGATGAAGATATGAGGTAATATTTAGGAATCTATTAAAAGTGTGCCAATTGTATGACACAGAATGAGAAGCAGTGTTCTTGGCATCCAGATTTTCCACCAATAGTTTAATGTAAAAACATGGACAGGCAATGTGATGTCTTCTGGTTTTGAGCTGAATCATGTGCTGAATAAAGCCATTTAGTTGTCTTTATAGCTTTGCCTAACCAGTGAAACAAAGGGCACCCAAAAAGATATTTGCATGTCCTACAAATAGTTTGATGGGCTGGATCAGTGACTCTACCGAGCTGCAGAGAGAACATCACTGGGACCCTGGTCCAGAGGTGTCAGAGAGCCACAGTCTTCACTGCTGGACACATGACATCAAAAGTATCAGAGACTGCTGGATCCTTTTCTGTAGGAAGACTCTTTCATTGCTACTGTAAATATTAAGTGAGCACTGCAATAATTTTATGGGTCTCACACTCTTCAATTAGGTTAACAATGAGAGAGCAAATAATAGTATAAATGTTGGAGATGGAAATGTCAGCTTCGTATTGACATAAATTTAAAATTAAATTAAAATATTCAACTCAGATGTATTACACTGAAATCATTGTATAACTGCTTAATTAATGGGATGGAGAAGGTAAGAGTTATGCTAAAGCAAGCCCCTTAACCACAGTATAATGCTGTTTTCTCATCCTGAAGTGTCTGGAATAATGTAGGGCTGTGTTTTTGCATGATGCTAACAAAATTTGTCTGCCACAGGATGAAACAAAAGGGCAAGTAAAAGGTGCAAAGCCTAATGGGATAATGTGGGAGGGTTGTGGTGGATGGAGGGACCTAAATCAGGTATACCTGGTGCTTTGTGTTGGAAATAGCCCTTGGGGTGTGTATTTCCCAAACATCCCCCCCACTCTCCGGGGGAGTGTCAGCTGACAAAGGCTGAGCTGGGGAGCACAGGCAGGGAGCAGTCTGGATAATCTGGATAATCACAGGCCAGAGCCTCAACCTGGGCCCGTACTAGTACAAACATAGCCTAAGGGCCTGATTAGCTCAAAATAAATCTTTCTGGTGTGTTGAATCTGCTAGGTGAAGGAGGCCAGATGACTTTAAGAAATGGTGTGATATCACAGAAATGTAATTAATGTCTCGGCTGTCTTCAGATCTCCTTCTGTGTATTCAGATGTTCATTAATTTTTCTGCTTAAGTTTTAGTTTGCATCCTCAGGGATGCTGCAAAATATGCATGCAGTAGGTGCTCTTGTGGCTTAACTGTGTGTTGTGTTGTGAAAAACGAGGTTCACTCTCCTGGTAAAAGATAAAAGTTTAATAAAGAACAATAGAAGTGAAAGATAATAAAGCAAAGTTTAGTGACCGGGTGCTTGTCATTCAGCTAAGAGCACACCTGCTATTTTGGAGACACCCTTTACATACCTTTTCTATTTCATCAGCCTGTTGCACATTCATAAACAATTATACATATTAAACCTTTTCCCCAAACTAGTTTACATGTTCCAAGAACTGTTTCCCCTGGCTCCTCCTCGAGTCTGCCTATTTAGAGCATGTCCATTTCTTGGCTGTGGTTTTATTGTGTTCTTATTATCACCTCCAGCTTGGGTTTTGGTCCATATTTTACAGATGGTAAGTGTGGCTAGTTGGCATATCAGCAGCAGGGGTCTTCATCACACATTCATTTGATGTTATCCCAACCAAGCAGGCAGTTCAATTACCACAACCATAACTATATCAGCTATTTTACTACTATGTCTAAGTTTAGTTAATAGCAGAACTAAAAATGATATATTTATAGCAAATTTACTTTAACGTTATACATATAGCATCCATTTTAATATTTGTGAAAAGCTAATTTTTTAATATGTATTTATAATAGTGTTGTGGTGGAAAAGGGATTTGATAATGCAAATGGATTTCCCAGTCTTGAGCCTCTAAATACTTATATTGTCTGATGCAGAGCAGGCCCTTGAACCCCCATCCTAATTTACTTTTCTTGCTATTTGGCTGTTGTGTGTGTGCATGATAGAACTTAACTTCTGTATTGAGTCTGATCTGTGACAATTTCTTAGAAATCTCGCACCTCTGATGCTGCTTCTTTTCATGGGAGATGGTGTGAGGGAGCAATTTGAGAAAGTATCATGAAAGAGGTATATTTGAAACAAACTAATTCTGGGTAAAAGAAAGGATTAGAGAAAATGATCTGAATGATTTTCAGGCTGATGATTACATGAAACTACCCTGTTCTGTCTCAGCCATCCGGCTTCAATTTTTATGGGAATAGAGGCGACAATAGAAAGAGTGCAAATTGCAAGAACCAATTTTTCTGAATACTTTAAGAGCAAAGAGAAATGTCTCCAGTAATGCTTATTGCAGAGAGGAAGGGAAAAGAAAACTAAAAAGCATGTCTATAAAAGTGTGGAAGAATGGTCCACATTTAGTGGTGCATGCACTGAATTGGTATCACAGTCTAATTTTCACTCCCTTGAAAGTAATTAACCTATAAACTCATTGTAGTTATAGAGACAAGAAGAGCTAAAACTTTTAAATACATCCCATTCTTTGTGCCTTTTATTTCATTTTCATCCTCACCTTTTGATTTTATCTACAAAGCACTTAAAAGCTTATGCGCAAAGCATTTAAGAGCCTCTATTCTGAAAGCTTAAGGAGCCTTTCACTGGATCTGTGCTGAGAGCGAATTCGTTTGCTGTTGGTACCAGGCCCAGAGATGTGCAGAAATTCTTGGAGCTGAGGAAACCTACTGCTTGCAATAAAAATCAAATGGAAAACCCTTCCATTCCCAGCTTCCACAGTAAAATAAGCCCTTGGCTGTAAGAAAACCCAGCCCCTTGCTATCTAAACATCATTCATCATTTTTAGCAGGTCTGCCTCTGTCATCATTTGAGTCACATTCTTTCTGTCCTTTAGCAGAACTCATGACATCCAGAAGAGTTTGGAACTTGCAGGTGATGGATCTGGAAGGCACTGACTGGTGCCCAGGCCTCTGCAAGCAGTGTGTGGATGGAAGGATCATGAACAACATTGCTTTTGCTCAGACAGTAATGCTGAAAAGGACAAATCCTATTTGCTTTGACTTAGTGTCTCTGACTCTATTAATTTTATTCAAAAAGTAAAAAATTGGTTTAGTAGGACAATCATATTGATTATAGACAAGAGGGTTTGTTCTTCATCATTTCATGAAAAAGAAATCTCTCCAAGCAGCCATCCCAACTCCTTCATTGCTAGGATTCAATTTTATGTCCTAACAGAATTTTCCTCTTCTAATGAAAGTACATTGCTTCTGTTGTCTTGCTCCAAGAGACAGAGAGCTGCAGTTTTCAAACAAATCCAGCTGGGTCTGGGTCTCAGAAAGTTTTTGAATTTAGTCACTGAACTTGACTGAGCATAAGACCACTAAATTTAAATGTATGGAATGAAATTCAGACACTCTATAAGCACACAATACTCTAACACTTTCCAATAATGCAAATTTTCTACTTGATTAAGTCAGAATTTTGCCATGAATCCTCTATAAGGGTTATATTTTTTGCATTTCTTTAGTGTTACATATAAATGAAAAAGGATTTTTATGTTTTATAAATTAAATGTGAAGTCTTGAGTCTCATGTTCCTTTTTCATGTTCATTTCTCAAAAGATCCTTTCAATTAAGCCCTTGTTATTTTATGTTCTTCAAGTGCTTGTTTGCTCTGTCTTTTGTTTTCCCTCCACCCATATTAAGACCAAGAAAAAAAGGGAATTACTGCTAAGCAGCATAATTAAAGTTTGATTGTCTGTAAATTTTTCTCCTTGTCTTTTGGGTACAGTGGAATTCTATGTACCTTTTTGCTGGTGCTTGCTGTTACTGAACACATCTAACATATCTACCAAAAATTACACATTTATGCATAAGAAAATTCTTTGTTCTGGCATTATAAGGTACTGGAACTGACATCAAAGCCATGAAATATGGCAAGACAGAACAAACAAGTTTTAAGCTAATTTGACTATCATAACAGACTTCAGCTACATTTTTAGGATCACTTGGTGTACAACAGCTGGATGGGATGACTGTCAGAGGCAGCTTGAGACCCTGCCTCAGACCCCTTCCGGTGCAAAGGTACAATATATATTATGTTCCCTGGGCCTCTGTGTCATCCTCCTTGTACCAGCACCATTAATGTAAGCAGGTAAATGTATAATTTGCACATCAAATGGAGTCACCAGGGACAGCAGCCAGATGGGGTCTTAACTGAATAAACTCTCCTTCTCCTCTGACTTGAAATAGAGCAAAATAAACAGCAAAGGCTACATAGGGCTTTCAGATGGGATTAATCAACCTTACTTTAGCTTGTCCAAAAGTTAAACACCTGGTTGTAGATAGTTTTTCAGCCTGTTCAGGGCTAAAATGAATCACTGTCAAGAAGTACATGCACCTCCGGCAGGTGATTCATCCCTTGCCAATGTAAGTATGTTCTACAGATGTGATGAAGTGCTGCTGAGAGGTTCCTGATTTTCCACAGGGTCTCAAGGGAACCCAGAGAACTCATGTTCTCTCATTTTGAGTGCACCTTTAGATGTCTAAGGTTAGTGAGATGAATCTCTGCCAAACTGGCCTAAGAAAAGCACAGTAATGATATTAAATTACACGGGCTAACTCTTTTCTTATGAAACCCAGAGGTAACAAGAAAATGTGATGTTCACCAAGGTTTGTCTTTTGCAAAGACTCTGGGTTCTGCAGGGAGCTGTTAAGCACCTCCAGTCTCAGGGTTTCCAGGATCAAACCCAAATGAGCCAGAAATAAGCACAGCCTCAGAATCAAAATGATTCATCTATGCAATGTTCACAGTGGACAGTGGGGTTAATGTAATGAAATCTCTATGATTGTTGAAATGAGAAATCTCTGTGTATTTCAGCCCCATTTATTAATCATTCACAGTCCTTTAAAGCACTTTTATTCTACTTTTTTCTACTATTCCATGCTTAAGCAGAATGTAAAAAGTGTTCCTATGAAGAAAATTTGCTGAAATTAGACTAAGGGTAGGATTTCATGCAGTTCACCAGAGTCAGGAAATGTGGAGTTAAGGCTGAAACTACATAGCTGATGCACTGTGTTCTGCTCAGGTACTGAGGCTCTTTTGGGGGTTGTTCCCTTATTGACCACAGTGGTTGTAAAAAAAATGTTTTCTCTCCTGTTACTATTTTTCCCATTCAGAAACTGTTGCTATTATTTTAATATGCTGTAAATTTTGGTACATGTCCTTGAAATAAAACAAAAAGAGTCATCTACATTGTCAAAAATTCCTAAGCCCAGTCTACATGGAAGTTCAGATAAATCTGAACAAATATTATTAATGGAGCATATCAAGATTTATTGAACCCCTGAAGCTGAAAAGACCTGCTGCATTCTCCTGGGGTCTGTGGTGTCAAGCAGAGGGTAGATTTGTCCAGCATTCTGCTGTCAAACATGTAGTTCAGCAGTATGATACAGGGGGTGATGGTTTTGTCACTGGAACAGAACCAAAATCTGTTTCTTCACCAGTACAGAGAGGACTGAGATTGAATTCTTGTGAAAGACAATGGTTGCTTTCTGTGACATTTGGGTGAAAAAGCTGGTTGAAATTTTATTATTGTAAAATAATATAATAAAAATATACATTAGAAATAGAATATAGAATGTTAAATATTAGCTTATTAGATATACAGTAGATATAATAGAATATATATTATAATATAATATATATACATATAAATTATAATATAAAATAATAAAAATATTATTTTCATTTTGGAAAATGATGTTTTATTGTGATTTGCTAATCATCTTTTGGACAATGTGTCTTTTGAGGGGCACTCCGTAATAGTTTGACTCAGCATATTTTCTCTAAGTATTTTTATTTGGTTTGGAATTTTTTTTACAAAACTTAAAAAATGGTTTGTCATTAGTATCTATAACAGTGCTGTCATAACAGTTGAAATGGCTGCTAACACATATCTCCTCCTTTTTCTTTACTATGTAATTTTTCTTTTCCCTGTAGCTCCTGGATTTCATGGCATTCTTGCATGGACACATCCCTTCACCTCGACACTTTTTGGGACAAAGCAGCCCATCCTTCTGGTGAGTGAATCTTCTGAGCAGCTGATGCCAGCTTACAGCCTGTCCTGTGTTTCCAGCAAACATAATCTCAACAAGCTTCTTTGAAACAGCAGCATTTTATGACCTTAATAATTTAATCACATGTTTTAAGCTCGAGTGTATCTGGAGTTGATAAATCGGAAAGAAAAAATTGCTCCACTTCTTCTGAAAGGACAACAGGGCACAAGTATGAGACAAACCCAAGCAATTCAGTTGGCATATTTGCTTGCATATTGACAGGGCAGAACAGAGTCAGGCTGTTTGCTGACACCTAGAGAGAGGGGTTTGTGTGCCCTTTGCATCCTGCTCCTCAGGCCGTGTCCTCTGTGTTGTCTGCAGTAACCTGAGAGCATCCATCACATCCCTGAGAGCTCAGCATCCTTCCCCTCCACATCAATTTGCTCCACTCCTTGCTAACAGAACTACTTACAATTCAAACCATAAATAATTCAAACCATAAGCATAAATTGTCTGAATGTTTGCTCTTTAAGTGCAAAATCCTCATTCTTCTCTATGTTTTTAGACCAAAGATGGTGGGGAGAAATGTTCTTTACAACAATGTTTTTTACCTTGCATTTCCCTGTAGAGACTTTTTGCCAGTACAATCCATTTACAATCTCTTCATGCTGGTTCTTGGCAACTGACAGGTGCTTGGAAAGGTTCTCTACACTCTTATTTGAAATTAAAGCAGCACATCCATGAAGCATCCATGACCTACTGGCTGCTGTGGGACGCAGGCTGACAGTGCTCCTTGTTTCCATTTCTGTAACACCAACCTGTGTTTTGCTGATCACACTTGGGGGTGGCAGAAAATCCTGTTACCCAGGTGCTTTAGGAGAACTGCAGCCTTCAGCTTCTCACCCTCCTTCCCCGCTGGATGCACACGTGGCCTTGGCCAGGGACACGGACACTGCGGCTGCACACTGTGGGTCTGGCTTCAGAGGGTTTTCTCCTCAACATATCAACTTCTCTAAAAACAACAAAAAAAGGCCAATGTTTTCCATCTCTTGGAAATTGTTACTATTTTAACAGTTGCTTCTCTAATTGTACGTGAAGTGAAGTGAACTGTCGTCATTTAGGGTATATTATTCCTCACAGGCTCTCAATGTATATCAATTTTCTGCTTCTTTGTTGACCCACCCAGAAGCCTTCTAGACAGCAAGAGTAGGAGGTATGCTAAGGAGAAAAAACCCAGACAGACACAGATACTCCTTTGGTGTCTGAGGTAAAAAAGTAATGTTCTCTAGCTTTTTTGTAGCTGAAATAAACATGCCTTAGTTTCACTGGAGAGTTTTAGTCTCAGAAGGCTTATCAGTTTATTCAAATATTCACCATCTATGGGTACTCTTTAATGTTTTTTTCAATTTTATTTCCAGTCTGATCTTAAGATTTGAGTCATAAAGATTATGTAAAAGGTAGGAATGACAAAATTGATTAATGTCAAAGTCCAATTATAAAAGGATATACTTCCATGAGAGGAACAAGACACCCATTATTTTGTGGATTTCTCCAGTTTATTTGATTTAGATATGTGATAGCAATAAATTAATTTTTGTTACTTTTTTTTTTTTTTCCATACAAGCAGATGAGAAATGTTGCAATAACCCTTCTTCAAGTATATCCAGGCTTCTGTTCACAGGCAGCACTGAAAGCAGGATTTCAGAACCTACAGCCATGGAAGATTCATTCTGTGACGCCAATGTTGAACGATTTTTCCTGAGTCTAATTGTAATTAATTAGCTTCCTACAGAAGAGAGTCTGAAGTCATGTGACTAGATGTTTTCTGTTTTCTTTTTTTGTTACTATTTTTTTTTAATGTAAGCTTCTAACCTTAGTAATTATTATCAAGATCTTGACCAAAGTGAACTTCAAAAATACAAGTAGCAATAACCAGGCTTACGTCTTTGTGAGTAGACTTCTGAGTTTTGATTGCTAAAGATGAGCAAGAAGGGAAGCTAACTGAAGGCCAACTATAATATCATCTAATCATAACTAATCTCACAGACCTGGCACAGTCTGGATTTGGGCCAGAACACAAAAAATAAAAAGCTTTACTGGCAGTGATAGATGACCTCAGCTGTCAGTGTGCAGAGGGCAGACATTTCCTCTCATCATTTTTGATTTCTTGAAACATTTCTTTCTGATAGCCATTAGATAACACCATTTCACCTGAAAGGAGTGGCAGGGCCTCTGACTGCAGCAGAAAATGGATGAAAACCTATTAAGAATGTAAAATTTAAGAAGTAGTGAAGGGCAACCAAGTCCACGTATTGGCCTTTTGTTATCAGAGTCTCAGAAAGTGATCTTTTTTCATTATTTGGATGAGAACTGTCCAGGGATGAATTGAAATCCATCACCATGACCAAGATAATTCTGAGTGAGTCAGGAGTAAGATTCAGAAGAGTTTTAAAAAATGCTGACATTTGCTTTTTTAAGTGGAAAACCACTCCATATTCACAGTTGGTACTAAGGCCTCCATAGCACTGTCTATAAGTAATGCTTTCTATAGTCTTTAATAGTTTAATAGTTTCAGAAATTCAGCACCATTCCGAAACAGTTTAGACTAAATTATTTATTGATTTGTTTAGTTAATGAATTCTGTGTGTTCTAGAGCTCTGAAAAATGTATACATAAGAAATCCCCAGCACTGCATGAAACTGTGACCAATGTGGAATGTTTTAGTGTTTCTTTTCAATACCTGATGTGTTGCTCCCCACAAACACAACATGCAAAACCTGCTGGAATTCAATGAGCTCTCTGTGATGTGACAGGCTCCTGTCACAAGAGCACATCCTACAAAAAGAGTAAAAATCCACCTTTTCAGGATGCAAAAATCTTCTAGAGGGCCAGATCAGGCCTGCTGACTGAACTTCTTCAGGGCCATAACCATCCTCATCATCTTCAGCAAAACTGCTTTTTGCAACTTCCTTTCTTTGGAGAATACAGGAGACTGACAAAGACATGACAAGAAAGAACTTAATCACTGAATATCATAAAATAGAGACATAAAGAAGAACCTTGTGGTTTTGATCACCAGATTTTAACTTCCCAGTGGATATTTAACCAATGTTCTGGATAGACATTCACTTCTCTCACAGTGCCTCATTCCTTCCTTTTAAAATAAGTGCTAGAAAGACGAGATGAGATTTTTATTTTTTGCAACCCAGAGTTAAAATAACTGCAGAGTATTTGAACTGAAGTGAAAAATGCTGGCTGAGCTAGAAAAGCTATTAATTTTTTGGCATGCTGGCTGAACAAATCCTTGATGAAGCCTATAAACTGACATCTGAGGTGAATTTGGACCATTTCCTTTTAAGAAAGCTTTTTTTTTTTTTTTTGGTGGAAAATAATGGATGCTTTCAAATCTGACTAGGAGTTAATAGCAGATACTTAAGGTCTTGGCAGTGGATTGGTATTGTTTTCTTACTAAGAGGTTTTGTGCAATGGTTGATCTCATTCAGGAGGGCATTTCCCAGCTCTGAGCAACAACTGAAATCCATGAACCTATAAAGAATAAAATTTATCATTACTATATTAAGGATGTGTTAAAGTGTGGGGCCGATTAAATATGTTTGAATAGAAACGACTACAGCTTGAAAGAGCAGTCTGATATTTTGTAATCTAGAAGATGGAGATTTATGCATTTAAATTGAGGTGGTTTTAATATTTAATTATTTAATTGTAGCCTCAAAGCTTTGCTTTTTAGGATAAAAAGTGTAAGGAAAAGACCAGTTTATTTTCTTCTGCTGTAACTACTTAAATTAGCCTGGAGAGCAGAAGGCTCTGGGGAGAGCTTGTAGCAGCCTTCCACTTCCTGAAGGGAGCCCACAAGAGAGAGGGAGAGAGACTATTTATGGGTGCCTGGAGTGATAGGATAAGGGGGAATGGCTTCAAACTGAGAGAGATGAGGTTTAGGTTGTATATTAGGGAAAATTCTTCCCTGTGAGAGTGGTGAGTCACAGGCACAGGTTGCCCAGAGAAGCTGGGGATGGCCCTGGATCCCTTCAAGGCCAGGTTGGATGGGGCTCTGAGCAGCCTGGGATAGCGGGAGGTGTCCCTGCCCATGGCAGGGGGGTTGGAACAAGATGATCTGTAAGGTCCCTCCCAATCCATTCCATTCTAGGATTCTATGACTCACATTAAGAGAAGGCACATGATTCATGAAGTCAGAATGCCATGTTCAATAACTATTGAAGCATAGTTGGAGCCATATATATATTTATAAATTTATATATATTTAAACCAAGAAAACCCAAACCAAACCAAAAATACAGAACACAAAAACACAAAGGAAAAGAACCTGAAACCGGCTGCAAATTTACATTTTTTTAGTAGACCTCACTTACAGGCTTCATTGTCCAAGGATATTCACCTTGGATATGCCTTTATTGCAGGTTTAGTATGAAGTTTAGTATATAAACTTCTATACCCTGCTGATAGACAACTGGAACTTTAGGAAATAGTCTTCAAATAATTCAAAAAATCAATACAAAATTTCAGTTCAGGAAAAATTCTTACCTGATGAAAACATGAATTGATGTTACTTACAATATTGAAATTACTTTATTAATTTCTTTTCTTCCTATTTTTTTTAGCTGTACTCTATCAATGGAAACTGAGATCTTCTATTAATTTTCTGAGATATTTTCATGACAATGCAAAGCTGATTTTAGGTTGGTATGAAAAAATATTAATTATTTCAGTAGAATATTCTGAATATAAGAAGAATGTCTCATGTGGAAAATTGTGCTTCAGTGAGATGACCATGTTATTAATTAATTAAAATTTTTAACTTTTAACTTTTTGTAAAGAATTAGATTTTTTCCCCATACTTACACTTTTTTGATCAGTCCTAGACATATTTTCAGTCTTCTCTTCACGTATTGAAGGGAAATATTACACAGGAAAAATGAAAGTATAACACACTTTTGAAAATGGAAATGACAAGCATTAAAATTTTAACAGAGCTGTAACAAATGGCAGGTGTACCCTGCCGTATAACAGCCAGAGGTTGGATGGGTAAGGCAAGAAGTATAATCAAAACTGAAGTGTATTTAATCTCTGCTGCTGATCACTGCACAGCTTTAGTCTGTTTTCATCAAACTAATTGATGGCAAATGGAGCAGATGCATGATGAGATTATATCCCCAATTTATGGCACAGTTATAAGAAAATATGACTTTTTTTTTTCATTACAAGTATTGGAAATTTAGAAAATGCACTGGGTTGGAATTGAAGCAATCTCTCCTGCCTGTCTAATATATTGCAGATTTTTCTTATTATTATTCTAAGCACTTAATTTATCATAATCCATTTCAGAAAAAAAAAACACTTAAAATAGTTTTGTTTGATGTATTTTATAATTAAATCCTTGGCATTGACAGTTATGTTTGTTTGTAGGTTCTGGTTATACATTTACATATCTGAGTCACTATAACTAGAGCAGAAACAGCAGATCCAGAATATTGTTCACACTGGGAAAGGGAAATTATGTAAGGAAGAACTATACAGAGATGTGATAATGTCCAGTATATTCAGTCATTCTTTATAATACCCTTGTTTCAACATCTGAAATGGTGACAATGCCATTTACATTTTTACATTTCTCTCAAAAACAAGTTATTTTCAGGCAACGTGCCTTCAGTGTTTTTGAGCCTTTAAAAGAGAAATGTGTCTGCAGTGTGTCCATGGCAACCAGCTCCAAACAAAACACTGAAAGGGGGTAAAATTTTACTTCTGTAACAATAGGGGATGGATTTGTGAACAGCTATAGCCTCAGGGAAGGTGGGGAATGTTAGAGTAGGAATATCTGAGATGAAAACTCGTGAGGGATCAGCAGCCTGCAGAGGGAAATACCTGGATGGGAATAAACAATGCAGTTCCGGAAGAAGGAGCGCCCATCAGGAATAGTCCAGCCTGGGGAAGAAGGAAGCATGGCCAAGCATAAGAAACTGGCCAGAGAGTAAGTTTTTGGTGAGGATGAGGGAGAAATGGGAATAGGGGAACAGTTCTGCTGGGAGCTTGGGTATAGCAGCAGAATCCAGGAGTGATGCTGCACGAGGAGGTGAGCAAGAATATGCTGTAACACAGTTGGGAAAGGAACATAGGCTGAACTGGCTGAGCTAAACTTGCCTGAAATTACATTTTGGACCATGAACAGGGGAGAGAGACTGAGGCTACAGGGGGAAAAAGTTAGTATTAAGGACTAGAAAGGGAAGCCAAGGAGCTTTGAACCACAGAGTTCGGTGAGGGGCAGAATTAGGAGAGTGGTGGTCTGGAAGGAAAAATAAAAAAGCGATCAAATCCAAGGAGGCAGAAATCTGTTCACTACAAAACCAGATTTATCAGAAAATTAAATATGCGCTCTTCTTTTATATAACATATATCCACTTTTCTTCAAGCTAACTTTATTTTGGCACATTCCCCTACTGACAACAGGCAGAAATATGAAATTCCCATATCTCAGCAACTTTCAGATCCCAAGGAGTATCAGTAAAACCCACTGCTGAAGTAAATGTTTACTCACAGGATAAACAGCCGACTGCTACTGTCTGTTACTCTACTGTGTAAGTGGCATAAATCTGTGCATGAGTAGGTTCCAGTACTGCTTAATACTCAGGGATTAAAGTGCTGCTCAATAGTGGAATTTGTTTTAAATTTGCCATTAATAGCTACCTGTCACTCTCACAAGTGCACGTAAACTGCATAGCAGAGAAATTTTAATCTTGCAAATTCACCTCCAAAAATGTATGTAAACTTCAGCACTGAGATTGCCCACGACATATGAAAAGCCTCTAGAAGGCAACTATACTGAAGCAAAAATACTTGGCATGTCTCTGTTCAGTGCCACTGAAATGGCTAGAACTGTTCATCAAAAAAACACTTCATAGCTTATTGATTGAGGTGTATTAATAGGCACTTGCCTGAAAGACAAAGTCCAGATTGAATATATAGCACATTGCAGTTTTAATAAGGTTACATTCACTAGTGATTTCACATTTTTCTCTTTCTCCATGGAAGCTGGCAGGTTCTGCTCTCAAAGCCCTTATCCTTTCACACATTGTTATCTTTATAAAGGGGATAAGACAATATATAAAATCCACTTTAGTAAAGGTCTCCCTTCATCCAGCATTACTGCTGAGATCCTTACACTGGCAGCAGTTTACCAAGGCACAGGCAAAAATCAATTTTAATTAGTATTTTTGGCTTTAATGAAAAGTGATTACAGAACTGGCATTTTAGTTAATACTGTTGAGATTTATAGTGGGCTGATGCTAATTAATTTTCTGTTGAATTGCTGTGGGCAATGAATAACTGCAATAAAATGGTGGATTTGCTGATAGCAAAACTATATCAGCACTTCAGAGCTTCTTAACAAAAAGGAGCTTAATGGGTTGCAGGTATAATTTACATTACTTCTCATAAACTGCACATTATTGCTTCTTTGTAAAAGTGTTGTGAAGAGCCAATTTTATTATTTTATAATGAGAGCAATGTCTTCCCACAATTTGGTGTCAGCATATGCAAGCCTTCTGTAGAGTGTGATACTATTTTAAGAACCTCTGGATAGGAAAGATTTTGTCAAGTCAGAAACTGAATCTTCCCTTTAATACTTTCCCGTTATATATTGTTGTTATTCCACCATTAATTTTAGTGTTTTTCTCTATAAAAAGATACAATTGAAAAGGCGCTTGCCTTTAGACTTTGAGCAATGTCAGAAGGACTACAATTTATTGTGGGCTTGAACAATGCCTGGTTCTAGAGGGATCTGATTCCACTTCAAGCCTCCAGGTGCTATCCTAGAGCCTATGGCTTCAGAAATGTTGGACTTCAGCTACCTTTTTTCCAAACCCCAGTAGAACCATCACATCCTCTCCAACTTCAGAGCAGTGATTATTTGCGAAATGCACACACACCCTGCCTGAGTCAGGAGACAGCTCTTCATGCACCCCACATCAAACTCCAGCTGCCTAGTGGAGCTCATGTGCAGACCTAGAAGCCCTGTTTTTTTCCCTGGAGCTGGGGCAGTGGAGGCAATGCTGTGGGATGAGCAAACACTGACGGAGCACTCGTGTGACTGAGCTCCAGGAGGGGCTGACCCATGGTGGGGTGGCATTGTGAGCAATGGGGGATGCATCTGCTTGTAAGTGCAGGACAAAATAATTGCTCAGGAAGGAAGGAAGGAATGGCTTCTACTCCAGACTTTATTGTGATATTATGATGCTGGCATCTGTCCCTGGTGAAGGAAGTGCTGCCAAAATATTAAGAAAGCAATGAGTTCCTCAAATAGTGACAGCAGGTGGAAACCCTTTTGTTTTCCTTGTGAAAAACACAGGCAAATTCCTCTTTCAGGTTTATACTACCATTAAGGTTTCTTTTGGTAAGTATGAGGAATGGAAACTTTCATAATTTCAAACAAAACCCACTATTGTCCTTTGAACTTTTTCAGCTCTAGTGTCTGAGGCCTTGTAAAATGCACACAAAAAGAGAAGTTTCAGAGGGAAAATATGGGCATTGCCACCAAATAGAATTAGTGTCCCACCTCCAAAGGCAGGTTCAGCTGGAAATGCCTGTCCCAGACACCATTTAACCCTTCTAGCACACATAAAGGAATATAATGAAATTGCATCAGGTACTGCTTACCACAAACTGTTTCAGACAGGAACACCAGACATTTTTCACATCTAACAGAACTAGCAGAAATGGTTGTATCTTGTCTAAGGTAGGTAGTTGCTAAAGTTTTAATAAAACAATATATGATTAAATTATGATAATTATAAGGACACCTTAAACATATTTCCTTAGTCTTTGTTGTAAGTATCAGAAAAAATAAAACAATACAAGCAAAAATGTCTTCTAAAGCTATAAGTTGTAGCTTTAGATATTGCAATACATGTGATGGCAAAATCTTGGAGAGCATAAGGATACTAAATATTGACATCTAATAGAATTAGGAAGGTACCTAAACATATTGGAGAATCTTTCTGCAAGCCCTAGACTTGAAGCAGAAGCAGATGAGATATACCATATATGCAGTTTTTTTACAGTGATGACTGGTTTTATTCTGGTTTAATACGGACATGACATTTATATGTGATTACTCTGTGTGTGCAGGCATATGTGTGTCTATTGCTACTCTCCTTTTAAATATCTTCAGAATCTCCTGTCCAATTTTGATCAAATCTGACAGACAAGAAGATATTATGCTATTATGTTCCTACAAGGGGCTGAATAGGGGCAAGAGATGCTACTTGTCTACAATCAGTAACCCTGCTAAGGAAAAGGCTCAAGCATGAGCTCATCCTTTAACAGGCATCATAGCAGAGAGCCTTTGAGATAAAAACCCATCAAGCATCATTAGTTTTAATGCTCACAGACTGACTTGGTTCTCCCCTCCTCCCTGCCTGCCCAAATATGTGAAAATTGGCTGTGGGCTGTCTTCTGCTTTGTTTAAATAATATCCATTTGTGGACCAGATGACACATTAGGTGCTACATTAGATTCCATGACTGCCACTATAATCTTGAGGGCCAGATTGTTGCTCTCCCAGGATGGATGCACAAATGGAGAAAGGTTATGTGTGCCACTCTTCCAGTATGTCCCTTGCTGCAGAGAGATGGCAAAACAGCTTTTATTTGGTCATGCAAAGCTGCTCATTGGTAGCATACCCATGGCAAAAAAAAAAAAAAAAAAAGAACGAAAAGACTAAATCAAATATCACATTCAGATTATTCACATTATTAAACTAGTGTGAAATGGAACAGTTTTATCTTTCATCTAAACAATGTCATCAATGCATTTGTTTTCAGCAGTAGAGAATCCTGCAGTAGCACTAAAATGTAGATGTCTAAAGGTTGTGATGGTACGTGTGGTGCAGGGATGCTCAGTCACCTTTTTCACAGGAAAAAACATTCACTAGTGTATTAGTGGGCTTTAGTAAGAGCTATAGTCTCTAAGAAAGATGTGAAAACTGGAATCTTCATTAGAGACTGAGTAACAAGCAACTCAGAGTATTCAAATTGTCACATAAACCTGAAAATTAGAGACTCAGCCCATGGTGGCATTGTCACTTGAAGCTGAATGTGGGGTTTGATTAACATCCACTACCTCACTAACAAACTTCCTAAGTACTGAAGCTACTTTCAGATGGTAGGAGATAACACAAAGCTAGTGTGCTTAATGGTTTAGATTGAAATCCATTACCTCATCCATTATTCCAGAAACTACAGCCTGTCAGTCTCACTTCAGTGCCTGGTAAAGTTACGGAGGAGATTATTCTGGGAGGTATTGAAAAACACCTGAAAGAGCACTGACCCATCGGTCACAGCCGGCACAGCTTCATGAGAGGAAAGTCCTGCTTATCAGACCTGGTTTCCTTTTGTGGCAAGGTAACCCACCCAGCTGATCAAGGGAATACAATGTGATCTTTCTGGATTTCAGTAAAGTTTTGATCCCATCTCTCCCAGGATCCTTCTGGGTAAAATGTCCACCCCACAGCTGGATGAACACATCATGGGATGGGTGAGTGTCTGGCTCACAGGTTGGGCACAAAGAGTTACAGTGGCTGGGGGGGACATCAAACTGGGGACCTGTCACTAGCAGTGTTCCACAGAACCTGTGCTCTTCAACATCTTCATAAATGACCTGGTCACAGGACTGGAAGGGATACTGAGCAAGTTCACAGGTTATACAAAACTGTGAGGAGCTGTCAACTCCCTCCAAGGCAGAGAGGCCCTGCAAAAGGATCTCGATAAATTAGAGAGATGGGCAATCACCAGCCATGTGAAGTTCAACAAGTGAAAGTGGTGGATTCTGCATCTGGAACAGGGCAATCCTGGCTGTATGTACAGTCTGGGGAACGAGAGGCTGGAGAGCAGCATCATGGAAAGGGAACTGGGCAATCCTGGCCTATGGAAATTTGAATTTGAGTCATCTCGTAGCCTGGAGGCCATGTCCTGGGGGGGGACATCAGGCCCAGCATTGCCAGCTGGGCAAGAGAGGGATTGTCCCACTCTGCTCTGCACTGGGGCAGCCTCACCGTGAGTGCTGGTGAAAGACATTAAACTATTAGAGAGTGTCAAAGGAATGTCACAGGGCCTCGAGGGGAAGCTGTATGAGGAGCAGCTGAGGCCGCTTGGTCTGTTCAGCCTGGAGAAGATTGAGGGGAGTCACAGCTTCCTTGTGAGGGGCAGAGGAGGGGCAGATCCTGATCTTTGTTCCATGGTGACCAGTGACATGACTGAGGGAATAGCCTGAAATTGTGTCAGGGGAGGTTTAGGTTGGATATCAGGAAAAGGTTCTTCACACAGAGGGTGGTTGGGCACTGGAACAGGGTCCCCAGGGATGTGGTCACATCACCAAACCTGAGAGAGTTCAAGAAGTACTTGGACAACACTCTCAGGTATATGGTGGGATTCCTGTCCTGTGCAGGACTAAGAGTTGGACTTAATGATCTTTTTAAGTCTCTTTCAATTCAACGCATTATGTGACTTCGCAATCTAGAGTTTCATCCATGCAGCACCCAGGAAACTATTTAGGTTTTCAAAATGTTTTTACTCTCTGATAGGTATTGGTCCTCCAGCAAACACATTGCTCTTGTTTTGGGTGGGATAGAGTTAATTTTCTTCATTTTGGTTGGTATGAGGCTGTGTTTTGGATTTGTGCTGAACAGTGTTGATAACACAGGGATATTTTCATTATCACTGAGCAGTGCTTGCACAGCACCAAGTTGTTTTCTGTCTCTCATACCACCCCACCAGCAAGGATTTGTGATTCCAAATTACCAATTCCACATCATATTGTGTCATACTCAGCATATAAAGCTAGGGGAAGAAGAAGGAACTGGGTTACTTATGGACTCCTGCTGTGCTGGAGATGGCTGAACACCTGCCCATCCATGGGACATGGTGAAGGAATTCCCTGTTTTGTTTTGTACTTTTTTAATCAAAAAATGACAAATGTTTGACTTTTGGGCAGTTTTTCCACTTGGTCAGTGAACAGTTTAATGTGCCTGACATTACCAAGAAATCAGATTGTGTGGAGCAGCTCTCAATCAAACCCTAAGTAGTCACTGGGATGGAATCCACAGCAGGTTCAAAAGCACCCTCTCCACACCCCTGTGAAAGAGGCTGGAGAGGAAAATAACTGCTGAGTGCTCACCTCATAAAAAGCTGTTGGTTTCCAGCTGCTTTACAGCAGATTCCATCTGAAGAGTTTTTAAATTTGACTCCTTAGAGATGCTGATTTTAAACACAACTTTGTGTTTGACCTGTACAAGAGGTTCTTCCCACTGAAACAAGTCCACAATTTAAAAAGACAACTCTGACAAGCCATGCCTCTCTGTGGTTTTCTATTTGCTCTTTAGCCATCCTCCTTCTGTGGTGGCATTTTCCTGGCTCTGAAAAACAACATTATGTTCCAATATATTTCCTGCCTGAGAAAATGCCACCCCACTTGCCAGTTTTGCTGCCCTCCAGCTGGCCGTGTTTCTCCACGCCTGTCACTGTCGACTGTTGTACGATAACGGCCGGATTTGAAGAGGAGGGATGTAGCAGTGTGGCAAATGGATATTGTTACTGCTACCAGTCCAAAGTGTCTTTTGAGAGAGCAGTTCCTTGGGCACAGACAGTCGCTGTATCCAAAACTCACACATGCCACGGACAGGTCAGTGAGGAAAGATGGAAAGGGTCTCCTATATGGTATTCCAGAGAGGTTTATTAGAACCCCACCCAAGAGGTCCAGTGACAAAAGACCAAGATTTCTTGACATGTCTCAGGTTAAGTGTAGGGTCAGGGGCCAATAGTCTTGGGGCACAGGGGCAAGGCAAAGGTCACTGACCTATAGGGGATGAGGTAAATTTACCTAGTGTTGCATAGCACCGGGGGAGAAGCATCTTCCCTCATCCTAATCAGTCAGGCTTTCTTGAAACCTGTGGCAGACTCTTCCAGGGCATATGCCCAGAAATTCCCCATATAGGCTCAAGGGCTTCCTCAACTTCCCTGTTTTGTCTTATTAAAAAGGCTTCTCTGATGGATTTATGCAGACTCTTAACTAAACAGGAGAACATAAACAACATGATAAGAATCACAACAAAAATCCACAAAATTCCCTTAACTAAAGATGAAAACCATCCTATCAACCCCCATTTTCTGAAAAGTTCATTGACCCAGTCTGGGTTTTCTACTTTTATATCCTTTACTTGTTCCTTCAGTTTCTGGATGTTGGTGTGGATGGATTTTGAGTGCAGAGGATGAAGCAGCACATCCCCTCAAAGTCCTGGCAGCTATGTCCGTAGGCAAGCCTTAGGAAGTCAACTGCAGCTTGATTTTGTAGGGATGCATGTCTTGTGGTCTCCTCATCCTTTAAAAGATCACTCAGGGCAGTAGATATTGCATTGGCCTGCTTGTTAAGCCAACACCTCAGGTGATTTAGCTCACCAAGGGCTTTAGCTGCAGCTGCCCATGGGTAAAACAGGGAGGCTGCGACTTGCAACAAAACAACAAACAAAAAGAGGTAACAGTATAACAAATTAAAGAGGAGTAACAGGGCAGAACAATCTGTGAGTAGAACCTATTAGACAGTCTCATTGTTCTAATAGGTGAGGCAGCAGAGCGTCATCTTTCTGACGAACAACTGTGTTTACTTCTCTTTTCTTTCTTCTCCTCCATGTCACTCGAGCCTGGTCTCTCTCCTCTCTTTGAGGTTCTGGAGAAGTGTCCCTGGGTGTTGCACTTGGCAGTTTGATGTATGGCTTGACATTTCTGCCTGGAATCCATCTTGGGCCAGATCCTGTAGACACACAAGCATACCCTCTTCCCCAAGTTATTAATGGAAAGGGGCCCATGATTTGCTTGGACTCAGGGTCCTTGATCAGTACAGGTGGCTTCTCTGTGATCTGAGCTCTGCTAGTGTTTGAGAAGCGTCTGACAACAGGGGGATTGAGTCTTATAAATAAATGAATTATTAAGAAAATTGATTACATAAAGGGCCTTACACAATCTTTCTACACTTGATAATGTTTAAAACCCCCCCATGCTGCTGATCAAGGACCCTTTTAAGAGTGCAGTGAGCCCTCTCTACAATAGATTGACCTGTTGGGGAGTGGGGTATGCTAGAGATGTGTTTGACCCTCCATAGGCATGCAAACTGTTTGAATTTTTGGGAGGTGTAAGTGGGATCATTGTCTGTTTTTATAGCTTGGGGAATGCCTAGGGTGGAAAATGCTAGGAGAAAATGTTTGATAATGTCTTTGGCCTTTTCTCCTGCATGGGCTGATGTGAATACAACTCCAGAGAATGCATCTATAGACCTATGGATATATTTAAGTCTCCCAAAGGGAGCATAATGGGTAACTCCTGTTTGCCACAGCTGTAAACTCTCGAGGCCCTGGGGATTAATCCCGGTCCCCACACATGGCACAGCAAAGTCCTGGCAATTGGGGCAGGAGCCCACAATTGCTGTTGCCTTCTCCCTTTTAAACATACAAACAAGGGCTGGCACGTTCTGATGGAAGAACTGGTGGCTCAATTTTGCCTGGCTGAAAATGTCTGGCAGGGTGGTTTGCACTGCCATGGCCAGTGTATCTGCTCTCCAGTTCCCTTCTGTAACTGGTCCTGGGAGGTCGGTGTGTGACTTCACTGCATAATGTGATGTGGTTGCTCTCGGTGGGAGAGGAGATAAACCAGCTTTGACAGCAAGCTAAGTAAATTTGGATTTGACACTTCTTTTAACAAAGAATGTTCTGCTCTTTCAGCTATTCCAGCAACATAGGCTGAATCAGTAACCATATTCAAGGTTTGTTAGAGCTTCTTAAAGGCTCTGATGACAGCTGCCAATTCTGCAATTTGTGGAGATCCCTGAACAATCTGAACATTGGACTCCCACTCCCGAGTGTCAGGATTTTTCCTAGTCAAAACTGACTTGTGAGATCCTCCAGAGCCATCAGTAAAAACAGTGCCTTTAAAGGAGTTTGACTCTAGTGATTTTGGGACCAAATTAAAACACGCATTGAATAGTTTATGTTTTGGTAGGTGGATAGAGATTTGACCTGGGTAGCTGTCAAGAGTGAATTGGTCTGGAGTTCATTGGTCTGGAGCAAAGCTCCCAGACTACCTAATGTCAGTGGAAGGTAAATACATGTGAACTCACACCCTGCTAGGGTTTTGAGGCATGCTCTGGCCTTTATGAGTTGAGCCATCAGCTCCTGGGGTGTTGTGATAGTCTTATTTGGTTGATGTGATTGGAACACCCACTCTAGGATTAAAAGCTGGTCTTTCAGAGTGGAGTCCCACTGGAAAATAAGCCCATGAAATCTGGGTGATTTACCCAAGATGACAAACTGGAAAGGCAGGATAGGATCAGTGTAGTCAGCCTGTCTTGTGGACAGTGCCTCCAATACCTTTCAGATCACTACCTGGGCTTCAGGTGTGATAGTTTGAGGTGAGTCAAGGTCATCACAGCCTCACAGGAGGTTATAAAGGGGTGTGAGGTTCTTGGTTGTGATCCCTAGCATTGGACAGACCCAGTGGATGCTTCCACACAACTGGTGTAGTTCCCTCAGGTTTCTCGGGTTGTTTTTGATGGTGAGCTGCTGGGGTACAATGGTTCTTTCTCTAATCCAGAGTCCAAGGTAGGTCCACGGGCAGGTGCGCTGAATTTTCTCTGTAGCAATCTCAAACCCTGCGCCTTCAGTGGCTTGAACAGTCTTTTTGAGAACAATCTCCAAATAGCAGTCAGTCTCAGTGCATATCAAAATATCATCCATATAGTGCAAAATTATAGCATCAGGGAATTTCTCTTGCATGGGCAAGAGAATGCAGCAGCCGGCAAGGCACCAGAATAGCACCAGTGGCTCCATGGACACTGTGTAACTCTCTGGCTGATGGCTTTACAGCTGCAAAGACCCCCACCTTAGAAAGGAGGACTCAAGGGTACCTGGCAGGAGGGCCAGGTTGAGAGTGCCTCAGAGGCATGGGGGAAAAGGGTTTATGGGAGGTACCGAGACCAGATGCTGGGATTAACCTCTACCACCACCCAATGAGATGTATTATGGATGGTTCTATTTTTTTTTATACATGGGAAGGACTTTTATGGACAATATGAACAGCATGGACAATATGGATAGTATTGCTCTTCCCATGGACTGTTTTTTGGCTTCTGTGAAGCTCCCCCCCCCTTTTTTTGTGTATACCTCCCCATATAGTCCCCTCTCCTTTGTTCCTAAGGGCAGGACAAAGGGTGAAAAATGCCAAGATGGTTTGGGGCTGCTGCTGACTTCCCATCACTCATGTGTGTCTCTGCCATCCCATCCCCTGTTTTCCTGAAGGTAGGCAAGGGACAGAGAACGTCCAGAGTGTTGTGGGTCTGCTGCCGTCTGCCCACTGTTCCGTGTCCTCCTTCACCCCCTGTCTTTCCACATTCCCTGTTCTCTCTCTGGGAAAATGAAAATACCGTGCTGACCCGGACCCTCCCTGCCCCTTCCCAAGATGGCACAGGCCACACAGTCTGGGATCCCTTTTTCCCATCTTACTCCTTCTTTTCTGGCCCTAAACTTTCCCTTCCCCCCGTAACTCCTGCTCCGGTCCCACCCCTTTTCTCCAGCTGCTCCACCTCTGGGGGCTGTGCCTTTTCCATCATGGGTAAAAGCCCCTCCGGGAAAGTCGGAACTGTACCCTGAGCTCCAAAGGCCAGCGTTTCACCAGGACCATCTGGAGTGGCGACGTCCACATCTTCAGGACCAGAGCCGAGGCTGAACACCAACAACTCTGCCCTTCCTAAGAGGAGATCAAAGAACTACTCCCTTCCTAAAAGAAAATCAAGAGCTGGAAGAGACTGAACTAAAAACCTTTATGTTTTTATTAACTACCACCACTGCTTAATTTGGCTGGCTGCTGTCCGAGTTTTAAGTGTTTGTTTTTAGTTTTGTTTGTTTTGTGTTTGTTTGCTGAATGTTTTTTGTTGTTGGGTTTTAGCGTTTTTAGTGTCCCTAGGCTTTAGTTACAAAGCAAGGCGGTGCTTTGTAAGCTCCTAATCAAAATTTAATTAAAAAAGGGGCAGTTGTGAGGGAGGCAAAGATTTAGTTTCAGATAAGCATTGTTAAAGTGAGAGGTGTGGCTTTAAAGCCGGGGAAGAGTGGATTCCATCCTCTGCCTCAGGGGATGGGCCCTGTGAGTCCAAGAAGAGTTGCACCACCCTGGACCCCTTGTGAGGTGTCAGCCCAGGGAGTTCTGATTGGGTTTGAGCCCCTGGGGTTTCTCCCTTGCTGTGTTCCTATTAGACTCTGACCTTAAACTCCACTCTGGTTCTGTCCCATAAAACCCACCACCCTGCCTCTGTTGGGGCTCTCTGTCTTTGGATCTGAGTTTGTTCTGTGCTGAATATGTTCTGTGCTGAGTATATTCTGTGCTGAATGGTTTCCTGAGCAGAAGCCCTTCTCTGAGTCCCACGCTGGTCACTACTAACTGTAGCATCCCTGGACATGATCCTGCAGCTGCTGAATGCTACAGAGGGAGAAACATTTGGCATTAGCTTCCACTCCAACTCCCCATTTTTCTAATGAGCAGGTGTGTGAGAGCAGCCTTTTGCTCCCCTCTAATGTGCAGCACATAAAGGACCACAAGACTCAGAAGAGAGAGAAGGAAAAAAGCCTTAGCAATGGGATTTCATTCAGCACGTGTCCAAACTGAAGCCAATGAGAGCTGGACCACCTTTTTCTGGGCTTCTGTGAATTGGAGCCTTGGCCTGGTGAGGTCCTTCTCACTTGTCTATGGTTTCACAACCCTCAGCACCTTCCCTGAAGTCCCTGAGTGTTTTTTTTTTGAAACTAAATGGTGGCTCTGGAGTTGAACCCTGGAGTTGTACAAGAAGGAAAACCCCTTCACTCTCTACTTTGTATTCAGCATGATGATTTCTCATACACACTCCTTTGTTTATAGCCCTTCAGCTAATTTATGACCCACATGATTCTGTTCCTATCTAAGGCAAGTAAAATAATTCTTAGAACAGGGTCTCATGACACGCTGATTAAATGCTTCTCTTCAGCTGAAAAAGCCACACTTTGCTTTCCCTACTAATTTCATAATTCTGGCAAAGAAAGCAATCAAGATTTCTTGGCAAGATTGAAGCTTTACAGATTGACATGAATGTTTCCCGCAGTCCTGTTATCCTGTTACATATAGGGCCAACCTGAATCCGTATATAATGTTTTGCATGGATATAATCCATATAAAGTTTTGCATGGATAGCTTGTAGCTGTGCAAAACACACTGGAGTGCCTTAGGAGAGGAACAAACCCTCAAGTGGAAATGCTCACTTCTAAGTGGTAGCACAGGGTGGGTTTCACCATGTGCCGTCTCCACAATTTGGGTGAGTGCACTGCAGGAGAAAAAGCTGAGCCCAGTTGTCCATCTGCGCTTTCTCTCTGGCTCACCTGTCTCAGACGGAGGATCAGCAGTGCCCATGACTCTTGCAAGTGTCAGAAGCTGCTGTTCAATGAGAGTGGTAACATCTCCACTGGCAAAGGACAAAAGTGACAACCAATTTACTAAGTACATGGGGAAATAAATGTCCTCTCTCTTCAGGAACCGGACAGGAATCCAAGATCATTACACCCAAGAAATTTCTTTTCCACCTCTCCTTGGCCCACAGCAGATGGGCAGGTACTGTCTGAGGAAGTGCATGCTTGAAGCAGTGGCCTGGCTTATACCAGACCCAAATGTTCTTCCTCCCCAGGCTGACACCAGGAAATGTTGATGCTGAGTGCCAGCAGCATTTAGAAGCACACAGCTTGGTGTAGTGCCATCAGAATATTTGACCTCCATACTGGTCTCATGCACTGAGGTCATGTTGCTACTGAATCTTCATGCTACATCATTGTCCATTTCTGAGAATAAATTTATCCAAATGTTTTATGTATTTCCTACAATCCTACAGTGTATATGTCAGTTCTGTTCTGCAAACTTCAGTTCATTGGACTCCAGTTGCATCAATTTTTTAATTGATCTGTTAATCACCTCAGGTCATGAAAGTGAATTTCACTTAAAACCAAAACACAACCAGCATGTTGGAACATGCCAGGTAAAGTAATTAATAGTGTAATCAGCTTCTAAGTCTGTATGTTACCTGGTCTCAAGTATTTATCTGATTCCAGCATCTGGAAGCAAATATTATTTACATTAATGACCTAACTTTTCTTTATATATATTACTAATTTATAGTAAGAAAACAGTAGATCATGAACAGATCTGAAATAACTTTGAAATGAAAAAAAAAAAACCAACCAACAAAGTAAGGGATATATTTATAAGTCATCCAAAATGCAGCAGTTGTTTACAATTCTTCCAAATTTGGTATTTGCATTATAATACCGTACAAAACATGACCCAGGTTTGAACTATTCAAAATATCTATTGATAGCTCCCTTAAATTTTTGTTTATAAACTTAAAAGGGATGAAAGCCAAATTCTTAGCTTTGAAGATCCTCAAGATTTGCTGTATTTCCAATGGAGACTTAAATTTTGCAGCATCATACAAAATTAGATGAAAAGTAATCTGCTAGTGATTTGTTTCATCTATTTAACTTTCTACCTACCTCAGAAAGTTTAATTAGTTTATATATATATATATATACACACATATATATCTGTGTATATTTATAGTAGTGAAGATGGGAGAATCCCTTGTATTTCCATCATATATTAAAGTAATTTAATTATTTAAAAAATAATGTCATGTGTTAAAGTGCATTTCTACCCTCAGCAAGACTAAATGGCCATTGTTTAATTTTTGGTAGTAAAACTGGTTTTATAGAGGAAAAGAGGCTTTTCAGTGCGAATGACCCTTTCTGCTCACAACAGTGCTATGAAACTGCCTAAATACAATTATTCATGGACTTCTGGCAGCAGAAAAAATTCTGGACATAGAAGTGAGGGGGATTTATTAATCCTAACCTAAACATTTTAAACTGGTAGAGGGTGTTTGAAAATGCTCGAAAATTCAAGCAGTATCAGGCAAATGTTAGAGTGAACATCAAATTAGCTCACCGTGACAGCACAAATCCTGGTGGAGCTGTATCACATGACAAAACAGCCCAGCACTCTGACTCCTCCACAACAAAGGTAAAATGGGTTTATCCATCACCTCTGGATGGTGGATGGGCACTCAGTCACTGTGCTGCTTTTCTCCTGCTTGGCTCAGGAGCAGGGCTCTCAGGTGCCTCCAGACTGCTGCTTTTCCCAAGCAGACCCACAAAGCTGCTCGTTTTCCCTGTGCAACTGCTGCTTTATGCAGACTTTAAGTACACAGATCTGTAGCTTCCCTCTGTGAGATATTTCTAGCCCTTCCAAAGAAAATCTTTTTTGTTCCTCTCTTTCTCTTTGTCCCACGTGGTGTGTACTCCTGCTTGATCACTTACCGACCCTCTGGAGATAAGAAATTAGACATGACAGATATTTTTGCTTAGCACTTTTTTTCCTCCCTCACTCCCTTTTGCCTCTCCTTTCTTCCATGTACAAGGTGAGAGTTTGGACCTGCTGAAATTCATTGTACACTGAAATTCATTTAACTTTGAATTTTATACTCATGAAAATCAACACAGCCACGGTGTCTTACTGGGAAGAGCTGCCTGTGATGCACCTACTGTTATTAGCTATTTCTGACAAACATTCCTTTTATTACAAAATCCCTGCACAATGGGAACATAAATTACATAAAAATGGGCAAGCCTGAAATACATATTAACCTTCAATATCATGTCAACCACTAAAGCCTGAAAATTTAATGTAGTCTATCGGCAAAATTAAATTTTAGTTGTAGTGTGTTCGTCACGATTTCAAATGCCCTCTGTATGCACCATGCCTGTTTGAATGCATTTCTTATCCTCTCACTGAAATGTTGGGAGATAGTCTCCAGAACCAGCTAAATGGTACATATTTAAATAATAATTTTAAATAGTAAATTGTCTGATAAATAGAAAGGGCAATCTACAATAAGGACAAGGTAAGTTTCAGCACACCCTCTTTCACTGAAAATGGAAGACTTCTTGGATGCATCAGCTCCAGGGTCACACATTTGGAAATTTGCACAAGCCACTAAGATAAAGAAGCCATTTATGGACTCTGTCTGACCTGACTGTACTGTGGGAAGCCCACTACTATCCGTGCAAATGCTTATCACTGATGTGAATCATCCTATCTGAAATGCCAGATCACCCATACAAGAACTGAGACTCCCAGAGAGCTGTTCAGTATTATTTAGGGTAGCACTGCAATAATTAATGAGCCAAAACCTTCCTTATTTTCCAATTTCTTTGCTTTGAAACCAGCAAAATTCTTAGGGTCTGATTTTGCTTATGTAAATCTGACAAGATTTGTTACAATTTCTTGATGACTTTGTATTTTCATATTCAGCTGCTTGATTTAAGTTTTTGAAATCTGCCTAAATTCTTGGAATGATAATGGGTTAGGATGAGAAATTATTTCTTTAACATAGAGGAAATAAATATGTTTGAAAGTATGGATGTCTGCAGGGTGTTGGTTTGGTTTGGTGTTTTTGTTGCTTAGCCTCTGATTTTGTTTTTTTTTCATTGGAAAAAGTCATGGCACAGTAGACTGGATGTTTTATGAACATATCAAAATCTTAAGCACTGGCAGCAATTCCATTTATTGAGCAAAACATAAAGATGCATTCAATTATCTACTGCCATAGTTCTCAGAGAACTGAGGAATAGGAGCAATATGTAATTAATCTTTTGTGCTGCAGTTTAAAATAGGCTATGCAATTTAATTTTTATTTTGTTTATTTTCTTTTCCCCTTTTTTTTTCTGTGTAAATCTGTACATCACCTAAATTAATGTAAAGTCTGTTTACAATATAGGTTTTTTCAGCTGGTGGGGTTACTGATATTTCATTATTGTGGGACTTACAACCTGCAAAATATTTTATCATTCTGTTTCAATAAATCAAAGCAAGTTGTTTCTGGAAACATCCCTTTGTGGAGCAAAGGAGGAAAATACCTCTCTGCTTCTACTTCTGTGTTTTCCATCCTGATCTGGCAGGTGAGGTTTGCTCTCTGAGGAGCCTGTCAGTGCTCTAACTCAGCTGGACAGATGGCTGCAGTGCTATGTCAAATATTCCCTTCCTCCTGGTATTTCTTGTCCTTGCTAGCTGAAAAATTGAGGAAGCTGCGCCTGGATGACCATGCCAAGAGATTGGGAGCTCATGTGTGTACAGCTAAATCTGATTGCCAGCAAACCCACATGAAATAAGTGAAGGCAGAGACTGAACAGCTCTTTTACATAGTGACAGCTATGCAGAGAGCTGTGCTTAATGGGAGTTAAATGGTGCAGTGGAGGAGATGAGCACTGCTCACCTAACCCTACACAGTTGGAGATAAATCCTACAGATTGCAGCTGAATGCTCCTTTTCAGAACTTAGATCTCCATGTTTGGAACAGGATTAAATCAAAGTGTAATCACATTAGAGTTACTCTTTAGTTATTTTACAGTTTTTCAACAAATTTATGAAGGATGGATAAAGTTCAAGTCAATACCCACTATGATAAAACAGATCACTCAGAAAAAGTTATACAAATAAGAATAATATCTGAGCTAAAAGTATCTGGAATATATTTATAAATACAGCTGACATTCTGTCCCATCTCTATTGCCTGGCCTCTTAGTCTGTACCCCCATATTTTTATTGATTTTATAGGAGAGATAATTGGTTCTGTAGTAAAGGGTAACAGTATAACCTCTTGCTGCTCAGAATTACCAGAAACCAGGTGAGTAGTAACCTAGTTGGGTCTCTCAGCAATAGACCGGCCAAAGCTGCCTGGAAATGTTGTAAGAGCACAAAACAGCACCCTGAGTCACACAAAAACTGGCACTAAAACAGCACAGGATTGTGACTTGGGGGTGAAATGTTACTGTAGGCAGAGAAGGCTGTGAATGAGTGGGAAGCTTACATCCTGGAGCTAAATAAGCCAGGAGAATATTCACAGGAGATGTCCTCTCTGCAGAGCAGGATGAAGATCTGATACTGGGAAGCATCTAGATGCACGTGAGTGTGTGCGTGCGTGCGTGCGTGTGTGTGTGTGTGTGTGTGTGTGTGCAACTGTGTATTAGGACAGAGGAAGTGAACAAGAAGCTAACACAGACTGTAGATAAAAAAAGAATACAATTTTAGGGTGCTGAGCACATAGACATATCTTTCCAACTCTAGTGGTTTTATACACTCGGTGTTTCTTTGTGCCAATACAAGGTACTGTCTCCTACCAGAAGTGCCCACTCGAGAGGCTAAGAGAAGGTAGGAATAGCACAGCTGGGGTGAAAAGGGAGGGGGAGACCAGGCACACTTAATGTTCCTCAACTTCCATCTCTGTTCAGCTGAATACAAGGGCAGTAGGATGTGGCTGAATGCACATCCATGGAGATGGCAATGTCAAAGCTACATTGATCCTCCAGGCAAATACCAGGGTATTTATGAGAACTATCTTATACATAGATCTTACAGTGATTTAATTATTGCTCCAGCTTTAGGGACCAGTCACTCAGAAGGGAGCATTGCTGCTGCAGAATGCAGTAATTTCTGTAACAGGCTATCATTTGTCCTTTTAATGTTGTCTGAGAAGCTCATCTTTAGTCAACATTTGAGTAGGAAAACAGCTGTGGTAGCTGTGGGGTTTATATTGGCAAACAGTCACTTCTTAAAGCTGATGAGGGTAGAAGTTAAAATTGAAATATCTATTCCAATTCAAATAATCTATTAGGGGACAGAATTTATTGCTCCTGTGTACTGTGAAATTTGGCTTGGCAGAAATCACACAAAAAAGTCAAGAATTGCTGTGAAGATGTGTCAACTCTCCTCTAAGGAAAGAAGTACAATTTGTGGAAAAAAGACCTACCAGAAGGTATAGTAAAAATGATGGAAATGTTACTTAAGCTGACAATTATAAAACAGCTCCCTTCTGCCTGGAACTACCCACACCAGAAATGGCATACCAGGAAAAAAAAATCCCAAGAAAAGGATACTTTAGTAGAAAAGATCAAAACAAATTGCAAAGGAAGAGTTGCTTTCAATTGTGCTTCTCATATGTCTCTGCTACGAAAAAACAAAACCATTTAATTTTCATAATTGCACATGCAGAACAGAGAGAGGGCACCTTTAGGAAGAAAAGCATCCTACATTCCCAGGGTACCAGTGGGGTACATGCTGATGACACTTAAGGAGGAGGAGATGTCCAGAATCTGCTCCATGTTTCTCTTCCCCAAAAGTGTGTCTGCACCTGTAAAACCTGTAAAAGCCTTACAAGAACAAAAAGCCTCAAGTTTGGGTCATGTCAGCAGAACCACCTCAACACCCACTCTCACAAAACACTGTCTTCTTTAAATCATTGTAACCTTATTATCCACATGATCCTAAAGGCAAGTCAGACAGGAGCACTAAAACTAAAGCAATCTTTTGCATCACTAATTTTATCTTAATTTCTGAGTGTCACCATTTCTATATATATTTTTTTTAATTTTGGTGAGTGTTTCACAGCCATTAATAAACTTTAATTCTACTCATATGAGCAAAAGCACTTCTATTAGTCTCATTTTTTTTTTAGACAATTGAGACTGAGGAGGAAATTGATTTTTAATTTTAGTTTTCACTATGAGATACATAACCCGACTTTTTAGGAAACTTGGCATTGTTAAGCCCTTTGTGTATAGGTCCATATTACATGTTGAGGTAGGCCCAGGGTTAGAAATGTAGTTGCACACTGCTGTCAGCATGATATGGTCCATTAACATTTAAGATCTGTATCCCCCTAATTTCTCTGTACGTTGATATTAAAACTATTTATCCCACCAACTACAGTTGCAAAAGTGAGTGATCAGCACTTTGCAAAGCTTATATCCACACTGCAAGCCAACCAGCTGGAAAATTAGAAGGTCTCAACTGGTCAAGGCTTGTAAAAATACTCCTTGGAGTAATGCAGTGCACATCATGCAGAAACACTTAGGACAGATATTGTTATTCCCTTCCTGAAGTCTGCTCTATTTGTTATACTCCTTTCAACAGATGCAGAAACATTGTCCAGTGTTTTGTAGACATAACTGCATATCACTTTGTTACTCAGGAGATCTATTCTGCACAATTTAAAGAGGAAACTACCTATGGAGAAAGAGTCTGTCTGAGCTATTGAAACATATGGACAATGAGTGGATTAAGGTTGCATGAGCAAACTTAATTGTAGCATTCTCTCTCTTGCATCCTTGATTCTCCAGCTGCTTTGAAACCTTGGCTGAGATAATTTCTTTTTTTGTTCTTCCTTTAATCCCTTCATTCCCTTGGGGTACTCAGTAAAGGAGGATTGTGCTGACACCCAGCCATGTCTTCCTCTAAGCTTACATATGACCAGCACCAAGTGTCTTTGACCACACCAGTACCCCCCCAGTGCCACATCAGTGAAATGGTGTGCTGGTGTGCACTCACCAGGTGTTGGATCATGGATGAGGGAACCTTGGCTGTCACAGTCATCATTTCTATCTTTTAATACTCACACATCCTACATGTCAGCTAACTGGGAAAAAGTTGGTGCCCAGTCAATTTGTTTGTATCCTATCTGGAATATTTGCTGATGTGGGAAGTCCTGCCCTGTTGAGGACAGCAAACAGCAGTGGCCTTTAAAACTCAAAAGATTTTCTTGTGTGTAATGACCTGCCTCTGAGGCAGGGCAGCTCAGCTTCCTGTTAATAAATCCCTTGAGGTGAATTAGAGTGAAACAACACTGATTGATTGGTATCAGAGAGGCAGATTTGTTTTAAAACAATTTGATTGCAATGGAAAGGAGGTATCAGCTCTTTTGGTTCTTTTCTAGAAAAGTAGGAGAATACAAGTTAAAAAAAGAAAGAAGAAGGAAAGGACAGAGATAGGTAAATAGATAGATAGATAGATAGATAGATAGATAGATAGATAGATAGATAGATAGATAGATAGTGGAGGGGAAGGATATCATCAACCATGGGCAAAGAGACAAGACTTGATCATTGCAATTTTGATGTCTGTGGTTGGACTAATGGTCACAGCCTTGATTTGTTGGGGATGGAAAAAAAGAAAAAAAAAGAAAACGAAAAAGGAGTTCATCAGGTTATATATATTAAAATTATTGTGGGAACATCTTGATGCCTCCTCAGGAAGGAGATTCTTTGGGTCTTGTACAACACTGTGAGGCATATGCAGTCATCTGGTGGAGAGTTCCCAAAAGAGTCAAGGGGTGCTTTGAGATCTTTGGTGCTCCACAGTCCCCTCTAGAGATATGACTGCCATTGGATCCTGCTTCTATGCATCTGTGTCTTATGGGGAAAGGGGGAAGCTGACCTCAAAAAAGCATTACCCCACCTCTGTAGGATTTGCTTCTTACCAGACATTCCCCTTGATTGGTTTGAAATATATTGTTTAAGATATCATGTTCCTGATTGTCCTGGATTCAATCAAACCTGAGAAAACCTGGATAATGGTTAGGATGCCACACTTGTGAAATTGCTTTCCCAGAATCCAGGGTAAGGCACAAACCAGCTTATAGTTGAGAAGCTTTTTCCTCCCACCCTTTCACAGGCCCAAGTATCTATCACACTGACCAGCAAATTCAGAAGACAACAGTTACAACAAAGCCTGGGACATGCTAAAAAAATACACACATAGAACTAGGCTTTGTGAAGAATAATAGAATATGCCCCATACAATGAATTGTTAGAACTCTCAGCCTCAGATTTCATTTTGTGAAAAGACATGTGCCTCTTAAAATACATACAGCTTTGTCTTGGGTTGCAATGGAAGATGTAACCAAAAGTATTCTATTGCTATCTGTTGAAACCAGGTGGGCCAGTTTTTTATATATTTTTCATGACCCATTCCTCATAACTGGGGGCTCTCTTCTGTTAATGGGCCATTGAGTCTCATTACATGACTGATAAAATTACATCATCCCATTGTGAGATGCTCCACCCAGGGGGAGGAGCCAAGCCAATCTAAACATGTATGTCTTTGGAGACTTGGAACACCACAGGCAGCCTTTCTCCACTGGATTCCCAGAGGAGAGAAACTGGACCTATCTACACCACCGGACCTTCAGAGGTAAACTATGCCCTTCTGTGGGATCATTGCTTCAACAGAACCACATCTGTCACTCCACGAGAACTGCAGCCACCATTTAATTGGACTGCTACCAACACCCTGACCACCAGGGTGTCAGGCTGTGTTCTGACTCTGTCAGTGGCTTGTTTTTGTTTGGGTTTTTTTTTTGTTTGTTTTCTTTTTTTATGCTACTACATTTTTATTTTAATTTTCCTAATAAAGAACTGTGACTCCTATTTCCTATATCTTTGCCTGAGAACCCCTTGATTTCAAGATTTTAATAATTTGGGTGTGTGTGTTACATTTTTTCCGTTTCAAGGGAGGTTTCTGCCTTCGTTAGCAGACACCTGTCTTTTCAAACCAAGACAGTCTTGTTAGGAGAGAGATGGATACCAAAGTTTCAGCAGAGATAAAAGACTTTTATCACAGAAACTTTCCTGATGGACAAGAGAAGAGCAATATTTGCAGATTAATTTAATCAGATGGAGGAGTGAATGATACTTAGAATTCTTTGGATTGAAAATAAGCAGACACTAGTAAATTGCTTGAAAGGATCTCATTTTTAGCTGTAGTGCAGTGGCAACATTTTAAAAGAGATGCAAGTAAGTAGCTTGTAAAGACATGCTGTTGTTTCATTTTGGTCAGATTCTGTGGCTTCAGTTAGTATGACAGAGATGTGTTCAAGAAAACTGCTGCTAATTTCAGTACAGGAAGGAAGAGGTGTTTTAAAGAAACTATGGAGGCTTGACCAACCAGTAAACAAAATCTTTAAATGCAGACTTTTGGTTTTATTTTTAGGTTTTAGGCTTCTGTTAAAGAAAGCTATGATAACAACAAGCTGTGATGGGTAAAACAAAATCCAGGTTCATTAGAAATGTTCAGAAGCTTTCATGCTAGTGTAGAAAATCCCTCAAAACCCAAATGGGACTGTTTTTATTCTTAAACCACAGCTAATCTCACCTGCTGTGTTCTGTGGCTGCAGGATCAAGTCCAGGGAGGTTATGGATTCTGGTGACTGACATGGGACTCAACGAGATGGGTCTCTGCTTGGTTAAGCTCAGGAAACCATTTATTCAACACAGGAACAAACTCAGCTTAAATCCAGAGATAGAGAGCCCCGAACAGAGGCAGGGTGTTGGGTTTTATGGGACAGAGCCTGAGTGGAGTTTAAGGTCAGGGTCTAATGGGAACACAGCAAGGGAGAAACCCCAGGGGCACAGAACCAGTCAGAACCCCTTGGCTGCCACCCCACAATGATCCAGTGTGGGGCAACTCTTCCTGGGCTCACAGGGTACATCCCCTGCGAATTCACTCTTCCCAGGCTTTAAAGCCACACCTCTCACTTGAACAATGCTTATCTGAAGCTAAATGGAGACGTATCATGGCCTGAGAATTTCCAAATGTTATCCTCATCTTCATTTTTTTCCAAAATCCAGAAGTGGCTTATTTACTGGGTTGCAAAACTCTGTTTGTCTGTACTGTGCACATCTCTAGCACTAACCAACACAGTACCAGCAGACAGAAAAAATTGCAATAGGGCTAAGATATCAGAGGTTTCTGGGGAATTTCTTTTCTGAAGCAGGTGACTTCTGGCCCCTGCTCTGTCTACATCAAGAAAAGAAGTGCAGACACTTCTGATACTCCACAGATTTGAGCTCTCCAGAACTTACACAGCCCTTGGATTTATTACCTCTTGCTATCAGTGGAACAATTCCCATTGAATTCCCACTGGGATGAGTCCCAGTGGCAAATAACTTTAGGAGAAATTTTCTTGGGCTTGCTTTTCTCTTCCCAGTCACTGGCACTGACTGTATTTGGGGTTGGCTCCTGAAGGAGTGCAAGGAATTAGCACCTGTCAAGATCTGTGAGGGACTTGTAGTGCAGCCTTGAAAGGGCCAGGAGGAGTGGAGGACAGCAGCTGCATCAGAGCAGAGAGCACCACTGAAATGTGGCTGGTTTGTGTGTTGCTAGAACTGGAAGAATTTTTAGGAAGAAGAATTGTATTGCAGCATTTTCCTTACACTGTATTAGGAAAAGGGATTTGGATTACAACCAGGAAAGAAATTCTGAGCAAACCTGTTGTGGTGCAATGGGGTCTTTGATGAACAATTAATGTGATTTAAATGTGATATTCAGTCAAAAGGGTTATTTTCAGCTCAGTGGCTCCTAGAAAGGTGCTCTGGAACCGGCTCAGGAGAATCACTACTTCTTGTGGCACTTTGAGAGGACACAGGTCAGCCTAAATTTTCTCTACTCTGCATTTGAGATTTGGTAATAGGTTTTGGTAGGGTTAGAGGCTAGAAACAGATTGTGCTATTTCTGCTGTAATGTTTTTTCTAAATGAGCACAGAAGAAAGTTCAGTTAAAAAAAAATCTAGCTAAAAGGAAAGGATGAACTGTAACAAAAGATAAGTCATTATTGCATCGTCTTTAAAAAGTGAGGAAGGTGGAGATTTCTCTGCACAAGAATCTGATTACCAAGGCAGTAAAATGAGGAATTAGGAACAGAATAGATAAGAGTTGAAGAGACTATTAAAAGATTACAGAGTACATAAACTGATTGAATAGAACAATGACTACTCAACCTATATTTCACACTCCTAAAGCAAACTAGGAAAACATGCAAGAAACCTTTCATGGATGTACCCAGTGTTACACTATTCAATGAAATAAAATTCTGAAAAAATATTAATCTGATGAAAACCATGTTGCACTCCAGGAAAAAAAGTTACAAATATAATCTTTAGGCCAAGAAAGAGAATTTTTGACACTTCAAGTAAACAAGTGTGTACTCAGTGTCCAATGAACACAGGCAGTCATTAGTCATTCATATATGTATGTACACATGCTCCTATCCACATTTAATGCATGCTATTTTTTTCAGCATTCAAAAAATATTAATTTGTATGGCTTTATTAAAAAAATAAATAAATCATTCCGTCAACTGTATTATATGCCCTGTAATACAGAACATTTTTCTTAAATTCCAGGTTATGGGGTCAAATACTGCATAAAATAACAGAAGAAAAGGAAGAAAAGAGATTGTAACCCTCTTGGCTATAAGCAAACACTTGAAAGCGTGAAAGCAATGCAGAACAAAAGCTCAGAATGTCAAAATGATCCTCCTTAAATGCAAATATCACTTCAGTTCTAATATGATTATTTTTGTAGGGCTTGCCCTACTTTTTTTTTTTTTTTAACATTTAGGCTTAGTTATAGTGCAATGTGTTCATCCTTAGAGCCAGTCTGATGACATAAAATGCAAATGAGATTAAAGCACTTTTGTGTTTGCCTCTCTGTGACCCACTGAGGGATTCACAGAGAGGTAACTGTTTCAATTCTGCTCTAGACACTTTTGGGTTTACAGAGTCTTGTTTCTCCTGAAGAGCAGGGAAAAGGATGATGCTCAAGCCAGAGTGGGCTGAGCCATCTTTCCAGCTGGGGGGTTTTGGAAACATCAGTGACTTCAGGCACAATGTGTTGACAGGCAGTAAACACACACAATCTCTACCTATCACACCCAGTATATTCTCATTATGTATAAACAAAAATGCAATCATTAAAATAATTATTTTTTGTATTTTACCCTTCCAGGTTATAGCTTTTATTTGTGAATTTTATGAGATTATTTTTTTTTTTTTGGTGAAGTTTTAATGTTGCTGCTGCTTCTCCAAATGTGTTCAAGGAAGGATTTTGAGATATCCCTGATGATAAACACATTTGGGGCACCAGCACTGTAGGGCATGCTCAGGTCATGAGTTCTCTTCTTGAGCTGTAAAACCTCACCATGGAATCAGAGTCACAGAATATCCTGGGTAGAAAGAGACCCAGAAGGATCTTTGAAGTCCAACTCTCAGTTCAACCCCAAGAATCACAGCGTGTCTGGAACTTGTGAGAGTATTTTTTTAAAAAGACAGCATTTCGCTTGTGCTTATTAAAACATAGCCCAGCCTGAGATCCCAATTTTCAGAATGAACAAACCCTCTACTAGCATAAATTATGACACATATTTGTAATCAATTTCTCTCTGATGTATTGACTAGGGCTTGCCTGCTGATTTCTCCTGCTATACCCGAATTATCATGAATTATGATAGTGTATCTCTTGTGGAAATGATCCCCAGTTCATGTTTTTCTGTGCAATGCAAAAATAACTACCAGGATTGGAAAATTTCAAAACAATTCTAACAATAGTATTAAAACATTAGGTATAAATATAGGAAAAAACAAGGGATAATTAAAGACTTAAAGAAGAGAAAGAAATCTTAAAACCAATTGAAATGTGAAGGAATCATGCAAATATGGAATCTGCTTAACTGCATGTTTCATTTGAAACACCATTGGGGTGAAATGCGCACTACTTACAGAAAGCTCTGTTATTTTCCTTGCTACTGCACTGGGGAGGAGTGGGTTCAGAGAGCTCTTAAATAGAATATCTTAATGGATCAGGGTCTAATTGCTAAGCCCCCAGGCTAAGCCATCGTTTTAGAAGCTGACACCTCCAGATGCTGAATAAGCAAAGCTTTCCAGCAGGCACAAAGCCTGGAAAAGGATATTAAGAAACTCTATAAAGTTTCCTGAGACATTCTTCAGGGAATATGGAGATCATGGGTCTTGACTCCCATCCTTGAAGAGTCTGTCCACTACAGGCTGTACCAGTAGCATGTCTTGGATGCTGAAAATCATCAGACCGCCCTCCCTATATCCACAGTGAATCACTGCTTAAGTTCTAGGCATTTACTTTCTGTCCAAGGGTATACTTCATTCTTAACCTCTCTCCTTAACCCAGGAAATTACTTCAGGCATGTTGTTCAACAAAACAGCTTAGAGCTTCCTTTGCTTTAATGCACCATTTTTATTAAAAATATGTATATCAATTGCATGCTAAAGAGAGAGCAAGGCTTCGACACATGCTTAGGGTCAGTTATGTCTGCAGCCTCGACTGGAGCTCATGGAAGAGAATGGATATGCCCTGGTTTGTTGGGGTAGGTGTAGAGCTGTGGTATTCTGTTGCTTCTAGTAAATGCCCCTGGCAGATCTGTGTGGACTTTGGGGCTCACATCCCATCTCATCATATCGCCCATTCTACAGGACAAAGGCACTGAACATGTGCTGGACACAACTACTTGAGTGGTAAAATCAGCTGGAGTTCAGTAAAATCCTAATCACTGCCTATCCCCCAGGCATGGTTGATGTTACTTTCCATATCTTCCTTCTTTGACTCCCCCATCTCCCCTCTGTGCCTGCTGAGCTCTGCACTGGCCCTACAGAGATAATGGCAAGCTGAGAGAATGAAGAACTCGCCTGAATTACACAGTACATGTTGCACATATGTGCACAGGTATAAGCATGTGCATTTTCAAATAAGAGCTTGAAAATCATAGAATCACAGAATTATTTGGACTGGAAGGGATCTTAATTTTTCTTAAAGGAAAAAGCAGCACCACATCTCCATTACTGTCAACTGTTAAATTTTAATGCAATAAATACTCTGGAAAGAAGCTCTAGACAAGGCAGTTAGAGTATAGACGTTCTACCTCTCCAAACATGCTATGATGCTTATTTTTTTGTTACAAATCAATTTTATTAGATTTTACAGCCTTATCAGAATAGAAATCAAAGAATTAAGTCAGATGTCACTATTCATCCAGCGTATTCTTACTGTTAATAATTCCTTCATTGAGAATTAATTTTCAGTAGCAACTCTGGGGCATCAAGGATGTTACTTACTAAAAATGAAAATATTAATACTGGTAAGTTATTCTGTATGTTAAATATTAAGACTTTTTTTCTATGAAAACACTGTAGCACTAAACATATGGCTTTTGTAATGCTAAATATAAAAGACAAAAACGAGACAGACTTGTTTTCCCATAGTTATATTAAAACCTCACAGTAAATCTTGAAAAGCAAGCCAAAGCTTCTGTGAATTTAATACACTGTCTTTGCAAGTGCTTTAATTTAGGATAAATCCTGCATTGCTATAGAGCACTACCAAAAAGGGAATCAGTATGAGCACAGGAAAGAACTGGAACAGTTTCTCTAAAACACTGATCAGTGTTTTAGAAACACATCATCATCATCAACCTCCCTGAGTATTTTCAAGATATTTTGAATTTACCCAGAGTATCTTAACTGCTCTTCTCATGTTTTTCCTTCTCTTTTGCTATATAAACCAAGATAAAATACTCTTCCAGGAAGAAGGCAAATCTTCTGCCAGCACTGACACTCATCTATTTAAAATTTTGACAAGCTCAATGTAAGTGGGCCCCATATATTACAAAGTTATCTGACATCATTCCTTCAAAGGTCTGTTAAGGTGATCTAGCTCAAAATAATTACACATTTTCAGTATATGCTGATTCTAACTGTGCCAGACATCACAATCAAATACAGAACCATAACAGACTTAAATACAGCCTTAAACCAAATTCCCACAAAGAAGGATCCAGAAGTTCTTTTGTTCTTTCGGTCTCAATAAATGAGACATTTTTCCAGTTGATGGTCATTGTTAGGTGCTTAACAAAAATCCCATCTGGTTCTACAAAGGAAAACACCCTCTCAAAAAAGTAGCATTAGAGTAGTGATAGAGACTCATTATATGGAAAAGGCTGACAGTCTGTATGATGTTTGGGTTCAGAAGACCAGGATTTGAGATGTTCAAATGAGATACTTGAAGCTGTAACCAACACCTGTGCTCTTTGTGAGTACCAGATGCCATAGACTGTCAAGATGAAAAACAAGGGATGGGACCACCGTGCTATTTAAGATGATTTATTACTCAAGTAAGCCAGATAAGATACTGGTCTCGAAGGTGTGAGATTTGGAGAGGAGCAGCAAGTTAGCCATAGCTCAAGGTAGGCATGGATTTCTTCTTCACACAGCAATATATAACATTTTGGTCCAATAAACAGTTAAAACTTGTTTCTACTTAATAACCCATCACCTTTGCCTAATTCTGCCGCACTGCGTCCATCTTTCAGCCAACGAACTGAGAGGTCACGTGCCCACACACACCTCTATTATAGCTTCCAGATCCTTGGCCTACCCTAAAAGTCACGTTATTACAGCTTCTTACTTACTCAAGGCATATTCTTACTTAAAATTATAGGAACATAAGTTTATAATTTTTCTACTTAATGTTTGTGTATCTTTATCATCATATTAACCCAAGCTCTTTCTAAGGCTGCAGATTGAACCCTTCAGCATCTGTGGAAGTTTCTATTTTTCCATTTCCTACAATAGACTAAAAAAATACTGTGGATTCACTGATGTAATAATTTTTTGGGCACCTGAGCTGCAAGGTCCTGTTCCTTGCTTTCACACTGGTGTGCTTGGTGGGTCTAAAGAGATCACTTCAACCTCAAAGAGACTGTGTGTGTCTGTGACATACCTTTATTTTTACAGCTGTATTGTGAAGTAACTATGACTGTTGCCTTTGCAAAGCATTTTGACATCTAATGATACAGAAAGAGGTGGCTTAGGTTCCCATGTTCCTAGTATTGTTCTTCAAAATGCTGTGGACTGAAGACTCCAGTGTGGAGCACAGAAGCAGCAGAGGAAGCTTCTGGGTAAGAATGGAAAAACGCAGTCCACAGCAGTTGCTTTCTATAACAGAATTACAGACATAAGCACAGAGAATTTATCTTGCTCCTATTACCATCCACACAGCAGCATGTGGAAAGAATACTTGTGTTTTTATCTACAGATAATGCCTTGACCATTTGCTCCAGCCTTTCATTGGAGGCACCATACATCAGGGACTTCATCTCCAGCTCTGTTTTGTCTTAAGAAGCATTACAGGGAGGTGATGAGGAGCAGAGAGGTTTCTGATGGGACACTAGGGAAAGGAGTTACTGAGTGAAAATGTCAAGGTGGAAATTCTTGGCAGCGTAATCAAGACAGGCTCTCAGGACCTTTTAAAATATGTCTTTAAATCTACTTACAGTCTGGCTGAAACCAGATTTACAGTCTATTTTTGCAGCTGCCAGTCTCCACTTAGAAAAGCTTTAGTGTTGGATATGGACAGTGCACTTCAAAAGGTAGACAGAAACCTTTGAAGTGCACGCAGGCTGATGTGAAGGGTTGCTCGAAAGTATAGGTTTCCTCTGACAACAAAGGTATTTAGAAATGTTGGGATCCCAAAGGTGCTCAGGATTTTATCTGTCTAGGTGGACAAAGACTTAAATTTTACACCTAAGTGTGTTTATGTATTTAGAAAGCATATTTTCTGTATGTACCTTGTTTCTGTATGTGTATAGGTGAGGGAAAGAAGCCATCTATTTATATTGTGATATTTTTCCATTTAAGAATTTGTTAACAATATCTTTGAACTTATGGGAACACACTTAGAAAATGTCTGTAAGGACCAACTCCTGAATCAGCATAAATCAGTTGGGGTTAACAAAGCATATATTTTAACATTAAAATTTTGAAAATGTGCAAAATCTGGCATTTCATTGTCTTCTTTTGAATAACTTTTTAGGGTGTTTATAATATTTATCAAATCACACATGTTCAACCTAAAATTTTCAATGGAGTAGGTTATTTTGTAAAATATTTATGCATAATAATCTCACTGAAAAGGATGAAAAGATCATCTTCAAGCTACCCATTTACAAGACCCATTTTTTGTATTTATAGAGGGGTTTTTTCACTTAAGTTAAATAACTATCACAAAAATAAATTCAAGTACATGCAAATCCCCTTGCCTATAACAATTAATGGTAAAATTTTGTTTTGAGAGTATTTATCTAGAGACATATGAAGTCAGATCACTAAATAGGTTTAAGCACTGTTGATACTGTAGAACAGTTCTATACTGTTGGCTATTGTATTTCTACTAAAAATGAGAATTTGAAATAAGTAGTGAATAGTTACAGTATAGCTAAAATGACAAAACAGCATTTAAAAAAAATACGTCTTCCATGTTTTTGTTTTTTGCCAGAGCACTAGCAACATGTTTAATACACAAGTTTGAGAAAAAAAAGACAAAAAGGTGTTTTTACTGATGGCCTGCAGAAGGTTTATTGCAAAAACATGAAATCTGGACAAACATGTTTTGAAACAATTTCACCCACCTTAGCTACAACAGTGTAATTTATCAGGTGAATTACTAAGAATCTGCTGAAGTACACACAATTGCCTGATTGCATTTTGTTCTGATGTAAGTCTGCTGTTAATTGTCATATTGACCCATAGCTACTTTGTAACATCTTTTAGTGTGAGAATGCTGCTTTTACTAATAACTGGCAGTTCATGGAAAACAATATTAGTTTATAATACTACAAAAGAGTATTTTTATTTTGACTCCAAAGTGTTGCATTCAAAAGGAAAAACACTTTTGACCCTTAAAATAACATCAAATATTGTTAAGGAAGCCCAAGTACCCTTCTACTAGCTTTATTCCCTGGATTAAGAAGAGGAACTTCAGTACACATGTAGAAAAAAAATCCCAAATATTAAGTTGATTTGATTTTAGAAAGTAAGCAAATATATTGGGAGCTTTTCTTTTCCTGACAACCACCCACTTTTTGCTTTCAATATAATAAGATAAGAGAAAAAGAAATATAAGGAAGCTCACACATATGGAGCAAGATCCATTAAAGAATGAGGATAGTTTTGCACCAGTTTGCTGGGTCAAAGCTGGCCTTAGAGTGGTTGTCAGCTGCTGGTTTTCTGCCCCATTTCAGGAATCTTTGAGCAGTTACTGCAGTAGTTTGTGCACCTCCTTCCCCTGCCATCAGCACAGGGGCTGGTGTCCAGGGCCACTTTACTCCTGGCTGGTCTCCAGCTGCTAAAGCAGCTGGCCCCTTGAGGCTGCTGGCAATCAGTGAAAATCAAATCAGTGCTGTGCTGTGAACTGGTGCTGGAGTGAACTGATGCTGGGAAAGCACAGAGTTGGTACATTGTTCTTTCTTAGCCAGAAATGTAGATCAGCATTTTCAGATGACTGTTTTCTGTCTCAAAAAGGTGTTTCAGTCTGCTTTAGTGCTTTAGTAATTTCACATTTAGACATGTATATTTAGTCTTATTATAATGAAACTGGAGAATTAAAAACTTGTAAGAGAAATCAGGCATCTTGATTCCAGTAAAATTATTCTGAATCAAAATTTAACCTAAGGATGTACAAAGGCAGCAATATTTACCTGGCAGGATGAAGCACCTTCTGGAAGAAGTTTTGTAGGGGGAAGCAAAGGAGAATGTAGCCATGCATACACATCCTTGTTCTAGTGCTGGTCAAGTTTGGTTTCTTTTTCACATGAACAATAATAGAATAGATACGGGGTCCTAGTGTCAGACAACACAAATAGAATTTTGTCTCATAAAGCCAGTTCTGATCTAACTTTCACTTACCTGGAAAGTCTGTCAAAATCCTGCTGAGTGGCAGAGCTGATCACAACCTGGTTGATAGGTAGGAATTACAGACTTGTCTCACTGTCTTCCAGGACAAATGAGAGAGTCCCTTTTCCTCTTGTGTGTCTTTTGTCCGCTGCCAGATGAGAAAAAGAGTTTTTTGTGTCAGTCTTCTAACACCATCAATTCCTATTGTACTGAGCCCTGCTGCTTACTCTGCTCTGTGGCAGCTTTTGTTGGTTCCCTGCCCTATCTCTCTAAATCTAAGTCAATATTTCCAGAGAAAATGCTGCTTAATAACTTCAAAGAGTTATTGCTTCTGTCTTTGTGTGTGCATGGTACAGCAGTGTGGAGAATAAAGAACAGACACAAAGTGACCTGATTCCCATATTTGTATTGAAGATTATAAAGTGATGCTTGTCCAAGAAAATGCAGTTTCTTTGGCAAGCATGCTGATGCCAGGAATACATGTGAATATTAAAATCCCCAGAGAGACAGGGCGCTTTCTAAGGAGCAGTTTTCCATATCAGTTTTCAGGTGATAAGCTGGTTCTTTGCTTCATGCATGAGCTGGGAGTGCAAACTCATTGTGAAGTGGTCTGTCAGCAAATAT